>NC_142618.1:55538404-56775904 GCF_059453375.1 Lepisosteus platostomus
CTGACTCCCTGCAGTTGTATCACTATATTATAGTGAAAGGAAATCACTGTCTTGGCCAAATATCCAGGCTCAACATGACCCAGAGACAGTATGTCTGCCTGTTGAGTAAACAGGTTAGACACAGATGGCCTGAAGACGTCTTGAGCTCTCAAAGTGATTGGTTTTAGAAATGAGGGAAATGAGCTGTCATAATAGGCTCTACATGTAATCATCCACTCTTCTAAGGGTAATTAGGAGACTTATAATGCCAGCTGCAAATAATGGAGTTTTAGTCTGTGTGTACATTCCAGCCAGAAAAAAGAAACTGTAAGGTTCAACAGATATGGATTCTTGCAATAGTCGAGTTGGGCTGAGACTCAGCGAGCATGGAAAACTTGAAGATACAGAGAAAGCTGTAATAAGTAACATCGTAAGTCTTGGGAAGATGAGTTGCATGGTAGCTCAATTGCCAGGCCCAGTGAGAAAGAAATGCTCTGCTTTGGAACAAGGTTGACTTGCTGAATTAGGGTTAAAATTAGGCATTAGCACCTCCTTAGCAGGGCAAAATAGTAGACAAGAGACATAGGAGTTTAGAGGGAAAGGTTCTTAATACACTCTGTCTATGAGATAGAGAAGGACTGAAATTGCAAAGTAATTGCTGCTGTATCAAGGACATCAGAAGGGAAAAGCTGGGACAGTTTGGGAAGACTGAGAATGTGAAGAGTCTGTGGAGAATATAGAATTGTTGTGAGCATGATTAGTAAATACCAAGAATTATGTCTGAAAAAAGAGTCCAGGTAAGACTGAAAGGTGAAGGAGTCTGCTGAGTTGTCCATTGGTTTGTGTTTGCTCCGACAATCACATTTTGGATCAGTAAATTTAGTAGTTTTAAGAATACTAGGAATCAAATAATCAAGACAATCAATCATTTAGCATAGCACACATATTCAAAGTATACAATATGGCATTTGTTTATATAACAAAATTTAGCAAATAAACCAAGAGAGTAGTAAATCAATATGAAATGATACACAAATAGCTGGGCAATTACTCAAGCTGTATAAGAGCTAAATAATATAGGTGTATATACATTGACTGTAATACAGTAAGTGTCAATCACCCTCATAAAATGTCTTAACATAAACATCAACAGGTACTTACATTTCCGTTACATAAATTGTAATTAAATTATTAATTCATGTATGATATGTATGGGTTCTTGCTTATGCTTTTTCTCAATTGCCCTTAAGCATTGTAATGTGGTACACCTGTTAATTGACTTGCCAAATGATGCTGAACAGCTGTGCAAATGAATTGCTAGGGGATAAAAGGACAATGGAACCCTTGATGGGGGGCATAGGGACAATGAGCTGAATGAGTTGAGAGAGTGAGAAAACTGGAAACTGTAGAACCAGAAAGAATGGTAAACAGATGGTGGAGTGTTTGCTGCCTTTATGCAGATTGAGAAAAAAAACTATAAGGAAAAGAACAGTAAACAGTGCTTGTTGAGTACAAGTGTAGACTGGAGGCCTGATGGAGATTGATGCAGAGAAGCAGCAGTTACTGTTGCTGAAAATGAGAGAGCTATAATAGCTGGATTTTACTGATTGTAAAGTGGACACCAAATCATCCACCTTGACAGAATTTGAGGAACTCTGCAAAGCAGGATAGACAATAATCCACAAATCCAAATGTGCAAAGTTGATACATACTGTACTCAAGAAGACAAAGCTGTAATTTCTGCAAAAGGTGCTTCTAGAAGGTATTGAATCAAGGGGATGATCACTTACAGTACATGGTATTTTCATTTTTACATTACATACTGTGTTGTTACAGCTTTATGTGACTAGGAAGTGTCTCTTACAGTTTAGATCAAGTTTGTGACCCCTTGCACTTCTAACTTCAAAGCAGAGAAGATGTCTGCAGAGATGTGGGGGTCTCCTTGAGCAAAAACAATTGTAAAGTTTAACTTGGTATACCTACTGTATGTAAGTTGTGGGTTAATGACTGTCAATGAACAGTACAGAAACACAACATATAAGATCACATTAAGAGCACAGAGAGAAACAACAAGATGCAGGGAAGAAGTGGACAAGAAAAGGAGAAGAGAGGAGTTGGAACTTGAATTTTGCACCAGGTGAGAGGCCCTACTTCATGATCATCCAAACCAAACCTGACTGGGGCTATGTATTTGAACCTTGCTAGAGAGAGCTTGCTATTCTGTGTTTTTAGAGAACTTGGATTTCCAGATATCAGAACTTGGATAACATATATTTCTGTTAGAGATATCTTTCCTGCTTAGGGAGAGTTGTTTTTAAAAAGGAGATTTATTTTGCCATTTATTTTGTGGCATCTCAAATGCAAAGAGATTTGACTGCATGTTGTATTTCTTTATTTAGAAAGGCACCTTATCTCTTATTTGGCCTCTGTAGGCATGAAAAGTTTAATACTTAGTTGAAGTCTGGGTTTTTCTGGTTGATTAGAAGGTTAGGCCTCTGAAACACCTTGATTATATACACTGTACATACAGTAACTTGTATGTTGTACTGTTTGTTTTGTTACACTGTATGCAGTGTAATTTGTGTCTTTTCATATGTCATGTGTCTAAACATGTTTAACCAAGTGTTGAATTATTACTGCTTTCACCAAAGCTGTACCAGAGAATAAAGAACTTGCGTGCCTCTAATTATAACAACTACTCAAGTATATTCTGGAAAAATCACAAGTTGGGGGTTATGAATTTTGACTAAACTGCTCAGACAATTCTTTATTTTCACCAATTTTGTAACCCCCAATTGTTTACAAAAATATTTATCCCCTTGAAATTGTTGCATATGTTATGTAAATCAAGGAAAAATAATTTCAGTGCATTAAATATTCTGGTTGTAACACAATATTTGTTTGGGGGATTAAACCTTTCACAAGGCACTGTATGGTGTATATACTGTATATAACAATCCAGAGATGAAGAAATGCTAGAACATGCTTTGAAGAAAAGTTTAAATATTTTATAATAATCATATTTTTCTTGAAAACTGATTTTGCATTTAATGTAAAACCTTCAAAACCCTATAATAATTGAATGCTAGTTACACATATAATGCATTATATTCCAGGTGCACATCAGAAAATGTAAAATTAACTAAATCAAATGATATCAAAATGAATAACATATTCAGACAACAAAACACCAAATAACTTCTAAACAAATTGATTGTTGTTCAGTACATTGTAAGATGTATCTTTTTTACTTTCTCACTCTTTGTTACAACTTTAAACAAAACTAACCTTCATACCTAAAAGATGGAAAAAAAATAAAAAGAATGATCAAAATATATCAGATCTGGTTTATCTATTTTTGAAGGTCAAGACAAAAAGGTCATTCTTTTTAGTATTTTGTCACAGATGAAGCATATAAATGTCAATTTTTCATGCAAATACCTATTTCAAAGGGACCAGTGTTGCAAAGATACATTTAATATTCTTATGAACATGCACCAATGAGTTTTGAAATGTATTTCATATATAAAAATGTGTCAGGTGAAACAATGCCATCAAATTCTGCTGTAAGATGCCAGTCTATGCAAGGCTTCTCACGAATCGCTATGACATTTTTGTTGCTATGTGAGAAAGTAAGGGTTCATTAAGTTTAAATTTATCACTTGTGACTTTGCTATATGAAAAAAAAGAAAGTATCAAGTAAAAAAAAATCTCAAAATGAAACCTATGAGTTTTAAAACAGACGTAATTAAATATGTAAATTAAACCAAAGGGAGGAATAGAACATCTGCATTAATTATTTAATTCTTCTACATGGGGAAATTTTCCAACAATTTATCTGTGATTTCAGTTTAGTGGAAAATGTTATTATATTTCCTGAATATTATAGTGTATGATGGAACTATCATATTTTAGTATTCTGAAAGAATGGTCACAAGGGTTTAAAAGCATTGTGGCTCAAACTGAAGTATTTATTGCTCTATTGGAAAATCATTATATGCATATTGTTTAATTATATATATATTAATTTTTTAATTGCAAAATAAATAAAATATGCTTTGAAACCCTTACAACAGTGATTCACACTATAGTTATAACATTAATTGCTGAAAATACTGAATTAACTGATTATTTTTGTTGCTGTTACTGTATATTGTAGTGATTGAAGGTGCTAGGAACAATACAATATCAACATGTGGTAATTATCTTAAGTAAATAATTTAAGAAGACAAAACTATGAAAATGCAACTATCATTACAGTTATAATTATCACCTGTATTTCATCCAGATTGTGGGCTCTCCAGCAGCCCCCAAACACTTGTCATCCTTTCCTTGTTCTCTACTTGACTGACCTGTTAATGAGCTAGGACAAACAGTCAAGCACTTCATATTTGATTTATGTAATGTTAAATTCTAAACATACTCATTCTGTTTATAGCTGTAAAAATCAACTGAGACTCTTGTCTTTTAAAACAAGGAATGAGGATGAGGTTAATGCTGCTGACAGGCGTTTTCATGTTCTCCCCATGAGTGTGCTTTATCTGAGACTTTTTCACCACCACACAACAAAATGTTTGTTAGGTTTTATGCATTGTCCCTTTCTGTGTTGCCTGTTGAAATTGACTTGCCAAGTTGAGTGCATTTGTGTGTTTTCAGTGTTACCTTAGGCCCAATGTTTCTAGAATAGATTCAGCCTGCCATGAAGTCCACTGGGATACATGGCTTACTGATGATAGATAAATTAACATATTACTGAATGTCTTTTCTTCTTTTTTTCTTTACGTTAAAGAAAAAAAGTGATAACTTTACCAATTATCAGTCAAAAGGCTTTAGATTGTAATGTTTTCAGCAGCAACAACTGTAACGGGTATAATGTTTTAAATGAACACATGAATCTACAGTACCAGTGACCCATCTTCTTTTCCATCTCTGCTCTACTGATCCAATTCATTCCTTCAGGGAACCAAGAGTCTCAAATTATGAACTTTCTGTATTTCTTTTTCTTAATAGTGCAGCAAGACTCTTCATCATATGCTCATTCTAAACTACTTTGTCAGTTACTGTTAGAGAGACAACTGATTGCTCCTTGCACAGCCCTGTAAAAAAAAAATCTGTCATCTCTGCTATAAAATTTACCTGTCATTCTAGATATAACCACAGTCACATTTGTTCCCATAACTATCTTTTCTAACTTAGATTTTCTTATGCTTTGAATAAATGTTAATGTGCTTAAATACAAGCCATATATATCTGCAGTACATTTCTGATTGACCTAAAATGCCTTTTGAATGCATACTACAGTAGACATATCTGCATGCATAGTAGACTTTTTTTGTGAACAAATATTTATTCAATTTAAATTCTGAAACACAAAACTGTGTAAGGGTTAGAGCTATAAATAAATAACCCTGACAGCAATAATCCCCACCAAAGATGGTACCCTAGTTCAAATTAATTGCCAATGGATATCAATGCAAGTGTAGTTTAACTGCATCAGCAACCACACTCCAAGCCATCACCGTAACCCTGCCCCCTTGGCACCATGGACCAAAGCTTTTGAAACTGTATATAAATGAGTTCAAGATCCCTTGATGGCCAGGCTCTAGTAATGTCAGGGGAGAGGATGCAGTGGTTACCAAGGCAGCACTAGCATTTTTTAGCTGCAGTTAGACCTGCCAACCAGATCCATTGCTGCTGCTGTGAGAGACCAAGATTGGAATCATCAGCCAGCAAAAGTATCAGATTAGAGTGGGGAATATCCCCATTTAAAAAAAAGAGGAAAATACTTATTTCCCAAACTTAACCTAGGCACTCCTGGCACTACTGAAACATGAAAAAACTGTATATTATTCCAAATGTGTTCAAATAAACCATGTCATCTGCAGCCAAGTTCTTATTTTAAATAGTGACTGAAGTCAAGGGTTTTTATGTTCATTTGGCATTATACACTTTATTTTGATCGTGATGTACATAAATAATACATTTTAAAATGCTATTTCCAAATATTTTGTTTCCTGTTAAAATAATATTCAAAACAACAAGGATAATAAAATACATAGAATATACAAGCATGCTTTTGTCACAGTAGAAACCACTTTCTCTAAAGAATGAGTTCCAGCAGATGGTTCTCTAAAGAATGAGTTCCAGCAGATTCATCTGAGTTCCAGCAGATGGTGCCCCACACAAGAACATAACTGTGCAACATCATCTCATCCTCAATCTCATCCTCAGTCCTCGGTTTCATAGGTCAGAAGATACTGTATAGATTGCAGTCCTGTTTAAAGCATCTTTAGTAATGATCTTTTAAAAGTCCAAATTAACTCCATAACAAGCCAGAAAAAAACATGCTTTCTATCATGCAATCTATTCATTTAGTTAAAATAAGCAGTGATGAAAATTTACATAAACACAAACATATTTTTAATATAAGTAAACATTTACAAAGCGGTAGGGAGGGCGCAGCATGTTTGTAGTATGTCCCATGACTCGTGAGGACTGTGAAATCATTGCAGACCTAGCCTTAGTAAGCAGTACTATAGAAAATGTACGTAAGTGACCTCACAATTCTTACAGTAATATTTATATTCATACAATAATCTCCCATAGACACTTCATTCTATGAAGGTCACCTCAAGCAAGAGCCTAACCCAACACACACCAATGAGTATGTCTTTGAAAGTTGGGAGAAAACTAAAGAACCCAAGAAAGTCTGTGTGATACTGGGGAGAACATTATAACTACCTGAAATAATTACTACATGAACATTTATACTCTTATTTCAATCATGGGATAATACCAACACTTCAGAAGAGTAGGGTTCTAAATTTTAAAAGAACAGGTATGAGATAACATAGCTTTTAACTGCATTTTATGTACAAATGCACAAATTTAATACATTCCCTGAACACTGCTCGGCTGCCCAGGAGGAGGACAATGATTAGTTTGTCATAGCTCTGGGCAATGTCAGAATCCTGAAATTATTCCTTAAGGATTTTGTTACCATGCCTAAGGGCACTGTTGTCTCCTGGTTACTAGAGTTAAGACCTCATCCTTTAGCAGACCAGAAGGCATGAAGTGTCTTCTGTTTTTACTTTACACTGGGAATATATCCAGCTAGCAGAGAGTGTAGTGTGTTCCAACTCTGAAGGCATGTTGGCTGTTGGGCTTCAAACAAGTGTTTTTCACTAGGGTCCTGTCCTTTCCACATGTCTTCCCTCCAGTTCCTAACAGATGTTGCCAATGGATTGCCAAAGGCTGTGGGTTAAAGCTTTTGCACAAGAAAACATTACTATTTAAAGGGCAGATAATGCAAATTTTCATAGCTGAAATGTACCACATTCATATGAATGTATCATTTTTTAAACTTGTAACTTTTCCTGTTAAAAATTTATATAATATATCATCTGGAGTTAATGTAGAATAGCATAGAAAAAACAAAACATTTGTTTGTTGACTCGGTAATCAGCAATTTATGCATTCAAACACAACTAGAAGCATTCATGCAAGTACACTAATTGTTGCACACAGCGCTTTTTTATTTTTAAAAGATAATGATAGCTTACTACTGAAATACAGTTTAAATAAATGTTTTGAAACAACACTATTTTAAAGTTTTTTTGTTGTACTGTAAATATGTAAGTTATTAGTTATCAATTAATGTTTTTTCAGTAAATATTAACATTGTGAATATAAACTGTTAGAAATTAAAATAGGGAATAATTAAAATGTGAAATGTAAATTAAAACTGAATAAATTAATCTAAGACTGCTGTTAAATATTTCAGTATGTTTATCAATTAAGAAGTACATCATATTGATATGAATTTCTTAATAAAACGTTTCACAAGTTGAATGATGGTATCAGTAATTTTATACAGTTAATAATTAGATTGAGCCATCTGACTGAACAGAACTGAATTAACTGAGTTACTTTTGATAGGGGTCTATTGTGTTTCCCTAAAAAATAATCCAATTATATAGTAAGGATATATGGAAATACCAGATGGATAATGTGGAAAAATCATAAATGCTGCTGATTCTGGCTGATTCTGCATTCATCACAGTAGGGGATTTCAAAGGCGCAAACCTGAAAAAAATCAAGCCAAACCTGCATTAGCAGATAAATTGCCAGGCAGGTGGAACAAACATGTTGGACAATGTTTTCACTACAAAGCCCTCCCCCGACCTCCTTTCGGCAAATCTGATCACACCTCTATCCTGCTACTTCCTGCCTATAGGCAGAAACTCAAGCAGGAGAAGCCTGCAACAAGGACCACCCAGAGCTGGTCAGAGGAATCGGACTCTATTCTAAGTCACTGCTTTGCCACCACTGACTGGCGAATTTTTTGCGAAGTTGCCAGGTACGACATTAATCTGTACACGGACTATGCTACTAGCTATATCAACAAATGCATAGAAGATGCTGTCCCCAGGATCACTGTTTGCACATACCCAAATCAAAAGCCATGGGTAAATGGTGAAGTACGAGCTAGAACATCCGCCTTTAACTCTGGAGACAAGGACATGTACAGAAAATCCAGATCTGATCTCAGAAAAGCCATGAAAAAAGCCAAATATAACTACAGGGTAAAACTAGAATCACACTATCACGACGACCGGGACACTTGGAATACAGTATGTGGAACAGAATCCTCACCATCACAAATTACAAAGTGAAACACAACAACACTACACACATCACTATTCTCCCGATGAACTAAATTCATATTACACACTGTTTGAAGTCCAATATACGTAACCAGCTAAGGAAATCCCAGTAAACCAGAGGAAACACCCACTGTCTGTCTTCAGAGCTGACGTGTACAAAGTCTTTAAAAATACTAATCCATGCAAGGCTCCTTGTCCCAATGCTATCCCTGGTCTTGTCCTGAAGGCCTGCGCAGATCAACTAGCAGACATCTTCACAGACATATTTATTCTCTCCCTCACTCATTGCACAGTCCACTCTTGCTTCAAGAAAACCACCATCGTCCCGTTCCCCAAACTGGAGTCCACTGCCTAAATGACTACCGCCCCATTTCACTCTCATCCATCATCATGAAATGCTTCAAGCAGCTGATCAAAACACACATCACATCCTTACTGCCTGACACCTTGGACCAACTGCAATTTGCATACCGACAAAAAATATCAACTGAGGACGCCATCACCACTGCTCTACACACTACCCTCTCACACCTTGACAAGAAAGAAACGTATGTGAGTATGCTGTTTGTTGATTACAGCTCAGCATTAAACACCATCATACCCTCAAGGCTTATAACCAAGCTCTGGGACCTAGGACTCGGCTCCCCTCTCTAGTTTTACCCTGGACTTTTGGGTGAGAGTAGGCACAAACACATCCTCCACCCTGACTCTGAACATCAGCGCCCCCAAGGGCTGCGTACTCAGCCCCCTCCTCTACTCCCTATTCGCCCACGACTGCATCGCCAGGAACAAAACAAACTTGATCATCAAGTTTGCGGACGATACAACAATCATTGGCTTGATCACAAATGGTGATGAGTCCACGTACAGGGAGGAGATAAAAACGCTGACAGCATGGTGTCAGGACAACAACCTCTCTCTGAACACCAACTAAGGAGTTGATCATTGACTACAAGAAGCATCACAGAACAGACCACGCACCAACTCACATCAGCAGGTCCGCAATGGAGAGAGTCAATAGTTTCAAATTCCTAGGTGTTAACATCACAGACGATCTAACCTGGACCCACCACACCAACCTCATAGCCAAGATAGCACGGCAACTAAAGAAGTTTGGCATGCTGTCAAACATCCTAACAAATTTTTACCTCCTTGAACTGACAGTTGCACTGGCGCCCTCCTGTCACTTGCACTCTCAGGACACATACGAAGAGTATTAAATACCTCCTACCCTTGTGTTACTTTCGCACAATCTGTAAATTGTATTGTAAATTTATTGTATCCTAAATTGTTTTCTTTTTGTTAATCTAATCCCTATAAATTTCTGTCCTACTCTTCCATCCTTCTTAACGAGCTAGTAGACAAAGCATTTAATTGCCGACGACACCGTTGTATGCTGTACTGTTTGTGCATTGATAAATAAACCTTGATTGATTGATTAAGTTCAAATTCCAGTGACATGAATTTTGGGTCAGTGCCTGATCACAACAGTCTTCAAACGTACACTCATTTACATATGGTAGGCTTAGTTATCCTATTTGGAATGGCTATCAAAGAGCACTAAAATACATCTGAGCTTTTGTACACTGCCACACTCAAGCTTAAGAGCTTTAAGAGTACAATGATGTTGTTGGTGGTGTTTCACATAGGTGTTATGCATGTTACATTGCTGTATTTTATCTTCTTGGCCAAGGCCTGGCCACCAATCACAGACACAAGCAAATGCTTTTATTTAGCACATTTCAGGGAGTGCTTCATACAGATTGTCTCGTGGCCTCTGGCAATACAGATGGCAGAATGATTCTTAGTCCCAAAAGTGCACATTATTTTGACAGCTGTTGTTTTTGATTGAAATAGGGTTGCACAGCACCATTATCCTTCTTGTTTGGCTAACCATTTAAAGTCCCGCATATGAGTCAAGATGGCATGGCTAGTTGCAAGATATTTATGTTTGCAAAGACATTTCTGTTTATGTACAGATTCCCTCTCAGTCTCAGTTTGGAGATTATTGAATATAGTGTAATTTACTTTGAAGCTCAGACACCAGTTATTGCAGCTACATGGTTGATTAGATTGTGAGGTTGCCAGGTTCAGATTGAGAGTTAGCACGTTTTCATTGTTGTGCAACACCTTTTTAAGTCCAGTAAGCACACGGGGTAATTGGTTATGATGTCATTAGGTGTACTGTTCTCAGATCTTAACTGGTCTTTTGAGGATTATATAACAAGTGACTTCCTGATAGCTCCCTCTCTCTTGGAGTTGCAGACATATGGTAGATGTTGGGCATCACTGGTGGTGTCAAATTTGGACTAAAGTTATGATGGTCTAGTTTGTTTTACAAGACATGCTGCATATGATAGAGCCTCTGATATATGTATAAGGCTTAATGCAAAGATACTAAATTGTGCCAAGGTTATTGTCCATTCAAGGGAATAGAGAGATTATAAAATTGTTGCAAACTTTTACAGTATATTTAAGTGAAATAATCAGCTTTTCCAATTCAGGTGGTAATTGGTGTATAGAGAGGGGTTCTCATGATGATAGGGTAGTGAGGAGTTAGGAAGTAGACTGTTTGGTTTAGCTGTTGAGTTGGATGGCTTCCTAAGAGTATTTATTGTGTGAGATGTGTTAAAACTGTGTCATAAAGCATTCATCACCTGGAACTACTGACATTGCGAATTTTTATGTGCATCAACCCCTCAAGCAACCTTACTAAAAGCTGGGATTTGCCAGTAAGCACTAATGTACTTTGAATTTCTTTTTGCAGCAAAGAATTATGTATTTTCTCCATTCTACACCTCTAGGAGTGATTCGTGTGGCTTCATTAATTTTTCATTTTAATAAATTAATCTTTATGATACTTTCTCTAATTAAATTAGTGGAACAGTCATGGTATGTAAAATTATTTATATGGAAATTTAAATATGATCTAATTTACTTCTAAAATCTCACTCACAAGTTTTTGTACAGTTTAAAGTTCATTTACATTTTTCTTATTTCCACAGACATCAATTGGAAGAGTAATCTGTGAAATAATCCTGAGTCTTCAATGTTTGTGTTGAGAATATTGAGTGTCTTCTGAACTGACATTTGTCTGTGTATTTGTAGCTGGGTCTTACAAACAAAGTGAAAAAAGTGACACCCAAATGTCTTGTGAATTCTGAATTTTTATGGATACAGTATGTGACAATTATTGTATATTCAAAGTATCTGTGTGTTCACCAGACTATGAAATTTGCTTATTTTGTAAAAAGTGAATGAACAGAATGTGTCAAAAACAATATCCAAATGGTATTTATTTGCAGTATTGATCTACAACATAATGGCTGTAACACTAAATATTCCTTTCCTTCATTTTATACTGGTGGGTTGATGGACTTGTATAATGACTGGGATTATTACAATCACAATTGGAATGTTGCAATACTGGAGTTTAAAAATGGCATTACATATCTTTGGATAAACAGTAATGTGAAAATGTTAAATGCATTTCAAATAATATTATTATCCATTCAGGAGAATCACTTGATGTGGATCTTCTCCCATAATTTGGTGATCCCCTGTATTCAGCCATGACTTCACTGCTATAAGTTCAAGTGAATATAAAATCTGTTTTATATCAGAACAGACTGTGGTCCTCAGACTTTGCTCTCTGTCTGTATACAAAGTAAGTAAATAAACTGATATTTTAAACAATTTATTTTTCCCAGTTTGGGAAAATGTGATACATATTAAAGTACAAAGACTAATATTTTCACTTTACTGAGTGCCTGCATATTGCTCTAATAGAGTATAGCTTTTTATTAGAAATGATATGTACTATGGCAAACTCCAAGCACTTGATTTCTGTTAAATGTTACATAAATTACATAAATTATGAGTCAGGGAGAATAGTATTTCACCTGAGGAAACTAATAATTTTTTGTTTTCATTTTTAATAATTTCTTAAAAATTGAAATTTGAGTAATTTCTTAAAAATAGAGTATATCATGTTAGATGTTCAGATTTCAGGTGCTAAAATTCAGTATCTGCAATGTCATGAAAAGTTATATCCAGCTATAACATATAAGTAAATAACTACTTTTTTAAATGTATGCTTCAAAATATAAACTTTTCACAAGAATGCATATTGTTGTTGGAGAGGAGTGTCTTATAGTCACTTTTCCCCCATCAATAGGAGGTCTATTCCTAAGGCAGAACTGGATTGAAGATTTCCTGGTGATTGATTGGAGCTATGGGATCATTTTGGAATATAATGTGTAGCGCCAAGTCATTTACTTTTTTCTCTTCCTCTCTATTTTTTTTTCTTGTCCTTTAGAGTGACAAAGTACAGCACACTAGAGATTATACACCTACCTACAGATGCAGGGCACTTGCACTTCATCTTACATTTGAAGACTGGAACAGTACAAGTTTTTCTGCTAATTGAAGGAACCCGACTAAATATAAGGTCAAAAGCACATTAAAACACTGGCTGTCCTGTGAAGGATCTTTTGTTGTTTGGAAATCAGCATAATCGGCCTAAGCTGCTATATGTCCTTTACTTGTAACTTCTGTCCATCTCTTTGAGGGGAGGATTTTTTGATCTGCAAATATTGTAATCCTTCTAGTGACATTAATTTTGTGAGCAGAACCCACCGTTATACTTTGTAACTAAAAAATCACGCAGAAGGCAAAACATTATTGTTAAATAGTAAGGCTCTTTATCAATTCTGAAGAGGATACTGAATTCATTATTTTAAGATATTTTATAAACTAAACTCTTTATAGGTATACAGTGCACCCTGGAATGGGGTGTCATAAATAGGAACATGGATGTGTAGATCTAGGTGAAACAAACACACAAAAGAGTCTTAAGTGATAAATTACACTTTATATAAAGTATGAGGAACAAGTTCAAATACAACTAACCAAAACCAATGTCAAAGCTCAGCTTTGAGTTACTACCTACACTTATTTATGTCACGCTCTCGGCAGCCAGAGGGCTCTCCTTCTCTGTCCTGTCTCTTGTTTCCGGTGCTTTGCTGTCCTTCGGGTGTTTCTCTCTCTCTGGGGCTATATATTTCTGGGTCTTTCATTTTCCTTCGCTCAGCATTGACGTTCGAATGTCCTGAAACCCACCTAGCACCAGGTCGCCCCACGTCCACTACCTGAGGGCATAGGTTTCTATACGGCATTCCCTGAACAGCTGAGCCCAGGCTAACCCCCGTCTCGCCGCTATGCATAGGGTCTTTTACGCTCTCCTGCCATTCCACAGCTCGTCCTTTCTGACATCCTTGACAATTTAGTTGAGCAGTAGCTCAGTATTTATGCAGCTAAGATGCTCACTGGGTCCAAATAAAATGTCTCCTAAACTTTCAGAACTCACTTGGCCGCAGAACTATTCACTTACTCATTCAGTTAATTGCCTCCTTTCCTCTGGAGATGTTTTCATATCACGGGATACATCCTCTATCCCAAGGTAGCAGACATTGACCAAGAAAGCCTCAACTTACTGGTTTTAAAACAAGTTACTTGACCAGTTGTGTTACACTAATCATTCAAGTAACAAAGGATGGTAGATCATATCAGTAGCATTCTGGCAAACACAGTACGTTTCAGACAAGACTCTATCTCATTTGAACCTATTACCCTCTCAAAGTACATTACATCAAGGTGCTTTAAATCCACTTAAGATCTTACACATGTGAAAAATGTAATGAATGTATGTAAAATAAATGGATCTTTAAACCACATATTGTTACGTAATATTCTGTAGTTTGCCCTTTTAATA
This sequence comes from Lepisosteus platostomus, assembly GCF_059453375.1. Lineage (NCBI taxonomy): Eukaryota > Metazoa > Chordata > Actinopteri > Semionotiformes > Lepisosteidae > Lepisosteus > Lepisosteus platostomus. The sequence goes on from NC_142618.1 coordinate 55,552,823, forward strand.
TAGAATTTTAAACTATTCTATTTTGTGGGGTAGATGGTAAAGTAATTAAAGACGTAGACACAGAAAGTACATTCAATCTATCTTCAATCAAAACTTAACTAAACAATCAAAACTTAACTCAAATGTGGGCATATGAATTCAGTCCCAGACAAAAGGACATAAGAAAGGTTATAAAGAAGACCATCCAAGTTGTCTGACATCTAGCTCATTTGGTTGTTAGTGGCTAATTGGATGTCATCTATTTATTTCTTAAAAGAAGCCAATTTAATAAGCATTATTTTAATTTTGTTGTACCAAGTATGTTTAAAATTCTATTCCAAGGTTGAATGCATATTGAAAACAAAGTTGAAAAGCAATTTATTTTCCAAAAGCAGAGCAGCCACAGCAGCAAAACATTAGGGAAAATGGCTCATAACAGACAGATGACAGTCCATGAGTACAGAAAGAAGGATTGCTATGCCTGGATGTTATGTTCTGTTAATCATTATGTCAGTACTGTCTTTGGTGTACCTAGCTATTATTCTTTGGTTTCTAATATTGTAGTAACCCGATGTCAGTGGTTATGTCATTGACTGTGATGTGCTGTGGGAGGCTTGAGATGAGGAGATCTATTTGCCATTAAATGTGTTGCTATAATCCTGTAAATAATCCCATGTTTGCTGTATAGTTATTCGAATATAACACTGCTTACGAAGACCGGAGTTCCAGAGTTTCACAAGATCCAGGAATTAAAAAATAATTTTGTGTTTAACATACCAAGCAATAAAATAAATGTAGAGAAAAGCACTGTAGACAACACAACAAGCTTTTGTCCATTTTCAATGACAAAACCCAGCAAGGGGGAGGGATGCTGTGTATGTCTTATTAAACCTACAATACATAATGAGTTTGGAGTTTTTTAAAGATGTCTTACATGATAAGCTAGTGAGTGGTTTCCATTGTGATCCCATTAAGAAGGAACTTCATTTTTATAATAGTAGTACTAAACATATCCCAAAGCTTGTGACACTGCTTTGACTATGAAATAAGTCGGAAAAAATCAGGAAAGATAAAAAGTTTCTTTCTGTTATGATCGCATTGAGTTGGACAAAGAAAACAATTTTAATTCTCCCTAAGGGGAAGGAAAAAAAAGATGGGAGAATAAAATAAGTGGTTGCTGTCTTTGTTTTGGGAAAAACACAAGCCTCAAACTTGCAGATATAGAAATAAAGTATGCATTGTGTGTTCAAAGCTTGTCCATATAACTCAGGCATGCAGAAAAAAAGGAAAGTTTATTGCAGATGGTAATGAAGGCAAGATGGTTTGTGCAGATGAGGACATGTGTACGTGTTTTTCCCAATAGTGACAATGAAATGGAAGTATAAGAGTAAGTGAAGCTCCAGGGAAACCCTTTTGAGATGCAGGTTGATATAGGAGCTGTTGTTCTGCCAGAAATGAACCCATGCAGTACAAGATGCAATCTGCAATTCTGCCATTAATGTCATGTATGGAAATAATCCATTTTGTTGGAAAGAAACTAATTAAAGCAGATCCTTTCAGGACATGTTTTTCAAGTAAAACATGCAGTTCCAATGAACTTTATTAAAAAACATTATGCACTTTTCAGGAATATTAATTTTCTTTAATAAAGTGTTAATACATCTGAAAGACATTTACAGTGGAGGTTAAATAACAAAAACACATGTTGAGGAAGAAAATAAATTACAATCTCAATTACAATATTCAGACAGATTGATTTCAGATATATGGACAGTTACAAATAAGAGGAAAATATTTGATCTAGCATATTTGGTTTCTGAGTAGAGTACCCATCTGTCCATCTTTTTTGAACAATTTTAATTTCCCCCCAAAAAAACATTCAGACTTAGTAAGGAGTGGCAGGATCGAACATGACATATTTGCAATGGGGTTTATCCTTAAATGAAAAGCTAACCTTGGGTGAGCTTTAAGGTTTGGTCCACACATGAATCAATTCTAACAAATTAAACTTATTCAAAACAGAAAAATCTAAATTCAAATGAGTGAATCTGAACAATATACAATAAAATGAATCAAACTAAAATGAATCAAAACAAAAACACAGCTTGTGAATAATTACAGTATAACATTTACAACATAGTGTTTATAACACAAGACAGCTCTCTGCTATAGCTGTATTATCACCTCCGATTGCTGTAAGTGCTGCAATTTTGCCCATCTTTTGTCAAGTGTCCAAATGTGGCACTGGGGAGTGATAAGATCTACATCTCTACTCACCAACCCCCAGTACAAGTACTGACCTCTTATTCTAGCAAAGACACCTTTTCTGACACCTTTGTATTAGCAAGAGGACACATGAGCAGCTCAATGCGAACTACCTGACCTTTCAATTAAGCACTTTGGTTTATCTGTATTTATATATAAAAAAGTGGTTATTGTATTATTAGCAATTTAATTAGCATATGCACAAGGCCAGCTTGATTTACACTTTGGGGATCAAACAGTTTCATCTATCAAACTAAAACATGTCAGGACCTAAACTTACCCATAGTCTTATGCTCTGTCATTCTGGTTATCTGTGGTAGAAACACTATGAAACTAATTAATCCAAATTAATTATTTCCTTTAACATGTCCTGTAAAGGTTAATGCTGTATCTTTGATTATTTTAAGGGGTTTGTTGTAATTTGTGTAGATATTCTGCATGTTGAGTTGGCTTGTGAGCTAATCCATGTCAGTTGTCTTCTGTTGCACCAAGTAGGTCAAGATTTGAACATATTCATAATGTAAAACTTTCATAGGGAGGGTAAGAGCACATGTAAATTGCCTGCCACAAGCACTTGAATACCTGGCTATTTATTTTACTACCCACAGGTGATTTTGCTTAGAGACATAAGTAAAAAATCTACAAATTATTTTCTAAATGTTTTGTTTTGTATATTATAAATTTGTTTACCCATATCCCTGTACATAATTTTTTTTCTTAGTTTACAAGTTTATTGCTAATTACAAGTGCCATTATGGTGCAGAGTATCATTAAATATAAGTACAAATATTTCAAAGATTTTAAGTCATTGCTCTGTATTTTGTGTATAGTGTGTTTAGATTTATTTTATTACTTTTATTTAAAATTTAGTTTATTCTATTCACTGATAATACCTTAAATTAAAAGGGATCAAAAACAGTCAATGATGTATTTGTTTTACTTCCTTCTGATTTTGTATGTTACAGCAAGGGAATAAGTTATTGTTAGATCACAGCAAATATATTTACATATTATATAAATGTAAGCAATTATTATCAACAACAGGGAACAAGTGATAGTACTGTTTGTAATGAAGAGAAAGTAAAAACTGAGTTCACAAACATAAGTGTAGTTGAAAGGAGAGTGTATTCTACAACTAAAATGTTGACATGACAATTTAAAGAAAATAATACAATTGAGAGCAATACTGAAAGGATCAATAGAGGTTACAAACTTGTCTACTAATTAATGTCACAAAGAAAAATGGTAGGTGCTAAATGTAAGCTCTCTCTATCTAGTTCAATGTATTTTAGAAGAGAACTAACTCACTGTAAAAAACTACACAGATAATATTAAAGCTGAGCCTGCCTGCAGACAAATGTACAGTACGTTTTAAGCACTCTAAGAGTTTCTTTAAAAACCTGACTAATGCACAACTTTATTAGTTGTTTTCTGAGTAGAAAATATGACTCAAATTATAGATTCCCTGTGGTGGGAGATGTAACAATTAGGTTGTGGAGAATAGCATTGTGTTAAGCATCATTGTGTGACTGAACTGTAGCTTGTTTAGATTTTAATTTGAATCCCCTCTAAATGTTCTTTATTGAAAACACTTCATTTCAACATGTTTTCAACATGCCTAATTACCTTAGTAATTTATTTTTTTTGCAGCACTCAGCCTACAAAAATTAATAAAAGTATTCAGAACAGATTGGAAACAATTACAGTTTTATGTTCAGTAATATTTAACTGTTTATAACTGGAGAAACATAACTACTATTATCAACACACTTGAAGTTTTAGTCCTAAAAAGAATCGGGAAACAGAATGTGTGATATGAGCCTGTTCTCTAAAGTCACTTTTTGTATACGCTCGTTATAGGTGTTAACAAAAGCATACTTTTAGAATTTGATTAATAGGAAATATAATATGGAATCGCGTATCAAAAGAAATTATTAACTATATAATTATATTCATGTACTGTTGCACAAACAGTAGGTTAAGACTTTCAATTGATATGTGTATGGCTGTTTCACTGCTTGATACATCACCGTGTTTGTGGCATGATGGCTTAAGTGACTGACTTATAAGGCAACACGTCGGAGGTCGGAGGTATGAGCCCAGCTATCACTATGAGTTTTCTTTTAACAAATTAAATTTTCTTTGAAAAACTAAAATAACAAATATGATGAGCACTATATTGACCTTTTTTGCTGTTTAATTTTTAATTACAATGCTGTGTAATGAAGTATGCTTTTGCACTATGAGGTATTATTCTCCATGCATTCTGAATGGCTGGATCCATACCTCTAATTTCAGTAACATAATTGATATTGATATAGTTGTCTTGAAATACCTGACATCACAGAGTATTTTCTGAAATAACTAACAGTTTGGACTGATAACTTGTTCATCTATTCACCATTTATAGTTTCTTTTCCATTTTGAGGGATGCTACAGAACTTGTCCACGATATAGTGAATTGATAAATATTCAATGAAGTTAAAGTGGAATGATCTGATAAATCCAGTAGAGAACTCATCAATCAATAGAAGGCAGAATCTTTGGCTTGGGATTTATTTGATGTATTTACAATGTAGTCATTATAAATATATTTTAAATACTTAAATTATATTTAGAATTTGATAATAGATATAATTAGATAATCTGCACTACCATTACCAACACCTTTGGAACTACTAGCCTTTAAAGTATTCAGCATGTCCTTTCAATACTAAGACAGAATGAAAACCCTACAGAGAAGTCAACCCAAACCAAGCAATCTGCATTGCTAGAAGAGATAATTTCCTGTAATTATTAAATTCTCTTAGAGTGTCAGTATACATCCAATGTACAATATATTGAAATAAGTTTACAATAATTTAGCTAAAGTTGTATACAGATTAAATTAACTATACAGTATATACAGTATACTGTATGTCTGTGTTTAAGCAAAAGTAATTAAATTAAAATTTTAAATAATTAATTGAGGAAAATAAGTATAAACTATTTACCACACATTTCACTGTGGGGTGTACAAGGAAATATGAAGGTTTTCGGTATAACACTTTTAAATATATTTTCAAAAATAAATGTGCACATATTGTAGCGTGTACTCTTAAAAAATATTTTTACACAGGTGACATATAGTTTGACTTGTAGTTTCACTTTTGAAAATACAGCATACACTATGTGTACAGAATATGTTTAGATGATTAATTCACATCTTTCATCAGTTCAATAGATGTAAACAACCCAAAAAAATCCTGAAGCAGTTCACAGTATTTTGTAGTCTAATAATACATTGTCTAAACTTATCTGAAATTTGCTGACAAAGTTTAGAAAAGCTAGAGATCAATTACCTATATGTAAGTTGACATTGCATGTTTTTTCTGAATGAAATGTAAGTTAAAAGTCATAATTCTCTGGAGATTAACACCAACAAGATGGAATACTAAGAGAATGATAAATTTAGGAGTTATAGTTTGCCAGACTTAATAAAGATGAAGTGCACTGAAGAGGAACAAAGGACTGTAGACTGTTTAAGGGTTGAATCTGGACTAATGGGATGTGTTAGGACCTGATGGGGTTTTGGAAATACTTCCTGTGTCTTAACATCAGCTGATAGTCTGCCTCAGAGTGTGAGATGAAAGTGAAAACTACAAACCATCTACTGCTTTGTCAGGGGTGCAATTTTCAATTATACAACAGTGTCTCTGGCCAAACAGGATCTGTTAAAAGGGTTAGTGATGTGGAATGGGGGGAATCAATGGTTGCTTTTAAAGATCTGGTGCTTGGTAAAGTGACAAGATATGTTGTAGTGCTTATTAAAATGAAGATCAGATACTGGGCATCAAGGTTTAAACTCAGTTCAATTTTCAAGTGTTTTGATGTGTGAAGTGAAATGTGATTGTGAAGGTTGAAAACCGGACATTATGGGCTAAAATTAGTTTAATGTTCTAGTGCCTCTTTGAGATACAGTGATTTTGACTGTTTATTTTATGAAATTGAGAAACTTCATACTTCAGTAAACAATCAGGGGCTCTGAGTCAATTGGGCAGAAAAAAATATACTGTATGTAAATGTTTAAGTTTATGCTGTTGGTTATAATCCAGGCCAAAATGCTAGCGATGATAAATATTGTATCAAACCTGCTACACCCTGAAGAAATAGATCTTTTACTGTTTGCTAAAATCTTAAGTGGTAAAACTAAGTTCTTAAAACAATTTAGAAAGCTGTTTGAAGAAACTTAAGTCATTTCATCTGAGCTTGCATTTTGTTGTGGATATATTTTACTGAGAAACAATCATGGTATACCAACATTTTAACTAACTATGTTGCACAATCTGGAACATCATGATACCATGTATGTTTTGAACATCAGTCAAGTGGATAATCCTGTCAGATGCTGTGAAAGCTATTTTAAGGATTAAAAGCACATTCTGACAAGAATGGTATTTTACATTTCATGGTGCATATCAAAATGTTATTCAAAAACAGAAAACAGACTATTTCAGCAATTTAGTTTTTGTGCACATTATGCCATTTCTTACCTCTCAAGTCTACCTGAGTCAGCTTCCAGGCCTTACATTATTAAGTAAGTTGCGCTAATCAAGCTTCTTTGCAGTTTATTCATTTAACATTTTAACAATTCAGCATGATAAACCAACCATAATGGCATTTTGTTTCAACTCAGCAACCTTTGTTTTAGAATGAGTTTAAACACTGGATTTCCTCCAGGTGCTCCAGTTTCCTCCCACAGCCCCCAAACTTAGAAGGTAGGTTAATTGGCTTCCAGGAAAATTGGCCCCTACGTGTGCATTTGTGCATATCTATGTTTGAGTCTCTGTGTCTGTGGTTATTTCATAATAATATAAGCACATTCTTCAACACAGCAGTTTATCATTTTCTGCTTGTATAATGCCTTTTCTACAGTTTGTAATGACAATGGAATATTCTGAATAAAACATACATACACTGTAAATTACTAAAGGATACCAGAATTTCAAGAGAATTAGGAAATTAAAATGTGTGAACAATTGAAGATAAAATACAATTTGTTATGCAATAATACATAATTTGTTGCGATATATAGCAATTGACAAATATCACAATTTTGGATCATATTCATTCAACAAAAAATATTTTTTACAAAATACTCATGTTCTGGGAAAACCTACTTGTTGTTATGTACTGTGCAACAGCTCTCTGCTAAAATATTATTTGGATCAAGTGAGAATTAAATTTAGTCTATTGTGAAATTTTTGCTGTGCACTGTCACTGTGATTATAGCTGTTCTGTAGAAATCACAGATAGCATATGGTATACCAGAATACAACAAGCTAGAAATTGATTACATTTTTAAAATAAGTCTTTATTGATTTCTCTCTAAGGATGACAGGGAAAACAATTGAATGTTATTACATACAAAAGAAAAACAACAACAAAATAGTATATACAGTACAGTATTTTCAAAGCTGTTAGATCATGTACTGCATGTGTTTTCCATTATTTTGTGTAAAGTATTAAAGTACATATACTGTACAGTATGTATATTTGTTATGATAAATATTTGAGAATTCCAGCCAAGTTAATTGATGGTACATTTTTTTAAGAAAGCTGCAGAAAAGTAAAGATAATAACTTATGTATAACTTAAAGATACAAATAAACAATAAACAGATTAACAAATAATTCAATGTAACTTTGCTTTCTTTTCCCCAGAAACCACCCTCATAAAATAACTATGAAGAATCTGGGCCAGAACATCCAAAAAATGTCTAGCCAGGTATTATTAATATTCTATTGGCATATATGGCATATTACAGCAGTACATGTATATCATGTTGCTTCTTTCAGTCTCTAAAGTATCCATATACTTTAAAGCTTTTGTAGTTTTTTGTAGTTCCATTTACAGTATATTTTATAGACTCTATTGCTCTTTAACATGGATTGACATTACATCCATAAATGTATATTTTGGTATATATTTTGTTTGGAATAAACAATAATGTGGATGTGCTGCTTAAGTTATTTAATGTAAGATGACAATATCACTTTCCAATATATTTGTTACAACTAGCAACTAAGACTATGATGATTTTTTTAACTTCACAAAGGCTATTTCTTAAAAAGTCATCATTGAAGTAAGCTGTTTTAATGTAACTGGTCAATATCTGTTCAATATCGTATATAATGTAAAAATTTTACAGCTATTTTACAGTCCATGGGTGCAATCTTCAGTGACTCTTGCTATGTTGCTAGCATTAAGGTGCAATGTACGCATTATATATGCAAAGACTGCAATATATGCAGTCTTTAAAGTATCATATACTTTAAAGCATTTGTATTGTGTGGTCAATACAGTGGTGTGGTGATTAGTGCTGCACCCTGACTTCTCCAAGGTCCTGGGTTTAAATCTTGCCTCAGCCATCACTGTGAGTAGAGTTTGCATCTTCTTGTTGGCATGAGTTTCTGCCAGGTATTTTTTTCTTTTTTTCTTTACAACTCTCAAAGCCCTGCTGACTAGATTTGATTGACTAATATAAATTGTCATTCTCCATGACCTTGTGGTAGATTGGCGTAGCATTCAGGGGAGAAGACAATTGTGTGCTTACAGTCCTACCTTACAACTTATGATTTCAGGATAGGCTCCAATTTGCTGTGACCCTGACAAGTGTACTAGGTGGATGGGAGGCATTATATATAAAGGCTATCCTTTAAGAAGTCATATTCTGAAACATATTAATGTCCTGTATGTAATAAATGTGCTCCATCAAAAATGTACAGCAATCATATTAGCCATCATATCTGAGGCTGTTGAGACAAGAATGAGTGTGTAAAGAATTTGATTAAATATGAAAAAAATAAAATATTAAGAACTTTAAAAGTTTGATTTTAATACATGTAGCTATATTTTTTAAAATAATATTGCAGAAAAAGAAGGTTAAAAGTTAAAAGTTAACATACAAATAAATTACAAATCTTTAAAAACTTTTAAGCTTTCTGTTCTCACACCTTGACACACATACAGGTGCAGCCATTCAAAACGAGCGGAGTACGGTGCAGTACAACACGGTGGGCGTGCCACAATATACAGTATGCAAATTAGATCATGTTCATAGTATCCAGAATCGCCAGAATAGCTAATAAAGCTTAACCTCTCCTATACAGCATTTGAGCTGTCACCAGAAAACACCTGATTTCGAATCCCGATCACTGCTAAGGGACAATCTTTATTCATTTAAGAATTAAAATTGTATACTCTTTAGACTTTTAAATTTAAACTGTGTATTACAGCATGTTATCATTATACATTAAAAAGTTGGTATATTTTATGAAAGCAAGATTGCTCAGTTGGACAAAAGTACAAAACCTATGTCCTTTATCATAAATATTTTAATTATGCAAAACTTTTCTATGCATCAAAGTCTTAACGGAAGATATTATTAATAGTATTAATAACGAATGACCTTGGACAAGCTGTAAACTCAAAGTATTACCCTGGTCCACATATTTTTGTAACCGTCTTTGTAAGCGAAAATACTTTATTTTTTAACTGAAAAAAAGTAACCCCACAGCATTTCATTGATCCAATCACGTATTCGTTTCCAATTATACAAGGTAAGTTTTGAGAATCTCCGATTTACCATGTCTTTCACATGCTCTTAAATATTAATTTAGGAACAAAGGAAGAAGTAATAGGTTTATTCCATGCTGAAAAAAAGAAGAAAGAAAACACAACGTTTTGGCTGTGGAGCCTTCTTCAGGTGGGCTTCATGGCCGAAACGTTGTGTTATCTTTCTTCTTTTTTTCAGCATGGAATAAACCTATTACTTGTTCCTTTGCAGCCTACGCATGCTGACGGAGCTACCCACCTTAATTTAGGAACATATATAGAAAATGGGTGAATTTTAGAAAATAGGTGGATTTACACCTGTGAAAAGCGTTCCAATTTTAATGTGATACAGAAGACATTATTCATAAAAAATGATCTTGTACTGAAAATTTATGAAGGAGACACGTTGAGTATCGCCTCTTTTTACACTTGGAAGAACATTCCAATGTTAATGCGACACTGAAGATATCATTAATTACCTTTTAAATCTGAAGGGAGATCTAAAGGGATCCACACGGTACAGGTCCCTCCTAGCTATTCAGAGGGAAAGATGGTGACGTCACCGCGCAGGCGAGCAGACACACCCTCTAATGTCAGGCATATGTGTTAAATATATTTAGATCTTTGAAGTAATATCATTATTGATTTATTTAGCCTCACAACATTGTCCAATAATACTCTTCTTCTGTTTTATTTTTAGTTAAGCAGGATTTGAGCTACAGACCATAAAAAAACAGGATTCACTTTTTCCGCATATTGATGATAATGATATCAGTAGCAGTAGCACTATGCGTTGTTATTAATAAATGACTTAGATTCAAACATGTTATGATATTTAGAAATATAAAAAAGTCAATAGAGTGTCCATAATATTGCTATTTTGCTATTTCTTTTTTAGCTTTTCAAAGAAATGTTTATTTGTTAAAAGAAAACTCATGGCGATAGCTGGATTTGAACACCGACCTCACGCTTATAAGTCAGTCACTCACTTAAGCCATCACGACACTGACGCAGTTATGTGGAAACCAGTGAAACAGCCATACACATATCAACAGATATGTGTATATACTACTGTTTGTGCTACAGTACATGAATATAATTATATTGTTATTAATTTATTTAGATACGCGATTCCATATTATATTCCCTATTAATCAAATTCTAAAAGTATGCTTTTGTTTACTCCGATATCAAGCGTAGTCGCAGAAAAGCTTAAAACTATCACTTTTCTCACAAAGTACTGTATATAAACGTACAGTAGCATGGTCAGAAGGAGAAAGTAAAAACGTTTCCAAAATAACCACATGTAAGACTGATGCTTAAAATGTTTAGGGAGAAATGGAATACTGGTGTGTATTTTTTCTTTAAAATACCAATACCAGCAATATACAGTTTACATAATATGTTTATGTTCCTAAATTAATATTGTTTATGACCTTCAGATGCGTTATGCTCTTATTCTTTTTATGCTCAGCTACTAAAATTTCCCTTAAGTTGTAAAATTCCATATACATATTCAATACTAAGTGGATAAAATTGTGCACAGTAAAGAGATTAAATTATTCAATCTTTTCACTACCGACCAACGCACCACGAGTGCCCGTCTGTCATTTTGGCCAGCCAATCATGTACCTCGTAGATGCGTGCGGTACTCATTTGTACCGCGAACTTTGAATGGCTGCATCTGTACATACACAAATACAGAAAGTAGTGATCCGTATACAGTACACCTGTGATTAAAATAGAAAATTAAAACTAATATGATTAAAAGTGGTTACTTAAGAGGGTTAAAGGGTCATTTGAAATACTTTATATATTAACTGTTCTCAAAAATTGTTTATGAAGGTAGAACAATGGAGGTGCTAAAATCATTTAAGGTGTACGGTTTTTTATAAAAAATCACTGTATTTTAAAATACAGCTAAATGTCAGTAAGTTTCTTTCTAAACACAACAGAACAATTTATTCACCTGCATCATTTTCTTCAAGAGAAACATTTTTGTTTTAATTGTGTAAAATTTTAAGCTTTTAAAGATACTATATGCAGATACTCCCAAGTGAAGATGTTCTTTATTTGTTATCACTTTGGCTCAGTTTTCTGAAATGATCTTCTAGAAACCATTAATTATAGAGCCCATCTCATGTCTGAGACACAAGTCTGGTATCATCTCTTTCGTCTTCAGCACAGCTTCCTTCTTATCCTCATATATCACTTTGACAGCTACAGTGTGAAGATCAGGTTAGTTTAGTTGAGGGGTTTAAGAACATATATTTAAAGGTGATTTTTTCATTCCCCTTTTGACCCTTTACTAGCACATTCTGTAGTAGAGGATTAGGCTAGGTAACAATCTTACTCTTCTAAAGGTTTTTTTAAATACATAACGGTATTAAAAATAGATGCTAAAATAGGTTATATTAAATTTGTTTTATTTATAATTTATAACATTTATTTAAATAATCCCTATTTAAAATAGAGATTATTAAGCATAACAAATATACACAGTAGCAGATAACAAGCATTACATTTAATGTGGTTAATATGATTCTGAATGACATAAATCTATTATTTACTTTCTTTCTGTAGCACTAAGTATGTTAGATAATAAATTTATACTCTTGAATGAAATTCATAGGGAGATATATCTTAATCCATGAACTTATTATATAATAAATCTATTAATTTCAAACCATTCTTATTGGGCATCTACAGTATATGGCTATGACTGTGAAGTTTTATTTTTGTTATTTCCTGTGGATCCAAGTTTCTTTACTACTAGTTGGAATGTGACAACTAATAGTTATTACTGCCACTAAAATTATCATAAGCACTTAAACACAGATTTAAAAAACACACTGTTACAGCTTTAGGTGACTGAGGAGTGTATCTTGGATTTTAGAAACGTTTGTGACACTTGGCAGAGTAAACATTTCTATCTTCAAAGATAGAGGATATTTGCTGAGATGTGGGGGATCCCCTGTGCAGAAACAATTGTAAAGTTTACCTTAGTATACCTAGGTAAGTTGTGGGTTAATGATTGTCAAGGAACAGTACAGAAACACATCATACCCATCATACCACATCGGGGTGTGGAAGATACACAACATATGTTTAACCTATCAGCCAAAATATTTTTCTTCCATATACTGTAGACCATAAATTTATGCTATATACATTATTATATTTTTGCCTCCTAAACTCATTTCCTGTGGTATATAGTTCTGAAATACTATTCACCAGGTCAGTTTCTGAATATTTGTACAAGCATATCAATATTCATGTACTCCCCAATGGTATTTTAATACTGTACTATTACAGTGTGCAGTTAAAAACTAAAATAGAGTTTCATGATTTTAATGTGTATTTTAGTCAGTTACCCAAGTGTTGCGTTATAGTAATAGCTAAAATATTTATGTATATTCCAACTAATTTAGGTTTGCCATAGCGAAGGGGTGATTTTTTGTTGTAAGTTTTTCTGTCTCTTAACCTCTTTCTTAAATGTGTTCAGTATTTATCATTCAAAATAATAACATTAAAAATATTAATTAAAAAAATGTTCTGTACAGTATACATCATTTTTAATTAAAAAAAACATGACACATCATCAGAAGGTGGTGAATAAGGCTCTGTACCAATGTCACAAATATGTACTTTTTTATTTGGCCATATTGATTGTTTTCTTTTGCTTTTATTAAGTGTTTTTCATGAGGCTCACATTCACCAATTTAAATAATCTCACCTTCTGTGTTTAATTAACACCCTTACTAATGAGGTGATTTAGTGATTATGCCACACTCAAACTAAGTGGAGTTTATCACAGTCACAAATGATCATATCATTATGACATAAAAATTTAATCTGTATCACAAATCTCTACATTTTTTCTAAAAAATGGATTTACATAAATAAAATAATACTGTACATTCTGTTTTGATGCTCAGTACAAATTAGCATATACCGTAAGTGTATAATAACTCCCACTCCTTAAAACAGATCCCAATCTCGGTTTATAATTCAAATGAAAGCATTTTATCTCAAGTAATACTACTAGTCAAAAATCCCATTGCTATTGAGATTTAGTAGCCTTGTACAATTACATAGCCTATATTTGTCAGGGAATAGAGAGCAGAACCCTTATGGTCACATGATTTCTTAGTTTTTCTGGCACACAGCACTTTGAGCTAATATAGTTATAAACCAGGCAATACGTTTACAAAATGAATACATATTTACACATATTACAAACACACAACATTATCCAATGTTTTTTACAGCTATGAGTAAAAGGTTTACAGAACCAGGACCTGAAAAAAAATATAGAAAAACAAAGGGAACCTGTTTCCTATAAAATAAAAGCATCAAAACCATTCTATGCAGGATTAAATCACCCCATAAAATTGATGCTATGCAAATGGAAAATGTTATCCTCATTCTAAATAAGAAAACAGGTTCTCAAATTACCTGAACATGTTTAGCAGTCTGGGCTGTCTTCCTTCTTGAATACTTGTATACTGGTACATTGTACACATAGTTCTGTACATTTCCCAAGAAGGCTGTCTTAATTGTCTCAACAAGAATGATCCAGTCACTGTTTTGGCTGCCTCGAGTGAGAAGATGAAATAAGGGATAACCGAGCAGTTAGTAAATGTATTCTTGTTTAATAGAGCAAAATAATCCAAAATGCAAAATTCCAATCACTTTGTTTCAGAAAGTAACATCTACTATAAGTTTGTATGAAGCCTCCAAAAGAAAAATGTAAACAGAGGAAGTTGAAATCCTTCATATCATGTTACTAAAAAGTAAAATGCCACTATTGCTGTTAAGAAACACAGGTGTTTCAGGTGAAGGCTCCACAGCCATAACATTGTGTTTCTTTTCTTCTCTTTTCAGCATGGAATAAACCTTCTTTTGTTCCTTCTAATATGTGTGTTTAAACTAGATTGTATTCTGAGTTTGGAATTGTCACATTATACAGTACTATATATTCAAATACTTCAGAGAAATGTGTTCTATAGCTATAATATTTAATTTTTCTTATTCATCTAAGAACTTGACACACATTTTGGCAAGGGTTCACACTCTTCCTTGCTGTTTCATTATTACCTAAGAGGAGTCTTATTCCTGTTTATGCTGACAACGTCTGTGCTATGAGTGCATGTCTGTGATGTACTGTAAGACTTAATGCTCTGCTGCTCAAACATACACATCAAACTGCTCTGATGGATACTTCATTTCATGCTACTTGTAAGACTGCAGTTATGAACCTCTGCCTGACTTGCTCATTAAAGGTTGATTTGATATCTTTCATCTGCTTGAGTCGTGACAAAATTTTGGCTTGAGATTTTCAGTTCTTTTTTTTTCCCTATCTATGTTGCCATCGTTTAAAGTCGTATCCATCTCATTGACTTTTTTATTTCTCTAAGACTAGTTTGGGCAGACTTTAAAGGTCATGTTACATGCCAAAATATATTTATTTTTTAATTTTATATAGGTACCACATTATATCCCAACAATTTCCATTTGCCCATTAGGTCTAATATCCTATTTGAGCTGTTGTGTTTTTGTATTTATTCTTGATCTACGCTTTAACATGAAACAAACATAAATAACTTTTGTAATACTTTTGAAATATCTGTGTTACATAGGACACAGTAAGTGTTATTTAATTGAGAAAACCACACACATTTGTAGAACTGTTATAAGCAGAAGTTTGCAGCACTTGTTATAGAATTCTAAAAAACAAATCACCAAATAAATATGATAACCCCTTTAATTCAATATTGCTTCTTCATTAAGAACATTATACAAAAAGTAATTTAATGATTTAGACTTACTTTTTGTGATTCATATTTCATATTCAAGATGTTTAACTTGTTCTGCTCTTTCAAATGTTACAAAGGAGAGGATGCCATTCAACCCATCTGTCCTATTTGATAGATATTTATTGGTCTCATCCAGGTGTTTCTTGAATGAAGCCGTCATACAGGCCTCAATCAAATGTCAACCAAAGGTCAAAATTCTCAAATATGTCATATTACAAAAGGCAATTTATAGTATTGAATAATTAGATAATATATTGTATTTATTTTTTTCAAATACCCAGCAGAAGTTGAGGTGTTGTGGTTTACAATCTTTTATCCTACATTGGAGACTTCATTGAAGTGAGCATACAAAGTTTTTTAATACAACTGCAATTACAACTTGACCTTATAGACTACTCTGTCTGTGGCTAAAAATATTCTGTTGTTTTAACCAGTTAATATAGGACAACCCTGGAAATGTATCTGTTTGATCTCCTGTGGACTGATTCTAGAACAACAATATATTTTAGAACACAATAACTAAAATTATAGACAATAGTCTAAATTATATTTTCCTAGTGTATTGCAATATTTCATAATAATTATCCTTTTAACAATGTGCCCTATGTATTATAGACAATGATAGCCTAAACATGTGAATAATTTTCAAATACAGTGTTTAATGGTTGTTTCTGCTGCCTGTTTGTAACACTGTGTATATAATATATATATATATAAAATGTCGTCTGCTATGATTTTGACCAGTACATTGTACCTTTATATGGTAAGATATAAAAAACTACTTCTTATAATCTATAATTAGTCTGTACTATAACAAAAATAGAAACGTACAGTACAGTATAACTGCTCTATTTGGCGATTGTTTATCATATGTGCAGAAAAGTGTAGTGATCGTGAGATTATAGTGACATTGTGAGCAGAACAGAGTTAAGCATGACTGCTAAAGCAGCTGATGGCATGGAAAAAACAGAAAGATGGGTCTTGAGACTGAAAATAACAGATCAGTTTTTGCTGTATGAAGTTAAAAACTGCTTTTTTTTATTTTGCTCATGTCTGCATAAATCGTGCTCAGACTTTCATCTGGATGAATTGCATGTGACAAATCATTTCTAATATATAATCAAAACAATTGAGAGCTTCACTTTTTCAAATGCAGCATGCCACCAAAAGTTCATAGGACAATGAAGTTTGCATTTATTAGAAAACTGAAATGGCCTAGTGAACTGGACCATTGCCATACATGAATGAGTTACAAGGCCCATGATAGTAACAAAATGTACAACAGAGAGAACTACCTCAAAGCAATAGTGGTATTAAGTCTACAATGCCAAAAAAGTAATCTTCTAAACACTTTAGAATTCTTAAGAAATAATATTGAACCTGGAGAAGTGTTCCAGCTGACCTACCCACTACATGGCATACCCTTGTGGTCTCGGTCGTTTGCCATTCTCTCTAAAATTAATTTTCAGTATCGTTTTGTTTGAGAATTTTGTGGTTGCTAGGTTCAGTGCATAGCATATCCATATGAGGGAAATGCTATTTTGTGATAACACAAAGTGAAAGTGACACTTGAGTTCAACAAACTTGCAAAGCAGTGTAGCGGTGAGGCTTATTAATAAGGCAGAATTAAGTGTTTCTGAGCTTTCCCAAATTAGGCCTCATTTCTCTGTTCATCTCTGTGGTGCAGCCACAGAGAAAGAATTCATGCAAGCTGATTTAAGATGTTTTCTTGTGATAAGAAACCAGCTCCCAAAGGGGGATGCACTTAGCTAAGCCTGGCTATCATGATCAATGGTCATCCATTGGCGCCTATCTGTCTAGGGAGTGCGAGTTGGACATCTGGATTGCATTCCTAAGTGTCAGGAGTAAGTGACTCATATCTCACCTTGATCAACCAATCAGGGACTGGTAGGGCCGAGTAACCCACGTGGGACTCTGATGCCCATGGAACTTTCAGCCAATCAATGAGCTGAAGTTCCTCCAGGTAAAAACAGGCAACACAGAGATTCAACAAGATTCAGAAGGGATTCTGGAGAGGATTCTGTGGACTGTTCTAAAGGGAATTCAAAGGAGAATTCCAGGGCAGGACGGCCCAGGAGCAGAAGGCTCCCAAGGGCAGGACATCCTCGCAGCGCGCCTCCTGACCATCCTGAGACTCAGCCCGGACAACCACGGAACGGCCAGTGTGTCCGAGTGCCAGAACTTTCCTTTGTTCTAAGAGTCTAGAGTGGAGGTTGCCAGAGAGTAACCAGCAGCAGGCCTCGTGAACAGGTCGGAACTGTGGACAGCTGAATCACTATTCAGAACTACAGATGCAGCCATTCAAAATGGGTGAGGTATTTCGCGGCATACCCCGGTGGGCGTGTCACAGTATCACGCAGTATCACGCGGTATCACGTGTGTCACGTGTGTCACGTGACTAACTATCCGGCGTCGCCTTGTAAAACCGCCAGGGGGAGCTTAACCTCTCATGTACAGCATTTTAGCCTTTAATTTTGAACTGTGTATTACAGCATGTTAATCATCAGTCATTAAAATGTTGGTATATATTATGAAAGCAAGATTGCTCAGTTGGACAGAAGTACACAACCTACCTTTATCAGAAATATGTATGCATCAAAGCCTTTACTGAAGATATTACTAATAGTATTAATAATGGATGACTTTGGACAAGCTGTATACTCAAAGTATAATTTCTTTAGCACATTTGTACAAGCACTTGGAATCTGTCCAAGCCATACTTTGTCAGGCATTTTGTTTTACTTCAACGGGGCATAAAAACTTCCTTGCTTTTAACAGGGCGTTTCATAATTTCTAGCTACGAAAATGATTTAAAATGCGACACCTATCATTCAACTAGAGCTTAAAATATCACAAGGAAAAATACACACCGGTATTCCATTTCTCCCTAAACATTGTAAGCTTCGAAGTCTTAAACTAACGTGATACCGGAGTCATCAAGCATACTTTTAGAATTTGATTAAAAGGGAATATAATATGGAATCGCGTATCTAAAGAATTTAATAACGGTATGATTATATCCGTGTACTGCGGCAGGTCTGTGTAGGGCTGTTTCGCCTGCCTGATCATGCGAGCTGGACAGTTTGCGTTACAATATAAACATTTATATTGATTTAAATCGTGTTCTGATTTAAATCGCAAACGCGTGTTTAATTATGTGTTTTTTAATCATGATCAGGCTAGTGCATTTCTACATTTTCTGTATGAACCAGCTTAGAGGTTCATACAGAAAGACAGCATGTGTTTAAATTGAGTGTAAGGTAATTTATGCTTCTAAAGTCATGGTCAGTATTGTTGTACTGTGCTGTACTGTGTCACATTATTTTATAGCGTTTTTATTGCGTTATTAAATCCGGTGGCGCTGTGTTAGTTTCCTGACTCACATTATTTAAACTGCGACACTGATCATTCATCTCTAAATAAACTTTATTTTATATAGCGTTTTAAGCCAATAGGTAATTAGATTGCTCATAAACCTAATCACTTTTTCTACATAAACACAGCGTGATTGCTCTCTGAAAATGCTTTTCCGTTATTTTTAAAGTAGGCTCAGATTTCAACTATAGATCGTATTATTATAAACTTTCTTGGAAAAATGTATTTTATGTAAACCATGTTTGCTATTAATTCATTTAGGGCTAAAATACGTTCATTGTCTTCTAATCGAGTCGAGTTGACATTGGAAGCCTGCCACACCCGGACCGTTAAACCAACGCATTAGCACGTCAAAGCCCATTGAGCCAGTATTGGCTTTAGTATCCCCCCCTTCTCCCCTCAATTCAATTCAATTCAAGGTGTTTTATTTGCATGACAGATGGGTACAAGCAGTGTTGGGTACTGTATGTATATTGTAACGCTTACGGCAGACAGGCACTGTGTAGGAGTCGACGCACCAGAGCAGCGCCTGCAATTTTTATATTTATAACTTAGTTTTTAAAATTAGTCAAGCAATACGAAGCATCTCCTTTTACTTAGTGCCTGAGCATACTGCAACGCGTGTGAAGCCCATAAACGATATTAATTTTGGAACTTAAACATACAGTTTATGGCTGGTCTCGGTACTTTAAAGAAAACATACACACCAGTATTCCATTTCTCCCTAAACATTTTAAGCATCGAAGTCTTTAACTAACGCGATACCGGAGTCAACAAGCATACTTTTAGAATTTGATTAAAAGGGAATATAATATGGAATCGCGTATCTCCAGAATTTAAAGACCAGACAATCGCAAACTCGTTTTCAATAAAATTATTTTATTCATTCAGCAGTTTGTGAGAGGGACATCCAGCAGGGAGAGACACACACACCGGTTTTCATTGACAACATTGTTTTTTTTTCAATTCCTCTTGTCTAACAGGAATGTTTTGTTTGTGGACAGACTGTTAGACAAGAGGAAAAGACCGCCTCCTCCTACGAAGCATTTCGTTGATCCGATCACGAATTCTTTTCCAGTCGTACGCAGCAAGGGTTGAGAATCTCCGATTCACCATCGTACTAATGGTTTCCCGGAGATTGCAAGGCAAGGCACTTTTGCCTCTGGACCCATCGAAATTTACAGACGTGGTCCACCCCCAGTAAATTTCAAAAGTCACAAGATTTCGAAACACGAGGGCGGCGTAGCGGTCGGCTCTTGCTTTCCCGTCTATGCCGATGCACTGCAAGTACAACCCCCCCTCCATCTCCTGGGTGATGGGTAGCAGTTGGACATCTGGGAGAATTATTCGTCCCACTGGCATCTGTGAATTCCGCTGTGCTTCCTGGGGGGAGATAGCCGGCGGGGACAGCATCAACAGATTCCTGCGCGGTGGTGAACTGAGAGGCCGGGATGGAGTGTCCTGAGGCGGTCTGTGCTCTGCGGGGGGCAGAGCTTCCGCCAGGCATTGCAACCTGCGCGGCGGGGAGAGGCACTTTTCGGGAGACAGCTGCTCAACTGTTTGACTGCTGGAACATACTGTCTCCTTCCTCTGCATTTTCAGGAGTGTCTCTAGCCTCCCAATCCTCCCCAGTAATGCATCGTACTGCTCCCGCTGCTGCCGAAATGTCTCCATACAGGTGCTGCTTCTACAGGTTGGCACCCTGGCCAGTGGCCGAGAGCAGAGACCCACGGCCTGTGGCAAAATAACATAATTCATGTAAGAAATACAGTCACACAGTAGTATTCATCAGTCGCGGAACAGAAGTCAAAATAAACTTTTCTTTTTTTCCGTCTTACCGCTTTCTTTTTTACTGTCCTGGTGGTAGATCGTTTCGCCCGTGCGGTGTTTTCTTGAAGAACAGGCTACGAAGAAATAATTATAATTGAATTTAAAATTCAAAACGGCAATAATACCTTGTAATCGCGTATTTCAGATTAAGTCTGCTGTATTTGCTTACCCTTCGCTCTTTGGAAGCTGGGGCGGCAGAAGCACCCCGTCTAACCCCATCCAGAAAGCGAGTGATCAGAAAAAGGAAATGGTGTAACGCCCAGGTTTTCGACCCAGTTGTTTTAACTTGCTAATGCATCAGACACATTTCCTGGCGTATTGTGTTTTAAATAAAATTGGAGTGTCTTTCCCTGGCATTAGCTCATCGGTATGGTGTAAGTTTTATCTGTACCATACCATACAGTATATAGGTACAGAATTCAAGCTGCACCACTGTATCGCTTTGGTAAGGGGACGGACAATGACCAAAATCACGAAGACTCTCTCACACCAAATAATGAGGATGAAAAGAAATGGGAAGTCAACACGGGACATTGTACAGCAGTTGGCTTCGATGGACATCTTCGTTTCTGAAAGCACAGTGAGACGGCATTATAAAGGGGAGAGGAGGCAAAGAGAATCTAAACCGAGGACGATTCAAAGGTAAATAAATTTCTAAAAATACTTTTCTTGCATGTAAATACAACTACGCACATTATTTTTAAAACTAACTGCTGATCTCTTTTTTTTTCAAGTCCTATTGTGCGAGCTATCGACAAACTGACCGATGAAAATGATGAGCTACCGGCGATGCAAGTCCAAAGACGGCTATGGGCTGACCTCGGTGCGAATATAAGCCCGACATCGATAAGAAGAGTACGCAGGAGGCTTGGATGGAGATACAGAAAAACCAACACATGCCCCATGATAAGGCTAAAAAACAAAGAGGAAAGACTCAAGCAAGCGCTCCAATGGATTGAACAGGGGGAGGCATTTCAGGATGTACTTTTTACCGACGAAACAACAGTGGCTCTGGAACAGTTTTCAACAATGGCATTTTGCAAAAAGGGGAGACATGTGGACAAGCCAAAGCCCAAGCATCCACTGAAGGTTCACGTCTGGGGGGGTATATCTAGAAGAGGCCCGGGACCACTTCTTATTTTCGAAGGAATTATGGACCGTGTATTCTTCGAGGAAGTCGTGGTCACACAGCATGCTGCCCCATATATCAGGGAGCAGTTTGGATCAAGGCACTGTCTCTTTCAAGACAACGATCCGAAACACACAGCAGCAAGGGCGAGGCTTATAGCAGAAGGAGTGAACTGGGTGAAAACTCCAGCCGAATCCCCAGATCTAAATCCGATAGAAATGGTTTGGCATTCGTTGAAAGACTACATTCGGAAAACCGCTAAGCCCGTCACAAAGCAGGAACTGATCGATGCGATCTATAAATTCTGGGAGGAAGAACTGACCGAACAAAATTGTAACAATTTTATTAACAGGCTGTTTCGTGTTCTTCCTAGGATTGTTGACCGGGGCGGGGGACATTCGGGAATGTAAGTCGGAGAAAGACAGTCTCACGTTCGATAATTATATTTTCTTTCTTTTCTTTCTTTCATTATTTCTTCGTAGCCTGCAGAGCACACACCGCCTCCGGACACTCCATCCCGGCCTCTCAGTTCACCACCGCGCAGGAATCTGTTGATGCTGTCCCCGCCGGCTATCTCCCCCCAGGAAGCACAGCGGAATTCACAGATGCCAGTGGGACGAATAATTCTCCCAGATGTCCAACTGCTACCCATCACCCAGGAGATGGAGGGGGGGTTGTACTTGCAGTGCATCGGCATAGACGGGAAAGCAAGAGCCGACCGCTACGCCGCCCTCGTGTTTCGAAATCTTGTGACTTTTGAAATTTACTGGGGGTGGACCACGTCTGTAAATTTCGATGGGTCCAGAGGCAAAAGTGCCTTGCCTTGCAATCTCCGGGAAACCATTAGTACGATGGTGAATCGGAGATTCTCAACCCTTGCTGCGTACGACTGGAAAAGAATTCGTGATCGGATCAACGAAATGCTTCGTAGGAGGAGGCGGTCTTTTCCTCTTGTCTAACAGTCTGTCCACAAACAAAACATTCCTGTTAGACAAGAGGAATTGAAAAAAAAACAATGTTGTCAATGAAAACCGTGTGTGTGTCTCTCCCTGCTGGATGTCCCTCTCACAAACTGCTGAATGAATAAAATAATTTTATTGAAAACGAGTTTGCGATTGTCTGGTCTTTAAATTCTGGAGATACGCGATTCCATATTATATTCCCTTTTAATCAAATTCTAAAAGTATGCTTGTTGACTCCGGTATCGCGTTAGTTAAAGACTTCGATGCTTAAAATGTTTAGGGAGAAATGGAATACTGGTGTGTATGTTTTCTTTAAAGTACCGAGACCAGCCATAAACTGTATGTTTAAGTTCCAAAATTAATATCGTTTATGGGCTTCACACGCGTTGCAGTATGCTCAGGCACTAAGTAAAAGGAGATGCTTCGTATTGCTTGACTAATTTTAAAAACTAAGTTATAAATATAAAAATTGCAGGCGCTGCTCTGGTGCGTCGACTCCTACACAGTGCCTGTCTGCCGTAAGCGTTACAATATACATACAGTACCCAACACTGCTTGTACCCATCTGTCATGCAAATAAAACACCTTGAATTGAATTGAATTGAGGGGAGAAAGGGGGGGATACTAAAGCCAATACTGGCTCAATGGGCTTTGACGTGCTAATGCGTTGGTTTAACGGTCCGGGTGTGGCAGGCTTCCAATGTCAACTCGACTCGATTAGAAGACAATGAACGTATTTTAGCCCTAAATGAATTAATAGCAAACATGGTTTACATAAAATACATTTTTCCAAGAAAGTTTATAATAATACGATCTATAGTTGAAATCTGAGCCTACTTTAAAAATAACGGAAAAGCATTTTCAGAGAGCAATCACGCTGTGTTTATGTAGAAAAAGTGATTAGGTTTATGAGCAATCTAATTACCTATTGGCTTAAAACGCTATATAAAATAAAGTTTATTTAGAGATGAATGATCAGTGTCGCAGTTTAAATAATGTGAGTCAGGAAACTAACACAGCGCCACCGGATTTAATAACGCAATAAAAACGCTATAAAATAATGTGACACAGTACAGCACAGTACAACAATACTGACCATGACTTTAGAAGCATAAATTACCTTACACTCAATTTAAACACAAGCTGTCTTTCTGTATGAACCTCTAAGCTGGTTCATACAGAAAATGTAGAAATGCACTAGCCTGATCATGATTAAAAAACACATAATTAAACACGCGTTTGCGATTTAAATCAGAACACGATTTAAATCAATATAAATGTTTATATTGTAACGCAAACTGTCCAGCTCGCATGATCAGGCAGGCGAAACAGCCCTACACAGACCTGCCGCAGTACACGGATATAATCATACCGTTATTAAATTCTTTAGATACGCGATTCCATATTATATTCCCTTTTAATCAAATTCTAAAAGTATGCTTGTTGACTCCGGTATCACGTTAGTTAAAGACTTCGAAGCTTACAATGTTTAGGGAGAAATGGAATACTGGTGCGTATTTTTTTCTTTAAAGTACCGAGACCAGCCATATACTGTATGTTTACGTTCCAAAATTAATATCGTTTATGGCCTTCACACGCGTTACAGTATGCTCCTATTCTTTTTATGCTCAGCTACTAAGATTTCCCTTCAGTGGTAAAATTCAATATCTACAACGGGCACAGTAAAGACGTTTACAGTACAGTAAGTCTTTCTACGACAGACCAACGGACCACGAGTGCCCCGTCGGTCAACCAATCACGTACCGCGGTATCGCGTGTCATCATACCTGCGGTACTGTACTGCGGTGTCTGTGCCGCGCACTTTGAATGGCTGCATCTGTAGCTCTTCATTAGGAACGAACCGGTCCTCTTCCTGACTTGCTGGGACTCACAGTCATCTTTTCTCCTGTGCACAAACTTTGCTAGTTAAAGCCAACACTAACTAGCCGGTCAGTGAACATCAGCAGCGCACCGTCGCAAGCCGCACAGCACAGCCTGGCACCGAGCCAGAGAGCGCGGATTGGACAGCAACAGCCTGCAACTGTTTCTTTGTGCCCGCAGGAGATCTGAATCCCCAAAGATTGGATGAGTATTCAACTTCAATGCATTACAGCTCAAGAATTCAATTGTTATCCCAACCAGTTGATATCAATTAAATTCCTAAGATTTATGTACTTGTTTCGAGTATCTAATGTAGAAGTTATAACCAAGTTCATTTATGAAACGGTCTTAATGAATGATATACTGAACGTATGTCCTCTTGATATATGTAACACTTCGTAACTGATTGAATATATATCTTTTGTATTCTGATAACCCTCTCGATAAGATCTGTTAGTTTAAGGCATATTCTATGTATTAATAAATGTATCCTCGTGTATTAGTACCTGTGTGTGTGCGTTGTTTGAGTTATGTCGCATGGTTGGACTCTAAAGCCATCAAAAGAATCAACTTTGTGATTTACTGCTACAATTAATAATTGTCTCAGTAAATGCCCAAACCCTACAGAACTGGTGCCTTCAGAGAGCCACTAACATTACATATTTGGCGTCCCTGAACGAATATGAATCACTACAGCAGAAAGTGAATTGTCCAGCAGAAGTTAGAGGACACAATAACACTATATTTAAAGACTATTAATATTATTATTTTTTTATTTTGAGTTTTCTTTTCTATATTTATAATTTAATAAAATTTTATTTTATTTTACTATGCCAAAAATTTGTAGACATTGCAATAATATCAAATATGTTTTGACTATCAAAAGTTGTTGAACAAATGCAATAAATAAACTGATTGTATAATAATAATTGAACATTAATGTTATATTTACTTGTTATTTTTACTGTTATTAAATATATGATGTCATGTTAAATGTTATTGTAAATATATACAGTACTTGTTTATAACGTTATTAATAAATAGTGCATTTATTGGCTTTTTAAAGTTAGACCTACATTACATTTACAATCTGTTCTTGTTTTACTGAACAAGAATAGACAGTAAAAACTTTGAGCATCATTGAAAGAAATACAACAAAACTTTCTGTAAAGTAGAAACATTCAAAACAAGTGTATTTTATTTACTTTGCCTTATACTTTCTCCTAAAGCCACATACCAGTATTTCACATCTGTGTATAGAATCACTTTTTGTTAATTAAAGGAATGGGAATAATTTAAAAATGCCAGTAATTTGTCACTGCAAGGTACTGTTTTGGATGTAGTTCAAAATGTGAAAGGTTAATTCTGAGGAAGTAATTGAAATACTCTCAAGTTAATTGCATGCACCATGATTATACATATACGAATTTAGTAAACAAAAAGCTTTGTTCTTGTGAGTTTTTTTCTATTTACTGCCTCCAAATTTTTGGCTAAGGTAAGTAAAGGTTTTCCGAAATTCTCAGTCCAGAAAAACACATTCCAACTGCTACATCCAATTTACAACCCACCAAACTGCATCTGATATTTTCCATTCTGTTTCGCTTCACTGACACCTGATTAGATTTCATTCAAAAGTGCTTTCCAGAGTAACAATATAGAGAAAGTGGGCATGGTGATGTAATGATTTCTTCCTCAATGCTATGTGTATTTCAGACAACCTTATCTCATAAGCAGTTTAGTCTTATATTTCTGTATAATATCTCTGTAGGATATACAAATAACTTTTCTTGAAGTGCATAAATTTAAATAGAAATTATTTATGATTACTTTTCCATTTCCAGTAAGAAATAGTCAATTTATCCGATTAGTCATGAATTTTACCATATAAAAGGTATGAATCAAACAATTTCATTTTACTGGTGTTACGTAATTTGGAGTGGTCAGTATATGTATGAAATGAAAAAAAGAAACTACACTTGTAGTTTGATTATAAATGTATAGAAATGCACCCACAATAGAAGATGTCTTCTCTGCATCATGTTTATTTTAATTATGCTTTATTAAATTTTCTACATCAGGGTATAGGCCTGAATGTCAAACTAACAATATGAATGCAATGAGTTCCAAATAAAGGCACTATGACTTTTTGCTCC
Source organism: Lepisosteus platostomus (assembly GCF_059453375.1). Lineage (NCBI taxonomy): Eukaryota > Metazoa > Chordata > Actinopteri > Semionotiformes > Lepisosteidae > Lepisosteus > Lepisosteus platostomus. The sequence goes on from NC_142618.1 coordinate 55,579,833, forward strand.
TGACAAAACAAAAACTTTAAATTAAGAAAATTAAATTTTCTTTAAATTTTAAATTCAGTTGCAAGTTTCAGTTTCCAAGATTATAGGTTTTTGCAGGTCAAACTATTGTACTGCATAGGTTTGTCAAAAGTCAGTTTTAATTTTTAGACAAACAGAGCAATTAGCTACTTCTTGGTTCACATATCATTGTTATCACATTATTTAAAGTGTCTTGTCACAAAATCAAGACTTATCTGGAATTAACTAGTCAAACATGTTTTGATTAATCATGTTTTGAAGTTATGGGTTTCATTTCATCAAGCTTGCAACGATTCAATGCTAATATTTCACATGTTACTACTACCTGTAATGCAACATCTGAAGTTTGGGTGTAGTCTTGAACTACCAAGTTCAAAAGTATATTAAGTTATTCATGAAATCACCTACGTTTTCAATCATTCAATTGTTCCATAGACAGAGACAGTTTGGGTGTTTGGCAAAATCAGTCTGATAGCCATCTAGGTTTACACAGGGAGCGTGTACAGTAAACAGTCACTGCATCAGATGTCAATTGTAACTAACTACAATGCTAGGTTTGAAGTCAATTGACTTTGTTTTGTGGGAGTCTGGAACAAGCTTACCACCAACATTGTTGAAACCTATACACTTTCTTCCTCCATGATACAGGTGTTTCTTGTTACTGTATATATTATGGTTAGGAACCAAAAGGTTACATATAGAAATTATGTATTTTCCCCATAAAGAAGAATGTAAATATGGAGGATTCAGGAGTGTGGGTAAAATTTATCCATCCACTTAAAGTGGGAGGTTTTCCCTGTAATAATTAATGGAAAAGGTCAGGACAGAATTTAGGCTGAGTGTGTGTTTCACTTATAGCTAACTGAATATTGTATAGAGTGTCCTGTTATACTCTATATTTAGGTTTTGTTAATGCAACATATAGTGAAATGACTAAGGTTAATTAAAATACATAAGTCATATAATTACCTTAATAGATGTTTACAACATCCAGTTTAATTAAAATGAGATAGGAGCATGAGTATTAAGAGACATTGTACTTAACATTTCAATATTTGATATTATTAATTGTCTCACTGACGAAATGACATAGACTTATGGTCAGACGTGCCAGAAAAAAACTAGAATTGTGAGGAATGAACCAGGGAGACGGATGGAGGGGAGAAGATGGGGTTGAGGGAAGGTGAGTATAATGTACATAAGAGAACAGAAGTGCAAGCTTAGAATTGTCCCCCTTTCGAACTATCAACACCATAGACAAATAACATTGCCATTTCCTCATATTTATATTCCATTACTACTAGAGTTACAGCTCTGCAACTTTCTAATGCAGTACTTTCTTAGGATTTTTTTTCAGGTCTTAATTCCCTTTGTGTAGTGTGATTTTGAAATGGTTTTCAATTTGCAGACAACAATTTTTTTCCATCATTAAAATACTTTCACTTCCACTCCTTGGAAACCTGATAAAAAAAAGGTTGTCATTATTAACAATAAAAAAATATTATCATTCATCAACTTTGTAGCTAATAAAAAACATAAACCATATGTATGTGTACAATTTTTTATTAAAATAAATATAAAAATATAAATATAAAACAATATAACTTAGCATTCAGACAACATATGTGTAGTATATGACAATAATTCTATAGGATACACATCCTCATGACATTGTATACGTCTAGTTGATAAACCTAAATCACAGTTTTTGACATTAAAACCTTACCAACCTTTCACATTTACATTGTTTATAAAACAAAACAGGAAATAATTAAATAGATCAATCATCTTAAAACATGTTTTACAGTTCAATTTTTAAATCCAGTCTTAAGTAGAAGATTAGATTTTTTTTTCATAAACACAGATCGTAAACAATACTACTATCATTCTTGTCTTAGATATAAAACACATTGTCCACACCTATTTCACAAAGTCCTAAATTGTGAAAGGCATCTTCACCAATTACAAAAAAGGAAAATAAAAAAAGCAGAAAGTGAAAAAAAAATTAAATTTTGTAAAACAATATTCAAGTCTCCACGGATTTAAGAGTCAGAAGAGTTTTTCTGTTTTTTTTTTCACAGGGCAGCTGTTAAATCTTGCTGTTCAGAGCTAAGTCTCTTTGTCAGTGTCTTTCCCTATATACATGTCTGCTAGTTTTTTGAACTGAGGTCCCCAGTTACTTAGGTAATCATAATCTTGGTCACCATCTGTTGCAGCTGACTCAAGTGAGCTTAATGACTCTGCTATAGATCCATTTCCTTCAAAAGCATAAGTAGCAAGTGAATCATAAGGAGGAGCTGTTGGATCCATATCATTGTCTTGTAGCCTACTGTTAATAAAGTCTCTGACATCTGCATTATCCTTAATAGGAGATGTCCGACGGAAAGGAAATAACATTTCTGGGATTATATCTCTTCGTAGCTTGTTAGCATCCATCACTTCAGGATTTCTCAGAGTCCCAATATCAAAGGCCTGGGTGTCCTCTTCTCCACCCCCTTCATCGTTATAGCTGACAATGTTGTCTCTGACATCCTCTTTGGAGATGATCAGAGGCTCCTTTTTCTTTTGCCTCCTCAGGGCTGCAAACAGAACCACTATAACTGCAAAAACAAAAACACAAGAATATACTTCAAAACCTATGCATAAAGTTTAGGAAACTCATGAATTCTCAAATGGGAAACAATCAGCTTGCAACTAAAAATTGGTGGAACAGCCTGCAGGTTTGTGTTAATGTTAAGGAATCAGCAAAATGATTTTCCTTTAAAAATAACCTCAAATAAATTATTGGTATTCTCTGACAAATATAATTGAAAGAATAGCTTATACTATATGTGTATCAATTCTGAGAATCTTAGTTATTAAAAACATATTGTGTTTAGAATTCAATTAATTATGTGGAGTAATTTAAGAAAAACCACAGTTAGGAAGTTAGGAAGCATGCATTTCCAGAGTGCACTGGAGTTTAATGAAAAACTACAAATTTGGGTATTTGTTTCTGCGATGTGAATTTGTCCTGGTATTCCACCAGAACCACCATCCTTTTCTATACTGAACTAATGCAACCTATGAACAGCAGAGCAGCAGAGTTTGTGTTAGATCACCAGTATCCTATTGTGAGATGTGCTGCTGATACAGATGAATGGACTCCTGTAGATGATAAAAAGGGGTAAATAAGATCCTTCTTCAAGCAGTCAAGCAAGACTACCAGCATATAATGAGCGGCTGTCAGATAGTTCTTTTGAGACACATAGGGTCATACATTTTTCAAGCCCGCAAATCACACTAAAATGAAACTGTCAAAAACTATGGCAACTACACACTAGTAGTGTTTTCCATGGTTAATTTTCCTCAATTCAGATGATGCTGAAGACAGGTAAAGGTCTTCAAGACAACTGTTTGCTGCTCTGTGAAATAATTAGAAATTACAAATTGAAGATTCAGGTTGAGTGTATGTGCCTGTTTTCTGTGAGTTTCCCAAAGATTAATGTGGGTTTTTCAGACTTTTTTTTTTGGTAAATGCAATATGTTTCAAGTTGTGTTTCACTTAATTTTTTCCATTATACATATTCAGTCTGACAAGTATCAGAAAGTGATAGGCAGCTGCTGTTACTAAATTAGCAGATATTATGGATTGGATGGTCAAGCCTGCTTATTTGTGTTAACTCCATTTGTGTTATCAGAAATTGAGTGCGAACCATTCATCGTTATAATTTATTTAGATTTTACATGATTAACAATTTGGCTCAAGCTGTGCTTCACAAGAACACTTAATTCTCTCCTTTTAGAACTATAAAGATCTTACATTAATATTAGGGCCCTGTAGAAACCATGGGTGTCATCAAATAATTGACTAAAATGGTTTCTGTCCAAAAGTGCAACATGTTAATCAAGGCACTGAAGTGGAACTGATCTGAAAGCTAATTTAGTAATCAGTATACCATCAATAGCTATTCATAAAAACACTTTCATTATAAGGCACTGACACTGCTGCTGGAATTTAGTCCAACTCCAGTCTGAGAAGGACATTTTTACTGCTTAATTAGCAAAAAAAAACTGTGATAATATGCAACCAGGACTTACATTATCAATAAATTGCTTCAATTTGGAGAATAGATACCTCTGTTAAAATAAAATGCCTTTATGGCCTTTTATTTTGTGGTAAATGCCTTTTTACTAGTTATATTCTTTAACATGTTTGTTATTTCTATTATTTTGAAATATTGTCCATTTGATGCAATCACACAATGAATAATCTTATCTATTTCTAGGATGATCGTGACCTATGATCATGTAATCCCTCAGTCACTTTGAGAGTCAGAAGTTAAAAATTGCACTTAAATCATACTTTGCACTTGAGTCATCATGTTCGTGTTCCTGTTTCATGTTAAATCTGAAGAAACCTTATGGGTTGACTTGATTAGGAGGATTTAAGGTTAAGGATTGTGAATAGATAAATCAGAATCCCTTGTTTTGGTCTCTGTTCAGGACTAAAAATCTTTAGTTCTCTAACTTGTTAGCTTGTTATTCCTTTAAAAACAATAATCTGCATGTTGTTCTCTAGACTTTTTCCAAAGCAGCAATACTGTACTGTATGTGTTTTGAAATATAATGGTCAAAATTGCACATAAAAATAAATCTGTTTTACTGTTTTACATGCATTCACTTGATTTACTGTATAATCTACAGTTTAAACTATCATAATATTTGGCTAGTCTTATTTATATTGTCTTATGTGTGTAAAATCCATGGTGAATATCCCCAAGAATCATACTGTTATGACCACCTAATTTAGTTCTAATTGCCATTTACCATATGTGTAGGAGGTTACACATTATTAAAGGTTATAATGATAGGGCTATAATGCAACTAGGCAAATACTTACTGAGAAGAATAATGATGCAGAGCAGGATAGCAACTAAGGCCCCAGTGCTGAGACCAGCAGGCAGCATCAGAGCTTCAGCATTGCAGGACTGCATGTTGCCTCTGCTGTCACATGCACACACTCGGATAGTCAATGTACTTGTGCTACTCTGGATAGGATAGTCATTGTCAGATATAACAACAGGCAGAAGGTAATAACTCATTTCACGTCGACTAAATCCACTTCTTCTTGTCAGAATTCTAGCTGTGTTATCTAGAAATAATTTGAATAATTGCACAGTCAGCAAAATGTCACATAATACAGCACTCATGTAATAACAGTTTAACGAAAATTCAAAATTCAAATTCATGTGGATTTTTTTTGGTCCTTCTTATAATTGAAATATATAATTAGACATAACAAAGTACATTATAACTAAGAGTTATGTTTCATACATTCTCATGAGTTTTGCTGAAATCAATAATTGGAGGACAGCATCAGTAATAGACCATTATTGGTGTTGATATATATATACCAGTTAAATTTACCTTCATTGTCAAAAATTGTAAAGTTGGGATTAGTGGTACTGAGACTGAAGGCAAATTTGTGGCCAATGAGAGGTTCATCTGAGTCAACAGCACTTATAGTCTGTATCAACTGTAAATAAAACAGAAGACTTGTTAAATCAATCTATGCAAATAGAAAACTTTAATATGATTTTCCTTACTGTACATATATCTGACTTGTTTAATCAATATGTATTCAAAGTGTTTGCATAACATTTTTGCACAACACCCACAATTAGCTGTAGAATGTATTATGTGTCAAAGAATGCTTTCCAAATTCATTTATTATGCAAACGTTTAAGTGGACATACTGCATATTGCAGCTTTACAATGTGATTGGCTTACAGTGAAAAATCATTTAATTTATTTAAAAAATCATTGCTTAATATATTTATCCTAGTCAGATTAAAAAAATCAACAAGGCATTCACCTGTCCAGATTTTACATTTTCACAAACAAAGGTTTCATAAAACATAGCAAATTCTGGAGCATTGTCATTGACATCCAAAACCTTAATAAAAACTGGAACACGGCTGGTCAGTCTGGGATTATCTGAAACAAGATATGTGATTAAATGTCTCAGCATAGGTAATTTTATTCCATTACTTGACAATTTGACAGTTAATTGAAATTGTACCAATACTTATTCCATCACCTTTTGAAAGTCATGATTTTTTTTAACTTTATGATCATGCATCAGCTATAAGGAATGTCCTAATAAAGGTTACAGCCACCAAGAACCTACTGTATCTGGATTCACAAGCTTCACTAAGAACCTTATCTGACACACAGTTGGTTTGCTTCACAAAGGTAAAAGAAGTCACAGCAAAAATTATGATTGATGTTTAAAGTTCACAACAAGCTCACCAGACAACAGACAAAACATTTATATTAAAACATGCCTTCCTCAAAAAACATTTTGAAAAAGCTTTCACAAGTGTTGCACATCCACTTGCCTATATGGTTATTTAATTCTTAAAAAAACATATGTATCTTACACATCCCGTCCCATATCAGATGTGCAAACCTTCAAACCCTTCTAAAGAATAAATTTACCTACAGTATACTTGTTGAATAACTACTGTAAATTAAAGGTGAAAAATAAAGTTTAATTTCATTAAACTTACTTATTTCAGTGGCAACAATGGATATATTTTGCCACTTTGACATTTCACGATCCAGAGGTTGTAATGTTGAAATTGAACCATTTCCAGAGTCAATATCAAACAATCTGTCCAAATCTGTATGTCTGTCAACAGAGTACCTGCAAAACAAGAATCAATTTTATGATGTATTATTGTCAGTTCAGTTTTGACATTCCTTTATATTTTGATATTGTAATACAAATAATGATATGGTTATTTTCTTGCAAGCAGGCAATAGTCAATCAACCATATGTTAAAAATAGTAGAGTCCTTCTCTTTTTAAACTATGCACTAATATTTCCATTAGTTTTTTTGTAATCCAATATAACTACCAATTGGTTATACTACCAATATGGAATGTCTCATTTTTATTATGCCACAAATAATTTCACAGACAATTATATTTAATTAATTTAAATTCAGCTCTGATAATCTTTCTATGATCTAGGCATTTTTAAAAGATATAAATGGACATTTGTAAACACTTAGGAACAAGTAATACGTTTATTCCATGCTGAAAAGAGAAGAAAGAAAACACAACGTTTCGGGCATGAAGCCTTCTTCAGGTGTGATGAACTACTTTGTAAAAACTTAGATTGTTAAAACACAATTCATATAATATTTTAAAATAATTATTGGATTATTCTACCATTACTTATTATATCTGAACTATGGCATTAAAGTTTGCTTTGGCCCAGTGAATTAAAACAAATCCCAGATTCCCTCAGCCTATCCCTCAGCAAAGTTTGCCCATAAGGATTACAGGTAAATGTGCATACATAGGAATACTCAGCAGTGTGATTACTGCTCTTATTGCTATTCACAGTCATGTTTTCTTTGGAACAACTGAAACAACCTTGAATTTAAACCTAAACCTAGTTAAAATATAATTATTTTTTGTTCAAAACCATTTATTACTTTGACTATTCTGTTTCTGACTTTGGAATTATAACGGATTATTAATCACTTTATAAACAACAATCGTTTAAAGGAGAAATTAGCTCACAGAGAAAAAGTAATGTAGTTCACTAAACTGATCATCTGTAATGACCAGTCTGGTAGGTTAGTAGTCTATTTAAGAATAACACTAAAATGTATTTAGAAACTTTTCTTACTTTACTGGGTGATTAGCAGCATCTGGGTCATAGGCAGTAATTGCTCCTATGAAACTACCAGGGACAGCATCTTCATGCACTTCAAATACGTAGAAGGATTTACTAAAAACTGGGGGCTCATCCATGTCCTGCAATGAGATCTTCACAGTTGCTGTATCTTTAAAGGGACCAAGATGAAGGAACCGATGATCAAGATGAGTATTAACAGCCTCCACTTTTAAAAGGTATATCCGTTTATTTTCAAAATCCAACTGCTATAAATAGAAAATAATAAACAAGGTGTTTGTTTCAGTAAACAGAGGCTGAACATTTGCCACATTTCAGAAATTAAGGTTGGAACACACAAAAACATCTGGTAACCAAAACAGTGTGAAATTACATTGCCACTGCAGAATCAAAACAAGCAAACAAACAATAGGAACAAAGGCATATTAAGTGATTTAGTGTTCTGCTTTTGCTAACACTTAATGTACCATTAACAGTAATTGGGAATTCTAAAAGGATATCATCTGCATTAAGATAAATACTCTCATATGTGGTCTTGGTTTCTATCAATTTCAATATTCTAAATAAGCAAATAAAATGGAAATGACAGTGTAACTTTGGCCTATTGTATAATTGAATACATACTACTGTGAAAATCAGAATGGTTATGCAGAAATGCCTTAAACATCAATTATGCTTTAAAATATTCAATCTGGATCTTTAATCCAAAGTGGTTAATAAATATTCCTCTTTCCTTATTCTCCAGTGATCTGCATGATTTATGGGTAGTTATGAAAAGGCAGACTCAACAGTGAAAGGAATAGTTATAGCTAGATTTTAAAAATTACATGGATGCATTACACAATACAAGAGGGAATAAGTACCTCTTGACAGCGTACTGAATTAAGCACCTTTGTAAAGTTAATAGGACATGATATGTTCAATTTAGAAGATTACCTTCTCTGTACATCTTTTTCCCCCTCTCTATCTATGCATAACTATAGCTGAGAAAAAGTAGTCTGGGGACAAGGGAAACGTGTAAAAACATATATTTTAAACATAATGGCTAATGCTAATGAAATATAAAAGATTTACCCTTTTCACAGTTATAACACCTTCCTGTGTTGATCTGTCAGTGACAATTTTAAACAGATCCTGTCCATCCCCACTAACGATATTATATTGAATATCAGCATTCTCTCCAACATCAGCATCATTCGCTTTAATCCTGCCAACTGTTGCTCCAATTTCTGCAGATTCTGATGTGCTGAGATGGTAGGAACCTTGAAGCAAATGGTTGAAAGAAATAGTGAGGTGCATTTCCAAATTACTTGGTACTTGTTCTATTTTTATTTATTTATTATTGTTAGTAATGGGGAAAAAACAACTAAACGTGTACATTTTTAACAAATTATTTTATTTCTATAATTCTAAGAATTAATTACTATTACTATAATTATTGAATTACTCTAGGGCATTTTTCTTGAAATCTTTTATTACTTAGCATGTTTTAATGGAGATTTAGCAATATAATGCACTACAGCACAGTGAATTTGTGAAAAGGTTTCATGTTTATTTTGTTAAAGATAGTCTATTTTTAGCTATGCTACTTATGAGAACAAGTAGATTGAAAACAGGAAGATTAATTGATGGTCCATTATTATTTTACAGTATATCTGTATGTACGGTTGAGATCACGTACCTCGTGGTTTGTTCATATAATAATGATGTGTATATGTTAATATACAGTTATTTTCTGCATTCCTCCCTAGCCTCTTTTTATTTAATGGTTCAGCCTTGAGTACCTGTGTATAAATTCCCTCTAAATCAACACTGCAGCATTGTCATCCTGGGTTTTGTGATGCACTGTGCTGGAGAAGGAAAACCATTAGGTGAATGGAAAATTAAATTACAACTAATGGCTAAAACTGACATTTGGAGACAGGAGTCTATAGTATGTATAGTATAATACTGGTGTGAATGGGGAGAATTAAACTCTAGATACTCACTAGATAAATGCCATTTCAAACATGAATATTAAGGCACAGTGTCCTGTTTTAAGATTCTCAATGTGCCTCCCATCTGTATACAGCATTTTGTTCTTTTTTGTAGGTTTTTGAAGGTATTTTATTAGTGTAGTTATATTTAATTTTGAATTAATGAAGATTCTGATTCTAAAGAATCTGATTTGGTATGGATTGTGTTGTACTTCCATGTTCAAAGACTGTCACTGTAAAATAAAATAACTACCCTGTTACATGTAGTTACATGTAGCAGGTCCTTGGGAGTTTTTTCATCAATCTGTTGGGGAAACATGCTTAGTCAAATCAGTAAAGCCAACCTGATATGAACCTGTGTTCAGAGATTGTTTAATAAATTGTCTTGTCCATATGAAAGATCTGTGGGGATCTGTGGGAAATATTTTTTTCTGTTTACAAATAATGCAAACTTAAAGACTAAAGAAACCATTTCAATTTGTTTTGTACTGTGATATCTATCAGTGGGATTTGTTTACAAAATTAAAACAATGGCATTTCTGAAGAGATGTTCAGTTCCTCAGTACATATCAGGCTAGTGTCTACATTATTTCAACACACTGTTTATTCAGAATAATTGCATTGTCATTCTCACATTTATTAAAACAGCTTTGCAGTGAGATATGTAGTAGCAGTATATATGAGTACTTCATGCAAAATATATATATATTTTTAAACTTTTTTGAATCTAAAAAAACAAACAGGTGGTAAAGTGCAAATAAAAAGTAAAAATTGAAATATATAAACAATATTAATAATTTATCTTTTGAAAACCCTTATTCATAATAATGTTTTCAGTGGGTTGTATTTTTAGAACACTCAGTATCAAGAAAGAAAATAAATAAACAAATTAACAAACAAACAACTTAATAATTATCTGTTCTATACAGCTTTAATTCCAAAGCTTTTACATTATATCTTACTGTATGTTGTTAAATCTGCTTTCACAAGAAACAAAGACTGAGTAATCTTACTCTGGGGGAACCTTGGTGGGCTGTCATTCACATCAGTAAGGGTGATGTTGACTGTTGTCGTCCCTGATAATCCACCCATCTGTCCAGCCATGTCCTTGGCCTGGATCATCACATGGTAATTTTCTTTGTTTTCCCTATTCATGTTTGGTAAAGCTGTTCTTATAATACCTGTTTGAAATAAATATCAATATGTTGGCTTTTATAACAGATTTGTTTCCAATGTGCCTGAAGCGCATTTGTTAAACCCTTTAGGCCAATGCATTTGCACAAATTTGAGAAAGTCCTAATACTTCTAGTAAATTAAAATCAAATTCTGATTTCCAAAACTTTGTAAATGGTCATCTTTAGTGACAGAGTTTTATTAATGGAATTCCAAATTACAGACAATCAACAGCACAAATAAAAAATGAAATAGTTACTGATTATTGATTCAATACATTTCACCACATTGTAAGATATGTTAATATTGAAAAGGACAGTATTACAACATTATTCTATAAATAATAATGTTCTGGTATAGTTATATGTTATTATACACTTTTTATGGTGAATTAACTAAATAGAAAATTAACATCCTCCCACAAACACAAATGTAATTAGAACACTATTTGATCCAGTGAATCATTTAAGATTCATAACAAAGTTTTAAATACGGAAGTGTGTGAGTTAGAGTAAGAGTGATTGTTCATAATTTTTTTCTTTATGTACACAATTTCTAATTTTTCTAATTTATAATTGCAGATGCCAATCAGATCATCTTTAACAGCAAATGAAGCAATATTTTTCTCCAAAACAGTTTTCTGAGCACTGCTTGAATGCTTGAAATTAAAATGTATTAATGCATAAATTTAATGTATAGTTAATTCCCTGACAGCATACAGTTGGATGAACTAAAGTTACACTATCAGCACAGATATTTCCATTATATAAAATTCAGACTGTCAGCAAATCCTTTCCGAATAATTAATGGCTGCTGTAAACTAACAAAGAGCAGTTAACTGTTTAACAGGCTCGTCCTCCATTTCAAGTGTAAATGACAATATAAAAAATGCTTAAAGGAGGCATGGTTGAAAATAACATTTAACTAGCAACTGCCCTTTCTCACTAGCTACCATTGATTAATACTAACAATGTCAAACTATGTATAGAAAAGTTAAATTTATAACAACTCAAAATAAACAGAACATCCTGGTAATGATAATTGACCCACTTTATTATAAATATTGTGATTGTTTTTAATTATTAACAAAGATTTAGCTTCTATGTACTGTGGGCACCAAAAATATCCCCATGAATCTATCCTTAACTTATTCTTACTTATTCTTACAGGTAGTAAGCAAATATTAAACATTTTTATGTTTAATTGCTGGCAAGCATTTGAGTAAAATAACCAGTCTCTCAAAGAAAATCTACTAATTTGGGTCTCCTGCAGATAAATTTATTGCCTTGAGTTATTGAACAAAAAAAAAAACACTGTAAAAGGTATTTGGTGCATTATATCATGTAGCAGTTTAGGAAATACAGTGCTTAGATGGTGCTAATGTACTAGCTTGAAAAGTAGACCTGAGTGTTTCATTGTTCTATCTGCCCTACCCAACCATTTGATACTCTACAGTATGTTGTTTGCTACTGCCAAGACAGGTGAACTAGGAGGGGAAGAGTGGGTCTTCCAAATGTACAGGTACTGTATGTGTATGACAACATTCACCCTTCTTCATTCATTATTTACAGTAGGTGCTCAGAGTTTTGCCTGTAACTACAGTAAGCTCTTTTCTGCAGCAATTGATTTTCGGAAGAAGGGGTTAATTAGTATGCTATACCTAGTAGACTCCTGTCACCACTGGAACTGGATTTCTATTCTACACTCACTTCTTCAGAAGCTTTCCTTGTTTAGGATTTAAGCTTTTGTATTATCTCTTCCAATGTTTTCTCTGTCAAAGTCCAATCTAGGTTGAGATTCTTGTCTCTATGAGCCTCTTAAATGCTCATCAGACAATGGTCTACACTAGTAAGTGCTTGACAATTCCATTAAACATCTTTTACAATTTTCATTTTCACTTGAAATTCCACAGTTAAAAAAATATTATTATTACTTGGATCTACGTTTTTGTCTTTGACTTTCCACACTCAGCAACATGGTAATTGTTTTGATTCCATTTATGGATCCCACAGGACTATCTGAATTTTTATTGGAGTGAAAAGTAATGGCATTATGAAGAAGAGTTAATGACAATCATTTGTTAATACCAGGCTATTGCAGCAGTAATATTAGGATATCGAATAGACTTTTTAGGTATCATAGAGGGAAAGATGAGGCAATCTGTTACAGTAGTTCTATAAAACAACATGCATAAAATAAAATTAAGATTTGAATTTTTCATCATGTCATGTTACATTTTAAATGATTTGTTCATGGGTACAAGGCATTTATTGAATTGTTTTGCAATGCATTTAATGGTTTAATCAGCAATTATGTCTCTATGTCAAAGATGGGAACAGCATGATGTTCAAATACAACAATAACCTGAAACAAATAATGTGAGATACAAAATAAATTCATCTCCATAGTTACTGTTTCTATACAGATTATATATGTAGTTCTGTCAGAATATAAATAGTGAAAGTTTCATGTTAATGTTTTCTTGTGACACAATCACAAAGTTTAAAAAATATTTACATATATCTTACCTAGCACAATATATTTTTAATGTATTCATAAAGGCAATGTTATATAATGGACCAAGTAGAGTTAACAGTTGATTCTGTGCTGAAAAGTAAGAAAAAAAAACATTTATTCTACCCTATACAAAATCCCCAGGAGGATTTTTTAAAGGATTGTTTTGCAGAAAAGATATGCACTATGTATTTCAGAAAGATTATTACTGTGTACTGTATAGAATTTCACAGAAAGCTATTTGTATTTCCTTATATAGTAGTATATATGTTTATACTTATTTGGATCACAAATGAAATTTATCCTGACTTTTAGACGATAAAGAATAATTAGATAATGTATTAGATGAATACTTCACTCAGGTGTTTACTAAGATATAAGTTGAAAACATCCTAAGGTTTAGAAAAGAGAGTGTTATATTAATTATAACATAGCATAATTATCACATTAATATTATCATTAATTAATAAGAAGAAGAATAACACAGAAGAGTAAGAAGTGATACAAACACTTACATACATCCAGCGATTAGTGGTATTCTACTGATTGTATTAAGGAAAAGTAAGAATATTATTTCAAGACCATTGTTACATCCTAGTGTGTGGTCTGTGTGTTTTTTTTATGTTCCACACTGCTGACCTTTGATTGTTCTCCCTCCCTCATTGGCCCACCATTACACCACTGTTCCGTATGACATCATCATCAATCAGCCTCTCAGCCAATCAGACTGCATCTTATTCAGTATATAACATGGAAGTTTTCTGAAGGAGGAGGGCTTTTGTTTGACTTCGGTCCTGTTTGGTTTTGCTTTGCTTCATTTCACTTTGGTTATCGTTTCGCTTTCGCTTTCGCTTTCGCTTTCGCTTTGTTGGTTTGTTGTTTTGTGTGTGTGTGTATTTTCATATAGCTTCGGCTTTGTTGTTTTGTTGGTTTCTGTTCGTTTCTTTGTACTTTTGTTTGTTTGTGTGTTTATCCTTGTTTTGCCATTACCTTGCTTGCAAATGTGTTACATGTTCAACCTTTGTGTTCTTTTGTACCCTGTTCTGTTGATTACTCTCATTTTCCCTTATTTGTATTCCTAGTTCTCTTGTGTTTTTGTGTGAACTTTTGTATATAAGGTTAGTTTAGGTTGTTGGGTACATTCTACACACTTAGTTGATTTTGTATTAGTAACACTAGTTTAGCAAACAGCACTTAAGTGATACTGCGAACAATTTGCAAACGTTTTGTGGTCAGAAAACGAAATTGGAATCTTCTGATCTACAAGCAAAGCATTGCAATTTACTAGAACCCAACTCAGTTAGCACCCACTCTTTTAAAAGTCATGGTAGTGAAAACACAGTGTAACCAATTCAACACTTTTTAGCAATTAGATGTTGAATATGGCAAATGAAGACATGTCCTGTTATAATATGTGGAACAATATAAATTTAACTTCCAAAAATTCTAATAATTGAATTATTCACTTAAATTTACTTCCCAGAGTGTACTTCACCCCTTGAATATGCTTTTGTTTGAAGTTTGTCCTTGTTTCTTTGTGTATATTTTCATTAGGTAATTTTAAAATATTTTGGGAATGTCCAGTAGTAGTTACAGTAAGGAAATAAAATGAAAATAAACAATGTGCTCATCCTGAGGTGAACTGTTGGTCTGGTTCAGTCTTGGCAGTGTGTGATACTCAATTGGGAAGAATTATTTTAAAAATCTGAACAAACTGTGGATTCATTTCAACTGAGATGAGAAAAGTTAGATCAAGCTGTGTGTGGTAGGCGTTACTCATATCTGACAGCTCTTCCAAGCCATCTGTTAAAATGGATCTTTGAAGTATACCAGGGGTGTTACAGCCAGGACTTGGCTTATTTCAGCATTACAAAAATGTGCCTTTTTTGAGAACTGTTGGGTTTGTCTGACAATTCAGCCTTCCTAAAAGATAATGTAGCCCTTATTATCAATTCATTTACAATCAACTAAATGACTAAATGTACAATGTATTCTATAATACATGCAAAAAAAAATGTACCACAAGTGATGGCAGTTAAATTATTGAACTTTTATTTTTATCTTTATATTCAAGTCAGGATTTGGTTTTAGTTGCTGACATCTAATTAATCTACTGTACATTAGAGTTTACTTATTATTGCATTATAAATGTTTTCCTACCACATATCTAAAGTTGGTAACCAACATCCTACAGTAGTTGACTCCTCAAACAGAAAATTATAACTTAAATCGCATTTTGTTGTCTCATAGAAAGCTAATTAAAACCAATAAAAAATTCATACCTGTTTCAGGCTCCACAGAAAAATATGGTTGTCCCTGAAGAATACTGTATACAAGTTTGGCACTATTCCCATATGTCGCATCATCAGCATCTGTAGCTGTGACTTGTACAACAAATGTGCCTGAAAAAAAAGTAATGTGACACACAGGAAATTCTATATATAAACATGAAATGTATATTAAAAACACTTCTGCAACCAATTTAAAGTCAGGACACTTTAGTTTGCTAAGGGAGTTATTAGGGAGAAAATCACATTACAAGAGTGCAAATACCCAAAGCTACACTTGCATAACATTATGATAAGAAAGTCAATGTCCTTGGGTGGACCAGTCAAGGTCCTGATTTGAATCTTATGGATAATCTGTAGAAAGGCTTGAAAACTGCTGTCTTCACAAGACTCTTTAGAGAACTTGAGCAAACCTACCAAGAAGAATGGGCAAAAATTGCACCTACTTTAGCTGGTGTGCAAAGTTGGCAGAGAATCAACCAGGGAATCAACACTTTAGTGTTACAAATCTTTCAGTTGAGTTGCTCTTACATATGTTCAGCAGTTGCAGTGAAATAGTGTCTTTTTTTTTTTAAAGGGACATTATGCATTTGTCAGTTACATTGTGGAAGAAATATTTCAGCTGTCAGGAGATTTATTTTTTCTTAATGACATTTCTGTTGTGGTTGTACTGTAGCATATGTTCAGGTCAATTGAATAAAAAAAAATTGTTGTTGAAATGTAGAGTCTGTATTTCTATTAACCTATTTCTATTATTCTTAATTACCATGTTTGAAATTCCCCAGGTATTGGCAAATGTCCTAGTTTGGTGTGTTTCTTTAGTGTTCTCATTAAATATCCAAAAAAGTTTGGACATACTGTAAATGCTTTCCATTCCCATGAATTACATTCTACAATTGTGTATTCCAGAGCCTCTTCAACAACAATACATCAGTCATCAGATTATGGATTTTGTGATTGTTCAGACATATTTTTTATCAGAGGCTTAACTAGAGAGCCCATAACTACTTTCAATAGTATTACAGTATTTGTATATTTCCATAAAATGATTGTGATTTTATACATTCCACCTGTAGTAGGAGTAGATATGTGGATTTCAGGAGTCTCATTTCTTGAAGTATGTTGAAAAATATAAACAGAGTAATACAATTTTCATAAGTTGTTTGAAATAACCTCCAGAATATATAAACCCATAGCACACAGTGGAGTTTAAAAGATTGATGCTCGAGAAATAAGAGAATTTTAGCACATTAATTTAAACAGTGTCATGACCCAAAGAGAAATATTTGATCTAACCAGACAGAAATATAAGAATGTTTACCTGCTAACTCTATGAAACTGAGTGATATAACATCTTCCTCTCCCATAAACAAGCGTATAAAACAAGCACACAGCATACTCAATCACCCTACTTGCCTAGAGGTTCACGTAATCATCTGCACAACTGTTGTAGGTGAACAACCACTTCAAGGATGCTTTGAAAAGTCTTGTAGTGCATAAATTGTCCCTGGCTATGCTTAGCACTGTCCCTGACACCCACTGGACCTCTGCCACTTCAAATTGGTTCTGATCATCCTAAAGCATACTAATGAACCTAGAAACATCTGTCGTACTGAAATTTCTGCTTTACTACCCTGAAAGTGTTACACAGTCTTCATGGATCACTTGCTTGATTAACAATTTTCAGATTCCAGCATCAGGGAACTTAGATGTTTTATGGAACTTGACCATGAACTCTCTTTTATAGGCCTTATAAGTATGGTCACTGAGAAAAAAACATCATTCTTTTCCTCCTACTCTCAAACTCAATACTGAACTTTCCATTACAAGCAAGACAGTTCCACTGGAAGGAACTGAAAGATACTGCAGATGGTTAAAACACATAAAAGGTGGTAAGAGAGAAAAAGATGCATAATGGATGGCACATTTCATACAAAGAACATCACATTACCATGTTGAAAATATAACTTATGTTAAAGACAAGGTGACAACAAAGTAAAGCAAGAACAAAGTTCCAGTTACTTTGGTCTATACTGTACGTGTAGAAAATTCGGTTAAACCTAGTAATATATGTGGTCTCTGTAAACTGCATTCAAAAAGAAGTCTTCCCTCATTTCCTAGGGAATTGTAGAATTTTAACATAACATCCTATAATGCTGGAGCATGAGCAGAGGTATTGTGGATGACTGCAGGAAAAATAAAATATGATTTAAAGAATAGTGTGAAGGCTGACTTGATATGCAGAGAAATTGTCTTCGAGTTAGAGAAACATCCAGGGTAGAGTTAATGTCTTGATTTGCAGCTGAGGAGATGTCAGTCATATCAACACAGGTTGCATGGCAGCATCTATGACTTATGATGTCAAGAAAAACAGTTAAGTAACAGTCATGCTTAGTTTACCCATGCTAAATGACAGTGTACTATTGGTGAATAGTATACATTTTATACAAAATAAATGTCAATTTAAGGAAAAATAAACATAATGTTTTAATTCGATAATTGTATTGCAAACATACTGTACATCAGTATGTTGTTAATCAATAAATCATTCACACATGACGTGTCATTCACACATTCACACGTTGTCATAAAAAAAACTTGTCATACATTAATTTACAGTATCTTCAATATATATACAGTATATTCATTGCTTAGTCTTCATTTTCTAACTGTTTTATCCAATACAGGGTTGCTGGGAAGCTGGGCCTATCTCAGCAAGTAATGGGTACAAGGCAGGATATATCCTGGACAGGATCCTAGTCCATTGCAGGACACACACGCACTCTAGGGACAATTTTCCAGAAGCCAGTTAAACTACTAGTATGTCTTTGGACTGTGGGATGAAAGTAGAGCAACTGGTGAAAACCCACAGACACAGTAACTTACAATCTCCAAGCATGCTGTCTACTCTGAAAGTAAATATTAATTTGTTGTTTCACAGGACTAATGTGGGTTGAGCTTCCTCTAGTTGACTATGATAGCCTTATTATTTATGCCTTTGAATGTATAAAATCTTAAGTCCTCTTACATGGTTCCACCCCTCAGCATTTTGAAAGAGCAGACACTAATTAATATTTATTCCATTTACTCAAAGTTACTGTATGCTGTTAAACACACAATAAGCCTGAATTGTGTTTCTTGTCAGATTTCTATTATTGTTTTTGCATGTCTTGGGGTGTGCATGTCTTGTTTATAATGGATTAATATTAAATTAACTCTTCCTTTTACTCACCTACATCAGACATTTCAGGGACACTAGCTAAGTAGGTTTCTTTTGTAAACTTTGGTTCATTATCATTTATATCATGAATTTTAATGATGAATTCAGACTCTGGCTCCACTGGACGGCCTGTCTTCTTGTTCACAGCTTGAGCACGGAGCGTGTAGTAGGCCTTTTCTTCTCTGTCCAGCTTTTTAGTAGCTTGAATATCTCCAGAGTTTTCATTAATTAGAAACAAGGTGCCTGCCCCTTCCCCGGAAAGGACATACTTAACGCTTCCATCTCCTCTGTCCTGGTCAGAATGAAGCTGAGAAAGAAAAAAAGGCATACATACCAGAATAATGAATACAACTTATTTTAATATTTTATACATATTAAAGATTGTAGCTTTTTAAAGGTTATGAGTTCAGTTGGACATTTTCAATACTGTTCCCTTAGATCTTATAAGTTATAAGACTATGTTGCACAGTATGATTTCTCTCAATTATTGATAAAATTCAAATGACATTTATTGAACAAAATAATTGCAAACTACAAATGAAATACTTGTCTGTTGTCTAAGCACGTAGAGTAATCCTTTTTAGGCATAAGACTGTTTTATTTTGTGCCACAATGTATTAAGGAATGTACTGCTGTACTATATTATTTTATTTTTATTTTTCATGTGTTTGCTTATTTTGTAAAAACTACAGTTTATCATAAAGTGAAAATACCAACCCTGGCAGCATGATTTTAAATATGTACAACTCTTTGAATATTCTGAATAAAAACAAGAAAATACTGCAGGAAGCAGATGGATGTGATGGATATCCCTTTTGGTAGCAGAAATGTTCACCTGTTTCCAAGCAACACGAGTTTGTACCCTGTGCCAGTCCTTTAGTTGATTGCACTGCTTCTTATCCTGATTGAGGCAGCAAAGCTGAAGTGGTGATTTATGAAGTAAGAAGTAGTTGCTTGAGAGAAAATGGATTCCAATTTTGAAAGTACAATACCCAATGAAATGACTTTTTACCACTTCAATATGACACATTGGGTCAGGTGTACTAAGGAAAGACAGCTGCAATGTAAACATACTGTACATTTTCCAGTTGTGTATCAAAATGTTTGCAAAGTAAACAGTGTCCTGTGGACCAAAAGAAAATATTTCAATGAGAGGAGCTACAATACAACAAGTTTTTGAAGTTTTTGGAATTAATATGGCTAGGTAACTTGTGTTTAGCATAGTGCATATGGTTTCCTATATTACTCCAACCTACAGTATGTGTTCTTCAGTAAAAAGTATTCTAGAGCACAGTCCTGTTCTGTCTCACAAAGACTACAGACTGGCTCCAGAAGTGAATGGAAAGGCAGAAAAAGAGCTCAATTTTCTTCTGATGTAAAGCTGAACATTGCAGAATTATTTTTATGCTAGTTAAAAATGCTTCCATTTTTAAATAAAAGAGCCATAAATATATTACTATGAAATTATTTAATTATAAAGCTTGAATCACATGCACTTTTATAGAACAGTTTTGTTTCCTCTTTCAATATCAGTGCTTAGAATGATCAAAAGATTTTAGCACTACTATGTTCCCTATAGACTGTGATAAACAGAATGCCAGTTTTATTTTAGGGTTTTCAGATAAAAAGCATTAAAGGGGAAAATAAGAATGTGTGCATTTGTCACAATAAAGCATTAAGCACAACTAGTAACACCCCAAAACGTGCAGATTGGGAGATACCTGCAACAGCTGCCAAAACCCCCTAAATACAGCTGGTGACAAGAACATTAATGCTGGTATGAGTTTTACCACCACAGGGAAGGCATGTCTTCTCTGGGTGAGAGGTTCAAGGTAATCTTTGAGACCACCCAGTACATATTTTTAATTTTGTCTTCACCTAATTGCAAGAAAATAGTCCAGATACAAAATACCCTTTCTTTTCTCATTCACATTCAGATTCCAATTCACTTGTTAATGCAGAGGTCAATGTCTCTTTGTTGCAATTACAGTGGCCATACTTGTGAAATTGCCTTTAAAGATGTGCTGACTGTGACAATTCAAACATGCATTTCAATGTTGCAAAGAAATTAAAGAAATTTTAAATGCAGCAATTGCTAACAACTTTAACATTTCTCACTTAAAACATTAGAACCTTAATTGGCACAAACTCCTTATTTGTGGCTTGTTGAATTTGTCTTAAAGCAATAAGTTTAGATTTTAAAAGAGCATTTTATACAGTACATACTGTACATTATGTGTAATCCTTATTTGCACTTAACTCAGTATATTTTAAAGCATAGTTTAATAAATACAGCACTCTGTCAGCAATTTTCTTTACAGCTCTCACTTCTCTCTCACTATGAGAGAAAAATTAGAACATTTATTGTAGGTACTTCCATATATGTTAATCCTTTAAGTGTAACTAAAGAAATTGTATATAAAGGAATTTTATATCAAGTCATATATCAGGAGTAGCACCAATATTTTATGTCCTAAAAAACTATAAAGTGTATCTGCCAGAACTTCATATCACCTTCATTATATACATTGAAAATATAAAACTGTGGGTTTCAGTAATCTTTTTCATTGGTCACCCTCTACCATTTTTTTCAACTAAGTCAGGTACTTGAGAGAATCTTAACAATGCAAAAAAATAAAAGCAGTGTCAACATACTGGTGAAAACCTCTGTCAGAAGAAGAAAGCCTCTCAGGGAGAAAATAAATTATTTTCAAACTGCTTGATATGGCTGTGTTGAGTCAACCTTTGCAGAAAAGCATCTGAAAAAACTGCCCCTTTCAGCTGCTACATCCTGAACCTCATCAAGCAGCTGCTGAGTTTATAACCTGGATGGAAGAAAAACGCAATTGCACTCCACGCAGATGCCATGTGTGTCTGCACTTTTGGTTTTTTAGAACTTTATTATTTCTTATGCTTGCGCATTACATGTCAACCATGAAAGTTACTTGATTTATGTGCAATGCATACAAAATACCTCTTCATGTAGGTTTGTGCTTTACAGAGTATTACACACTAAGATCTACTATTTTTCTAAAGTGTTCCACCACTTCCTTTTGTTGACAGGTTTATTATTTCATTTTCCATTAGCAATGTCACAGTTCATGTGTTAGCTATAATTTCCCAAATGATGTGCATGTAACCTGCACTGCAAAATTTTGAAATAAAAATTTTGGAAATATATATATGTGCTGTTAGAGGAGAGATTTCGAGCCCTTGTGGCATTTTTTTTCCCTTCCCATCAGGTAAAGTGTAAAAAAGCTACAATATTACCTACATTGGAAATCACCTGCAGCGGAGCAGCTGGTTTGCTGCTATTCAATATCATGCCAGCTACCTCTAGGATTATATCTAATTGCACTGAAGAGGAGCAAAGCTGTAGTTCAGCAGCTGAAAACATAGGCACATTAAGTGGGTCAGGAGAAACAAAACCACATATTGAAGAAATAAAACTTCTGCTCTAAGAATAATGTAAAATCTTGTAACTATTAATGAAAATCTAATTTTTAGACCACATAAGGTTGCAAGGAAATGTTTTCAATATCACAAAAGACCACATTGTAGCTAAGAACAACTTAACAAAAAACAACAATAAACTATATACTATATATACTGTGTTAATAACTGCAAAGAATATATGAATCATTCTACATACACTACCATATTAATTCACATTTCTTTCTAAGCATGATAATTGTTTCTTCTGAATTCAGTCAGACATCATGGCATTTCAGCAATAATTAAGTCCCAAGTTTCAAAACAATGCTCTAGCAAACGTCAGATTCTATGAATACTTCATGGTTGTTTTCAATGTGTCGGATTTTGTTCACAAGCTTAAAATATTACATTGCATTCCAATTCCAAAATGTCTGTACATGCATGTTACTAGTGCATTCTGTGGGACTCCTCAGTGGCTCAAATATTAAATGCACTTGCTCAGAATTCAGAATGAGATCTGCCGTAGATGGTGCTAGTTTGAGGCTGACTAATGTCACTAGCCAATTGTGACCAGATCAGATTTTCCCAAGTGGTCAAACACAATTGGGAGACTTTCTTTAGCTTTGTATAGCATTAGTTGGCCCAGATCCCCTCTCTTCACCTGGCAACACCAACTTGACTGCAGTCTTGGAGACACGCACACAAGACATACACCTATCCTCGGTGTTAACTCTTCCATCAGGTGCTATAGATCTTGCAGTATGTCCATTTGCAGAGCCAATTTTACAGGTTGAAGGATAGCATACTGCATTATGCAGTTTTTCAACCTGCTAGAGTCGAAAAACAAATAAAATAACCATAGAATGATTGGGTATGTAAAATAGTCAAGGATACTGTATGCACACTTTTTAGTCTTTTTCAAAGCATTCAAGAAAGGGTCAGCAGATTCTATGGAATCCCTCCACAGTGCCTGTCCTATAGAAACAAATCATCTCCATTATACGGTAATTGTGACATCATTTTATTGAGCCAGCTCTTGAAACAACATGCAATGACCAATTTCCATTACTGATTGTTCTTCTTTTGTCAGTTTGAGAGTTGCCTTCCTTGTTTGGGGACTGAGGTATATTCTTACCAGAATATTTCTACCCAAAAATGATATCACTTGGGCCAGGGATTGAAATGTTTTAACTTTCTATGTTTGTTTCAGTTTATAACTAGCCCATGCTTGAACAAGTTGCTGACCCAGTTCAGTGGGTTGAAGAAAGAAGTCTGTACAGTATGTCTTGTATTTTTTTAAAAGACACTACAGGAGCTATAGCTTGAACAGCAAAGTTATTAAACTGACAAATTCAGACTGAGTGTGTATAATGTAGAAAACAATTAGGTATTTTAGATTTTTAAAATCTTTATTGAAAGAGATGAAAGATTTGCAGCAGAGGAGGACAACTTCATGGACTTTGCACTATGGCAAACTAAGAACACTAGCCTTTCTGTATAATAAAGTATTGTATCAGTTCATCTTGTCGGTATTAAAAACTAATCTTTGTATACGTGGTTTAAACTGATTATTTTAAAGAATTTCTTTTGCATGTTAATGAAGAAAAAAATAAATTATTTTTGGTTACTAAATTTCTTATTGACTGCCAAGTTAAACTAATACCCTTAACCATGCTAAATATTGTGTTAAATAGTGTATAAAAATGTTAGAAAGTGTATATTTTAATGAGGTACTCAGGTAAGTTAGCATGATACTTTTGAATGTTTGATATTACTTAATGTATCTGAGAATGACATGCTGAACTGACATGCTTGTGAAAGCATTTAGTTTCTGTAAATGCATTATACAAATCTTTTTTTGTCAGTTACTTTCCAGTTAAAATGGCAGTAGTATTTAGAGCCCAGATGTTGAGGTTTGTCTTTTGACATGTCAGAATCGGTTAGCTCAACAATCCAGAAGATTTAATGATAGTTTTCAAATGTTGTTATAGGACATATGGGTATTATACAGTTTATACTTTGAAAATGTAAATCATCCGAAAAATATTAATAACTTTATTGAACTGATAGAGCAAGTTGTTTTATTTTGGTTTTACTCTTCTTGTACAAACAAGAGAGAAGAACTAGCATGCTTCTTAATCAAATTGACACTTTTTTGATAGTCTTCGAAACCAGTGTTGACAATTTTGTAATCCATTAATCACTATTATCCTTTGTACAAGCACAGGGGAAATGGGTATTTTACATGAATTTCTCCAAAATATGCAATTTCTGGGGCTATAATCCATTTTGAATCAGAAAAGTTCCATTGTACCTCATAAGAGATTTGGCATTGACTGAATGTGTAATCTCATCATTGCAAACACAAAGGCACCAACTAAGTCACAGGAGTCTCTGTTACATAGCAAAGCACGAATGTCCAAATCAACTCAAGCCCATCCAATTCAGGCAGCACTCCTGAGTCAATTATTGATATAGACCAGGCTCAAACCAGAAAACCCTGGACTAGAAGACTCAGCCCATGCTCAGATTGAGCTTATTTAGCGGAGGGACCACCAGGAACTGTGATTTTTATATGCAGGCACAAATATCTATTTGTCACATCTGTAGTACTAAGCAAACTACAGAATAACACATTTGTCTAATATTACTGTAATTCTAATACATAACAGTTGATTTGGAATAATTAGACATATAGTTAATACCATTGTTAGTATTAGTGTCAATCTTGTTGTCTTGTTGTTTATCTTAAATGTAGTATTTAAGATAACACAATTGATTCAATAGCAGTCACTAAATTATTACTAAAGTTGGCAGTATATAAAGTTAATTTACTAGTTAACTATAATTATAGAGCAGTATTGTGTTTGATAGTTGAGTTTTGAATTGGTATTGGTAGAATAAATGTTGTCCTTATTACATCTATCTGATTTCTAAATTGATTTTATGTGTCGGATGCAGAAATGTTTTGCTAAGAAGTTGTAGAGAAATACCAAATAAGCCTTTCAATGTACCTCCTATTGGATTTTCTTCTGTTGTGTTAAATTCAATGTAGTTGAAATCAATATTACAATACATACTGTACAGTACATTACAACAATTTCTGCTTCACTTGATAACGTATTGCATTCTGTTTGTTAGAATATTCCCGTTACAATTAATCTAGTTATTTCAATATACCCATCTGCTGGTTTCTTATGGACGTGTTAAGTGAATTTCTATTCAAATAATGCAAGCAAATAATTAATCAATTGCACATAAAGCATTTAATGCTTTAATACATCAAGTTTAGGTTTTTGTCCAGGTTTACAAATTTGGAAAGAGAAAACTTTATTATCTTAAATTTTAATTTAATACTGTTGGGTGTTCTGTACACATAATATTATTTACAAAGAATTCATAATCCTGATAATTTTTTATGATGAGGTATAAAGTACAGTGGTTAGACTTTTATCCAGTTGCATTTTGTCCATAATAAAACAATATTTGAGGAGTTCTTCAATGACAGCCATGTAACTGAGTTTGTAACATATAAATAACATGTACTGGAGTCTATAATTAAAACTAGACTGTCAAATATGAGTATACAGACTGCTACAGCTCACACAATTAACCTTTTCCACTCTAATGCTCTATCAAAGACTCTAAATATTGATTCTGCAAAAATGGCTTAAACACACATTTTGTCCACCTTTTCTATGTAATAAAAAATGGACCAAAATGGAGTTTTGGTTCCTGATGATGATTTAGTGTAAGCTACATATTTCTGCATAATACTATATATATATAAATTCAGGTAATTATATTTTAAATCATCACAGAGAATGAGCAGAAAGGTTTGGAAAATAATTATGCTGTAGGTAAATTACTAAAGAGGAAATTACAAAAAAAAGTCTTGCAGTTTGCAAAAAACATCAAATGGCCTATCTTACAGGTATATGTTTTTTTAGATACTAAAATTTACCAAAATGCTATCACTCTTAAATATTATTGCTCTTGCTGCACAGAAAAGATTTTAGCATAGATGTATATTTTAATTAAAGACTTTCAAGCAATGAGATAACCCGACTCAAGTCCATAAAATGTGATCTTCTTCCATCCACAAGGAATATCCTTTGCATTTCATTAACAGGGCGCTCACAGGAGTCATTAAGATTTCTCATACATTTACTCATCAAGAAATACCCACTCACAGAGGTTTATTACACATTTCCTTCCCTTAAAACCTTTTCTATTTACAAGGACAAAACATCTCAATTTTACAGGATTAACCATCAAAAAGTAGTTTTTTTTAACACACCAGTTATTTAATACCAATGACCTCTTAATATGCAAAGCCTTCTGGTTTACACTTTCCTTCACTATCCACAAACAGGTGTTTTTCTAGAGTTATCCTTTACAGAAAGAAAAAAAAATGTTATAATATTTTCACACCTACTGTACACTCAGCTCTCGATGACTAATTTCTTTCTGAACATCACAAATAATTTGCATATTCCTGCCTTTCATACTTGTTCTGGAATTTGTTCCATGTTTACATCTCTTAGGATTCATGTTCTCCACTGTACCTATTCACTCTCACATTTTTAATTTTTATGTCTTTATTAACCATTCCTTTGGTTATGTTCTTTCTCCCACACCTGAAAAAGGCTATGTAGCCAAAATGTTGTTTTTCTTATTTCTATTTTCTTTTCAGAATTGGATTAATCTCTTCTCCCTTTGCTTCCCACTCTAACATGTTGAGGACAACCATAGAAAAAGTGTTAGTTTCCTAATTAACTTAGAAGCCAGTGCCAATAGTATGTTCTGTGAGGTCTCAAGGTTATGATGCAGTGGTTTTGATGAAGTAATTAATAACTAATAATAATTCCTTACACTTATATAGCTCTTTTATGGATACTCCGATCAAAGTGCTTTACGGGTATTGGGGATTCCCCTCCACCACCACCAATGTGCAGCACCCAGCTGAATGATGCGATGGCAGCTACAGTATAATGCACCAGTACAGTCAACATACATTAGCTATCAGTGGGGAGCAGAACAGAGTGATGAAGTGAATTCATACATTCGTAGAGTCAGTACCTCGGTTTTACATCTCATCCAAAGTTACGGTGCCTTTTTACAGAATACTGTCCCCATCACTATACTGGGGCATTAGGACCACAGGGTGATCACTTCTTACTGGTCCCACTAAAACCTGTTCCAGCTGCAACCTTGGCTTTTCTCAGGAGGTCTCCTATCCAGATATGGGCCAGACTCACACATGCCTAGTTTTAGCGGGTTGACAGTTGTGAGTTACAGGGTGACAGAGCTGCCGGCTGAGCTGCTGTCAATAATTCAGTAGAGGGGTACTAACAATTCTGTTTTTCAAAGGTGTCACAGAATGCTTGTGCCCTGCTCACTGCAGTGCTCCCACACACAACTTTATGCAGTTTACCACTACAGTAGATCCTTATTTAAATGCACAAATGTTTTGCTTATCTCACTTACTTTTACGGCTTTTTATATAGCGATCTGTATCATGTGTGCACACATGTAATTATCCATGCACTAAATACACTGCAATGTAAAGTTAACCCAACAAACATTATACACATACTTACATTCAAAAACAGCATCCAACATTTTGCATCCCCTTACATAGACCCAATGGAGACCACGCCTCTGAAATGGGTTGTCTTTATAGATGCCTACATAAAACAAATGCTTTCTCAGGGCAGGGGCTTCATGTTAAAAAGATCCTGCTCTTTGGACACAAAGGATATCAGTTTGGATCTGAGTATGGGAATCTACAGTTTATTGTAGGTGATATAGTGCATTAAGGGTATTTATTCTCATGTGTATGTTATTTATATAGACAACACCATAAGTATTTTGCCACCTGGTATTTCTGCACGTTTACTAATTTTTTTTATGGGAGCGGGAGTCACTTAACATCATTGCACTCAAGTGCTACTGGAGGGTTGTCCATAAATTGCTGCAAACACATACGTATTTTAAATTTATTTACCACCGCCCATGTCTATTTGCACCCAACACTAAGGTGTGACAAAAGAGCACAAATGTGCTGCACCTCGTTCCTAGGAGAGTTCATTGCAGAATGTTAACATGGACAAATGATCCTATCTGTTTGTAAAGACATCTGTGGAATTTTTAAATATATTGCTTTTTGTATTTTTACAAAACTGCCTTTGTACAATGTTTAACTGATGTTTACAGCAACAAGATTACACATTAAGATATCCTTGTAGGTAATGGATCTGACATTTTTCAGTGTTACAATATCTTTCGAAGCAATATTTGATTATGGAATGGTTATTCACTGTAAATAGATTACATTGCCAGCTGGTTGCTGTTTTACAACTACTTCCCATGCTTCTGTACAGCTGTTTATTAACACCCACAGGCAATTATTGCATGTCCTAATTACTGTCCAACCAACCCATTGGTGAAAGAACTGAATTAAAAATATTTTATATTTGCCACACAGCAAAATGAGAATTGCTCGGGAAGTAAAAGTTCATTTACATCATTATAATTACTTTCACTGAGCTAAAAAAAAAAGACTGTGATAATTATTATGTCTTAATGTTTTTGTCTTAATGACAGAAACATTATCACCAGTACTATAATAGTAAACATAAAGGCTCATCCTTTTCTTCTGACAGCTTCATGAAATACACATCAGTTTCTGGAAAATGTGTGGAATTCTGTAACAGCAGTTAATTTGCAAAATTACAGAACTTCAAAAGATGTGTGCTTTGTATCAGTGTATACAATGCCCTTTTGAAGTATTCACCCCCTTCCAATGATGCCACATTCTATTGGATTACAAATAATATGCAGATATATACTGTATATATCTTTAATCAAAACTTGAATGCTAAAACTGAACACCTCTATGAGTGAAATAAGTGAACAACAATTTGCTAGGAAAAATCAAAACCTTACTAGCTTGAGTTAACTTGATTTGACCCCTTTGCTATGACAAACATACAGTACATACATAATTACTCTGATGATAGGGAGAATGGCCCCTGTGTGCAGTAATAATAGATCACATACATATATCTGTCCGTGAAACGTCCCACATCAGGTAGTTAATTTCAAGCAAATTTTCAACCTTGAAGACAAAGGAGCTTTCAATACAACTTAAGGATAAAGTTGTAAAAGGGCACAGATCAGTGTAAGAATATGATAAGGACAGTGAATATACCTTTGAGCATGGTGAAATCAGTCAGGTGAAGGTAAAGGTAATGTAGCCCAGATGCTGAATAAATTTGGCTATCCCTTCAAATTCAACAGATGGACAAGGGAAACTGGATAGGGATGTCAACAATGACTTTGAAAAAGCTACAATGACCATAAAGGGAGAAATAAGTCCAAAATAAGTTAATAAAGATGGCTTGAATGGGTGGCAAACACATATAAAATCCTGCATTGCTTTTCCAACAAAAAATTTAAGTCACCTGTGGGCAAACTATGGCCCCCGGGCTGGATCTGGCCCGCCAGCCAGTTTTAACTGGCCCTTGAGGTAAAAAATAAATTAGTCAATATTCGCCATATTCCACTTTCTTTGGTGCTGTTTTTTCTTACATTTTATTATTTTTGCCATTAGATAGCACACGAACGATTTACAGTGCCACAATGATTCCAAATTGTGCATCGCGCCACCAAGCAAAGTTCTTCTTTCATCACACAAAGTTGCGTACCAACTAGCACAAACAAAAACTCAAACTATTGGAGTACTAAGGAATAAGCAATGGAGCTCTGTGAATTCTACTTCCCTTTGCAATTTTCTGCCTTTGTGAGGCTCCCTCCCCTTTAAGAGGCACAAACAAAAAGACATTGTATTTCTCCCCCTTTTTAAAAAAAACCCGATAAACATTAAACAGTAAACATTTTATTTGCATTTTACAAAGATGTTGACTATTTTAAAAAACGTTTTCCACATTGTTTTCACATTCGAATAATTTCAATAAAATGTGTTGTCAAGTATTTTTACTATTTAATCAAGCTTTTTGGTTTTGAAAATGATTAAATATAATACAAATTAGATCAACTTTGTTTTATTTTGACCCATCATTTCCTTTTCAAATTTATTATCTTTTGTAAAATATTGCACTGCTTATTTTTGACACAGGGAAGGCATGTGGAAAATTTGACAGGTCAAGGGAGGCACGGACCCCAAAAGATTGGGAATCAATGCTTTACCAATTAGATTCACCAGTTAGAGTGGGTCCATCGCGCTGTGAGGGAACCTGCGCCAAAATGAGTGGATTGAAGAAGTAGAAAGTTGACAGTGAATGTGTTCAACAAAGAATGGACTGCAAAATCCTTTTCACAGAGGTTGGAACAAAAGCTATATGTTTAATTTGTAAGGAAAGTGTCGCAGTATTTATAGAATACAATCCCAGTTGGCATTTTTCTGCCAAACATGCTAACTATGCTAGCAATCTCTCATGTGAGGAGTGGGCTAATAGAGCTTCCAAACTAGCCGCTAGTTTACAGGCAAAACGTATTTTTCCGCCCTTCTACTATCCAAGAGACCAGCACAAAGTCAAGCTACCTGCTAAACTAAATTGCTAAACAAAGCAAGCCGTTCTGTGAAGGGGAGTTTTTGAAGGAGTGTATGATAGAAACCGCAGATATTCTTTGTCGAGAGAGCAAAAGCAAATTTGAGAAAAAAGGTTTATCATGCCGAACACTTACTCGTCA
This sequence comes from Lepisosteus platostomus, assembly GCF_059453375.1. Classification (NCBI taxonomy): domain Eukaryota; kingdom Metazoa; phylum Chordata; class Actinopteri; order Semionotiformes; family Lepisosteidae; genus Lepisosteus; species Lepisosteus platostomus. The sequence continues at coordinate 55,610,868 of NC_142618.1, forward strand.
GGTCGAGGTAATTGGTGAACACTTGGCTTGTGAGTTGAATGTCAAATTTTTATTCAATTTTTATTTTTTTATATTAAAAAAAATATTTTTTTCTTGAACTAATAAGCTTTTGGATTTTATGTGGCCTTTGGAACAAAAACATTTGCCCACCCCTGATTTAAGTGATAACTGCAAATAATTGGCAAAAGGATTTGTGGTCAAAATTGGAACTTTTTTAAATGCAAAGTGTTGTGGCAAACCAAACAAAACACATGACCTAGTCAACAATGTCGTTATTGTCAGGCATAGTGGTACAAGTATCATGTGATGGGGCTTGTTCTCATCAGTAGGGATTGGGAATCAAAACTGCAGGTAGAATGGATGGAGCAAAGAAAAGGCACATCTTAGAGGGATAAAAGCTGCTTCAATCCACTAAACTAAACCTACAGCTGTGACAGTGGTGCAAAGCTACACTAGCTACACGGCTTGATAAGAAAAAATGTAGTTTCCTCGAGTGGCTCAGTTAAAGTCTTTATACTAGAACATCCAAGGCATATTTTGCAAATTGGTTGGTACAATGTATTGATGACGACGGATATGTGGATCCAGTCCATTTCCTCAGATGCATTTGGGCCAGTGCTGACCCGGGCCTGTTTTGCTATAATACTCATACCAATTAAGAATTTTCCTCTAACAAATGCACATTTAGAGCCATCCAAAAGTGCCTAGAGCTGTCTTTTTAACAATAAGTGAAATTATTTGGCTTTGTGACGACGCTACAAGCTAAGAAAACCTTGGCCAACTCAATTCAAATCACCCCAGTACAGTACACTTGGACAGTTGCTCATTGAATGTGGAGAATATCTGTCACAATCAGTTAATGGCACAATCAGTTTAACAATCAGTTAAATGTTTTTACCTCTACTCATCCTCAAAAATGCTAGGAAAACAGAAAGGGAATATTATGATATTTTCTTCATACTGTATTTATTTTCTTATACACTAAGTGCAGCATTTGACAAGGTATTAACATGCAAATCCCCTGAAGGCAATTCCAATATGAGGTTCTGAAAGTCTGGATGCTGGCAGTCAATGTGCATCAGTAGGTTAGACTTAAAATAAAACTAGACTAGCTTGGGTACACATTTAGAACTGTACAGTATTTATGGCTAGTGTGAAAATGGTATTTGATAATTTATTTTGTTGAAATGCAATTTCTTTCAGCTAGATTGTTTATTTTATTCAGTTTAGCAAAGTTAATTCACATCAGATATAGCAAAGCCTCGACACTGAGATTAAAACCCTAGAGCAAAACACAAGAAACAAAATGGAGCACATTTGAATAGTTCACCATCTGGTGGCAGCCTGACCTTGTACATCAGCAGGGCCTAAAACAGATGGTTATGTGTTAGCCTAATATTTACACCTTCATGGAAGAATTGCATTAAAATTGAATGATTTTACAATTTGTATGGGTGAACATTTTAATATAGCAGTACAAGTAAAACATATCTGTATGTCGACAAAAAAGGATTGAATTATTTCAGGACAAATGTCAAAGGGGGCAAAATGTGCTATTGAATAAGTACTTAGTTAAAAGAGTAGCAACCATAGTGGAAAGGCTAATGAAATAACCCAGAGATATAATATATTGCTCCTGCAGCCTTGAGCTTTTTCATTGTGAGTTCTAAGGTAATGTCTGTTGTCAGTCCAGTAACTGTCTAAACAACAAGCATCGTGTTGGTGTGAAAAGACACTTTTACACTTAACATTTAGATATAGATTATGATAGATCAGCTACATCTGTTACTATTGATACTGTATCTGCTTTTGGTAATGCTTGCACATTTGTTTAGATGAAATGTAAATAATGTCCGACAGTAAAGATCCTTTCCCACAACTACCTGTGATGTTTCCCTTATTCCACTAGACTGTATGCTAGCAAAAGCAGAAATTACTGTAACACTCTCACATATACTACAGTCTGCAATTCAGCATAATTAGTTCAAAGCTTGACTTTCTTCATGTGAGTAAAGAACATAAAGAAATCTCTGATAGCCAGATAATAAATTCCAAATGGACCATATTGTCATAGAATTTACCACCATGTTCCACCTGCTTTTTCCCATGTTCTATTAGTGTCATAACAATGTTTAAGGATCATATAAATCTATAAGAATGATCTTTTGAGGTGATAGCCGATATGTATCTACAAGAATAAAATGACCTTATACCATCTTCTTAAAAGATCATCTTATAGATGCCAAGTGGTAGAATCCAAATTTATGTCAGAGACAGAATGTTACAATGTCTCATAAAAGTAGTTGAATTACAGATAATGTACATTATAGGCATTTTTGAAGTGAATATATTTAATCAAACCTGAATGCTCAGTCCAAACATTTTTTTTATTTCTAAAGGAAGTTAAATGTCAACAAAAATTACAAAAAATATCAAGAACTAAAATGTGTTGATCGCACAAGTATCCTTGGTGGCAGTAATTAGAGCTGCATGTCTTTTTGGATATGTCTCAACTAGCATTGCACACAAGAATGGTGCAATTTAAACCTGTTCTTCTTTTCAAACTGGCTCAAGATCTGTCAGAATGCTTGCAGGTCAATAATGAACAGAACCTTTCTAGTCTTGCTGCAGAAGTCTACTGGATTCAAGTCAAGTTTCACTCAAGAATACTGCATTTCAGCTTGTTATGCCACTCCAGTGTAGCTTTATTTCATTAATGTACTCAAAGATTAATTTTCATCCAGTTTTTGGTCTTAAGCAGACTGAAATAGGTTTTCCTCTAAGATATGCCTGTACTGTTCCATTATTTTCTGCTCAGTCTGCAAGTTTCCCGGTCCTATGGAATGAGAACCAGCCCCATAATATAATGCTGCTACCCTGGCATTAGGGATTGAATTGATGGGCTGTGTTGGGTTTTGCTCCCGATATAATGCTTTTCATTTAGACCTAAAAGCTCCATAATTGTTGGTCTTATAATCTTCAGCCACATATTTTCAGTATCACATATATTTTGCTGCCAACTCCATGAAGGATCTCAGTTGGTGTGTTATTCTGCCATTCATCCTAGCTTTGTGAAAAGACCAGGATATTGTTGACTCACGGTCATTTTAACCCATCTCAGTCAATTAACTGTATAGTTGTTTTTCTGAAGTCGTCATTGGCTTCACAATGGTAACCCTTACTAGTTTCCTCCATGCCCTACTACACTATTGAAGGGATAACCTGATTTTGGCAGTGGCTGGGTAGTACAATTCTCCTTCCACTTCTTAATTATTTACAACACTGTGTTTGAAGGGATATTCAAGGTGTTTGAAGGGTGTCTGATTTTATTTTTATCATTCTCCTTTCCACACATTTCTAAACTCTAATATTGAGTTATTTTGAAAGCCCTTGTCTTCATGGTTGAACCTTTGCTTGGAATTCACTTTCTTGAGTGAGTGACCTTACTGAGAAAGAAATGTTTATTCTGAAATAAGTGTAAAGTGTATTCTAGTGTATAGAAACATATAGTTCTTTAAATAAACTCACATGAATAATGCAAGAAAATATAATTATGTAATACCTTACAAGGAATTATAGTTGCAAACAGGTGGTTTTTGACCAGCTTGGTCATTTTATGTGCATTTGCATTGACCAGTGTTTTTATTCTTAAGTAACAACAGCAGTTTAATTTGTATATAGTGTTTCCTGTCAAAAGAATGGCAAAACATTTTTATTATCCCCCAATTAAAATTCAAAAAAGAGTAAAATATTTTATTGAGCGACATCAATATTCTAACTTTTATTTGTTCACTTTTTAAGTTATGTCAATGTGTGGTTCAAGATACACATTGAGTATCCATTTCTATGACATTTCAAACAAATATTTACAGTATTCAACCTTTTGTCACTTCAGCATTTAATAATTTTAAGTTCTAACAATTTTTTTTATTTGCCTCATTTTCCCCAATGTCTTAAACGTTAAAAACACTTCTTAAGAAAGCTTTGTTTATTCATAATGAATATGTTTCATCGTGATTACTTGGCATAAAAACAATTCACTGAAGTCAGTAGTTTCAGTAAAATTGTAATTCTCATGGCCATAATGCAACATTTGCAATTCATCTATGCTGATATGCATTATTTTAACTCACACTGTCATTTATAATGTGATTCCTTTTCATGCTTCAGATTAATAGCACAGCAGCTTAATAAGAGGGCATTTTCCCCGCTGGCACTTTTTCTCACTACTTATGTGAGATCTCAGCTTTCTCTTGCTTTTGTGATTTTTTTTCCTTATAAAAAATGCATTAGGGTTATCATAAATGTCTCAGTCATGGACATAGTAATTTTCTCCCCACAGCCCTTCAGTTGAACAAAGTCATTAAAAATAAAAGAATTAAAATTAAAGAATAAATATTTGCCCTGTTTGCACCGACGAAAAGTTTGTTTGCCACATCTCAATGCAAATATAAACATACAGTTGTTATTGTATGTGAACACAGAGCAAAGATAAACTCATTAAAATATTATCATAATCAAAATCTTAACAGTTTTACTGACTCGATTTGATTTTGGTTATTTATATTGAGATGCTCTCTCTTTTACACACCAGAAATCACAATTACAGGGCTACAGTCTTACCGAAGTAAATTTAAGACAAGAAGAATTGCATAATATTTCAAGGCAATTGAAGGGACAAACAAAACCTGTGTTTTTGTGTAACGTGTAATATAGCTTAGGTTTGAACATAGGTTTTAGATAAATATCTTATTGGCAAACAAAGCATACCCTTACAATTGCTTTTCTGAGGGTATTATATTACTTTATTAATTGAATTATGTTGCAGCCCAAATACTGTATATATGTGTGCTTTGGTAACACAACCCTCAACATTGTTTATTTTTTTTCTTGTATTTTATCTGAGAATCCTGCTCTTGACGCCAAAAGTATTTGGAACAGACAAATTAGTTGTGGATGCCGAGATGAAGTTAAACAGATGAGTTTTATAGCATGCAAGGAACAATTAAACCAAAGTATTGTTCAAAGTACCGATACAAAACTTCCAGTTTATATAGCCCTTTTCTGCCACTTCTAACGTCGCTCATTACTATGGTAATGGGGGGAGGTCACGGTGTTCGGCCAGTTCACAGACTTTGGTCACTCTTAATGGTCAGTATTAGGTTTTCTTCCCTGGGGGGTTTCCTAGCTGGCATCTGGAATCCTTATCAGTCATTACCCTTTCCTGCCATAACTCTAGCCTGTTACTTAGAAGTCCAGTCCTCATGCAGAAATGACTCAGTTAACCCTTTCTTCACATCTTGTATCTTTCTTCACTAGACACTACAGAGGATGTTAACATGGGTATGCTATGACTTTGAATGACCTGAATGGATAAAGATAAAAAATAATGGCCATGTATTAACATTCCATTTAGATAAGTAAAATGTAATGTTTACCGGGATAACTACATTCTATACAATTGAAACAATGAATGCTAAAAAGAAAGAGGAAAGACTGAAAAAAATCAGTGTAGTGTTTACACACTAAAGAATATAGAAGGTAAGTATAAGGTCATTAGATGGTAGACTTGTTTATAAACAGGATATTATATAGATCATCCCATTTTCTCATCATGTATTATTCACAGGAAGGTGATTTATGGATGAAGTCAAAAGACTGTATGGAGATGTTGTGGTGAGTATAATGCTGACTGTTGCATTGTTCAAGCCAGCAGGCGAAATGATGAAAGTATTACAATATGAGAAGGAAATTGTCTTTAACACAAGTACACCTTTGATGCAGACTGATGGCAGCTTTACTGTTCAGCGATATTTAGATAAAATTATAGAGACCACACTTTTTTTAATCATTCAAGTCATTCTGGAAGTCAATGTTCCAGCATGACAAGTGCCAGGATTACACTAGATTGACTTCAAGAAAAGAGATATTTCTGTGGCCAGCCTTTTCTCCTTTTCAGCTAAATGTAACATTTGTTGGACCAACTTTCCAAAATCAGTCAATAGGAGACAATTATGACCGGCCAAACTTATTATAATAATAATAATAATAATAATAATAATAATAATAATAATAATAATAATAATAATAATAATAATTGCTTACACTTATATAGCGCTTTTCTGGACACTCCACTCAAAGCGCTTTACAGGTAATGGGGACTCCCCTCCACCACAACCAATGTGCAGCATCCACCTGGATGACGAGACGGCAGCCATAGTGCGCCAGAACGCTCACCACACACCAGCTATTAGTGGGGAGGAGAGCAGAGTAATGAAGCCAATTTATAGATGGGGATTATTAGGAGGCCATGATTGGTAATGGCCAATGGGAAATTTGGCCAGGACGCCGGGGTTACACCCCTACTCTTTTCGAGAAACGCCCTGGGATTTTTAATGACCACAGAGAGTCAGGACCTCGGTTTTACATCTCATCCGAAGGACGGCGCCCGTTTACAGTATAGTGTCCCCGTCACCATACTGGGGCATTAGGACCCACATGGACCACAGGGTGAGCGCCCCCTGCTGGCCCCACTAACACCTCTTCCAGCAGCAACCTTTTTCCCAGGAGGTCTCCCATCCATCCAGGTTGCAATCATCAACCTTCCCCAGATGACTGCACAAGAAGAGTGACAGAACATCATTCCAGAGTAGTGTATCCAAATTAAAAACAATATTACAACAAAGACCAGAAAAATATCACCCTTTACCTTTCCAACATACTGATATTCTGTTCCAGTATACTCCTCAAGAAGGAAGAAATGATTCCACATCCAACCACGTTTGGAGCGCAGCAGTATCTTCCCATCTTTGTCTGAAGCACCAGTTAGCTTATGTAGTGTCTCATCGTTATTCCTTTGTGACAGAACCATCATATAACTCTGATGATGAAAGGAGAGCAGGAGAAGAAGCAGCAGGGAGTGACTGAATACCATTTTATCCAAGTCCTCAAACTCTTCAAGTCCTTTGCAGAAACTCTAGTGAGGAATGCAGCTCTGTATTGCCTGACTCTTACAAAGGTGTAGCACCAAAGCTGGCATTTTACTCCCTTTTTGTTCTTCCTGAAAAGAGCAAAGTTAAATCAGGAGTTAATGAGGTCCAATAAGGTCAAATAGCTTTTTCAACACAATACATATTACATGTATACCTCAATCAAGATTTATGCATAAAGAAGTTTAATTAAAAAAAGGTAAAATATTATATAGAATAATAAATGAAAAAACACAAATAAAAACAGCTGAGATGCTTAGATTCAATCATAAATTGCAGTGCAAGTAAAATATGTGCTGGCACGTTTCTATTTAAAAAAATCTGGAAATTAATAAACCTCTGTGAATCACTGACTATGAAATCTGTAAGTAAAAGACATGCCAACATGTGATTACATTTTAGTCCTAGGTAGTATAGCTGTATATTGTATATACTTTATATTGTATATTGTTTTGTTTTATTTAACAATTGATGGCAATTGATTACAACCAAAACAAAGAGTGTTTTACAAATACCAACAGCAGCCGAAGAATAAATATAAATTATCTTTAATATTTTCTATCTGTATATGAAAACCATGTAGTTCTGAATGGATATTAGGCAATAAAACATGTACATGTATGATGCGGCACATGTATAAAGGGTTTATATTGTAAATTATTTGCAATACTATTACTAAGTTTTCTGTGTATTTTGTCAGCACTCACACACATAGCATTATATTCTTGACTTGATTTGGCACCCAATTACTGTTTTAGGAATGTTAAAATACACTTACTCTGCTTAGTAAGTATGCATGCTTAGTGAATATCACTGTTGAAGGTCAAAGGTGTTAATAAGTGTGACTGTAACTGTTTATTTAGCCAGTGTGATTGTCACAATTTATGATAATAATATTTTTTGGATCAGACAATTATTATTATTTCTAGTTTTTGATTTAATATTTTCCCTATAAACATTATTTTAGTTTGTAGACTTCTATATAAAAGTTTTTCTTTTAGAGCAAGATTTATTATATCATATGTATTAGTGTTTCTGCATAAAAGTAAAATCTCTTTAATGCTGAACACGTTTACACGAAACCTTCAAAATCCCAATTGAATCCTCTTGTACCCACAAAATTTCACCATATGTCTATGAGAAAAAGAAAAAAACGAATTACTAGACTTTTCAGGTGGCACTACTTTCTTAAAAAGGCTCTAAACTAACCCTATCTCACTGAGAATGTTTGTTTCCTTGCTTGTAAGGCAAGCACTACAACAGTGATTTACCAATCAAAATGGTCAGGTTGATTTACAAAAATAAAATAAAATTATTTTCATTAAAACATGAAAAACACATGAAAGAAACAATATACTGTATGAGTTATTGGGCCATCTGTGAGGATTTATTTTGGTATGTTACGGTGAAATGTATTAAGATTAATCATTATTCCAAAATTTAATTTAAAGATTGTATCCTCATTAAATATATAAATAATATGCCTACAAAAGAAAAACTGTCCATATTGAAAAGGAGAGAATTTATGATAATTTGATATGCTTTATTTGCCAATGTTTGAGTATTGTATGTAAAACAGCAATTGTAAAATATTTTGGAGTTTCCTGATAACATTCCATATGTTGCAGATTGTTATATATGCTTATGAACTGTTTGTTACCTTGATCCAGTTCACATCCCTGTCTGTCATAGGAAATGAAAAAGCTGTTGTGTGAATGGGTTGTGAGTGCACCACCTTCTGCTATTTTTGGAAAACACTGTTGTCTTTGTGTACATTTTGTTATGCTGTTTGCAAATGTTTGCATATAGCAAATAACAGTTAAATTACTAAAACACTATTCTTATTATTATTAAAATAGTTGCGTAAATATCTATTTTAGTTGTGGAGGGAGGGATTTTTATCAAAACAGATTTCTAGAGGTTGATAAGTCATACTTCTCTTTTATTTTGGGTAGAGTGAGGCAGGGTAGAACAGAGTGCACATGGATGTTACTAGGTAAAATTGAAATTGCAGTTAGTGGCACTGTGTGGTAGAACATGAGAGACAAGAGCTTTTGTATGTCTATTGCTTTTGCATTCTTGATTTATTTAATTTTCTTGTGTATTAATGTTACTTTTATCAATTTCAATGCTGAGATCTGAATTATTTATTTTTACAGTAACTAATGGGTAATAGATCCATCCATTTTCTAATGGCTCCATCCACTTCAGTGTCATGGTGGAGTCAGAGCAGATCTCTGCAAGCAACACACACAAGGCGAGGTCCAAGCACACATAGACATGCACATACTCACACCAGAGCTCATTTTTCCAGAAGCCAATTTACCTACTTGTATATCTTTGAACTGTAGGAGGAAACCGGAGCAACCAGAGAAAACCTACATGAACACAAGGAAAACACGCAAACACCAGGTCTGGAACAGCACCCTGGGTCTTGAATTGAACCAACTGCCCCAGAGCTACCAGAAGCAATGCTAACTACCATGCTACCCCATTTCAAAATGTCTTTTTTTAATACAATTTCTATTTAAATGCAAATGTGCAGTTATTTTTGTCGTGACCCTTATGGAAAAAATGAACAAATAGGATGAAAGTTTTAAAAAAATAACATTTGAAAACAGGATTTGTGTTTAAGTATTAGCAAACAGTTTCAATATTTGTGTCAGTTTATAGTTTGTTAGCTTGGAAAATATGTTTTTGCTTGAGTTGCATTTTTCTGTCTTATGACATTTTTTCTATCCCTGGGAAAAAGAGATACATGTACACACATACATACAAATGTTTCTTTGTTAATACAGTTCCTCATGTGCAAACAAGAGAGTTTTTTAGCCCTGACACATGAGGTGCATACCAGATAAAATCAATATGATGTATTAGAATTTGTTTCCTGTTTTGAGCTTGACAAAATTAATTTGATATCTGCACAGAGTCTGTATATTTTCCAAGTGTTCACTTGGGTTCCCTCTGGGTGCTCTGGTTTCCTCCCACAGTCCAAAGACATACTGGTATGTTAATTAGAGTCTGGGAAAATTGGCCCTGGTATGAATGTGATGATCTCTGTGTCTTTGTCTGCACAGTGATGGGCTGGCATTCAGGCTAGGGTTACCCCCCCACCCTTTTGCCTGGTTCTTACTGCGATAGAAGCGGATAGAAAATGGATGGATGAATCTATAACCCATTAGTTACTGTAGAAATAAATCATTCAAATCACAGCAAAAACAACAACAACAACAACGGAATAACTACACAAAGCCAAAAAAATAAAGCTTAGCATAAGTGGCATTTGAAATGAATCACTGAAGTACTCTCTCCACAAGGACCGATCGTAATACAGAAATGTATACATAATTTATAGGTTTATGGAAGTTAATCTTATTTTTTTTTTCTTTCTAAATGACTGTATTTTCCATAAAGTTTGTTTAAAGGCCAAGTATCATCGCACTCATGACAGGCATTCATTACACATCTGAGAGGGCTATGAACAGCTGAGAAAAAGATTCATAAAGTGGATATTTTTGTTCAAAATTACAAAAAAACAAAACAAACAAACATCAAGGGAGCTTTTAATAAAGAACAAGCTTAAAATGATATTGACTATGAAGGACGCTGTAAATTAAACTTCTGTTATACATACAAATCACAAGATATGCTTTAATACAATTAAAAAGTCACATTATGCTCTTCATCATCTTTAATTACTAAGTGAACTGAAGTGCTTGAAAACTGAGATATTGTAATGATGTAAATTAATTCACATTGCATTATCAAAGCTCTTTCACTGTTAATTATTTTATAGTTTTTTAAAACAAAACAGTTTAGTGATGTCAAAATAAGGATTTTTAATCCTAAATTAAATCTCCTCTAATAAAAGAATTACATTAATTTTATTGAAAAAATGGTTCTTGTTCATGTTGTTTTACTATTGTTTAATGCATTGTATTTTTTACCTCATGTTATACAACAGGGCGTAGATCAACATATTGTAAAATAAAAGTTAATTAAATGCAGAAAAACCCTCAGATAAGTTTTTTGTAATTAATACAACTATCTGTGATAATGGACACAGATAATAATATTTATATTATAATATTTATAATAGTTGACTTTTTATTGAAAAAGTACAATACTGTATTAAAATATAGTCTAATCTATGTACAAGCCTATTATCTTCACTATGTATTTTGTTACAAGATAGCATAAATCTGAGCACTACATAAACTTTTCCAAAGTTCCTTTGCTCATAGATATTGTATGTTAAATTATTAAGACAATGCAATGCTTATTTCTAGCAGTACTGTGAAATGTGTTCCATCTGAAGCATTTAGTTTCATTTATTCTGCAGACTGTGTGTGGGCAGAGAAGGACCTATAAATAATATTTTTGGAAAACATCTGAAGCCATTGCTTTGACCTTGTAAATTAATTAATCCTGGACTTTGCAATTATGGTGTTTTATGTTCATTTTTTTTGTAGTTTGATTGTTTTCTTCCACTAAACTTGTGTATTGCCATTGTCTCCTTAAAAACCCTAGATAATAAATATGTTCATTCACATCTACAGACTTACGTATCTTAGACATCTTAGACTGTTATTTTTTTCTTCACACTACATTGTAAAAGTTCATGTAAATTAGATGCTAAACAGCATGGAATTGTGTTACAATACTAAAGTCTAAGTGACTCCAGTCTCAGATGCCATACTATTTCAATTTATTTTAAAATGTGGTCACAAATGTAGTCTCATGAGATGTATAATGTTTTTCATTAAAGCTTTGCATCTGTTAATCAAACTGTAGATAAGACAATTGTTGTTTTTTACTTTAGTTTTTCCCAAGATCCACCTTTTAAAGAATTCTATTCTAACAACCCCAGGTATGCCACACATCCTCTGGATTTAAATTTTACACTTTTAAAGGTGCCTCACAATATTCTGTTTACACTTCATAGCTTTCTACACACCCCAGTGAAAAAAAATGATGAGTCAGCTTAAAAATCTAAATCTTTTCCATAGGTCTGTTCTTCAGTATCAATGTTTCTGAAATCTGAACACGAAGGAGATTTTTCTGTGAGAAACTTCAATGAAGTAGACAGTTTGACTACAAGACAAAAAATAAATCTATTTACATATAAATGTATTGTTTTTTCACTTCTCCATTTTATCCAAAAAATGCAAACATTACAACTGGAGATATTCTAAATTGTTTTTTATAAATACTTGGAATCATATCTCATTTCCCTTTCATTTGTCCATGAACTGAAATATTACCAAAGTATTATACCTGAAATACTGTACTACAACTATATATACTATAACTACCAGTAATATACCTGATATATACTATAACTTGTGTTTTGCCTACAATAAATATTGTCCAAATCCAGATATAACCAGATTTGTATTTGTTGCCACAGAACATAAAGTTCTATAACAAACTATCTTGTTTTATAACATTTACAGCTGTGTTTATTAGTGGTCCACATGTAAAATGCTAACCTTTCACACTACCTGTACATACAGGTACTACAGAACCTCAGAGCTTTGATGTCTATTTCATGGCACAGCTATCAGTTTGGAAGCATAGTCTGCTTATTTTTCCTGACTTCTTACAATATCTGTTAATACAATATCCAAGTATGAATGTTTGTCTGCTTATTCAGAATCATTTATCAATTACTCAGGATGTGACCCAGTAACGGTTTGTGTTACATAGAAAATAGAAGACAAATGTCTTTGGTTTGAATGGAGTTTTACTGTATACAGTATACTGTCAGTATGTCAGTATGATCCAAATCATGGGCTTGGTCTGAAGAGGCTTTCAGTCTTGGTCAACAGCTTTCATAGCTGGATCCAGTTCTAAACAGCTTTTATCCTTGTATCAGACCAGGAACCATGCATATTTATAATAGATGGAACTTTTTTGGATTTCCAAATGCTGAACACCTACTTTATGGAACTGGCCAAATTTTCCAGACCTGTAAATGTTACAGTGCTTTATGTCCAGCAAAAGGATAGTTCATTTTGAAAAGTCATATCGAAGAATTCTTGGTCAATTTATTTCATTCAATTCATTCTTGGTCAACTGTCACCAATAATAAGAATAAAATAATAATCAAGAAGCTCTCAGATTTGGAAGCGCTAGATCTTGTCACACAATAAATGCAAATTGTCTAGAGTGTGGGGTTGTGTGGGAGTTGGCCTGACTGGTATGAGAATGTAGATGCAGTGTGGTGCTATTAGAGAATGATTAATAAGCAAATTAACTTATTGTTGCAAAAAGACAAATTGACAAATACGAGAAATTGTATATGGCCAATAAAGTGATCTTAAAAAAAACTTAGTGTTAGGCTCACCTCCAATTATATATTTAGGTGATTGGGTACAAAAGACTACACGAGGAGACTTAAGAAGAGAGACTAGAGGTAAATACAAATTGCAGAGACTGGTGCTTACTTTCTGTTATATTTGAGTTTACTCAATCCAATTTTTTTGAGCCTGCATTTCCCAAAGAAGGTCATGACTGCACATCTAAATAAAAACCTTTACTATGAATCTATGGCATCGTGAACATCCAGACTCCACATGGGTGTAACCTGTCTGGTTGGATTAACCAAAAATTTCAGGGGAAGATATTGTAGACATTTTTTGCAATATAATAATAAAACAAATGCCTGTTAATCCCATTGTTCCATCATCACTTGTCAAATGGGTTGAGTGAAGGTTCCTGCACATGCATTAAATAAATTGCATTTTTGAAATAAGGATAATAAACATTTATTAAACACATTTTTTGTAATTTAATTGTATATCTGTGATCCACCTTTTCTCAGCTTTAGGAAGATGTTCATTTATTGATAAGGATCTGTTTCTTGGAAAGACATTTGAATTGTACCACAGACATTTAAAATGTCTAGATTCCTTATCAAAGGTGCATTCATATATGAAATTTCCATAATTGTAAGAGGCTGCCGATGTTCCTTGTTATGACCCCAAGTGTCTAGGGGTAAAGGGGTATAACATTTAGGGTAATTATTTTGGAAGCAGGTGGGTTCTGGTGAGGGACTAGGAAGTGTGATAACAAAGTTGAATAAGTGACTGGTAAGACACGATAACACACAGGGGTAAGGAACTAGAGTGGTGCCAAAGAAAAGAAAACAACAAACAAAATGGAGCTGGCTAGGAAAGTGAGGGAAAGCTAACCTGACTACAAAAGAAAACTCAAAACACACGGTCTTCGGCGTCTTCAACACCCTAGCTAACCTCCACTGACTACCCAAAACCATACAAGACAAACAGCACTCACGAATGCTAAACTAGTGTTACTAATACCAAATCAACTGTGTAGAATGTACCCAACAACTTAAACTAACCTTATACGCAAAAGTTCACACAAAAACACAAGTGAACTAGGAATACAAATAAGGGAAAACGAGAGTAATCAACAGGAACAGGGTACAAAAGAACACAAAGGTTGATCATGTAACACATAGGGCAAGGTAATGGCAAAACAAGGATAAACACAAACAAAAATACAAAGAAACGAACATAAACCAACAAAACAACAGAACCGAAGCTATACGACAATTTACACACAAAAAACAAAACAAACAAACAAAGCTGAAGCAAAAACTAAATGAAGCGATATCCCAGGGTTCTCAATTAGGAAAATCAAGCAATAGTGCCAAATTCAAATGGCAAGTACAGAATAATTCATAACCCAAAACAACCATTCCCCCTGTACACCCTTTCCTAACATGGCTCTGGACAAACTAAACAATTTTCGCCCCATATCCAACTGACCCCTTCTTGCAAAAATTCTAGAAAGTGCTGTCACATTTCAATTCCATAACCATCTCATTGTAAAATACATTTTCAAACCCCTCCAATCTGGCTTCCATCAACTTCACTGCATAGAAACTGCCCTGGTCAAAGTTACTAATGATCTTCTAATAGCTTCTGATTCTGGTAATCTTACTTTCTCATCTTGAGACTGTGTTTGGAGTTTCTGACACTGCTATCAAATGGTTCAAGTCTTACCTCACTGATCGCTGTCAATTTGTCTCTCTTGGCGGATTTAGGTCTGAAATTGGTCTCGTTAAATCTGGTGTTCCTCAGGGCTCGATACTGGGTCGCCTACTTTTCAGCATTTGATCAGCTTTTAAGATCACATGGCCTCAACTATCATTTATATGCTGATGATACTCAAATATTCATCCATACCAAACCTGATACTGATGTGGCTGTCTCTATTCTATTTAATTGCATCTCTGACATAAAAACGTGGATGCCTCAAAATTTAATCTTAACTGTGACAAGACTGAAGGCCAGTCCTGTAACCCTGTCTGTGGATGGTACTGTACTTGAGCTTCAGTCTAAATTGAAATACTTGGGCTGATATTTGATTCAGGCTTAACATTCAACCCACATGTGCAGTATATTGTTAAAACATCTTTCTTTCACCTCAGAAACATCACTAGACTACGCCCTATGTGATCACTAACTGTGGCTGAAAAGATGATCAAGACATTTGTCTTCACCCTAATTGACTACTGTAATGCTCTACTCGATGGGTTATCTAAATCCACATTGAACAAACCAAAATTTGGCAGCCAGAATCCTGAGTAGGTCCAGTGCAAGTGATCACATTACTTCTATCCTGGAGTCCTTGCACTGGCCTCCTGTCAGGTTTCATGTTGACTTAAAAATCCTCCTGTTCACCTATAAGGCTCTGCATGGCTTGGCACCTCAGTACCTGTCTGATCTATTATTGCCCTTCTCCCCATCTCGCAATCTTCGCTACTCTAATCCTGGTCTCCTAACTGTCCCCCAAGCCCATCTACACCCCAATGGGTGACAGGGCCTTCTCCTGTTATGCCCCTGAGCTCTGGAACTCTCTCCCCAAGGGTATCAGAGAGTCACCCTCTCTAAACACCTTCAAATCCAGACTCAAAACCTTCTTCTTTAGAAGAGCCTTTACTTAACTGGTTCCATTCTTTACCCCTCTGCTCCTACTGTATTTAGTACCACCATCTCCTGTCTCCTCTGTGTATTCTCATCGTGTTTGATTGTTTAAAATTTTTGTCGTTGTTGTTGTCATTCTGTAAGGCGCTTTGAGAAGCCACCTTTAAAGGCACCATATAAAATAAAGTTTATTATTATTATTCCTTTTTACTTCATCATGAACTATTTTGAAAAATTAAAGGGATGGTTTCTTTTTGAACAGTGTATTGGGTTGTAAAAATAGTTCACCTATTGCAGGTAATGATAAGGGTCCTGTGGTTATGAATGATGATATAATTTTAGGAAAAAGTAAGGGGAAGTATTATTATTGTTGAAACAAAGGACAAATAAAGACAAAAAAGGCATAATTTTAAATTAATCAGTCAAAGTAGTAGCCTTAACCTCTAATATTAGAATCATAACTACTAGAAAATGTGTTGTAGCTGATGGAGATGTATACTATATTTCAGTAGTAACTCTAAATTTGATGGTGAGCCATGTATACTTAAGGAATATAAATATGTTTGTTGTTGTTTTTAATATCTGAAGGGTTTTTGCTGTCATTACATCTGAGAACGACCAAAAGCCTGTGGTAATTTTCAGTTATACAGATACAATGTTGATTGCATACATGACACAGTCTATGATGTTGGCAAATATAATGACATTGACAGTGGTCATCTCTTTCAAAATTAATGCATTTATACAAGGGGTAATAATCAGGTAGGATGGTCAAGGAGATCAATTTTTGTATATGTCAGAGTATATTATTAAGTGGTTTGTATTGTAGGTTTTGCAAATTAATATCCATTAATGGAAAATGTAATCATGACTAGTGAGCTCTGACCATGTTGAATTTCTAAAATTTAATATTTAAAACAAAAGTGTTAAACAGGACTTGATGAACACACATTTAGACTAGAATATGAAAATGAGAAAAGAAAAACAAGAGAATAAACAAAAACAACTAGCCTGAATATGAGAACATTAAAATAATGTGTGAAAGGCTTTTGATAAATGACAAAGAAGTGATACATGTCATTAGTATTACTGATCCACAATATGAAATAGCAAAATGTATAAGATTGGTACATCTCTTTCATAAACAGTGTCTTCTTTCATACTTTTTATGGAGAATGCTTAGAAAGCTTTCTGTGCCCTTGACAACAAAACAGAAACAGACTTTGCTTTATGATAATGTTTAATATACTGTTTTGCCTGCATATAAGCTTGTTCCTGAAGTATCTGTTTTAGGATGACAAACCCATGCTGTCTAAAATTGGACATATTTCTTTTTTCTTATTGTATATGTTCTTGTGGATTATTCAATATTTCTAATAGTTACATGAATAAACTTGCTATTTCTGTAGCCAGAATTGTTTCTGTAAATATACAGTTCCTCAAAAATACTTTGATTTAACAATTTGTTGGTTAAAATCTTGCAGTCAAAATACTTTGAAGTAACAATTCATATTTTTCATATATAGAATATATATATACCAGGTGGTATATACAGTATATACATTGTGTTTTCTTTCTTTCTTTTCCTTCTTCTCCTTTTAGCATGGAATAAACCTACAGTATTACTATTTGCATTTATATATGTACACCTACTACACATATTCATAGAACACACAAAACAAAAAGAAAGAAAGAAATAGATAATCAATATGAAAAAAGTCATGATTGCACGAGTAATCGAACCCTCTGCTGTGGCAAACCTAATTCTAGGGGCACAAAATTACCTTAACAAGCCACACAATTTGCTGATTGGCTTCTGTTTGTGTGTAATAATAGTGGTTCACATGATTTCAAAATAAAAATACACCGATCGGCATCCTCTGGCCCAGTGCCAGGCAGTGCTGGTTTGGTGTGAAGTGGGGGAGAAGGGGGGAGAGATGTCTGCTGTGACGCACTGACAGTGACTCTCTGAAGACCAGCTAGTCAGTATTGGCTTAACTAGCAGAGATTCTGTACATGGAAAGTAACTGTGGGTCCAAGCAAGTCACACTCTTTAGACGGGAAGAAGACTGGTTCGTTCCCGATGTAGTGCTAGTCCTGAATCCTGAGATTCAGCTGTCCACAATTCAGACCGTAGTTCACTCGTTGACCAGGTGAGCATTCGCAGTGGGTTCACAAGGCTTGCTGCTGGGATAACCTCGGGCGGATCCTTTCGTTACGCTCTGCGACCTCCATTCTCGACTCTTAGAACAAAGGAAAGTCCTGGCACTTGGACACAGTGGCCATTACGTGATTGTCCGAGATGAGTCTGAGAATGTCCTGGAGGAGCCCCCTTCTGGGCCGTGTGCTGCATGTTTTTTTCTAGAGGATCTACGGTTATTCATTGGTTGAATGTTCTGAGGGCATTCGAGACCCACGTGGGGTTACCCTGTTCCTGATTGGCTGATCGAGGTAGAGGATGAGTAACCATGCTCTCTGACATTAGGGTTGTAAACAACCTGGGATGCAACTCTCCCAAGGAATCTCCCAGACAGTAAGGCGCAAGAGATGACCATTTATTAGGGTGGCTGGAGAATCTCAGCCTTGGGAGTTGTTCCTTATCAGGAAACTCTATCAGCTAGAAAAACACCTTAAATGTGAAACAAATGGAATGGCCGCTCTGTACCCAGCACCACTGAGATGAGGGAGCGAGACTGGCAAGGGAGCAGCAAACTTAATTCCTGTATTTTTAATAAGCCTTGCTGTTACATTGGTATAAAATCATATTTCTGTTAAATAGTCATAGCTGTTGTTATAAATGTTGTTAAATCCCTTACAGACACAATAGCTTTTTGAATTTGCTCTTTATTACTTCTACATCTTACAAACATGCACTGCTGTCCACAAAGAACAGAGTCCTGACTAGCACTGATGCTTGTACTGTATGACAATGATGTAGATGGAAACAAATTAATAATAATACTTCAATGTAACCTTCTTTTTGCATGTTTATCTAGAACAATAAAAAACAGTGGGGGTACTTTATGTTTTTCCTGCATGTAAAACATTTGAGGAAGTCTTAAAAAAATCACTTGCCAATCTTGGATATAATTGCTGATCTCCCAAAATATATTAATAGATTCATTAGACACTAGATTGAAAACACTTACTTACTTTTGAATAATGGATCCCTACTGTAGGTTTTTTAACTTCACAGTACAATTTTGCTTTTCTTTAGTTTTTACTAAAATATCCTATTTTGTATGTAATACAACGCAGAAAACAAAACTGAAGACAAATGTTCTTGTGATATTTGGGGGGCAAAGATACATATAAAAAGTTCTAACCCACACCAACATGTAGTTACTAATTGTAACACCTTTAAAAGAATAAAGAATTTTCAGGAACACTTTACTCTTTGTAATGTCATTTACTTTTAGTATTGTTTGCTTATAATTTTTAAGATAATGTCTACCATTTGCTGTATAGGGACATCAAGATCATCAGGCAAAAGACACATTTCCAATGTCTTAATTATTGATTCAGTGATGAAGATATTGCAGTTACTGTATACAGACTTTTGTTTAAAACCCTTAAGGAAAACTTAAACATGAATGCCAAATAAAGATTGTTTTTTTTTTTAAATATGTCAATCATTTGAACTGCCATTATAGTAACATCTACACTTGGTGTTACATCACTGTAAATAAAACTGTTTTATTTTTCAATGTATCACTAGTAACACTGAGTTACCATCCAAGCAGTTTATAATGAGAGAAGTATTAAAAATCAGTCAAGAGGTATTTGTCTTTAATTAGTAATTTATTTATTAAGGGTGAATGATCAATTATGTTATGTTATCTAAAGCACATATGAAAAGTGAATATATCAAGTGCAATTCGACTTTTCCAAGTAACAAGATTTCAATATTTAAATTGACTATACCTACTTTGTTCTTATCCCTATTGTCCCATTGTGATCCCTTTTAACTATCATAACTAACATAAAAGGTGAATTATTTTAATTTAAAAAATAAAAGGAAAACTAAAATGCAAGAATTAACTTAATTAAATAACTGATACCAGCATTCCAAATTGAGAACTTGAAATACAGTATTTGGTTTAGGGTATGTATTCGATACTGTTTATATTTCAGCCCTGAAAGCTTTCTTCTATCATAACATTGTGTCTTTGCAAGTTTATGTTGCCTCTGAGTTCTGGGTTTTTGCCTAATGCAACTGCAGCCATAGTTTCACAGTTGAAAATTCAAAATTAATTTCCACATAAGATACTAACAGAAAAATCACAGTTCTCTAATAAAATAATGGCAGGGGACCTGTGCTCACCATTACATTGACAGCAAAGTTCATGTAACTGTAATAAGTTTCCATGTTACATTTCAACCATGAATTGCAAGTTTTATTTTTTAATTTGTCTGATTAATCTCGTATGCAGGTATGTCCAATTACAACGGAAAGCATATTCAGTATGGAATAATCAAATTAATAATATAATTTGTTGAATTTAAGTTCAAATTAGGTTAATGATTTACACTGGATTCAAAACCTCTATGAATTAACCATGACAATACACTTAAATCAGAAAGAAAAGCAGGTACATCTTATATTAAGCAGCTGCATTTGCATTAGGAAAGTGTAATAGAAATATTGTTGTGAATAAGATTTTTTTTGTTTGTTTTCATATTGAATGGGTTGATTATTCCCATAATCTTAATTAATTAATTTGATCTGATAAAGGTCAATTGTGTAATGGACCTGCAATGGGACTTGCAATGGGACTTGCAATGTTGTTTGGAAGAACACACTGCAGACTACATTTTAAATATGTTCATGATGACAGGAACCTAAGAAATATTATGATTTTTTTTAAAAATAACATTATCTTCTACTATTCCATGCACAATTTTCTATTGATTGACCACACACATTCCAAGGTCTGTGGTGCAGTTGGCAATATAGATACAACTTTTAAATGGTACACCTGTGTCTAAATACAAATCTGCCACTTGGTGGAGCCCAAGACCTTTCTAGTATCTGTGTTATGCCTTTTTGCCAGTATCACTGTAGTTACAGATGGACTTTAATCTAAGGCATTTGTGTAATGTTCACTTAACTTTGATATAGATCAAAGATGCTTAACATTTAATGTCTGAACCTGGGAGTCTTTGACTTCTAAGTTGTAATATGGTTACAGTTTGAGGCATAATCCAGATATTTCTAAAATGAAATCTTTGTAAACCTTTTCTTTAATAAGTCTGAAAGGTACACTTTAAAAATGATACATTTTAAATCTGAGTTTCTGTGAAGCATACACAAAAAGCTGTCTAGATATTTGTCTAGTTCATTAAGCAAAATGTTATTATAAATGATTTTTATATAATCCAAATCAAATGTAAAGGACATACAAATCAATTTAACTAACACTATAATTGTTATAGTCAATTTGAATAACTTGGAGTAGCTTGTTTTAGTGTGTTGTACACCTACAAATTTATCACATTAGCATTTTATCCAAACTATAATTCTAAAATAGAAGAAACAGTTTTCATTGAAGAAATACAGGTTTTAGGTAGTTTGGCTTGGTTGCATTAGAAAATTGAAAGAAATATGAAACTGCTTTAAAATGTCTGTTCTCTTAAGCTCTGAAAGACTGACTTTTTTTTAGTTAAAAGAAATGTACAGGTTTAGAGTTTTAAATATGTGTGGAACTGGTTGGTAAAATAGTCTTTAACCTTGCACAAATACAGTATATAAATTCAATTTTAAATAACTGCACATTCTTTTTTATCTGGCAAGTGAAATAAGTTTAATGTTAGTTAAAAAGAAAACTACATTTTTCAGGATATTTCCCATCATGTGTAAAGCGTCCTATTGCTGCATAGAGGGTAAAGGATGTAATTATTGATGCTCTAGCTGAAAAGCCATTATAATTCTGACAATACTTCAAAAGCCTTTTTTGGTTAATTTCAGTAAAGATAGTATTACGTATTCACCCTTTTATACAGCAACCAAATACATCCTAAATTTATGTATATGAAAGATTGTCTGTATAACAATATGCCATTATAATAATACATAATTCTCCAGAGTCACGCAATACAGCATCATCGATTAAAGATATAGCACTATACTTTTCCATCCATCCCGTGGTACAGTTTCTTTCAATACAATGATGTTGGAGAGGCAAAAAATCTGTTTGCTTTTAAAGGCATTAGAAACATTTGCCTGTAGAGTATTTTCTTGTAGCTTATATATCAAAATTCAGATTCATAAGCAACAGAAATATTAAGTATGTGAAAAATGTTATGTTAACTGTATCCTTGTGCCCAAATGCACAAAGGGTGAATAAACTAAACACACTCTTAATACACACTGAGACTTAAAATTGTAAGTCTCATCAAACTTACCAAAACACTAAGTATACATTTTTGGCTCTACTTATTAACATGCACTAATAATTGCCGTTTATAATAATTAGTAATACAACACTAATAATTGTATTGGAGTGATTTCTTGATTAAAGAACTGTTCAATATATACAAAATTAGCCAGTGTTCTGCGTTTTTGAAATTGATAGTCATAGACGAAAATTATTTTAGAAACAATACAATGACACTAAAATTAATAGTGAGGCTTATGTGCTGCAGTATAAAACTTAGTAAAGATCCAAACTACAAAATGGTTCATGCATAGGTAAAGCAATTTTAGATTTCTTTTGTATTTTGTATATTTTTACAAAGATTGTTTAACTGCTTGACATACTAAATACTGTAAAAATGATCAGTCTACCTGTAGAAATATAGTCCTTTGTCTCTGCAGTCTTGTAGTCTTTCCGAAGTGCTACATTGCATTTCCATCAATATGATAGATTAGTTTGAACTAGTGCTAAAACATACCTGATACTCTGTCATCTTAAATATATTTCTTTCTTAGAGACCCTTTGAAGTCACAATAAAATATGGACAGTTTATGCATTGGCAACTGTTATAAACCTTATGCTTTCTAAAATTATTTTTAACATAATATCCAAAATAGTATAGTTACAATTGAAAACATATTTTCATTTGGTTTATTTCAATTTTCAACTACATAAAAGAAACAACTGACAGATCATAAAGTCAAATCTGTAATTACTATGATCCAATGCTTTCAGTTTTCATATTTGGAACTTTAATTGAGCCCCAATGACTTTATATACTTCTAAGGTAGTCTATTTAATCAGAAATGCAAATACCGTACATATTAAATATGTAAAGATTATCTTGTACATTATGGTCATACTATCATTCTAAACAGTGAATATCCTGTGGATATTGCATTAATTTGGAAACATAATGGTTAAATTATCTTACCTTCAGTGCCCATTTATTGCCATTTTCAATTCACACATTTTTTTTCCATTGGTGTTTAGCACAGCTCAGCCGCTGACTCTCAGCTGCAGTTAGATTCCAAGACTGACTACAGTTGTGTCTAACTCCAGCTGCCTCTCTCTGCATCACTTTTAGCTCTGGATAGCAGAAAGGCTGAAGCAGAGGGGGCTCTGTTCCTGATTGGCTGCCATTCACAGTCCCTGATTAATAAAAAAATCCTCCCTCACACAAAGCAGTGTTAGTGATGGAACTACAGAATTGAAGATGAGGAGGTTAGAGGCTGCAGGATAGTAGAGATTTCCATGTGAATGCTGTGAGAATTTGCAAATGGAAGGCAAGGGAGCCTTTGTTAAGACTCCTCAGTGATAGATAGACTCTGTGATGTTTGATGTCTAAAGCAATCACTCTAAACTAATTTGTTTTCAGAGATAATAAAACCGAAGAGATGTGCCCATAACCTATAAATCATTTTCTCAGTATATTCCATTCTGTTGCAGTGACTGGAGTAGTTGTGTGCCTAACACTAAAGCACTGTTTTGTGTTATTCTAAGTTAAAATATTTCCTTTCAACTTCCTTTTTCAAATCAATGAAATAAACATATATATCAGATGAATTTTCTTAATGCTTCAGATGTTTTCTTAATTCATTGATCAGTGAAAATAATATGAAACAAGCCCTTTAAAAAACACTTTAGACCAAAAAATGAAATAATTCAAAAAAAAAATTGAAAAGCAGAACCACACAAAATGTATACAATATCTGCATGCATTATAAGCATATGTAAATACACTTACAGTATTTTGTTGTGTATTATTCAATTAGCTTGACATTAGCTTATAATTAGCTTATTTGTAAAGACAAATACTGTATTTAATGGAACTGTTTTTTTATTGAGGCTACTATTTTACAGATGCAACCATCTAGAATGTGCATCAAAACTCACATTAGTTTTAAGAAAAGTGCAGTATACTGTGGTGTATTTCAGCATTCTGTATTTAACGCTTCATTGCCCAAGGAAGATCGATAGGTGGCACTTGTGGTGCTTTAGATGTTAGTGAAAAGGTAGCTTCATTTAATCCGTCATACTGCTTCTTTAAATCCACTTAATATGGAAAATTAGCACTATATTAATGTATGGATATACATATAATATATATATAGTTTCACAAATAGGAGCTATCTAATATAATAAATAGCAAATATAAGGGTTATTGCCAAAAATTGCTTGATAACTTAAAAGCTTTCAGGTGAACCTGTATTTTCTGGGCCTGGCAAACAAATCCAGTTCACTTTCAGTTTCAAGACAAAACATGTTTTTGTTCAGGTAGTGGTACCTGAAAAAAATGAGATCCACAAGAGCATGAAACATTTTCTGTAGACTCAAATACAAATTAATCAAATCAAATCAAATCAAACCAAATCAAGTCGATCTCTTGCTACAGTTAGTTAGGGATATATGTGACATGCTTGATTTAACTACATTTCCCATGGACACCTCAAGATTCACATTAAAAACAATAAACATCATATACTTGAATTCAAAAAGGTGACAAAGAAATTTTAAAACTTATTTTTATGGAAAGGGTTGACAGTTTTTATTGTCTTCTGTGAAATCAATGTTAATGTTTATTTTTTACTTCATAGTTATT
Source organism: Lepisosteus platostomus (assembly GCF_059453375.1). NCBI lineage: Eukaryota > Metazoa > Chordata > Actinopteri > Semionotiformes > Lepisosteidae > Lepisosteus > Lepisosteus platostomus. The sequence continues at coordinate 55,635,832 of NC_142618.1, forward strand.
TTTTAACTGTACATTCTAGCTGTGGATTGATATTCTGTCTATTAGCCAATGCCCTCCAAAAGCAACAAGGGGTGGATGTACCCTTAATAATCTTGAATTATCTTTGAAAGTGTACACAGTACAAGCCTGGTTAGGGTCTTAAATTAATGGTAACACCTTGGCATCAAGTCTGAACTTTCTTATTTTGAAAATGTCTTACACAGTACACACGTTACAAATAAAAATCCAAAACAAAAACAGAAAAAAACAACAAAAACATGTTATTGTCATTTTTCAAAAAGTCAGTGCATCTTTACATCTCTATGGGTATTATGGGACACGGTTTTAAGGGTTATTTATTGTAGGCCAAGGGCAATGAGAGGTTTGTGCTCTTTGAAAACTTGTGAAAGTCCTTACATTAACTTAAGGTTCAGTGGTTACAGCATTGAGTTTACTCTCCTTTTAATTTTATTACAGTAACCAACTTTAATAATATTTTTTAAACAGTATAAGAGGGCAGTAAGTTTGAGTACAAAAGAGATTTTTGCCTGAATCACACTACCCAGAAGGGTTTGGGAAATGAACTACTCTCCAGTTACTGGATGACAGTTGGTCACATGACAGTTTAAAAAAGCTGGAAACAAAAGTTTCTAGGGTTGGTTTTGATCTGGTGTATGAGGAATTGAGAGCAGATCCTCTGTGATGTTAAGTCACCAGAGTGAAGGAAGATGGAAGTGACCAACCAAGGAACAGAGGAACTGTGAGTTTTGTGAACATCTCAGAGAAAGAGAGACTGAAGTCTGAGAAGAGTCTCAAAGAGATTCTTGTTGTTTTGAAAACAGTTAAGCAGCTTACCTGCCAAATGAGAATAGAAAGGGAACAGAAGAAGTCTAGTTAACAAATAAAAATGAGATAGGCTTTTGTTTTGGTTTGTTTTTGGTTATTTGCACTGCAAATAAAAGCACACTGTTTTTTTACCTTATGGTTGTGTTTGTGTGTCTGTTTTCATAAGCCAGCATTTTTTTAAGATCCCGTTACAGCATACCCAAGTCAAGGAGTCACAACAGTTAGACACTTACTTGATCAGACGGATTCTCCCAATTATATATATATATGTCTCCATCCTTAATTAATCCTTAAGATTAATTCACTTTGCTTGATTTTTTTTTTAGTTCTATGATCCTGTCTCTCCATCATTATTGTATTTGGATAGATTGCATTTTAGAATTTATAAATTCATACTGAAAAGGAAGCAAGTAGATTAAATTATGAACGCTACAAAATGGAAGGTCTACTGGGGTCTGACTTTGCCAAGTATCTTTTTTAAATCCTCTGTGTTGTATTCAATGATTTTCTAGTTGGGTTTGATTCTTCCAATCCTGTATTGTGGTATCTACTTGAAGAAAGTCTCCTCTCACCATGAGAGATGTCAGGAGTTTATTTGCAGTTCCTTACGTAGTTATCACATTTTCATGAGTTATGACACTTTGAAATAGAAAATATTTTATATATAAAAAACCTATTCAAAGCAAGAAATTCAAAATAAATAAATTAAGAGGTAATAAAAATATGAAAGAAAACTTATGAATGATAAGTAATCAAACCTTTTACTGGGGCACAAAATAACATTAACAAAGCACATAATTATTTTGGTGGACCCGGTTTGTGATTGCAAATTATAAACACCTGTTTCGGTAGGGTAGTCAGGTAGTGAATTTCTGTCATGACGGCTTCCTTCTGGTAGTGGTTGCCCTGGGAAACCGTCACATCAGGGTTTGCTCTGATCGGATCAGTTTTTTGTGATCTGTGTTAATTAGCTTATTATTTAATTCTCAGTTTTCTATTTCATGCTGAGGCACCACTTTTACGGCACTTTTTTCTCTCACACCGAGTTTTCACTAGCACCACTGTTTTCACTCTCCACATTTCGCCACTGAGCAAGACAGCACTTTACTCTGCACAGAAGCTGCAGCCTTAAGCCTTCCCTGCAAACCTGTTTGGTACCCTTTTTCAGGAGGCTTGCTATTTGGTTTCTCAGTAGCCAAGGCTCCCTGTTGTTTCTGACCCAAAGGTTGTGCGGCAGTTTTTCTGCCTTAAGTCAGTGCTTCAAATCCAAATGCCTGGTGCAGCAGCTTCAATTCCAGCATTGCCAGCGCACCAGCCTTAGCTTCTAGCCTGCTTGCCACATTGCCTGACACAGCGGTCTCCGATTCTAGTCCACACTTATTCTTTTTAATGTCGGCTGTATCGACCCTCGAGTTTGCCAACCTACTCACCTGGCAATCCTGAGGGCTGCCCTTCTAAGTCTGTATTATTTATTATTAATTATTTATTTCCATATAACAGACCCCCTTTTTCCAACAGGCAGGCTGTGTTTAGCAGCAATGCAGTTAGCTCGGCTTCTCCTGGGATTGTTGTTCCTGCCCACCTCTTTCGTTTTGGACTTACATCTTCATTCTGCAGTGTTTGCCTATGATGTGTCTTTGGCAGCCAGACTGTCTATTTGCCCGGTGCACAATCAGTTCAATCTCAGGACAAGCTAGAGGCTAAGCTAAGCTAAGGCTTTTTTTTAATTATATTTTTAATGTAGGGTACATACAATCCTTTACATAAGTCATGAGTTACAACACAGATTTGAATGTTGTAGATAAAGTTATTTCTTGGGACTGTTTTGAGATGATACTAATAATGTCTTAATAAAGTCTCCAATAAAGTTCAAATCATCAAATAATGTATTTTCTTGACAGGATATTTAATAGTTCATAGATGATAACATATAACCATCCAGCTTGAGGGAAAAACTATTCTAGAAATTCCCTGTTTTCGTAAGTACTTCTTGCTAAATGATGACATGAATCCAGATGCATTTGCTTGGATGGCCTGACCAAAGCTACAAAAGATGTCTATATTCCCTTCAAATGTCAACTACTGCAATGTGTTTGGGTATATATATGAGTCACAATGTACTGTATGACATCATCTTAATGAACAACTTTTGAATAGATTATATTATTCGGCAGATCTAGCTTCCTCAACTCATACAAACTAAAATTTTGAAAATGCATTTTTAGAAGAAACATTTAGAATTGTATTTCTTATTATATATGGTTGTAGCAAAAATGAGAAAGCTTTCCACAATTTCTTATGCTTCAAGTTATTGACCTTGTTCACAGTCTCCATGTGATCACGCTAGTTTGGAAGTGCTCTGTATTTGACATCTGCCAAATCTATCTCTTTCTTGCCAGCATGTTTTCTTTTGAAACTATACAATCACCCAGGAGAAAAAAATTATGATAATGTTGATGTAATTCTTGTATCCAATAAACTATAACGTTTCTTAAAAGAAAACTAGACACACAGTTTGACAATTAAAACATTGCACATACAATTTCAATAGCATTATAATTTATATGAATAAGCAGACAAATATTTTTTGATGAATGGTCACAAATGCACACATTTATTCAACAAAGAAGGGATTAATTAAAAATGTCCAATTAACACATATTATTGTAATTGAAAATGTGTTATTATTTTTAATTGTATTATTGTATCATTATAATACAACCATTAAAATGCAGAATAATTTAGGGCAAACCTTGATATTAAGCACTTTATACGCATAATTTCAAAAGCAAAGCAAACTAAGCTTAACTCAGCTTAAAGAAAAAGCTTAACTAAGCTTAAAGAATTTGAAACAAAGAAAATTAGTTTACTGTTCAGCTGTACAATACATTATTTTTATAAGAATTATGTAGTTTCCCTTGTGGCCAGAACACATTTTGTAAAAATATACAATTGTTAACAGTAAAGACAAAGTATAAAGAGAGTCTGCTTCTGTTACGACCCCAAGTGCCTAGGGGTAAAGGGGCATAACATTTAAGATAATTATTGGAAGCAGGTGGGTTATGGTGAGGGACTAGGAAGTGAGATAACAAGGGTTGGTGCAAAAAGTGATAATTTTAAGGTGAATAAGTGACTGGTATGAAATAAGACAATAACACACAGGGTAAGGAACTAGAGTGGTGCCAAAGAAAAGAAAACAACAAACAAAATGGAGCTGGCCAGGAAAGTGAGGGAAAGCTAACCTGACTACAAAACAAAAATTCGAAACACACGGTCTTCGCCGTCTTCAACACCCTAACTAACCTCCACTGACTACCCAAAATCACACAAATACATAAGTGAACTACGAATACAAACAAGAGTAGACAAGTAATAGGGAACAAAAGAACAGAGGTTGATTCAATAACAAGTTTGGGCAAGGTTATGGTAAAATGAGGATAACACAAACAAAGGAACAAAGAAACAAACAGAAACCAACAAAACAAAAAAGCCGAAGCTATACAAAAACACACACACAAAGCAAAACAACAAACTGACAAAGCTGAAGCAAAACCAGAAGCAAAGCGAAGCGAAGCGAAGCGAAGCGAAGCGTAGGGTAGGGTAGGGTAGGGTAGGGTAAACCAAAGCTGAGCAGGACTGAAGTCAAACAAAAAGGCCACTTCCTTCTGAAAGCCTCCATGTTTTATACTGAATAAGATGAGTTGTGATTGGTCGAGAAGCTAATTAAAGATGATATCATATGGAAAGAGTGGTGTAATTGTGGGCCAATGGGGAAGGAGAACAATCAAGGTCAGCAGTGTGACAAACACACAGACCACACACTTGGACGTAACAGCTTCCCAGAAAAAAAAAATAAAACCAGTGAGGCCCATAAACATAACAGTGCTAGACGATCAGCTGTTTCTTGTTCAGGATAACATTTGTAATATTTTATTTTGAGATTTATTTAGGGACATTTTTATCATTTTAATCTGAATTACCTTCTATTACAGGAGATGGCACTTATTCAGCTTTTGAATTCCAGCATCAACAACCTGTGAATGTAACTCTTTGTATGACTCTCTGTATACAAAAAGTGAATGTTAAGTATTTAGTGAAGACATAGAAAGAACTCTTGTAAAGTACAGTGCATTTGTAAAAAAACAAAAAGATTTAAACTGATATGGTAGCTGAAGAGGTAAGTCACCAGGACTTTGTGTAAGAAAGACACTCAATTTTAGGCAAACGGTATTAGAGTATGTTTTCCAAGTAAATGCTGTTTTTTGCCACTGATTAATAAAACATACTGTACTCTGTAATGTCAAAGTGAAAACAAAATTCTACAGAATCCCCCTTAATTTATTATAAATGTAAAACAGAAAATAACTTCTTGTGTAAGTATTCACCACCTTTGAGTCAATATGTAGAGAGGCACCTTTTGCAGAAGTTACAGCCATGAGTCTTCTTGATTAGTCTCTACCAGCTTTGCACATCTGGACACTGGAATGTTAGCCCATTCTTTGCAAAATAGCTTGAGCTCCCTCAAGTTGGATGAAAACCATTGATGAACAGCAATTTTCAACTCCTGGTGAAGATTCTCAATTGGATTGATGTCTGGGCTTTGACTGGGTCAGTCCAGATCACTATCTTTTTTTTGTTTCTAAACTACAGTACTCTAGTGAGGCTTTGGCTGTATGTTTTGAATCACATCAGCCATGATGTAGTAATGCATCCTCATAGCATGATGTTGCCACCACCATGCTTCATGTTAGGGATAGTGTTCTTAGGATGATGTGCAGCACTGTGATTGTGCTAAACATACTGTAGTACTTATCATTGAGGCCAAAAGGTTATAGCAGACCATAGAATCGTTTTCCACTTGATCTCAGAGTCTCCCATATGCCTTCTGGAAAACTGTAGTAAGGATTTGAAGGGAAGCTTTTGTTTTACTTCTCTCCAATGAAACTCAGATGTACATGTAGTTTTTCTTGAGAACTTTACTAATCAACTGTTGGACTTCCCATAAATAGGTTTACTCATGTAAAACTTAATTGCACAGTGGTGGACTCAATTCATCTTATTATGAACAATAGATTGATTAAAGATTAAAAATCCCCAATTCCGTATTGGAATTCAATAAAATGTGTAAAAGTCTAAAGGGGGGTGATTACTGAAAACCACTGAAAGCCATTGAAACTCAATAAAGTGTTGGAAAAAATGTTTATGAAATGCCTAGATTGATCTATATTCTTGTATATTTTATACTTAAAATATTAGATCTTCATGAAAGTTTAAATAAAAGGTGAAAATAAACTGATTAAATGTATAACACAAAGACATGATATATAGTACAGTATGTGGATTATTCTATTAGCAAAACATCCTCTTGTGAATAAATATGTGAATCATTAGATTGAGTACCTGGTTGCTCCTTCTTCAAAAGTAATGACTTCAACTAGACATTTCCTGCAATCAGTCTTTTGCATCAACTTTAGGAGTTTTTACCCATTCCTCCATACAGAGCTGCTTCAATTCTGAGATATTTGTGGATGATTCCATGCTTGCTTCATTTTCAGGCATAACATTTCAGTGGGGTTGGGATTAGACATTTAGTAGTCCAATCCAAAATGTGTTTTTTTTTTTCTACAGCTATTCTGCTTTAGATATTCTTGTATGTTTTGGATCATTGTGTTGAAGCAAAACTGTCCACTCAAAACTTGTCACAGAGTCCAAAGGGACTAACCGTGGGGAGCAGGAGAGCGGAAAAAGACCCATATGCGTAGCGGCGAGACGGGAAAAAGGCCCGGGCTCATTAGTGCAAAGAGTTCAGGAATGCCGTATAGAAACCTATGCCCTCAGGGAGCGGACGTGGGGCGCCCTGGTGCTAGGCGGGTCTCAGGACATCCGAACGTCAATGCTGAGCGAGGACAGAATGCAAGACCCGGAAATATAAAGCCCAAGGGAAAGAGAGGGACCGGAAGGACAGCAGACCGGAAACTAGGGACAGGACAGAGAAGGAGCGCCCTCTGGCTGCAGAGGGCGTGACAGTACCCCTCCCTTCAAATAAATGAGCTGCCCAGCACTGGGGGGAGGAAAAACCTCATTTAACTGAAAGGAAACCTCCGGGAGTCCACGGCTGAGAGCTACCCCCTCCTCCGGGGTATTAACCTTTATTGGGTGGAGGAAGGGGGGGTAGAGTAGAGCTCCGGAGACTTAAAACTAAAAAGTACACAAGCACAAACACAAACAAAAACCTGGGAAAGACCAGGGAGATAAACCACACAAAATAGATAGGAACCAAAAATAGGAACCAAAGTTCCGTGACACAGAGAGCAGGGGGACCAAAAAGGAGGGGAAACCAGGAAGAAAAAAAATTATAAACAAAAGGCAAAAAAACACAAAAACCCCGGGGAAAAATACCGCAGACTGGGCAAATAGCACGTTCACATTCTAACGCTGATATCGGAGTGGACAACCTGAGGAAAGCCAGACCGAAGTCCGCTCACAGACACAATTGCCCGGAGTGATATCCAGCGAAAAGAATGGAGGAACGGCAAATGGGCACGTTCACATTCTAACGCTGATATCGAAGTGGACAACCTGAGGAAAGCCAGACAGAAGTCCGCTCACAGACACAGATGCCCGGAGTGATATCCAGCGAAAGGAATGGAGGAACAGCAGAAAGCTTACCATTCTATCACTGATAGAGGAAGAGCCAGGCATGAGAACCCGCTCCAGAAACAGAAGCTCAGAGTGATATCCAGTAATAAGAATAGGCAAGCCAGCTCAACATTCAATCACTGATATCGGAGTGATCTACCCGAGGAAAGCCAGGTGCGGGACCCGCTCACATGCACGGAAGATCGGAGTGATATCCAGTGATTAGAATAGAGGAACTGAAAAAAAAAACAGCCCAGAGAACAACAAAAAAAAACTGCGGCAAGACAAAAAGCCCCGCCCGCGGGGTCAGTAAGTGGCTCAGCATTCTGTCACGGATGTCCAAAGGGACTAACCGTGGGGAGCAGGAGAGCGGAAAAAGACCCATATGCGTAGCGGCGAGATGGGAAAAAGGCCCAGGCTCATTAGTGCAAAGAGTTCAGGAATGCCGTATAGAAACCTATGCCCTCAGGGAGCGGACGTGGGGCGCCCTGGTGCTAAGTGGGTCTCAGGACATCCGAACGTCAATGCTGAGCGAGGACAGAATGCAAGACCCGGAAATATAAACCCCAGGGGAAAGAGAGGGACCGGAAGGACAGCAGACCGGAAACTAGGGACAGGACAGAGAAGGAGCGCCCTCTGGCTGCAGAGGGCGTGACAAAACTAGCTTCCCTTTAAACAATAACTTGAGTTGCATTAAATGACTGGAAGAGGAAATCAGCACTTATCACTTAAATTCTACCACTGCAAGGCTTCCATCATTGCTTGCAGCTTGTGCAGTACTTGCTCATTAGCTTGTGCTCTCTATTTCCTTTATGCAAGTTTTTATATAAAAAATAAAAATAATTTACCACAACCAATGAGGAATTTCATCAATAAATAAATGATTTACAATCCATTATTTAACAAAAATGTAAAATTGAATTTTTAAGTAAAGTATGTATTGTAGGTTTTTTATCTGTGATGAAACAATAAAATATCAGAGTCTGGGTGTTAGTGAAAGAAGAACTGTTTATTACGCTTGCAAGCCAGAGAGTAGTTTACCAAAGCCAGACTCTCCAAACAGTTATAAAGCTAGTCTTTTTATACAGTGTAACAAACAAAGTACTAGCACATACATCACATGACTTGCTAACTGTCGAATAAGTCCTTTCCGTTCTTATGCTGGTCTAACAGAAAAGACCTCCTTATATGGCACTCTGCCAGAACTCAGCATTCACAGCATTCACAAAACAGGATGTTACAAATTTATTCTAGATTCTTCATCTGTAACAGCTGATTATGCTTTACACACTTTGTGTTGTGTCTAATAAGGTCTCTTATGTTGAATTGACTAGATAAACATAGTATATTTTCTTCACCTTGATTTAACATGCATTCCTCCTCCAATTTCATTACATTTTTAAAGAGACAGCAGTGAATTGTCCAGATTTCCTTTTCCTTGACTGCTGAATTTCTGGCTGGTCCCAAATTGTCAGTGTTTTCGTATGGATTATTTCTGATATCTGAATTGTGACTGAGGGAAATGTACAGTACATACAGTAACATTGCAAATGTATTAAGGGAAAATTGCAATAAGATGGATTCACTGTTTGTCACTGTTTCTTTTCAAAAATGCAGTGAAATGCTAAGGTTGTCATTAGAGTTATTGTCATTCGGATGATGTAGCTTGTTTTGCTTTTAGCATCTATTTAATCCAAGGATCTCTACCAGCCACTTGTTGAAATAAGTCAGTGTTTTAGCTATGATAACTTGGCTGGGTTGCCTGCTATAGACTCCCATAAAGCTTTTTTTAAAAAATAACACGTGTTAAATCAGTTACATGAATGTCTCTTAGTTTCCAGTTGTGATTTTTGGTTTGAGGTTCTACTGTTGTTTCTGTAGTCATCTCAAAGCCCTCTTTGATCAAGACAAAAAAAAAGGTTCAGTTCTTCTAGCATATCATTGAAGGACATTTATTTAGGCCTAGGAATGTCTTTAGTCTTCTCTGGACTGAACCCAGAGCAGTATGCAGTTTTGTATTACAGAATCCAAAACTGAACACAGCGTTCTAAATAAGGTCTCTTAGCAATGCATTAACTATATGAAAATAAGAAACTGAAAATAAAATAAGTGAAATTTGTTTCTCTTTTAAGCATGGGATAAACCTCAACTTGCTCCTTTTCAGTTCATAATCTTACACAGTTTCACACTCTAGCCCCATAAATATACAGTCTTTGGCAAGCCATGAAATGTGAAATATTGTATGTAGGGGTTGTTGTATATAGGAGACTGTGAAGAGTCATGTTTGTACATTTGTGCAAAATCATTAAACATCAGAAAGGCTTCAAATGAGAAGAGGCCATTCAGCCAAAATCATTTGGTTCTTTTTATGTACAGTAGTCCCATATTCCCTACTGATTGCACTGGAAAAAACCCTCCTCAATCGTTGAAATGACCTTTAATCCACCACCACCCCCCCCCTCCCTGATAAAGACAAGTCTATCTATTCTATGGGAGATGGGAAGATAACATCCCAAAATAAAAATTAATATGGAATTAAGGAGGACATGAAAAGTACAACAACAACAAAAAAATTTCTCAAGCAAAAATCAAACCCTGGAGCCTGGAACTGTGAAAGAGTATTACTACCCAGCATGCCAAAGTGTAGCTCTAATATATCAAAACCCTTGATATATTATAATAATATCATAAACATTGTCAGTATAAAGATACATTTTTCTAGAAGTATTGCCACCTTTTTCATTTTGTTCTGAAACTAAACAAATGTCAGAGCCCGTAGTTATCTGTGATAAAATAAAAAGGCAAATTAAATCTTCAGGTGGTCTAAGTTTTAGTTCCCACAGGGTACAAATTTGCATTACAAAGCAAGTTCAGTACTGATGAAAATTCATACCTAATTAAGCATTTGAGAGTTCCAATATATATAAAATGATTGGGATGTAAGAAACATATTGAGATTTTACAGTTGATTATTATAAATCCAGTATTGACTGTACAGTATATAGTATGACTGACTTTATGAGCATTCCCCAGTATCAGTTATCCCTTAAATGGGCTTAAGAAACAGAGCTGTCCTGAATACAATCAAGAATACACAGAATAATAGTTTCAGTTTTGTGTTATCCACAATTGTTGTTAAGAAATTAGAAATAATTAGCTCTGATGAAAACTGCTAAGGAAAATAAAAATAAAATAGCTGAAAACACACTGATACATCATGGAAATGCAACAGTTTTATGTTTTATGCCAGTAGTAAATTGGACATACAGTATGCATAATAAGATTTAAATTTTAAATAATGAGCATTTTTTATTTTTTTAGTAGTATTGCTTTTTGGGGGTAACAGAAAGCCTTTGGGCATCTAGTGGTTTATAAATGCTTTTTATAAATTTATTTGACCAAGTATCAATAAATTGAAATCAAAGTTATTTTATTTCACTTATAGACAGATATATGTTTTTTCTTTCTATCAAGAACTAAAACAACATAATAAGAAGAATAAATTATATGCTGCATTTTTGAAAGATGTAAAATACTTTTATTAATTTATTGTAGTGTTTTCTTTCACAATATAAAAACATACATTTCAATACAACAAGAAAACAAATGAAAGTTATCAATATACCACCAAATCACTGGCTTTATTACTAAACTAATTTCTATATGCAAACCCAACTTTATTATTTTGTTTAATTTATTTTAAAAAATGTAATGTTAACTAGAAAATCAGAATGGGTGTTATTTGCAAAACATAAAGTAAGAAAAGGCTATTACCATCTTGTAGTGCCTTTTTCCAATTATTGAATAGGATTCACAAGAATAATACCTGCTTTGTTATAAAGAAAATATGATGTTAATGGCTTTCACCAGCACAGACTACACCATTTATTAGACTTCTTGTGGTAGCACTTCAGGCTTGTCAATGGAAAATTTTTTTTTCAGTATTGCGTGATAAATGGATCTGTATTTCATATGATATTGTTAGAAATGGGAGGTTACGGAAAAGGAGAAAATCAGGAAACCAACCGAGAGGGTTAGTCAGTAAGTAAAACAAATAATCATAACTTGTAAATTATTTCTGTAAAGAATATACCCAAGTGGTTGGTATAGTTAGAGGCATGTGAGCTTTTTTCTCTGGCACAACTTTGTTGAGCATTTATTCAAGCACAGTTGGTTGATAAAATATTTATTGACAATGACGATACACACACTTCACTACACACCACATAAACATATAACACAGAGGTTTTCCTACTGTATGTACTGTAAGTTTACACTGCTGAAGCTGCTACCAAGTGTTAATGCCTACTGTACAAAGGCCAAAAAATAAGATGCTTTCTGAACTAAATACAGTACAACCTGTGGTTAAATCTCTCTCTCTCTGCAAACATAAATGCCACAAAATAAATGAGAATCTCTCTATCCTAGATTTCTGAAAAAAAACACAGAGCAGTAACCTCTCTCAGCAAGGTTCAAATACCTAGCTCTAATTAGGTCTTTTCAGACGATCTCAAACAAAGACCTCTTGCCTAGAATGTGTTTTATGTTCTGTGTCCTCCTGTCTCCCCTTTCTCTGTCTTGTTCTGTCCTCTGTCTTTTATCCTTTTTTTCACACTCCTAATCATTTACCCAGAACTTAATTAACTAAGGTAAACCAGAAAATTATTTTGATCAATGTGTCTCACACCAAACACAAATAAGTATACATCCCTTGGTTTGAAGCTCTAGTAAGTGGATGTATGGATTCTTAGAAACACATCCAACCTTACCTACCTCAGCCAGTAAAAATACTGTTTTATTCATGTTAATTTAATGTACGTATATATCATGGTATTAAACTATTGTTGTAAAATCTAGGAACACTTTTCATTTATGACAGTAACAGGTTCAAGTCAGCTTGACTGAGACAGTTAAAGGTGCTGTCAGGGGAATGGGGATTTATCAAACCTTTCACCTCAAATTTGTTGTCCCATTCCTTTAAACCACAAAATGATATTTTTTTGTTTCTGATCACGACACAAGACAAAGGCATCAGCTCAACAGACAGAACAGCTTTAAATGTTTGTCAGGAGCTGGGCAGAAAAATAAAGAACACAGCTTTGCAGAATTGTGCGATATCTGTGCTTGCAAAAGTGCTCTGTATTCCCTTGCTACTGGATCATTATAGTACTGTGTGGGATTACTTTCTATCTAGGATAACCCTATTGTCAACGTTTACTTAAGATTTTACAAGTCTTTTACTTTCATTGATAATGTTTGCCACTGTACTATTTTTAATTCTCCATTTCTCTTCTACCAATTTAGGCACTTTTTTCAGAAAGTTTTGTTGGAGTATGGAACTGTACTCAATTATGTTTTTGAAACTGAATTGGTTTAAGACTCCTTTCAAGAAATGGCTGGATGAGACTCTTGGATCACTTTGTTATTAGTATCCAAATGAGCCAGATGAGCTGAATGGCCTCTTATTTACAGCCTTTCTTAATGATTAAAATATTGGATATTTGGAGAAAACGCCCTTATTTTTTCTTTTAAAATACAACAAAAAGTTGTTTATAATTTACAAATGCACATTTATTTTTTAGCACAAAAACTTGTAAATTGTTTTTTTTCTGGGGTGGGGTGGGGTGTTGATTACATTATAATTATAATAATAGGTTAATTACATATTGTAACACAACAGGGTTCAGGTGGGCGCCCTCGCCTGCTGCCTACACAGGTCGGCCCCGCACCATCTGGGACGTGTACCCAGGCCTCCGGCATCACTCAACAGGAACCCAGCCTGGTGAGCTAAAGAGAGATCTCCCCACAGCCCAGTGGCTGTGGTCCTGCTATTACAGGGAAGGGCGGTGACGTCACCGCTCTGGTAAGCCGGCTCTGACACAGTCTCTGTCGGCTGTAAGCGTTACAATATTATCTGTAGACAGATCTTTAAAGAAAACACAAATGTACTATAATGATAATGAAATAATCTCCTAGAAAAAATAGAAAATGTTATTGACAAGTATTTAAAATAACAAATCAAACCCCTATTTGTGTATTATTACAGACTTATTTTACATTACAATATAAGTGAATGTGCCTTTTTTAAACCTTTCATAGTATAGGATGTCACCCTTTGTACAGTTTTACCATGATTTCCTTCCTGTATTTTCAAATATTACAGGTGTCTTATGAAACTCTTAGGTTCTATTCACCTGTTTGACACATCTAGGACTGCATCTTTCTGTTAAATATTCTCACATGACATAGAATCAAGTCTGCAGAAATAAAGGAGATCCAGTATATCACATTATACCTAAAGGTCCCAGAAGCAGTCGTATTTACTGCCACACAGAAGACAACTGTATTTTGTTTATAAAGATAAATATTTATCCTCGATTATTCCTTTGGCAGGTGCACATTGTGTTTAACTCTCATGAAATTAGTCATTGAGTAATTTATGTTATCTAGTCAGTCTCAGAAGATGAAGAAAGTTGTTGTTATTGTAGAAGATCATGGATTGTATAGTGTTAAAAGCATGTCACTAGCAGCATGTGTTCAAGCATATGGGTACCTTTACTTTTTTTCTGAAATACTAGGGCAGAATCACTTTGCAGAAATTATTTGATTTTTACACTTTGATTTTATCATGGTCAGACGTGCATGCCTTCAAAATGATAAATTTGCCCTACATCTGAGGTGTGCAACGAGTTCATTGACAACATTGACTGCAAAATATATACTGTATTTATTTACATATATTTACATACTGTATATATATATATAATATGCCTTTAATTGTTCAGATGTTTTTTGTGACTTTATATCTAAAACTACATACCAAATTTCCTCCATTATACTATTTATAACATTTTGATATTTTGAATATACTGTTATTCAGAGTCTAACTACTTTGTTATATATACAGTAGGTATAACTTCATATGTTAAGGTTCTATATTAGCTACATAAAGTTTGGTAATGTTTTTCGATGTTTAAATTATATTAATTCAGAAATCCAATATGAATAAATCAATAACATTTTTTGGACCAAAAACATCAAAAGCGAGTTCCTCCTTTAGTAAATGTTTCCTCCTTTTTTCAACTTTTCTCAATCAAAGCCCAAAAAATGCTGTTGCAAGATTTTATAATGCCATGTTAAAGGCAATAATCAATAATTTAATGTTAAAAATATCGTAAAAGTTTAATTAAATGTGAAAAGATACCAGTGAAAGTATTACTACAAGTACACATTAAACCTAACACTTTTGTTCAGCATGATTGTAGTTACCTTATGATTGGATTGAAGTTTCCCACAGTCCAACAATGTTGTTTACTGTCACAGCCACTACTCCAGTGTTCTGTGCTGATATTTACTGTACCTTTAATGTACTATTTAATATACTTGTGTGTTAGTGCATTATACTTTTGTGGTTATTTGTAATTTTTCCACGATAGAGCTTAAATAAATACCAATTAAACCAACATAGCACCCCATAAAATCAGTAGGGTTTCTGACGTTTTAGCAATTATTTGATTGAGTAAGAAAATTCACTTTTTTTTTCTTCAATTCAAAACTATTTGTGTTGGATAAAAAACACAACAAATACCCATGAGGGAGGAGAAAGGTCTTCCATGTTTTGGAGTGCCTTTCTTTGCATTTCATAGCAAATCTCTTCAGTACACAATGCATTGTGGATGACCCTTATAGTTAACTAATAATGACCGATACTGAAACTAGTGACATCAGGCCCATAAAGCTCAAATCGTGTTCTGAGCAATTGCCTGTGCTAGTTGAATCACTTAGGAACAATGCATAATCACTTATTTTACAGAATTTTACTACATACTTTTATATTGTACACTGAAGTACTACAACACATGCCCCTGCCTTAGTAATGCTCCCTATTTACTGTAAGAAACTGTGAAGGGAGGTCAGATACACATAAAAACAGAACTACCTTTCTTCTCAAAACTAAGAAGAAAACAGGAATCGGGGAAATTGTGGGGGTGCAAAACCAGTTGAACCTGGCTCTATCTTATGCTTTTCTTTATACAGTATGCTGTTTAGGAGTAAAATTACGATTTTAATTTTGCAATGCATTTGCAAACAATAGCTACTGTAGATGGATTTTTAATGAATTCTGTTCCTAATTCCCATGCTGGTCAGTCTTTAAAAACACACTGGCCTAGCAATGAAAACTAATGATGCTCTAATGTATCAAATGACTTTGTTTCATGAAACTAAAAGGGGTGTCTTAAAATTTAATCTGGAGATATACAAGTAAACAAAATCATTGCTTTTCCTTGACACCCATTCCATTTTCATGAGAACAGTTAATGCTGCACGGTGACAAATATGGTTTGAGGTATTACAATCACTTTGCGCATTTTTGAAACCACCACTCTGAAGTATTGTATTTCCTAATGCATGGCCTCTGTCAAGGAACACAAAATAATAACTAATAAAAAATAAAGGAGCAGAGGAAAGGCCAGAATAGAGGTTTGAGAATTAGGTGTAATGAAATGCATTAAAGAAAATGACGAACATCCACATAGCGTGCAAAGGCTGTATAAGCAATCCCACAATGACCCCAGAGTATATCTTAAAAAGCTTATTTCAGAAGCTGACTTGTGGAAATGAATCAGTAGATGTCACTTGTAAAAGTGAAAAAACAACAAAGAATGTATAGAATTGAATGTGTCCTCCCTGTATGGTTCTTGTTGTTACTGAATTGCTTACAGCATTTTCAGTAATACCCAGAGACTGCATTTTTTAAAATATGAAACATAGCTGCATTTACTTTTGTCCATGCCACTTGTCCTTGTTTAATTATTCTGAGTACTACAGTACTCATTTGCTATACAGATGTTCTACTATTTTATATGCTGGTCATACAGACAGTATTTCTGGTTGGTCAGGTAATCATTCACATATTATATATTAAACAATGTTTGGGTGTTATAGCACAGATATTGCATGTTATGGCTTTGTTCAGCCTAGTAGAACTAAATGCAGGCATGTTGTTGAAGATACTATTAAATTGAGGAGTGGTAACATCCTTCTCTGGGCTTACATTTTTATCTTGTATTTGTAAAGAGTATGTTACAGTATATCCAGCATTCCACTTAGACGACATGCCAAAATTGACATTTTGACTATGCATAAGAGACAAGTGAAGTATATGTAGGAGCATATTAGAGCTGACACGGTTAATAAGTTTGCACATAGTTGGATTTACTTCTGACAAAAATGTTTTGCTTGAGACAAACTCATTATATAATAAATGTCATAGAGAGCACATGATTCATTCTAACAAAAAATAAAATAAATTGTGTGTTTCTTCATATGATACCACAAACTAAATGTTATGAATATAGTCCATAAATAAAGCATATATGAGGTTTATTCAATATGTAAAAACTAAAAGTCCTGCAATGCTGGTAATTATTATTATGTTATGCTACTGCTACTGTATGCAGATCCATGTTTCATAAATCTTTCGTACCACTTAAAGTGACATACTGTATCACCCTCAATTTAAAAACCACTTTACAAATCAGCGAATATTTTCATTCTGTTTTAAGGCCAACCTATTTATGAAAGGTATCTGGGTGTTATTCTTCTATTGGACAGTTCGAGAGTTGTTGTTTTGTTTGAACCTTGGCATATGTAGAAGCAATGATAATTGTTTCATGATTTGTAATGTCCGAGCAGTGATTCCACTTTGTACAAAATAAGTTGAACCTGACACAGGAGTGGATAACATACAGTAAGTTCTTTCCTTGAATACCATGAAAATTAAAGACAGTGGGTATGGTAATAATAAATTGATATTAAGTGTCAGCAGCATTTAGAGAATGGCATAGTATGATGCTGAAATCATTGCACTCATAATTGACAGTTTTTTTCACTACTACAAATGCTGGGAAATCCCTGTAATTGACCAGTGTCCCATCCATAGGGAGAGTCATACAGTACATTCTCTAGTAATTAGAGTATAATCAAGATATTAATTTGTTGTTCACATTTGCACATAAACATCAATAATTACTCAAATATGGTGTATCTAAATAATAATTAATTAGTAGAATTTATAAAAAATGAATATTTACAATTCATCTGTTGACATAACTGCCTAGCAAATTAAATTACAGAGTCCTGCATTTACTGGGTAATCAGAATGTATAACGTTGCTATAAAGATGTTGGTTAAAAGAAAAAGAGGAGAAAGATGGTAGATAAGCCATGCCATTTTAAAGTGTAGATAGCTTTCGCATTCTATTCTTTTAAGAGAAAAGCTAAAAAACATTAGAATGAAAGTACAATAAGTACTGGACAGCTTATATATTCAGTGGCAATATGGAAATCTGAACATACAATTGTCCTGCTTGCAGGTGGAAACAAATTGTTCTGCATTTTTTAGATCAGTGGCCGGAATAATTTCGGGTCACCCAAGCAAAATTGAATAATGATTTCACAGTTTTGAAAAGAAATGAAAACTAAAACTTAATACATTAAGTGTGAAAAACATTTAGGTCAATTACATATTTAGCAATATCATTAGCCTATATATACTCTTATCAAAGAAGCAAAAAAAAAGTGGGTTACCAACTGTACTGATGCACAGTGAAATTAAAGTTTTTTTTACACCAGTAGCTCATTAGGTATATAAATTATTTTACATTAAATTGCTAGAAATTAGGTTTGTTGATAGCTTGAATTATTATATTGCCTTGGGTAACAAAATATAGAAATTAAGTCATATGATTTCACAAAACACCAGGTGTTAACTGTTTGGTATCTGAGTTAACAGTGCCAAATGTTGCCAGCGTTGATTCAGAACCTGTATAAATGGCCACTCAAAAGACAAACATTTTCATTCATACAATAACAGTGAAAGCTGTTACCATGTCTATATTGACTGCCAGTAATGAGGATCGCCTGGCTGTCATCAGTGTGACTGGAAGTAGGGAGTGAGGTTGTGCAGAAAATGAAATATTATGATTTAACTATCACCAAAAACTACTGAAAATGGCTGTGATCGACAGGCCACAATGCAGGGGGTCAGTGTACTGGCCTAGGACAGTGACATCCATTGTTACCTTGGATACTGATAACTTATTTCAATTTACTCTCTGTATTACCATTGAAGTCTATTACTTTGGTCGCTACAATACCTCTCACTCATGGCTAAGAAGCTCCAAACCTCACCAAGGTTAATGGAAGCTGAGCTTACATCTGCTAAATTAAACAGGTTAATTGTGTGGAACAAACAATATAACATTGAACCAGGGCACGTTCTAACATACTTTGACACAAACAAGTAGATGATACTCGAAGCTGATGCAATGAAACATGGAAGTACATTTAAAATGGAGAACATGAGGCACTTCTGTTGTTGAAGCTGATACACTGACTTCTTTCAATAAATGACTGAATGAGATCCTTGGATAAATCAACTACCAAAAAGGTTAAATAGACCAAATAGCCTCCCCTTGTCTGTAACCTTTCTTATATTCTTAAACAAACAAAGTGGTCTTCTCTCATTTGTACCTTTTACTGCTTCTCATATGCCAAAATAGAGCTTTTGGTTGCCTAAAGCTATTGATATCTGACAGTCTTGGCACTAGCTCCAAAACCATACTAATGGCCAATGTTGGTGTCATAATTCCCAACCTACTTTATGGAACTGAGACATGGACAACATGCACAACACTTCAAGATGCTGGGGACGTATTCTTAAACCTTCTGACAGAAGATCTTTCCAGATCTTTCAAATACAACCAGAAGACAGATAATTAACACCAAGGCAACAATCATCCAAAGTTAACTTTGCGGAGTCTCCTTTTCCTGGATCAGTTATGACATGCATTCAAATGTAGACTAAAAAGGCATTTTGAAGATGTTCTTAAAATCAGACTGAAAAAGTGGGATATTAGCACCTGCCTGATAAGGAAAGAATAGAAAGAAAGAATATTTGGATTATGATATCAAACGGAAGAACTTTGTTTTTACAATTTCTGTTGATTGTATCTCTTTATTTTTGTTGCAATTTTGATTTCAGATTGGACTCATCATGAGCTTCCGCTTTTTTTCCCAACCACCCTATGGGGCTGCTCTGCAAGTGTAAATTTTCCCATATGGTTGCTGCATTAAGGCCAGTTAAACATATTTTTTTCTTTATGCTTCCTAAATTGACCCCATGCTATCTGCACATACATTATACTAGTTTTTTCAACACAATTTGTGTTGTGAAATAAACAAGCTATTCCAGCACTGGATTCAAGGCTGATCCATTCTTAATGTGAAAAAATATTTTACATGTAATTTCCTTGTTTTACAGAGAAGAAAAATGTGTCCACTAAAATAATAAGTTTATCAGAAATAAGTTTCTTGTTCAGTTCAAAATGCACATTAAAGAACACGTGTTGCATGTTGTAGATGCATTACACAATTCTAATAGGTTCCATGCTATCCATTCAGCATCACCTCCCAAATCATTGTTTATTGGTTGTAATGTTCGTTCCAATCATCTGCAATATAATACTGTAAAATATAAATGTGGTTAATGTCAAAAGAAAATGTATGAGAACTAACCAAAAAATATTACAGCAGTTCTTATGCACAAGCTGCTATCAGCTACACCTTTCTGTAGAGCAAAACCAACAGAAAATTGATTGCTCATTTAGACCTGTAAAGTGCAATAATTTGCCCCAGAATATGTGTGACTGCATGAAGACAATTGTGTTCTGAAGAAGAGAAGTGTTTCCTGTAAAATAAAAAAGTAAAATATTTCTTCTGCCGTATTTTGAATACAGTAAGTCTTCAAGTAAATCAAAACTAAAAGGTTATTTATTTTGCTTCGTATTGTTTCCACAGGGTGTTTGGGAGGCACCATATGTATAAACAAAAATATATTACTGTACATTATTATATATTAACAACTGTACATTGTATAATGCATTTACACATATCCAACATTTACCTGAGCTTTTTGTGAGATATGTTTTATTAATAGTTTAATAAGATATTATATTTCAGTTTTAGGCTTGTGACATATAATTCATTTTCTCTATTATTTCAGTTTCAGAAGAGAAAAAAATGTAATATCCTTATCGACACGGCAAGGTAATGTTTTTAATTTGTGGTTTGAGCATCACTTATGTTAACATACTTCTACTAATTTGCATAGTACAAAAACACTGTGTGTTTAAGGCTGATTCGTACCACAAGCATCCTGTAGAATTCCTCTCTATTTTCTGCATGAATATGTTTATTTAGCATAGTTAATCTGTTGAACAAACCTGATGCCTTACAGAAAAAATTTAGTCCATATGTACTCGGCAAGAGAGCAATAGTAAATAACTCAAGGCAAAATTGCTGTGACAGGATAAAACATGAACAAGACTGCATTTCAAATTGAGCATTCAACACTCCAAATGAGAAAAATAAAGATTCTAAATTCAGTTCTGTTGCAAAGTATCACTTGTTAATGTTAATTAACCCTTTGGCTGCAGAGACATCAAATACATTTGTATGTGAGATATTGAGTAGGTTTCTCTTAATGACCACATGCCTTGTGTATAACTTAGGATATATCTGCCTTAAAGCATTTTAGCAGTCAACCATCTATCTTGTTAATGCAAGTCTATACATACTGTACTTGATTTGCATTTCAACCATTTATTTAGAAACTGCTAGACCACTCATCTGCATACAGCTCAATATAAATATGACAACACATCATAAACTGCTAGAACTCAAGCTGTTCATCACCTCTGGAAGGTTTATTTAGCAATGTACCCGAAAGCTTTTAAGTGATAAACAGTAATGACATACTGTATTGTATTGGAATTTAACTCAAAATGTGTCTCATGGAAAATAAAAGCAACGACCTTTAAACAACAACAAAGGAGAGATAGGAACAGACTTCTTTCACCCAAGTTGTCTACAGGGTGAAAATTGTGAAATATGTGAAATATTTACCATAGTATAAATGTTTCTGATATTCTGCATACTAAAACAAAAGTTTCAAAGTGCTAAAAATAGTGTTATTACAAGTGGCTGCCATTCAGGGCATATTAATGCCCTAGAGTATGTTATTACATATTTGTTTCTATTTTTTTAGAAGCATTACATTTTCTGTCTTGAAATTATAATTGCAAATCAAGCTACATTGCTTTCTTTGAAGAAAAATGGAATTGAATATACATTCAATTTTTGCACATTTTTATATAAAGTATTAAAGCAATTCAACTTTCATTTTTTGTTTTTTTTTTAAACATTTTAATTAGGTGTCATCAGACTTCCCAGAATGTTATTATTATGTGCAAATTACCTAACTAAAAAATATGTTCCATTTTCTTTTTCATCTTCTTATTATAGTGAAGAAACTGCATTTTCAGAACAAAATGTTAAAAATATAAAGTTTAGGTAAACTCTAACTTTCCCCTAGGAGCTGACTTCAGCACCAAACTAATTAATGCTCTTCCTCTCATTATTTTACAATTTTAAAATGTTGTAAGATTTCACAGCATTGAAAAATCATTTTTTAATTTAGTATATTCTGAACTACAAGAATGGTGGCCACGTTGGAGAGCTTAGTGTTTATCAAGCCATATCTTGAGGCCATCTTGGAGACACAAGGACTTATTAAGTTGAAATAAACACATGTGTATAAATAATTTTAATTGCTACTTGTAATTCCATGATTGTATAATTGTTGAATCCACAATTCTCACGTGGGTTTGCATGTGTACAGTATGTAAGGAGCTGACTAGGGTCTGTAGACCTCAGGAACAGAACAAGGCATTTAAGATTTCTTTTTTCTTTATATATGAATATTTTGTATTTAAAATATTCCACAAAATCTGCATCTTTCTTTGCTTTTTTGTTTGTTAAATTCTGAATTTTCCCTTTAAGCAGTAATTGGGAACTTCATATACAAAGCCTTGAAAAAGTATTCAGACTACTGCAGAGTTTTCACATTTTGTTGTTTGAAGCTTGCATTAATGACACTTTGAAGTAACAATTAATATTTGTTATACACTTGTTCCACATATTTGAATACAAAACACAATAAAAATACATGTATAATTAATGTGAAAAAGGAAAACTCATGATTACATAAGTATTGAAGCCTTTTGCTGTGGAAAACCTAAATCATTTTACTGCATGTGCACAAAATTACCTGAATGAGCCACTCAATTACATGAGTTTCCTCTATGTGTTCATGATTTCAGAATATGATAAAACTTTGTTGTATGATTTCTCAGTTTTGTTTTGCATCCAAGCCGCAATATTTTACACAAACAGAAACTTACTGTTACGTCCCAGTGTGTGGTCTGTGTGTGTTTTTGTTGTTATGTCCCACACTGCTGACTTTGATTGTTCTCCCTCCCCCATTGGCCCACAATGATGTCTTTCCGTACGCCATCATCTTCAATTAGCTTCTCGACCAATCACAACTCATCTTATTCAGTATAAAACATGGGGGCTTTCAGAAGGAAGAGGCCTTTCATTTGACTTCGGTCCTGAAAAAAATATTTTTGTACGTAATTCACTGATAGCACTTAATCCTCCTTTATTTGTAAACCCATTGAATGATTGACATCAATTGATATTGATATTTTTGACTGAGAAGATCAATAAATGAAAATAAAAACTTTGGGTTTCCTTTGGTCATGTAGTAAATTTAAAGCAAGACTCAACCATTAAGACTAAGGAAACTTCAAAACAACTTAAGAAAAAAGGAATAGATCATGAGAAGGGTACAGAAAAAAACTGAATTGTTGAGATGTGAAAACAATATTCGAGTCACTCCACAAAGCTGGACTGTATGACAGAGTGGCAAACCCATATTTGATCTCTACGGTGGCCCAGAAATACAGTGCAAACGACTCAAATAAAAAAGATGTGGTGCAAAATAAATAGATGTGCACTCTAAAAAATGTGGACATGCAAATGAAAAAGTATTGATGTGTAAACAAAAAAAACCCATTAACACACATTCTAAAATAGGTGCAATCTAAAAAGTGCCTTTCTTTTGCACTTCTGTGCCACTGTAGATCTCACATGTAGTTAGCAAAAAACATTTAAATGATGCTGTCAACATGTGGCAAAACATTTTTTTGGTTGAACAAGACAAAATGAACTTTTTGGTGTTACAAATATCCTTGAGTGGCCCAGTAATGTCTTGACTTGAAATCCTATTGAGAATCTCTAGAAAGGCTGTCATCCGTAAGCAATCCCCAAACAATTTGACAGAGTTTGAGGAAATCTACCAATGTGCAAAGTTGATAGTGTGCTACCTAAAAAATACTTTATACAATCAAGATATACAATCAAGACATGTATTTTGTTGTTCTTAGCTACTATATATTGTAACTTATCTAACTCTTAGACGTCTGTTTGAGCATTTACATGTTGAATCAAATCAGTAAAGGCAGGGTGTAAATACTTTTGTAAGGCATTGTATAATTGATTGTCCTTTTTGATCCAGCTTCTAATTCAATTAAGTGAAGCTTGTGAATTGTCAGGAATGGAATTTATTGTACATTTGAGGTTTTTCTTTGTTAAAAGAAACAATCTGGTAAGTATGTAAGGAATGTATAAATCACATTATATCATATCACACTGCAAAATAGTTTTTTGTTTATATTTTACTTTACCTTACTAATCTGATTTCCACTGCATTGCTTATCTCCACAGGAGCGTCCAGTAGCATGTGCAATATTACATTAGTAAAATAATACACAGCATTATACATTATTATAATGCACAGCAACATTAATAACAATAACAATAACAATAACAATAACAATAAAATGAATTTATTATTATTATTATTATTATTATTATTATTATTATTATTATTATTTATTATTATTAAATAACAGTGAGAAATGTCCATACTGTTTTGCTCACGAAGTTTAGGATTATACAGATGTAACATAGAAATCATTCACCTGACAGGAGTGAATGCCTAATTGCTTAATGTAGCCAGGTGCACTTTTATCCTGTTGGTCCACCATTGGCATCAATAGAGATCAATTAAACCTCATGGTCTTAATTATAGTTGACAAGGGATTTTATATCACTCATCCTCCAGATGGTTTCTTGGCTTATGCGAAGTTTATGGGAATTCTACAACTCAAGGATTTTGTAGGACTGTGGACGTTAGACCAAGATATATTTCATGTTATGCTAAATTGACTGCCAGTTGTGTCCTGGAGGAAGATTTTTTTTCTTGATAAATGAACAGTCTGAGGAAGTGTTCTTTAAGTTCCAATAACGTTATTCTAGTACAGAATGTACTTACTAAGAAGAATAATAGAGATCTTTAATGCCTGGTTATATTAGTAATATGTTTCCATTATACCTAGGCAAATCTCCAACCTTTAATCCAGCTCCTATCTATGAGTGAAGTGTTTTGAGTGGGGGACTGGACCAACGTGTGTTGGTTACAAACGAAGAAAAAAAATAATTCCAGGTTAAAAAGTAGATTGAAGAAAAACAATGTTTGGCTGTTGAACCTGCTTCAGGTACAGTGTGTGGGCGAGAGAGTAAGGTTGTGGGGACATAAAGCACAGGAGAACAAAGGACAAGCTAATTGAGAATGGGCACAGAGGAGGGGAGAAAGACTGTCAAAACAAAGGGAGATCCGGGGGAGAGGTGTGAAAAGACTAAATCTGAACATAAATGGACATGATCTAAAATAAATGATTTAATTTCTGATTAAAATATTTTAATACATTTGAATAATTGTATACAAACTTTAAGGATAATCTTAGCTCCTGATATTTTTTTATGGATTAGGAGTCCTGAAATCTCTCAATCCCTTACAGCGAAAGGTTTCTATTTTTCCACATTGGAATTAACTTTACTTTTAATTTTATGGAGCCTATTTTATTTGACTAGTTTGTCTTATTAAAAAAAAACATAACTAACCCATATGGCATATAAGCCCACCCTATCATCGCAAGTACATATCTTCCACTAATGAACCCCCAAAATGAAATCAGTTAGCAGATAATTACAATAGAAGTACCAGGCAATGAAAATTTAATGATGTCAGCAGCAGCACTCAAAGGACCCCCAACAGCATAAATGTAGTATAAATCTGAGCAGTAGAAAACTCAAAATAAATAAGAGACCAACCAAAAAATTCTCCCCCATTACTGTGAGAGGCTAAGATAGGAATCATCATTTATTAAGAGTACTTAGATGACAGTAAGAAGAACTTTGTTCAGAACACAATGCTTACAATAAAGAACCAATGAAGCAAAGATACACAGAATAAAACAAAACAGACTAAATCTTAAATGGAAGACAAAATTCTGCTATATAAAGTAATTTATCAGAGCAGAAAGCAAGCACAAAATATTAATGCATGCAAACCCCATACCACTAAAACTAGTCTCTAAAAAGATTTGTCACTTGGTCTCCCAACATCACTCGAATGAAATCAGCTTAGCAAAGGTAGCTTGTCTCAGAGAAAAAAATCCTTGCTCCCAGTTCTATATAGACAGTACAAAAAATCTCCCGTGTCAGCCTTTCTCTTTCTATGGTCTTCCTAACAAAATTAACATAATGAGCTGCAATTTGCACACAGTTGGAATCACTCTGTTGCCTAGATGCTTGTCATCTACCTCACAGTCAGGTGTGACAGGTGCTGCATCGGGTGGGGACCTGACCTGGAATAGAGTGACAGAAAGAAAAAAAAAGAAAGTGGGAAGGAAAAAAGATAATATACCACATAGCGATCTTAATTTAGTGTTGTAGTCCTGAGTTGCTTTGTTATAATAAAAAGTAGTTTTCATACAGTTAAGCCTTATGCTTAACCCTGTTAGAAATTCTTGAAGAGAGTGAGGAAATTGTGTTCAAGTCAGTATGTACCTTTTTAAAAGCCATTAAAGATGTTAATTGTGATGACATAAATATAAATTTCAAAACTAAATGATCTAAAGTGTTTGATCAGCAGAAAACTATCTTCTCTGTTGTAAACGTTAACAATGGTCATTTTCATTTGAGCTTTTTAATTTTATACTCTAGTATAAAATAGTGCACCAAAATGATTAAAAATAACAGATGAAACAAGAACACAGTGTGGTATCAATTTTCCATGGAAGAACATCAACAGGATATACATCTCTCCAAAATTAACCATACTCAATGGCAGTATGTATCTTTTCCTGTAAAAGGGAAACTATTGGCAGCTCAACAAACAGATAAAATTCAGTAAGAATTGCATCAATGCCAGGTGTTTACACTTTTTATCACATAATAAACTGCTTCCATTCTCTCAGACAGAGCTATATCCAGCTTCACCAGAGCCAAGGCTGCAAAAGAGAGTCTAGAAAATTAATAGACTGGAGAAATCTCATACAATATGTCTGAAGATGCTGAATGTCCAAAGTGTATAATTGTATGATTTAAGACGAAAAGGTAAAATATGGAGTTTATCTCCATGGAAATAGACATTGAAATCTAATAGTGACATTGGAAGTAACTTGACATTGTATATTACAAAAACAGAAAAAGTGCTTAAAAACCAAAATATAGATTACTTTTCTTGCTAAGAAAAGGGTAATTAGGGGTAATGCAATTCTAAACTGACATATTTGAAATTCCAAAGAATTATTAAAATATCTATGAATATTTTTAAATCGTATGGGACAATGTAAAGACTAAAAATAAAATATGATCTCTTCCGTTTTCTTTATCTATAGGTACTCACCATTATTGCCACTTTCTCCATTATTGTTTGCCATCTTTTAAAATCTCTAGCACAAGCACAATCAACAGCAAACACGCCTATCAACAACAAAATACACAGCATCATATTTAAGTATATCATTTGATATTCTATTTCTTCATCATTCCTCTCATTTCCTACTCTGCTTTATATTTATGACAATTTCATTTCATGTTAGGTTGCTAGATTAGCTGGGCACCTCTGCTTCTCTTGATTATTACATTAAAGGATATATCTTTACTTAACGTTTTGGTGGTCAGGCCTTTTAAATGACTTGGTGTGAAAATCTCTTAAATGAAATCTGTTTCAACTTTAATATACTACAGAAACAGATTTGAACTGATGAATGCAATTGCTTAATTCTTTTCCACAAATCAAAATGAATGTACTCTTATGCATTAATTTTCATAGCTTTATAACATCACCAATACTACACCCTGAGAATTCTGCAGGATAATTATTTTTGCTGATCTCAAACGTTTAGTTGTTTTAAGTCAGAAGTTTGGGTCACACAAGGACATTCATATCAAAACATTGCAGTATAATTTTGGCCTTGTACAACATATCATAGTCAAATTGAATGTACATTTTCAACCAAATTTGGATTCCTTCCTGGCTCAAGCAGTTTAGTGTCTAGGATTCTAACAAGGCTCCAAATCCCTGATGATGAAACAGATTCCCACAACATGATGTTGCTACCACCATGCTTGACAGCTGACATAGTGTAGACTAGACAGTTTGCTGTCCTGCATTTGTTACATTTGCATTGTTGCATTTGTCATAACACCTTGCATTTGGACCAAAAAGTTCAAATTTTGTTAAGTCTGTCCATAAAGACTCCTGCAGTAAAACATAAATGATCTGTTGCAAACACTAGATTAAATTATTTTTTTATCAGTAATGGCTCCATCCCTACAGGCCAGTTCTGTGAGTTAAGATATTGGTAACTCAAGGATATTTTCTTCCATCTCAAGCATTACAACTATAGTAAAGATGCCTTTGCCTTCATATCATCCCTAAGGTTCCTGCTTTCTTAGCTTCTTGGTTTGGAGAGACAGGCTGATCTGGGCAGTCTGTAGGTGGTAAAATACAGTTTCTGCCTTTCAAGAACCTTGTCCCTGATTAATTTTGAAAGTTCCTTGGCCTTCAAGGATTAATCTTATCTTTAACTACTTATCCACTACCTTAATACCAACTGATTGCCTGTGTACAGTTTTTATCCTGAAATCATTTGATCAACCATACTCAGAAAGGCATCTGTTCCTGTTAAAAGGTCATTAGTTCAGTTAAGTTAGATTCACTTATAACTGCATAAATAAATCATACTTTCCGTGTAAATTATTGATCTTAATACTATTCAATATCTAAAATGTTTTAGAAATGATGCTTAACAAACATCTTTCATTGTTGAATTTAATCAAACATATTACTTCATCTTTTTAATATATGTTGAGAACATATTAAAATATTTGTCCGGACAAAGAAAATAAAGGTATTAGAAGCAGGATTTATCATACACTGGCAAATTAAGATGATAAATTAGCTAAAATAAGTATTTTTGCAGTTCACAATGTGGCAGAATATGACTAAAGACCATATTCAATAATTTAAAGATTTGATAAAATATAAACATTCAAAATGTTTTAAATAATTAAATCTCATATACTGTATCTTTTGTTGTTTTGCACCTGGGCTATGTCATTAGTCGACTATGGCTGGACTTGCTGAAGCAGTAGTGTGCACCTGGCCAAAATTCTCCAGATCTGGGTGGCTGTTTATTCAACTTGCCATGCTACAGTAAAAACAGGTACTGGTACAGTACCTGCAAGATTGTAGGTAATGACAGTATGAGAAGTATCACTCCTCAAAAAAGTTCTCTCTCTCCTCCAAAGCAGGGTGGTAAGATAGTTTGATGAACAATTAATGGTTCTACCTGCTGGGTTCTGAAGCTGATTCTACACTTGATTTTGATTATTGAAACATTGCTTTATCAGTCAAGGTTATAGCAACTTTCATGGAAAGCATCTATCAAAGAAAATGCACTTCACATAAAAAACAGTTCAAATACAGAATGAAGGGTTTACTACTTCCCTATTCCTAGGGCAAATGATTCTGATGCAGTAATAATTGGAAGTGTACAATTAAAGAGAAAAAATATATATCCATCTTTGAAGAAATTAGGTTATATCTTGCTGTACAAAGATTTTACATTAATTTGTAATGTATCACCTAATAGTAAACAGTACTCATCCACATTAATAACAAAGCATAACAAATCTGCATCTCTCAAGAGAGGAATAAGGAACAATGAATTTCATTTCTATCTATCATCACTCAAAACAAGGAAGACTTCTGATATTTTCATGACTCCCTTGCAGGTTATGAGCCAGCTGTAGGGTCATATTAATCAATAAAAGTAACTCACCCTTATTGCATCAAATAATTAAATTCTTAATAGCTTCCTCAAATACACAGGATACTGATGATTTAGCTGTCTGAACTGTTTAAAAAATGTAGATAGGTCACACTACATTTGACTGAATACTTGATGGATGAACTATATAATCTACTACAGCTTAAAAAACACTAACAGTTTAAGAATAAATGCTACTAATAAAAGCCACAATTTATAATGTCATATTATACAGAACCTAAAGAATGTACCTTTTTAAAAGGTTTGTCTTAATTTGTATTATAGCTATACATTTTTAGATTAAAAGTTTTAAATTACCATTTGAACAAATTAGGTTGTAAATTGTAACATCCTTTGCTGTTTTTTATAATATAATTTATTAAAGAACAATATAGTTAGGAAGTTAGAGCTGTCTCTAAACACATTTTATAAAATATCTATCGATAACTGAAGTGTATGGATTTTGTACTAATTAGCAAGAAAAATTATCACAGCACCCGAGACCTTTAACTACACATCCCCAAATGTCAGACACATATAAACAAAGTAAATATTGTTAAGGTTATTTGAAGTCACTATGTCTCAAGAATCTATAGACAATTTTCAAACATCTATTGTCAACATTTGTAGTTCTCAGGAGCTTTAAAGCAAAAAATGAACTGAAGTGTTTAGTTGGGTCTGAGACACACAGATCAAAAGAGTCTGGTTTTCCTTGGTTTATTTAGTTCTGAGTAAATTATTAAGAGTCATTAACAATTAAGGAACAGAAGGTAAAAACAAGCAGGTAGGCAGACAGAGAGGACGGAGAAAGAAGGACATGAAAGAGAGAAGAAAGTACTGCATATAGGAGAAAGGACAAGTCACAAGGGAAGAGGAGAAGAGACAGTGCCAGAATGGATGGATCCTTTTTCCAATTAGCCTTAAACACCAGATCTGAGGTAAGTATTTGAACCTTGTTATGAGAGCTTGCCATTTTGTTGTTTTTAGAATACTCTGATTTCCTACATAGGGAATCCCTAGGCTAAAAACAGCCTTGCTGGTTAGTAGATTCGTTTTTAGAACAGGGAGAAGTTGAGTGTATTGGGCTATATATGGGATTTGAATACTTAGTAGTAGTCTGGGGTTTTTCTGGTTGGCCTTTGAGACACTTTGTAAATAGTGTGACTTGTATGTTGTACACTTTTGTGTTGTTTAGTTTATGTTGTGTCATTACTAATAAACCCAGTGTGCCTGATTTATTACACTTTTCACCAAAGATGTGCCAGAGAGCAAATAATTAAGGTGCCTCTAATTATACCAACCTCTGAAGTAATGCCTATGGAACAAGTAATACAATAGGTTTATTCAATGCTGGAAAGAGAAGAAAGGAAACACAACGTTTCGGCTGTGGAGCCTTCTTCGGGAGTGAGCAACTTCTATTTGTATCAATATCAAACTCACTAAACCAATACATTCTTCAAAGGTCAGAAGAAGTTCGAATGAACTTAGGTCAAAGGATTTAAAGTTAATGTAATGAGCAAAAGAAAAACATGAAACAGAGAGCACCAAGAGGAAACGGACAGTATGTACATTTCAGACTAAAAATAACAGCATTTCTTTATACAGTGCGCTGTAAGAATCCATTATATGCTACCTAGCCAAGAAGTTGAAATTTGCTTGCTACAATCCTATTGAAAATAGCTGGATAAAATCTATAGTTTAAGCAAAATAGCAAGATGGCTTGAATGACTTCCTCCCATTTGTAATCTTCTTATGTTCTTATGCCACCATATCTGTCTGATTTGAATGCCTGTTAAGCTCATATACATACATTAAATATGTATCACTATGAAACTGTTTACATACTGTAGTTTTATTATTTGTTCATCTTTCCACTGTGAAAAAGAGTAGGTGGAGAAGCAGGCAGGAAGATGCAGCAACAGTGGTGATTATAGATTTTGTCTATAGAGAACTCCTCATGGTATTTAAGGGTGTTTTTCTGCAAGAAGTCTGGGTAGCCTTTGATGCTGGACTTCATCCAACACATTCTTCCTTAAAGACTTTAACATTTATATGGACAATAAGAAAGAAAACTATATTGTTACTTTATTTATGAGTCTCAACCTTATGACTATTTTTTATTCTGATTCCTTAACTTTCTATCAAACGTCTGTGTACTCATAATTGTGCAAAGTAATATAGTGAAGCATTTTCTTTAAAATAACTCTGTTTAAAACATGCTCTGAGGGTGTCACTCAGTGCCTAGAGAAAAAGAACAAACAGAGCCTTAGACAAGACTACTTGTATGCTAAATACAGTATATAAATTACCAGAGATTGTTTCTGCAAAATAGATATAATTAACATTCAATAAGGACATTACAAGCTGCTAGATTTGAGTTTTCTAAAGAATGACTTTCTTCATAGCATACACTTTAGCCCATAAAACAGTCAAAACAGCTGTTAAACAGATTCTTTAGTGTTTACAAGATTGAAGTCCAAAACAATGATATGTTTACATGCTACCTTTCCCAATACAATCTTCTTACCTAAATTGAAGTTGATTCCCCAGACTTCCACTATATACCAATCTTTCTAGAAATCCACATCCAACTCATGTATTCCCATTGGATGCCTCAGCTATTCCCACAGGAGATTTTACTCTGTGCACTTTTTTTCTCCAGCTCAACAAAAGTACATGCCCTCACCAAACCCTTGCAACTTTGTGCCCAACACATCTGCCAGGCCCTTTTTATTTAACTTCAAGTTCTCAGTTGCTCTCACATTGGGCCTGAATACCAATGCTCATGGGATCTCAGGGATATCAACCTCTATTTCACCTACAGTCTAATGTAAAGTGTTGCTATGATTCTAGTGTACTGTTGATAAAACAGATGTTTTTCCTCAGAAAAAATGTAAAAAAAAGTCTAATTAAATTTTTAATGTAAATTAATGTAAAAAGTTTGTAATTAATTAGAACCTAATTACAATGCCAAAACACATTACAAGGCTCAGACTAGGCTTTGAAACATAACAGAAAACCACATGATGGTCTAACAGCCCAATTGGTGAGTTACATCTGCATTTAAAAAGATTTGGTTGATGTTTAAAACTGTAAACAAATCCAACTGATCCATATTATTCGACCCTGTGTCTTGTCCTTTATCACTATTACATTGCTGCCTTACACTGTTGCACTCCAGGTGTTGCGCAAATCACACCAAAAGAAATTGGACCCTATGCGAACAGCTAGAAATAAATCCAGAGGCGAACAATCCAAAAAACACTAATACAAGAGGCTAAATCCAAAAAACAGGGCAGAGGTCAAATATCCAAAAGATACAATGTTTAAGGAATGCGTGGTGAGAGGAAATTAAGCTAGCAGTAAGCTGACAAGCTAATGACTCTAATACCAAGTGTAGGAATGTGGAAGTTGGAGGTTTAAATAACAGAGGAAACGGAACATGGTTGGAAAATTAGTTAATATGTGCAATTAGTGAGAACGAGTGTGGTACAGTATGTGGCTGTAACACCAAGGGCTACAGGATTTGTAGGAGTTCCTTCGCAAAATCAAAAGTCTCAGCATGATTTCTATCAAGCATATGGTTCATTGTATAATTAAAATGTGTCCCTAGTGGTTTTTGGTCTGGGTCAAAGACCACAAACAGTGCTTCTAAATACTGTATTTGAAGAAGTTTTCTCTCTACAGTCATTTTGTACATATATAATCAGAAAAATAAAAATATTTTCATTCTGTAATGACCTGCACTTTCAACAACGTTTGTCTTACTATGTTGTTAAAAATGAAATAATTTAGAAAACAGTTACTCCTAGACTCAAATTGGTTCTATTACTAAAAACTTCAGTTCACTTATTACTAAAAACATCTGCAGCTACTTTCCCATGCCTAAAAATCTCATACAATAGCACTTTTTAGCAAAGTATCTGCACTAATCAATACTGAAACTTCATATACTGTATTCTTCCAAGGCATAACATAGTTAGAAACTGTAAAACATTTAAACATAGATATATAATACAACAATACGAATAAAACAAAATTTTTATTAAATATTCAAACTATTGTTTGGAAAAATTTTAATCAAAATATCCTGCAGCCATATGAATTAATAAATAATGATCCCTATAATAGAACAAGGATTTATTAATTTTCATATAATGATGTGAAGTTATAAAATAACTTGTTTTGGGTAAATAATTATCATAATTAATTTACATCTTTCCCTTGGTCTGATCAAAGAAGTCCTTAACTCTTTGAGTATTATAGCCTCCTCGAAAGACAGTGTACAGTGAATCAATAGTGACAAAAGAAACAGTAATGTTGCCTTCTCCTTAAATGTCTTCCATCTCCACTTCTCGTCCAAAGTTGAGTAAGCACCTTTTATTGTACTACTCACCACAATATTCCTGCACTTTTTCCCAGCACCATTCAACTTTAACCATCAGATTTAAAATGACCTTTTTCTCCTACTCCTGTATCTATCCATACCAGTTCCCACACACTGTGTCCACCACAGTAGTGTCTTCATCCACTCTTTTTCAGGGGAGTTTATTTAGATGTCCCATTTGTATCATCACAACAATTGACACCTAAAATACAAAAAAATAATCTTTTTAACAAAAAAAATCTTTAGTAAAGAAACCTATAAAATAGAGTAAAATAAAGAAATAAAGTGAAGACAATTAGGGAAAAATACAGGTACAAACTTTCCAACAGTATCAACACATACTGGGACACAGTACCTGTTAATAGACAGGTAAATGAATAAACTTATACGTCACTTACAGCAACAATTTCACAAACCAATTAGCAGAAAAATAACAATACCCATAACATGGTTACATTTATTATCCTGATTAACATTTGTTATCAGTAAGGTTGATTAACAACTCTCTACTGTGAAAGTCATAGGTTAGTAGAGCACATAGCCACAGATCTAAACAATACAAGCTGTTTCTGTTCTGTTGTAGGCAAATTTAAGCAATTAAATGTTATGTTTCTGTAAAATTCTGAAGAAAGATCATGTTCATCTATTTAATTAGAAATGTAACATTTGTCAGAGTCCATAAAATCTAATAATCCAATGCATTCCTAAAGCATATCTCTTAAATTTATATTTTTATTTCTCTGTTAGAGAAAACACGCACAAATAGGTTTGTGGATGAGAAACAACCACAGAAAGGATTTGGGTCAATTACATTAAATAAGGGCACAAACAAAAACATAGGAATTCCATTCCTTTTTTCACATGGAAATTGCCATTTATATGAAATCATACTAAGAATGCCTCAGGAGCAAGTCTAAAAGGAATCTCAGATCCCCTTAGTCCTAAATATCTCCTGGTTTTCAACCTTAAGGATCTATAAATACCTGGGCTGGACAGTTTCATTGCATACTTCCCAGATAAGTACAGTATATAAAATGTTAATTCTTTCATTTTCAAAGGTCTTTCAAAGGTCAAGGAATTAATGAGTAGAGACTTTATTCACTTCTAAGGATATATGTCACACCAATAATGACATTTAAAAATACCATTTGAGCTGGTGCTCAGGTGCATGCCATTGGAGCTAGTCCAGTATAACTAAATTTTAAATACCCATGTATGGTATTTTTGCAATTCACAGCTTTATTACGCCTGTCTTTTATGGTGCTTACATACTGTACACTTTATTTAAGATGTCAAGTGGCACAGCATGCGGTATGCATTTCCAGGTGTGTCTCCAGTAAGATTAAAACAAAATTTTTATTTATTATTATTAGCTTTGTTTTATATTAAAAGGAAATTTAAGGAGACCATGAAGCAGTATTAACCATTATGTTCAGCATGTTTAATTACTGTAAGATAAATACAATATTTATTTTAATAATAATAGAAATTAAAAAATAGCAGGAGACCTATACTGTACATTGAGCCTATGTTTATGTCGATGTTTTGAATGCCTTTAAAATGTGATACCTGGTTTATATTGCGTTTCTGTCTGCATTCCATATAACTTCTGGATTTGGCAGGCATGATTTAATATGTAAGTAAAATGCTTCTACCGGTACTGCTACCACTACTAGTAATAGTAATAACAGTGATGCATTTTGGATTATTTTTGGTTCCTACACTAAAAATAAATCAAAGGGGAATTCAAATTATCCTCATCTTGCTCCCACTGGCAACCAGAAACAAAGCGACACTTGCATGTAATGCTTGTTTTTCTTACAGTACTGCAAAGAATTTTCACATTTCACTGCTCACTTTAATTTTATTTGCGTATTTATTCATTAATTAATTTTACACTTCTGTAATTTTGTTAATGAAATGTAAAGAAGTGTTATCATTTGAACAGCACTTCTTCCTAGAGCTTAAGTTGAAAAATATTGGACATTATGCAGAATGCTGTGCTCATTTATTTATGTACATGTTCTTTAAGGTCTGTTTCTCTTAAAATAATTAAGTGAATTCTTTGATTTTATTGTGATAGTTTTGTACAGTAGGTAAGAGAATTTAAGTCAATAAAAATGTACATAAAATGTAAATACATTTTAGACAGTGGCATTTCTAAACAGTGAATGAACATTTTTTTTCCTATCAACAGATAGGGCAACAAACATTGGCTCTCATTTCTCCATCAACCAACTTGACTGCTTCCATTCATAAAACAATTATTGAAACACAAAATCGACTGAGACACCTGACGTACAGTATGTGTTCACACACCTGAAAATTGCTCAACAGCTGAAATGGTGTATTCCTTACACTTATAAGCATAGAATTAACCTCTATTTTACATTTCTTTGCAAATAAAATACTGTATACTATAATTCTTATCATTTTACTTTGTAAATTAACCTGCCTGGGTTTTTAGATTTAAAATCTTAAATCTCATGGCATCGAAAGTGCTTCGATTTTCCTAATATCTGCCTCAACCTATTGTTTGTTCCTTCTTTTCAAACTGCACCCTAATCAGCAAATTCTGAAATTTACTATATACATTTCTCAAGTGAATAGTTTCAGTAAAACTTGAATTATCAAAATGATGGCAGCACAGTGGTGCAGTGATTAGCACTGGGTCTATGGGTTCAATTCCTGGTGTGCTATCTGCATTGAGTTGGTATGTTCTCTCCAACTTTGAATGAGATTTATCCGGGTGCTTCAGTTTCCTTCCATAGTCCAAAGACATACTGGAAAGTTAATTGCTTCTGGGAAACTGGCCCACTAATGTGAGCATGTCTGTGTCCAGGTGTGCTCTGTGTCCTGTCCAGGGTGTATCCTGCCTTGCACCAGATAGTTTCCAGGTTGGGCTGTGGTTCCCTGTATTGGATGAAGCAGTTGGATAATGGATGAATAAATGTTCAAATTGAAATCGTTATGGTTAAAAGAAATGATATAGTAAACATCAAATGAAACTTATCAAAACAATACTGTACATTTACAAAGGTGTTATGAGGAAAATTGCAGGCATGTTTTTAAGCCCTTGATGCAACATGTTATAGACTCTCATCCCACTAATGTTCAATGGGACAGTTTATAATTAATTAGTCAGAAAATTTAGAAAAATAATATTTCTTGAGTTGGCTCAGAGAAACTAAAACTTCTCTGAGCCGACTCATTTGGCTCAGGGGCTCAATTTATGAGATAAGGCTTTGGGTAAAGAGGATGTCTAGGCATTAATCCAGGCCAACATAAATTGGCACATTCTTGATACTGTACTTCCACTGATATAATGGTCAGACTGATGCCTTTTCTTCTGCAGTTTAAAGAGTAATGCACATCTGTTCAAGAATGGCTCTATCCCTAGCTGGATATTACCTTTCTATATGAAATCCTGTGAAAATGTGCAGTAGTGTAAATATATATTTAGTAGTAATATTCTTTGATGCACAGCATACATGATGTTGTAAAATAATATGCCTTTAAGAATAAATAATTACCTGAGGCTGGAGGGCTTACCAAATTAAAAGGATGACTATAAGCACGTAGACATCATTTTAGTTCAGGAGTTCAAGCAGGACAGATGTTGCGGCTTACATGAACTCTGGAACATTGTTCAAGCACTTCCTCTGTTTTATGGACTTGCTGTTGTACTGTGTCTGCACCTTTAGAAAATCCTGCACCTGCAGCTACTTTGAATCTTTGTTATTTGGCTTTGAATGTTTTGTCTACACAGGGATCATCCTCAGGTAGCTTGTACAAATCAACCCCAAGATTATGCATACAAATAGATGTTTTTGCTTAAAACAGATTGGGGGAAAAAATAATTCGGCCAAGACCTTTGAGATTCAGTCTGCCAGGTATGGACCAACAATACTGAAGCAAATATATAATGGAGACCATCCTAAACCAGAAACAAAATCTAAACCACACATTATGGAAATAAAGATTTAAACATTTCACACTAAAAGCATTTCAAACTAATGGCAACAGAATTTGGAAAATGTCCTAAGCAAGAATGTTGCTCTTGAATAAACTTGAG
The DNA here is from genome assembly GCF_059453375.1 of Lepisosteus platostomus. Lineage (NCBI taxonomy): Eukaryota > Metazoa > Chordata > Actinopteri > Semionotiformes > Lepisosteidae > Lepisosteus > Lepisosteus platostomus. The sequence goes on from NC_142618.1 coordinate 55,673,908, forward strand.
GTAAAATTAAACTGCTTTTACACTTCAAATTCAAATGAATCATAAACTATAAACCTTAGCATAGGTCAGTTTCAAAAGTGAAGTTCTCCTTTCTTAGTAGGATTTCAATTTGAATATGTGTCCTTAAAATAATCAATTAATGCAGTGATCTTTCATCAGTAAATAAGCTTAATAATTCCTTTAAATGTTTACAGTATGTAAGTAGAGGAAGAAGGATGTACAGTATGTAAGAAGGAAGCTCCTTGGAGCACAGGGAGCAGCATGGCTCGTGGACCTCTTCAACAAGATCATCGAGGAAAAGGCACCCCGGGAAATGTGGCAAAACACCATCACAGTGCCAATTTGGAAAGGCAAAGGTGATGTTAATGACTGCTCCAATTACAGGCCGATCCGGCTGCTGTGCCATACAATGAAGATTTTCGAGCGTTGTGCTGAACGCACGAGTAAGAACCATCATCGATATCTCGCCAAACCAATGTGGTTTTGTAAAAAACTGCGGAACAATAGATGACATACACGCAGCCTGCCTACTGATGGAAAGACATCACGAGAAGAGGAAAACGATCCACATGGCATTTCTCGACCCGGAAAAGGCATTCGACGGGGTACCGCACAATCTCATCTGGCTGGCGCTGCGACAGCACCACGTCTCCGAAGCCTATGTCAGCTGGACAAAGTTCTTGTACCAAAAGGCCACTAGCTCAGTACGTTGCACAGCTGGAACCTCAGACACCTTCCCAAGCAATGTTGGAGTCCACCAAGGCTCAGCCTTGTATTCTCGGCTCTTCATACTTGACATGGATACGGTGACCAAAGATATCTAAACGAGGCATCCATGGACGCTATTGTATGCCGATGATGTTTTGATAGCAAGTGAAACGTGACATGGCCTTGAACAGCAAGTACAGGAGTAGAAGACACGCCTTAAACAATTCGGGATGAAACTGAACATCAAGAAGACGGAGTACCTGGAATGCGGTGATTAAACCAATGGCACAATCACAGCTGGTGGGGTCCAACTGAACAAAGTGACCCAGTTCAAGTACCTAGGCTCATGTGTCAACTCCAACTGCACTACCCTCCAAAACGCCAAGACGCAAGTCAGCGCTGCTTGGATGAAATGGTCACTGGTGTATTGTGCGACAAGAAGATCCCTTTGCGCCTAAAGTCTAAAGCCTACCGCTCAGTGGTCAGACCAGTGGCCCTATACGGAACTGAATGCTGGCAAATGACAAAGAAACATGAACAGGCACTCCATACGATGGAAATGAAGATGCTGCGATGGACCCTCGGCTTGACAAGACTAGACCATGTCATGAATGAAGAGGTGTAAAAAACACTCAAAGTCGCCCCAATCACTGAGAAAATGAGGGAATTGCGCCTGCGATTGAATGGACACGTGCTCCGCAGCAATGACACATCAATGGCAAAGACTGCCCTCGAATTGAATGTGGAAGGCCGCCAGCCCTGTGGACGACCATTTATGCACTGACTGGATCAGCTGTAAGATTGGCATCTCGGCAAAAGTCACCTGCCGAGACGCCGCAGACCGTATGAAGTGGAAAAATCGGTGCAAACAAGCAGACCCCACAAAAGTGTGAAAATGCAAAAAAGAAGAAAAGAAGATTTTACTAACTCTGTCTGAGGATGTTTTGTCTCAAACGATAATAAAGCAACATTGTATCTTTACGCATAGTTCTCAGGGAAATGACAGAGTGACATCTCCTGGAACAAATGGTCTATTCAGTTACAAGCAGAAGGGGCTGCTTGTCACTCAAGATAGTAGGAAAGAAAATATAGGTACAGTACTGGTCAGCTTTCTAGAATGACCATATATAGCCACAATTCAAGCAGAGATTCATGTGGGAGTGTATCTTGTATCATTTGTTTCACTGTATAAAAGAGCACTGTACAAGAGCAAGACTCCAATATGCATATGAAATAAAGACTTTCAACACACAAACTCTCTCAGCCGATGCCCTTTGTTTGGCAAAACATACATATAACAATTTATTTTACCACATAACCAATTTTGTTAATGTGAATAAAAAGTGTATTTGAATTGGAACCAAATTGCAAAGAAAACATTAAAGATACACAAAAGTCGTGTCCTTCGCATTGTAGAATTATATCAGTACTTAGAATGCAGCGTTAGTTTGTTATGAATTAAATAACCAGTTTCTTGGTAATACTGTTATTGACTGGCAACCCACCCAGTGTGTATCTGGTTTTGTTCCAGTGCTTTCTGGGATGGACTATGATTCCCCTGCAACACTGAATCAGATAAAGTAGTTAGAATATTGATGGATGGATAGACTTTTGTGGTAATAAACATATACAATTTGAATACAAAATTTTAAGGCTGACTCCCAAAGGTGCTCAACCACAAAATTTAAATCTAAATCTGGGTCACTAAGTTTCTGTGAATGTAATTAATGTGAATAGCTGACTAATCTTCACCAGGTTTAGGTTTGGCTTTTGTTTTCAGTGGTATTCTTGGTTTGCTGTGGAGTAGCTTCTTATGATATTCTCCTTGTGAGGTGTCTCAATTCAGCATTTGATACAAGTGTAACTGTTTACAATTTGCTGAAAGTATTAAAAATAACAAAAGGCTATTCAAAATGTGGTTTTCAAAGGTCCTCTTCCTCCCATGCTGGTATGAAGGTTTGAAGGTTTCAGATGGTTAAATAAAGTTTAATAAAAATTGACAGTCAACAAAAAATATATATGACAATTATGACAAAATATATGACAAAAGCTATTGACCTGTCATTTATTGTACTTTCATTCACAACAAGATGGTTGGGTACATTTACATAAAATCAAAAGTATAACACAAATTTGAACAAATGTAATTCTAATTGACAAAATAGGATGGATCCATTGTACAGATTGATGTGATGTTTGTTTCTCACATTGTATGTGTGCTTTGGTGAGAATAGCTGTTGGAAGCTTTTCAGTGAAGAGTAAATACTGAATTGTGTTGCATGCCAGTTTCAGTATTAGGCAGCATCACAATCCATTACTGTACATATAAATTTAATTTTCAAAAGAAATAAAGTTTCACACTATGAATTATGAGCTTTGGGATTAATTATCTGTCAGCAATGACACTCATTAAAAAACCTTAACCATCTGTTTTTTTTCACAACATGAGCCTTTACTCTTTGCTGATTAACATCATTTGTGAGGTACTTGCATATTTTGGCTGGAGTTTTGGCTGGGAGAAGATGTATGTGTATATTTCAAGCAAAATTATCCATTATCCAGTATTCAGAGGTGAAAGTATTTCAGTCCATATGTACTGTAGATCACATAGTCTGCACAAATCTTCCTAAAAAATACATCATACCTCATCATTTTTATTACTGCTGAAGAATTTCTGGGAGAAGAAAAACAGAAATGAGACAGATACCAGCTACAGGTAGCTGGAGTTTTTGTAGATCATTACTGCAGATCATTTTAAAACAATCATGACATCATAGCAGCGAGATTGCACCAGTATGCTTTCATTTATATGATTGCTTTCTGCCAGCCCCTGCAATGGCTCTATAGGCCATTGGAATAAGAATATTCTTTCTTAGCATGCCACTTTTGAGACTAATGCAACTAAAACCATTTTATATACAGTATAAATACAAATAATAAACACCAATATAAGATTAATAAAAACTTCAATTGCTTCCATGACTATATAGACATCTATTCAATATTTGGTGGAAGCTCCTATGGCAACAATTCATTTAGTCTGACTGTGTACATATCTAGTTTACTCACTGGTTTGATATGATTTCTGCCCATTTTTCTTGGCAGATTTGCTTAAATCTCAGCTTGCTTGGGGATCTCTTGTGTAGAGTAGTGTTCAAATCTTTGCACAGTTTCTCAAAGGTCACTCAAGGGCATTCACTTTATAGTTCTTAAGCCACTCCAGTATTTCTCTGTCCTTGTGCTATAGATAATTTCCTGCTGGAAGAATTATTGTCATAGTTTTAGGTCTAAACAAGTTTTCCTCAACTATTTGCTAGTTATTTACACTTTTTATCTTGTCTGACAAATTATTTGCCACATGTTTGCAGTATTTCTTTAATGCTTTGTTTTAAACCCAATGTGGCATATGATATTTTTTTTCTGCTCCATGCAAGCATGCTTTGTGGTGTGACCAGGATTTTGTTGACCTACAGTATGGATAATTTCTGTCTTCTCAGCTACTGAAATATTCCAGTGTTGCTCCTGTCTTTATCATGGCACCCCTAACTAGTTTTCTCCTTTCCTGGCTACTTAAAAAGAGAGTTTGATCTTGACAGTGTCTAGGTGCCTTCCACCTCTTATTGATCACATTCACCATACTCAAAAATACATTTGAACCACACTGTAAAATATAGATTTAGCTCTTAACAATATTGAAACAACTTGGTGAAAGCTACAGTATAACTTTTGTATTGTTTTTGACAATTGTACAGTTGGCTGATAACTCAATGATGTGAGACTAGCTTCAATGTTTCCTAAACTGTAATGACTGTTATTTAATCTTATGCTTTCAATCATGTTTCCTGTTATGTTACATTTTTTAAGCAACATGCTCCAAAAGAAATAATAATAATTGAGGAAGGTGTTATATCGTTATGCATTTTTAAATCACTAAATTGTTTTGTAGTAAATTCTTTAACTCGTTGGACAAATGGATATACCACATACTGTGTATACAATTAAGTGAAAAAAAAAAGGAAAACACTTCTTTATTTGGTAAAAATAACCTCGGAAGCAATTACAGTTGCAAATATTTTTGGATACTGTGGGACTTCACCAACTTTGCACTCCAGCCACGATCATGTTTTGACCAATCTTCTTTAGAAACGTTCTCACGCTCTGTCGAGTTGTTTGGAGTTTATGGATGTAAAGCAATTGTATATTTTACCAAAGATTTTCTGTCAGATTCAAATCAGGACTATGAGTCACTCGTCAGTATTCACTTTGTTTTTGTTAAGCCATTGTAGCTTTGTCCTTGTGCTTAGAGCCACTGTCCCAAGTCTTAAGCAGACCGTTCAGCAGAGCTTTTATAATTTAGGTTTTCCATAGTAAAGAGGGCAAACATTTATGCAAACTACCTATTTTTTCACCTAGATTTTTCTTTGCAGTATTTTTTCTGACAGTTGAATTATTTCATCTAGAAAAGTGTACTATTTGAACATTCAAGTTCTGATCACATCCACATTACCTTGTGTATACATTGCTGTATTTCAGCAAAATGGGGCATTTTTGAAAAGGGATGAATACTCTTGCAAGTCTCTGTGTTTGGTAATGCATTTTGTTTTGTACAATGACTTTCCATACAATGGTATTTGAATCATTTCTGAATTCTAAAAACATACAACAAAAAGAGGAAGTTTCAGCATAAATTATTGAAATAGAATTGTTAAACCTATATTGAACTTCTTAGAAAATAAAGCAGCAAATAATTATTTTTGCTGTAAATTTCCTGACTTTCTTAGAAATTATTGTACATGTCCTGAGTAATTTACAGCTAAATTACAGCTGCACATACAGTAAGATTTGTCTGTTGTAACACAGGCCAATTTCTATATTGTCTACTGTTTTGACAATTGTAACATTCTCTTAGAGAGCACTTTTTAATATTGGGTTTATTAATTTAGTTTTTGCTCTTGAGAGCTCTTCCTACTGCACTTGTGTGGGACTGAAGTCAAAAGAAATGATCACACCAGTTCTTTAATTGTATAGCTTGGTGTTTTGCTTTCTCATTTATGTTATTCTATTTAATTTAGCTTAAGGTCATTGTTACGTTGCAAAACAAATGCTTAATGCTTTCATGTGATTACTGTATGGCTTTGAAGACTAGAATGTTTTAGCTTTCTTAATATACTGTATGATGTTTACACACTAGTAAAACAATTCCAATGATATAAGGGAATAATATCTGGAATTGTAGAAAGAATATCTGAGCTACAGATGCAGCCATTCAAAGTGCGCGGTAAAGACACCGCAGTACAGATACCGCAGGTAAGATGACACGCGATACCGCGGTGCGTGATTGGTTGACCGACAGGGGCACTCGTGGTCCGTTGGTCTGTCGTAGAAAGACTTACTGTACTGTAAACGTCTTTACTGTGCCCGTTGTAGATATTGAATTTTACCACTGAAGGGAAATCTTAGTAGCTGAGCATAAAAAGAATAGGAGCATACTGTAACGCGTGTGAAGGCCATAAACGATATTAATTTTGGAACGTAAACATACAGTATATGGCTGGTCTTGGTACTTTAAAGAAAAAAATACGCACCAGTATTCCATTTCTCCCTAAACATTGTAAGCTTCGAAGTCTTTAACTAACGTGATACCGGAGTCAACAAGCATACTTTTAGAATTTGATTAAAAGGGAATATAATATGGAATCGCGTATCTCAATAATTTAATAACGGTATGATTATATCCGTGTACTGCGGCAGAGCTATGTAGGGCTGTTTCGCCTGCCTGATCATGTGAGCTCCCTTGTAGCCTACTGGTCTAGGTGCGTGACCACCAGCTGGTAGGTTGGGTGTTCGAATCCAGCTGGTACTGGACTTTTCATTTTTATTTATTTATTTTTTAATCGCGTAACATAAACATATTACCGTATGCAAACTGTACTGTATACAGTATGTATATGTATATTTAATGTCTTAACTGTGCCCGTTTAATTGAATTTAAAAAACATATTTAACACGAACATTAAGCTGCTTACATCTTCCGCCTGAGAACAGTCACCCGTTGCTACCCAACGCAGAATGGTGATTGGCTGACACCATCTGACACCCCTCTGATTGGAGAAAAAAGACGTGCTGGTGTGCTATACCAGGAAGAGGATTCTTTCCATTCAAAACGTGTATTTTAAAAGTTTAAGAAGTAAAAACCTTACAGCGTACACAGATTTCTAAACTGATCAGGATCGTTATCTTTGTCTCATGCATAATAATGTTCACCGCTCTGTCCAGCAAATTAATAATAAACTTTATTTTATATAGCTTTTTAAACGAATAAGTAATTAGATTGCTCATAAACCTAATCACTTGCTTTTTCTTTTTATTTAGGCTCAGATTTCAACTATAGATCGTATTATTAATAACCATAATAACAACCAACCAACAAAAACAACCATATAAACATAATACCAACCAAAAACATAGATAACAACCACAATACAAAATCAAATAATCAAACCATTTTACACTCGCAAAGTCATCCAATTATCATAATCCCGCCCCTTATGCAAAACCAAACCTTCCTCCCATCCCAGTTTATCCTGTTTATCATAAACAAAATCCACCTCAATTTTCAACATAAAGCATTACACAAAATCAATACCTCAACACTCCATACTCAACAACGATAATTCACAAACAGCCAGAACATGTAACTACACATTCCCAAACATACCTACTTTCCATAGCCCCGCCCCTTATGCAAAACCAACATCCCTCCCCTGTTCTCTCTCTCCCCTGGCGGTTGTAATTGTTTTTATTTTCAAATAAATTTTAGCAAAGTCATGTATTTTAAAAATCTTAAGATTTTTCTATTTATGTCTTTATTTAGTGGTTTCATTAGTGACAAAGGCTAAACTTTCTTGGAAAAATGTCTTTTATGTAAACCATGTTTGCTATTAATTCATTCAGGGCTAAAATATGTTCATTGTCTTCTAATGAAAGAAGGGTTCCTTTCGCCGTAGTCGAGAGCCTAGCCTTTAACTAGTAAGTACTGTATTTACTGGGTTTTTGAGGGGGGGGGGGGTGTCTTTCGCTGGAAATCTCGCCTCCTACTTTGAAAATACCCGTGAAACCGGTTCAATTCGTCACAGCCAGCACTCCTGCAGAGAGTTGGGTTGTACTTGCAGTGTATACAGTACACGCGTTATGCTCTTCGTTAATGTCTGTGAAGTTTTATTTAATCTCTGAGCCATACTGATTCTTCTGGAAGCACACCAGTATTCCACTTTCTCCCTAAACATTTTTAGGATCAGAGTCTTACATGTGGTTATTTCGAAAACGTTTGTACGTGCTCCTTCTTACCATGTTACTGTTTACCGTTACTGACCATATTAAGTTTAAGTGCCTGTGGGCACTTTTCCTGTCCGTGGGGGGTGGACCGTCTTTCATTAGAAGGTTAGTCTGTTCTACTCTGAGAATGTAGGGGGGGGGGGTGGGAAGTGCCCGCAGTCATTTAATTAGTATTAAAATCTTAGTTATCTTTCTAGTTCACAGGTTTGCATGCATAATTTAATTTTGAAAGCCACTGAGACATCAGGTACTACTGTTGTATTTATGAAAAAGAAACAAAACAAAAAACATACTAACAACTGTGCCATCCTACTCCTTAGTTAATACATTTTATTATTCATAAACAGTTAACATTGTTAGCAAAATATTTTGAATTATATTTAACCCTATTTTTTCTTTAGTTTTGTATTTAACTTATTATATGATAGTCAGACTTAATGTATATTAATGTATATTTGAACAATGAAAATATATTTTTACAAGATTTTACATTAAGCACTTAAAATTAATATGGTTAATAATAGTAAACTGTAACATGCTGTAACAAGATCGGTTAAACTTCGAAGAAAATCCTTTCAGAGAAAATGTTTCAGGTGTGAAGAACAAACCTGTTCCCACACACCCTGCCCCCACTACCATTAGAATATACACAAACATTTTAGCGTTTCATTCTGAGCAGAAGACCCTCACACCTGAAGAGTGCTGGCTGTGACGAATTAAACCGGTTTTACAGGTTTCAATCACAGATTGGGACTCAGTAAAGTAACACACAGCGCCAGTGGATTTGATAATACTGTACCTAACCAAAATCCGCAATATGGAAACAGAACCTGTGTAATTGTTGATAGATGATGTACTCGTAACATTTTTTCAAGACGAACTACAACATTTAAAAAATGACTTGTATGTACTTGATATCTCTAATCAATCCACGGGTCCCAGCACAAAACGAAAGTAAAACGCATACCGTTTCGCGCTTCTTATTAGTTGCTCAAAAGTAATTTGACCGTATGAAATGCATAATATAAACCTAGAAACATATACGTGAGCAGTACTTAAGCACTGTAGTATCGGTGTTAAGACATACCTCTCAAATACTGTAAATCAAGTTAAAAATATCTCAAGAACGATTCTGGTCGTAATGAAACCATGTTTCGTGTATGTTTTCTTTTTCATCTTGAAATAACTCATTTCTAAATACCTTTTTCACTGTTAACATCTTGTAGCAACTTTGCGACAAAATATACACTCTGACAGTTCATCCTGCTACCAACATTAAATAAAACAAATCTTAAGATTTCTATATTTATGTCTTTATTTAGTGGTTTCATTCGAAGCTTACAATGTTTAGGGAGAAATGGAATACTGGTGCGTATTTTTTTCTTTAAAGTACCGAGACCAGCCATATACTGTATGTTTATGTTAAGATTTCCCTTCAGTGGTAAAATTAGATATGAATATTCAATACTTAAACGGGCACAGTTAAGACATTAAATATACATATACATATTGTATACAGTACAGTTTGCATACGGTAATATGTTTATGTTACGCGATTAAAAAATAAATAAATAAAACTGGAAGGTCCAGCACCACCATTATGTTTATATGGTTGTTTTTGTTGGTTGGTTGTTATTATGGTTATTAATAATACGATCTATAGTTGAAATCTGAGCCTAAATAAAAAGAAAAAGCAAGTGATTAGGTTTATGAGCAATCTAATTTCTTATTCGTTTAAAACGCTATATAAAATAAAGTTTATTATTAATTTGCTGGACAGAGCGGTGAACATTATTATGCATAAGACAAAGATAACGATCCTGATCAGTTTAGAAATCTGTGTACGCTGTAAGGTTTTTACTTCTTAAACTTTTAAAATACACGTTTTGAATGGAAAGAATCCTCTTCCTGGTATAGCACACCAGCACGTCTTTTTTCTCCAATCAGAGGGGTGTCAGATGGTGTCAGCCAATCACCATTCTGCGTTGGGTAGCAACGGGTGACTGTTCTCAGGCGGAAGATGTAAGCAGCTTAATGTTCGTGTTAAATATGTTTTTTAAATTCAATTAAACGGGCACAGTTAAGACATTAAATATACATATACATACTGTATACAGTACAGTTTGCATACGGTAATATGTTTATGTTACGCGATTAAAAAATAAATAAATAAAAATGAAAAGTCCAGTACCAGCTGGATTCGAACACCCAACCTACCAGCTGGTGGTCACGCACCTAGACCAGTAGGCTACAAGGGAGCTCACATGATCAGGCAGGCGAAACAGCCCTACATAGCTCTGCCGCAGTACACGGATATAATCATACCGTTATTAAATTATTGAGATATGCGATTCCATATTATATTCCCTTTTAATCAAATTCTAAAAGTATGCTTGTTGACTCCGGTTTCACGTTAGTTAAAGACTTCGAAGCTTACAATGTTTAGGGAGAAATGGAATACCGGTGTGTATTTTTCCTTGTGATATTTTAAGCTCTAGTTGAATGATAGGTGTCGCATTTTAAATCATTTTCGTAGCTAGAAATTATGAAACGCCCTGTTAAAAGCAAGGAAGTTTTTATGCCCCGTTGAAGTAAAACAAAATGCCTGACAAAGTATGGCTTGGACAGATTCCAAGTGCTTGTACAAATGTGCTAAAGAAATTATACTTTGAGTATACAGCTTGTCCAAAGTCATCCATTATTAAAACTATTAGTAATATCTTCAGTAAAGGCTTTGATGCATAAATATTTCTGATAAAGGTAGGTTGTGTACTTCTGTCCAACTGAGCAATCTTGCTTTCATAATATATACCAACATTTTAATGACTGATGATTAACATGCTGTAATACACAGTTCCAAATTAAAGGCTCAAATGCTGTACATGAGAGGTTAAGCTCCCCCTGGCGGTTTTACAAGGCGACGCCGGATAGTTAGTCACGTGACACACGTGACACACGTGATACCGCGTGATACTGCGTGATACTGTGACACGCCCACCGGGGTATGCCGCGAAATACCTCACCCATTTTGAATGGCTGCATCTGTACTTAGAAAATGATTAATTTTGGTAATAAACGTTCTGTATTTTTTTTCCCTTGACCACTTTCTTAGCATAGGTACAGAATGTTTGTTTTTGGTATCCAATTTCTCTTAACCTTCCATAATTCCATAATTATTTGCAATTCAGTATATTTGTACTGTATAAATTTGTATATATACTTGTATATAGGTTGAGACGCAGAGCAGTCAGTAAAATTATAGGAGTGCTACTGCACTGCTTTTAGACAACTACATTTCTTTTTATAACAATACAGCTGCCTAGTAAATAGACAAATATAATTGACTACAAAGTACAAAAGAGAAGATAATCTTGTGGAATTGTCTCTGATAAGCCTAGTTTATTTGGATTTCTGATGAAAATTGTGTTCTGTAAATAGCCTTTACTGGAAGCACACCACATTTCTTAAGATAATATTGAAGTTCAAAATAGTTTACATTTCTATGAAAGGCTATGAGAGGTGAAATAAAATGATTTTAGATGGTTTTTAAATTTTGTGCCTCATGAATGCAGTTTATGAAGACCACACAGTTTTGGTTTATCTGATTATCGATTCCGCAGTGGAGGAATACATATATCCTAGTAATGATAATCAGGAAAGCAGAAACCCTACAGCTGAAAAGAAGATTTCCTACAAATTTGTGAAGTTATCCCCTTAAGGGCTGTAAATGGGAGGTATGAAAATTGAATCAAAAAAGCAGTATCATCAATTACAGTGCAAACATGCTCCTAGCTATGCTAAGAATTGTTGTATGTGCGTTAGTCAAAATTCAGCCTTTAAAGCAGTTTTTAGAGAGCTTTAACAAAAATACACAAAATATTGCACTGTATCCAGGTTTTAAATGTCTATATCTGCATATGTCTATCTTTATTAAAATGCAAACTTAAACAGTACAATATGAATTGGAAAAGTGCAATATACTGTAATACAATATTTACTTAAATAATGAATAAAGAACAAACTTGCACTATATTAGAAAGCAGTAATATATAAATATATGTAAATATGGCCATGCTATAATATAGAAAATTATCAAAAATAAATAAAGGTATCAAATGTAGAATTGTTTATTTTTCTTAATTAACATTGTGGATAATTACTTTGCAGTGGAACAAAAAACATTAGAAACAAATTTGCAATATATATAAGTAAAATCATATAACCATATGTTTTAAAAAATATAATTCAAATTAGTAAAATGTCAATTTATCCGATACAAAGAATGGGGTTGGTGACATCAGCACCTTGGACAGCTCCTTGAAACTGGTAAACAGTATAGCTATGTCAGGAACATGGGCAGAAATTTCTCATTTTATGCTCTCCATATCATTGCTGCTGAATTACAAAAAATATAAACCTCTAAGATTATGAACGTGCATACAGGAATAAACTTTGCAGGACCTTTGATTATAAATACATTGACATAAATTGTATTCATCATCCTCAAATGATCAGTCATTTGCCCCTGATCAAAATATCTTTTTAAAAGTGTATCCTTAGTTTGATTTCGTTTCTGAGTACATCTTCATATGCAATTGTGTTCTTAAATATATTTTTTCCTGATTTAATTATTTGTCAGTCTGTTTCCACTATCTTCTTAGCAAATAAAATGATTTTGGGAGATTCCTCAAGTGTGGACTGTGAAGTAACGACATGGAAAGACAAAACAGTGATACAGAAAGCAATGGGCTATGGAATATATTTTATGCTTATGTAAGTATTTACTCTATATCTTCAAAATTGGCTTTCAGAACATATTTTGGTAGAGAAAGCAGCATAGTAAATATCAAACTATACATACAGGTAAACAGCAGCATCAAATCTATAGAACAGATATAAGATCATATGCAGTAAAAGATTCTGGTGTTTTTTTTCCTCTAATTGTGTACTTACCTGTAATTGAGTCATACCACCACAAGATGTCAGATTTCTACATTAACCAAAGTAATAATTTGTAATTATTATAAAATAGAATAATAATTCAACTAATTCATTGTTACAATGTAGTGAGCCCAAGAGAGATATTTGAACGGACTGTCAGTCATTAGATATGGAATTTGGCCACAGTATTAAGATATCAGGGGTTGATTTAAAGTTTCATACTGCTGTGACTTTTTGTAGACCCTTGTGAACCGACCATGTATGAAATATGCTAGAATTTATAAATGTATCTTCCAGTTTTTCAATTAAATATTTATATTTAGAAGATAGGAAATGCAGCAGGGCTTTTTTGTGAACAGTTGTTTTAATTTAATTTAAAAAATCACGAATAACAAATCTTCAAAAAAGTTTTCTCATCTGCCTTCAATCTGCCAGAAAACAAAAACATTGATTTTTATTAACACTGCTAGCTGAAAAACATCCACCTACAAAAGCACTTCTGAGGAAAACCCCAAGCAGAGCGCCCATGGTAGACACCAAATGTCTTTCAAATTTAATTTTCTGGTATTTCCAGCATATAGGAAAATACGTACCCATCATTCCAGATGTACAGAACATGGAAGTATAATCTTCAACAATACCACCTAAATCTTCTACCATCTATACCATCCTAAAAGGTGTATCTTAGAGTCTATCAAGTTTTAGATGAAAGAAAAATATTCTCAAATATGATGTCCCTGTTAGTGGGAATATGTAACTTTCAATAAATAATATGAATCTGAGATAGTCAACATTGTTTATGTTTCTGTATATTTCTTCATGTACTGTGTAATTAGATTCCTGTTTATTCATCAATTCTTAATTCAACAATGTGACGTCCTGAATGTCTATCAATTATAATTTGTGAATAATCTTTTATTTCTAATAAGGTTTATTTTTCAAATAACTGCCATGGTAGAAAATATCAACTTTTATTTCATATATGCTGTATTTGTAAAGATTAAACCTTTATCTTGATACTGTTAAAATCAAAATAGAACCCATTTAGGTCTGTCCACCTATAATCAGTAAATAAGAAATATTTTGGAATACACGTCAAGCACAGTATTGAATTCACACAGTAATTATGTTTGTACCTACTTTGTACTCAGACCTAGTTTATCCACATTTTAAAAAAATATATATAACCAAGATTCAGAAAATTAACAAGTAATAATTAATAAAAAATGCTATTTCTTAAATATTTTTTTAACAAAACAGTAAAAGAAATGACACTTCTACACATTGCCCTACCAGAGAGTTAACTCAAACTGGAGGAGCTAAACATCTCTCACTGGCTAAACAGCAAGATTGCAGCCACCTCGTTATAGAACCTAGTTTTGCACATATTAGAGGAACACTGATAAAATAAAGCTCACTAAAATGCAGTGGACCTTGAAAAGCAGTGCAAATGGCACATAGAAAGTTAGAGTTTGCTGGTATCATTGTCTGGGCTTGAACTTTTTTTCTCAATGTTCACTGAAAAAAATCATCCTATACTACTTTATCTACACAAAAGCTACATTAAATAGGATTTATGCTTCTGCATTTCTACACTATACCTTGAACTGGAGATCATGTACTATTAATGGAGTTTGAAACAAAAATAAAGAAGCCAAAGTCAAACCCACATCTCAACCAGTTCTGCTTACCTACAGTATATATAAATCTTGAGCTTCTTGCTTACTTGCTTAAGAGTTTCATTTTCATATGCCTCCTTTCACAGCATCTTTGCTCTTTCAGCAGCAGCTTGGCTCATGCCTTATTAAAGGAGGTTGGTTCACCCCAGCCATGTGAATTACCCAAAAAACTCACTATTCAAATTCTGCCTTATGTACCTTAGTTAGAGTTTGACTTAACTGTTGATGATTATTTAATAAGAGTACTGTAGTATGAGCAAGACTACTGACTACTGTACCGTAAGTGACCTCAAATTATACATAATATTTTGTCCGTGTAACTGTGGGGCAGTCTGCAGCAGACCTTTTTAGACAGCCTTAGTGGTCACAGGCAGGAAATTAATTTCATGCAATATTTTGAATTATATTAATGGCAGTTATTTATTTAGTAGACTAACTACTGTAGCCCATTGGGTAGTGTCACGCCCCACACTCTCCCTTGCAAACGCTGTTCCATTCCTGTCACGCCCCACACTTTCCCTCGAAAATGGCGTTGCATTCTCAAACCCACTGTTTCACAAACACATTCCTAATTGAACCCATCACATTCCCACATGCACTAGATTCCACAAATACTCACTCCTGAACCAATTATCCAACCACATCCTTTTCCTTTCAGTATTTAAAGTTCCCTCACACACTAACCCATGCTCCCTATTGAGAAGCCTCCAGTAGAATTATCTTGTGTGTGTTTCTAAGCCTTTTTTGACTGATCTCCTGGTACCAAATGCTTGCTCCTGCCTTTTGACATCGCCTTTTGGATTTTGTTTTTGGATTGTCTTTTGGATTTCTCTCGTTAGTGGACTCATTGCCTCCCTAATTGACCTAGCTCCTGGATTTGATCTTTTGGATTGTCCCTGTGCTACTCCACATTCTGTGGGATTCACGGTTATGCATTAGGATCCTCTTATTCTACCAGTTGGTTTCTTGACAGGTAGTTAGTGACTAATTTATCTATTTATCCACAGCTATTTTTTAAAGAAGCTATGGCATTATAGATACCAATGGTTGAATGGACATGCAAAATAACTGTATTTAATATTATTAGTATTAGTTATAAAAGCATACATTACAAAATGTTGCATACATTTTGATAACATTGTCAAAATGGTTTAAGTTGCCTTTTTATATATAAAAATAAAATAAACATGATTGCAATGGAGCTGTACTCTGTAGAGAACATATCACTACTAATGCTTGATCAAGTCAAGAATGTAAAGCTTTCTCTCTTAAATAACTAAACAATTTGAAAGAAACTTTAATTAAACTCAAATTGATCATTTAGATTCATACAGTATGTAAATGTTTAAAGGGTGTAAAATGAATTAGTTACAAAAACACTGAAAGAAATTTAATAATAGTCATCTGATTATTTAATGAATTGGCTAGAATGCTTAATAGTTGAGAAATTATTTCAAATGTTACAAATTTACCTGCAAGCTCCTTCTAAATCAAATCTAATGAACAATATTAGTAGGTACATTTGGATGTCTCTTCAAATTACTTTTAGTGACACTCAACCAGTTACAGTTACTTAAATATAGAGCCTTCAGCCTTTGTAGCTAAATACCTCCTTTTGCCTATGGTATCTTCCCCCTACATATTGCAGACCCACTAGTTACTATCTAAGTAATGTGCAAGTGGCACATATTTACAGTATGTAACAATTTTAAAGTTATATCAGGAGTAAGTTTGATCTATGCATAAAAGTCTGTGGAACTTGGTCTTGTGAAATTAATTTTAGCATATCCTGCAGCTGGCTTTGATACTGTCCAATCAAATTGAAAATATGACTAATGACCAAACCTTTGGCAACCTAGGGTTTATTTACAAATGTGGAGAAACCACCAACTACCAGAAAAAAATATTCAAAGCAGAAATAAGAACTACAACTCCAAGAAAGTGACAGGACTATGTTAGTAGTGGTTTTGATTATTACTGCCCACATAATTTTAAGATGGCAGAATAACTTTAATAACTCTGCACCAATTGGGAAGGATTTGCAGCTGTGGTGTAATTTATAGTCTAAGTCTGCATACACTTCTGTCAAAGTATTTAAAAAATGTATTGCTGTAATGATGGTATGGAATAATGTCTGCACTACAAATCATTGAAAAACCTAAGATGGCTGTCTATAGTATATACATTGTGAAAATGTTTGTTGTTTTCTGACAGATTCTGACAATCATTATTCATTGTGCTTGATAATGGTGACTTTCCAGGGACTATCAGTCTTTATAGCACATCTTTGAAACTTTTTTCCCATAAGCAAATAAAACAATACAGTATGTACTGTAGAATACCTGTAACTGTTGTTAAGCATGAACCACATTAGACTATCAAAGTTGTAAAGTCCAAAGTCCCCACATTACATGGCACTGAATTGCAAGACATTTAGTACTGAATTCCATAAATTTAATTTTACTGCACATGATAAGGACTATTAACTATCAGTTTTTATCACACTCCATTCTGCTTTACAAAAGTTACTGTTTATGATGCAATAGAAACAACAGAATGTTTCTGAAGATCATGTTACATGGTAACAGCTTCAAATACTGTAGATTACTAATATATGTTTTTGGGAAAACACAGTTCAGGATATGAACAGAATCCACTGAACATGTTTTTTGAAAGCTCCTTCAGGTTTTTGTTTCACTTATACCATTATGACTTGGTTCCATTACTAAATTTGTAATCTTTGAATCTGGTTTCTTCGCAGGCTGTAGTACTTTTGTAGATTCCTGTGCACAATGTATTCTCTACTTTGAGGGAAAAGCACTGCTGCATTTCATGTTTCCTGTGGGGGATGTTCACATTTACATCTCTATTTGATCTTTTCTTGTCCATTGAATCATCCTGGGGTACAAAGAATTAACAAAAAATAGCAATACTAGAATTGAAAGTAATAAAGGGTGGTGGGACATGTCTGTCTGTTTATGAAAGTAAAGCTTCTTACCTAATCTATATCATAAGGTGAGATTAATGTGGATACATTCATTTTGGTTTTGTTGTGTAAGCTTATTCTTAAGGAGTTTACATAAAGTAGCTTAATACTGAAGTAATTAGATTTATAAATATGTTATATTTACATTCTATTTTTATATTCTATATTTACATTCATACATACCTAATACACAAAATAATTGCTATAATAATAAAATACTATTGGAATGGCATAAGCATATGCAAGGATCTACTTCAAATGCTAATGCTAGTAATATTATATTATTACTAGCATTATATTCAAATACTCCTAATGCTAGTAATATTATTTGGATGTATATACAGTATACAGTACTGTACATTGCTTCTAGCCAATAATAATAATAATAATTGCTTATACTTATATAGCGCTTTTCTGGACACTCCACTCAAAGCGCTTTACAGGTAATGGGGGCACCCCTCCACCACCACCAATGTGCAGCATCCACCTGGATGATGCGACGGCAGCCATAGTGCGCCAGAACGCTCACCACACATCAGCTATTAGTGGGGAGGAGAGCAGAGTTATGTAGCCAATTAAGAGGCCATGATTGGTAAGGGCCAATGGGAAATTTGGCCAGGACACCCCTACTCTTTTCAAGAAACGCCCTGGGATTTTTAATGACCACAGAGAGTCAGGACCTCGGTTTTACGTCTCATCCGAAGGACGGCGCCTGTTTACAGTATAGTGTCCCCGTCACTATCCTGGGGCATTAGGACCCACATGGACCGCAGGGTGAGCGCCACCTGCTGGCCTCACTAACACCTCTTCCAGCAGCAACCATAGTTTTTCCCAGGAGGTCTCCCATCCAGGTACTGACCAGGCTCACACCCGCTTAGCTTCAGTGGGTTGCCAGTTGTGAGTTGCAGGGTGATATGGCTGCTGGCATAAAAATGATTTGCCTTAGATTTTTCTATTATGATTTTCCAATGTAATTAACCTATTATTCCATTAATAATAGTGTGAACTTTTAAGTTTTGTCCATGGAAGTTAGCCATGATTTTGAAAGTCTTGTTCAAGTCATGCACATAAGCAGGAGACAAAAATCACTGAATATCAGAACTGTACATTTATTAAGTAATACTGTACATGTGGCCAAAAACTTTCAGGTTTTAAGTACATATGAGCATAGACATAGTATGAATATTGTGAGGAGCCAAAATGGTTGTTTATCTTGGCATTTTTTTTCTTTCATTTTAGATTTACATATTCTTCAAGAGGTAAAGCCAATTGATTACATGTAAAAAAGAATGAATAGAATCTCACAATATACTACAAACTACAAACTCCATAATTTTCAGGACATCTAATTTAATAATATACAGATGATAAAAGCAAAGAGTTTTGAAATATTTTAGATTGCTTAACAAGGCATATGAATATTTTCATTTATATTTCTTATTTTTACAACTACTGTATGCAGTACATGAAAAATTATACTGGTGTTAGTTAGATGTGGTACTTTCTTAGTTGTCATATCTATGATTCTTTACAGTGTATGTTTTTTAATTTTATGCATGAGGTGTAATACTTACACTAAAATTGATATAGTCTGTATGGAATAACCTTGAAACTGTAACTCCTGTCAAACTGTTTCAAATATAAGTCTTTGACTTGCAGGAAGTTGGAGTTGAACCATGACAAACATCAATCATAAATCTGGAGGGACCAGAAAACAAATGTATACTCAATGAGGCTGTCCATATCTATTAGTATCATTGACAGGGGAACATATCTCAGTATTAACTTGACATTTCATTTCATTAGTGTTCAACATTCTGGAGATGTTTAATTGCAAGAAGACAGGTGTCTGAAATTTGGCAGGAACTCATACCCAATGATAGAAAATTAATAGAAGATATAATACACTATATCATGAAATCAGTCCTGCCTTTGCCTTGCCCCATTGCTTGTCAGGACAGGCTCTGGCTCCCCTGTAACCCTATATTGGATAAAGTGGTTAGTAAAAGGAAGGACGGATCACAAAATTTGAGTTCAGTTAGGAAATTTTCCAAACCTGTAATTTCAAATAGTAATGTTTCCTTCAGGTTACTACACAATTGTTATGAATTGTAATATGTCATATTAAGATTAAATAAATTAATATCGCTAGAAACAATAGTTTTTAGGTAAACATAAACAATGAATTTATTTATATTTTTTAATCGTATAAATTCACTATATATAGAAATTATTTTGTTTTATTAATGAGGAGAAATAAAGAAATAAAATGTTTTGAAGACTATTAATAATAAGACATTCAGCAGTTTTCAGAGTGTGAATTGAGCACAAACACTGAATATGATGGATGTAAAAGCTCAATCTGGCATAGTCCAATGTCTTGACTGATTTACTGGAGGAGCATGGAGGAGCTTAGTGAGGGCATGTCAGGTTTGAAAAAGTTATAGTTTCTTATAGTGAAGGGTACCATGAACATCAATAAGTATAGTAGCATTTTGGATCACAGAGTACTCTTACAGCCAGCTGCAATTCTCTCTGAAAGCCACAGAGTAGTACACACTGACAATGCTGGAGACTGCTATGCCAAATGGCCAGACAATCAGCAAATGCTATCGAGACCCATTTTGGAGGTTAAGTCGTTGTTACTGTCTCATCATGTTTTACCAGCATGGATGCAATTTTATAGTGATACAGCAAAGTGTCATGTTAAAAATCTAAATTTATACTGTAACACATTCGTTCCAGAATGACATTGTAAACATTTTATATTGCAATTCACAAAAATAGGTTATATCACTGGAATGAACTACAATGGGAAATTAAGACATATCTGGAGAAGGCAACTTATAAAAATGCACAAGAATTAAAAATGCAAAAGAAGAGCAGAATATTCCACAGGCCACCAATCAAATTGTGAAGAGCGTCAGTATTATGAAAATAGCAATCACTAACGCAAAGGGTAGACCTGCAAGTTGTGAAATACATTGCAAGTAGTTGCTGTTTGCTTTCAATCTTTAAATGTTGTCATGTTTTTGACATTTCATTTTAATTTGTACCAAACAATCTGCTTGGACATATTTCAGAGTCTAAAGATTAAATTCACTGTACTTTCAAGAAGATGTATGTACAGTACTGTAGTTTATCCTGTCAATAAAAAAACTGCTATTTACTTTCTCATGTTCTTTAAAGTTCTACTATGAGTTTCAAAAAGCTTTATGTTGGAATACAGATCACAACACTCTTTCAATAAGCAGTTTATGACAACAGTTTGACTTTGAAAGGCTATATTTAAGGATTAAGAATTATAGAAAAGCATATCCATTTACTGTATATCTTGCATTTAACACTTCTCATTTTCATCTTCTGGTCATTAGGTTACTTCAAAGGCAGAATGGTGACATCTCAGTAGAAAGCTTCATGCAATTATTTAACATGTGCCAGGCATTATGCCACCCATAATGTAGTGCTTTTAACTATATTATGTGTATTTGTTATGCATTATTACTATTTATTATTATCTATTATGCTAAGATATGTTTTTCCCCCAAAAAACATCATAGTTGTGCTCCAGTCTGATGATGCCAGGCTACAGAACATTATGGGTTTTTTTTTGTGTGTAAGCCAATTTTTCGTATATACTGTAAAACACTCTAGACAGGTTATTTATCATTTTGCATCACTCTGGCATCTTTTGGGTAAAACTGCAACACTAAAGATAAAGTTTGCCATCCAGAATATCCTGAGATAATGCTCAGCAGCCAATTTAATGTTCAGTGTAATAATCTCATAAAATGAAAAAATAGCAGTAGATTTCTGTGCATGGTATACCAGTTTCAAGTCAATGATAAATCATTTCTTTACTAGAAAAGTGTATTGATCTGCACAGCTAACTAACATAAGACAATTAGCTTCCCTTGCTTAAGCTTTAGCAGTTGAGGAAATTTAAGGATGTAATTAAGGCAGG
This sequence comes from Lepisosteus platostomus, assembly GCF_059453375.1. NCBI lineage: Eukaryota > Metazoa > Chordata > Actinopteri > Semionotiformes > Lepisosteidae > Lepisosteus > Lepisosteus platostomus. Next base: position 55,695,521 of record NC_142618.1, read on the forward strand.
AGGCAGAAACTATGACACTCTTAGCTATTTGTATATTCTACTATTTATTAATTAAAATAAGAATGAGTTTCTGCTAGGCTGTTTGTCTCTTTACATACTCATTGTCACATTTTCTAAACAATGTTTTACTTGTTTTTAAAGAGATTACAAGAAAACTGCATTAAAATAAAGTTCATAAAGCAAATGGGAACTTACAGGAAAGGCAACTAAAAATATAAAAAGAATGTTAAAAATAAGAATCCTTAAAAGAATATATACTTTTAAAGAAGTCATACAGTATGTACTACTTTAAAAAACAGTAATGCAATGCAAAACATAAAGGTATTTCCATCTCTACCATGCATGTACGTACAGTATATTACAGTAGATATGTGCATTCCAACTGGTATAAGTGTGTCAGAGAATGCAGTGGGATCTGCCAGTATGAAATTGTGTAAAGTGCGTGTTTAAAATTAATTAGCTCGAATGACAGCATTTTAAAGTTAATTAAATTATTTTCACAAAATACATCCAAAACTGGTGTGCCATCAGTTTTGCTTGATTATAGACAAGAAACGTACTGTAAGTCTCACAGAGAAAAGGCCCCTTGTAGTTACTGTTGAAAAAGAACTGTAAAGAGCCCCACAGCCCTGTGTGCTTGGTTCCATCAATGAAGGGGTCTGGTGGTTCAATAATGACGTAAGGTACATTCATTTCCTTAGAAGGCAAGGTCAATGCTAATTGCAGCTTACATAGTGATCATCTTCATGTCATTTTATAGCATTTTTTTCTGCAAAGAGTGTTGTCTTTCAGGACAACAATGGCCCTATCCACATGTGTTGTTGCTCAATGGTTTGTTGAGCATGACCTGTTAACCAGATCTGAACCAAGTCAAGTATTTATGGTATATTCTTCGTATATTCAGTTTTTTATCTTCCTTAGCCAGGTATTAGTTGATTGACTTTTTCATAGAAAAATTGCTCCATATGCTTGCTACAGAATTCCAGACAATCCAGATGCTGGCAGATTCTGTAACAAGGTGCAAACAGGTCGCACATGGTGCACCATAACCCTATCAGGGTGACTGCACATATTGTAAGTCTTTCCATTTTTCGTCCATTATCTCTATATAAAATAGGCAACTAGATAAAGTTAGGAAAGTAAACACAACGTTTTGGCTGTGGAGGCTTCTTTGGGTGTGAGCTCCACACCCGAGTGTGAGAAGAAGGCTCCACAGCCGAAACGTTGTGCTTACTTTCTTCTCTTTTCAGCATGGAACAAACCTATTACTTGTTCCTTTGCAGCCTACGCATGCTGACGCAGCTACCCACCTGAACGAGATAAAGTTATAATTTAGATCCTTAGCCATTTACTCAAATATAACAAATTATAACAAAACTTATTTTTTCTAGGTATTTTGGCAGAGATGAAATGGGGAACACAGAAAATAAAATGTATGCAAAGGAGATTATGTGACAAGTACACAAGGAATTAGCCTATGGTTAGAGCTTTAATGGCCTGCAACTTTGTTTGTTGTTGTACCTACAATATGTTTTGGGCTCCTTTTTAATGTTGTGCCATCCAAGATGTTAAAAAAAACATCATATCTTCAATTGTTTCATTCAAAACTGTGATAAAGTAAAAAATCTGACACCTCTGAACTAGTTAAAATAAGGACATAAAAGTTACAAATAACTGGGGGCCATTCTGCCCATCTAGTTTGTTTTATTTAAATTGGCCATGTTGCTTGTTCGTTTAATTGTACAGCAGATGTTGCTTGTTAAAACTGAAATGGCAGCTGTCTGTTCATGGTTTGCTATGAAAAGTACAAAAATAAACTCTCAGATGTCAACTGTTCAACAATGTATTTCAAAACTGGACTTGGTTTGACGTAAGCAAGGAGAGCAGAAAAGGTACTTAATACTGCTACAGTGAAACTCAGAGTCTGAACTAAAATGTTGCCAAGACCTTTTCCATTTGTAAGAACATGTATGTAACAGGATCTGAGTAAGATGATGTAGTCATATTTTTGAAAACAAATCTCTGTATGGTTTAACTAAATAATTTAGTAGGCTCACATAAAGAATGAGGGCTATTTATTTTTATACATTCATAAAACTACATTAAAGTCTCACATTCTGATGTAATCAAGAGCTAAAATCTACATTAGATAACCAGGGAGTTAAACCAGGGAAGAAAAAGGAAAGGTTTGGTGAAAATTAAAAATTAAAGTAAAGTCTCCATCTTTTACAAATATGTCCACTGGAAAAGAGTTTAACCTTCCTTTAGCCAAAAAATGATTTTATATGCTTACATACTAAGAAATAATACATACCATTGTTACTATCAAGTGATATAACAAAGCAATATTGCTTTCTGACAGTAATATTTTCTACTTATTGTGAACTATTCCAAGCACCCCCTTATTTTATTAACTGTAAAAAATAAGAAACAAATTTACAGCATATATTTTAGTCAATGACAGACAGGTGACGGGTATCCTGAAGGGAAATAGTTTTGAGGTCTTACAGTGTAAAACTATAGCTCTTTTGGTGAGTGAATTCAAGCTGTGCGTGTTTCAGACTATAATGTTATAAGTCAGCAACTAAAGAGGTTTCAAAAGAGCAGTGAAGACCAACTCAGATTACTGGGCGTTGGAAATAATGCACTTTAATGAAAATTTCATTTTCAAGCAAGCAAGAGAGAAAGAATTTAGCATATTCTTGAGTTTACCTAGCATTCGAACAGTCAATAAAAATATTGAATTACCCCACCATGATATCAAATCTAGCTCCTAAATGCAAACACAAAATACAAATCTACAGACCAAATTACGTTATTACAAAACTAAGAAGCTTAACCTAAGGACATAAATAGAGTCTGCACACATTTACTCTAAGAGTGTTCAAGGCTCCTTTATTAACTCAATTTGCAAATACACATTTAATAAAAGTGTTTAGTTTGTTGGCACAAGTGATACCCCTGCAGGAACTACTAAGGCTCTTTTGCAGATGTCAGACAGATGGCCATAATCCAGAGGCGCTGACTCCATAGGTGCCAGGGGCTCAAGAAGCTGCAGACAAAGTTATTTACAGTATTTTGATGTACATTCTAAGCATTGTGTGCATTATTGCATACTCAAGACAGATCATATTTTGGCATCCTATATGTATAAATATACCTCCTGTCCCAACTCTCAGCAACAGAAATACATAAAATTCAGTGCTTATGCCACAACCAACACTTCCACTGAATCCCCCCCTCACAGGCACAGAAAGATCAACACTACCCAGTGTTGTGAGGAGAATACCCAGAGGAGAGGCCAACTGTCAAAAAGCTGAAGCTGAACCATAGGCATCAACAATTTTTCTTCTGAGGGCCACAGAGAGCTCTTTTGATTTTGGCATGACGTTGCCACACACCTCAATTGCAAAGACCAAACCAGACCACAGGTTTCTGATGTTTATAGAAGGCAGTGCCTTCCAAGTTACTCTCTAATGATGTTCTAATCATTTGCACCTGTTTTGGTGCACCTGATTCTAATTTTAGGCATTTGATGCAATGGTAAAGGTAGGGGTGTACTAACTTTGTCCACACAAGGAAATTATAATAATTATAATTATTAATAATTGCTTACACTTATATAGAGCTTTTCTGGACACTCCACTCAAAGTGCTTTACAGGTAATGGGGATCCCCTCCACCACCACCAATGTGCAGCATCCACCTGGATGATGAGAAATTAGAAAGGTGATCTAATTAAAAAAATAACATTGAAAAAATACATTTTGCACTCATTTGTACTATTTAAACATCAAGGGATTTACAGGCAAGTCTTGCCTCTCTCAATGTCAAAGTGCTTGAGTCAACCATCCGAAAGAGACTGCACAACTTTGCCCTACATGCAAGGTCTGGAAGGAAGAAGCCTCTGCTCTCAAAAAATTGCATTTATGTTGATTTAAATAGTACAAATGAGTGCAAAATGTATTTTTTCAATATTATTTTTTTAATTAGATCACCTTTCTAATTTCTCATCTATCAGTATTGTTGATCAAACATCCTTATGTCCAAAAATGTAAAAAATGACAAACCTTTTCATGGAGTGTACTTATGTTTTCACACCACTGTACTTGTCCTTGTATATTAGCTGTCTGTGAAATTAACTATATACAGTGACTTTGTCATCGTTCATTAACATTATTTTAATTAAAAAACATTAAAATAACCCCACATATAAAGATACAAGTTTAAAGGTATATTTACATTAAATAACAATTAAATTGTAAAAAATATTATATTCTACAATTCAACAGTGGTAGCTTTATAAAGCAAAATATAAATTATTCCATCTTCCATGTCCAATAGTAGCAAAGTGTTTTTAAATTCGGTCTACCAAGCAATGACTTCAATATGTATCTGATGTTATCATGTAGCATGCTTGATGTCTCTGAATAGAATGATCAATAAGTAATCCCAGCTCTCTTTGTAGAATTGATAAGCACAGATATGGGAAAAAGGGAAAAAAACTTTTTTTTTAGATAGCATTTTTGTAGGATGAGATGCACTTGTGTATATTTTGTTTTAGCTAAATAAAAAGGAACAGGGCAAGAATTTAATGGACAAACTTGTGACTGGTCCAATTTGAAAAATGCAAAACATTTTTTTAATTAGCATAAATCTGACATAATGACATCTGTGATTTGTAACTATCAGCACAATAATTTTAAGCAATATCTAGCTTTTTACATGTAGATCTTCTCAATCTATTTTAAGACTGGTTTCTCGGGGGTCGTCCGTACCACTTTTAAAAAGTGAAAAAATAGAAAGGCAGTTTCATCAACACAGCACATGGCTTAGAACTTGCTGTGCTGCAGAAGGTTTCAACTTTCTTGGCCACTGTAAACCTTTGTATGTCAAAGGGCAATCTTTACAGATATGATGCATTACAGCTAAACAAGATGGAAAATGTCTGTTTTGTGAAAGGACCTACAGACAAATTGAAAAACAATTTACAAAGTGAAATAGAAAAGGGAAGATTCCAAAGAAAAAAATGCAAGGGAGATACATGGGTATCCAAAAAAATAGGAACCTAAGTAAAAAGTATAAATTGAAATGACAAGGCAATTAAATAATTACAGTATACATGACAGATGCATTAAGATCACGTAATAGAAGCTACTGTATTTATATGGAATTGCACTAAATAAACACAATATATGAAAGAATTGTAGGTGTATCACTACAATACACAGAGAATTCACACACAGAAAAATGATATATATAAAATGAATTGAAGGCTTGGAAAATGGGTCACCCTTATAAAAAACAGTACTGAACACCAGTTTCAGATAGCAATTATATTGCTGTTTTATGCAATTAAACCAGAGATGTATGCATAGATAAAAGAAGAGGTTATCATGTGAGATTATGATTTTCTACACATAAATTAGATTAAAAAAACATTGGGGATGTCAAAGGCTGAAACTGAAATAGCGGGTATGGCTAATGATTGCATCCTAACTCAGAACACCTAGAGGGAATGAGTGGGGAGCTGTGTCAGCTGCAAAGCAACAAGCAGAGGTTAATTTCAAGCTGAACAGTAAAAGGAAGAAAAACAGCATTCCAACTGTGGAGTCTTCTTCAGATGTGTATTTTTACTTTTCAGACGGGAATTAACCTCTGCATGTAGCTTTGTGGCTAAGACAGTTCTACCCACTAGTTATTCTAGTTTACAAAACTAATGCCTGTATTGATCTAGCCTTTTAAACTATCGAGACAGAGTAAGGAAAACACAAGTGAGAGAATATTAGGCAACTGTGATCATAACATGATAAGTATAGTTTGAAACTTTAAAAAGAGATTCCAAAATAAAGATTTACCACTAGAAAGAAGACTATGTAGGAATGAAACAAAAATAAAGTGAATCGGTATGTGATAGGCTGCTAAGAAACCAACAGAAAATGGTAATTATTCAAAGTACAGAAAGATCGATCTGCAGAGTAAGTAAATCAAACACTTGAAAGTAGTGGTCAAACTGGTTTAATAAATACATTAGATTAAACAGAAATAAAGGAATCACTGTATAAAATTATAAATTGGAACAAAATCCAGTTATAGTAGGGGAGTACAATAATTGCAAGAGCAGAGAAAAATAAGTGGATAGAAAGGCCAACACAGGGAAGTAATATTTCAATAAAGGTTTCTTCAAAATTACAACAGCAAAATAATACTAGTAAGAAATCTTTGATATGACATTTTTAGAAGATAGTTAATATTTTTTTGGTGTACTATATATCAATTAAGAAACTGTAAACAGAGCAAAGGACAGGTTCTATATTAGTGTGAGAATCCTTTTAAGATTAACAAATCTGCAGTATCTGAAAGTACAGATGCCTCCACCTAGAATACGCAAGGTGTTAGTTGGTAAAGCACAGTAAGCACCACAGTATGACGGACAAAGCAGTGTTATGGCATTTTTAGTTTTTTTTTTTTCATATAATCTAATGCAGAACTCCACTTCTCTATAAAACTGCCAGGTGGTGCAGTGAATCTTTAAAGTACCGCACACCAGTACAGTAATAAATGTTTATGAACCCATTAGTGTTTTCCTGATTTAATCATACCTCTAATCATACTGTATACATACTGTACTTGTGACAAACAGTTTGATTAAACACAATGATTACACACAATTTCAAATAAGATATTGTATGTGTGAAATACATATTATTTATTATATTTATTTTATTATTATGTTTTTATTACTTTTTTACTTTATTAGAAAGAGAACATTTTTTATTATTCCAAGGGGAAATTTGTTAAAGAAAGTACAGCTTGTGCATTGGCCTGAAATCAAACCCATGCCTCCCATATGATAACTAGAATGCTGCTAGTGATGGGCCAATGTGTCACTTGTACAACTGAATATGTTGGATCCTGAGAAATGTAGTTTCTTGCGTCATGTTTTGAATGCCACAAGCTAAGTTAAAAACAAAGAGTGTTGCTTAATAAATGATTTATTTGATCAGAAGTTTAATTAGCCACAAGTGTTTTGAAAATCAATAAAAATTTCTGAATGAAAATGTACAATAAATTACTGAGACACACAGCAAACTGAGGTAATAAAGAGAATATCTGATGCTCAGACTAACTGAATAAACTTTACTTATTTTCTTAAACTGGTCTATTTTTATACATTCCTGTTCTGCATTTCTGTACTGTTTACTTTAAAAAAACAGTAATGTCAGGGAGCATTATGGATCTATACACCATTTCGTTTAGGACAGTGATCAGAAATACACAGCAGCAATGTCTAGCAGAGGGAATACATTGTGTGGAAAAGCCAGCAGAATCCCCTGATTTAAATCCAATACAGATGGTATGGCACTCCCTCAAAGACTTAATTTGAAAGACAACAAAACAGACCACAAAGCAAGCACTCATCACTGCACTTATTTCCAGCTATATAAAAATGTTGTATTTATATTCATAAATGTATATAATTAATAACATTCTTATACTTTGGTTATTTTTATCTTTGGCTTCCACATTTTCCCGTATTAATATTCCTTAAGTGGATTTAAAGAAGTATCCAAACAGATTAAATGAACCTACTATTTCACTAACATCTAACACACCACAAGTGCCACCTATCTACCGTATCTTCTTTGAGAACTGAATCACTAAATTTCACATGCTGAATCACACTGCAGTCTACTGCATCTTGCCTACATCAAACACGAATTTTGGTGTGCATCAGAGATCTAGGCTGCATCTGTATTTAACCAATTGTACTCTAAGAAACAAGAGATGTTATGCATAAGTCACTTACACAATTTTTCCAGCAATTGTTCAGGATAAGGATACTACCACTGACTGATTGAAAAAAATTACAGTAGCTAATGCCCATGCTTATGGCCAAGCTAAAGTTCTATGAGCTAGCAACAGCTGTAAAGGATATAAGCAGAGTATATAACATGATATATTTAGAATGCAGATGTCTTTTGATAATGTTCATCATAAAAAATAATACTCAAATAGTAGGCGACAGGCATTCAGGGCAATTCAAATCTTTAAGAACACTATAATGGATAGAAAACAGAAATTAAAAGAAATATAGCTGAATTCTCAAATTGGGATACATAATTAGAGGAGTAAGTCTCCAGCTCCCTGTGACCCTTAATTAAGCGGTTAGAAAATAGATTGATGACTGAATTAGAGGTGTACTTCATGGAAGTATAGAGGCACCACTGCACTTCCTAATTCATATCTACATTTTCTAGTTGTCATATTGTTTAAAAAGTGGAGGATTTTCAAACAATGTAGAAGATTCAAAAAAATTAAAAAACCTATTTAACAAAATAGGACAACAGAATTAAAATCTTGTAAGCCTGAATAGATTAGTCTACTGTATATCGGGACCTTTATGAATGATTTTTATATGCACCCTTTATTCTGTATCTTGAATGGATGGAATAGTGAGTCACTTTGGATAAAGAAGTGTATTGGATAAAAAAGTATATATAATGTATATGTAAAATTCAAAGTTGGGCAAAATAATTATTATGAAAATGTGCAGTGTTACATGCATGTTACAGAAATATACTGTATATACAGTATTTATAATTTATTTTAAAAAACGCATAGCTTGAAGAAGCTACTATTTTTTTTTGTTTTAGTAGAAAATGCAAGAAAACAATAAAAAGGCCTACATAATGTTAGGAAACACATTTAAAAGTGCAGAATTTAAATCAAGGTATGTTAAAATATTACACTACACTAGTAAATACTAATTTTGGATACTGAACATCAGTTGCAGATAGCAATTTAAATCACTGTTGCTTAGTGTTTTGTTTTATTTTTCCTTAAAGCAGAGTTTACAGGTGACAGTTATTACTAATTACTAATCCCAGACCCAAATTATATATACCTATATACATGTTTTTTTACGAATAGGGGGTTACAAAAATAAACAATGACAGATATAGACATAGTGGGATAATCAATAATAATAGTAATTCCCAAATTGTAAAGATACGCCAACAATATACCCAAACAGTTGGAGACACCTGAGTTCATTGTTCTCTGAGAAGCTGTGATGAAAGAGTAATAAATCAGAGGCAAACTGGGATAAACAAATATGGTCATGAGGTCCTGGCTGGGCGTATGGATGTATAATTCTGTCTTTACGTATGGGCTCACTGTATAACTTGGCACTTCAGGAAAAAAAGTTTAAGTGAACAGTTAAGTTTACAACAACAGTTGTGACAGTCACATAGTTCTGTTGCCTTTCTGCCAAGTTGGTTCAATGGAGAGTAGCAGAGTTATATAAGGTGTGCCCTGTTTGTTACAGGGAAAATTTGGTTGGTATTTTGGTTGAAATGTCACTAGGTGGAGTGGGTTGAGTCTCCACACACTACACTTGAGTAGTGGGTAGTGGGTTGGTTGGTCATCCTTTAGATGATTGATCAAAACCTGTGACTTTAAGACTATCATACAGATATAACTATGGCTCTGCCAGACATCCAGGTGCCAGAGTCAGGCATCGCTCACAGGGAGTGCTGGAACTAGTTGGTGTCACTGTCCTTGGAGATGTTACTTATCAAGAACAACTACATCTAGGAAAATCAGATCATAAGAAATCAGAGTTTTCTTAAAACAGACATATTGGAAGCTTTCTTAACAAGGTTTTGTCTTTACATTTGATCCAAACCAGTACCCAATTCCTGGTACTCCTTTTTCTCTGTCCCTGTGTCTTGCTGTCTGTCCTCTCCTGCCTGCTCTCTTCTTTATTTCTGCCTGTCTTTTATCCCTGGTTCCTGGTCTGTTGTTGACTCTTAATGATTTACCAAGAACTTAATTAACCGAGGTACAGTTAACTAGAGATTCCTTTGTTCAATTTGTTTTAGACCCCCTACAACACCACAGTTCCTACTTAATACTCTGAATCTCCTAAGGACTGCAAATTATGATACTAGCTAGGTGGTGATGATTGTTTCTAAATTTTCTCCCAATATCCAAAACTATATATGAAGTTGCATGGTTGCTCATTTACTTATAGCAGCTGCTTAATGAGATGTTCAGCAGAACAAAATAGAAGTATTGTACAATGATCACAACTTTGATATTTTAAATATATATTTCTATTAAACTTGACTTAGTAAAGTGGCCTGCACATTTACTGTATATTAAAATACACCTCTAGTATCCTGCAATAATGCTTCCAGTTTCTTATTTTCATCCACCAATATTGATTTTATTCTCTCAAGTAATAAAGAACATCACATATTTATAACAATATTGATTAAAATTAGCTATTTTTCAGCAGGAAATTCCTCATCTTTAATATCTACTTACTCTGACAGAACTGAGAATTCCTATAAATTTTCTTCAACATTATATGTATTTAAATGGACTTAAACTAATGAACTTTTTAGTCTAACCAGAAGAGAATCTTCACAAAACAAAGATTTTTTTTTCTTATGAATTATTGGTTCAGAGGATATCTCAAACAAGGCTCACAAGTTGAATAATTCTCTCTGTGTATTATCATTACTAAGAATTGTAAAAAAAAGCCATGCATGACTTGGGGGTTAGAGGGGTAAATGTATCCCTTTATCATTCCAGAGTGTGATAAAAATGCTAAAATAATTGAAATCTCCTCTCCTCTTGCCAGAGGGCAATCTATAAATATATCAGGGATTGCTTGGTGTTCATGATATGTGACTTGCATATTCAGGCAATATTTGTTTCCTTTCATTTCAATAAACAAAAAATATTTGACTCAACTTACAGCCACCGTCTGATGCACTTTTTTTTTACAATCATGAGTTTTTTTGAAAACATCATGCTTGTTAATAACAAATACCTGGCTGAAAACATAGGCTAGGGAGGTTCCAGTATATTTAGTTTTTGTTTTGCACTTGTCTACCTAACATTAACCTACATAGCAGAATTGAGCATTTTCAAGAAACATTTCAATTTTATTCCAGAAACTTTGTTTAGGATAACTGTTACGTTCTACAGGCAAATCTAAAATAATTTAAACTTTTAAAGTAAAGAAGATAATAATTCTTATAATGTTTTTAACTGATGGAGATAGAGCAGTCTATCATCTGAAATGAAATCTCCATACCCATCAATCCAAAAGCTCCATCATTCTCATGGTTCATGTCTACTTTTATTTTATTTATCTTGTGCTCTTTAAAAAGTGCTTTGTGCAGAACAGACAAAATCATCTGAACTGAATCAAAGCATATCAATGTATTTTCCACTTAGGACTCATCAGGCTATGTGATGTGCATAAAACACTTTGAAAATACTGTATATGCAGGTCTTTTAGTACAATAATACAAGCAGGCTTTTACCATTTTTCTTATTTGTGCAAGTACAACCTAAAGAAACATTTAGAAAATTTAGACAAATTAAATGTATAATGTATGTAACATAAAATGTGTTGTAAATTTCTATGAAACATACAGTATTTAGTAACATTTGCACTGTAATCTAGAAACCACAGTTTTTATACTTCAATGCATATTAATACATCTATCAGATATACAGTGCACTGCAGTAGTAATCAGACCCTGCCTGCGGTGTCTCATTTTGTTAAATAAAAAAAATGCTTCCCCATTTTTTTAACTTAATATTTTTTTACAAAGCCTTAAAACTTAAACCCAACACTTCTCAGGGTAAGATAAGTTTCAGTCAATGTCAGCAAAAACGAAATCACTGAAAACATCACTGAAACAGCTTAACTCAGACTTGTGAACTCATTTTTTGGTCAAAACAACTTTAGCTTAATAACAGCTGCACGTCTTTTGGGTAAATCTCTATCACATATATTTAGTGCAAGTTTTGCCCATTCTGGTTGGCATATCTGCTAAAGCTTTCTGATGTTGCTTAGGAATTACATGGACAGTGGTTTTAAAATATTTCCAGAGATTTTTAATAGCATACAAGCTAGGATTTAAACTGGACTACTAAAGGACATTCACTTTAAATGTGAATTTTCACCACTGTAGGGTGCTCTCTGAAGGCACCAGTTCTGTAGGGTTTGGGCATTTACTGGGACAATGATTAATTGTAGCAGTAAATCACAAAATGTATTCTTTTGATGGCTTTAGAATCCAACCATGCGATATAACTCAATCAACGCACACACACAGGTACTAATACAAGAGGATACATTTATTAATACATAGAATATGCATATAAACCTAACAGATCTTATCGAGAGGGTTATCAGAATACAAAAGGTATATATTCAGTCAGTTACGAAGTGTTACACATATCAAGAGGACATACATTCAGTATATCATTCATTTAGACCATTTCATAAAGTGAACTTGGTTACAACTTCTACATTAGATACTCAAAACAAGTACATAACTCTTAGGAATTAAATTGATATCAACTGGTTGGGATAACAATTGAATTCTCGAGCTGTAATGCATTGAAGTTGAATACTCATCCAAATTTCTGGGGATTCAGATCTCCTGCGGGCTCAAAGAAACAGTTGCAGGCTTCTAAGCTGTCCAATCCGCGCTCTCTGGCTCGGTGCCAGGCTGTGCTGTGCTGCTTGCGATGGTGCGCTGCTGATGCTCACTGACCGACTAGTTAGTGTTGGCTTTAACTAGCACAGTTTGTGAACAGGAGAAAAGATGACTGTGGGCCCCAGCAAGTCAGGAAGAGGACCAGTTCGTTCCTGATGAAGAGCTAGTTCTGAATAGTGATTCAGCTGTCCACAGTTCCAACCTGTTCACGAGGCTTGCTGCTGATGCTAACCTCGGGTGGATCCTCTGGTTACTCTCTGGCAACCTCCGCTCTCGACTCTTAGAACAAAGGAAAGTTCTGGCACTCGGACACCCTGGCCGTTCCGTGGTGGTCCGGGCTGAGTCTCAGGATGGTCAGGAGGTGCGCTGCGAGAATGTCCTGCCCTTGGGAGCCTTCTGCTCCTGGGCCGTCCTGCCCTGGAATTCTCCTTTGAATTCCCTTTAGAATTGTCCGAAATAGTCCTACAGGCTCTCTGTGTTGCCTGTTTTCACCTTGAGGAACTTCAGCTCGTTCATTGACTGAAAGTTTCATGGGCATCAGAATTCCACGTGGGTTACTCGGCCCTACCAGTCCCTGATTGGTTGATCAAGTTGAGATATGAGTCACTTACTCCTGACACCTAGGAATGCAGTCCAGATGTCCATCTGGCACTCCCTAGACAGATAGGCGCCAATGGATGACCATTGATCATGATAGCCAGGCTTAGCTAAGTGCATCCCCATTTGGGAGCTGTCCCTTATCAAAAGAAAACATCTTTAAATCAGCCTGCATGAATAGCTTCTCTGTGGCTGCACCACAGAGATGAAGGGGGAGACTGGGCCTCATTTGGGAAAGCACAGCAACACTTAATTCTGTCTTATTAACAAGCATTGCCGCTACACCACCACAGTTTTAATTTTTTAACACTTCAGTAGACTGAAACTCATTTCCCTCTTGTATTTGTAATTCACTTTGTAAGTTTTTCTTCAATTCTAACAAAAGTTTCAGTGCTTAGGAAAAGAGTCACCATCACATGATGCTTCCTCCAACATGATTGACTGTAGTAATGGTGTTGACTGGGAGATATGCTGTGCTGCATCTGTACCAAATGTAACACTGGGTATTAGGAACAAAATTTCCAATGTTGACTCATCCGGACGCAACACCATTTATCACACTTTTCGATCATTTCTCAAGTGCCATAGAGGACAGCTTTGTTAAGTGCCTGAGATATTGTGGACGTATTTCAGTCATTGATACTGGTCAGATTGTTACAAGTTGTCATTGGCCTCATAGTGGCATCCATTATTAGTTTCCTCCTTGTCTGGGTGCTGAATTTGGAGGGCCATCCTGATCCTGGATAGTGTCTGGATAGTATGATAGTATGATGCACATTTTCATTTCTTGATGGTTGAATAGAATGTACTTTTATTCATAGTCTTTAATACTATGAGCTTTAGTCTTTAGTGTTATGAGCTTTAGTCTCATAACAAGTATATATTACAAACATTAATTGCTACTTCAAAGTGTCATGGCTTTAAAGAAACAAAAAGGTGTGGAAGGGTCTGAGTACTTTTGCAAGGCACTGTAGAACTCTGAATATATAAACCTCAACAGTTATTTAAATAAAAACTTTAATTACCTACAGCCGTTTTAATTTAAAATTCTACATGGTTTCATGGAAATTATCACTTTGATCAATTTTGCATGATGAGCAGAAAAGCACCAGAGCAATGATTTAGAAAAAGTATTGGTGTTTGAATTTTACGAGTTGCAATATAAACATTATGAATCTACAAAGACACAGCAATATTATGAAATGGTATCAACATGAATTTCCAGTCAGGTAGAGATGTCAATAAAGTTAGTACTTGACACTTGTTTTAATAAAATAAGCTGGAAAAAACAAAGGACCATTTTTATGGTCAAATTACAAATTATAAAACAATGTTATCTGACTTTGATTATTCACATTAGGGGCCAGGATTTAATAATAAAAACCTATATATCTGGTCTTTCCTTACAAAAGCAAGCAAGGCTTTAAATAGTATTTCATTACTTACAAAAAAAGTTAGATTTAGTGGGAATAGAGAGGATTAACTGAATCACTTAATGCAACAATAATGGCCATTCATCTGTTAAGCAGTGCAATCAGTTTTGGTTTAAGCTAATGTATAAAATATATTTTTATTTTATGATTAATAATGAATGAGAATAATTAAAAGTGTGGAGGACCATGGTAACTAATATTATTAATATTACTTTACACACCTGAAGAAGGCTCTACAGACAGAAAGTTGTGTCTCTTTTCTTTTCCCTTCAGCAGAATAAACCTTCACCTGTTCCTTTGCAGCTTAATATTATTTTACTCAAAATTCCAGATGAAATCTTTAAAGTATCAAAGAAACTGATTCGGATCATTTGCTTTCTGTACTCAACATGGTAACAGGGAGGTAATTGTAAAAGTAATTGTTTTCTGTGGTTCTCCTTATTACTACTTTGTTTATGATATGAAATCTCAAGCCAGTTTCGTTTGTCTTCCAGAACCATTGTTATACCCCAGTAATTGAATTTAAGTGATGATGTGAAGTGATGAGTGATGACGGTGAGCACCACAGTTTTGTCCCTCAATAGTCTGCCTGCTTAGCTGTCAGACTATTTTAAACTATGTTATATAAATCTCCCAGATAGGCTTTATAGATGGTAGATTGACAAGTTTAAAAATGAAATAACATTTCAAATGAAATAGAACTAGGAAATATAGTATTTTCATCCCATTACAAATACTTGGATTAAAAAAAATGTATAAAACAATCACAGCAATCACAAACCTGCCTGAAGGTAAAGAGAAAAGTAGCATGTAATGATCTAATACTTCTTTTATTTCTGAAAATTATGATTTAATGCCTTATTTTAACTCTGTAATGATATAAGACTTGTTCACTCAGGTCTGATTTTTTTTTAGTTTTCTTTTTTGTTTATTTTAATTAAATTAAAGACAGTATTCCCAAATGGAGTCATGTCTATTGACAACATTATATAAAGACTCACATTAATTAGTTATTCTCACATAGCCTGTCAGTCTCTATTGCTTTTTTCTTAATAGCACTATCGGCAATACCATATGCACTGTAATGAAAGTATACTTGCATTGTGATTAGACTCCAAAAGATTTTAAATGTAGTCTTCCGGTAAATTTAGAATGCCTATATTTTTGTGCAGAAACAAATGCCAAATGATGATTGGTTAATACACATTGTCTCTTCAATTGATTTGAAAATGTATTGTATCTCCCCTCTTAATTAGATATTATTTCCACTGGTTAACTTCATAAAGTACAACAAAACACCACCACATCTCTTCCTTTCAAATATCCAGCTTAATGCAAAATAAGATAGAGAGGTGAAGCAGATGTAATTTTCAAATGAAATAACCACATCAAGTCCAAATTGTTTATTGTTTTGTGCATTATACTATTTATTGTATATGTGACATCGAAAGGTTGTGTATATGCTTTAGAGATACAAAATGTGAAAACTGTTAAAGTGTCTAAATCCATTTTCAAGGCACTGTAAACCTTGTGGAGGACAAGATATTAATTAAAATGCCTAATTCAGTTGTCCAGTCTGGGTACTGGAGGGCCAGTGTGTCTGAATATTGGACAGCCGTGGTTTAATTCACAGGACATTTTCCAATATTTTTTTTGTCTTTTTAAATTATCTTCATTAAGGAAATATTTTACAACTATAAACATAACAATGTAATGATTATAATAAAATGATATTTAAAGAAATTATTTCCTAAAATAATTAATGGATGTTTTTCAAATTACTAGAAAAAATAGTTGAATTTTGGTGAGTCAGAGAGGATGAGATCAATATCTGTTAGAGTCAAATTATTTATAAACATGGTTAAGTCATCAGTCTAGAACAAACTTGCTTATAATGTTTTAAAAATCCATAAGCAATTTGCAAATAACAGTAACATCACTACTTAAAGGACTGAAATGCATATATCATATGGGCCAGTAAAAGATCTTTAGTTTAGAAAAAGGAAACATAACAAGATTTGAATTAGTACCACTCAATTCTGAAATATTCAGCCCTATGCAGTAATTTAGAGAGAAGCACAAGGGACCTGAATCAGATGCTTATCTGGACATGTAATATCCACACAACAGATTCAAGATCGAAGACACAGGTGACTTGTTTAGAGAGAGTGCTCACTGTATGGAAACAATTACAAATGTATTAATTAAGTGCAAAGTGATTCATTAAGGGCTTTCAACACATGGCTTGTTGAATTATTTGATTAATAGGCTAATAACCTGACAGACAGAAGGGCCTAATCACACAGCTGTACCAGGCAATAAACACAGACGTTGGTGAATCCATGCTTAATTGGGCTAAGGCATCACATACTACTCATAAAGAAAGCACCAAACATTATTTTTTTATATTTCACTAACATTTGTTGTTAAACCTTGTACTAGTGTAAAACATGTTACATAGATCATTCACAGATTATCAATTTAATTCAGTTCAATTGTAAACCTTTCACATCCCAAAAACTGTAAATATACAGCATGCTGTATGTTGTCTTATTATCTATAAGTCAAATATCAGACTGATTCACAGATTCAATAAATCCCTGGTATTTGAGGCCAATAAATATCTTTAGTAAATATACTTCAGTACTGTATATTCAAGAGAACACAGCAATTCTATTTTTCATGTGACACAAAAGTCATCACGTGATGTGACATGTAATACATTAAGAACTAACATGCAGATGGGTGGTGTTTTTTCAATATGATGATGTTCCTAAACAGTAATAAATAGCTAATTATGCCAGAAATAAAATAGTTTTATAACACATGAATTGGCCTCACCATATCCCATTAAAATGTATTGGAATTCCATTAAGGGGAAAGTATGAGCAGCACAAATTATGTTCTGAGAGGTGAACAGGTGTATAGCCAAAAATATCCACCCATACACACTTGCTAGATTTATATGACATAAAATCCAAATTACATGCAGGTATGATAGCTAACCTAGGAATGTCTTGATCAATATTTTTGTTTTTGAATTTTTTTTATTACACTTTTAGCAATACATCAGCAGATCCTAATCTCTGTGGCTTTTTTCTTTTTAGAAGCTTAATACATTTTCATATTAATCAATTTGTGTTGATTGCATTGGGGAAAGGGTGTCCATGAGTTTCTGTAAATATGACCTGCAGTATACTTTATATCACAATATACACTTTAATTGTGTTAGTTTATCATGTTGTCAGTTAATCATATTCTGCGTATAACTGCAGTGTTTGAATACAGAAGGATTTTCAAAATTTTCAAAGAAGAAGCAATTCATATATCCAGTGCAGCACTGTAGGGCTCATTCAAAGCAATTTTGTAAACAATATTATGTGCAAACTCGCTGAGCCTGAGGTGGAAGAATGAAACTTACATAAACTGACAACAGATTTATGAAGCATAGCACACAAAAAGTCTGTACAAATGTCATTATGTATATTCACAAACAACCATTTATTAAAGTTGCCTGTTTATAAATTATGTATATTGAGCATTGAAAGATACTCCTCACTTATAGAATAACACTTAATGCAACAAATTCATTTTGATATTAGGGATGTTATATATTTTTCAGCAGGTTAAGTAATATTTTATTGAACAGACCACACAGGTAAATTCCTTATGACATTATTTAGTGTGGAGTGTTGCTCAACCAGAGGGTGTACTGTGAAATTCACAGGTTAGTAGCGTGTGTGGCCACAGTTGGAAGAAACACAAGCTGTACATTTGTGACATATGCTTTGCACCGTGTTGCAATGTTGCAGATACTGCCTTGTAGGATTCTATCCCTTTCCTCTTGTAAACCCTGGACAAGCATTAGTTTACCTGGTTTCTGAGTCCTAAATACCACACATCAATCCAGCACAAATGTTCAATGGAGATCATGTGTTGTGAATAGGGCACTATGATATACTGTAATAGTTAGTTTCTGAGAATGTTGTTGTTACATAAGCAGCATGAGATCATGAATTCTCCTGCTCGCTTCAATGTGAATGAAAACTTTTAAATCAAGATGGCTGCAAATGATGAATGATCAAATGAAATATTTGAGATACATTTTTATTTTTAAAAAATCATATAATACAATGATATTTTTAGGTCTCTCATTGTAAACTCCTATTCTATCTCGAGGTTCAATGGATTATGGATCAAGGGTGCACTTCTAGTCACAACTATGAGCAGGACAAGCAGACTGAAAATGGATGGGTGGATATACAGTGTAATAATACTGGTGAGATGCAACATTATGAAAGAGTTTGGGTCTTTAATTCTGATTTACAACACCATAAAAGTCTAAATGAGACTCCAACTTTGACTGTAAACCTCCTTTACAGATTTAACCTAAGAAAACATATTCATCCATAAGCATAAACTGAAAGCAGCTAGGATTTGGCTGTATTTGGTTTTTCATTCTAAATTCTAATACTGAAATTCAAATTGTAAAATCTAAAGACAATTATGACAGTCTCCTTTGAAACTTTAAAATAAGACTGCAGAGGATACATTTGGATAAAAAAAGGATAGGCCAAGAAGGCAGGTTTTTGCCAGCTAATTAAGTCAGGACAGACAAGGACAGTATTCAGGGAAGTGGAAAGAAATACCTTCAATCAGGACATCATGGAGACAGGATTTCTGGGGTGTGAGGATTTAATGTCATTGGACACATGTTGCCTGTTCGCATTAAATGAGTGTCCAAGCGTAAACTTACAAAAATGACATTATCTAGTCTGTGACTGGCAAGGGCAGTGGAATAAAGAACTTTCATTGTTGTTTACAAGTGGCATTATTCACTTTTTTCAACACGACAGGAATTGTGTTTTGTTCCATCCCAAGTTATAATAGAATGCATTTATGGTTATGTGCTGCTGGCACATTACTCAGACGTACAAATACAGGAATTGCACATCAAAAATCATGCCTTTTGCCTCCTAACCATGCTGGTCACGTCCTCTAACACACTGAGAGAACATTTTAGCACCACGCTGCATCAATGAAGCATTTTGAAATTGAAATATCATCATACTATAGGCATAGTCTGGACAAACATCTGTGACAAGAAGTATGGGTGCCACTCATCAGCTAACAGTGAACTAGAATGACTATACAGTAGATTGAAAAGAACATAAAGGAGCAAATGATAGTGTGATGGCATTCTGCTGGTCTGTCACACTGTTTATAAGCTCAAGTCTATTTCCATATTTACCCAAGTATAAGCCAAACTTTTTTTCACGGATTTCAGGGTGGTACAACTTGCCTGTGGTTTATATTCGAATACAAGAAAAAAAAAATGTGGAACTTAATCTGGTTGTTGAGATTTTTACCACCAGAGTGCTGAACAAGTTTGAACATTTTACTTTGTTCCAGGGTGTTGTTGTGTTGTTGAGTGGGAAAAACAAAACAACCTTTATATTATTTTTTTGCTATCCACAATGAATAAGAGATCACAACACTGCTCTGTGTTCAAGAAGGAGGTGATCTTCCGTGCTGAACAGGAAAGAAATTGTCGGCCTGGAAGGCAGTCTAAAGTGGACATGTGGTGCATAAGGAGATGTAAATGAATGACATAAGATGTCTTGCTTGAAAAAGGAAGGAAAGGAGTTTTAAAGGAAGAAAGCAGTGTTTATCTGGATATTATTTGCATTTTGTCTTTTAAACTACTTTCCCATTCCCCTTATTTATTTAAAACCAAAAGATTTTCATTTCAACCATAACTTGTGCTTTGTAAAGTTATTTGTTTCAACTTCCAAATTTCACATTTCTGGGTGCGGTCTTTATTCAGAGGTGTTTTATATTTGCATAAATATGGTAAATCAACAATGTTTTGATGAGAAGGGAACTTATACTCACTTGTTAAATTTGCCTAATAAGCAGTTAGGTAAATTGTGATCTGTTCTTCTGATCTAAATTTGTTAATTTAAACAATGCGGTGTGTACTCCAAATGGATTATATAGATATACAGTACAGTATCATGTATGTTTACAATGCTATATTCAAAGATTGCTTAGCTATTTAAAACTGAAAAAAATCAACCAATTTTACTAAATGTATTAGTAACTTCAGACCTGCTGTTTCTACTGTTTTTTTATATTTATTCCAGGAGTAAATAAAATCAAATGCTAAAATATAACATTATTCCAAATAAGGGAAAAATAGAAGGGAAAATAAACCACTTCATAAAACAATTAATCCAGAAGAAAATTAGTGCAAAAAATTGCAAATCCAAGTTAAAAAGAATATCAGTTCCCACAGTTTCTCAATACCCATGGACAATTGCTACTACAGTCCCAAATCACAGAAAGAAATGACAAAACTGAATCAAGAAGTTGTAGACTCTAATACAGATGGCAGGTTCAGACAAGATGGCAGCTCTTTCCCAGAAACCTTTGTGGGATTATAAAATGTTACCCTTCCTATTGGTAAAGATGATATACCGGCTTCTTTCAAGAGAAAGCTGGATGAAATTCTCAGATCAATTATATAACTACAAACTACAAAACAGGCTAAAAGAACTAACCCTTTTTATGTTTCTTACAGCCTAGAATCTTCAGGATAGAAAGTGTTGAATACTGTCATTGAAGGCAGAGTCCTGTGGAAGGTAGGCTAGAAAATGAGTTCTCACAAATTACCCCCACTACTCATTTGGAAAGCAGGCAAAGTAGATCTGGGAGCTGTCTGGAAGGAATTAGAGTAAGCTACATCACTTGCCCCTACCTGGGATTGAACCCAGGACCTTCCAGTCAGGAGTTAGATACTCTTGCCATCTGAGCTACCACAGCTCCTCTGTTACTAGTTCAATTTTTTTTTATTTAGAATTTGTATACACAAAACTCATTATCCAAATTTTAAAGGTTTCTGCCATATGATGCTTTTTGTTTCTATGTATTAAAAAACTAACTTATACAGTAATTTCAATATCTTTAACATTGTGTTCTGACATCTGCACAACTGTAAAATGATGCAGTGGCAATTGTATTTGTAAGATGTACACAGCCCGAAACATGCTTATTTTCTAGACCATTTCAGCAGCAGGTTACAAAAAATAGAAATACTGTAGTTGAAATTTAAAACAGATTCACACCAGATACATTTAATATACCTCAAAACTGCTACATGAAATGTTTTTCACAGATTTGGGTAATTTTGTGAACATAGTGCTTGAAGGCAAGGTTTTTGAAATATATTCTAGATGAGCCTGGGGCTGGGGTTAGGGTTAGGATTAAACAACACCTAGACATTTTGGAATGCATTTGCTGTGCTCTAGGATGCTTTTGAAATGCAAGAAAAGTGTTGTTGTGTTGTTTCCTCTGCAAAGCTTTTTTTGCATTTGAAACAATGTAAAATGATGTGTTTCGCTCAATTGTAGTGGCAATTGTATTTGTAAGCTGTACAAGGTCCAAAGCATAATTATGTTATACATCATTTCCGCAGCTGGTTACAGAAAAAAGAAATAGCTGAAATTTAATCAGATTTACACTACAGATGCAGCCATTCAAAACAAGCGGGGTACCGCATTATTTTGCGGTGCGCTTTAAGCAGTCTACCGCGAGTTACCGTAACTTCTCCTATAGTACCACAAGTAAAATAACATTATCCGGAATTTCCGCAAGGTGGAGCTATTAAAGCTCAACCTCTCACATTTGAGCTGTCGCCATCAAAGTCTTTAACGAAAATATTACTAATAGTATTAATAATGAATGACCTTGGACAAGCTGTAAACTCAAAGTATTGCCCTGGTCCACATTCTTTTTTTCATTGACCGTCTTTGTAAAAGTAACACCACAGCATTTCGCAATCACGCATTTGTTTCCAATCATGCAAAGTACAGTAATTTTTGAGAATCTCCGATTCACCATGCCTTTCACATGCTCATAAAAGAGATTGATTTAGGAACATAAACATATAACTGTTTGCAAACTGTACTGTATACAGTATGTATATGTATATTTAATGTCTTTACTGTACCAATTTAAGTATTGAATATTTATATGGAATTTTACCACTGAAGGGAAATCTTAGCTGAGCCATAAAAAGAATAGGAGCATACTGTAACACTTGTGAAGGCCATAAACTATATTAATTTTGGAACATAAACATACAGTATATGGCTGGTCTCAGTACTTTAAAGAAAAAATACACACCAGAATTCCATTTCTCCCTAAACATTTTAAGCATCGAAGTCTTTAACTAACATGATACCGGAGTCAACAAGCATACTTTAAGAATTTGATTAAAAGGAAATATAATATGGAATCGCGTATCTAAAGAAATTAATAATGATATAATTATATTCATGTAACGCAATACAAGAATAGTACACGCTGTACGATGTCTGTTGATAATGTTTGTAGGGCTTTTTCAACACTCCTAATGCGACCTTGCTGGTGGCACTGTGGGTTAGGTTCCTGACTGCTCCATCACACGTTGTATGTTTGAATCCAGCTGGAGCCATTACTTTTTTTATTAACAAAAATTTCTTTGAAAAAATAAAACGTTTCCCTGGCTCAGAGATTAAATAAAACTTCACTCGCACCAAACAAATTTATATTTCTAAATATCACAACATGATCGAATTTAAGTCATTTTAATAACAATGAATAGTCACCTATGAGTTACAATATAAACATTTATATGGATTTAAATCGCGTTTAAATCACCTTTATTTAAAACCCATAAATAAAGCTGATACTGTTTAGACTTTTAATTATTTAAAATTGTCTGAGAAAAGTCTGCTGAAACTTTCTCTGCAGTCGGGACACAGTGGAGTGGCTTACTCCATAGTGTCTGGCAATGCTGGCACGTGACATGCCTGCCTGCAGCATGCCAATGGCCCTCTCCCTTGCTTCTGGTGACATTCGGGGCATTATGGAATGCACAGAAAACTAAGTGAGGCCTTTTTCTTGCAGTGACCTAAGCTTTGAATTAATGCCTTTTTAAAGGTGACCTGACCAGGCAATGTTGCGTTTCTTTTTTCCATCAGTATATTTACAAAGACATCAAATCTTGCATAAAACCCAGAACTTAATAAAAAAGTTACATGTAAGTACAATTTCTAAATTTATTTAATCTAATAAGTATAGTAGTATTAAACCAAATATTCTCAAGACCTCTCCAATACCCATGTAATAAAAAAATAAACATCTTTTCTGTGAAAAACCGAGAAGACTTAATTTTATGTTGTCAAACAGGGCTTTTTATCTCATTTCAAAATTTTATATCAGATTTATGCTGAAGCTCAAAGAAAATTCACTGTGTGGTAGTGCTTTGTAAAAGGCAAACAGAGCTTTCCTGATATTACAAATATTTTATTTGGAAATAATCTTATAACTATTCATCTTACATTTTTGATTAAAGTACTGAGAGTCACGCACAAACGTTTTCAGTGTGAGAAAGAGCCCAAAAATCCAGAAGAGATGGGGAACATGATGGAAGGTTTTATCTACTACCTCATGATTTACTACCTTATACAGTATATATATATATTGATGAGGTTTTTAAGTAAAAAATGGGATAAGTGATTAGTACTCTATGCAAAGGCATAAATGCCTATTGAGTCAAAACAGGGCAGGTAGGTAGACTGAGAGTTCACTCTTGCCAAATGGCTTCTATATGTCTTTGGAAGAAATAATCTATGCCTTCTGAGATGATATCATATTGTGATATTCATTGATATTTTAATATGTAGTGAATGTCTTTCTGTTTTTTAGACATGCAGTATTTATTTATGTAGTATTTATCATCATCATAGTATTTAATGCAGTATTTATCATCCAGGTGGATGCTGCACATTGGTGGTTGTGGAGGGGAGTCCCCATTACCTGTAAAGTGCTTTGAGTGGAGTGTCCAGAAAAGCTCTATATACTGTAAGTGTAAGCAATTATTATTATTAAAACACTGAAAAGATGTAGCTTTCAGTAAAAAAAAACATTCATGACAGTATATACTAAAATTACAATTAAGACACGGTAACATTAACACTGCTGGCTATTGCTGGCTTATCTGTTTAAATTTAGAATTTATACCACTGCCAGTTTCTAATTCTAATGTCTTATATTCTGTATATACTTTAAGTTCATTTTATATTATTGTTTTATTTCATATAATCTATATATGCTCTAGTTTGTTTACAGTATATTTAACCTTTCAATTTAGTCAAGTGTATCATGAACTGTAGCACATGATTATCCTTAAATCAACTACCTAAATAGTTTCATATCAATAAAAAGCATAGTTTGCAGGGCTACCCATAAAAGATATGTGTTAATTTGTGTTGGCTGTTTTTTGTGTCTGATTAATGAAAATGCACAATATGCCTAATGTGTTAATTTTAGATTTTTTGAAAAAAGAATCACAATGGTCTGTCTGCTCTCATATGCATTTCTCAATCTTAATCTGTTAGATTTTTTCTCAATCTTAATCTATTAGATTTGTAGGCTCTGCAGTATTTTATCCACCAACCTTGTTGATAAAATGTGCATTGCTTAAGGAGTACAAGAACCTATATAGTCTAAATGAGGTTTTAAGAACTTACATTAGAGAAACTTACAGTTTGTTTTTCAAGAGTCTGTAAACCAAAATTTTACCATTTTATCTACTTTTTGAATTTCTTCAGAATGATATGTAGGATAAAAATATAATAGGTTTAAACATCATGCTTTTACTAGATATAATATATTGCTGATCCCTTTTAACCTATATTCAAAGTATGAATTTAAAGTACCTTAAACTTTTGTCCAGCTATGAAACAGTACACAAAGATACAGCTATCTTGATTTATCTTTAAAAAAACAGATACATTTTTTTCCTTTAATTTTAAGTGACATCAATAATAAGCTTAGAAGAAACAACAACACAGCTTTGAGGGTGGTGAATCTGTACTAATGTATCATGCATGACTGTAATTGCTTGTAATTAACTTGAGCCCATTTGGAAAATTAATGACTTGACACATGTTGATGAAAAGTTGTTTGTCTTTACTGGGGATCATCTTGAAAGTATAATATAAAGGATAGTTTCAAAATTCAGTTCTGCATGTGATTGTAGCAATATAGGATCCCGACTCTGGCTCTAATTAAAAGTCCTCTAAATTATTTTGTAGCAGTAATGTTTCAATTCATGCCACCTTTAATTTTTAAAGTATCTGAATAATAATTCTTTTATATGTGCAAGTTGCTTCAAATGATGAGGGTAACATATTACCACGAGAAGGATATCACAGAAATCAATAAAATAAAACGTGTTTCTTAACATAATGTATAATACTATATGTACAGTACAGTATATATCAAAACATCAGGTTCATATTGTAAATTGCAAGTAGTCACATCATATGAATGCAACCCCCCACAAATATTAGAAAGTAAAAAAAATAAAAGTTTAAACTG
Organism: Lepisosteus platostomus; assembly: GCF_059453375.1. Taxonomy (NCBI): domain Eukaryota; kingdom Metazoa; phylum Chordata; class Actinopteri; order Semionotiformes; family Lepisosteidae; genus Lepisosteus; species Lepisosteus platostomus. The sequence continues at coordinate 55,721,513 of NC_142618.1, forward strand.
TACAGTACAGTACGTGGACAAGATTGTTGAGTGGTCACTAGTACTGTTGCCTCACAGTTCACATTTCTATGGCTGTGACATCTCCATTGCTTTATTTTTACTCAGACAAAATTCAAACATGATCAAAATTAAATCAAACTCTAGTTCAAGTCTTTGGAGCCCAAGCTGAAATTATTTAATTCTCTTAATTTAATTTAAAACCATGCAGCTATCTGTCTGCAATGTTTTTTTTCCAATTCAGTTGGATTTACAAATCCTCAATCTTCTCTCTCATTTGTGTGTGTTTTCTCTACTCCCTCCTTTTTTCTGTTCTGTGATGAATCTGCAGGTTTCAGCAGCTCATTTTCTTCTCTTTCTAAATCCTGTAATGTTCTCCTTTTATAGGACATTGTCTGCTTTCTTTATTCCTTTAATATTACCCAGTATTCATTTAGCCGAATTCCTGTCTTCTAAGCATGTTGTCTTGCATTCTGGGGTTTGTAGTTTTTCTTCAGCCCTGATTCTCTACAGATCCATCCCTTGAGGAATCCTGTGCAGCAAGTATCTGCCATCTATTACTCTGCCTCACATCTTGTAATGCAGTATGTTTTCTTCTGTCAAGAATTTATTACGAAGAGCTTAACAACTTCCCTTAATACATTTCATGAATTATTCCTGTGACATTGATTTGATACTGACATTGGAATTCTTGGCCATGAAAAGGATAAACTGTTCATGTAATCACTCTGAATTTGTTAGTTAAAATCAGTTGGAGATCTTAGTGTTATAAAAAACTATGATTTTTTTTTTTTTACAGTTGGTAAGAAGCAGCCTGTAGTCTTATTATGCTGGATTCATGAAGACTGGAAAACATAATTTTTTGATGAAATGAAAGCTGGGGTGATATTCCTGAGTGTGGAGAATTGAGATAATTAGATGAGATTTCGAAATTTGAAAGGCTTTAACACAACATAGCAGAGGCAGATGAAATCAGACTTCAAATGTAGTTTTCAATTATACCCTTAGTTATAACTTCAGCTTTAGCTATTTGTTAGCATCGTTCATGCAGTATTCTTTGATGTAAAATAAGAATTAATGCATATGTAAAAGAAAAAAAGAACAGGATGGAAATTGGGTGACCTGAAAACAAACTTAAAACATTTCAGCATGATTGGTATGCCTGAGGGTTTACTTGCCTGATTAAATCCTTGCAACATTCTTAAGAATACCTCCTGAATTTGCCATCCAAGACCACTCTCATTAAGTCCATGTTGGAGAGCTTTGACAAGTCAGAGGTATAAAGGAATGATGCTGCCACTTTTCCAAATTGGAAGTGACTTTGACAGAATTCACATAAAGCCTGGAAGTGACAAAATTTCATCTTAAATCAAATTGACTTATGTAAATCTAAATATGTTTAAAGGAGGATAAAAGAGATGACCCGAAATGGCCATGCCCATGTATCTACATTTTCTTCTTGTGACCTTCATTTACAAAGTTTATAAAAGAATCGACAACTGAATTTTTAATCGTCTGGATCAGTGGATTTTTTACTTTTGAATGTTATTGTCCTTTCAATGCAATAATTGTAGAAGTTAACATACAGTGCATGTAATAACCAATGTGTTGATCTGACAACATACTACCAAAAATAGATGTTCTAGGCAGGATTGTTTTTTCTTTGTTACATACAGAAATCCCCCCAACTGCTGTAGGCTGAGCAACTAGAACTGATTTTCTAAGTAATCAGTAGATGTAATGTCAACATAGAGATTGAAATATTTACTTCATATTGCTACTCAATCTTTTTCATAATACTTAATAAACAGGTGTTAGCATGAGTTCTCTGAACAAAAATGTTTTGTTCGTTTCACTGATCATATTTATCGAAACCCTTTACAATCCTTAACTCTTTCAGTTATATAAAATTATATCAATTGGCACTGAGATTGTTGTAAATGAAAGGAATATTGCACCTTTTAATAATTATGGACAATGGAAGGGTAAGAGAAATGGACAAAATGCAAAATTATATACAGTAACTTAAAAAGGAAAGGTTAAATATAAAGTTAAATATATGGCTTAATGTGCTAGAGTTAAAAGCATGTTTACACTTTCAAATTATATTAAATTTTGTCTGACTGTTTATTTCTGATTTTTATCTAATTTGCTGATTAAACTATCAATTTTGGCTGACTGTAATCTAGTATTTACTAATAAAATGCTTCCATTATATTATGGATGTTATGGGGAAAAAAACACTTAATCATGTTTTTCTCCTATTGGGTGAAAACAATAGTTGTGATACCAATACATTAAAAGGAAGAAAAAATAAGTTCTTTAGTCTATGCAGTATTCTTCATGTGTTTGGAATTGTACCTACAGTACCTCAAGCTTCTTTCAAGTTGCAAGCAGCATTGCAACATTCTTATTCAGTTTGACTAAGCAGCACTATAGGCAAAGATTATTCAAAACAGCCTTTCAATTTGATTAGAGCAGATGCCCTGGGAAGAAAAGAAACTTCTTCTTTCCCTTCCAGCAGTCTGAGCTCCTGTATATCTTATCACAGTAACCCGGCAAATCAAACAAAACTCTCTTGAGGTTCAAATAATTTTCATGTTTAGTTTGTGCTTTAAATCAACATGCATCAGCTGGTCTTTTGATAAAATAAATGACAAATACAAATACACAGACTCATATAGAATTAAACAAGAACATTCCCCAAATAATGCAAGACTCCAATTCAGGAATCAAAGTGATATTGTAATTATTACAAAATTAAATAGAGTGCAGAAGTTCTATTCTCTAAAGCTGTCCCTCTGAACATTACACTAGGATTTTAACTCAGTTTTTAGAGCTACACTGTTTAATCTAAACAATGAAAGTATTTTACTTTTTGGTGATTTCAATATGTTTGTGGATACATGTATTTTCTTCACTCTTGATGATTTCCCAACTACTCTAGTATTCAGACCAAAGAACTCAATATTTGGTGAAACACCTTTGGCAATAATTACTATAAAGTGTTTTATGGGTTGTTTTTTTTTTGTTTTTTTGGGGGGGTTGTTTTGTTTTGTTATTGTTGTTTTTTTTTTTTTTGGGGGGGGGGTGGGTAACCTAATATTGCCACCACCATGCTTGACAGTGGGAAAGATGTTGATAGAATGATACACTATGTTTATATAATGCTTTGTATTTAGGCCCATACAACCACACATTTTCATTGGTATGAATTTCTCTCATTGTAATTGTAATTGATACCATTTATGTTACTGAGCTAGTAGCTAAAATAAGACCTACTACCTGTGTCCATGAATACAATATTTATCCAGTCTGACTTTTGTAACACGTTTGTCTTGTTGCAAGTTCCGTAAAAGATTTGAGATGTTTCTATTTTTTTATTTTTTTCTTAAAGATTTTTATTTGTATTTACAAAAAACAACATATAATGCTCCTTCACATAAACATATTAACAAACTTAAGCGTCACAAAAAAAAAACTCTCAGGGCCTCTGGCCAGCAACAACCTAATCAACCAAACCTGCTCAGTTTGGTACACCCTTTGCAAATTTTTGGTTTTGGTGTGTTCTTCTTCTAAATATGTTACTTCACCATGCTCAGGGATATTAAGAGTCTGAAATGTTTCATAACCTTCTCTTGATCTATCTTGAACTCTTGAGCTGTTTTGACTGTTCCTTGGTCTTACAGTTAAGTTTTTGCTTTAAATTTACTGTCTGAAGTACCTTATAGAGACTGATATACAGTAATTATTCTGAAATCATTTGAACCAGTATTATTGTACACAGACAGCAGTAAATTAACTAATTGTGTGGCTAATGAAGGTAATTTTGTGCACTTAAATTAATTTAGAAACTGAATACTTAAGCAATCATGATTTGTCCTATTTTTCTTATATATTATCTACTTTTTTGCTTTGAAATTGTAGAATCGGATGCATATTTAAGAAATATAAATTACTTCTTTAAATTCATAACTGCAAGCTTTGCAACAACAAAATATGAATACTGTGCTAGGGTCTGAATACTTTTTAAAGGCACTGTAAGTCAGTTCTACTGGTGTTCACATTTCCACCTACAGTACAGACATTTGAATTTGCCATTTCAAACCACATTACTTGACCTTTGTTACGACCCCAAGTGTCTAGGGGTAAAGGGATGTAACATTTAGGATAATTCTTTTGGAAGCAGGTGGGTTTTGGTGAGGGACTAGGAAGCGTGATAACAAGGGTAAGGAACTAGAGTGGTGCCAAAGGAAAGAAAATAACAAACAAAATGGAGCTGGCTAGGACAGTGAGGGAAAGCTAATCTGACTACAAAAGAAAACCCAAAACACACGGTCTTCGGCGTCTTCAACACCCTAGCTAACCTGCACTGACTACCCAAAACCATACAGGACAAATGGCACTCACCCGTACTAACCTAGTGTACTAATACAAAATCAACTAAGTGTGTAAAGTGTACCCAACAACCTAAACTAACCTTATATACAAAAGTTCACACAAAAACACAAGTGAACCAGGGATACAAATAAGGGAAAACAAGAGTAATCAACAGGAGCAGGGTACAAAAGAACACAAAAGTTGAACATGTAACACTGGGGCAAGGTAATGACAAAACAAGGATGAACACAAACAAACGAAAGTACAAAGAAACTAACGTAAAACCAACAAAACAACAAAGCCGAAGCTATACGAAAATACACAAACACAAAGCAAAACAAACCAACAAACAAAGCCGAAGCAATAACCAGAAGCGAAGCGAAGCGAAGCGATAACCAAACCCAAACAGGACCGAAGTCAAACAAAAGGCCTTTTCTTCCTGAAAGCCTCCATGTTATATAGTGAATAAAATGAGTTCTGATTGGCTGAGGGCTGATTGATGATGACATCATATTGAAACAGTGGTGTGATGGTTGGCCAATGGGGAAGGGAGAACAATCAAGGGTGAGCAGTGTGGAACATAGAAAAAAACACACACAGAACACACACTGGGACGTAACAACCTTGTTATCCTTAACCTACTACTAAGAATATGATCTTTGCCAGATTGAATTTGGTGAAGTCAGCTTCCAGCCTTGTGTCAGAGGAAATTACAACCCTCCAGTTAATTAAGTTCTGTCTGTTTTGCTTGAGGATTCTGTTTATCTTTACAATGACAACTTAACACAAGTTATTGATTGTCTAGCTCCTACAAAACCTTGTCTTGTTTCTTTTGCTCATTCTATCCAGGTACACGAATGAACTGAAGAATATGAAGGCAGAAGAACGAGTAATTGTGAAGAAAGATATGGCTGATTGTTCATCTTCAGGCTTATGAACACTATAAGCAGACCTATAGACATGCCATTATAGCATCCAGATCCTGTTTCTATTCTATTCCTATTGAGAGGGGTCAAGGTAATTCATCAGTCTTCTCCACAATCAATAAAAACCTTGAACTAGCAAATAAGTCTGTTTTCTTCACTGTACTGGATAATGTAACACATCCATTCAATTTTTTCATAACAATGTACAGTATAGTACATAACATTAATAACTGGTTATTGACCTCACCTACTAAGGTCATATAACCACGCATTTTATCAGTATGGATTTCTCTCATTTAAGTGGTGTTGATATCATCTGTGTTTCTAGCAGCTAAAATAAATCCTACTACCTTTGTCCTGCACACCATTCTTTTGCTCTTTGTCAAAACTGATGGAATCTCTGTCCTTGGGTGTCATGCACAGTGTGTTTTTTATTAGAAATCTTGGTATCCTTCAGGTTATTTCACTCTTATTTCGCTACCAGGAACCAAATCTCAAATTGTGAGTGTTTTAAATATAGTGCTGTCTCACCAACTCATGGTGCTCCATGAGCTTCAGAGCTAGGCTCTCTGTTGAGATCTTCACATACAGTATTAGGATTTACACCTTACCTTACCTGTTATGCCTCAGCTGGATCCCACTGTGGGTGTGATTACAATGTACCCAAGTGGGGATTTAGCCCGCTAGACTAGTAAGGTATGGAGTGTGAAGTGACAGTATTGCCCAAGAATGATTTAGAGAACAATAATGATGAAGTACCACAAGAGAGCTGCTTCATTATTATAAAGTAAATGGGAAATTGAATAATAAAAGTGCTAATAGATAGTTAGATCAGATTAGATGAAAGTGATCCGGTCAGAGCTGCAAGCCACGAAAAATCGTTGGTCTGAGAGAAGCCGCATAACAACCTCTTGCTCAGATCATTCCACCACAAAGGTAATTACATTTAGATACTTTTGCAGACCTAATCTGACATAAATATCTGTGCACTGCGTTAATAAGAATATAATAGAAGTAGCCTACTTACAATCTCAATTGTCAATGCTGTTTGGAATTGTTTGCCTGCTTTTCATTACATGGTGATGCTTCTTGTGGTTTGTACTTTTTGCTTGAAGTAAATTTTCAAAGTTTCCACTTTTATTTTAATTTTTTTTCATAAAATGCAAAGCACTCCAGTCCAAATTTCTTGCACAAAACAGCCTTCATGTTTGAAATATTGTGACCAAACTGTGTTCATAAGTAAAAAAAAACACAAATCTCGTCTCACCACTTGTCAGAAACAAATGTATTTTGTGTGTTCCATTCAGATATGTGGTGATTAATTATTCCCTTTGCATTTGTCTATTCATCAATCTAGTGTGGAAAGTAAAAAGGCTGTTTTTCTTTTTCTGAAGGTAATCCAGAGATTGGGAAACAATTCTAGACTGCATTGTAAAAATACTCTTCATTAATTTAAACAAGCTCCACCAGAGATTCTAACTTGTCTTTACTCTAAAGCTTTAAATATTTCATAGATCTTCACAGCTTTAAGGTCTTTAAGATTATGTTGATGCAATGCAAATTGTGTCACAGACAATGGTGCCTGCAATGACATATAATATAGACATCTGCTTTTTGGCAAAGAGCAGTGCAAGGATTGCAAACACATATTTCAGTAACATTGGTCTTTTATCTTGAGAGATAAAATATGGCTTAAGCCCATCAACAAATTAAATGATCCTTTCTAAAATTGGACCAAAAGAAACTATGTAAAACCTTGCTATCTACAATACAATCAACAAATTGACAGAAATGGAAATATGATACTATTTGCAAATATTCTAAATCAACTGAAAGACATCAGAATACATTTTCTGATAGTTATGTAAAAAAGATAACACCACAACCAAAGCAAAACTTCTTTGTTTGTTTAGACACTTCTAGTTTCCTCCACACATTCCTGTTTACAGTACACATTGTACCTCCATAATTTTATTGGTTTTGTCTGCACAAAGTCCAGTCATCTCTGTTACTCAGAGAATGTTACTCTTGTGAACAACTGTTCAAGAAATCCAGATGGCAGATTACATATTTTGCCAGACAGGGAAGAACATTTATTTATTTTTGTATTTACCACAGCAATTAGAATTTAATACCATGCTGTATGTATGTCCCTCAAGTACAGAGAATTGCTTTGTAAGCTTGTGATTCAATGCAACCATGCTTAGTGTGTTGAATGAAAATTACATTGCCATTTTTCCACTCCTACTGAAGGTAATACATTTCATTACTTTTGCTTTAGTGCTGACAAAAATCTGGGATCATAAAGGTTCTTTATCAATTTAGAGGTACAATAACTTGATCTAAAATTGCACTGCCATACCAAATGATAATCAAAAAGGCCTTCACTTGCAAGTAATTCATTTGCTTCTGGGTTTTTCCACAAAAATAGAAACATTTGGAGTAGCACACATATATTATGTTGGTTTTGTATTTTTTCATTTGAAGATGCTGAGTGATGTCTGTACAGTCTGCATGAGTAATTAATAAAATAGTTCCAAATGTTGGGTATCAAGGACTGACAAGCCTTATTTAAAAAATAAATTGTTCTAGTAGTTGCATGCACATTTTTATGACATTTTAATTAGCATACAACTACAGCCTCCAGAATTACTGAAGACTACAATATCAGTTGTTACCAAGATCAATAGAAGAAGTCAGACTGGATACATCAGGCTGTTGTAAGTGCAGTAGTATAGGGCCTTGTGGTTGAGTAGTGTGCTTGTTTTAAGAAGCAATCACGTTATGCAATGATAGAGATAAGAAGTTCGGAAATACAGAACAACATGACTGTTTTTTAAGAAATTGTAAGGACACAAGAAAAGGGATATGGAACTTATCCTTTAAAAATGGGATGTACAGTATGGTCACACAAGTTTAATGTATTATCCAAAGGACAACACCTCCTATAACACCGTGTCTGCAGTCACTGCAGTGGAGGATTGTTTTGGAAATTCTTGTCTTGAGGGAAAATTGCTACCTACTGTACCTAACCACTAACACCACTTTTTGGTGGCAATCTGGTTTTCCTTCATGTTCCCCAATCCAGTACTGATGAAGCTCAGCCTTACTTAGATTCTGAGATCCAGTTGGGTCAGATTACAATTTAACTTCATTATTAAGATGAGTCTTACTCGGTATCAGTTTAATGTAATTGTGTAGAATACAGTTTATTGCCTTACAACGGCATTTTTGAATGTGATATATTTTAACTTAGATACTGTTCATATACAATACACATTACTTAGTGTTATGGTGGCATAATCTATTGGAAGACAAAAATAATTACTGGGTATCCTCACACACTCAAAATAATTAGCATAGATATGTTTGACAGAGAACGTTCAGTAAAAAGACACATACAAAGCTTGAAGGAAAATTGTTTTAATAACAGTTCCCTGCAGACATTACTTATAAAGATTTACTTGTCAATATAATTTAATACAGATAGTTCCTTCCTGGGACAGCTGCTTGAAATCAAATTGTTGAAGTGCCAATTACAAATTAGAAGTTTCGATATTATCTGTAAAACAGAAAAATAATCAATGATCTAAGATTTTTTAAAACTGTGCAGTGTTTTTTGTGGATTAAAAAAATAAAAACAACTATAATAATTTCAGACTGAAATGGTACTAAACCACTTGGTATTAAATGTATGCCATGGTGACTTATGTTTTTCTTTGGTGGCACACTATGTAGAGACATACTAATCTAATATTGGTTTTAACTGAATTTATTAACACCATGGTTGCTTTAATTTAACAGAGTTACCTGAAAATATCCAGGCACATCACAAATCATTTTGTATAAAGTCCACATTAATAATTTCTTGTTGGTGTTTTGTGCACAATACAAATCATGACTTCAGCATATATTTTTTTTTCTGTAGCCTCTATGTAGTCCATGCCCAGAATTTGTGGACCTCTATACTGTATAGTCCATACCACTGTTTGGAAAATAAAATGTTTAAGACATGCCTTTTCATTGTTTTTAATCATAGTTTTTATTTTTTACACTTTTTGAAAATATTTACACATCAATTAGCAGGATACCTTTAGAAGTGGCTGTTTCTTATTTCTATTCTTGTTTCAGCACCAAGGACATTATGTACTTGATTCTTGTTTTAGGTAAAATACATGTTTAGAATGCAGAAGTGTTATGACAGACATGAAAAGAGGGGATAGTAGTAAGAAAAGTGGATTTTCTTTGAGAAAAACGTAATATTGATTGGAGCTCAGATCATTTGAAGTGCATGTACAATAATGATTTGTCTCATGTAAATTATAAACAGGCTAAAGCCTGATGGTTAAAGTGATTTTCTTTACCTGCAATTATCACAGAGGTAGAACTGCTACAATGTCATTGATTATCAAGTAACTGATCAGAAATGATACACTGCTTCAAGGCCTATTTAAATGTAAGCAGTGACACCAATGTAGAGTTTTAAGAAAATCTTACATGATAAGAGCATATAAACCAAAAGAGGTTTAGCTGTGTGAGCTGTTCCTATTGATAAATGAAAGCCTAACTTCACATTTCACCCAGAACTGCATGCAAGACACTGAAGGGGATTTGTGAAGGGGTTAGTGTTGTCAGGATAAGAAGCTGAAGAAGAAAATGCAAGGTTTCCAAAACTATCTAACTGTTCAGTGTAGAAAAACATTCTCATATACTATGTACAGTACATACAGTAGTTGTATTTTTTTTAAGCTTCAGGTAAGATCGGAAATGTAGTTACAAAGGTAAGTACTGGCATCTTCCATATCTTGTATTGTTATCAAATGTGAATGCAAACTTATTAAATTACTGTATGATTAGTTGACACTGGCATTGTTTGGGTAAACAAATCCTAATTTTTGGGATTTTTCATTCATATTATACATTCAAGGAAATGTGTTTCAGTTAATTTTTGTTGCAGGAAGAAAAACAACGTTCAGTAATACAAACATCCTGATTAATATTAATATGCGGGAGGGTGTATTTAAATTTCTATTTTGATGAAGAACCACTGCTTATATTACAAGTGGTTCTTAATGCATTCCAATAATGAATAATTTAATAGCTGTCTGTTTAATTTTCTTATTAAAACACATTTCTTTCTGATGATGCATTACTCTTATTGTGTAACACACATATTCAAATAATAATTAAAGATTACATTAGTGTTAACACCCCCTCCTTTTTCCCACCCTCTTTTTGTTTTCTTAAGACAACATTTTTTTATTTTTTTCAAATTACAATTCATATTAAAATGTGTATACTGTATATTTATTTAGACATAAACACAACTTTGTGGTTAACGAAAAGTGATGACAAGACAGCTTATTTTGGTTCTGGGATTTGTTCTCTGATATGGCTTTTATAATGGAGAGTAATATGGGTTCATGTCAGGCAAATGGAATATAGAGTGCTGGATTCTTGCCAGACTCAAACAAGATTCTACCTCTGTTTAACATTCCATTTTTAAGCTGTTCAAACAATATGAAATAATTTGACCCTGTCTTTTATGTCACACTGTCTACATACCATGCTTCACCCAGTAACAGGAATGGGTGTTGTCACGAAGCAGTTCTTTCCGGGCCCTATGCAGACAACGCGATCCGGAATTGTAAAGATACACTAGGGAGAAAGTCATGAAGGAAAGGATCTGGATACAGGGGGCGTGTCCGAGGTGAGCAGGTGTCCTGGGGAAGTGAGTCCGGGCGAACAAACAAAGCCAAAGTCCAAACGGGGAATCCAAATGGAAGCGTAGAGTCCAAGGTCAGGAGATCCATCCAAGGGTTAAAAGCATGAGCTGGGTCAGGACCGGCGGTGCAGGGAATCAGGAACAGAAGGTTAAAACCATAACGGAGCCAGACGCAGCAGGACCCCAGGCTCTCACAAAGCAGAGTTCAATGAGGAACCCAAAGTGAAGTCTGCTTCTGGCTTTTAAGGGCGAGAGGGAATAGGGAACAGGTGCAGACAATGGGAGAAAACAAGGAAGGGCTGGAGAGCCTTTAAGAGGAGGGGTTAGCGATCGTGACAGATGTCACATCTGCATGTTACGGCATGTCAGTATGTAAGTCTTTATTAATGCACTTTTATGGTATTGAGGCACCAGGAATGTTACCTGTAAACTTTTAATTTGCATTATTGCTTGCATCTAAAACAATACTATATTACAATGGGTTTTTAAAAATAGATGAGAAAAACTCTGAGTAAAAGTAAATTATGTAAACCTATCCATTTTTTAGAGATCATGGTTACCTATCATCATATCTGATTTAAGCCTTAATTTTAATAATATATTTCTCGTTCTTTCTGTTTTAAAAAGTACATAGGCTTCTTATGTTTTCAATTCATCTAGAGTATAAGTTTGCAATCTGGTGTTTCTAACAGGAAAATAGCAATTAATATTTATTTTCTAATTCAATTTCACAGTTAAAGCCACTTTACTTATGTACATATTTTAAAATACTGAATACTCTGTGATTGTTAAAGTTGAGATGATGTGCATGAGTTTTGACAGTCTTGACAGCCTCTTCAGTAATTTGAAGCTCTGGAAAAGGCCTTAAATTGGTTTTAAATGTATAATGAGTGATACCTTGAAGTCTTCTGTTCTTTTTTGAGGTCAGCGTTCATAAGTTAAATAATTTGCACCCCAAGTACAATGTTTATTAATAGAGAATGGATCTTATTTCAAAAAGTAGAAAATCCTATTTCCTCTGAAATTCAGCCTAGTAGTTAACAGACCATTATTTGAGCTTCATAATTCTTTGACAGGTTGTCACTTGGTTGAAATACAGAACCAGATAACCAGATACATAACCATCACATACGGCTGTATTCATATTTTCCAAGAGCTATGCAAATCTTACAGTGGGAAAGAGGGGACAGTTACATTGATAGGGTACAGATCATCAAGATATTTACATCTGTGTTCGAGGATTCAGGTCTCAGGCTTCTATAGAGAAAGCTTTTTTTATCTGAAGTTTATTAAATGTGTCATTTGAGTTGTCCTTTGCTAGTTGCATAGAGACATGCACATTGGTCATGTCAACTAACTAGCAGACTGATGTATTCACAAAATGAAACTCTTTTATTTCACAATGAGCAGCAGTGCTGTGATAAGCTGCTAAACCTCTGAGGATACACAATACCCAAGTATTAAATACACTTTTCTTTCATTGGCACTTTTTATGTTATTGTAATGTTGTAACATACCATTTTTTTCATGCAATTATTTAATTATGAAACTGTAGCATTATTTTATAAACACCTTTCTTACTATTGCTGCACAGTTGCATTAAAAAAGTCATATGTCTGTGTGTTTATCCCTAAATATTTAATAGAGTTTAATATATAGTTTAGATATACTGTATATGCAACACAGGAAGTCATAGAAATCCAGATCTCGCAAAGTTTCCTCTGGAATTGGTGCTGGAAAACAAAATCGACATTGACCAGTATATTAGACAACAAGAAAGGGTCTTGGGGGTTCCTCAATAGTCTGGTCTAAGCTTCCTCTCATTCATTGCTTTGGAAGACAACTACCTGTACTTGACATCCCAAAGAGGTGGTATCCCATAACATAGAAGATGGATAATACAACATACAGTATGCATCACTGAAGCTGTCCCAGTGTTGCCTATATACTCTCACTGGACCCTGAGGCTTGTCCATGTCAGGGAGTTGTCTGTTGGTAACAAAGTAGAACCTTGTGCGAAGCTGAGGAGATGAATCTTACATATCTAGGAAAGGTATCCGAATTGCAAGGCAAGGTGTAGTTCTGGGTCAAAAGCCAAGAACATAGAACGTCAATGGTACATAGTGTAAGCTCTTCTCGAGGAGTCCTCAATAGTGAGCGAGGGGAAAATGTGAAGAGGGGGTTTAAATAGGAAAAAGTGTGAGCTTAATTAATGCTTGCTGTGCGTAGGAATGCAATGGTGTTTGTGAGACAGAGTGTGATTTGTGACAGTCCACACACAAAAGTGCTACCCCACTGTAGTTAAACTCAGCAGTGACTCTGGATTAATTTAAGCGTGCTTATGCATTTGTTAACAAATTGGCCAGATGAAGGCAGTACCATATAATATTGATAGAAACTTATGTTTGATGTCTTCTGTCAAAATTTATTGGAGGTCAGCAGTAAGTGTTAATTTGAAAATTTATGGATATGGTTATACAGTATGAACTTATCAGCTTAAAATCAAGTTCAAGTTATATGATGTGCACACATTCTTAAATATTTACAATTTTTAAAACGGCAAATGTAGATATGTTAGTGAAACAAAAATATATCTTATCAGCCCAAATACTTTATATGAAATCATCACATTCTCATGTAATATTTCAATTTAATCAATGATGCCTTTAAGCACATTAGTTAAAAAAATAAAATATAGGCTTTAAAGATTGTTTCCATAACTGTTTGCATCAATCTATGACCATAACTGCTTTTTACATTTATTATAATTTTGGAACTTTCAGTTTGTTTAAAAAGTTCAAATGCTTAAATTCCAATCAAATGAATCACAAATACTTTCGGACTTAAAAATAACACTACCTTTATAGAAATATAACCCCTAATTGTCACAAACCGCATGCATGCCCGCAGACACCATCGCATTCCCACAAGCACCCACTAATTATCTTCACGCACTTTTTCTATTTAAACTTCCACTCTGCAATTTTTCCTTGCTCACTATTGAGATTTCCTCAGCCTGAGCTGCGTATCTAGTTCCCTGACTTCTCGTTTGTTCTTGTGACCACCTGGATTTCTGACCTACTGCTTCTGATCTCCAACCTCGCTCTAACCTCACAACTTGGATAACTTTCACCTAGGATTTCAGTTTTCTCTCTCACTCTCCACACCGGGTCTTTTCCTATCTTTTCCCTCTGAGTACATAACACTAACTACTAAAAAAATGAAATGGAATGCAGATCTCTAAAGAGATCTGCAGTACAATTGTCTGTTATTGTTGTTATTTATCCAAATTTGCAGTCTATTAAACTGTTTAACTGGGTTACATAGTGAAACACATTTAATTTAAAACAGAGAAAAGTCTGGTCTTCAATAACATATTTTCTAACCTACATTTTGATACAATTTCTAACCTACTACTCAATGCCCCAAGTGTGAGATGACATCTAAAAAATAAGAGATGACTTTTCCTAATTTTGTACCAGAGGGGAAATATTTCAAACATAACTTGATCCAGGAGAAGCTGATGCCAGTGATCAGGCAAGCTTTAATAGCCAAGAGTTGCACTATCTGTGACATGGTAGCACAATCACTGCAATCACTGACCAAAGCCTTTAGCCTGCTTAATGAGAGCAGGATTACAGCACAATGCATCTCAGATGGAATTTCACCTTTCAGGCCATGGTGATGAAAATGTTTATTGCTCCCGATGACAAATTGAACATACAGTTTCTAATAAAGTCATTAATCATTACCTTCAAATATTTGACAGATTTTAACACAAGCTGAGTAGGATTGAGGAGAAATCATGTTGCTTTATTGTCTTGGCTGGTAAACTTACTCAAAAGGACTAGAGGATGAAAATTCTTCTCAGTATCTGCATAGGATGCTTTCTCATTGAATTCCTATTCTCTTCTCTGTCTCATTCACCCAGATTGAATTTTGACAGTTTTCAGTACATTTTTACTGGTTCTTATGTAAAACATAAAACAAATAAGCCCCACACCCTGACCTTAAAGTTTTTGCTATAAAGATCAACAAGCTATATTATCAGGTACTTGTAAATCCCCAAATATTCAAGTTGATGGTCACCATCTTAATTTATTATAAAATTATTATTAGCCAGTGGCAGGCAACTGTAAAGCTTTAATTCCTGTAACAGTCACACTCTGTCCAGCAAGGCTAGACAATTTCCTGATCTGTCCTAGATTATTTATGCCTCATATTGAGGTAAAAAGCTGTTGTTTACCTCCTCTGTGGAAATGGAGAGCTGTCCTATGCCATATGTTTGGCACTGACTCTAGAAGACGTGCTAGAAGGGCCCTCCTTTATGATCTTCTGTGATTGGACCACAGTAATGTTGCTGAGGCAATGAATGATGCAATTTGCCACATTTCCAAAGTAATTTATTTTTGTTGTGTGTCTTTATGTTCATTCTCTCTGTGTCTTGCAGTGCAGTTACATACATCAGTATGCTATAGGGAATTGTACTTGTTCTATTTTTAAATATTGTTTATAAATGTAGTTGGAGGTGATGGAGTAATAGTGACTGACATCACTTCCTTTCACCAACACCTTCCCTTCACTGTTCTTTTTATCTGTTTTAGAACTTAAATAGGGTGGTGAGGTGGGAGAGCAACCTTTGGCAGAAGGAATCCCGGTAACCTGTGATAAGGAACTATACTGGTGACTTGTTGTATTTTGACAGGAACAACCAGAAGACATACTTGAACCTAGCTAGGTAGGAGCAAACTGGAACATCCAACAAAAAATCTAATAAAATATGGGAGGACACGCAACCTCCATAGAGGAAGTCACCTAGAACCCAATCGTTGTGAGTTGCAAACAACATGTACTGTACCAACATTCTTAAAATGTAATATAGGAAATGCCTATTACATTCTTTTAAAACCCACATTATCATGAACAGATTATTCTTCTGTCAGGCATACTTCTCTACTGTTTGATATTCTTTCACAATTTGCATTCTCTTTTTAAACTCTTTTCTGAAGATATGATGTCTAATAACATATCTCTCCAATAACTGTTATTGAGGAATTTTGTACAACATTCAATTTTTAAGAGGCTATTTCTGATTCAGTATTCTGAAATCATTCTTTTTCTATTCCCAAAGGGTTACTTATCAGAGCATCTCTCAGAAGAAACTTTTTTCTCTCCAGTGACTCAAGAGACACAGAGCGCTCCAAAAATATTTGAATTGGATGTTTTTTACAATGAAAACAAAAACCTTTCCTTTTATTTTGTTGCATTCCAGCCTGAATGTGCAGAAAAATACTATGGGTAAGTCTGGGGTGATCTCTTCTTGCTGTACTATAATACTGTATTCACATATGCTATGTTTAACACAAATATAATTAGGAACAAGTAATAGGTTTATTCCATGCTGAAAAAAAGAAAAAAGAGAACACAACATTTCGGCCGTGGAGCCTTCTTCAGGTGTGGAGGTACTGTCAATGTACAAATATAATTAGTTTGGCAAATCATATGTGACATCATGTTTTTTTTTTGTCAATGTCGATATCATATTGTTTTTACAATTATATCTCTGCGTAAATGGCTCATAAACAATAATCAATTTATGATTGACCATTTCTGATTGATACAGGTGGGAATAGCAATGCAGTTAGGTTTTTTTAATTGGAACTGAATTGCTGAAGACAGTCTGTGTATTGCACTTTAACTAGCATAGCTGAAAGAAGGTAGTTTTTTTTCTCAGAAAATGGTGTTTCCGAAATTGATTGTAATGAACTTTTATACTGATGGTCTGCAGTCTGAGACTGGTTGCAGACTTGAAATACATCCCCTTTATAACCCTGCCCCATATTCTGTCACACCACTGACCACTTTAAAAGGAAAGCCAACTGAAATTGGAATGAGAATGATGCTTAATAATCATAGCTTAATCATAAGCATAATCGTAGTTTGGCATGTTGCAGACCCCAATACAACAGAGACAAAAGATACATTTAATGGGGATAAAACTGTGACTCATATTGCACTTTACAAGTCCATCCTATTCTACTTTTCATCTATCACTGCTATTATTGGTTTCTATCCTCAGTTTCACAGTTATTCTTCTCTGCAGTTTTTCTTTGTGGCAGATGTTTTCCATTTTGATTTCCTCCCCTGATACAGTCTGTCTTTTGAACAACCTGCCTCCGATAATTTAAATTGATGATGCACTGGCTGACAAGGCACCCACTTCTATTCCCCTTTAAAAGATGTTCCCATCCTTTTGAGCACTTACTACAAATAAGAATATAATAGTTGAAATAGTACTGCACCATAAACATACTTGGACCTAAACTCTTATTCATTGATGTTCACAAAAAAAAACAACTGTGATGTCTTTGTCTAACATATATATGTAAAAATAAGTTTAACTAGCTTAATAAAATATTACAATATAAACAAACATAAAACAGGATAAGTTTAGCAAATTCATATTTTTTAACCTATTTCTACATAGTAAAGATCAGATAAAAATGCAAAGAAAAAGTATTTTGTCATTAAAAGGCAGTGGTCAAGGAAATTCAGTATTGTCAGAAATAGTTAAATCAGTGGTTCAGATTAAAGAAGATAGCTCATCAATGTATAACATAAAATATTATCTATTTTTTTACAAATACCCAATACTTTAGTAATGCGTTTTGCTAATGACAGTGGATATACTGTAATGAACAGTACTGTAAGATTGAGGCTTTAGATATAAGCTTGATAAAGAAAGTGAGACATTGGATAATAGATTGGGCTTCACATGAGAGAAACCTCATCTGAGTAATCTAGCATTTCTCAAAGCCATGAATTGTGGATTCTGTATTAGGATTATTTTGTCTGAGCTACTTGTAACCAGTATTTTCCTTTTGAAGGACAGAAATGATTTAGGAGGTAGATGACTATCTCAGAGACTAGGAACTGTCTACAACAATTGATTACAATGCTCATTGCTTCAGGAATACAAA
Source organism: Lepisosteus platostomus (assembly GCF_059453375.1). Lineage (NCBI taxonomy): Eukaryota > Metazoa > Chordata > Actinopteri > Semionotiformes > Lepisosteidae > Lepisosteus > Lepisosteus platostomus. Next base: position 55,739,521 of record NC_142618.1, read on the forward strand.
CTACATACTGGATGATTGCATTTGAAAACGTCAAGACATTTAGGTTCACAAATCCCATCCCTTTTCTTTATGGATATGTTACACCAATAGGTAGTACCATCTTTACCATGAAACATGTTAATGGGAGGTTGTTAAAATGAAAATGAAAAAAATGTTCCTGTTTGATCTTTTCCTAAAATCACTTTGCTGTCTTGATAAAAATAGTTTTACATCTACATATTTCACTAACTGGGCTGTTGAACTGTATGTAGTTTTAGAAAAATGATTCAAAACAGCAACAATCTATTCAATCAATTGATGTACACTTTGAAATTTTTCACACACTGTTCTGCTGTGAGAGGTGAGAGAAAGAGTAGGTGTCTGGTCATATCTGAACAGTAGTCAAACAATGCATCACAAAAAAACATTATCACAGTAGTACATTTTTTTACTAATTGTTGATTTAGCATTTTCTGAAATTATGGCTGTTATTTATAAATTATTAGACAAACTTACATAACATTTAACTAATTTTTTTTAATTGCTTTCCAAAGAATGTCATTACATTGCCAGTGAAAATACAAGACTAAAAGGCAGTGTGGAAAATAATTTTGCTGATAAAAATATCTGTATTTTATATATGATTCAATTATATCATATACTGTATACATTATGTATGTAATTGGTTTAATTTATTTATACAGTACTGTATAAACATGTGAAGTAAACATGGATTTGTCACTTAAATAAATTGCACTTAAGTTAACCTATTGTACTGTATGTTTCTTGATTCTTCACAAAGAACTAAGTTTCAAGTGATGAGGACACCAGTGATTTAACTTCCACTACTTCAAAATAAGGTATTGTAACAATTTTGAACCTAGCAAATCTAACTAAAGATTCAAATTATTAATCCAGCTTCATCTAATTCAGGGACTCAAGTGAGTCAGAGCCTAGCTCAGCAAGCACAGGCACAAGACACCATTTTATCACACAGACACGGTGTGTCCACACACACTCATGCCTAGGGCCGATTTTACCAGAAACTAATTAACCTACCCGTTTGTTTTCGGGCTGTGGGAATAAAACAGGACCATCAGAGAGAAAGCCAACACAAACGTTCAGTGAACAAACTTCACACAGATAGTACCCCAGGTCTGGAGCTGAACCTGGGCCCCTGGCAATGGAGGGCAGTAATGGTAACCCCCACACCACTGTGCCACCTGGTGCACCTTATTTCTTTATTACATTTTACTAGCAGAGGCAGTTGGAACCACATGATCATCTACACTAGTCACTAATAGACTAATGATTTTGAATATCAATATCTAGTATAGATGACTGTGTTCTGCCCATTAATCAAGCACAATTACAGATAACTAGTCATTATAAAATGTTGCTCTAAAAAAGGAAGTGCCTTAAGCAATGTTACAGAAGTATAATGCTGCTTGTGGTATTTGTTTTTATTACATTCTTTCAGATTGAAAAAAATATTTGTAATTATTGCCTAATACTGATTGTGTCACCGATGCATCACTTTGTATCAATGTAGAAATTAAACCATAAACACAATTTCCAAAATTAAAATATTATTATATAAATGTATTTTATTTTGTTTTATGCTGCTTGATGCTTTGAATTAAATACAGTTTTCAAGAGATATCATTGGAAACATCCCTGAAATACACCATGATTCTTGTACTGCCCAACTAAGTGTCTGCAGTTGTGAAATGTCCTCTTTCTTTTCCCCTTTCAATCTATGCATTTCATTGTCTGTATCTTCTATTGTGTGTCATAGATCACCAGGGACTTCACAATAATTTATATGCAAATCGGATGGCATCTATTAGCCTTTCATAAAATCAGTTTAGATTATTGGAAACTCTGAATAAAGCCATCACCTAACCTTAATGCTCAGCACTCCAAAAATGCCAGTGTGTTATGATAAACCCATTTCAAATACCATCAGGAGCTGTTTTAAAGGGAGATTAAGCATAGCATTGTAGCTACTTTGCATCATATTCCCTATCTACAGGCCAGGTGTTATTGATATGCTATGGAAATAACAGAAATAATGGTATGTAAGGACTGTGGAAACAGTTTCCAACCTTTAATACTCCGATTACAAAGATTACATTTACTGTAAATTTGGTATACTTTAAATTCAAAGGTGGAGCTGCATTTACATTAAAACATTTAGCAGTCAAAAACAAAACAAAAAAAAATAAATGCAAGGGAAAATAATAAATACATTAAAAGAGACTTAAAGCTATATAAAAATTCAGAAAGATTATTTTTCCAAGGTGGTAACAATATATCCACTGCATCAATTGTTCTCAAAACAGAAAGCCTTCAGTTTTAAACTGAATTGAAACCATGTGTAATTGAAATCATGTTTAATGTTCATATTCTCAATAGATTCAATAGATACAATCATTTTTTAACATCAATACAAGTATTTCAATATTAATTAAATTTTTATATTAAAATTATTACTGCTATTAAATATGACTTACAGTCAACTATCACTACTACTTGGCTCATATCAGGGTATTTACAATGTGTAGTATTGCAGTTTATTTAATGCTAAAGAAAGAGCCTGGAGAGAGATGTCTAACAACAATAAAGCCTCCAATCTAATACACTAAACTGCTAGATGTGGAGTAACAGCTATTAAAATTAAAGAGATATGGCCATTAAATAAAAATTGCTTTGATTACCATTATATCCACAGTGTGCATATTGGACTGAATGCCTTTCTCTGTCCTTGTGAAATAGATGAATAAACTGCCAAAACAACAATAATATATAATTATTCTTGCTCCCTGATTTTATCCGTGATTTTAAAGCGTTTTACAATTTTTTGGTGCCTCCAAATATTATATTTGCCCACCACCTGAATCATAACTGGGATTGTGGTCCTTTATGGCATGTTTGTGTTACCCCTTTTGTACTTGCTTTGCCCAGTCCCTTTTTGATATTAAATAACGTAAAAAGACGTTCCAAGACATCCAAGTAGTGAAACCAGAGGTGGTTGAGCTTGATGATCCAAGGATCATGGCTTTGACCATGGGTTAAATTACCAGTAGAATAAAACCAGCAACATTGCTATGAGTGAATACTGCTAAAGGTATGGTGGGGATATGTTAGGACCCTTATAGCATGAAAAACATTGATTGGCAATTCCAAATTGCACAGCACTATAACAAAACATAATGGTATAAATTTACTGTATTTAAAAACATACACACTAAGAGTAAAGCAGGAAATTTTAGATTAGGAATAAATAACACACTGTACACCATTGTGTGTCTTCACTATAATGATATACTGTAGTAAAGATATGAATATAGTATTATTGTTACGCCCCACACTCTCCCTCGGAAACACCCTTGCATTCCCACTGTTTCACAATTTCATTCCTAATTGAACACATCACATTCCCACATGCACCAGATTCCTCAAATTCTCACTCCCAGACCAATTATCCAACCACATCCCTTTTCCTTCAGTATATAAAGTTCCCTCACACGCCAACCCATGGTCACTATTGAGAAGCCTCCTGTAGAATTCTCTTGTGTGTGTTTCTAAGCCTTTTGATTGATCTCCTGGTACCAAATCTTTTCTCCTGCCTTTTGACCATGCCTTTTGGATTTTTGTCTTTGTATTACCGTAGTTACTGGACTCATTGCCTCCCTAATTGAGCAAGCCCCTGGATTGTGTCTTTAGGATAGTGCCTGTTCTATTGTGCATTCTGTAGGGTTCACGGTTCCACATAAGGATTCTTCTATTCTACCAATTGGTTTCCTGACAATTATAGCCTTAAGAAAAGTTGCCAGCTCTAGTTGTCACTCTACATGTAAAGAAATGCTATTTCAGCCATATGGTATTTACCTGGCAAATAGTTACATAAAGAGTGATATTTGCTATATCATACTTATGTATTTTGGCTTCATCTGATCATCAGTTAATTGATATGCATTCTAATGTCATCATTTGTAAACTTTTATTTAAAAAATAAATACAAAATTCTAGGCCTGTAATTTTAGTATTGAGAAATTTTCTTGACAAAATCTTGACACTTTGATGTGTTTTGTACAGAAGCAATAAGGGAAGATGAGAAAAAAGTAAAACATAACTGTCAAAAAATCTCAGGCAAAAGAGACAGTAGAATTACAAAGGTTACACCCCGACATATACTGTAAATGTCTTATCTACACTAAGAACACGAAAGCCACATTAGAATTTGTAAAAATTCTAAAGTACAAAGATGATACAGAGAGCAAGATAAACGTTTACCATAGTGACAGAAAGGAAATGTGATGTTTCAACTAACACCACCTCATTTCTGTAACATGGCATGGTATAGGAATTCATTGTCACTTCTGGAACTAGCTTATTCATCCTTTTTGATTATCTACCTAATCAAGGTAACAAATGATTAAATTCTGATAGTTACAGAAACATTTTGTCTGCTTATGAAATTCTTCCATATTTATGAAGTCACCATGAAGCATGACAATGACACATACATACAGTTAGCACTAATAAAACCAAAAAGTTCATGTGGAAAAACTCAAGCACAATTTTAAGCCCAATTAATATAATGAATAATGATTCAAGCAACAGAACACAACAAGAATGAGCAAGAATTCAAAGTTGAAGCACTATTATCTCAAATTATTACAAAGGCATTGGTTGGCTTAATGTATTGCATTTCATACAGTTTTTGCCTCAAAATACTGACTTTAAGACTCTGAAATTTCCATAAATTGAATGTGTCCTAATATTTATGGTCAGTTGAAATCAGCAGAATATGAAGATTATTTTTATTTTAATATGATCAAATGTGTGAATGAACTTGCACCAAAATGAAATGTATATAATTTACTTAACTGTAAAGCATAAATAACATTTTTACTTTTTTGTCCTATTTATTTCGGAGAGCACAATATGAAATGCCTTAAGTCTCTCTGTTTAAAGATATTATGTGTTGTTGTAGAATGTATTCGTATACACATACAGTATCTAAATGCTCTGAAACTGTATTACACAGTACTGTATAGAATTAGGAGTAAGCATTTCCTTCACAAAAAACACATTTATTTCCTTGTAATTATCTAAGCAAGTAGTAATATACTGTATAAGAAAGGTTTCAAAAAAGGAGGCCATTCAGCCAATATATCAAACAGTACTGTATATCAATTCATACATTTGATTTAGGATTTTATGGTGTGACAAATACCTTGAAGGTTTAATATAAGTTCCAGATAAAATAAGGAAAAAAATACTACTATGCATGACTTTTGTCCCTGTGAATGACAATAGCCACCTTTTGCTTTGCTACACTGAGTAGTGGATCTGCCTGAAGCAAATGAAAAATGCTAACAAATCTAGCTACCTGGACTAGTGTATCCACCTTTTCAACAGTTAAAAGTCTGACAGATTTCTAAATTAAATGTTTGCTTATATTTCCTTCTACAAATCCCATGTTATGTTTAATTACTTATTTATTTCAAAGAAACAGGTTTAAAAACTGATTTGTCACATTATCAATTCTAAATCGATGCATCATCACATTTACTTAAATGATAGGTTGGATGTTAACTTTGAAATAAGCATTCCAATTACTATTTCCAGCATGTACTTGGCATTTGATTTTGCAGCTGTCAGGAGTTGTTTGTTTCCAATGCCAAGTCATGAAATCCTGTACAAGAAACTTTAAAATTAAAACTGACGCAAATATCTAATTTGATCAGTTGTGATGGCTTTCATGCCTTTACAGGGTCTGCAAGACCAGATACACAAACAAAAGAATTCTGAGGATACATTCTAATTTTAAAGAGGTTAGATGCATTTAATTTTTAAGAATTTCTTCTGTTTCTGATTCATCAACAGGATGCACAGGTGATGTTTTTTTTTTCCTTCAAGAATTAGTCTTAATTGAAGAGCAGCTCATAATTTATGTCTGCATTAAAGGTTTTTGGGGCATTGCATAGCTCATCAAATGTAAATGTGACTTGAGTGAGGATTGCATTGAATTGTAAACATAGATTACCTAGTTGTAGATAGGATTTCAGCTCCCTGACATGCTTTGCTCTGCAGGAAAACTTGTTGTATACCTTAATGACTAAAGATTCCACTTATGTGCTAACTGCTTACAGCTATGATTTGCAGGAAGTTTCAACAAGCAGCAATTTTTCACTTTTCAATGTGGTAAATATCTTAGCTCACAGCTTCATTGTTTGCATCAAATCACAACTTTTAAGTGTGGTGTGTTCACTGCCAACATAAACCAAGGTGACAATGCAAACGTCTTCATTATCCTTCTTCAAAAGGTATTCTGACAGAGTCATACAGGATATCTGGGCATTTAAGGTCTATGCCAATTGTTATTTTGATTGAATTGTAATGCCATCACATTCAACATTCAAAACCAGGTTTTAAACTCACCAAATAAATCTACTCATCCTGAAATCCTCCAAAGTCATTTAGCCCTCTTTGCTGAATTCAGTATGTCAACCACTACTCAACGCGACAAGAGACTGAGAAGTAATATAGGTTTTTTGGAGTAACCTGGGTAAGAGAATTAAAATTTCCATGTGAAGATGTGGCTGACAGGACCCCCTCCTCTCTTCACAAAGAATAAGCCAAGTAACTGCAGCAAAGGTAAAGGCGGAGTGGAGGGAGGAGTCCAAGAAAGAAGTGCGAAGGGGAGCTTAACAACAACATACGCATGTGTAGGAGAACAGAAGTAGGCAAAATTAGAAATTAGACTTCTTCCCAAACGTCTGTAAAAAACACCATGAAGCAAAGTTTTCACTATTTGCCACCATTCAAATATGACTAACCTTCTGGTCAAGTTCAAAGTGTCTCCTTAGACCTGAAATCCTGTAGTTCTGTGAATCAATAATCATATATGTTCTTAAAATACTGTATGTAGACCTTATTTGGAATCTTGGAATGGACAGGAATTCAGAGTTAAATACTGTATGTAACATTTGAAGTCTGATAATTTAATGGATGGTTGGTAAGCTATATTCTCACATAATTAACATGAAACATTATTAAAATAAAATATATAGATTGATCATTTTTGTAATATGATGCAAAAAACGTCAACATTAATAATAAGCAAATAATCTGTTTATGATTTTTCCTATGAATTTCCTAAGCATTCACATGCTGAGGCTGAATACCTGACCAGCAGGTACTGTACAAAAATCTTACATACAGTAGATGCTGAACAATTGTTGAATAGCAAACTGAAAACCAGACAAGTGGTCACCCTAATTTAAACCCTCAAACTTCAGCAACCTACACGTATTGTAAAACCTGTTGAGAAAAACTTTCAATGAAAAGGACAATTAATTTGATCATATATAAAGCCCGGTCCAAGATCAGTTTTACCCTACGATAAGCCTAGGACTCTATGACTAAATAAAGGAAATGGTGCACAAGGGAGTAATTATGCAAACTGGAAACTTAAAGGCATCTTCTGGGACTAGCAATATATTTTATCACACTTAGTCATCCCATCCATTAGCCAGATGTCAACACTGTAATATGTAAATAAGTGGCCCAGTTATCATTGGGTGCAGAGTAAACAGTACATACACTGAAGGTCAAAGATATGAAGTTAACTGAACAATTACTGATTAGCAAATAAAAAAGAAAATATGCATAAGTTAGTGATATAGTTTATTGTTTTTTATGTTTATATTTGTATGAAATGTTTAACAGTCTCCTCAAGTAAACAACAGGAGGAATGTTCTGCATTTGCTTTCATATAAACTTTTCATCAGTGTTTTGTCCTATTTTGTCCTTTAGCTGCAATACTCACACAAAACATTTTAATACAGCTTTTCACTCTTTGTTTAAGCTCATCCTGCAACAACAAAAGTCAGGGAACGGATGAACACCAGCACTATTTTAAATATACTATATTTGTTTTTTCATTTAATTAATATGTCTTATTTATTTAGGCTAATATGACAGGCTGTTTGTCATAATTACTGTATTGCAATCAAACTCTTCCCTCAAGTGAACTTCATGAGAACACAGCAGAAAATTGAATCATATTCTACTTTTTTTAGTAAAAAAAACACCAATATTTCTACACTACTGTGTTGACTTCCCACACTCTTTACTGATGGAGGTGAAAAGCATTATTTTGTGCATCTTTAATATTATTTTCTAACACATTTTTAAATTCTTTAATACTGGTTAAGGATAGATTCTAGGATTTGTTCTATGTTTTCCTTACAGAGGCTTCTGGTATACTCTTTTAATAATTTCCTGTGATATGTAGAGATAAAAACAGAATATAAAAAGGGTAAACATGACTAGATAGCTTGTTTGAGAACCCCCACAAACTTTTCTATATGTTGTCACCTATTCATAGTCTTAAATGTATTTCATTTAGTTTTTTTGTGTTTAATTTTAGTTTTTTTGTTCTATTTCTTGTTTTACTGTTGATACCAAAAAAATTCTGCTGGATTGACTTTTGTCAATATTTGTAAATGTTATTCAAGTAGTTGTTCTCTCTGTTCATGACTAAAAAAATGGAATTATTTGAACTATATTCCAGTTATAGAAAAAAGCATTGCAATCAGGCCATATAAATTCTTCAGGATATAGAAGTGTCTTGTTCTGTTGGAGGCACACACAAAATACCAGGTGTCATGACTAACAAAGTGGTTGCGGCTGTTTTTCAAACCTTTAATTTTTCAGTTGTAATTTTGCAAACACGAGCACTTCAACAGGTGTATTAATTCAATTCAAAATACTTTTTAAGCATCAAGCGGTGCAACATAAAACACAAGAGAAAAAGACAAAAAAAAACAAAGAAGCAAAGAAAAAGTATACATAGGTAATAAACAGCATATGGACCAAAGAAGTGATTGAAAGTAACAGTATGAAGTAGCTGGAAGGTATTAGTACATGCACATTTGTTGGGGGTGGGGTTGTGTGTGGGGGGGGATAAGACTTTCATGGGCTAAATTTCCTACACCATGGACAGCGAAAACATCTTCCTAAACGTAAAAGCTCAAAGACTGATGAAGGATGTGAGATGGGTCTTCAGTGTTGGCACAGGCCTTCCCCATGGTCTACTGGGCATATAGCTGTGCCAGGGGTCTTAAAGGCTCACCAATGACTTTTGAGCTGAGGTTTACAACATTTTGAAGGCGTTTTTTGTCTTTTTGAGTGAGTGAAGCGATCCAGCAGATAAAAGAAAAAGTTAAAATACTTTCGATAAAGTACTTAATAGAACTATAAAATGTTGAAATATTTTTTTTTTAAAGGAAAACAGTTTTCTCAGACCATATAAGTGCTCCTGGGATTTCTTCACGTTGTTTTTGGTGAACTTGATGTCAAACCATTAATAGATACATTTTGTGTTTTATTGGTCAGAAAACTAATGATCCACACGATTAGCTGATGATCTAATTTGAAAAGTGTGATTTGTTTTTCAACCAAAACATGTGGCTGCATTGTGTTAAAGGCTGATGATAAATCTAGTAGAAACATTTTAGCATCATCAACTCCCCTTCCAGGATGGTAGGCAAACTGGAGGAGGTCAAGATCTGATCCTACTGTAGCCACAAAATGTGACTTGACTATTTTTTTCAAGTCATCATCACTAGTGGAGTCAAAGCTATAGCTGAAGCCACTGAGAGCTTTAGGTCTATCCTCTTAAGAATGGGTACAACTGTGGAGCATTTTCAAACCGCCAGAACAGTGCCAGAGAGCTGGAATAAGTGTTTTAAAATCCCACTCAGTTCTTCAACACAATACTACAGTATGTTCTGGTCCTGCTGCTTTGTTGACCTGAATCTTTTTAAAATGTTTTGCAACAGTACAAGTTGATATTTGCAGTGTTTTATCCTGGAGTCAGTAGCTGTTGGACATCATTGAGTTAAATGGAGATATTAATATTTTTGGAAATTAGTAAAAACCTTATTTAACTGATCAGGTGGGGTCTGTCCATTAATTGTATCCACTAGTCATTAGTATTGACTTCGGTCATAGTTTTGATGTTCTGCCAGAGATTACCTTGTTTAAATTTCTCCTCAACTTTATTTTTATAGATACTGAAGATTTTTTTTGTTTGCCACATTGCAAGTTTAACTTCTTAATATACTTGTTTTCTTAACACGTTTTCTTAAGAGTGTGTTTAATATATTTTTTCACAAAAAAAACAATCATGTCATTTCTAGTAGCATATCCATTCTTTTACCCAGCATGCAAAGAATAAATTACATCTATAATGCAATTTGAAAATATTTTGCTCTCATTTTGCACGCATCTCTGACCCATCACACATTCCCATGTACACTGTGCTTAAAAAACGCTCACACCCCAAGTAATACACCTATCACTGTTCACTCCCATCACTATTTCAGTTCCCCCTTTTCCTCACTTCCCCACTCACTATTGCGGATTCTCCTCCAGCTCCCAAGTGTGCCTAATTTACTCTTACTATCTTCTCGGTATCAGACCTTCTTGCCTGCCCCCTCATTTACGATTTAGTCTTGTGTTTCGGATTGTTGCTCTCCTGCTGTCTCAACCATTATAAGACCTTCTTGTTTGTTTCCTGGATTACGTTTTTGCCTTGCGATTTGGATTGGAATTCTCTTTCTCTCCAGAGTCCTACACAGGATCCACATTCCCTTTCCTGTTTCCTGTTACACTGAACTAAATTGAACTGAGTTATCCCTAGCTCTATCAGATTGAAATGCAAATCAAAACTTTTGTGTACCTATCTTGTATGAATCTTTACTATGCTTGTCACTTTTAATAACCTTTCCAACTTTGAGGACCGGCATTATATTTAAACTCCAACATAAAGAAGAAAAAATGTATTGAAATTCTTACTGGCACACAAACTTTATAACATACATTGAAACATCCTATATTTCATTCGCTTGCTTTGCAGTTGTACTTTATATCACATTAACAATACTTTTCATACCTTCCATGACATTTGTTTTTCGCTAGTTTTAAATGATTCATTTTAAGGCAATATCCTGTTCCTTGTTCTTTGCAACTAGTTAACATGTGCTTTTGGTTTATCGTTTTAAAAGGGTCATCCAGGAGAAGGGGCATTAAAGTCCTTTCAGCAACATTGAATTCAATAAATTAAACATATTTGAAAACCAGTATATATATATTTATTTAAGAGTTTGAAAAACATGACAGAATTACAAGTTCTAATATAGGCTAAGGAATTATTCACCAGCTTTAGAGCAATGACCATAAAGAACAGAACCTACTGTTGTTTTGAGAACAGAAAGTAGATTAAATTCTGAAGTACTAAAATGACTTGCGGTTGGTATAAGTACTGTATATACTGTAATAGTTCACTGATGTACCCAGGAGACAATTTATTCTAGCACTTAAAGATAAATTTCTAGATTTTAGATTGTATTCTATAATGCATGGGAAAACTGTGATTGGAAGCTAAACAGATGTGTATATAGAACAATTCAAAGATCAAGTCTTACCAAGAATATCAAAGTGAAATGAAATTAAAGAGGTTTTAAGATAATCAGCTACAACATATGGATAGCTTCCATATTAACTCCCAACAGGGGGTAAAGTCATGCGAATTCTAGCACAATGAGGTATTCAAGTGGATATCAGCTTCAATGGAGTACCTGTATATGGAAAAAAGAATATTTCAACCAATTGCTAATTTTCTAGTACACATAACCTCCTGGTTATGCAACAGAATCATCTACAATGAGTTTTATTAATTCAAGTCTTTTTTTTTTACCTTAATACATTCCACGGTGACTTCTATAAAGGGGGTAGATAGACACCAGAAATCTACCAATTACAATTCATCTGAACTATTACCTCCATACTGTGATAATCCTTTTTGTGACTTGATGCTTTGAGTTACTCCTACATGGTGCTTTCAGCTTTTCTGTTTGCTCTCATACAGCTTATTATTTCGGTGACATTCCATAGTTGTACATTCAGTCAGCCAGTTTCAGTTCTGGATGAGAAATTTCAGCAAGTATAGTAATATACTGATATTGTTTTTTCTTGGTAAGATGTTCAAAAAGCAGTTATTGAAACCTGCCTTTTAATTGGATTTATGTTCTGGCTGATTGCATATTATCCACCACAGCTTCTTAGTTCAGGGTTGTTAATTTTTTTTTCATCAGTATATTTTTATGGGTTTGTCTTTTTCTATAGGAGTTTCATAATGTATTAATATGGTTTCTATTAACTCCACAATAGTTATTGGACATATTTGTAGACTTGTACACTTTCTTTATGAGTCTATTTACTGTCGATACTAGGAAAATGAATGCTTGCATATTGAGAAAATTGTTTTTCTGAAAAATAATATTAATGACAACATAATTATCACTTGGGTTTGATAAGTCATTATATTCAATGAATATCTTACATCCAATGTAAGATATTTTAGATCACACTAATACACAAAAGATGATTTGCCTTATCTTGCCCACTTAATTTCTGATATCTTTCTAATATCTTTTCCCTCTCAGAATTGAAATGAAATGGAAATTCTGGCAATTTTAAGACTATAATCTAAAAAATTCAGTTCACACACATTTTAGAAGCCCCCAATTGTCAACATACAATTAGCAGAATGTCTAAAAGGATGGTGTTGGAAAAAGTGGGCCTAAGATTTCAAACGTGTGGCAAACTCCTGAGTCATCCTACACACCTGATGGCTTTCAGTAATGGGAGAGTAGGATTGTTAATCAGATGTGTCTGCCTAGTGCTGTGAAGTTTTTTACTGTGTTAAATTACATACACAATATATTATATATTTCAAGGAATATAGATAGAGTTAATCCATGGTTAACCCTTTTTTACTTGGTAGTAAAAGAAAGACACAGGGCTACAACTGGAATGACCAATTAATTCCATAAAGTGAGCATAATTCCATTCATTTAACTGAAAGAATAGGAAACACTTCCTTACAATGTTGTGGGTATTTGGAACAGTCTTTCCAGTCAGATGGCTGAGACCCAAAATGAGAATATAAATATTTTTTACTACTTTATTTGACACATTTTATTGTTTATTAATTTAAATGTATATTTTATATTGTATTATTTGAATATGTGTGGGTACAGATGCAGCCATTCAAAATGCGCGGTAAAAACCCGCGGTACGGTAACCTACCCACAAGCCACCGCGGGGCACCGGAGCATACCGCAGGGCAAGTGATTGGCTGGCCAAAATGACCGACAGGGGCACTCGTGGTGCATTGGTTGGTAGTGCAAAGATTTAATCATTTAATGTCTTTACTGTGCACATTTTAATCCGCTTAGTTTTGAATATTTACAGTGCCTTGCGAAAGTATTCGGCCCCCTTGAACTTTTCAACCTTTTGCCACATTTCAGGCTTCAAACATAAAGATATAAATTTTTTATTTTATGTGAAGAATCACCAACAAGTGGGACACAATTGTGAAGTGGAACGAAATCTATTGGATTTTTGAAACTTTTTTAACTAATAAAAAAATGAAAAGTGGGGCGTGCAAAATTATTCGGCCCCTTTACTTTCAGTGCAGCAAACTCACTCCAGAAGTTCAGCGAGGATCTCTGAATGATCCAATGTTGTCCTAAATGATTGATGGTGATAAATAGAATCCACCTGTGTGTAATCAAGTCTCTGTATAAATGCACCTGCTCTGTGATAGTCTCAAGGTTCTGTTGAAAGCGCAGAGAGCATCATGAAGACCTAGGAACACACCAGGCAGGTCCGTAATACTGTTGTGGAGAAGTTTAAAGCCGGATTTGGATACAAAAAGATTTCCCAAGCTTCAAACATCCCAAGGAGCACTGTGCAAGCGATCATCTTGAAATGGAAGGAGTATCAGACCACTGCAAATCTACCAAGACCTGGCCGTCCCTCTAAACTTTCAGCTCAGAAAAGGAGAAGACTGATCAGAGATGCAGCCAAGAGGCCCATGATCACTCTGGATGAACTGCAGAGAACTACAGCTGAGGTGGGAGAGTCTGTCCATAGGACAACAATCAGTCTTACACTGCACAAATCTGGCCTTTATGGAAGAGTGGCAAGAAGAAAGCCATTTCTCAAAGATATCCATAAAAAGTCTCATCTAAAGTTTGCCACAAGCCACCTGGGAGACACCCCAAACATGTGGAAGAAGGTGCTCTGGTCAGATGAAACCAAAATCGAACTTTTTGGCCACAATGCAAAACGATATGTTTGGCGTAAAAGCAACACAGCTCATCACCCTCAACACACCATCCCCAACGTCAAACATGGTGGTGGCAGCATCATGGTTTGGGCCTGCTTTTCTTCAGCAGGGACAGGGAAGATGGTTAAAATTGAGGGGAAGATGGATGCAGCCAAATACAGGACCATTCTGGATGAAAACCTGTTGGAGTCTGCAAAAGACCTGAAACTGGGACGGAGATTTATCTTCCAACAAGACAATGATCCCAAACATACAGCAAAATCTACAAAGGAATGGTTCACAAATAAACGTATCCAGGTGTTTGAATGGCCAAGTCAAAGTCCAGACTTGAATCCAATCGAGAATCTGTGGAAAGAGCTGAAAACTGCTGTTCACAAACGCTCTCCATCCAACCTCACTGAGCTCGAGCTGTTTTGCAAGGAAGAATGGGCAAGAATTTCAGTCTCTCGATGTGCAAAACTGATAGAGACATACCCCAAGCGACTTGCAGCTGTAATCGCAGCAAAAGGTGTCTCTACAAAGTATTAACGCAAGGGGGCCGAATAATTTTGCATGCCACACTTTTCATTTTTTTATTAGTTAAAAAAGTTTCAAAAATCCAATAGATTTCGTTCCACTTCACAATTGTGTCCCACTTGTTGGTGATTCTTCACATAAAATAAAAAATTTATATCTTTATGTTTGAAGCCTGAAATATGGCAAAAGGTTGAAAAGTTCAAGGGGGCCGAATACTTTCGCAAGGCACTGTATATGGATTTTACCACTAAAGGGAAATTTTAGTAGCTGAGCATAAAAAGAAGAGGAGCATAACGCATCTGAAGGTCATAAACGATATTAATTTAAAACATTACTGTATGTATGTAAACTGTACTGTGTATGGCTGGTCTTGGTAGTTTAAAGAAAAAATACACACCAGTCTTCCATTTCTCCCTAAACATTTTAAGCATGAAAGTTTTATGAAACGGTACCCAAATATGCGATTGCTGTATAGAATGAATTTTAATTAAAAAAAAATATTTAACACGAACATTAAGCTGTTTACATCTTCCGCCTGAGAACAGTCACCCGTTGCTACCCAACGCAGAATGGTGATTGGCTGACACCATCTGACACCCCTCTGATTGGAGAAAAAAGACGTGCTGGTTTGCTATACCAGGAAGAGGATTTCTTTCAATTCTAAACGTGTATTTTAAAAGTTTAAGAAATAAAAACCTTACAGCGTACACAGATTTCTAAACTGATCAGGATCGTTATCTTTGTCTTATGCATAATAATGTTCACCGCTCTGTCCAGCAAATTAATAATAAACTTTATTTTATATAGCTTTTTAAACGAATAAGTAATTAGATTGCTCATAAACCTAATCACTTGCTTTTTCTTTTTATTTAGGCTCAGATTTCAACTATAGATCGTATTATTAATAACCATAATAACAACCAACCAACAAAAACAACCATATAAACATAATACCAACCAAAAACATAGATAACAACCACAATACAAAATCAAATAATCAAACCATTTTACACTTGCAAGTCCTCCAATTATCATAATCCCGCCCCTTATGCAAAACCAAACCTTCCTCCCATCCCAGTTTATCCTGTTTATCATAAACAAAATCCACCTCAATTTTCAACATAAAGCATTACACAAAATCAATACCTCAACACTCCATACTCAACAACGATAATTCACAAACAGCCAGAACATGTAACTACACATTCCCAAACATACCTACTTTCCATAGCCCCGCCCCTTATGCAAAACCAACATCCCTCCCCTGTTCTCTCTCTCCCCTGGCGGTTGTAATTGTTTTTATTTTCAAATAAATTTTAGCAAAGTCATGTATTTTAAAAATCTTAAGATTTTTCTATATATGTCTTTATTTAGTGGTTTCATTAGTGACAAAGGCTAAACTTTCTTGGAAAAATGTATTTTATGTAAACTATGTTTGCTATTAATTCATTCAGGGCTAAAATATGTTCATTGTCTTCTAATGAAAGAAGGGTTCCTTTCGCCGTAGTCGGGAGCCTAGCCTTTAACTAGTAAGTACTGTATTTACTGGGTTTTTGAGGGGGGGGGGGGGTGTCTTTCGCTGGAAATCTCGCCTCCTACTTTGAAAATACCCGTGAAACCGGTTCAATTCGTCACAGCCAGCACTCCTGCAGAGAGTTGGGTTGTACTTGCAGTGTATACAGTACACGCGTTATGCTCTTCGTTAATGTCTGTGAAGTTTTATTTAATCTCTGAGCCATACTGATTCTTCTGGAAGCCAGTTTCCGCCAGGGAGTAAAAAAAAAAACACACTATGGTATTCTCTCCAATGCAGTGCAGTTAAAAACATACCTCTGATGCTGCTCCTAAATGAATATCGTTTATGACCATCAGAAGCTTTATGCTCCTTTTCTTTTTTCCAGTGGATTGAACAGGGAGAGGCATTTCATGATGTACTTTTCACTGATGAAACAACAGTGGCTCTGGAACAGTTTTCAACCAAGTCGTTTTATAAAAAGGGGAGATATGTACACGTTACTGAAGCTAAAAGTTTAGCCTTTGTCGCTAATGTAAACACTAAATAAAGACATATAGAACTCCCTACGTTACAGACTGTATATGGCTGGTATTGGTAGTTTAAAGAAAAAATACACACCAGTATTCCACTTTCTCCCTAAACATTTTTAGGATCAGAGTCTTACATGTGGTTATTTCGAAAACGTTTGTACGTGCTCCTTCTTACCATGTTACTGTTTACCGTTACTGACCATATTAAGTTTAAGTGCCTGTGGGCACTTTTCCTGTCCGTGGGGGGTGGACCGTCTTTCATTAGAAGGTTAGTCTGTTCTACTCTGAGAATGTAGGGGGGGGTGGGAAGTGCCCGCGGTCATTTAATTAGTATTAAAATCTTAGTTATCTTTCTAGTTCACAGGTTTGCATGCATAATTTAATTTTGAAAGCCACTGAGACATCAGGTACTACTGTTGTATTTATGAAAAAGAAACAAAACAAAAAACATACTAACAACTGTGCCATCCTACTCCTTAGTTAATACATTTTATTATTCATAAACAGTTAACATTGTTAGCAAAATATTTTGAATTATATTTAACCCTATTTTTTCTTTAGTTTTGTATTTAACTTATTATATGATAGTCAGACTTAATGTATATTTGAACAATGAAAATATATTTTTACAAGATTTTACATTAAGCACTTAAAATTAATATGGTTAATAATAGTAAACTGTAACATGCTGTAACAAGATCGATTAAACTGCTAAGAAAATCCTTTCAGAGAAAATTTTTCAGGTGTGAAGAACAAACCTGTTCCCACACACCCTGCCCCCACTACCATTAGAATATACACAAACATTTTAGCGTTTCATTCTGAGCAGAAGACCCTCACACCTGAAGAGTGCTGGCTGTGACGAATTAAACCGGTTTTACAGGTTTCAATCACAGATTGGGACTCAGTAAAGTAACACACAGCGCCACTGGATTTGATAATACTGTACCTAACCAAAATCCGCAATATGGAAACAGAACCTGTGTAATTGTTGATAGATGATGTACTCGTAACATTTTTTCAAGACGAACTACAACATTTAAAAAATGACTTGTATGTACTTGATATCTCTAATCAATCCACGGGTTCCAGCACAAAACGAAACTAAAACGCATACCGTTTCGCGCTTCTTATTAGTTGCTCAAAAGTAATTTGACCGTATGAAATGCATAATATAAACCTAGAAACATATACGTGAGCAGTACTTAAGCACTGTAGTATCGGTGTTAAGACATACCTCTCAAATACTGTAAATCAAGTTAAAAATATCTCAAGACCGATTCTGGTCGTAATGAAACCATGTTTCGTGTATGTTTTCTTTTTCATCTTGAAATAACTCATTTCTAAATACCTTTTTCACTGTTAACATCTTGTAGCAACTTTGCGACAAAATATACACTCTGACAGTTCATCCTGCTACCAACATTAAATAAAACAAATCTTAAGATTTCTATATTTATGTCTTTATTTAGTGGTTTCATTCGAAGCTTACAATGTTTAGGGAGAAATGGAATACTGGTGTGTATTTTTTTCTTTAAAGTACCGAGACCAGCCATATACTGTATGTTTATGTTAAGATTTCCCTTCAGTGGTAAAATTAGATATGAATATTCAATACTTAAACGGGCACAGTTAAGACATTAAATATACATATACATATTGTATACAGTACAGTTTGCATACGGTAATATGTTTATGTTACGCGATTAAAAAATAAATAAATAAAACTGAAAGGTCCAGCACCAGCTGGATTCGAACACACAACCTGCCAGTTGGTAGTCACGCAACTAGACCAGTAGGCTACAAGACAGCTCGCATAAGCAGGCAGGCGAAACAGCCCTCCCGCAGTACACGGATATAATCATACCGTTATTAAATTCTTGAGATACGCGATTCCATATTATATTCCCTTTAAATCAAATTCTAAAAGTATGCTTGTTGACTCCGGTATCACGTTAGTTAAAGACTTCGAAGCTTACAATGTTTAGGGAGAAATGGAATACTGGTGTGTATTTTTTTCTTTTCATGATAGGTGTCGCATTTTAAATCATTTTCGTAGTTAGAAATTATGAAACGCCCTGTTAAAAGCAAGGAAACTTTATGCCCGTTGAAGTAAAACAAAATGCCTGACAAAGTATGGCTTGAACAGATTCCAAGTGCTTGTACTAATGTGCTAAAGAAATTATACTTTGAGTATACAGCTTGTCCAAAGTCATCCATTATTAATACTATTAGTAATATCTTCAGTAAAGGCTTTGATGCATAAATATTTCTGATAAAGGTAGGTTGTGTACTTTTGTCCAACTGAGCAATCTTGCTTTCATAAAATATACCAACATTTGAATGACTGATGATTAACATGCTGTAATACACAGTTCAAAATTAAAGGCTCGAATGCTACATGAGAGGTTAAGCTCCCCCTGGCGGTTTTACAAGGCGACGCCGGATAGCTAGTCACGTGACACACGTGATACCGCGTGATACCCCGGTGGGCGTGTCGCGGTATGCCGTGAAATACCTCACCCATTTTGAATGGCTGCATCTGTATATCACTGTTCTGATTTATTGATTCCTAGTAGCAATAATATACTCTCTGTATATTGTATTCCAATTTACAGTGTAAGTAAATTTAAATGATCAAATCACTAATGGGTATAGGTTTAGGTAATGTGAAGCAAGATGAAGCAAGATGAAAATAACCAATTAGTGATTAGAAATTAGGATAATAAAAACATTAAAAAAGAACTGCATTCTGTACTTGCTCTAAACATCCACTCAAGAGACCAGATTCTTGTTTTGATGCTGACTTTGAAGGAGTCAGTGGTGAAGATTATGTCAGTACCTCTGAGGAATTTGAATATTTGATTCTAGTCCCTTTATATCTCAAGACTGTGTTGAGACTAAAAAGACTCAGGTCCTTTGACCTGTCTTTTTATGTCATTTCTTTGAGGCCATAAATTATTCTATTTGCTCTTCTTTGAAATATTTCCAGTAATATATATATATATTTTCTTTTCATGTTTTGGTGACCAAATTGTGTTTTAGTTCTGGATTGTCTTCGTTTTTTTATTCTTGCTTTAGTACATCTATAGTGTATTTTATTCCCCCTTTTTTCTATTATAAAATTACTATTTATTAAATTTTCTTATTATTATAACACAGATTTCTTAATAAGTTTACATCACTGATGCACACTAGGAAGAGAAGTATATCTAAAACCTGCAATAGGTCATTAATTAGTTCCGCCAAGTAAGAGGTTTCTTTTGCTAGGAGGAATGTTGCTTTTCCTCATATTAAGCAGTTCTTCATCAACCTGTTTTACCTTAGATTTCTGAAGCTTCTATCTTGTGAATTCATCCTGAAATTAATCAAATCTTTAAGATTGCAAGTGTAGTCATATAATCCTAAATTACTGTATCTACTGATATATTGTTCACTGGTGTTCCAAGATATTGACTAAAAAAACAAGTGTCGTCTTTCTAAAAATTAAATTGTGTTTTCCATAAATTTTTGTTAAAAAGATGGATGATAGTGTATTTCAGCTCCAATAAATGCTCCGATACCATGTAAAGAAAAACTGGTGTGTAGTTTCTTGTTTAAATTATATCTTGGGTTTTCTGAATATGTATAAAATCTGGAATTTTACAATATGATGCATATAACACATTTAATGGGTCTTTTGAAAGATAGTAGTTAATTATGTAAAGATAATATCCCCCAATCCTTTGAGTAAAAATAGAAAGAATACACTGTACATTGTGATAATGATTTTTAGGTGGCCCTAGTCCATTTAATATTTAGACAATTAAAACTGAGCATGGCAGTTAATAAAACTCATGGCAAGTTAATCTGTCTAAACTTTATACTTGTCTTTACATTTTCATCCTCATCAAACAATCAATCAAAGTGGTCTGCCTACACATCTGCACACAATGCTTTAAAAGAATGCCATAGAATTCTGTTTCTATATAAATAAAGGGAAAAAAAAACATTGAAAAGGTTTGCTTCTCCCCATTTTCAAAGTGTGTAAAAAGAGTAAAGAGACATTTCACAATTCATATTTGATGAACTGAGGACTGGAAAACCCAAAATGACACTAAAAAAGTGGACAACAATCGAAGGTTATATTCTTGAGGAAATTATAATTTGACCTTTTCTGTTCTTGATGCTGATAAGAATTATACATGTTGCAGTATACTGTAGTTCTTGTTTCAGGAAAATGTTTTTTTTTTACTGTTAAAAAATGTTAATACTACAAAGTGGCGCAAGACAGGATAACTCTGGATGTCCATTGTTGAGCACACACAGACGCAAACACACACACACTCATTACAGGGCCAATTTTCCCACAAGCCGATTATCCTACCAGTATGTCTTTGGACTGTGGAAGGAAACAAGATCTCCTGGAGGAAACCCATGCAAACACAAGTAGAATATACAACCTCAACGCAAACAGTACCACCAGTCAGGAATTGAACCCAGGACCCCACTGTGCCACCCCTATTATTATTAGAGTTCATAGTGAAATTAACATTGTATACTTCACCAATTGTTTGTAAGTGAAAACTGTTGGTTTAGTGCAAATGCAATTTGAGAAGACAGGTGACAGGCAGAAATATATCATACAATTCAGACTCAGAGATTACTTTCAAATGTGTAATACAAAGACCCATCACCACTGCAGTAAACATTTACTGCATGGAGACCGACTAATCAAATTTTCAACTGCAATAGGTACTGAAAAAATTGTTGGAGAGCAAGGAATATCAATGTGAAATAAGGTTTCCATTGATGGGACCAAAACATAATCAGCAATGTCTAACGGGAGTAAATAAAATTAGAAGAAAAGAGGAAATAGAGGATGTGGGTGTCAAAATACCAGAAATGAATTAAAGGTTTTCAGAATAGAACCACTGATCACAAATCTTCCATCCATGTGGCTAAGTAGAAAATTGTATCCATGAGCATTTCCCTTTCTGTTTCATCGTCATCATCACGGAATTGGAAGCAATAAAATAAACAAAATTCTGGAGGGATGCTGTCAAAGACAGAAAACTTACATTTTGTCATTCTCAATCTCCATAATCTCTTTCAGACTGCAGTGCAAGAAATTCTAGGAACAAAGAATAACACGCCATCTGCCTGAAAATTATTTGCATGTTTGTAGGTCATTCATGGGTAATACAAACAGCTGACTGATGATGTTGCTGTCTCCTGAGGGCCAGGGTGCATCTGTGGTGGTGGTAGAGAGGGGTTATGGAGTGTTTTATTTACTGAATTTCTCCTTGTAAGGCCTATTTTAAGGCATGTGAAGACATTGTAATAAGCATTGTCTTGACTACTGTCGTGTTGAAAGCAGCTGATGGAAAATGTGCTGTTTTGAACAGTAATCTCTTCAATCCAAAAATATCTTAATTCAAATTGAAGGCATTGTTGGAGCAATACTTTTTGAATAATCAGTTTTCCCAAAGTGATTATGTTCCGACAGGAAAATAAATGGCTGCCTGTTCTTTGGATTACAATGGCATGATTTCAGGAAACCAATGTCAGTGTCTTGCCATGAACAGATTTTTCTGCTAATTTACATCCCAGAGGACATGGAAGAATATATTATGCTTGATTTCAAGAAATCAGAGTTTATGTCTTGGAGATGGTAACAATTCCATTAGTTAGCAGTAGTAGGACAGGTGAGAGTAGTTGAAGACAGACACTTATGGAAAAATCTTGTGGTGCTCTTCCTACAACAGAGAAAGTTATTTATTATATATATAAAGCCTTGAAGAAAACTCTATAGTCAAAGAAAGAAGTGGGTATATAATGAAAATTACATATATAGATTATTAAGTTTGTGTTAAAGAGAAATGTTCCTCAAGTGCTTCATAACTGTAAGCAATGATTACAGAGTTTTAAATATAGTATGTTGAGTGAACTAGGATTTTCATCAGTTTTGAATTACTCCAAAAAAACAGAACAAAGCACAGATAATAACAGCACAACACAGCAACCACATAATCAGTTATACATTCTCCAATATGTTGTTATCATAGAGCAACTGTGCAGCCGTAGCACCCATGATACCGTCAACCACACCTGGTACCATGCCATAGAAAGCTCCATATAAATTATATCAGGACATCTTGTTTCTATTGCTAGAGAGTCCAAGCTTTGAGTTATCATTTAGTTCGTAATTATTGTCATTTTGAATAGTGCATCATCTGAATATTCCCAAAATATGTGTGCAAAGTTGTTCACAATACCCCTTGGATAAAGTGGACAGAGTGGACTATGTAGTTCAGGTTGGCAGCTGCGTCAGCATGCATAGGCTGCAAAGGAACAAGTAATATCCATGCTGAAAAGAGAAGAAAGGAAACACAACATTTCAGCCATGGAGCCTTCTTCAGGTGTAAGAAAGACAGGGCAGAAAGCAAAGGTAATGTAGCGGGAGAACAAAAGCTGGGAGAGAGGAGGAGCGAGGGGCGGGAGCAGGGGACAGAAAGAGAGGCCAATCAGGAGGTGTGAAGTCAGGAAAGGTGTAGAGAGGTGTGAAATGAAACCTACAATGAATAGAGAGAATTTAGAAGAAAAGTAGTCTGTCGTTAAGAAAGGGGGGGGAAGGTGTGATCCAAGCTGCAGGATAATTTTGGTTTCTGTAGTCTTTCTGATGTATGAGTTCGGAAAACCATCTTTGAGAACACAGATGGAGAGATTAGAGTGGTCATGGCCTTCAGAGGTGAAATGAGAAACAATACGCTTGGAGAGATCTTTAATTTTCACAGCCCTAACATGTTCTCTAAAGCAGCCTCCGAGTCTCCTTAATGTTTCTCCAATGTAGACGGCTGAGCATTTACTGCAAAAGATACAGTAAATAAGGTTGCTGGAGGTACAAGGTGCCATCTGGGTGATCTGGAATTGTCCTGAGGGGCCTTGAATGAGTGTGGTGTTAGATGTGTACTTGCAGGTGATACAGCGAGCTCTGTTGCAAGGGAAAGTGCCTGGTGTGGATGGTTGCTGAGAGTGGACTATGGACTAGCTTTGTATCATAACATCCAAGAGGAATCAAATATGCAAGTGAAGAAAGTTCAGGCAAATCATTAGTTGCTTAAGATTTTGGGAAGACATTTATACTTTATTCAGATTGTTCCAGGTAATTTCTTGATCAGTTAAAAAAGGTTTGCATCCAAAAATCAATTGATTTTTTATAACCACCATATACTCAGTATTGTGTTGATTAGGACAGTAAGCCATCAGGCAAAGGAAGCATGTTGCAACTATTCCCAGGACAGGATATCAGTCTATTGTACTGTAGGTCACACATTCCCAAGGTAAATTTGAGGTGAAACTAACCTGGATAACAAGTGTCTGGTCTGTATTAGAACAACATAAATAGAATAATTTTGGTTTTCCTCTGAAATTGAAGAGTTTATTCATGAAGTGAGAAGACAACCTTAACCAATAGGGGATGCATTGCAGAATGGAGACGTAAGTAAAACAAGAAAGGTGTACTAGGAGGTTTATATTGAGATTACAGAAATCCTGGAATGAATGAAAAATATTTAAAAACAGAAAGGTACACCTGTTTTAGGATTATATCAAACAGACAGTGATTTGCAGAATAAAATAGACAAATATGGCAGAGCTAAGCCCATTGACAGCAGACTTTTCATGCTGAAGATTGGATGCACAGTTCTTTCCCTTTCTGAATAAACCTATACATTTTACTGTGCAATCTATACTAATATTCTAAAGGAAGAAGAGAAGGAGCAGTCACAGAAAGGAAAAAAAAGTGAGGAAGTACATTCATTTTTATTATGCAAGCTTAAAAGTAATTGGAAAATGTGTCCATACAGTATGTTCAGTTCTGTCTATGAAAATACTACAGAAGTTGTTTATTGTGATATTGTGTAAATGGAAAAAAAAAACAATGTCAAATCCAGGTTAATTAAACTACTGTATAAGCAGCCCAATCACAGGTACCAATTTTCGTCATTGCAAAGGCATTAATGCTGACTCAGACAAACTTTATGTCCTGAAACAGGACTGATTAATCAAAAATAGTGAACAGATGAGGTAGGAACTGGGAAACTGTCTACAGATATTAATATATCATTAACAGAATGATTTACAGTTTTGTGTAATATTAATGAAAATAGGGTTCGAATTAGTATATTTATCAACATCTTTGCTAGGAGCACAAGAGTGGATATCACTGATGAGTGTAATATCACTATACCTCCACAATGTTGTACTTGGCCATTATTTCTGCAAGCTACTGTATGTAAGAATTGTAGCAGAGTCACTGGTGGGTAATTTCTTAGTTACCTACTTCATTAAATGTGTTAGGCATCTTTACCATCCCAGAATGCATGTTATTCCAACAGTTTATCCTATATCCTTGCAGAGAAAGAGGCAATGATAGATGCCTATTGAGAAAATAAATTATTTGAAAGTCATTCAAGAGATAAACTAATTCTTTGGACACTATATGCTGTATTGTCACTATATCAAAAAAGTTCAGAACTCAAAATATGTAAATGGATGTTCTGAAAATTTGTACTTATATTTGCATGAATATGGTTCACTCTTATATCTCATTATATACTCTTATATCTCAAGACAAATAATTACGAACTATTTTAGATTCCAGCAGACCTTCCAGTGATTCCTAACAATTTTAAACAATATGAAATACCCTCCAATAATATGTTCTATGGCATTTTGGCCTGCTTATATGCAAGATTTATGGAGATAATACCCGAATTAAAATATTCAGCTTCACATGCTCATGACTGCATAGTATCTTCATGGCATCAGTGATTAGTGATATCAACCTTTATCAGTGTTCCTGTCTGCTCTTCTGTTAACATTTCATACAGCATCCCCGACCATCCCAGCTTCAATAAGGACACATCTCTGGCATGACCTGTGTCACACGATGGCCTGAGCAAGGCCAAAGTAGGTCCATTTTATCTCAAACTGGCTCCGCCACAAAAGCACCCAAGCAAACAAGTGCTGTCTATTTACAGTGCTCCCAGTCCCCAACACCAGAAAACAACCCCCCCCCCCAAAAAAAAAATAAATAAATAAAAATAAAATATAAACAAAAACTAATTATTCAAACAAAGGTAAACCCTCTATCTCTATGACTCTATCACTATGACTCTACCTAACCACCAACAACCAACCAAACTCTTAGGCTGAGGAGCCAGCTTAAATAGCTTGTAAGCCCATTTCTCTACTTCAAAGTGTTTTTTCCCCTTGCCATAAATAACCCTTGAGAACTGGGGTTATGTTTGGCCTTTTGAGGCCACCATAGGCTGACTCACCCTGGAAGTACTGACACCAAACAGTGAGTAACATCCATTTTGAGAGCGTTCTCCGTTCACACCACAATACTCACTCATACCTGTGTTTAAGTATTTGAATGTATGTGAAATTAGGTATGTTTATGTATGTGAATGTATATGAAATTAAGTAATAGGAGTTACTAGTCAAGCCCTGAGTGTGCACCCTCAGAAACTTATCTAGCAACCGCTCAATGGAAGGTAAATGAATGTTGAATTTTCTGTGCTATCTGTACCCTGTGACAGACTCCTCTGTCACAACCTGACTTCTGACTAATTTGAAAAAATGTCATCTGTACAGGAAAAAGGCACTTCTCCAAATGCTGATTATGCATTCTTTGTGGGGAACCAAGAATGTAAAGACATATGATTTTTACATAAAAGAACTTTATGTGTGCAGCAGGTGGTTGATCACTGTTTTAGGTAGACTGCTGCATTAGAAGATAAAGAAAAGAATAACAAGCTAAAATGACCTGTTGAACTAAACACTGGTATGCACACTATCAGTAGCTGTGATTGTGATCAGAAACTTTTTTTCAATATGCAAATTGATTCCAAATGGTAGTGCACAAAGAGGTGGTACAGTATATGTTTCCTTATTTTGTTTTCCTAATGTGTGAATATTCTACTAGTGCTTTACAGCAACTGCCACTTTACATTAAGTTATATTACATTACTATTCAGTTTGTCAGGACAATATGTATGTGTGCCTGCAGCTCTAAAAAAGAAGAAATTAATTAAACTTAGTGCAGGTGTGGAAATTGTTTCCCATAAAGATACTGTATTTTTACTGTCAATCTTTTTTTTCTGTCATTGCAATGCTTTGAGGATTGAAGAAAATTACATTTATTTACTGTATGTTAGATACTAACATTTCAAAAAGCATAACGAAATAGTAATAAAGTAACAACTGAAATGTTGATTTCCCAATTACATAGCAAATATTGTTCTGTATTTTGCAATTTAAGCCATCTTAACTTTGAATACTGAAACAAAAAGTATTAGTTTCACAATACATTTAATTTAACAATCATGTATATGAAGCATTAGAAAAGTATGTCAAATGAACATTTTACATACAAATGAATCTATCGATGTAGCCAGTCCTTTGCTTTTATTAAAAAATGCTTCTTTGTATATCAAACAATTATAACAGTCCATGGTTAACTGCAGTATTATTACTTTGAAATTATGTTATGTGAAAGCTCTTTTGCGTTGAAAAAGTTGTCCATTGACCACAAGGCTTACTGAACACTGTGGGTTCTCATATTTAATATAGAAATGTAAAATGCTAATTAGAAACATTGGAGAATATTAATATAGTTTTTCTAATACAATCCTAAAGCTATAGATTTTTCCAAAGTCTGTATACCAGCACAGGAGGTGGAAACAGCTTCATATGTAGTGCAAAGTAATGATTTCTGTAATAAATGATACTCATTTCAGATTGAACTTCACTACGGTAATGGATATGTTTGTAGCTCCTCATCTAATTAAATGATGGGAAACAGGGAGATCAGAAATGGCTTAATTTTTCAAAGATGACATGGAACTGAGATCATTATATGCAGGATTCCTAAACCTCAAAATATTTTTTTTTTCATATCAGGAACATTAAAATTAATTATCTGTAACAGCTGACATGACCCAGATGATGGGATTTTATTCAATCTCCTTGTTTTCCAGTTGGAAGCATTGAACATAGAAACTAATCCATTTAATTCAATTCCTTTCATATATAATAGAAAACAGTGATTATTTATAGTTTTCCTCATTTGTTAATCATTTAAATGATGGCGTCTTCATGATATCAAATACCAAAACATATATCCCTTTAATAGCAGATGTAAAATTAAATTTTGTTAAGTATTTGAATACTATCTACAATATTAACCTTCTTAAACCATTATGTGCTGTATATGGTATATTCATACAGTAGCACACAGTGAAAGTGTCATACAAAATACTCCAAGCTGTGTATATTAATTAACAGGAGCAGTAGTAACAGAAACTGATTTAGTGTATAAGTGCAAATCCACTAACATATGCTTAACATGGGTTATTCATGAATTTGCCAATTATTGTGTTCCAATCAAATGGTAAAAATGAAAGTATTTAGGAAACATAGTAACAAATTCAAAATCCTAAATATTTTCCAAAATTCTATAAAGGTGTTCTCTGGAACATTTAATATATTATTCATTATCTATATATTGTCAAACGTATTCTTGATTAGCGAGCCAACCTAACAGCAATTCTTGAGTGAATGTAAAACTGCATGATTGATTGGGTTATTGCTGCTTATCTACAGTAAGTTCCACTTCTTCCCCATCTAACTGCAGTATAATTGTAGTCAACTAGCCTAGAAACACTTCGGTTGAAGGACCTAAATGTTTACTTGTGAGATATAGTTTCACATATTGTACAGGAGTCTTGTAGTGATTGCAAAGGAATTTCACACAGTTGGATTCTGTGGTAGGACTGATAACTGAAATGCCCTGGCATTTCAACTCTCAAACCAGGTCAACATATATTGGGTACTTCTTAACACTTCACAGTAATATAATGCCCACGTTGCTCTCAGTCTGAAATTCCTAGAGGAATGCACATCTGGACATGCATCCTGACTACATATCACTCGTCATAAATCCACCAACAGGGTAGGACAGATCCATCAATAAGAAACATGCTGTTTTGTTTTGCTACTACATCTGATGACCAATCACTATCCTTGATGAAAATATATGCTTTTCTGCACTTGCTCTCTGAGGGCCAGGTAGCTTGATAACAGCTAAACATCTGTAACCACCACTGTTTCACACTTAATTGCTAAGCAAACAGAATAGTTTTTCTTCTCATTACTTACTTGGCCAATGACCTTCCAATCAGTCAAGAATTACAGGTCAGGGAAACTAGCGGCATTTGGACTTGTCAGGAACCCTGCAGATATCCTATAGATTTTATTTTTAGGTAAATGGACCACAGGGACAGGAGAGTGAAGTGATATAATGAAGAAAATGAACTTATCTACACTGTATTAAATAGCCAACGTAGGTATTTTAAGGACATCCCTGGAATGTACAGTATCTGGTTTCTTTTCTCTGAATTGATTCTAGAGAAGCAATATTAACTGCATATACTCTATATATATATATGTTGACTAGTCAACTAGTTTATTTAAGATATAATAATATATATCACTGATACAGTATATTAAGAAGAGCAGTAGTCCTAGTACACATTCCTTCAGTATATCACTGTTAACCCAAATTACTGTATTAGCTCTTGAAATACCTTTAGTGATTGATCAGCCGTTTGTGTGTATCATGACAGTTTGATTTATACAATCCCTTCCCAATAACATTTATCCCTTCCCAATGATGTTCCATTTTTTTAACCTACAAATGATTTGTGTATACACATTTTTTAAGTTAATATTTTATATTTATAAAATTGTACAACACGTGATATTATCTTGTGTGAAAAAAGTGAAATGTTAGCAAAGAAGGCAAGAAAAATCAAAATATCAAATATGTTTTTTGAATTACAAATACTGTACATCATTTGAATTTCAACAAAATTGGACATTACTGGAAAGGTTGAATACAGAGCCATTAATCTCCAATATAGCACAGATGTGTCAAAATAGGCTAATGGGAAAATAAAAAAGCAGCAAATACAAGTGTATGCTGTAAATTTCCCTTACCAATTGATTTCCATATTGAGAACCAGTTTTCCAAACCACAGGGACATTCTTATTTCTACACAGAAACTTCAGTGAAAAATACCAGCATCTCCATCAGCTCATGACTCATTGTTGTCGTCACCCCTAGACATCTCCCTCAAACATCATGCATCTCTCCAGCCTGGTAACCATTCAGCTGTGCATTTTTCACATTAGTGTGCATATGTGATTTCTGTGCTCTGTTAATTTTATTGAATTCTTTTGCTTTTGTAGCACCTGTGCTATATTCAGTTAGCTACAGTACGTTTTATTACTTTCATCTATTAATTTATAATTCACATTAATCTATTAGTATTTTTTATGGGAGAAATCTGCATTTTCTTAATCTGCAAATCATAGAGGAAAACTTGTTTCAGACCTAAAACTGGGATAAAAAGTCACTTTTGAGCAGGAGAATGACTGCAAGCACAAGGGCAAAGTGTTATGAACTATCAAAAACATTTTAGAAAGACTTGAAAGCTATTGTCAATAAGGAATCACCAAGCAACATGAGAATGCTTAAGCATTTCTGCCAAGGAAAATGGGCAAAAATTGCTCCAAAGCCTCTGATTGGAAAAAAAACTTGCTGATCTGGTTCATAACACAGGAAGAGAGGAGAATGTAATTGTGTATGCGAAATGTGTGTTGTGTTGGCAAAATTATTTTAAACGTTTAATTAAAAATTAAAAAACTTAGAGCGTTCACAGATTTTAACTATCTAAAACTGTTTTTAATAGTTTTAAAGTCATGCAATGTCTCAGTTAGGTAGGGAAACGTCATTGTTTCTTATTTTTCATTTTCTAAAAAAAAATATATTTTTTTAGTTTTTAGTGGTCCGTTGTATTACATGTATTATGATATTACGGCTAATAGTGGTGTCCATCATGGCATTCACTTTAGAGGATTTTACTCCGATTGTTTGAGCAGTTTGAGAAATGTCACTAGGCAGATATTTTATCGAAAGTGGGTTTTAGTTTACTGGGGACATATGAGATGTTAAATTGGGGAAGAGAGACAACTTCAGCCCCAACATCCGCCGCCTGGACAGACAAAGGTGATAAAGGTGATAAAAATACATTCAAAAGAGTGCAATGCTTTAACATAAGCTCTGCTAACAGAGCTGCTTGTAAGAGCAGATAGATTTTAAATTCTTCAAACAAAATTAGCTGTTTGTCAAAATCAGTTTCATTGCAAGCAGTATATGACTGCTCAGAAGGTACCTTTTTCTCATGTGCAAACTCAACAAAGATTTATTCTTTTATAATTTCAAAACTTGGGCGATATGCCTCAGGGACTCATTTATAGTATTATCTTAGTAATATAGGTTATATTAAGCAAAACCGCTGGGTTTCACACAGTTCCACACACAGGAATCCCATGAAGTCACAGATATACAGAAACAGTAGCGTACACATCAATGAACTGCAGTGTGATCGTATAGCGTATAAATATATTGTATATCGTATATATGTGAAATATTTTTCAAAATCAAAATTTAAAGTTAAATTGTTAGTTGATTACTTGTTGCTGAAATTTGCATTAAGAAATATAGATTTTCTTAATGTAGCTGTAAACCTGAAAGAGGCAAATCACTTTCACAACAAGCCACAGTAGAATAATAAACTTTTTTTCATATATCGAACTGAGTAATATTGTTTTTGTAAAACAGCCTTTTCTTTTTTAATTAATTTAATATTTAAAATACTGTAATACACAGTTTAAAATAAATAAAAGCCTAAACAGTATACAACTTAAATTCTATAACAGGAAAAAAAAATTGACCTTAAGCATTGATTGGGATTCAAATCCAGGTGTTTTCTAGCGACAACCCAAATGTTCCACAACCCAAATGTTAAGCTTTCACTGCTCAGCCTGGAGGTTTTACAAAGTAGTGCAGTCCCACAACTGAGTATTTCTAAAAATGAACAGTGCTCTCCAGTGCACACTGCGCAATGTACTACATTATGCATTCTGAATGGCTGGATCTGTATTTAATGTTTTCTTAGTTTTTACTGATATTTAATGTTCTAATACTTTTAAGTTTTCAATTTCAGCGATCATATTTTAACAAAATATTAAGTCTAAACAAATTTCAAATTAAATTTAAACAAATGAGTATGCATCATTTTGTATTTTCACAAAATGGGACACCAGAGGAATTTTACAAGGCACTGTACAACCTCTTCAAGTTCCTGGGTTTCTCACTGAATTAGGTTTTTCCTTTCTGTTGGCATCTTTTCCGGTTTATGAAAGTAATTGTGGCACAAGGACATATCATTTTAACAGTTCACTTTTTCAATTTTCCCCAAGCTGTCTGAAGGAAGTAAAATATTTATTCTGGAGGAACATGGCTCAGACACATTGCAGGTAACCTCTATCGTGATCCACACCTGGGATTCTGACTATAATGATATCTTCTCTTTTTGCAGGATTGAATGTCTAATGATTATAAAATATAGTGACAGTTGTTCTTTTAGTGCTCCTTTTCCTCTGGTCTGGGAACCCTAAATTTTTATTTATTTGCAGTACAAGCAATGCAGATCTAAACTCTCCTCATTTCTCTTGTTCCTGAAACTAAATATGTTCCTGAACAGTATAAATGACAAATAACATGACAATTTTATCCTCACATCCTTGTCAAAGGTATTAACTTAAAAATTAAGAATATTTTTTGATTATTCACTAATGGCCATGTTAATGTTAACAAGCATCTCTTTTTATCTGGGGTCACGATAAGATTATAAGATAAGAGTTTGACTCTTTGACATGTGACTGAACGGAGTGTGTTCATACTAAAATAATTATGCTGTATGCTGTAATTCATGTATTGGACCTAAAAACCTGTATCTTATCATTTAATTATCCCCAAACAAATATATTACAATATTTTGTTAAATTACATATACATATTCAATAAAACAATATGCATATTTAGTATATAGAATAAGCTTTTCAAGTAATGTGATAATCAGACTATTTACGTATTGATGCATACAATACTTTTATAGACTATGTATTTTCTTTGCTGTATAGTATATACTGTATATCATATTATCTTTTTGTTGGTCTTTTTTGATCAATAATAAAATAGTATATACATAAATGGTATATAAATGGATCATCCTGGTTTTCTACATCAGATTCAGCAATTTGAAATTGTTGAAATAGTCTAAATCTCAAACTTATTAGTTCTGATCTTAGCTCTAGCCAGCCAGGTAGAGCAAGGTTATGAAACATAAGAGGGTATTCAGCTCATCTTGCATTTAGTAGTCTATTGATACATGATATCCCATCCAGATATTTCCTGATTTTGAGTATTTTGAATAATTGTATCAGGTCCTCTCAAAGTCTTCTCTGTTTAGTACTAAAAAGGTTCTAATCCTTCAGTCTCTT
The DNA here is from genome assembly GCF_059453375.1 of Lepisosteus platostomus. Lineage (NCBI taxonomy): Eukaryota > Metazoa > Chordata > Actinopteri > Semionotiformes > Lepisosteidae > Lepisosteus > Lepisosteus platostomus. Next base: position 55,772,738 of record NC_142618.1, read on the forward strand.
CTAGACCTTAAGGACTGGAATGTATCTGGATGTTTTCCTCTGGACTGATTCCAGATTGGCAATTTCTTTGTAATATGGTGATTTTATGTAACATATAGAAACTCTAAAGCTTATCGATAAACAAGGAGGTAGGTGTCCTGCCAAATATGTTATATGTATTCATGAGAGCCACAAAAATTTTGTCCTGTGAAAGTTGTTCAGGTAGTCATTGCTCCACATAGTAATGATAAGCCATATTTTACTCTATGTAGCTAATGTTAGTTTCCTGCCAGCTGTGATGTTAATTCAGCTATTTTGAATTGCTGCATTTAAGCAGATAAGTAAGCCATCACAAATGTCCTTAGTGTAGTGGTAAGCAATTTCATTCTGTATCTTTCATTGCATGATGACTGTTGTAACTGTCTTCACAGTGGCTTCTTTCCTGTGGAGCAATATTCAACAAAGCACTGGAATTTAGGTTCTTGTCAATGTGATCTTTGATGGCAAGATTTCACCGTCAACAGCTATAAAATCTGTGGTAATTTTAAAGTTAACCTAGCTATACATGTTATTGATATTAATTATGGGGTTGTGTACATATATAAAAAGGGAACAGCATGCCTTTGAGCACTTTGATATGCTTATGTTTGTTTATGTTTTGTGCTGTAATTTTCCTCAGATTAGTTCAGTCCACAAGAGCAAAATAATGTACAAGCATATTTATGGCTCCAATGCTCAGAAAGCTTTGATTAATTCTTTTTTTTAAACATAAAGAAGTAGCAACTATATTCTATATCCACCTAACTTAGAGCTAGAGTACCAGTAGCGTGCTTATTATTATTTGGTCTATTGGACTGTCTTCTGTCATGCACATAATTTACTGTGATTGAATTTATATCATTTTTAGATGTATTTTGATTATCTTTTTCAATCTTTTCTATTATGTTACTAAATAAACCAATATTTAGATCATTGGTATAAATTAGGACGAGGTTTAAGTACAGATTCCTGCGGTTTAAGAGCTGGGATTAATTACATCACCCCAGCTCTAGTATTCTCCTGTATTTTGTAGTACATACAGGATTATTAACCAATTCAAAATACCATCGCTGATGGTATGGTAAAGTTTAGTGAACCTCTCTCCTATGTACAACACTAAATAAAACATTATGTTGGGCTGTAATCTGTCAACATAAATTATAATAATAAAGACATTTTAAGATTGATTAGCTACTTATAAATTAGACTAGCAAGATGGACCAAACAATCTCTTCAATTTTGAACCTTAAATGCTCTTATGATATATTTATACCCAGCTCTTATCTTTTATACTCATGTTTTGCATCTAAGAAGAATACTGCACATTCTATTTGCCCTAAGTCTTTCTAGAAGTCTTTCATTTTTGGTTTCCGATCTATGTAGTAAATGGGACTTACTTTGCACATCTGCTTATTTTTATTGAAATATTGTAATTAAAAGTAAATTAAGCTCATAGTAATTAGTGTGGGTCTGAAACCTTTCTGCACACAAACAAGTGTTTACTTTTTTCCAGATATATTTCTTCATGCCTTGTAGTACATAAAGAGGTTACATAAAGAACTGCATGAACATTCATCACTGCTGATCAAAGCTGACATTCAGGGTGCCCTTCAGGTGCCTGAGAAAACAAATTTGCTACAAGTGTTTCTTTCAAACTGTCTCATGTGTTCTCATGACTGCTTCTGAACATCAATTATACTGGTCCATTTTTAATTAAGCTATGTGGCACTAAATGTATGGGGTAATTTCTGGTGTCATGCTTTCTTAAGGAAGTGATTGCCAGCAGCAATGTTCTCCTTGTTAGGTTGCTTTCAAGCATTATTTCAATGCTCACGTTTAAAGACTGAGTAATTATATTTTTGTAAGTGTTTTGTAAGTTTTCTTCCCAATAATTCCTGCTCCTGATGAATGATAAAAATTAATAATTCAAAATCCAATTTTTCATCTTGTGCTTAGAACCCAAGAAAGTAGGAGCTCTGCATCAACTATCCCTAAATTAAAACTGTCTCTAACACTAATTAAAAAGAGGGTCTGATCGCTATGTACAAAAATAAGCAATTTAATGGCATACTGAAACAGAATGAAAGGTACAATTTATCAGTGTCTTTCTTTCATAGGCTTTTTGGCTCTCTATTTTCTAAAACATGGTAAACCATTTTAAAGCAAAAGTAATAAAAAGAATAATTATGCAAAGAAGACAGTGGCTGTCACGCAGGTGGTATGCAAGGATGAAAACATTACATTGGAAATAAATATTCAAGGCCAAAACATACAAAAATGGGCTGAATAAGTGAAAACAATATACTTTAATTATACAGGATCTGAAACCCAGAAGGCTCCTTTCTGTTCTTCTGTAATGATTAAAGTTGAAAGATATCTAACAGAACCAAGGTCTAAACTAAGCATTTTTTTCTTTGCCCTTGTACAGGATACATGTGCCATTAATTACCGTGTTCATTTAATGGACCACATTGGACCAGTTGCACGCAGGTAACGTTCTGAAATTTAAAAAAGATGCATCTTTACATATATCAAGCTATTTATATAGTTATACCCATTTACCCTTTTATTTATGAACCTGAAATGCTTTGCAAGATGAAAACAACATTGCATACTCAATATTGTGGACTATATAGACACTCTTTATACAGGTCTACACAAGTAAATGAATAAGGAAATCTGAGATGGTTTTATCTCTATGATCAATCTTCCTGGTTAAAAGCAATCAGGCCATGCCTCAATCACTGTGCTTGTATGTATACACAATGGCAAGAAGTCATTAAAATTACAAATTTAGCACAGGCACAGTAGTATAAGAAACAACAACTTGAGTATCTGCATGATTAGAGATACAAATAGGGACAGATAAAATAGGTACCATAGGTTAATAAAGACTGATGTAATGTCTGTACTGAGATGCATGTGCTAATCAAGAAATAGTATGTGAGTTATACTTGTTCCTTTTCACATTTCCCAAAGGAAAATGTATGTTGGGATGTGAATTAATGTGATTATAATATATTTACTGAGAAACTGATGTATGACGCTTCAGGTCGAATGACTTTAGATAGTAGAAGAATGGCATTCCAGCAAACTTAAAACCCAGAGGTGTCTTATTGTGTCAAGAAAGTTTTTTATGTTTTTTTACAAGTAAAGATTCTGGTATAGAAATCAATATTTTTTTCGAATACACCCAGTCTTCCTTATTCACAGGGGATACATTCTTGGACTGTCAGCAGGTGATGAAAAACACATATATCAGGAAAAACTCTCTTATAGCATATGTATACCATAAATATACTGTACCTACTGTAATACACTGTGCCAATCAATATAAACATACCAAATAATAAATGATCATGACAGAAAATATAGTACTGCAGAGTTTCTATTATAAAAAATAATATTCTAAAACTGAACATAAAGCATACATTTGCACAGTTATTGAATGCAGTAATCCTCCGGAAGATGTCATGAGACTTCAGCACAGTACATGAATATGCACAACAATGTATTGATGGTGGCATTAGGTGAGTCTGATGGCAATGATAGTGCAATTCATGACTATCACCAACTGTACTGATGCAGTATCGATGTTCAAAGAAGCTGTATTTTGATGCATAGCAAATAAAGATTTTGAGGTAATGTGAATTTTTGAGCCACAGAAAATGTTCTAGAAACGTGGAGAAAGGGGTTTATATTGGTAGGCTAGGAGGGAGTTTCTCAAGAAATGTAACCAGCAAACTAATTTTAATAGAGGTTCAAAATACATTATCAGGACATGTTTTGTATTTAGCCAAATAATACATTACATTAAATACTCTAATACATCTTTAGCACAATAACACTGTTAGTAGATTAAACATATTATTGCCTGAAGTTTGCAATATCATGGCACAACAATCTATCATATGAACTATCCTGTATATCACCTATTATATGAACACCTGTATATCAAATCAGTTTATAATTATATTTATCTCCATATATAATTGTACCATGAATGTTGTGAGCACCATGACTGTGGAAGATAATACTGTTTCCTCACAAAATCTCAGGACCTGGGTTCAATTCTGGGCTGAGATGCTTTTTTTGTGGAGTCACTGTCAGTCTAACCATTCACTTAAGCCATCATCTTGACCTGGACTCAAAATGTTTTCCAAGTTTACTTCCATCAAACGCCTGCTGAGAGTGGCTGTAATTGTCAAACTATATGCACGGCAAGACTGGCTGTCACTGAGGAAAATACTTTCTATTCCTTTAGGCTCCACAATGGGTGACTTTCAAGCAGTTTTCTACTGCTCATTGCTGGTCATCTGGATACTTGGCGAGGCATCCCACAACTGTCACTGACATACTATGACACTTGAAGTTTGCTGTGGAAGGCACATTATTTCCAGACCAATTTGCTGCAGGTAACCAATACATCTGCTAGCTGCATCCTCCATGACAAGACAGCTTCACTCATTCTTGATGTAGCGATTTCTTTTTCTTAGTGTGTTAATTAAGAAAAATATGAATATGATGTGAATATGTGGAGCAGCAGATGTGGGAGTGGTTTACAGTAAAACCACACTGAATACTTCCCCGAAGAGAAAGACCTTAGTCTTGCTGTGGCTGCAGTGGTGAGAGGAAGTGGGAGACTAGCTTTCCCAAGTGCAGAGGCTCTGCTATGAGAGAGCTGGGCTAAAGCATGATAGTGACTAGCCACTGCGGTAAACCCCATGAGGGGGTGGAGAAGAACGACTGTGAGGAAAACCCCACGAGGGAGAGAGTGAGAACATTAGTCTCGGAGGAGGCTGACAGAAGAAACGGAGCTTAATGAGATCAGCGGAACATTTTTAAAGGGACAGTATCCTGCTAGGGTGTGAGAGCAGGGCTTTCTTTGTTTGCTGTATGAATGAGTGGTGATTTGATAGTCAGTTAGTACTGTAGATGTGGACCAGAGTGGGTGGTGTATTAGATGGACCCTCCCTCTGGCCATACAGGGTATCGGAGAAGAGAGTAGGGTCTATCTAGCTACAGTACAATCCTCTGGTAGGTAATGCAATGGTGGCTAAGCACGGTGTGAGGTGCTCCGGCAACTGCATAGGATGTAACAGTAGTGGCTGGGCACAAAGTGAGGTGCGACAGCAGCTGCATCGATGTGTGGCAGTGCAGTGGTGACTGGGCACTATATGAGGTGTGCAGGCAGCTGTGAGTCCAGAATCTGGGGGACCAATAGTGAGGCCCCAGAGAGGTTGTGCGTGTGTGTTTGTAGAGGTTCTCGGGACGGTGTGTAGTAGGAGAGAGCTTTGGTGATGTAGGTAGTGTGTTTTTGTGTGGCCCAACCTGGTGATGTCAAGGGAGGACATCAGGGCTGGAGGCAGACCTGGGAGTCCGAGGCACTGGATATGTGTGTGGTCTTAGGGAGTAGGAGCAGGAGGCTCTGCAGGTGAAGGGCCCAGTGGTATCGATATGTGGAGCCCTGTGTCCTAATACCTAGATGAGTGGGCCAGTGTGAAAACCACTCTTGGAGGAGAGTATGTGTAAATAAGAAGAAAAGGAACCTAAAGAGGCTGAAAAGGGGTATGTCAGAGGCGAATGGAATGCCTGACCACACCCAAGATGGTGACTACAACCCCCATGGCACCACAGCTGTTAATTTACTGCACAATCTAATCCATGAGATTTCTTCTTAAGCATAGATTTTCCAGCCATCTTTAAAACTTACAAAATTATAGAAGCATCCAAAACTGAGCCTGTTCAAGAAATCTCTTGTGACAATTTCATTATCTTTATAAATTACTTGATTTTGGCTAAGCTCCTCCTGGCTTTCAAAGTATAAAGTATTGCACATGTAATAAGTCTAGAGAAGCCTTAAAGGAATGCCCTATTACTGTGTTATATGAAAACAAAATTCAGAGTGATTTGGACAGCTAAAGTGATTGTATCAGTCATTTCTTAATAGCCTTTTCCTATGTTATATTTGCTAGAAAACCAAAATCAAAGCAAATCATGAAACAAACTCAGAGAACAGCAATCTACTGTAAGCTAGGCACTAATTGAGAAAACTATTTCAGTGTCCATTGCCAGTTTAATGTGTTTTAAATACAGAATTCATATACATAGTTTATCAATTAATACTAATTACATACATATTTGCATGTATTACTTGTAATCTATTGATATACATTAAAAAATGAATATACATGTTGGATAAAATGTTTTGTAACCTTTCAATTAAGTACTTAAATTATAAAAAAACACTGTTATTAGAGTTCTTTAAATAGCAAAAAGAATTCACTTTACTAATAATGTTCTTACTTCTGGGGGAGGATTGTTTCTTTCCAATTACCTTCAGTACAAGTACATTTATAATATAGAGTATTTTCTTGCTCTCTTTCCAATACATTCCATTCAGTTATTTTATTATACCAAATCAGTGTATTAGTTGATTTCTTTAGGTTCATGGTTTTGTATTGTCAATTTAGCCAATGTATTTTACAGTTCATTATGGTTCAACTTGGATAAAGATAATTGTAGAGTAGGAAAAGAGAATAAATAAAACATGTTCTTCAAATATAGTAGTTACTATAGAAATACAGTATATTCACAAAACATATTAAAATAAAACATAAGATTTTTAAATTAATTAGCATTCACTGCATTCAAGTTTGGCACAACATGATTATGGTATCTAGTGTATATGATTGACACTTTCAGTTTGATCCATATATAACCTTTTTTAAAATTGCTGAAATCAAAACTGCCATTTCTACACCTAGTTTTCACATATTTATTCTTGCATGCCATTCAGAACCATTCTTAATTACAGTAAATTGTCAAATTATCTTTCCAATCTTATATTTAACACAAACAATCTTATCTACTATACGTACATTGCTCAGAGAGAATTGAGTGGTAGTTTTTCTGTTTGTATCCGGAAGAAGGGGGCTACAATCTGACTATTGAAGACAGATTACATATCAAATATAGAACACAGTAATGTTATGTAAATAAATATACATATCAGTGTTTGAATAAAGTGAGACATATACAGAGACATGACCTTGTGTGCCATCAGACTTCAGAAACGGTAAGCATGCAGGCACTCAGGACCATGTCTGAATGGTAGGGTGTGTAATTCAGCTGCATGAAAGTTAAATTTAAAAATGTAACTTTGAGAAAAGCAAGACATATGAAGTCACATTTTAACTTAAGTATATATTTAGTTAAATTATGGAACTAACACAACTTGTGAGTTTCTTCTTTATAATTTTTGAGCTGCTACGAAATTAATATATTATTAAAACTGAACAATTATTCTTAAGAACAGATAATCATCTATAGTTCAGGTTATTTATAAAGGTCTACAAAAAACTTTTCCATGTCTTGTTTTTAATCTCAGGGTACCAGTATGGAAGAAGGTTGCATAAGAGTTTGTTTTATGTTTTCAATAATCATCCCTTCTTAATGATTAGAGATAGAGCTCAGATGACTGGTATACTCTAAATCTTTATGCACCAGAATGTTTTGATCATCCTCAAGAATTTTGACTAAATTATCATTGTATTATTTTCAGAAATTAATCTAAACATTGTAAGACTTTGTAAAAGCAACCAAGTTATATTTTCATAGTTTGGTTGCTTAAAATAAATATGCATAATTTAAAACTACTAATATTCATTACTATAATTTACTTGAGTTAGATCTGCTGTTTTCCAAACAAATGCCACATATTTTGGCTATTTTATCAAATTACAGTACCTTTTCCTAATTCCTTGGCCAAAACAGTACCTTTTACATCTACAGTATAAATTGGAATTTAATTTTTTTTGCAGAGGGCATACCAAGAAAAAGCACATTCTACAACCATTTGTGTATTTATCGACTACAATAGTTGAATCCTTAACTTGAATAATATCTGATGGAAAAATCTGAATATAGAATGCCTATACCCTGGGTAACGAATATTAGTTTACTGAAACAGTGACCATATCCTGCTGGGCCCTGGTGGTTTGAGGTTTGGAAAACATGATTTGCTGAAGTGGACTGTATACAGTGTTACGTCCCAGTGTGTGGTCAATATGTGTTTTATTGCTGTTCCACAATTCCTGATTTTGATTGTTCTCCCTCACCCATTGGTCCATCATTACATCATTGTTGCTGTGTGACATAATCTTCAATTAACTCTCAGACAATCAGAACGCAGATCATTTAGTATATTAATTGGAGGTTTTCAGAAGGAAGGGGCCTTTCGTTTTACTTCAGTCCCGCTCGGCTTAGCTTTGATTTTGTTTTGCTTTTGGTTTTGTTTCGGCTTTGTTTCACTTTGTGTGTGTATGTTCTCTTTGTTTGTGTTTATCGTTTATTTTGCCCTTACCTTGCCCTAACGTGTCATATGTTCAACCTCTGTTGAACTTGTGTCTACTCTCGTTTGTATTCATAGTTCACTTGTGTATTTGTGTGAACTTTTATGTATAGGTTGTTGGGTACATTCTACACACGTTGTTGATTTTTTGCATTAGTAACACTAGTTAGTACATGTGAGTGCTGTTTGTCTTATATGGTTTTGGGTAGTCAGTGAAGGTTAGCTAGGGCGTTTGAAGACACTGAAGACCAAGTGTTTCGGGTTTTCTTTTGTAGTTAGGTTAGTTTTCCCTCACCTTCTTGCCAGCTCCATTTTGTGTGTTGTTTTCTTTTCTTTGGCACCGCTCTAGTTTCCTCTTCCTGTGTTTTATTGTGACCTATTACATACCAGTCAGTTATTCACCTTAAAATAATCACTTTTTGCACCAACCCTTGTTATCACGCTTCCTAAGTCCCTCACCAGAACCAACCTGCATCCAAAAATATCCTAAATGTTAACCTCCTTTACCCTTAGACTCTTTGGGTTGTAACAATAGTATATTACTTGTGCAAAATGCACATGAGAAGATCCATGAGATTTTGCATGGAGTTTCCAACCAAGCCTTTGCTCCTACTGTACTACTGCAGCTAATATTTACTCTAATAGAAAGAGAGCTTTTGTAGCAAACTAACACATTTAATATCTTCCTCTTTAAAGTGTAGAATTGTGCTTGCTAGTAAAATTTCACTTCTACAATAAATTCTATTTTAGGAATGATCAATCAATATTTATTATCTGTCCTTGAGACGATGTGTAATGAAAGATGCTTATATCTTAAAGGGCTGCTGTTATCATTATCATCATTATCATCAACTTATTGAAACCGTGAAAATACCTCATTCAATTAGTAAAAGTTCCTTGGTATCAAATTCTTATTAGATTCAACCCTGACTCCATCCCCTTGCCCCAGCTGTTTCCTGCTGATTAAGGGATTCTCTATCGGCTTGTAAGATATCAACAACTGATGCCTTTCTCACCATTTCTTACAATTTTACACTTTCCTGTGAGTTCCCAGCACTCATCAAAAAGCAGGTGTAGCCCATGCTTGAAGGATATGGATCTCTCATATGACATCTTTTGATTCAGTGAGGAAAAGTCAACTTCTTTCATTTTAATATCCTTTCATTCTAAGTTTTCTTTTTAGCAGTGTAAGGCTAATTTACACTGCAGTTCAGGTAACTTCAAAGTTGGGTTTGTTCTGGTAGGTGTGAAACCACAAAAATCTTGTTTCAATTTAGAGAATGCTACAAATGAGGGTACAAGGATTCACAAAAAATGTGGGTTCAACCCATGGAGGAGAAACTCTGTTTTATTGCTCTCTCAAACTCAAACAGTGTTAAAGAAATTATCTAAAAAATGCAACTGACCAACTGACAGTTGAAGATGGATTTCATGACTGAACCTCTGGAGCTGTTTGTTTTGCATGGACTTATTTTTTAAAACTTAACAGACTGCTGATTCTTCTTTCTAGATTTTATCTTGGGATTTCAATCCTAAATAAGTTATTTTCATAAATATATTCAAAAAGAAATGTAGACCAGTAAGAAGTCAATAAAAATCGTTCTCTGTTCATAGAATTTTTTTCTTCATTATGTTTTAACATTTAAAAAGAGAGAAAATAACAGTGAAATAATTTTAGTAGCCACAGTGCTGAGGGCTATACAATTTATAGAATTTGTACTTTTTATATAATTATTATTTTTTACATTTTAGATGTATTAATAGAGCAGCATGGTGGGGCAGTTGTTAGCACTGCTAGCTCAGAACCTGGGTTTATTCTGGGCTTGGAGGGCTATTTGTGGTGTGTTTCTGTGTCCTCCCTATGTGTTCACATGGGTTTTTCTCCCATTAGTCCGGTTTTTCCATACGTCAGTTAATGGCGTTTAGGAAAATAGGCATGTCTATGTCATCCCATCTAGGGTGTACCCTGTCTCCCCCATACATTTGGAATTGATTTGAATTGGAAGAAATTGTTGGAAAATGAATAAATATATTAATAGTTTTGGTCATTTGCTTAGAAGTGGTTTATGATTGGTCATTGTCTCTCTTTCTGTCATAGTTTTGCTGAAATGAAAACGATGAAAAAAGGAGCATTTATTGAGTATTTATGTCAATAAACCATGACCATCCTCTGACAAGAAAAACGTACGAACAGGGTGTGGTAGAAACTGCTAACAAATTGTCAATAACAGACTACAACTGCTAACAGTTAGCAAATAAAGTCCTCCTGATTTGAAAGTGATTTAAGTAAGTCAAATAATAAGCATAGCTAGTTCTGCAAATATAGAAAACATACAGGTACCTGTATACATTAACTATATTGAACTGATGCCTTGACAGCAACGGGCAGATAACACTTTGGCCAAATGCAGTAATCCAGAGGAGAACGTTTAGGGGAATACTTAAAGAAAATGCAGTCTCATATTGAGTTTATCTTTGAGTGCATAACCAATTTGGAAAAAAGTCTAACTCTAGATTTCAAGTAAGTTCTAATGTGAATCTTTATAAAGGAACTAGGTATTAGTGGCTGGGTCGCACATCTTCTGAAGATAATTATTTGGAAGACAATTCCTTAAAACTTGAAAAACAATATTTAATTTGTTCAGTTAAGTAAATAATAGCTCAAGAAACAAGAAACACAAGGACCTTGGGGAATTGAGTTACTCAACAGTGCCTTTCACTTGAAAGAAGATTGTTATGTTTTCTTGTGCCATCATTTAGATTTAATCATTAGTCTAGTAATTAATTCTTGGTTACCCTTCTTTTCTCATAAAAACAACAACAGAAGAGTGAAAGGTAAGCAAAAATACAAGTTTACTGAGGCGGTTACAGGAAAGTACAGTATGCCTCTTTTGGCTTTGAATGGATTTCAACCTATCAGATCATTATACCTTGCAATTTGGGCTTGCTCTGTCTGTGAGTTTGTTTAGACAGCAAACATATTGGAATTGCTGCTACAGTTTCTGCTGGCACAGCATTTAATTCATTGCTCAGAAAATGCTGCTGTTCATAAGGGTGAATGTTTGTTAATTTTATATATATATATAAGGTCAGAATATGACTATATATTATAAAAGGGAATTTATACTAATCAGCAACTAATTGTTCTCAAAACAAACAAGACATGAAAGATATTTCTTTTAAAATATGCAATGTGTTTGAGAGTTAACATATATATAATGTATATATCTTAGGAGATTAATGGAGAGGTTATGTTAGAGCTGATAAAGGGCTATTAGTTTAAAGTATATTAAAGAGGTTATTTGTTCAATTAAAAACTAAAGGATAATGAAAGGTAATCTTCAAGTTGTATTTAAATCAACAAGAGATACATTTTGCTTTCTTATATACTGTGGAACAGTACCTAGTCTAATTGGTTAAATTGATTGATCTGCCAGAGAATTTCTAGTGTGCAGTTCTTTATTTCCAAGCTTATCAATCATAAAGGCAAGGAAAAAAGCCTTTTCGAGTTCATTTTAATTTAGACTTGATGGTTGTTGTCTTATCTAATAGGTGGATAGCAGCTTGCTTTCTTTGTTCAAAAACTGGATTGAAATTAGTCAATATTTTCTTATGGTTTCTGTTTTTTTTTTCTTTATACTGTACATTGAGGAATATATGAGTTTTTTTTTCTGAAGTGAATAATCAAACCTGAAAGATGAAAAAAGTATTACCCATTGGAATCATGTTACACTACAAACTGTTCTTGAGCATATAGTTTGAGTAGCTATATGGGCTGTTATTTGAATGGATATGAAATTCAACAGGATGAATGTGATATAACATACATTGTAAAAAAACATAAAACAGACACAGAGCTAATAATTTTTGTCTTTTCATTGCAGGTCTAGATTCATTCGACATCTCTATTTTTGAGACAAGATAGTTAACTGTGCAACAAGAGGGATACTGTGTGTGTTCTGATTAATTATTTTCCAGTTAAGACTAAAAGGGGCAATTCTGCAGACTCTTAGTGGACATACAGTGTTAAGTGAAAAATCCATGATATCTTTAATATGCAGCATTTTAATGTACAAAGCCTTTGTTTGCAATGTTAATTAAGAAAATCAAGAAACATGTCATCACTTTTGCATAGGGCCATGCACCCTTTGGTATATCCAGCGATAGCAGGTACTCCATCAGTCGTAATGAACATGTTTTTTTCTTTTTTGTGTGTTTTGCTTTTCCCTGTAGAGTGCCCCAAAACTATTGGTACATCAAGGACAGGTACTGAAATAATTATCTGATAGGACAGGTACTGAAATAAGTCCTTTTAAATACATAATTGATTAAATGACGTCCAAGTAGAAATTGAATGTGGTGCTTCAGTGAAAAATCAACACAATCCAGACAATTAGGGGTGAGCATGTATCTCTTTCTTTTTTAGCTATGGGGTCCTTACCACTACTGAAGGATATGAAATAAACTACTCCAGCTGTGGTCTCTCCATTTCACTGTAGTATATTTAATTGCTGATATAGTCCCGTGGATTTGATTGAAACTGCTTTATTCAATTTATTTTTTTATTCAAATTATTTGATAATTTCTGTAATACTAGACATACTTGTGCTTTATATTTTATTAACCGTTTTATTTTGTTCTTCTTCTCAAGGTTCTGGCGGTCTGTAATGAAAAGATCACATGTGCAAAGCAGTAGCTGAGAAGTCCCCCTGCCCCCTTATGATTGTTCTTAAAAACAAAACAAAAATGGACTAGAAAGCAGTCAGTGGCAGACTACTGATGAAGCTGAAACTGCTGTACATTTCAAGGTTGATGTGGGTGGGTGTATTTTATTTAAGTTGAGGTTTTGGAGTATTAATTTAAACAGACTTCTGAGAGACCTGACTTTGCTGCATCTGTCTTCTTGTTTTAAGGTTAATTATCCACAACACTCTTGATCAGCTGTCTCCTTTGTTTTGGATGGTCCTTATTGGTTTCCAATCTTTTGTAGCTTGTTTTCATGTCTACCTTAGAACCACAAAAGCTTCTTCAGTTTACTTAGTGTGTATATGGACAGAATATATAATTCAAGAGAAGGTTGTAAAACTTTAAAGACGAGTCAAAAGTGTACAGTAGTTGAGACTGCTTAATTAATGACAATGTTAAGTTTCATCTTCTGTCTTTTCATACAGTGATTAATTTTAGATGGCAGATTTTTCATAGTTTTTTTATTGTTAACATATAAACAAATGATCAATTTTCCTTCAAAATAATAAATAATTCTTAGTTATTTTTCCTTATCTCTTTTTGAAAAGCCTGTACATTTAATACAATTTGCTTAGCAATTGGATGTCATACTTGGATGGGTTATCCCTTGATCTCATATTACTAATATATTTTCAACACAAAAATTTAACATTTCAAACTTATATTTATATTTCTAAAGCTTCCGTGTATGTTTCAGGGATACATTGCTTTAGACCACAAAAGTGGCTACGTACATTTTTATTGCTTATGGCATTATTCAGTGTATCACAACAGTCATATAAAGTCTATAGTCATATAAAGTCATATAAAATCTTAAATTTGCAATAGAGAATTTGTCTCTTATGCCTTTAACTGAATTTCCTATATACTGTACATTTTTAATATGAATACACATTTTTAGTTTCCTGTTTGACAAGAAAACATTTCAAATGTACATCTTTGGACTGTGGGAAGAAACTGGAGAACCCAGAGGAAAATGAGGAAACCTATGCAGACACATACAAACTCCAAGCAGATAGCACCCTAGGTCAAGAATTGAACCCAGGCCCCCTGTACTGCAAGGCAGCAATGCTAACCACCAATCTGCTCAAGCACTAACTGTCCTTAACTAATTTACTGGTATAATTGCAACTCTCAGAAGAATTGGCAGCTGCATACACAAATGATGATACAACTATACAAGTGTGAGTTATATAAACTTTGCTGCAGTGAAACATTAACTTTTATTTGTAGAGAAGGGACAAAAAATGCCCCATTTCTCAGTACAATTTATCATGCCTTTCAAAATGCCAGCAGACTGTTAAATCATGCATGGAAGAACGTCCAAGTTTCCTTCACACATTTCCAGTCTTTAAGAGATAAATATTTCATCTTAAAACCTAAAATATATGGGATAACCTACTAATAAAAATATATTTAGCCATTAATAGCCATGTTTATATGTATATTTAAGAAACATAAATATGTTTTTGAAAGAAAAGAAATGTTTAATGTGTTTATGAAAAATACTGAGATCAATTATATAAATATTCCATATGAAGATTTACAAAAGAGGATTTGGACTTTTATTAAAAAACTACTTTCAAAATAAAACAAGGGAACATCACTAAGACCTTTTGGAAAATAATGCCAAGAGGAAAAGAGGAAAAATAATAACATTACCTTGTTTCATTTACTTTATTAAGATTTAAAGATTTGTGAAAACTGTCTCAATGCTCAGTATCAAGATCGCCCTGACGATGGTGTGGTATTCTAAAAGGTACTGCATTTACTGTATTGGCATCATGAATCCAAATAGTGGCCTATTCTGGTGAGTGGGACACGTTAATTGAAGATGAAGTCTTTTAATGTAGAATGATGGTCGGTTGCCATATCGCATACTGTACATGACTATCTGTCAGATAATCTTTAAAGAGTTTAACAATTCATATAGATCATTGTGAGTAATATTACACAGAGGTGAAAAACTGTGGGACATACCAGGCAGATTACTTTTTATGTATCATACTTGGCAGACTGAGATTGATGTAGTAAAGAAAAAAAAAACTGTTTCCTGACGTTAATCAACAGACATTACTGTGGAATTATTATCTGGATTTTAATGATAATTATTGCTATGACTGATATGAAAAAAAAAACATTTTTACTTTTTATTTTCAGTCATTAATTCTTTCCATGTAATAGCAGTGTAATTGAATATTATATTTTGTATTGTATAATATATTTCTGCACTGGAACAAATCCAGAAAAGCTCAACCAAATGCATTCCCATTTTTAAGGATATCCCATTCTGACAAGGTTAAAGAACTGAATCTTTGTTGTCTCGAATAAAAAATAATTTAAGGGAACTAATTGAGATATTAAAATTCCTTAAAAATATTGACAAAATAAACTCAATTGACTTCTTCAGAATCATAAACAAAGCATGAATCTGAGGATATGAGTGGAAATTGTGGGAAAGTGCATATAAAATTGAAATAGAATGCTCTTTTTGCAAAAAAAAAAGAGTTCTGCATGTCAGGGACAAACATAAAGCCTGTTGCAGAAGCCAGTACTATGGCTCCTTTCCAGAATTAGATGAATGTAATCCTTGGACCAATTAGCTGCTTACAACCACATAAACTAGATGGACTTTCCTGCTCCATCTGAGATCTGAAAAACTAAGTAAACAAAAGGTAGACAAAACTATGGTAGACAAAACTATGAGTACCCAAGTGCCTCATTTATCTGTAATCCATGGCAGTACAAAAAGTGTACACAGTAGGATCTCAACATTTGTGAATTTAACATTTGCAAATTCACTTACTTGCAATTCTGTGTGGCCAACAAAATCTTGAATGGAAGAAGAGCAGAGCAGGATGAAATCAAGGTTGTTAACTGCAACTTTGCACAGAAGACTAGGATTGTCAAACTAATCTAGTTTATAAGTGAACCTCTCCCTGCCACCTGCCCAAGAACACACTACCGAGCACGTGCATCTCAACGTGCTCTTGTTTTTATGTTATGATGAGCATTCCCGGTTCCTTTTTGGCAATGTGGGGAATGATAGGCTGGAGACAACTTTACAGGGTCATTAACAGTCTTATTGTTCTTTTCATTACAGTAAATCATACTAATAATGAAGGCTGAGAAACAAAGTGTATGCTGGATGCAGAGGTTGTTTGTGATTCATGTTTGTGATTACTGCTGTTTCTTTTAATTGACCAATGTTATGTTGGTCTCTGCACCAAACCCACACCAATGTCAAGACCCTACTGTAATATGAATTGTCCCTACTGTAGCCATCACAAAGGGTGTTGTAATGGCTGATCTTAAACAGAAAAAAAAAATTATGAGTATTTATCAACCTGGAGTGTTTAAGCATAATATTTTATTGCTCTATAAGTAACATGGGCTAAAAACTTATATTTGACAAAACGTTGAAAAGCGCAGTGTAAATTGCAAAAGCCTTTGGTAATTTCACATAATTTAAATTGAAAGTTGTTTGGAAGTTGAAAACAATTATGAATGATTATGCTTGTTTCTTTTTGTCTCTGGACTGGTATCATAACTGCCAGAGAGCATGCCAGAACTCAGTAGGCATTTTGCTGTTCCTAATCACTGTTGTTGTAATGACCAGCCTCCTGATTTGTAATTAAGGATGTACTAATTTTGTCTCCGCAACAAAATATAATTTAATAACAATTAAATAAAATCAAAATTAATATAAAGGAATTGTGTACTTAATACTTCAGAGCTAACTTGCCTGCCCGAGGAAACAATAGCACTGGCTAAAGATCAGCTTGTCACACACCCCCCTTATGTATGAGGAATGAACCAGATAGCTGATGTAGGGGTAAAGGGTGGGGTCCAGAAAAGACATGAACAGAAATATGGGCAACTTATACACATAGGAGAGCAGATGTGTGAAATGAAAATGAACTTCACAAACCTCCATTAAATAACATCATTAAATTGATGAGATGACAAATATAAAGGAAAAGTGTATTTATTAATTCATTTTTGCAGTTAACGTGCTTTGTTGAGGAAATTAAAGCCCTTTCCCTCAAGTCTGTCAAAATACCTCTTATATGGAAACTTTCGCAGATGATATCCAACCTATCATCAAATCTCAGGTCAGTGTTCCTCTGAAGCGTGACCATAACCACACCATAAGCTCTGTCACTGAAGCACTCTGCATTGGTATTATGGGTCTCCTTTGATCTCTTATGGGGTCTTGTCAGCCTTTGAACATAAAATCAGGTTGCAAATGTTTGTGCCAGGCATGTCACACCAAAAATACTTTAAATATGATATATTTAAACCACTACATAAGGTATAATGGGAGTACGAACATGATGCTAACAGCCTACGGTTGAAGCACACATTATTAAATGAGACAGAATGAGTAATTGTGTGGCCTGTGAAAGCTTTGTAGCACAGCAAAATTTCAGCATCTTTTCTGGGTTTTAAAGATGTTCCCCACAAAAATGCAAGTACTCTTAAAAGAAATGATTTATACACTGCATATCAATGTAGTACAAGCAGAAGGTTATGTCTCTTTTTGACATATTAGAGGCCATCATATCAAATTCATTATCACAAATACTTGGCAGCATGAACACAATGGATGTAAAATTAGCAAAAGAAAAAGAAAATGTTCTGTTTACTGAAACAGAGCATGATGCCATCAAAACCGGTGTTTGCAGAAAACTGTATCCTTTATATTTATTCACAGGAACCATACATCAAACTACTGCAATTATAAGCATTAGATTTCTCAAAATATAGAAACTCATTAACTGAAATAATAAGAATTTGAAAGAAGACTGTGGCACGTGTACCTAACAGCGCAAGTAACAAGATCACTACTGGAATCTTGCAAAAAGTGGGAAGATATTGTTTGTATCACAATATGTGTACAATATGTAAATACTGGTTTTCATAAAAAGACATTCAATCTAAGTGTAGCTAAAGCTAGCTGCTTTGTAAGTTGCTATCCTTTGATAACCTTCAAGGGAGATTCTAAGAGGCATTCAGTCATTATTCCGCAAATGGTAGCTTCATACCATTGGCTTCTCAACCAAGCACATGCTTTGCTGTGATCCTACTTCCATCATAGTTCTTTTTCAGCACAAGCAATGGAAACAAAACAGTTTGAAACATCATCACACTCTGTAATCCAGTAGTCCTGAAAGTCGGTAGGTCTACCTCTATGATAAAAGCACCATAAAAGTAGAAATTATTAAACACCAACTCATTAAGAATTAGATCAAATGCATTTCACGGTCTGTTTTTGACCTTAGTCCCGTACATCCCTTCTGAGATAAATTAGAAAAGTAAATATAAAGAGACAATGGAATAATTTCTTTCTGCATTCCCATTTCCCATTCCCATTTCCAGGTGATTGAAAGTATATATTCCACGTCATGTATAACAGTCATGGATGTTAATGGATGTAAACAGAGATGGCTAAGATAAAAAAGCATGTAAATGTTTAGTTTAATAATAATAATAAACTTTATTTCATATAGTGCCTTTAAAGGTGGCTTCTCAAAGCGCTTTACAGGATGACAATAACAATAAATAAGAAGAATACAACAATAAGAAGAATACACAAGATAAGACACAATTACAATTACAACAATACAACAATAACAATAGAGGAGACCGTGGAAGGTGGTACTAAGAAGAGCAGAGGGGTGAAGAATGGAACCAGTTAAGTGAAGGCTTTTCTGAAGAAGAAGGTTTTGAGTCTGGATTTGAAGGAGTTTAGAGAAGGTGACTCTCTGATATCCTTGGGCAAAGAGTTCCAGAGCTTGGGGGCATAACAGGAGAAGGCCCTGTCACCCATACAATGTAGATGGGCTTGGGGGTCAGTAAGGAGGGCAGAATTTGAAGAGCGGAGGTTGCGAGGTGGGGAGTAGGGCGATAGTAGGTCAGACAGGTATTGAGGTGCCAAGCCATGTAGAGACTTATTTAAACAGTTTAACACTACTTCAAGAGGAAAAAATAACTTTGTTGTGAAATAGTTGGTCAAATTAAACTCATTTGCAATGTCTGAAATTGATAAATGTGATTTTTATTTCTAAAATGAAAAATGATAAAGATTATATTAAATGTTATAAATAAATGTGGTTATTTGTCATAAAGCATTTGAAACAATTCCTTATGAAAGGTTAATATCATTAAAATAATTACACAGATTATTGTAGCTATTTTTATTGCTAATTAATATAATGATTTGGGCAGTAATAAATTTAGCAAATGAAACCTTATTTTATTTAAGGAATATATTTCATTGCTTTCAAATCTTTTAAACACTATACAGTAGACATTGGTCCCTATATAATAGCAAATACATAAGAGATTCAAGAAAGAATGTAGAAATGAGCAAACCAAATTTATCCTTGTACTAAAATGCTTGTTGTATAGTGATAAACAAAGAACACTGTTCAAAAAGAAGACACTAGGATAAATTCATGATTCATTTAAGATTGCTAAAGGGGATAAATCTTAATGCCTACAAAGGCTACATACTGTAAGAGATAAAATGCCTTCTAACTAAATGTGATACAACTTTCAGTTAAATCTCTCTCTCTTTGCACCCCAGATTCCACAAAATAAATGGGAGCCTCTCTCCCTATTCTAGAAATGCACCCACAAGCAGGAAAGACGCTCCTAACCGAGGTATCTTTTACCCAGGAAACCCAATACTTAGCTGCCATCGGGTTTTGTTTTGATGATCATGAAGTAGGGGCTCTTGCCTGGTGCAAACTTCAAGTTCCAGCTCCTCTCTTCTCTCTATTCTTGTCCCCTTCTCCTTGCATCTTGTCATTTACTTCCAATTTCTCTGTGCTCTTAATTTGATCTTATATGATATGTTTCTGTACTGTTTATTGTCAATTATTAACCTACAGCTTACCTAGGTATAGCAAGTAAACTTTACTATTGTTTGTGCTCAAGGCACCCTGCACCTCTCAGCAAACATCCCATCTGCTTTGAAGCTAGTCACCTATAGCAGTAACAATATTTTTTTTAATTGATATTTTATTCAAAACAAATGCTCAAACTCAATAATTCAAAGTGTAAGATATATTGTATAATAGTAAATATTAGTAAAAACAAGAGAAAAAATTAAATGCATTGATTGCATAAGTATTCAGACAGGTGGACACTATATTTGCTGTAAACACATTTGACAGGTTTGCTCAAATTCCTTAGGGTTCGCTTACGAGCAGCAGATTTCAAATCTTTCCACAGATTCAACAGGAATCAGGTTAGGACTTTCACTGTCTATTTCTTTCTATTACTTATGTCATTCCAGTGATGATTTGGCCTTGGGCTTTGGTCATTGTCCTGACAATGTCTAATATAGCAGTTATTCCTCTGCTGATCGTTTTTTTCCCCAAGTGCAATAGAGTAGCAGACCAGCATCAAGTCAAAATCAAATCAAATAAGCCCAGATGGGCAGAAAGACCTTACTTCCTTCTTATATTCCAATGAGACCGCACACAATAATTGCATGATAGTACTATATCCTTGTTTTTAATGGTTTGATGCAGCACAGGCAATTAATCTTAGTGTTCTAATGAAGTGTGATCAGACCCTGTGCTGAGGAATACATCCATCCATTTTCCATCCAATTCAGGATTGCAGGGGAATTGGAATCTATCCTAGGATGCAATTGGTGCAAAGTAGAGTACACACTGGATGGGACACCAGTTAATCACAGGGCACACCCAGACACATATAAAAATCTACAAGGATAGCACCCAAGATCTGGGCCCCTGTGCTGTGAGGCAGCAGTGCTATCTACTGTGTCACTGTGCTTCCCCTGAGGAATATAGTTCAAGCCAAAGAATAGACATATAAATACTGTATATGCAACTTGTACATTTTAGCAACATCTAAAAGACTAAAACATTATATCTTATGTAGAAACTGTAATTGCTTATCCAGTATTTTTAGCACACATACAGTATTTAACATACAGTATTTAACATTAACTGAGTCAAAAAATGCTTAAATGTACAGTAAATACATTACAATATACTGTACATTATGCTTTTTGGTAATACACTATACTATCTTTGCTTTTCTATATTGAGCAGGTAGTTTTATGGTTGTTCTTATTTTAAAATTTGTAAGCCTAAAATGTGTTAAAAATTGCTTAGATCATCAACTGACTTAACTACTTCACCATGTGCATTATTCATTGCATTACATAGATGCTTTTTTTATTTCAACAAAATCCATTTATTTTATGTTGATTTTCCCAGACATTTACTTAACTTATTTTTTTGTTTCCTGTAGACACCAAATAAGGTACAAAGCACCAAAAGTGCATTAACATACTGTTTCATGCAAGAAAAAATGGTTTATTAACCAATAGACACCCAATATGATCGTTCATGACAAGTATTTTATCAAGAAAAATACAGTTTATTACATTACCAAAATAATAAAAATAAGGTTCCTGCTAAATAGAAATAGTAACTGATCTAAATCTGATTTATGAAGCCCTCAATTGCCATCTAAGTGTCCTCTACTTTTGACCAGATGAAAGGAAACATTTTGTTTCTGCCAGAGTTCTTTAAAATACTGACTCATATACATCAAAAAGAAATTGTTCCTAGGATGCATGTGTGTCAGATTGCTGAATATGGAAATGTTTCTAACTATAGTTATAGACAAGTCTGAACAGATCCCTGTCTGTTACACACAGATTATGTTTCATTTATCCATCCATCCATTTTCTAAACTCTTTATTTAATATGGGGTTGTGGGGGAGCCAGGGCCTATCCCGGCAAGCACAGGATATTTTACTTGCAAAAATATTACTTCTTGGGAAATGTGGGTGTGAATTCAATATAAAAACTTTATTTTTTTATTTTGCACCTGATTTTTAGATGTGCTATATAAAGCTTTTCAAAAAATGAAATAAAAAATAAGAAAAATAAACGTTGCAATTAACTCATTGTCATTTAAAATGTACATAATTTTTATATTCAGCGCAAATACTGATAAGATTTATACAGTAACATTTCAAATTTATATTATTTGGTCCAGCAGCCATATGACCCTGCAGCTCACAACTGACACCCCACTGAAGTTAAAGCAGGTGTGAGCCTAGACAGTACCTGGATGGGATACCTCCTGGGAAAAACTAAGGTTGCTGATGGAAGAGATGTTAGTGGGGGGCAGTGAGGGGTGCTTATCATGCGGTCTGTGTGAGTCCTTATGCCCCAGTATAGTGACGGGGACACTATACTGTAAAAATGCGCTGGCCTTTGGATGAGACATAAAACCGAGGTCTTGACTCTCTGTGGTCATTAAAAATCCCAGGCCATTTCTCAAAAAGAGTAGGTGTCTTTCCCTGGTGTCCTGGCCAAATATTTAATTAGCCTTTACCAATCACTGCCTCCTAATAATCCCCATCTATAAACTGGCTTCATCTTTTTGCTCTCCTACCCATAAATAGCTGATGTGTGGTGAGCATACTGGCACACTATGGCTGCCATCGCATCATCTGTAGAGTATGTTGGTGGGGGGGAGTCCCAATAACTTGTAAAGCCAGAAATGCACTATATACTGTACTGTAAGTGCTTTGAGTGGTGTGTCCTGGAAAGCACTATATAAGTGCAAAGAATTGTTATTGTTTGAACATGTTTTGGTATGTAAAATGTTCATATTATTGTATGAACATTAAGTTCATACCTAAATTTCCTTATAATGTAAGTGTCAAAGAAGCTTGCACTGAAAAGATATAAAGGTATATTCATGTTTGTCAGTGAGTGTAAACAGTTTTTCCAAACAAAAATGACACCAAATGGCAACCACTATATGATATATTACATTGTTTCCATCCCTTTAAATGTATTAGCCACATACATGGAGTACAAGAATGTTTATGTAAAGGACTATGGAAAATGCAGGCATGCAAGACAGCTTAAATCATGTCAGACTAATAAAAGGTGACAGAAGCATATTATACTTTGAGATGGAGTCACATCTTAGATAATATGATTGAATTTCCATATGATGTACATGGATATTTTAAGATAAATATAATTTTCCCAGGACCCACCCAGCATAGACCTTTAATGTATTATATTTATTATCTCAAAAAAGGTTTAGGAAATATTGCATTACAATAGAAAAGCAAAGAATGCTGAAAAAATGCATCCCATTCTATTCAGTTACAAGCTATGGGAATACGGTGGGTTATAAAGGGTAAATGTGAAAATGTGATAACCCTCTGATAACAAATTAAAATATCAATTAACTTGCCCATTTTTGTTCCTGACACAACCAGGTAGTGGTTTAATGATATTGAATGCAAAATTAAAATTCAAACATGTATTAACTTATACTTACCAGCTCTTGCATCCCAACTCTTCATCTTAGGCCTTTGCCTGACTGCATTAATGTATTCATTGTGTACCTCCTACCCTGTTGTGCAGGCATTTGCCTGGTCACTGATGTCTGTTTTGCCTGCCCTTTGCACACTTTAATTTTTACTCTTTGCACAATTCAGGATTAGACCTCTACAGTATGTACAGTATAGCCATCTGCACATACATGGATGAAATCTGCGTTATTATCTGTCACTCTTCACCTCATAACTTCTGTGATCCCGAGATTAACAAGTCAACTCCTGTATTCTGACTTTCTTCACACTATACTGACCTGATTTAATTAACTTGTGTTTAATTATTCAAAATACCCCAGTTGCACATCCCACACATAAAAGAGTACTCATAGAAGTACGTAGAGTTTGAGAGAAATATACTGTAACCGTTACCCATTAAATTATTTTTGTGCTTAAGATGTACAATTAAGTAGGAAATGTTTTATGTCAGGGAAGTTATTTATCCAATGAATTTCTACAAGCACTTTTTGTAACTATTTAAAAAGTTTCAAGGATATGAGTGAGCAACATGGAACAATATAATACTTGCATTAGTTTTTTCTAGCAAAATTCTGTCATAAAGCACATTAATCTTTCCTGTCATTATTTCTGAATAACTGAAATTCAAGTAATGAATTTTAGGCATCAGCAAAACAAACCTATTTATTTAGTTACTTATTTTTTCATGTTCATGAGTCATATATATAGTAACTATGGGTACTGTAAATAAATAAGAAACAACTTTTCAGTGTTAAAATGTATCTTTTAAATCACATGCAGGTTGTGTATGCTTACTAAACTATTTGTGATGCTGCTACAAGGCAGCAACACACTTTACATACTGCAGATTCCTAGCTAGAGAGTCTGTAGTGTGGTGGGAGAAGGCTGTTTACTGAGAAAATTTCAGAGAGGGCAAAGATCTTCACAGCTGGTAAACTACACAGACACTTGAAGCTTATGTTTTACACATCACATTCACCGAGGGGAATTTATGCAGGCCCATGATATCTACCAAAAACAGACTTTTCTGGAAGACAGCTCATACCCCATGTCAACAAAAAAGGGTGTAAGGGCATTCCAATTATGGCCTCACCAGTTACCACATTAGAAAGGAAAATACATGGCCTTCTGCTTTTTTCCCACATAATAGAAAATGGAAAAAGTTTACGGTGTAAAACTGGTCAAACTGGTCATTCATGTCTAAAGAAAAACAGCAGGAAAAAGGAAAGGTTATTGAAAAATACTTAAATTTCTTTTTAGTTAAAGAAAGAAAACTATTTATTGTGTAATGCATATTGAGAGATAAACCAACAATAAGGGGTCATAGACTCACACGAAGGTTACAGCGATACACATCTACAAAGACTGTGTTTTGGATATCTAACCATTACAAAATTATAGTCATGTAAGTATTCAGGCACCGATCCAAAAACATTAAAGGCAGATGATATTCTTTTGTTTTGAGTGAAAATGCTTTGAATTTAAACAAAATGTAGAGCAATTTTTTGGTTATTTTTTTACTATTTTCTGTCTTAAGACAAATGATGATTAAAAAAAAACAAGAGACACAGAAATTATGTTAAAATATGTAATACTCCATCCAAAATATAAAAGTATATTTTATAAGTATAAAAATAAAATACAATGATATCTTGCTGCTCTTGTGGAAAACAATAAGGCCTTAATTACCCAGAATATTTGATATTTGTTTTTTAAAATACACACTTTTACTCAAACCAGCACTTGGTAAAATGCATTAGTAGTGATTTCATTCAGAAAGGTCAAGCAGAAAATTTTCACCTTATAAAGACCTCCATGACCCAGTTTCTGTGAGTGTTTGATTTCTAAAGTGAATATTCAAATGAAAAGTTTGTGGCCAAAAAAATGTACAATTATTCAAAGGCCAACAGGGTATATCTTGTTTGCATTGTTGAATAATTTTATTAATACCATCTTTACATGGTGCTGTTAACCTCATTCATGGGTTAATAAATTTTGTAAGCATTTTCTTATGTAACAACACTATCAGAGTATTAGTAAAACAGGTCTGTTACCATAACAGTGTGTGTCCATTCTGCCCTTTAGCTAAGTATTGGTATTGAAGACCAAATATACAGTATTATGTTTAGAAGCTTCTAAGAAAGACTAAACTCTTTTCCAGTTTATAAAACCTTTGTTATCTATCTCAGATCTCTAGAAATTCTAGATTGTTGAACTGTGCACATCTGGAAACCTTGTTGGTTTCTATTTCATATAGTACTACAGCTACGTCTTAAAATTAATTTACTTTCTTGATAACACTCAGAGTTGAGTGTGGTTTACTCAACACTTTCCCATTCCCTTGACCATTGTGAGGAAACCTGTCAGTGTGGTGGTAACCTACTTGAAAGAGAGTGATAACTTAACATTACACAAAGTTTTATGATACAAACATACTGTATATAATGAATAATATGATGTAGTCTTGCACCTTTAACATTGTTAATGTTCCTGCAATACATCTACTGTATTATATGTGTAGCGGAGCTAGTTCGGATACGGTGACATCATTGCCCTCACTGCTCGTAGCAGGGACCTCAGCTGCCTGGGCTGAGAGAGGTTTCCTTTAGCTCATGCAGCTGGGTTTGCGCCCCAGGTGCTGAGGGACAAAATGGGGTGGCGGAGGGCATGAGACCTTGCGGAACCGCGACAGTCACATTGGTGCCATGACTCGAATGGGGAGTGTCCTTCGCCAAGGCGAAGTCAGCAGGGGAGGATGTAGCCGAGCTAGTTTGGATACGGTGACATCATCACCCTCACTGCACGTAGCAGGGACCTCAGCTGCCTGAGCTGAGGCAGGTCTCCTTTAGCTCATGCGGCTGGTTCCCTGTTGTGTTACGCCAGAGACCCGAGTTCATGCCCCAGGTGTTGCGGGACAGAATCGGTGGTGGAGGGCAAGAGCCTGCGCGGAACCGCAACGGTCACATATGCAAACAGGATATGCAACATTGGACTGGTGAAGTAATGTTAGTTACTGTCTGTCCATTGGCAGTTTCTACTTGTCATTTCCCTGCTGTAAATATGATTGCTGCTGCTGCTATAGTTGTAGTGGTGCTTCCTTATGCCCCCTTCCCCTGCAGTTGAAGGTGTAATG
The DNA here is from genome assembly GCF_059453375.1 of Lepisosteus platostomus. Lineage (NCBI taxonomy): Eukaryota > Metazoa > Chordata > Actinopteri > Semionotiformes > Lepisosteidae > Lepisosteus > Lepisosteus platostomus. The sequence goes on from NC_142618.1 coordinate 55,799,381, forward strand.
GTTACTGCTTCTGCACTTGAAACAGTATGTAAAGTCATGATTTCCAATTTTCTGGCAAGTGGTGAACCCATGTGTTCAAATGTTCCTCCTGTTTCTCTGCAGTATCTCGTTTTTAATGGTGCCTGTAGCTATCACCACCTCAGTAGGTGCAATCTCCCATCTCAGTTCACAAAAGAAGGCCATATTTATTTATAGTTATTATTCAATACAATGCTGTGGGAGAGCCAGTGCCTCTCCTAGCAAACTACAGGTGCAAGACAGGATACACCCTGGACGGGATGTCAGTCTGTCACAGAACACCCACAGAGACAAACACACACACTTCTACCAGAAGCCAAGTAACCTACCAGTACATGTTTTAACAATAGGAGAAAACTGGAGTGCACAGAGAAAACACAGAGAGAACATACAAACTCCAGGGAATTGAGCCCAGGACCCCACTGCTGTGAGGCAGCAATGCTAGCCACTGCGCCACCATGCTGCCCATGCCCTCTTTCTCTTCCTTTATTTCTATGATTTAAGTTTCTTTTCCACCTCACTATGAGGCTTCATTTCAGTATTTATAATGTAATTTCTCTGTTCTGTCAACAGTCCGATCTCCTGTCTGCAGCTGTGTTTTCACTTATTATTGCAATATTTCCTGCTTGCTTTGCTGCTCTACTTTCTGTTCATTAGACACATTCAACTTACCATTCTGAATGTACTTCTGTTGCCAGCCCTTATGAGTTCTACCTCATTCAAGGTAACTGGTAATGGCCCTGGTGAGTACAAATGTCTGTGGTGTTCTCCTGAGATTCCTACTGTAAGTAGGCACAAACTGACAGCAACTGTTTCACAGACTGTCCTTGCAGTAGCTGCAGGATGTCCAACTGTACTGCCTCAACCTGAGAGCCCATAATTACTGTATCTACTAAACTCACATACTCTACTGTCACCAGAACAGTCCTTTGCACTGAGCAGTTTGTGATACTCCCTTTATTGTTACACATGAAAAGTGAATGGAACTTTTATTCAAAAGTATGGAAGGGAGGGATGAATATATACAAGAGTAAATGCTTTAAGATTTAAGAAAATTTAAGTGAATTGTTGCTGCAATATTTATTGTGATCTCATGCTGCAGTATCTAGAAACTGCACTGTAACAGCTATATGCAGTTGAATGATTCATGAAAAGGGATTTTACTCAAGAAAACAATTTTTTCATGAGTTGTTTCTGTGGCGATTTGAAAAAGCTGTATTCAGAAGACTATAAGCAAGTGTGAAACATTTTTTTTATTGTTTTAACCTTGCAAAGAGCATACAGGGAGAAATGACTTTTGTTACCCCTGAGGCCATATACTGTACAATTCTTACTTTATCTACTTTTATTTTTCTATAGAAATGTATACTGTATTTGCCATTTTCAAGTGTCTGTTTCAAATATATAATGATTTAGCATCTTATCTGTGGTTAGTAATTATAGAATTTCTGATTCAACCTTAACATCAATCAAGAAGTCAAAGTAAAAAAAAATATATTTTTGCACTTAGTATTTCATGTAACCAAAGATGTTTTTACAATATCACGAAAAAAGTAAGAACCGACAACCAACCAAACAACCAGCAAGAGAATGAAGCAGAATACCATTAGTCCTCTAAAGGTTCATTTTTCTATCAGACTAGAAACTGAATGGCTGACTGCAAAGGCTTTCTAGCCTGACTTTTAACAGGCAATGGGCTTTGGACCTGCCTGTGGTCTCTTACTTGACTTGGAGCGTGTGAAAGTGTTTCTGGTCAGATGTTTCAACCCCTTTCATATCACAGCAGACTTCCCACAGTTGGTCACCTGAAACTGAAAACAATTTCAAGGCTGCAACTTGTCCCCGTGTCTGTGTTCAGTCACAACCTTAGTTGCTGTTTCGGAATTACCAGGATGGTACAGTGTTTACTAATCCTCATATTTTAATTTGATCTATTATATCTCTTATACTGTATGTACTCTTGTTTTGTTATTACCCAGTTCTCAATTCAATTAGAAAGCAAAATCCCAAAAAGGACTTCATTTTCCCAAATGTATTTTTCTATTAAATATTTTGTTACTTATTTTAATTTATTTTTTTACCTGTAAGCATACGAGTCACAGGCAAATATGTATATTTTTCAGTTTGTTTGTATAGTGTCTTATAAAACTATTGAGAACTAAATTAAATTACATACTGTACACAAGATTGATTTCATGAGCCACAAAATTAGTTTGGGAAACCTCTATGAAACCAGTAGTGATAAGATTTGTAAGATTTGCGAGTCCTGTGTCAGATTTGTCAGAATTTTGAGTGTTAACATTATGCTTTACCTGGTAAGCACTCATATGAAATATACAGTACCCATATAGCGAGTTTAATTGTCAAATACCCTCTCCATCAATAAACTTCAAATGGTCAAAAACGTAGCAGTTCATCTTCTAAAGCATTCAAAGAACTTTGACCACATTACCCCAGTTCTGAAACATCTTCACTGGCTTCGCATCATCCAACATATTCATTTCATAATTTTTTTTTTATTTAAAATTCCACACAATACATATAATCTTTTATTAGTCCCTATGTACAAAGCAAGGCTTTAGCTCTTTTAAGGCACACCTTTCAGTAGCACCGTCTTATACTGTAGGTGCAGTACAAACATATTTGGGTGTGGGCTTTCAGCTGCCTTACTTCACAACTCTGAAACTCACTCGCTGCTCATTTGAGTAATGTTAAAACTGATGTTCAAGGTTTTTAAATTTAGACTAAAGACTTACCTGTTTATTGAGGATTTTAATTAGATTTTTATCTTTATTTTGATTTGTTTTTTTATACATTTTTGTTTGTTTTGTTTTTACTCTGTAAAGTGCCTCAATGATGTACTGTACATAGGAACTGCAATAAACCCTTTAACATTACTGAAACCTTTAGTCTAAAGGCAAAGGGATATATGTGGCTTAAGTCCATCAAAGTACTTCACCTAGTAAACAAAATCCCAAATTTCAAACTTCGAACTAGGATGCTTGTCAGAATTGAGGGGAAATGGAGGATGATGCACCGTATAGGTGAATCCATGAGGAAAAACTACATGAATTGCCAAAGAAGCTAAAACTGGGTTGAAAATTAATATTTCAGAAAGAAAATGACCTGAAGGGCAATATCAAAAACACAATGAAGTGGTCTGACAAGAAGACCCCGAATGGCCCAAAGTCCTACCTTGAATCCAATTGAAAATTTATGGCAAGGTTTGAAAATTGAAGACCATCAACAATCCGCAATGAATTTATACTGGAACAGTTTTGTCAGGAAAAACAGACACAATTATACCATCCAGCTGTGCAAAGTTGATAGAGACCTATCCAGAAATACTGACAGCAGTAATTGCTTCCAAAGGCGCTTCCAACTTGTATTGACTTAGGGGCCTGAGTACTTACACAATCAGTAAATGTCACTTTGTATAACTTGTTTCAAGGCTTTGCTGATGTTAAAATTTGTTTATATGCTATAATGTTCAGTTTGATCAATACAGTTTAATAATTATATTTACATTACTTGTAATATGGGATATTAGTGGGAGGTCTGTGTTCCTGATTTCATTAAAAATCTGTATTATAAATTAAATCTGAATTTAACATTCAGTAGCATACTTTAAACAATGTCCTTTGTGTGAATTATTTTAAATTTATATATTTAGATGTTTTTTATGTAGTTGGTATAATGACACTAGCGGAAATAACCCAGCTACATCTCTGGTTGTCTTCATGAAAAATAGAACATCTGACAAATTGATGTACTGAAGCAACAATTTGAGTGTTGTCTCAGTCAGATTCAGAAGCAGAAGATGACAGGTTCTGTTTTTCTTAAGTGCAAATTAACACACTTGTATTATGAATTCAAGGACCAAAAGCAGTTATAGAATAATTACAGCACTGGTTATTATACCTACGAAATGGTGCTCTTCTTTCTTGCAACAGCTGTTTGCACTTTAAAAACAAATGCTGCCGAGCTCCAACAGTGCCTTAGAGAATCATGGTTATGTCCATGTATTCACCTCTATATATTTGGTATTACAGTAATAGTTAAATTTGGTATTAGATCACTAAGGCTGGAAGAAATCCAAAGCATAGTAAAACGATGTATTATGTAGTTATGCCACCAAATTGACTGTAATCAACAACGGTGATCAATTGATTTATCTCATTTTACAAATAAGAAACTTGGCACAACATGATGCTAAAAATATTCAGTTATCTCCACCATTGGAACCATACACATTCAATTTGTGACAAAAAGCAAATTATGGTCATATTGTTTCAAGCTTCCTTTTAAATATTTCAAAAAGCAAATACCTAAAGAGAGATTTTTTTTCAATGACTAAAGAAAAAAGTAATATGTCTTATGCTGCAATAAAATGTGAATTACAATAATACATTTATGAATCTCCTTTATAAACTTTCTTAACAATTGTAAGATTAAACAAAAAGAAAAAAAAAAACAAATGGGACAAGACTTCAAATCAAAATAAATGGAGACTTTTTCCTGCTCAATTTATTTCTATCACTTTTTACTATTCATGTTTTTTTTTCCATTTGCATTTGCAATTATGATGATGCTCCAAGCACTGAGAGAATTTTAATCTTAGCCATCCTGAATTATAATGCAAATTGTTGTTTAAAGATAATGAAAAATATCACCTCTGCTTATTAAGATAAATTTACAGCTTGCATATATTTCTAAGATTGTGTATTTCATAACAACATTGGATGATGATTTACTATTTCAGAAATAAATTACGGTCAATGGACAGTTTTAATTGAAGTGCTTTTCAACTTTCAGCATTTGCATTTTGTAATAGTGTTTAACCCCTATACAATATATCAAATATAGGAAATTAAAAAAGCTTTTCACTTACATCACCCGGAAAGATATTTGACAGATTTGTTTCATGAGACATTTTAAAAAGATTTTTGGTATCAATACCCTGTCCTGTGTTTGGGTTACATTTTTTTATCAATACTTAATGTGGTATTACATACAGTATTGGCTCACAGCAGTTACTGTTGAACAGCACTGGAAGAATGTGGGTATCTGGACAAACTCCTCAACCATCAATCCATTGAGCCGTTCATTTTTTTACAATATAAAATCTTAGCATGTGCCTGACAGTAGAGTTAGGGCAGATAGTAAGAGTAAATTGCACTTCACTGACAGTGTTAAGTACCAGCAGACACCTGTGAAGTTAGACAATTTGCAGTTTCACCAGGAGGCAGGAGAGAGCCCTGACTCTGGTTGATTATTCCCAAGGTCAGTGATTTCTTTAACACTAATAATAATAATAATAATAATAATAATAATAATAATAATAATAATAATAATAATAATAATAATAATAATAATGTTGCTTTATTAGCCATTTACAATTTCTTGCATTAGGAATTTGACTTTTTGCATACCCCGGCTTGCTCTCCATGAGACACAGACACATAGACAGGGAGAGAAGTTTGGGGTCAGAGCGCAGGGTCAGCCATTGTACAGCGCCCCTGGAGCAGTTGGGGTTAAGGGCCTTGCTCAGGGGCCCAAAGGAGTAGGATTCCTCTGCCAGCTGCAGGGTTTGTGCCAGTAACCTTCTAGTCACAAGCACAGATCCTTAGCCACAGAGCCACCGCTCTGCCCCATTATGACTAATAGTCCAAGGACCAGGTGGAATGTTCTTTAAAGCTTTATGCTGAGTAGAAAGTAGAGACAGAGAACAAAATGGACCAAAAGGAAGTATAAAAATGCTTCAAAAATGTTACTCTATGTTTATACATTATAGATAAGTTACATGTTTCATCCTGTATTTGCTCCAGACTTCCTGAATGACTGCAAAAGTTTAAAGGTTTAACCCTAATCACTGACAATGCACAGCACCCTCCAAAATATCTGATGGTATCTAAACTGGATGTTCCACTATGAACTCAGTCATTTCTTCACTGAACACGAACTTTCTCATACTTCCTAAGCACTCCACTTAGAAACCTAAGGACCTGCCTCTATATCTGAAACACCATCTCTATAAGTTCGGTACAGCAGGAGCTTGGTATATCCTTCTGCTACCTCTTGTCAAGCTGGATAAAGGAAATGCTACCTCTGTTCCTGTGATGCTCTCTGGTTTGGTCTGGCTCTATGGTTTTCTTCCCCAGAAACAGATTATACACAGCTACCAAAAATTTTTCTGTGTTTTTTTCTGTGTATTTTTTTTAAAAAGTAAAAATAAAAAAACTTTCAAATTACACAAAGACTCTAAGCTGATCGCGCGGAAGAAAAATCACCTGTTTTTCGTGCATAAAAAATGTTTTTAACTATCTAAAACCATTTTTTAAGGATTTTAAAGTCATGAAATGTCTAATTTAGGCAGACATATATTATTCTTATTTTTTATTTTCGTGAAATTTGAAAGAATCAGTTGCCCATCGTGCCATACAATATTATGTTATATTTCTTGCATTATGAGCTTGCTTACACATGGGACCCGCTTTATCCAAACAAAGGTTTTTAAAAATGCAACCAGGTACTAGATATTGTGTAAATAAAAGCTGTAAACATTTTCAATAATTGCAATCTTTAAATGCCTGTGGTTTGAAGGCTCTGTGTCATTTGTTGGCAGAGTTATTGACATCTAAAGTATCCTGTCTCAAAAATAGGAGTTTAAGAAAGCAAAGTGAAAACAGTGACAAATGACCCTGAACAAAATACTGTTTGAAATTGTTAATAATTATTCTTAATTTAATACTGTTAATAGTATTGTTATTATGGTTCGTTTTCACTGCCATTTTTAATATTGCTTTTTTTATTCTCTATTATAATTGTAACATATTGTAATGAAATGGTCAACACACACGTTGTACAAGCCGGGTGCAACGCTGTGCTGTCACCACTCTCCCCTTCTTGAGCACAGGTAGAGCACGCAGACCTCATGCAGACGACACTTGATATTCAAAGCACTGTGAGGCAGCAGCACAAGCCTTGCCATCCTGGTTTGACTCATTATCTTCACTTATTTCCTTAACAGCCTATTGAAGTTCATCAGTGGCATAGTTTGATTTATGCATAATGGCTTGTGCATTTGGGGTTTGTAAGCTTGATTGGCCATGCATAGCATGTGTGTTACAGCATCATGCTTACTCTTTGCTTTTTTATATCAGGCACATTTATATTGCAATAGGTGTATTAGTCACTCTTATTTGCTCTTAATTCTTTCATCCCCCCTCACCCTCCTACCCTTTCATACATTAATAATAACCACATTGTGTGCAAATCTTTTTTTTTAACAAGAGGTTATGACTGTAGTGGAGGGAAAAAATCTAAACCCTCCATTGTAAGAATTTCTCGTGCATTTACAGAATCATTTCCCTGTGTCTGAGAGTATGGGATCATTTTAAAACTGTTTTTTTTTTTTTTCGTTTCTGTGACTCTATGGGAAATTATTTCTCATCAGAATGTTCTCATCATAAGTAAAGAGATCTATTTCCCATATTAATCGACATTACATCCTATTGTCTTACCTTAATTCTATTGCATTATCTTGTTCTCTATTATTCAGTAGTATTAACTGCAACTGCTATCTGCATATAAACCCTGATTAACATGAGACTATTAAGTATTGCACATTAACATTATTTAGAACATGGTAGAATTCAGAAACTGTCTTTTATATAAACAGAATTATGGTGAAATGTTGAAATTTGAATGCTCATAAGACAAGCTGTATTGAAACTGGTTAAATTATACACAAATATATAAACAGCAAACTGAAATTCTCTGATAAGACAGACACAAAATTATTATGGTCTGTATAATGAGTCTAGGAGATATTCAGGGCATGCTTTTTTGTCATATACACACATTTTTTTTGCAATCTAAATTTAGAGCTCTGCCATATACACTAAATATTCTCAGAATTTGTTTATGATTTAAATTTATTTTTGAAAATGACATAGAATCTTTTAAAACATGAAAACAGTACATTACTTAAATATACAGTACATCTAATCTTACTAGAACTATTCATTGATTAAATCAGTTTAACAGTTTAAACAAAAAATGTAGTTTTCTTGGTAGTTTTTGATTCCTACAAAAATGAAAAAAAAATATATTGTTTAAGATTAACTATATAATTAAAATCACAATTTAGCAAATGGTGCTAAAAGTGTCAACTTCAATCATATTTTAAATGCAAAACAAGCATTCAACTTAAAGTTTCAAAATTGTTTATTCTCTTGGTAATTTTTGTGACCGTATTTTTTTTTCTAGTATAATGTACTTTTAAATAATTACATTATTGAAATGTCTATAAAATATGTTGAGATTATTTAGCTGTTTGTTACTGTACTTTCCTGAACAGATTCAAACTATTCTGAGATCACAGTATATCTAAAAGACTCAGCAATTTATAAATCAGGCAATTCAACCTGTTTTCATGGGTGAAGTGATTTAATAAGCATTAATGAGTTTTAAAAATATAAGGACAAAAAGAATTGTAAGCAATGATGCAAATCCAAAATAAAGATCTATATAGCATATCCTCTATCTGTAGCAGGAATGTTCCACACCTAAAATATTGTAGAAAACAGCACAGTAGTTTAAAGGAACAATACTACAATACAGCCAAGAAACTGTAAGTTTAGGCCTGTAATCTAGACATCACTGTATCTAATGTGGGATGTGTCAATAGCTGACTGAAGAGGGTTCTCCATGTATCAGCGCATTATATTGGTGCTGCTCAAGTTGAGCCTGAGTCTTTAGTCAAATTAGAAATATACAAATCAAGGAACATGTTAAAATAAAATATTAAATGTCAGTTATAGAGCATATAATAGATTTATTCCATACTGAAAATAGAAGAGAGAAAATACAATGTTTTGGCTGTGAAGCCTTCTTCGGGTATAAGCCCTCACACCTGAAGAAGGCTTCACAGCCGAAATGTTGTTTTCTCTCCTCTCTTCAGCATGGAATAAACCTATTACTTGTTCCTTTGCAGACTGCGCATGCTGACACAGCTGCCCACCTGAACAGTTATAGAACATATCTTACTATGGGATAGGCAATGTTTAGACTAATTGTGTATTAGATTGTTTTGTTTTTAGATAAACTTAAATAATTAATTTTATTAAAATAATTAAATTCAAAATAATACAGTTATTTATGAAATATGAATATCACCAGTTGAATAATAAAATGCAAATGATCAGAAATTAATGTAACAACTGTAGATTTTTATAACAGGTGTTTGTATAATCCATCCAATCATTTCTCAAAACAAAACATCTAAAGCAAATCTTTTAGGTCAAGTATGTTAAACTTTAATGACAGCACCAATGAATAATTAATATCCTCTTTCTCTTTCACTGACATTTTTAACAGTAAGATCCCTAACTATTTTGGAACTCAAAACAAACAACATATGGCTTCTATTTCACAATTATGTGGCTCCAATATCTTTATCCTGTACAGAGAACATAATTCATTTTAAATTTTACAGTATTTTTGTGTAGGCAATAATTCTGTTTTGGTTTTCTATACGTTACTTTAGATCTACAGTACATAACTTTTCCTAGGTTTAATGTCCCTTCAAAGTTGTAATATTTTAGGAAGCTTAAAATATTCAGTGATAGAATTCAGTGAGTTCTTTAATTGCATCTATGAATGAGCTAGCTAGCTAAGTAAAATCATTCATTTTTCTGCAGACATTTTTTCTGTATACCTCTATATGTTTTTAGTCTGTTTTCTGTGTAAATTTATTTTGTAAAATTATTTCAGAAAAAAAATACATTGCAAAATTCTAATCAGATGTCTTTCTTGTACAAATGTTAATACTCAAAAGTATTTTTTATTAACATATAACCAAAGGGAGATTTGAGGAACGTTAATTTCATATTGCAAATGCTAGTGGTTTAGTATACTGCTTCACTGAAAAATTTACCTTGAGATTATTTTCAGTGACCTCACTGTATGTACTGTGTCATAAGTTTAGTGGGACAGCGGGATAAAAAAATAATAATTAAAGTGAATATAACACACACAATTATAAAACATATGCCAAGAATATACCCAAGAGGTTGGTATAGATTTTGGCCCACCAATGCAAGTCATGCTTTTTCTTGATATATGCTGTATTTCCTAATATCAAATATTAATATATTGATGAAAAAAAATAAACGCAGCACCTCCTCCACACTCTGGCCCTCCAGTCTGTGGAACAGGATGAAGAGTGACACATCTATGAAGAGGACCTGATGCCACTGCTAACGAGTCCATCGCAGCCTTTGTCTGGCCCAAGCCAGTGACGTCTAGGAGGTGTGAGCAGAGGGAGCCTTACTGTCCTGTCACTGATGTGGGCATTGTGTCTGCCAGCAGTTTCAGCAGAAGTACAGTTGGCAGATCTGAAACGATCTGTCAGATGGACCAGCCTGATGTATCGGTCCTGCTCTGTTGTGGTCATGCGAGAGGGACCGGATCTTGGATGGTCATCTGTCCTGCAGGTCTGCTGAAACCTTCTCTGCAGTAGGGACTCAGTGGAGCGGCTCACTGCATAATGTCTGTCAACGCTGGCACATGACATGCCTGCCTGCAGCATGCCAATGGCCTTCTCCCTCGCTTCTGGTGACATTCGAGGCATTATGGAATGCACAGAAAACTGACTAACTGTGGCCTTTTTCTTGCAGTGACCTAAACTTTGAAATAATGCCTTTTTAAAGGTGACCTGATCAGGCATTGTTCCACCTGGACCTCGTTAGGTAAAAGTGCACCTAACTAGCTTTCGTGTGATTGGCACACTACAATGCCTCACTACCCAAGTCTATTAAGAAAATAGACAATTATGAAAATACTGAAAATAGACAGAGTGGGATAATCTATAATTAAATTAAACAATCCTAACCTCAAATTGTAAAGATATGCAAAGAATATCACTGACCTATTGGTATAATTAGAGGCACTTGAGATCTTTGTACTCTGGCACATCACAACACAACTAAACAACACACAACACAACATACAACACACAAACTACCCTATTTACAAAAAGGGCATCTCAGTGACCTGTAACCTGACCAACAGGAAAACCCAGACTGTTAACCCAGTATTCACAAATCTTATATAATGGCTAAACAGGCCCACAACAGAGATAAAATGGCATCCTAAATTACAACCCACAGCTAATACTATTTTTTTTTCTTTGTAATGTTTATTATATAATTTTAATAAATATAGATATTATAATTATCTTTTACATAAAGATTTTGGTATTGTGACAGTATACAATGTTGAACATGTGTATACTGCATGTCACAAAGATAACACTGGATTTTATGTGCACTGCTGGAATACCGTAACTAAGCATAGCAAGTAGCTGTAACAGTCAAATTCAACATTTTTTTTAAACTTTTGAATATAAAACTAGGGAGACACAGTGGTGCAGTGGTCACCACTGGTGCCTTACAGGGTCAACATCTTGGGCTCAATTCCAGATCTTGGGTCCTTTCTAAGTGGAGTTTGTATGTTCTCCCCATGATCTTGTGGGTTTCCTCTGGGTGCTCTGGTTTCCTCCCATCATCTAAAAACATACTGGCAGATTACTTAGCTTTTGGGGCATTGGTTCTAGGTGTGGATGTGTGAGTCCCTGTGCTTGTGTGTCTGCCCTGCAATGGAATGGCGTCCCACACAGGGTGTATCCTGCCTTGGCCTGTTGCTTCCTGAGATAGGCTCCGGCTATTTCTGTAAATTAGAACAAGTTTTTTTTAAATGGATAGATGAATGTAAGCCTATTGCATTTTCTGTCATTTATTAAATAGCTATAAAATCAAATAAGATATGTATTTTGAGAAATAGTTTGTAATTTACATACTTTTATGCAGAAGCAGTTCAAGTAGGTAGCTGTGTCAGGATGCGTAGAGTTTAAAGGAACAAGTAAAGGTTTATTCCATGCTGAAAAGAGAAGAAAAGAAACAAAAAAGGTTTTGGCAGTGTCAAAGAAGGATCCACAGTTGAACCGCTGTGTTTCTTTTCTTCTCTTTTCAGCATGGAATAAACCTTTGCTTGTTTCTTTGCATAGTTTTATGCAGTTACTTTTCTAACTTGTTGAAATATAATAGTCTCCAGCACCGTGTACGTTAATGGAGCATTACAAACCCTAGTAATGTTGCCTTTCATTATGGTTGATATCTATACCAGGGTTGTAAGCAATTGTGTGTCACCTGTGTAGAACAGACCCAGGGTTCTTAAAAGGTGAATGCCACTCAATATTTCTTATATAAATTAAGAATTGGCAATTATTTTTGTTACAAAGGAATGGAGTAGCCAGGTCATTAGACAAGAACATTAAAAATGTTTTAAAAAAGAATATGACATTCAGTCCCATCTAGACTGTTTTGTTAACAGCAGTTGTGTATTTTTAATCTAGGCTAGCATTTACAGTACAGTATTATCCCCACACCTGCCTGTGAAGTATTTATCTTTTAAAATATAAATAAAATATTGGTCACAGGTAATAAAAGTTCCTTACTGGAGGTTTAATGCTAAGTGGAGGAGAGGTGTGTCCCTGACTGACAGGATTACATACATACAAGAACCTTTGAAGCCACAAAAGGTCACTGTATTTCTGAGTGCCCTAGCCACTTAATCCAAACATACCCTTGATGGCATAGAGTCAATTGTGCACTGCTACTTAGGGAATTCCATTTCAGTCAACTAGTGACACAAGCCAGGCTAAAACATGTGATCATACAGTATAACTCAACATACACTTAAATTAGCAACTTAACCAGTGAAACCACTTGAGACCAGACCCAGTATTTCTAGCCTTTTTAAATCAAGGGACGAATGCTGTTCCAAATGTTATTCTCATCTCTACTGTACTTTTGGGGCACATTCCCTCCTCATCAGTTCATGAAAGTCTGTGCCATTGTCTGTTATTTTAATAAAATATGGATATAATGCACTACCAGAAGTAATGAGGGCAGTGGAGTGGCACAGTGGTTAGCATTGCTGACCAGAGTGCAGTTCTTACTATCCTGCACAGCTCATCCTTGCCCCTCCTGATGATATACATTTAAACAAGGTTGTAGGAGTCATTGCAAGAAGAGAAGCCAGAAGTGCTAGGATAATAAGGAACACAAGACAGAAATGAATGTAAATTGACACAGATACCTACAAAGAAGAAAGATAGAACGGGAAGAGCAGCAAACTGAACAAAAGGCAAAAGAGGTGCAATTAAAAAAAAAGGCAGCACAATGAAATTACAAAAAAGAATGAATGAATTAATAAAGGAAAGAGCTTTGGCCTGAAAAGCTATGACCTTAATAATTGAAGAGTTATGTAATAATATTTTTCTAAAAACCCTGCATTGGCACTGTGGACACTTCTTGTGTACAAATGTTCTGGATTATTATATTTTCTTTGACATGGTGGCCTAGAAAGCTTTTATAACAGCTATGGCAGAACACAAAGCTACAGTAGACATTTATGTTTTTAAACCTAGATAAACTAACTTTGTGTTTCTAACTTCCCCAGTGCATCAGAAACTGCATTTGTCACAGATGAAAATGAAGTCAGCTGAAATCTCCATGTAAAGTATAATTGAATCATGTTTTCTTTTGATGGATGACGTTTATCAAATCCAACATAAAAACAAAGTGAAAAAGACAATGGGATCTGATTATGTTTCTAAGGGAATAATTACCTGTCCATATTTTATCTGTCTCATATTCACCTAAGTTTAAAAATGACATTTACTCAAATATTTACAGTGACTTTCACAATTAAAACGTGTTTAAAAATGAAAATTCATTTTTATACAATATATTCTCTGCAATTATTAAATAAACTGAAAATTATCACTTGGAACTGCAACAGATATATGATGAAAATTAGATTTTTTTGTAGTAGGTGCACTGACGGGACATAGATACATTTATTATGCTGATTTGTCATTAAGGAGGGTCCACTCTGAACGTCAAAGGCTAGTAGCATCAATGGCTGATATTGGAAGCAATACTAGCTATTCATTAGAAAAGCAGGGTTTGCACAGAGTTGAGATATTTACGGGTTCTGGTATTCTGTCCTATTCCTCAAGTATAGCCTGAAGAGGTAAGTGCCTGTTCACGTAAGAGCCTTAGATGTTACACTTCATCCCAACTCAACTCCTCCCACAACATTTGATTGGGCTTAGGTCTAGCAAGTAAGGCATTCATGATATGACTGTTATATTCTCATCTCAGGAAAGCTACATGACCAGCATATGTTTGTGCATTCACCTGGTAGAATGTTGTGACATCAGGATTACTTCACAGGAAGGAGCAAAAAGTGAAGTCTCAGGACTTGCTCAATGTAGTGCTGTGCTGATCATTGCAGTTGATTAAAATGTCCACCCATTTCATAATGTATCCTAGAACATCTATTTCAAAAACATGGTTGGGTAGCTTGTTCCTGACTCCTACAGTATATCCCTTTATACAACAATTTGTTTCCTATTCTTATAATACATAATTTCTCTTAATTCACCTTCATATCTTTTGTGTCTTTATATAAACATATAAATGTGCATACATGCATATACATGTGCATAAATTAATGTATACATAATTATCAGATCAGATCACTTCATTAGCCATTTGATAATACAATTTCTTGCATTAGAATTTTGTTTTCCGCATACCCCAGCTTGCTCTCCGTGAGACACACATACACCACACAGACGGGGAGAGAGAAGCTTGGGGTCAGAGCGCAGGGCCAGCCATTCATACGGCGCCCCTGGAGCAGCCTGGGGTAAGGGCCTTGCTCAGGGGCCCAAAGGGGCAGGATTCCTCTGCCGGCCGTGGGATTTTAACCGGCAACCTTCCAGCCACAGGCGCAGTAACCCTAGCCACAGTACCACCACCCCATTAGACAACATTTGAAAGTTGTCTAATGTGGACAGGTAAAGGGAAGAGTGTTTTGATCATCTTAAATTACTATTCAACTACGTTGATGTGTAAAAAGTTTAGATATTTTACTCTAGACAGTTTGTTTTTCTCTTTTACTATTTATATGGCATGGTTGTATTTTTTTCATTCAATATTTCTTCCTTCTTTATAAGACATGCATTGTATTACATATTAAAGCATTTACAGGAATATCAACTATTTTTCTTGAAACAAATGGTTAATAAGATGATTTTCTTATAGTACAGAAAGTTGCCTTTCATCTTCATGGATGTGAGAAGAGGAACAAATGAAGTTAATGATGGTGAACACCTGACAATGAGTTTGTTTTGATTGGTAAATGTGATGAATTAGCTCCTACAACATTTCATATTGGATGCTCATATATTATTTTTCTTGAGTTGTTATGCTAAAGATTAAGAAGCTTCTGTTCAATCTAAAGATTGCTAAATCACAAGTTTGTCACTCAGACTAAGCTTAATGAATAACAATAGTCATAATCACAGTTGTTATAATGGAAAACACTAGTGAAGGCTTTTAATAATGTTTTAAGTGTTTGTAACATACATTGTAAATTTTAACTATGTCTATCGATCTTGAAGAGCAATGCATATGACATATTACAAAATAGAACTGTTATGTATCAGAAATTAATTGTTTTTAAATATGAATGTGAGTAGACAGCAATTAAATAATCACAGTAATGCAAAACATGCTTCTTTATACAATAATGCTTAATATCACATATTAATATTTAATCTAACCCTCATATATTTATATTGTTACAGATCAGACATGGGGTTAAGTAATAATGAGGGATAATCAATAATTATATAAATATTTTTATTTACCAAATTGTAAAGATAAGCCAAAATATCTAGCTGTTGGTATAATTAGAGTTCTATGTTCTCTGGCACAGATTTGGTGAAAGAGAAAAAAATCAGGCACAAAGGGATAAACAAATTAACAACTAAACAACACAACATATAAAATAAAACAGGCAAGTTGCTCTATTTATAAACACGTTGTCTCATAGAATACTGCTATCAAGTATTAGGATTAAAAATCTACATTATATAACACCATTACAACCTAACAGGAGAGATAAGCCTGTCTTCTTAACCAAACAGAATACAACTTATAGTTAAATCTCTCTTCTTAGAAGTCCAGTTGCTACAAAGTGAATGGGACTCATCTCTCTATCATAAAAAGTGCACCCGCTAATGAGGAGGGACTGTTTTTAACCTAGGGATTCTTTATAAAGGAAATCTGAATTTCTTCAAACAACAGAATGGCAAGTTTCCTTAACAAGGTTCAAATACTTCTGGACTTGTTGATTTGAATAAGGTCCTCTCACCTGGCACTCTTCTTTCTCTCTCCTTCTATCTGTGTCCTTATTCTGTCCCCTTCTCCCCATCTATGTATCCTGTGTACCTACATGATTTACCAAAAACTTAATTAACTAAGGTAAACCAGTTAATTCACTTTGATCAATGGGTCTCAGACATCCATACAGCTCAGCAAACAACTCAGTTCCTACTTCTTGCTTTGAAGCTGAGAACTGCAAATACCCACTGCCAGGACTATTGTCTCTAGATCTTGAAACATCTTAAATAGCCACTTCTGTAGCTGTAACAAGATTAAATAGAACATTTTCATTAACACATGGTGTAAATCCTTTCATAATGAAATGAAATCACCAACACTACCTTCCAGCTTTAATTTTTTATCTGTTTGTTTTTCTTTCCTTTTTATTTTTTTGTCTCTGTCACCCTCCATTTTTACTATCCTTTTTAGCCAATGTACAAACAGACTTCCACTGCGACTGCTGCTTCTACTGCCGACTACTCAGATTTGTTCAACTAACAAACACCTGCTAGTGCTATCCTTGATTCAGGATTTCCTTCCCGGTTTGTGTCACATTGTCGTTAATTCCATGAAAATGTTGCTAAGGTACTCCTCACTGCAACTACGGCAACTGAAATTGAATTATTTCCTGGAAAACAAAAAAGATATTAGATGATAGGTATTTATTATAAAAAGATTGACATTCAGAAATATAAAAACTTTTTTACACTGCAGTATGCAATGATTTTTTGTGTTAAAAGACAGTATCTTCATAATAAGAAACAAGAAACCAGAAATACTTCAAGCAGTTTTTAAAAGTCTTCAAGTAATTACTGTAGTAAAGCAAAGAAACAGGAAGATTTTTATAGATTACATTTTAGTAACACAGAAATTATACATTTTAAATATTTCTCTTCACTAATACTCATACTAAATATTATTAAATAATAGTATTAAAGAGGCAGAAGTGTTTCATGTGGTAGAATCCCTTAACATAAACATAACATAAACAGTTGAGCCAGATGATATTCTGCAATCACACTTAAGAAAACAAGCAATTTCATTTACATGTTATTAACAAAACTCTTCCAGAACTCTCTCAAAGCAGGGGTAATACCCACTGACTGGAAAATTGCTATTGTAGTGCCCATCCATAAAGTGTAAACCTGAGCCAAGTCATTACAGACAGTTAAGTCTTACGTGTATTACATGGAAGGTTATGGAAACAATAATTAGATCTTAATTAGAGAGTCATTTATAAAGAAATAAGGATAGTCATGTGGGTTTAGAAAAGGTAGGTCTTGCTGAACTGTTATAGTTCTTTGAACAAGCAATATCTGTAATGGATAAGAATGGAACATATGATATTGCATACTTAGATTTGATATCTCACGTGATATTATTAAGTGTCAAATTTAAAACAGTAGGCATTCAAGTTAAGAGTTAAGAATTAGTTAATAGTGCAGATTGTGCAGAGAAAGGTTAAATGCTAAAATTATGATGATGCAGTTATTGGTAATTAGTAAGTAATGTAGTTCTCATTACTAGGTTCTAGGTTAAAGTGCGGAGAAGGAAAGGAGCTGTTAATCATCACATTAAACAAGGGTAATACCCGGGGAGTAGGGAATTGCTAATGTAGTATCCAACCATAAAAAGGGTGACGAAACAGAATAAAGTAATTCTAGAATAATAAGTATAACTTCTGTTACATATACAGTAAGGTAATGGAAACAGTAATAAGAAATACAAGATCACTTATATTGATATGATATAGGAAATAGTAAACATAATTTTAGAAAAGGCAAGTTTTCTCTTACCAATTTGCTTAAGTTCTTTGAACAAGCTAAACAGTAATAGTTATATACATGTAGTAAAGGAACAAGTAATAGGTTTATTCCATACTGAAAAAAGAAGAAAGAAAACACAATGTTTCGACAGTGGAGCCTTCTTTGGGTAGCTATTCAGTATAAAGGACAAATTATATATTGTTTTTTGATTTTCAGAAGGGTTTTGTTAATTCATATTTCTCATAAATGATTCATTCTCAAATTACAGGCATTTATATAAACTTACATTGGGCATTCATGAAAACACTACTGTTGGATTGAGATTTGGTTATTACACTGATAACAGAGCTTACAAATAAGTGATGAATACTCCAACTGGGGTGATGTAATTATTGGGTTACCACAGGGATCTGTACTTGCAGCACTGCTCTTCTTAATTTATATCACTAGATTGTATCTAGGTTCACTGTAGAAACAAATGAATTCCAATAGATATAAATGAATTTCAATAGTGAGCAAACATCTGGCAGATGACATGTAATTTAAGGCGAAATACTTCATTCAGGTAGATAAAATGTAATCTACTGTATATATACACAATGGAAAATACAGAGTTAGAAGAGGCTACATATGAAAATGAACAAGTAATAGGTTTATTCCATGCTGAAAAAAAGAAGAAAGAGAGCACAACGTTTTAGCCGTGGAGCCTTCTTCAGGTGTCACACCTGAAGAAGGCTCCACGGCCGAAACGTTGTGTTCTCTTTCTTCTTTTTTTCAGCATGGAATAAACCTATTACTTGTTCCTTTGCAGCCTACGCATGCTGATGCAGCTACCCACCTGAACTACATATGAAAATGACTTAACACATCATTTTTATCCACATAAACAATCAAAATAAATCTTTATAAACAATAAACACAATGGTAGACATATTGTTAAAAGTGCAGAATAAACTGATGTTAAAACTGTCAGATGTACTAATAAGGGCTCACGTACTGTAGAAAATGTTGTCCAGTTTTGGTTACCATGTTATATAAAATATTGTGCCTCGAATCTGTATAGAGAAAAAGAACCATCGAATAATTAATTCTAAAGTTCACATTACATTTTGTCTGCTTATGTATAGATAATGTTTCCATACTTATTGGATGGCATTTAACTATTGTATAGGGTTGTATAGTCAATTGACAGTATTTTCCTATGCATGTCATTTTTTATTGTATCAAGATGGCCACAGAAAGAAATCGGCATACAAAATGGAAGTGTGATGTGACACCTGGAACAGGGCATGGGTGTACACCCTGTATTCCAGACAATATAAGTCTAGAGCCTAACCCTTGGAGACAGATCATCCCCCGAATTTAAAAAGGCAGTAAACTGAGATGAGAAGCTCCCAAAATGTGATCAGCACATTATGTTGTAACTTTTGTTTAAATGCTTGAAGAAGATACTTAAAAGACTGTCAAAGATTTTGCAGTAAATACCCAGCTATCTACATTGGGGAAACGGGAAAGAGACTCGGAGACCGCTTCAGAGAACATGTTAGGGCTGTGAAGATTAAAGATTTCACCAGCCTATTGTTTCTCATTTCACCTATGACAGCCATGATAACACTAATCTCTCCGTCTGTGCTGTCAAAGATGGTTTTCCTAACTTCTACATTAGGAAGACTACAGAAACCAAACTTATCCTGCAGCTAGGATCACACCTTCCTCCTTCTCTCAATGACTGACTAATTTTCTTCTAAATTCTCTCTTTCATTTCACAGCTCTCTTCACCTATCCTGACTTCACACTACCTGATTGGCCACTCTGTCTGTCCCCTATTCCCACCTCTCTCCCTCCTCTCTCCTGCTACATTACCTTTGCTTACTACCTTGTCTTTCTCACACATGAAGAAGGCTCTACGGTCGAAACATTGTTTTCTTTCTTCTCTTTTTAGCATGGAATAAACCTATTACTTGTTCATTTTTATTGATATACAGGTATATCTATACTATAATATAACTTATATTTAAGTTAATTATATAATTATATATATAGTTCAGGTGGGTAGCTGCGTCAGCATGCATAGGCTGCAAAGGAACAAGTGGGTAGCAAAAAATCTACCAAGCAAAAAAAGCAAAAAATTAGACTGTATATATATATACTGTATAGCCAATGCTACCAATCAGCTCATCAGGAGAAAAAAGTATTATCCTGACAAACTACCATAAAAATTTAAGTCCAGTTGACCATGTATTTTATATGCTGAAGAAATAATTTAAATGAAAACACCCCAAGAAAAAACAAGAACTCATAGCAGAAGCAGCGAAGCATCTCAGATGATTACAGAGAGATTGGTGAGTTCAAAATTTAGTCAAAATGTATTGCAGTTTTCATGTAGTGATTGCTTTAAAAGTATATGAAACTAATACATGATCCTAAAACTTGAAGTGAATGTGTTCTAAATTTATTTATAATCACTTAAAATCACTGAAATGAATGTATGATTTTAATTTGTTTTTAATCTCCAATATATGCATGGAAATACCTCAAATATAATCTATAAATAATATTGTACTTGTTATTCACATTAACCTCTTGATTTCAAACAGAAAATTGTTTGATTGTAAAACAAAAATAGCAACCATCACTTTGCTCTCTGAACACTTTTGGTGGGCAGTGTGCATAAACTGCTTTAGGTTTCTAACACTGTAGCTGTCTGTGAATTTCATCATAATAATATTGCTGTTCACCATTAAGGGCTTGGATAGTTTGGCTCCTGACTATTTTCTATACACATATGTTTCATTAGACAATTGCTCACCATTCAACCTGCCTCCTCAGTGTATTTCTGTGTAGAGCCATCTTTGATGATTGTAGTACTGTAGCTGTTGACCATAATGTCAAATTTGTTAATTACGCAATCCCATGATATGATGTTTGAACATATTGTAGTGAAATGCAAGAAATATATGTCTTCTCTGGCATTTTCACTAGCAATTTCAGTTACCCAAGACACAAAAACAAGTAGCAGATACATCTTACAATTATAACATTTAATGCATTTACTACCCTTGGAACACTGTTATATGTAAGTCCATTTCAGGAGCAATTTCTTTGGTCTTTTTCAAAACCCACTGGATATCAGCAATTAATTTCTTATATCCCGTGGCAATATATCTATTCTTTCTGCAGGTGATGTCATCTCAGTGACTAACAGCATTGAGAACTTTTGATATTCTGAACTAGACACTGCTGCTTTGTTCAGAGGTTACTGGGTTTGTTTTGAAAGAAAAATACATCTGAATTCCTCTTCTTTGTGGTCTCCTGTTGTTCTGCAGATGAACTATTGGAACAATTTCTGCGATTTCACCTATTCTGACTTTCACTTCAAATATACAAATTAAATTTGTTTGTTCACATATGGTTAAACTTTTGTTAGTGTTAATTTTATTAAAAATATCAGTAGTATATTGACCAAAGACCCATTTTGTTTTTTTACATGCAAACAGTGATCAAATACTTAATTTCAATCTGTTGTAAATCAAGAAAGATTAACAAAGAAAGGTGCCAATATGTGTTATGTTTTTTAATAATAATAATGTAGCGTTCTGCTGCTACTTGACCCCCCCAACCTGGAGCTTGGACTGTGCTGCTGTGCTTCCCATATCTCTCTCTTTATCTCTCCTTGGTGAATACCACAGGTCTGTACCTAAAAGGGCAATAAACTCTCTGACCTGTGAAGCTGCAAACCTGCCACCTGCCTAATCTTTGTCATTGTCCTCCGTCCAACTGAGTTTAGGGCCAATTCACCACAATACCTTTGTGTCATTGCTATTTTGGACTAAGTCAACACACTGCTGCCAACTTGGGTATTCACACCTAGCAATTTCTAATGTGGCACAATCAACACAGCATGTTCAGTCTTTGATCTTATTTTAATATTATAATTTCCTCTGCGTCATAAATATGCATTCATTGTATTTTTTTTTATTGTTCTGAAAATTAAAAACATGATCACCATTAAATGCATGTTCAAAGTAACCTGCACATCAGCAAGAGTGACTTAGTGTAGATATGCAAAATGATTTGGTCATTTTTGCGTATAGCAATAGTTAATGTTATGGCTAAGTGCCACCACAGAAATCCACTTGTAGACCAATTGTTAGAAACCTGAATGATTGCATTGGTCAAGTCCTGAAAAACCTTACATGTTTCCCTCCCTGTGTACGTATCTAAATGTGACAGCATTCCAGTTGGACAATTCACATCCTCAAGATGCTTGCATTACAATAATTTTCTTGCAAGATGAGGATGCGATAGTCACAGATTAACAAATCTAGACCTGAGTTCAGATTGTATTCACTCTATAGATGTAAAAATGCATCGTAGAAAACAATAACTGCACCTTAATAAATGCACATTTTTCCAAAATTTCAAATCAATGAGTAACAGACCCAATATCCCTTCTAAACCTTCAAAAATGTAATGTGAACGTAATGCATATGCATATTTTTGTAAGTACCCAGTTCCCTGAAGTCTGACAAAATAGTAAGTCTGCTTTGTTAATAGTTATTTTACTAGCATTAATACAGGAAGGTGACTGCAATTATTTTATTTTTTTCAGTTTAAGAAGACATCCTCATCATCAACTATAATAAAATTCAAGAAAGTGATCAAAAGTAACAAAATTTCTAAAATTACTTTGAATTCATATTTGAATTGAAGTGCAGTACAAAGACATTGATAACTCCAAGCCTTGAGACTTTTTGTGACACTTCATCAAAAACACCCAGATTCAGCTTTGTAGATACTTTTATGCTCAGGATGCTCCTAAAGAAGATGCCCTGTATAGAATAGTAACACTATCAAAGTTTTATTTCATTTTCCAGACAGTACCTTACTATTAATAATTTCCTTTAGACTACCCTGTTTGGTTGAGTGTGACAGAAGCATGTGAAAAAGCTCATTCTTATTAGAATTCAACATGGTATTCTATTTATCTGGAGTGCAGGCTTTGAAAGCAGTTAACCAAGTGAAAACTCCAACTGTCTGCAGTATTTTAGTTTAAATCATGGAAAGCTGGGTCACAGAAAAATGCTATAAAGGACAATAAATACTTTCACAGGATTTCTATTTTGTGATGGTGTGATCATCTTACTATTTCTGCAATTAAGTTAATAGTTGTTACAAGTTAGATGTTGGTGTGAGCACTATAGAATATAAAGCGATTAATTTTATGAAAAGGGTAAGATTACAAAGGTTGAAGATTTTTTAAAATAATAGTGCTTAAAGATTTAAATTTCAGTACTGTAAAGGAGTAAATTTTTGTTTATTTGAGAATGACTTGTCAGGTGTACTTGAAAATATGGAGATATTCATTGAATAAATTAATATTACATTAATTATAATAAATTGTTAATAAAACAGCTTTAAATTATAACAATACCTTATCGCTGGTGGCATAGTTAGATTATATTAAATTTAAAGATTTGGTAGGGGAGTGGGTAAGTTATTGTAAACAAAAATTAATCATTTAATCGTTGTATAATTATTTATATGACTGACAATTTGTGTGCTTCATATGCTTCATATTCCCCAACATTGACAATGTTTTACCACTTTAAACAGTTGGCATCTTAAACATTTTAATTCTGTGTGAATAACTACGAGAAAATGAGCCAGTACAGTACTGTATACAAATGTTTCACGATGTATTGAATACAATTAGGGCCACACAAGGCGTACACCCATTTATGGCTGAATTTATGGAACCCATGCAAAATAGTACTTTAACACACTATAATTCTTTTTTTTATTTTCTTTAGTTTTCAAATTCATAACATATTTCAACAACTCAGCTTTCAGTTCCTTGATGTCGAAGCATCGAATGCCTACATGTTGCATTTATCATATCATTTCGGTTTCGGTGCTAAAGGTAAAGCAGAACTTTTCCTCTTTCCTTCTTCGACATTAGAATTCTGTGTTGGTAATATGATGGATAGATGGGCAGATTTAGTAGTGATAAAGTGCAATAATAAAGTTGGTAAAACACCACAGCACAACCAAACAATGCAAATTGCTACTGCATAATAGAGCTCCACCATTCAGTGGCTTCAGTACTACTGGGAATAAACAACAGAAAATGAATATTACTAGACAGATATTACTGAATCTTACTAGGATGTGTTTGGCAATTTTACCAATAATTGAAAAATGTAATGTATTGGTTGAATACAGTAGATAGTTTCTAAAGCATTCCAGATTTTAAACAGTGAGATAACACAGCTTTTAATGTACAGTTATCAGTGTGTATCGGAGCTAGTTCAGATACGGTGACATCAGCACCCTCATTGCGCGTAGCAGGGACCTCAGCTGCCTGGGCTGAGGGAGGTCTCCTTTAGCTCACGCGGTTGGTTCCCTGTTGCGTTACACCGGAGACCCAGGTTCGTGCCCCAAGTGTGCAGGACGGAACGGGTGGCAGGGGGCACGACACCCCGCAGAAACCGTGACCGTCACAATTGTAAAGTTTTAATCAAGACATAAAATGCTTTTATTGTACAATACAGAACAGTTGTAAAACCTAATTTAGGATACTGCATATAATTTTGATCACCAAATTACAAGAAAAGTATTGCTGTTCTGGAATTAGTTAAGGTAAGAGCAACCCAATATATTTTTGGAGTCAAATGAATGCCTTACACTCACAGGCTAAAACCTTCTTAGCCTTGAACATATTCATGATATTCAAATTATATGTCATTTGTATACTCAATGCAATTATCCAAAATTTTCAAAATATCAACAGTTAAACATTTAAAACTGACAAAAGGAAGCATTTCCTTAAGCCTTTGTCACACTAGAGGACTCAACATGAATTCTAGTCAGAGACAATGTCAAATTTAAGGACTGCAGTTGCTGAATCTCACTGTTTTTTCTGTCCTAGAGGGTGTCAAATTATACAACTAGAAATCACAGGGGGTGACTAATTACATGATTTCCTCACAGCTTTTCATCACGGTTCAAATCATTGCTCTGCACAAGTATCACAATGTCGCCTCATTTTGGCAGCCAATCAACGTTGAACACACCGGAATAAGACGAGGAGCACCACAGGAAAGTAAATAACAAACACAATAGGACAAACACTAAACATCGAACGGACATCTGTGCTGGCTCCCAAGTTCGACGAGCCTCTCCTCCATTTTCTCAGTCCAAAACACTCGCTTTCTTTCTTTCCTTGCAGCCACATTGTATGCATTATACTTCCAGTTGAGCACTCATTGGCTGTTGACTGTCGCAGAAACAAGGCCCACCCCTACAACTTGCGACTCGCTACGAGAAAATCGAACCAGTTGATTTTGTTGTAGCAGGTCGCAGGGAGTCATAGGGGCTGTTTAGAGTGCTATGACTGAGTCGCTGGGGATGTCGCACTACACAACTGACGATAACGGGCGCACACTGTGACTCTCTATAATTCGCTGTGATTTTCTTACGGTTATGTAAATGAAGGCTACGACTGAAAATCCTAGAATAAACCGTGTAGTGTGTCCCTGGCTTTAGTTTTAGTTTTCCAATTCCTGGGTGTGAGTACAGAATAAGATAACCTGTCATGTTGTTGAAGCAGATACCTTGACTTCCTAAAAGATTTAGATGAATGATACTCTTAAATGCATTAGCTGCTATAAAAGGAGCCTGATGAAGTGCCCCATCTTTTTATACAGTAGCTTATTTTATGTTCAATGTTCTCATGTTCCTATTTTCTTGTTCTGTTATACAGCAGTATTTCTTTCTAGTTTTTGTTATTTACCAAGCTTGCCATGCAGCTGGATTATGTCACCTTATCATATGTGCACAAACAATGATGTTATTAAGGGTTTGTAAAAAGACATAGTCAATCACGAATTATTGTTAATCAAAACAACACAGAAAACAGGATCACTATACTTTCATAAACAGCATACTGTGTATAGAGATAATATTTGTGATGTTCAGTATACTTAATTTTAATGGTACTGTATCATCTGCTTTTTTATTCATGTATGCCATTCTTCTTCATCCTGCAACTAGGAGAATCCTTTTGTAATTTCTTATACTGTAATTTATATGAGTTGATATCCACAATTTTAATTTTAATTCACAATTCATCAGAGCAGCATATTGCTATTAAAATGCTATTTGTTTCACAATCTGTTTAATAGCTTTCTTTTAAGACAGGGCCTACTCTAATTTTCTCTGCTATTTACTGTATTTATTTCTTTATTTTTAAAGATTGTTGATTAGATTTATCTCTATACGTGTATACTGTCACCTTTGTAATTGAATGAAAAATATTTTTGGGGGGGTATATCATCATGTGTATAGTAAAAATTGATTCAGACTTTTAGTTTTTTGGCACATATTTTTAATAGAGAGTTAGAGTGGTTTTGAACTGTTTATTTTCATGGTGTGGGGCACCAACATTTATCAGACTTGTGTGACTGGTGGAACCAGACCCTTACTGAGAACTTAAACCCTGCTCTTTATGACCTGTACTTTTCTCCATTCAGGCACAGAAATATGCCTGGCCTAATATTAAGTAATGGCATATGATTTATTTTCAGACATAAACCTCATGGGTGTCAATCTGTTTATCATTCTATGGCTGGTTTGTTTCTGCTTTTGCACAAAGATGATAAGTTAGTGGCATACTTATGAATTCCATGTATATAAATAATGGTAATAAAGTTGTATGTGACTTTGTGGTGTGAGTGTTATGTTTCCAAGAACTTCTGTGGCATGCCAGGAAAGACTGAAATTACTGCTCACCTGCCACTAGAGGTTGCCAAATGCCTCCAGTCACTGTAAACAGACACACTGGGTGAGTAAAACTTTATTAATTGCATATTCTGTGAAGGGCTCAGAAAGCACATTTTCACATGGATGTGATTAGCCTATGCTGGGGAATAAACTGTTATGCAGTTCTCAGATCCCTGTGAGCCAAACACCTTGAACCATATGATAAATGCTGAGACCTGTGACTACCATTTTTGTGTTAATTCATGTTAAATATGATTTAATTTTAATAGATTTTTTAAAATAAATATCAGAATATAAGTGTTGTCTGAGGGGAAAACAACTGGTTGCTTTCAAATAGCAAAATCACAGTTTTTTAGAGTGCATTGCTTTGAAAAAAATATTATGGATCCTGATTTAAGAATGATTGTGTTTTACACTGCAAATTAATCTTTTGAATACTGCCTAGTATGTTAAAGCTTACAATTACTTAAAGTAAAATTGTGTATATTTCACAACCAACACTGTTCCTTCATTTCTCCTCCTTGCAAAAGGGATTTAAGGAAAAAAAATATTGCTGCTAAAATGTATTCTGGAATAAATTATGGAAGGGAACCAAAGATCGTAAATGTTGCCTCTGGAAGATCCTCTGCATTCAGGAAGACCATCTCACTTGTAAACAGCACTAAGGCAATGATACTCCTGCACCAGCTAAATATAAATTGAAATTAATGTTGAACATATGATCTTAGAATGTTTGGACCTACATTATTAAAGGGGGAATAAAACTTTTTTGTTATTTAATTTAGCCTAAAAAGTGCAAAACTGTGCACAATAAATACTATATAACCAGTAAATGCAATTCATCTTGTTTTTTGCATTTTGACATTGAACTTCCATCCCTCTCAGTATGTTCCTCTATTATTTGCACAATGCAACATAAAAGGAGTTCAAATTGATTTTAACCTATTGAAATGTATGTGGAATAGGGCCATCATTAATTTTGCTCACTCCAACATTTGCACACTGTTCATTTTTATTTAGAAATTAAATTGTAAATTAAAATATTACCTTATCTTCCAGTAATACACTACCATGCAAACTATTACTGCTGCTACAATATTTTACTTCTTCTCTCAATCTTTCTTCATATTTTACCAATTCCAGTTTGAGACCTCTTTTACTTTAGATACTATTTTGCTTATACTGTTTACTTTACATTAATCATATATACGGTTCAGAGTTTCCTAAGCGTTCCATTTTCCTGTAAAAAATGTGCATCATATATGCCAGCCATTGCATTAATTAAATGGTTTTGGAAATCTTATATATGAGTGAGTTATTTATTTTTATGAAAGTGATACAGCTGTGTATGTACAGTATGTTGTGTATATCTAAAAAGGTTAAACAAAAATATTTAGCAATATTAGAAACTGACAAACTATACTCTTTTATGATTGAAACTTTTCTACAGCTAATATTGTTTTCATTATTGTTTTTTATTAGGAGTCACAGCTAATCTCAAAGATATTCAGTTGATTTTTTTAAAGGTTACTGTATACTGTATTTGGTGGTCAATAAGTGTTTTTTGGCTCTTAGTATTTAATATCAGGGACTGAATTCATTATATTAAATAAAAAAAACATGACACAGTCATGATCCACTTCAATATTCTGTTAATCTGAATGTTTATTGTTGCTTTTTTATTATTGGAAAAATCTTAAAACCACAGTATTTAAGGTTCAGGATAGTTAAGCTCCTCAGTGCTTTTTGGCTCCTAATGAAATGAATAGCAGTAATTAATGTCAGTAAAACAGCCATTTCAGAAGTGTTATGTTATTATACAATATTAAGTTTTTAAGAAAGAAACATCTGTGAGCCAGTGATAGATAGCATACAATCCATTGGTATACATGTTTAATTACCATTATAAGAGCAAACATTTCAGATTCTCTATGCAATAAAAGTTTTTTTTTTAAAAATATACAGTACACTGTAGAAAGGTTTAAAGTTAAAAAGGGTGAATTTATATTTAAGGGGAAATGTTGGTATACTGTTTCCCTGCCTTTTATTATAACACTTAAAAACTTTCTTCTTCTCCCTTTCTCTCATATTGCAATACATAAGATAATTTCATATTTGAAAAATAAGCATTGATTTTTTTAGACAGATTAGAAATGAGACTGAAAGTATTTTTTTTTAATTCCCAGAACAGAAAATTCATAAGACTCTGTTTTCTAAAAAGTTGCAAGTGTCAACCTCCCCTTACAAAAAAAAACTGTAAATAATACTGGAAATGAAAATGACATTTCTATCCAAAGTATAAAACTACTCTGATGGTAGTTCTATGAATTTAACAGTCTTCACAACTAGGGCCAAAAGAAATTGTTAGGGGATTTCAACAGAACCAACGGAACATTTGTCCCTGACCTTCTGTGAAGGGCATTGTCAAAATAATGTCCAAGTATACCACAAAGGAAAAATAACATATTTTCCCCTGCAACCTCACCAACAGGAGTTGTATATTGCAGTTTGTTTCCCCAATAACCCATCCCATGTTTTTTATTGTTAATAAAGGAAGTAAAACAGGAGTAATAACTCCGTGTTTTTTTACTTTGTTAACTTGTTCAACATTAACATTGTATTGTATGACTTTTTTACTTAACTCTTCACCAGTCACACTGTTTTTCATCCTACAATTTTTTCTTCTTGTTACTTCATTATTTAGAAAGAATCTGAATTATTTTTGTGATATATAGCTAACTTTAGGCAAGTATAAGGCTTTATATTAATATATATATTATATAGTTAAAGCATAAGGTTTCTGTTATTAATATGAAAACTCTCAGCAAAACATAAACTGGTGACCTTTAAACTCATTTAATAAAGTAAATGTGAAAAATTCTAGAGCAACAGATGTGGGAGGAAACCACAGCACAAACCAAAAACCCACACAAACATGGGGAGAAAATCCACACGATTTTCTATCCCAGAGCCCAGGGCCTGAGCATTGCAAGACAGCAACACTAACCAAAGCACCACCATGCCATCCCACTTTTTAAAATAATTAGTTAAAACATATGTTTTTATTCTTAAATTTGATGCCCCCGTTAACTTGTTGCCCAAAGCGACTACCTAGCTCACCCATATACACAGGCCATCCATGAATAAACTGTTAACAAACTACACACCTTCACATTGCTTGAATTTTTTTGGACTTTGCTAACTTATTTCCATTTCCAAAATAAAGTCTGGGAGATCTTTTTTCTGTTCTTGTTACACATAGTTTGTGGAATGATAGCTCAGCCCATATCATATTTTTCAAATCTGCTTTTATATACCAAGTTTAAATTGTTTAATTTACTTTCATACTTTGTGTTTACATGTATCTTTTTGCTTGCTTTTGCTTTGTTCCATTGAGATGAAGTGTCATAAAAAGCAGTTATATAAAACAAACTTTTTATACTAAAATATACTAATTCATTTCTTTCAGGATATTGACACTATACAGTACTACTGAACCTGAAAATCACCTCTGTTTTCGTATAATGAAATAATTATGATGAGTGTGTACCACTTATTACTTTGATGTGGTACCACAGGGCACTCTTTATTATCAGCTCCACCGTAAAACGTAGACACTGTCATTTGCACGCTGACGTTTATTATTTGGCAGCAACTTTATGATAAAACTGTCACTATAAACTTCATTGTCATGGAATTTATCTTATGGTGATTTTACTAATGAGTCAAGAAAGCCGTCATAGTGTTTCAACTGGGCAATAGAGTACAGAAAGTACTCCATCAGTCCTACGTCAAAATACCATTTGTAGTTTCCCTCTGTTTAATATCCATCCCTTGGAATACAAAACAAGCTGAAGCTAGATGAAAGCATTGCATTTATTAACTACTAACTTTTGTTCAAGCCAATAAAATGAATAGCCTCTTCTCATTTGTGTCCATTCTGATCCTCTTAAGAGAGGCCTGGGTGCTATTCTTATATCATTAAACTACTAACAGCCAAACAATACAGGTTAATTTTAAAGTAACAGATAACTGTTTTTTACTTGTTCTGCTTTAAGAGCACCTTACCAGCTTACCTCACCCTTGCTCAGATAACAAGCTTGACAATTGAGATTGAATGTATACAGTAGTTATAGTATTATATGAATCATGCTTGTTATGATGGAAAGATTTTCAAAGCAGTGTCATAGCTTTCTCCCTAAATGTAGTTGTTTAACAAGTACTGATATCTTTTGCACAGATACGTATGTTGTTCATTACACTTAAGGTACAAAATAATATCCATCATTAATGACTCAATTTTCATTCTAATAGGAAGGCCATGTATTTCATCTGCACTGGTTTTGAGATTATATTCAAACAACCTACTGTAATATAATCAGAAAACTCCTTTCCATTAACCTTCATCTCACTCTGAAAACCTATAATAGACACCCCTAGAGACAATTTTATATAATTAAATATTTCAAAGGGAAAATGTACAAATTATTTTCAGTACCAACAGTACATTGAAATAATATACCTTGAATGATATCTTGTGGCAAATAATTAAATGCAGTTGCCTAAACATATCCCTTTGTCAATATGAGGCATGTTACTGTACAATATATGCATTGTCTGTAATTACAAAAATTGTAAGGATACCAGGAAACTTACAAGAAACCATTGGGATGAGCTTGGTTTTCTTAATTTTTTTAAACTATGTGCTTAGCTACTTGAAAACCTAGTTCATCTCTATGATTTCTAGTAACTTTACATCCTAGTTTCTCTACTTCTAATGGAAGAAGTTATTTTTTTTGTTTTAATGTCAATAGAAACAAAACAAGTTATTTTAATACATATTATTTATTTTGACACTTATGTTGTATTAGATTAATAACAATATTGTATTTTACTTAATGTTCTTTGGATATTGATGATATACACTGCATATATTAAAGACAATGCAAGTCAATATGACATATTGTTATAACAGATTTATCAATCCAATTGCCTCTACATTGACTGCTTTCAGTTAAGCTTTTACAGCAATCTTAAGCTCTTTTTAAAACAGACAAACCTTCACATATATCATTGTAAGTACATTTTATATCACGACAACACTTATTATAAGGATCTTCAAGATTTACATTCATAATAAATGGGAAAATGTGCAAAATAATTGCTAAGGTGTTAACTAAAGAAGTCGACAGCATCACATATGCAGTAGAACAACGAAGCAGCATAGACAAGACTCGAAAATGAGAAGCATTCAAGATTAATAAATCTCCAGGGCTCTTAGAAGTACTGGTCTACAGAGATCTGAGTACTGTCACACAGAAGGACATGATGGAAGACCTAATACTCCACATTTAGTACTTTAGAACATATATTAATTGTACTTCTAGACCATTTACAGCTAATTATTAATCTAATTATTTCTTACTAATGCCTGTGTACTGCTTGTGTCAATGAGCATGTACCATATCTTCTCATTTAACCAGACGGCACAGTTTTTTTAATCTTTTGTTGGTGCTATGTCTTTAGTTGCTTAACAAAGGTGTCATTGTATAGAACATACACTGAGCTGCTTGACATCCTACCTATTTGCACAACTGTGTTATGGCTGTTACAGTGTCATAAAAACAATGAGTAGGAGCCAAAGTGTTTATTGAGCTGAAAGTCTTCTGAGAGACTGATCAAGGGAATCTTCTGGTTTACACTAGTTAAATATGTTTTTGGTAAATCATTAAAAGTCATCATCAGATAAAAAGGTAAGAGACAGGAGAGAGCAGATAAACAGAAATAATAATGATTGCTTACTTATATAGTGCTTTTCTGGACACTCCACTCAAAGCACTTTACAGGTAATGGGGACTCCCCTCCACCACCACCAATGTGCAGCATCCACCTGGATGATGTGACGGCAGCCATAGTGCGCCAGAACGCTCACCACACATCAACAATCAGTGGGGAGGAGAGCAGAGTAATGATTAACCTTAAAGACCAGATTCTAGCTAAGGTTTTGAACCATATTTAAGAAAGCCTGGTGCTGTTATTTTAGGAAACTCTGATTTCCTTTGTAAGGGATACATAGATTTAAGATGTTCTCTCCAGGTTAGTGACTATTTTTTGAATACACAATACATACACTTTGGAACATCCTGGTTTAAAACAATTTGGTGATTTTCTGGAATGGTTAGAATGCATTACTTGTATGTTGTACATTGTTTTGTGTGTTAGTTAATTC
The DNA here is from genome assembly GCF_059453375.1 of Lepisosteus platostomus. Classification (NCBI taxonomy): domain Eukaryota; kingdom Metazoa; phylum Chordata; class Actinopteri; order Semionotiformes; family Lepisosteidae; genus Lepisosteus; species Lepisosteus platostomus. The sequence continues at coordinate 55,832,482 of NC_142618.1, forward strand.
TGTTATTGTTAATAAATATTTATCCCTGTTGCCTGTTAATCTTTTGTAAGTGCTGTGTCAGAGGACAAAGATGTGCTAGAAGACAAGGCATTAATATTTTTTACATATCTTTGACAATTGAGGATTCTAATTATTTTAATAAATGCTTATCCCAACTTTTTTATCCCTATTTTCTTAATCCCTCCTTTCTAACAATATAATTTATCCTTTTAAATGTTGTATTTGTTAAAGCTCCTCAGGCATTGATTGAAACACATTATAAAATTCAAACTTAATGGATAAATAGAAGATTTTCTCACGAGACCACTGTTTGATTTGCTTTTTCTCATTGCTGCCAGAAAGGACTCTGTTATTTGTGCTGCCTTCACTATCATTTGCAGTTCCTGTTCATGAACGCAGATCCTGGCATCTGAATGAAGAATGTGCAGAAATTGTTCCAAAACCATAACATCTAACACTGCCTTCATAATAAACTCCCCAGATGGAATCCATTTCTTGAACAGTTCTTTCAATCTAACACTTTAGGTCTTTTGGCATTTCCCCCAGTTGAACTTAAGCTATTCTGAAGTATATCCAGTAAAGATATCTATTAATTTAAAATTTGGCCAAGATTGTGGTTTTCACTTTATCATAGCCATGAATCAAGTTAAGATCCATAGCTACATTAATTCACAGGGGAAACCAGAAACCCATGCTTACTAACTGAATGGCCCATTGTGCTCTTGTCCAACTACATGCTATAGCTATCTACTCACATCTAGCCAGTTCTCATCACATCTGTCAGTTCAGGAAGATTTAAATCTGGATTTGAAAATGTAGGATTTGAAACTGTAATATTCTAATGACTCTATTCAATTTTCTTCTCTAGTCCTAGTTCAACTCAGAACTCTTGAACAGCAAATCTAGTTCTTTTTTACATGCCACCATTTTATTAAAGCTAAAATGTGTTGTTTGATATTCTGCTGTTATAGTGTTAGGCTATTCCAAAACTAGAATGGCTTGATTCAGTTGCAAGTGTTTTTCTTTCCATCATTGCCAAGAGTTTGAATAATTCTGCAACCTATGGCTCCCAATGCTTTTCTCAATGCATTTCTGTGAGCTAGTAGAGATGAGAGGCATCTCCTCTTTTGTCATTTCTTCTTCAACTCTTGCTTGATCATGAATCTCTTCATTTGCACATCTTCTCCAGCAGCACAGAGCACCATTGCACAGATGCCATCAAATCTCACAGACTTCTGATTGGGCAGTGAAGACAATTGTTTTATGGAAAGACACTGATGAGAGAATGAGTTAGAGTAAATTATTTTAAATTTATTAAACATTTACAAAACAATAAAAACATGACCTTCATAAAATGTAAAATGAAGTGGCACAGAATTTCGGTCCTGGGTTCAACTTTTGGCTAGGGCATCTTCTGTATAGTTTTATCTTCTTTCTATGCTTGCATGAAGCCTTTGTGGGTGCTCCAGTTTCCTTCAAATGGTAAATTGACTAGATTAATTGGTGTCTGTGTATGTATATTGCTTATATACAGTCATTCCTTGCATCCTGTGCTGATGGGTTAGGTTCCAATGTTGCAACAACAATTTTTAGAAATGAATTGCTTTCTGATAATAGAACAAGTATTACAAGAGTTTCATAGAGGTTTAGGCAGTATGGCATCCTGATTAATAGACCCTCTAAGACATTCTCTGAGACGTCTGAGAGCTTTTCTGACCTGCTTACTCTTATGCTTTTCTGCTAGCTAGTCAAAGTTATACAGAAACCCAGTTGCAGTGCTAATATAGAATGTTGAATTTAATATCTGTATATTTATGTTAAAATTGACAATGTCCATATGAATTAAATTAAAATATCAACATATATTCAAAGATTTTCGGTAATGACAAAAGTACATAAAACAAAGACAAAACCTAAACAACCTCTATAAAACAATCAGATTAAAGAATAATAATTAGTTATAATCAGGTAATAATGAGTTTTAAAATGTGTTTGTGGGATCCTGTAAATTTTATTTACAGATATATACACATACACACAAATAGATTTAAAAAAATCTTTGTTCCTTTTTTTGAAAAGTAGACATAATTTTTTACATATATGGATCCAGTCACATTCCTAGTATACTGCCTTTCTCCACAGGATAACAAAAATGAATCAATTGCATACCTACTGTACATGTAGAATGAATGACTTTATTTACTCACCAAATATCTGAGCACATCAGTTTATCAAAGAGTTCACATTCAGGGAAATTTAAATGTAATAGTTGGAGTCACAATTACAATTGAAAGGCACTATGTACCTGTGTTTCTTTTGTTGATACTATAGTATAATAGCAGTATTAGTACAGATTAATATAAATCAGAATGTACAATCTCACATGAATAGCTAGAAAGTATGCTTCAACCTGTATAACCATTCATTTTCTGTCTGAGTACTATGGCCTAATTATCTGTTGGCACAAATAAAAATAATGGTTCTGATACCATGTAAGCTTTTCTTTTTTGAGACTTGATTGGCAGGAACCTGTCTGAACATTTTTGACCAGCTGACTAATTTTAGTACAACACAGACTTTCTCGTCCTCTATAAAGACATTTCTTAATACACTTCACTTAATGAACAATTAGACATTAATTACACATGGCATAGTATGAAAATAACATGAATAAAGTTTCAGCAGTGGAATCTTTTTCAGATGTGCATATAATTCCTAAGAAGTCAATAACTGTAAACCTAAGGACAGCCTAGCATAATTACCGTCATAGGCTGTCAGGTTAAAAACCTTTCATTTCCTACTCTTTTTTTCTTTATTCAGATGTAACCCTTTTTACATCCCTTAGCTTCAAGAATTTTATCTTATTGTTCTAAAATTGATCGTGCAGAATTCCAAGCTCTCGTTTAACTTTTCAAGTTAGAATACAGCTCCAAAATAAATAAACTGGACATTATTAGAATATTTTATATAATAGATTGTTTCTCTTGTATCATCCCTGAATTTGTCCTCTAGGGATGACCTAAAATCTTCTAAGATTTGATAATCCTCACAGAGCTCTTTTTGTATATGTCATTATACAGTACATGTTCAAAACTGTGATGTTTCACTAAGAGAGCAAAATGAAACCACTTACAACAGACTCTTAGTAGGGATTTGTGGAAAGTTCTTCTGACTCTTTTATCCCTTGAATTAACTCTTTCTTAAGTAAATTTAATGGTCTGTGGGTGAAGGAAATACATAAATGCAGCCTTCTAACAGAAAAAAGTAACAAGTCTTATTTACTTGGAACAGCAATATTTCATGTTTATTACAGGAGATAATCACATTAAAGAAGGACCCATTTCATTTACAACACAGGTGTACCATAATGTTAAAGTCAAATACAGGTGTCTGACTACCATTTACGGATCTAAAGAACAATGCTGTGTTCAGCATTGATTTTAGATAAGATCAGCAGAAAGTCATAAAAGCATTTATTTATTACGAGCAGATGACTCAAGGTTATTACTAGTCATAACAACAAACTAATTGTATCAGAAGAAGGTCATCAGGTCATTATTTTGATGCCCCTTTTCAAAACAGACCTATCATATGATCTAAACAAGGTCATTGAATTATACATTTATTATACACAGCATGCATCATTTCTAAACAACTGACACTATTTATGATAGGGTCATTAATCATTCATACATCAAGGAAAAGTCTTTAGTGACATGTAGTTCTTTCTTGTAGAGTACTATATAGCATTAATTTCACAATTCACAATCTTGGTTTCCACACTGCACTGCATGCCTATGGTGTTCCCTTGGGAGACTTTTATCTACATACACAATGCACAATCTGCTAGATTTTAGCCAACCAAAGTGTTGATTTTCTCTTTTTCTTCTAGAGGCTTAATACAAACCTCCAGTATGTACGAAGCCAGTATGTACTGTACAGTATGAATCCATTTTCTATTTAGAAAATCGATTTGAATATTACTGATGAAGAAAATTCCTAGGGCAATGTTTGGAAAAATGTAAGTTTGACCCCTTGTAGACATTACCACATGAAACATCTCTAGCCTCTTATGTATGCTTTGTACACAATGATTTCTTTTTGCAAGAAATACAAGTGTGGCTAAACTATGGAAACAGTTTTCTTCATACATATACTACTCTAACCAAGAATATTCCCAGTTGCCATTTGTTGCTCTTCTTAAATTATCTCCACATTTATGACAGTTGTGGGATAAGAAAAAGCAGCAAAATGAAAAGTACAGAATTTAGTCTTTCACATCTAAACACTGTGTATTTAAAGCAGATTGGTGCTTTTAGGTCAGTTAAATTCATAGGAATTTTTCATAGGAAAAATAGTACAATAGTACAATCTGTATATGTACTATTTCTGTACATATACAGTAGTACAGTTTCTATATATGTATGGTACAGATTTCTGTGTACACAAGACTCAATTTCAGCAAATTCGATTTACATAAAAACCTCATGTGGGTCCAATATTAACATTAGTAAGTAAGGAGAGTTTACATTACATGCATAAAGATCAAGTAGTGGGATGTGTTCCTTCTGTGGATGAATAGATAGAGGCATCCATAATGTGGTCACTACTATCATTCAGTATCAACCACTAGGTGTCATCACTTCAGTCTTGCTTTGCTTTCATGCATATCTCTTCATGCTTTTTCACTGCAAATTGTGAGTAATTAATAGTTTAATCATATCAGATAAACACTCAAGTGATTTTAATATTTATTTGCTATTTTATTATGTGTTAAATTACTGAACAGTACCGTGTAGTATTGCAGGGTAATGGAATGCATAGTATTTACAATTTTTTCAACCTAATACTCTGTTTATTCACTGCACTGTATATTTTAAATATACTAGTATACTATATTTGTTGTTTCTTTTTTCTGATTATAAGATTCTAAAGCATTTTTAATTCATTGTTATTTCATTTCTCTCCCCCTATATAATTAGGGGACGTATCCAGTCTCTCTCAACCTAATGAACTGTGAGTTGCTGCTACATTCTTTCTCTTGCTCATTACCCACCCTCAGCGATTAGCACATACACCTGTTAACCATTAATAACTATTAAATATATACCACTAGGATTGGAGAGAAAGATCAACAAGCATCTCCAAAAGAGGCTGGAAATTCATCACATCAGTGGAGCTTTATATAAGATCAGGACAGTTGCAAATTTACCTATCTTCAATGCTAGAAGAATTCAAGGTGGTAAAATGCAGGCCCCTTTAGAAACTAGAGAGACAGCCTGGACAGAAGGGCAGAAATCATTACCAGATCAGGAACGAAGTAAGCATCTGCTGTCTTTGTGAACCCAGCAGAGAGTGATTTCAAATTCTGGGACATCTTTGGGAATCCATGTACTGGTAGGCAAGGCCTGGGAACAACATATTTCCAACAGTGGAGAATAGCCAAGTCAAAAGAGGAGAACCATGATACAAGAAGAAGTGAGGAATCTGAAAGAGGAGGGCCAGAGGTCCAGAGCAGTGGAGATAGGATCACAGGGAGCATGGACAAAGTGGAATGTTCAAAAAAGAAGATTAACACGGGCAGAACTGTGGAGGTTGGAGCCCTTTTGTATCTTTCTTGTCGCAGGCACTCTCTAACATTCTCCCATCACCAATGAAGGCTATCATGATCAATGGTCATTCCTGGCGCCTGTGTATCTGTGAGATTCTTGAGAACATCTGGATTGCAGTCCTAGATGTCAGAGATCATTGTGACTCATCTCTTACCTTGACCAACCAATCAGGAACCTGTAGGGTGTGGTAACCCCATGTGGGTCTGAAATGCCCGCTAAACTTTCGACCAATTACCACTTGTCTTGGTTCTTGTTTTAAAGACACCGCACAGCTCAGAAACTTTATTTATCCGGTCACTTTTCACACCCTCAGAGACAATCACGTGACAGCCTGTGTTGTCTGTATAGGGACTGGAAACTTGTTCCAGCAAAGTGTCGGCCTGGGGAATGCCCATAAGTAAATCGCTAGCCAACACCAACGTGGATGCTTCGCTTGCTCACCGGAGTATACGTTTGGACTCTTGTCAACAACCTGAATACGTTTTTATTCAGAAACAGCGCTACACCGGGAGCAAACCAAATTTCTTCCCCCTAAAGAGTGACTTGCTTGGACCCACGGTCACCCACTGTGCATAGAGATTTTCTACTAGTTAGCCGGACTACTACTAGGTTCCTGAGAGAGACACTGTTGGCGCGTTGCCAGAGCAGAAATCCCTCCAACTAATTCATTTAACTCCGAACTGCACCTCGACTGGTTGGCAAGGAGCCAGAGGACACCGGGAGGATGCTTATCGAACACCACAATGATTGGACGCAGCTAGCTAGCTGGTCTTTGGTGCCCGTGCAAATACGAATCCATATCTGGATAAGGAAACCCAATGTTCTACATTGCATCTCGAGAATTCAACTGTTACTTCAACACATGTTGATATCAATTGAATTCATATGAGTGATGTTTTTACTTTTGAGTAGCTAATGTAGACTGATTAAAGATAGTAAAGCCGAACGGTAAACTGATGCATATTCTTTGTATCTCTATGTGTTTTGCATCTCTTCGTGATTATATACCTAGCACTTTGATAACCCTCACAGTATGATCTGCCACCTGTATCTAGGCAGACTGTTATATGTTTTATGAGTTCTGGGGGAGCACCTTCTGGGCCCTGTGCTGCCTCTTTTATCTGGAGGAACTACGGTCGTTCATTGGTTGAATGTTCCGTGGGCATTCGAGACCCACATGGGGTTACCCTGCCCTACAAGTTCCTGATTGGATGATCGAGGTGGAGGATGAGTAACAATGCTCTCTGACATTAGGGTTGTAAACAACCTGGGATGAAACTCTCCCTTGGAATCTCCCAGACAGTAAGGCACCAGAGATGACCATTTATTAGGGTGGCTGGAGAATCTCAGCCTTGGGAGTTTTTCCTTCTCAGGAAACTCTATCAGATAGACAAACACCTTAATTCTGAACCAAATGGAATGGCCTCTCTGTGTCCAGCACCACTGAGATGAGGGAGAGAGGGACTGGCAAAAGAGCATCAAAGTTAATACCTGTATTATTAATAATCCTTGCCACTACAGGTACCATGACACATATCCTTTCTGCTGCCATGACAAGTTCTTGATGACACTCACTGATATCCTGGAGAAAGAGAGATGGAAGAAACGGAAAATTAATGGAGGATGTACAAATAAAATAGAATTTGTCAGGGACGAAGAGCAGCTGACAAGGTCAAGTAAAATCAAAGACTATATCTTGCATAAAGCTCCATTGTGGGACATAAGGATGGACCTTGGAGGAAGACTGCAATTTCTTGACTTTGTTCAAACATCCCTAAGGGCAGACATGGTGATACGGTGCCTATAGGTGAGAAGATCGTCATTGAGCTGATAGTACCATGGGAGGAAGGATGCAAGGAGGCCATGGAGAATAAAAGTACTAAATATGAAGATCTGGTACAAGATTGCAGGGTTGGTTGTGGGTGGTCTCTGTATAATCAGTGCAGAACATTCTAACAGAGATTGGGCTGACTGGGAGAGACAGAAAGACAGCAATTAGAAGGCTTGGAGGGGAAGCGGATAGAGCATCATGCTGGCTGTTGACAAGAGAGTGGAGTTAAGTTGCAGGCCGGGAAGAGATGGGCAGTAACTGGCGATCCCTGCTGACCTGCCATCAGGAAGGTGTTATGGGCAAGGGTTGAAATGCCTGATAAAACCTGATGTATTCCTGATAAACTGCAATAGTCAATCTATCTATTGACTAAGGTGGGCATCAGTAGATGTACAGTATATTAAAAGTTACAGAAAGTATTTTGAAAATATCCCAGCCATATTGTCTAAGCTTTTAAGCCATTAGCTCTTCTAAGATCTAATGGATCTTTGGATCCAGGTGGGTGCTACACATTGGTGGTAATGGAGGGGAGTCCTCATTACCTGTAAAGCGCTTTGAGTGGATTGTCCAGAAAAGCGCTATATAAGTGTAAGCAATTATTATTATTATTATCTCTGGCAAATGGATCTTTGCATCCATTACTACCAAAATAGTCTAGGAGGGCTTTTATGCCTCCCCCCATGTTTATCCATTCACATGTGAATTTCTGAAAAGAATAATTGATCTGGTTTATTATATCTCTATAAGCCTCTGTTGAAGGAGCTTATGTAATGCTATTTCTTGGAATTCATCTGTTTCATCTATTATTATCTTCATCTATTTCTAGTATGCTAATGCTAGGAATTTACTAAATGTTTACCTTTAGTTCTTTAAAGAGAGCTCAACATATACACACATTTTTTCTTTTAGTTTAAAATAGTCATTGAAAAGTCATTTAAGTTTCAGAAGGCCATTTCTTACTAATGCCAGTGCTTCAAGTGCCCTCAGATTAGTTTTGTTAAAAACAGGTATTATACAGTATAAACAACACCTTAATGTATTACTTAAGTCTGAAACATAGGACAAATTAGTCCAAAGGGTATTGTTAAACAGTTATCTCACTCTGAGTTTTTTTAGGGAAATCCCTTTCCTCACTAACGTTTTACTTAGGGTTAGTAATGTGGACAAAATGTTAAAATAAACTGGCATTAACCTATAATCTACATAGATTGAGTTAATGTGTTTATCCTACCATTTAGCTATTCACAATGAGAGTTCTGAACAGTTTAACACTGTATTTTCTTCACTTTTTACAAAGTTGATTTAAGGCAGCTTTAAATTTATGATTAATACAATCAAATTTTTCCCATATTATTTTTGTTTCCTAAATGTATAAAAAACAAAGTAATGATGAACACCGTAGTCAAAAAAAGGAGTTAAGTGACAGAAGTACAAACATGTTAACTAACTTCTGCAGCCAATGCTATTTCATAATTATCTGCTATTGATTTGTAGGAAATAAATAATACAATTTAAATCTGGTGTCTCCTACAATGGAAAAAGTTTATTTTTATGTGCATATTTAAAAATATTTAATACATTTAACTAACAAATGTGTAGCCATAAGGCTAAACATCTGCCCAGCACAGAATCATTAAATTACATGTCAAAAGGATAGATAACCACTAGCCATATCTAAAAATAAAGCAAAGCATGAAACAGGCCTGCAGCAGGGCACTAAAGTCATTATACTGCAAGAAAGAAAGAGTGATTTGAGTGAGCGTTGGTATCCCCATCCTACAAAAAAGAAAACAAAACAACACACTGAAGTGCCTGAGAAAAATTCACACGAATAGGAAAGACATACAAATAATAAATATATAAGGTTTTAATATATAATTAAATAGCAAAACACACTACAACTGGAATGAATAGTTATTGATACATTTTGGTACACAATTCTTTTCAGTAGCAATTAACTTTAATGTCTTATGCAAATGCATCATAAATTCACATTATATGATGCTTTATCACTGTTACTATCAATTAATGATTCACAAAAGTTAACTCAATAAGGCCTTATGAATAATGTGTAATGAATAATGTTGGATTTTGAAAATGTATTTAACTTTAATTATGCCATTTCCCTCAGATTAGCTCAGTTTAAAAAAAACAAATGTTGCACAAGCAACATCTTACCAACAATAAGACCTACACATCTCCCAAAGCACATGTTCTTAGATCCTTATTGAAATTAGATACAGTGCCCTCCAAATTTAATGTTACCCCTGTGGGAATAGGAAGAGTCAACATAAAATAAAACTTATATTTACTGTTTGAGTAATTGTTGTTAATAACTTTGCACAGTTTAAAGTATGCATCTATGTACTTGATTTCTGGTGAGAAAGTTACTTACCAAATATAGGAATTTTTATTTTTGGGTGTAATTTGGAATTTGACCGAAAAGGAAAATGTTAACAGACCTTTATTTTCTAACGTGATATACTGCACCTGTGTAGTGGTGTGCTCTGTCTAATTTTCTAGAATTGCATGCACCCCAACAGTCAAGGAGCTGGTGTTCACCGTGGCAGGTATCTCCTTTCAGGCAACCAGAAGCAGGGGTTGATACAAACATTGATTTTATTTTATTGTCCTGAAAGTTTTAAAATATATTGAAAAAATACTGATTTCAGAAAGTATAAAGTTACTGTTTGTCTTTTTCTCACATGAGTACAACTAATTACAAAGTTAAAGTTGTTTTTTTATGATGCTTAGTATACCATCAAAATACAATACTGTATTGGCTGGATTTAGTACTAATGAAGAGTCAGTAAATGTTTTGGATGGTCTTTGCTGATAAACTAATAGAAAAAAAATGTCATAAATAAACCTGCAAGGAAGTGAGCCAGATATTAGGAGGGTGATATGGAGAAAGCAACATCTATCTATTACTATATTTTATTTGCCAAATTGTATATTGATTGTGTCTAAACACAAATAATATAACAAATAACATGATGTTCTTTTAGTTTCTTGTCAATTTTTCTCTTTTATTTCTTTTGTTACCCTTGAAGGAGCTTTGGGGTACAAGATGTGACTCTGCCATATTATTAAGTGAAATAAAGTCACTTTCAGCACCTCACAAAGAGGGGTGCGTTGCTTTAGGCCCCTCAACTTCTTACTTGCATTACTGTTGCATTCATAGGAAATAGTTGTAACTTTGTAAAGCAGGGTCATTCCAGCTACATGATAAGATCATAAAATGGTGCAAAAAATGGGATTCGGATGTGTTAACTAATCCAGATTGGTTTACTAATTCACTAATTCAAGTACATACCTTAGTACTCGTATTTTGTTGAATTTCATGATTTATTTCTTGCACCTTTAACACCTACTGTACGATTTCTTAGCAACTCTATGGTAGACAAGCTTACAAATATGGCTAGATTATCTCTTATACTGCTCAATTTAACCAATAAAACAGAGGATGGATCACTGGTATCACTGACCTTAAAAAGCCGTCAACAATATGTTATGATCCTCAAAGCTGAGCTGTAACCTCAAAGAGATTGTGGTAACAAATGGAATTTGACCTTTTACAATATGTACTGGAGTGAACTTTGGTACAATTGCATCATGTATCTGTGAATACAAGGTCAGAAAATAGTATAATACTAGCAATCAGTTCCCGTAGTCTTTGAAATCCCTATTTATAACAGGTTGAACTGCCAGATACTGTACATACAGTCTGTCAGGTATATCATATCACATGTTATGGATCAGAATCATCCTCTAATTTATCACCCGAAACCAATGATGCAGAAACAGGTATACTATGTGTAGATCAATTGATAGCAACAGTTAGTATCCAGTGATTAGTTCAGTGTTACTCCAGTGAGTAACAGCTCAGGTGGAAGAAAAATCACCAGAAGCATTGGGGTTCTCCAGGATGACAGTAGAGAATTATCTTAATGGTGATCCAGAGTAGAGAGAGAGGCTACCAATTTAAATGTGTTACCTTTTCACTTCTTTGGACATCCCAGCTACAAATTCTTGGTTTGTCAAATGAAGACATATCTTTACTATTTCATTATGTGTGAGGCAGCCTTTTGTTCTATAACTATTGAAAACAGAGGACAGGGCATCAACATTAAAGAAAAGCAGACACATGTTTTATAGTGAACACTGACTAAAGTTTCTGGAACACAGGGAAAAATTGGTGTACTTAAGCTTTCTTCTTTGGAGTTAGGACCAGTGTTGCACATGACATTAATGTCAATTTCCCAGATCTGAGTGGAAGAATGTTCATAAAAACTGACCAAAAACAATGTTCCACTTCTATCTTAAATGCCCTTAATGTTAACTTTTTGCTATATGTGGTTATTGGTTGACCTATCTGTTTATTTTTTCTTTTTGTTTTTACTCACTTTTCTTTCTGTCTCTCTAATTCAGGTCCAACCTTTGCATTGCACCTTATACTGTACAATTAGAATATTGGGAACAACATATTGGTTGACTCCATGTGAGTGTTGGCACGAGCCATACACCCACTTTTGTCAACCCGTAACACACTCATTATAGGCTTCTTTTTTGTAAAGTTCTTTGTGGGTGCCTCTTCGTGTTTTTTTTTTACTGTTGAAAATACACCTTGTGGGTTAACATGCTGGTTCTACTTTTATCATTGACAAAACATTGCTCATCCAAATTGAAGTCTTGTGCTTTTGGGAACCCGCAGACTATAAAATTAAGCGGCCAGCACTATCTATGGTAAATAATCAAAGCAAATACAATGATCATAACAAAATCAAGCAAAATCTCTTTTATAGCATGTTATAAAAAATCATTCAAATCTATATTTAAGAAGATCTTCTACATCAGGATATATAATAACAGAATACTGGAAATCTATATTTAAATGATGTACAGTAGCAGGTATTGTACAAGCAAATTTGTGACAAAATGACAATTTGTGAGAGGATGAATATATTGAATATAGTTTTCATATGCCATAAATATTAGAGAACATGAATAAGAGTAACAGTATAGATTGGTTTGTGTGTTGGGTATTTATTTATCTAGCAAGTGAACACAGTCTTTAAAATATGGAGTTGATTCATTTAACAAATCTTTGATGTCTTTGATGTGTTTGATGCTCAGAAGCAGTCTGTCTTCTAGTGAGTTCCTAATAACACACTTGCTATCAATCTGACCTAGTAATGTGCCCAAACTGAAAGTTTAATCTGCCCAGAAGCAAGAAGCTATTCATTGTGAGGTGTTATGCCAGGAAGACAATTTTTTACAAAGGATTTGCCACCAGCATTTCTGCCCTGAGCTATTGTGCCTAGTGGGAAACATCTTCTCAAGTGACTTGGCACTGCTAGCAACACCATCACTACAAAACAAAATTTGGAGTCCTCTTTTACTTCAGTAAATTTTTCTTCTATAGTCCTAATTATCTTTGTGCTATGATGCATGACATAACATGTGCATCTTGCAACTTTGCTAATTGCTCTCTAGCCTTAATGTTAATTGGTCTTCATTATGAAAGTATTTTCATACAAATAAAAGATCTCCACAGCATGACTGGCTATGTGCCATTCTATCTTAATTTGTGTAAAAACCAATACAAAAACAATACAAAAAAACATTTGCTTTTTATCAATTACTTATTATTGTTTAGAATTGGTAAAGAAAAAATATCCTTAACTGATTGACCCAACACACTAGTACACCAATAATGCTATTATTAGAGAACTATTAGGGGTATTTAAGAAAAACATATAAAGCTTCTTTCATCTATTGAATCACATGGCTGTTATGGATCAATTGTTAGCAATGCCAATCTAATTTTAATAACCATAAATCAAAGAAAAGTAGTTAAAATGTTCAATGAACATTGGATGTTGTATCTTGTCATATTACTTGCATATTACTATTTGTTTTCCTTTTCAAGTTAGCCTAATAGTTTATGACTTTTGAAGTTGAAAATCAATGTACAGTATATACAACACTTTTATTTAATTTATTTGATTTTGCAGCCTCAAATTTTGTTTCATGAGTTGTATTCAGTTATTGTGCAATTCTGCCATTGCTACTGTATATTGCTTGATCCATTTCTGCCTTGGTCCAAGACTGGCATAGTGGAAATAAATGTTGTGTGTTGATGCCTGTACATTTGGTCATAAGGTGCTGTGTGTCACATCAAAACTGGATATTATATAGAAACTTCATTCCAGGATCCCAAAACCTATTTACATTCTGTATAGGTGAGGACTCAATTCACACACCACTGAAATACAGAACTATCCTATGGGTGCATAGGTATCATTTGTGCCAGCTGCTTCACCAAACAATACACAGGTAGATAAGTGCAAAATGTAATTAAGGAAAAACTTTAGATATTTGTGTCCAGATTGGAATTTAACCAACCAGAGTGTTAAGATTGACACTCTTAACACCCCTATTCTTACTAAAAATGCTGCAATATCTCTGTTGACCAAGTTTACTGACCAACATTTGGATTTATGTCTCACAGTATAGCTGGTCAAATGGTCTAATGGAGCATTGTGTTGAAAATTCTGGTTCAAAGGAAAAAATGTTACCTTATTGATTCGCCAGCTGACAGAGGACAGTCAGAGTACAGCGATGAGACATTCTGTATGCTGCATTCTCACAAAGTAATTCAAGAATTAGCTACACCTGTAAACAGCTATCCAAATATAATATTTATATTATTAATATATATATATTATATTTATATCAGAAGTCTTCCTGACCATGAAACACCAAGATCTCAGGGTGAGATCTTTTCCAACATTAGGAAGAAAGATTTAACACTTACAGTTTAGTTTAAAATGACTAATAAAATAATAAATTAATGATCTTAGTAACAGTAGTCTGTCATATCCGTTTCAGCTGCTGGTAGAAAGAAGAGGGCTATTTTGCAGAGCTGTCAAATGGGTTTGATTTCATTAGAAGATTTTTACTATCTGGTTAAAAAGGGGGACAAGGTGTGCCTTAACTGAGACTCACATCAGAGAGGGAAGGGAACATTACAGTGGGGTGCTCTATACGCTGTATAGGCTCCTTTATAATTGGGACGATTTATGTGCAGATTTCCCTGCTAAGCAACTCATCAGAGGGGATCTGTTACACCATCCCATTACTGACCAAGCCTCATGTTGATTAGCATCTGAAATTTGACAAGATCAGACTAGAAGGTAGTAACTTAGCTTCTGTCAAGTATTACTTCATTACTATTTCATTACTTCTTTTTCAAGTGAATGCATTTGTTATCTTATGTTACTGTTAGTTTGACAATTTTCTAAGATCATTTTATGGTTTTTCAGGCACAAAGTCATTCAATTTCATAAATAATAAGTGTATAAATGTCTCTGAATAAGTCAGCTTCATGCAGAATGTGGCAGACCGAGTAATGATTACTGTATTCCTGTCATCTTTTCTAGATGATGTTTTGTTTATGGCAGAAACTTCCCATAATTTTTTATAGTCAGCCACAACTTTGCTCTTAATGAAGCAGAGTATCCACACAACAGACACAACAAAGTGTTTTCTGTTTCCTTTAATTATTTCTGCAACAGATAGGAGTATATATTATTCTTTAATGTTTATATTACTTAGTAACTGTATTTCATTTTTGGTAGTGGCTTAACTTAATAGAAATAGTATTGTTTTCTGTTTTATATTTATAATTAGGCAGTATAATTACATTCTAACCAGAAAGTGGTGTTCTCTAAAAAAGGAAAGCATCAGAACAACATAAAGCAGCCTCATCAAATGGTCTCAACCACAAATTGTCAGACAGTATACAGCTGCATTCAACAGCAATCTGTGCAATTCAAAGTCTAATAGTGTGAAGTAAAATGTATCAGAATGGTGATTCTATGACAATCTCAGCATGTTTGATATAATTTTCATAGAAATATAAATAGGGCAATAGCTCCTATAAGCATTCATATTATCTATAAATGCATCATATGAATTGTTTCCTTTGCTGTATAAGATGTATTGTACCACTTTAGTAATTTTAGATCAAGACCTACTAAGCAAATCTGAATTATTATGGGTCCATCAATAGGTTAATCCAAACAAATAATGTAGTATGATTTTTATGCAAAAATAACATACAGTTTTTTCATTTTTATGTAAAATAAGTTCAAACACCCAAACCATCTCTTGTAAATTCCTTTGGGCAGGGTTCACAGTAACACAGTATCAGGATCAGAAACTGTTGAAAATAAAAGTAGACAGGGGATTTCAAGCAGTTTAGTCAGCCAATCAAATTACTTATTTGAAAGACAGTTTGAAGTTTGTAGTTCAGGAATTCTCATGCAACAGTATAAAATCAATGGCCAGGGATGGAAGGAATTGCATCTTTCATCCTGGGATCAATAGCAACAGCTGCCCTTGTGACTTGTGGGGCACCTGTGAGCTTGCAGAGTACATTTGTAAGGTAGATGTGAGCTCTACTCATTGCACCCTTGTCAAAGCAGCTGTTTTAGTGGTTAAATCAGATGATTCACCATTGGAGATTCTAATTTGGGGAGGTTTTCAAATGAAGTATAACATGCCAATTGTCACAACAGTATAGATAAATGATAAACTATATAGTTTTGAATTTAAGTTTTATTTGTTTAATGAAGTATTTAGTTTGATATAAAGCAGAATGCTTTTGCCATGCTGATCCATTACTCAATTACCTAATTGCTATACTGTATGTACAGAATTCAAATTAAATCAAATATAACATATAGCCAGTGAAAAGTGGACTATACCCAAAAGTAAAAATGTTATATATTTAAAAAGTCTTTATTTAGTTTAAAAATATACAGTATGTAAATTTGTGCCTCACCCTAAATGTTTATGTGTATACATTTCAGTTTTAATTATAATTCCTCTAAGCAGACTAAGCAGACTAGAGCCTGTTGGAACTAGAAAGGCACTATCTCACTTGATTTACAAAAATATATATATATTATTTATTTTTCTACAATATATCTAATAAGAAACCATTTTCAGATTCATGTGGAGGAGTATTGAATTCATGCAAAATCTATAAACAGATGGGTGAAGTAGAAAAAGGTTTTACTCCTTCTCCTTAAAAGAATATTGTGAAAAATCCTCCCCACCTCACTTGCTGGTTGTAATAGAAGATATAAGATAATAAAATTACCTTATCATTTGAATCCTGATGTGACCACTTAATACCATTTCCCATTTTCTCTCTTAATATATTTGGTTGTATTTTACTTATATTTTACATCAGTGAATATTTACAACATTAAAAGTGGTGGTGCTGCACTCCTTTTTTCTTTTTCAGTAAAACCTCTACCACTAAATCAGCAAGTGGATAAGTAGATAGTAGTAAATATGGAAATGATCAGAGGTTCCAATGACAAATATTACAGCTTAATGCAGCACACCAGTTTCTGTCAGTCTTAAATAATGTATATAAATAGTTACTGTATATGCATACAATAGATACAGACTCTATTTGTGTCACCAAAGCTTTCTATTTATTGTCTAATTTTCTCTGGAAGTCTCAATCAAATGTTTCATTTTATCTTTAAATATCCAGCAATTATAAAAGTAACAACTCACTGCACTGAATAAAATCATTAGATTGTTATTCTTTTTCAGCTTAGAGACTGTGTCTGTAATATACATTTTACATTTGTTCTCTGTTTATTTCTGTTTTAAAGCTCAGTGGTGTCTTAATGGACAGTTAGCACAGATTTGAAGAGGAATACATCTTCCACTGACTACAATGAACACTCTTAGATTTCCTGGACTAAGGATATCACAACACCAAAAAATTATCACAAATGAGAGTACAAATGTACTAGTTATACTCTCTATCCTTTTCTTAAAAAATACACAAATACACAAACAATACCCTAAACAGGAATTTAACCTTGTTTATAAACAGCAATGATTGGAATATATAGTAGTATAGTTGGTTTGTTTCTGAGATGTGCTGAAATGCAATATATGATATAATATATGATAGTGTATTCATTTCAGAACAGTTACCCTGGATATTACATTTAACAAATAAATGAGCTGGAAAATGTAGTGGAATGCCTAAGATTCTGGGTCAAAGATGGAGAGATGTTGGGAACACAAATCCTCTTGTCACCAACATGGTTGAACAGCAGAGGATGTGGTATCACAGTTGCCATAAAGTCACCGGAGAATAACTTGTGTGGGCATCAAGTTGAAGACACTGTCTTCTGAGATATTGTCATACAGTTCTCATAGACCTTGGAAAAGCAAGTGCTAGGGTTTATAAACCTTGCCAACATCTATATCACCCTGCAACTCACAACTGGCAACCCACTGAAGCTCAGCAGGTGTAAGCCTGGTCAGTACCTGAACCGGAACCTCCTAGGAAAACTAAGGTTGCTGCTTGAAAAGGTGTTAGTGGGGCCAGGGTGCAGTCATCCTGCAGTCTGTGTGGGGTCCTAATGCCCCAGTACAGTGACGGGGACACCATACTGTAGAAAGGCACAGTCCTTTGGATGAAACATAAAACAAGCCCTGACTCTCTGTGGTCATTAAAAATCCCAGGGTGTTTCTCAAAAAGACTAGGGGTTTAACCCCAGGCATACTGGCCAAATTTCCTATTGGCCTTTACCAATCATGGACTCCTAATATAATCACCATCTATGAATCAGCTTCATCAGTCTGTTCTCATCCCTTCTGATAACCGATGTGTGGTGAGCATACTGGTGCACTATGGCTGTCGTCGCATCATCCAGGTGGGGGCTACACATTGGCAGTGTTGGATGGGTAGTTACCATTACCTGTAAAGTGCTTTGAGTGGAGTGTCAAGAAAATTGCTATATAAAGTGTAAGGAATTCTTCTTCTTCTTCTTCTTCTTCTTCTTCTTCTTCTTCTTCTTCTTCTTCTTCTTCTTCTTCTTCTTCTTCTTCTTCTTCTTCTTCTTCTTCTTCTTCTTCTTCTTCTTCTTCTTCTTCTTCTTCTTCTTCTTCTTCTTCTTCTTCTTCTTCTTCTTCTTCTTCTTCTTCTTCTTCTTCTTCTTCTTCTTCTTCTTCTTCTTCTTCTTCTTCTTCTTCTTCTTCTTCTTCTTCTTCTTCTTCTTCTTCTTCTTCTTCTTCTTCTTCTTCTTCTTCTTCTTCTTCTTCTTCTTCTTCTTCTTCTTCTTCTTCTTCTTCTTCTTCTTCTTCTTCTTCTTCTTCTTCTTCTTCTTCTTCTTCTTCTTCTTCTTCTTCTTCTTCTTCTTCTTCTTCTTCTTCTTCTTCTTCTTCTTCTTCTTCTTCTTCTTCTTCTTCTTCTTCTTCTTCTTCTTCTTCTTCTTCTTCTTCTTCTTCTTCTTCTTCTTCTTCTTCTTCTTCTTCTTCTTCTTCTTCTTCTTCTTCTTCTTCTTCTTCTTCTTCTTCTTCTTCTTCTTCTTCTTCTTCTTCTTCTTCTTCTTCTTCTTCTTCTTCTTCTTCTTCTTCTTCTTCTTCTTCTTCTTCTTCTTCTTCTTCTTCTTCTTCTTCTTCTTCTTCTTCTTCTTCTTCTTCTTCTTCTTCTTCTTCTTCTTCTTCTTCTTCTTCTTCTTCTTCTTCTTCTTCTTCTTCTTCTTCTTCTTCTTCTTCTTCTTCTTCTTCTTCTTCTTCTTCTTCTTCTTCTTCTTCTTCTTCTTCTTCTTCTTCTTCTTCTTCTTCTTCTTCTTCTTCTTCTTCTTCTTCTTCTTCTTCTTCTTCTTCTTCTTCTTCTTCTTCTTCTTCTTCTTCTTCTTCTTCTTCTTCTTCTTCTTCTTCTTCTTCTTCTTCTTCTTCTTCTTCTTCTTCTTCTTCTTCTTCTTCTTCTTCTTCTTCTTCTTCTTCTTCTTCTTCTTCTTCTTCTTCTTCTTCTTCTTCTTCTTCTTCTTCTTCTTCTTCTTCTTCTTCTTCTTCTTCTTCTTCTTCTTCTTCTTCTTCTTCTTCTTCTTCTTCTTCTTCTTCTTCTTCTTCTTCTTCTTCTTCTTCTTCTTCTTCTTCTTCTTCTTCTTCTTCTTCTTCTTCTTCTTCTTCTTCTTCTTCTTCTTCTTCTTCTTCTTCTTCTTCTTCTTCTTCTTCTTCTTCTTCTTCTTCTTCTTCTTCTTCTTCTTCTTCTTCTTCTTCTTCTTCTTCTTCTTCTTCTTCTTCTAAATGAGACATATCTGCATCGTTTTGTCTGTCAGTAATGGAAGGATGGTGTTTTAAAATGATGCCTTCCTGGGTTAAATAATGCAGATTGGGAGCACCCCTGATGGCAAATAACAGTATGTTCACTTTGCCCTAGTAGAGCTTCAAACATACCAATGAAATAAGTGCATTGTTCTCTTGATAAATGGGGGATATTGGTCCTTTGTCTTTTATCTTTTTTAATTTTCATTAGGTCTGACATTCAGCAGGTTAAGTTATCTCATCACATGTGTTTAATTGCTTAGGAAAAGTGATTATGTGCTTATACAACAAAGCTACTCAAGGGTATAATGGTCTTGATGATCATTTAATATCCAAGATCTGTTTACTTATTTTTCCTAAAGAAAAGTACAGAAATACGGAGAGCTGTCTCTTGTGTTGCTTAAAATTCTTAACAGTAAGGGAAATTCTTCGCAGATAAGGAATAAATCTAGTGATGGCATTATTTTAAGATTACATTTCAAAGAACTTTTGAAACCCCATTTAGGCATATTGAGACACTCATCTCACATAATCACTAAAGTATTAAAAGACACTTCTAATTTGTCTTGATTCATAGCTCTTTAGGGTTGTCATTACACCATGTTAATTTGCCCCCATCAAAAATTAATATTTCATTACACCTTCATAAAGTACATTTTGTGAAGAAGTAATGTAATAACTATTCATAAATAAGTAAAGTGGTGATTAAAGCAAATCATAAAACAGGAATACATTTATAACTTTATAACTTGTTTGTTTCAGAATATTAGGTTGTTTTAGTTTATAAATACATAAATAATTCTAGTGTTTTTGAGAGGTTCAGTCATAACACAGGGCAGCACAATATATGAGGGATGTAAGTTTTCAAATGTATGTAAGAAAAGGAATATAAATTGCATTAATATATATAAAAAATGGGATAATTTTGTATTCTACACTGACCGTGTTTTAATTTTGTTTTCATTCAGTTTTATGTGCCCTGAATCTCCGGACAGCTGGAAGACAGAACTCCCCGTCATCTTTGTTCTTTCCAACTACTACCTAACCTAGTTTTCATACACCTAATTTTTAAGTGTACAACACTAAAGTCATATTCTGTCATACAGATTCCATGCAGAATGTGCAGGGGATACTGCAGTAGTTCGCAGTTCAGTGGCTGCAGGTTACTACAGAATTTTAGAAATACCTTTTGTGGGGGCTGCACTACTTTGTAAAACCACCAGGTGGAGCATTTGGGCTGTCGCCAGAAAATCCCTAGTTTCAAATCCCGGTCAAGGTTGAAGGACAATCTTTTTCCAGTTATAGAATTTAAGTTGTATACTATTTAGACTTTTATTAATTTTACAGCATGTTTAACATTATACTATTTAAAAAGTAGGTATGTTTTATAAAAGCAATATTGCTCAGTTGGATATATAAAAATGGGTTTATTATTATACTGTAGCTTGTGAATCCATGCTGAAAAAAAATCTTTCTTCAGGTGTGAAGTACCTGTTAAATTTCTGTTAGGATATTTTAAAGAAATTCGTTCTTGAAGAAATACTCGTTATATATTATGTAAACGGGGGGTTAGGGAAATGGTGAATATTAGGAACTGACCTAGCGGTTTAGTCAATAAATGAAATAATTATTCATAACCCCCAACCTGTAAGTGATTTCTCCAGCACATACCCAAGTAGTTGGTGTAAACAGAGGCACATGAATTATATATTCTCTGGCACAGCTTTGCTGAAAAGAGTGATAATCCAGGCACAATTGGTTAAACGTTCATTAACAATGACAATACAAAGACTACAGTACACACACAAAAAAAGGTTATTAATGATGACAAGACAAACACTACACACAACAAAACACACAAAAGACAAGTTACTATAGTTACAGTATGTACAGACAAGAAATTTTAGAAACCTAACATTCTAATCACCTAGAAGTACTAAACACTTAAATAATGGCTACAAAATCCAAAATAAGAGATAATTTGCCTTCTTAATAAATACAATACACCTGCAGTAAACCCTGATGCCACAAAACAAATGGGAGCCATCTCCCTATTCTAAAAATGCACCCACAAGCAGGAAAGACCATCTTTAACTGAGGTATCTTTTACTCAGGAAACCCAGGTTCCCTAAAAAAAACAGAATAGCAAGCTCTCTCTAGCAAGATTCAAATACTTAGATCCAGTCAGGTTTTGTTTGGATGAACATGAAGGGCCTCTTGCCTAGTGGAAGCTTCAAGTTACAACTCCTCCTGACTCCTCTCTTGTGGTCTGACTTTCTTTCACTCCTATCTCTCACTCACTTCTCTCTCCTCTCCTCACTGCTTCTTCTCTCTTTTCCCCCTTAATGTTATCTTATATAGTGTGTTTCTGGACTGATCATCGTCAATCATTTACCCACACATAAATTAACAAGGTAAACCAAGGCAAACATTTTTCACTTGTTTTTTATAACCCCCCACCCATTCTTTATCTAAACTCTTCCTGGTCACTTTTACCTGTAACAGTGTTATGATGAAGCAGTTTCTACTTTTAAAAAAGGTGTCTAGAGAGGATAATTCTTTGGATGGTGACAATACATCTAATCACTGTAACATTTCTGATTTTTTTTTTGTTATGGAATATTTTGTCCTACTGTCAAATCATACCAAGTCATACCATTGAAGATCAATACAGGGTAAAGAAATAAATTAATAAATGGAACAGTATTTAAACTCCTTACCAGTCTGGAATCCATTTTTTTGCTACCACATCAAAACAATGTATATGACCACACTTTAATTCATGTCACTAATTGATCCTTGGAGTGTTTACACAACATCTAATTCATTAATAGAAGGTGAATTTACCTCTCCACCTCTCCAAAAGAAACACTGAACTAATCTAGTAGAACTTACAAAGCCTTTGCCTTTTTGATCACTATTAAATGATGAACAAAATGAAATGAAAGCACTTGACCCTGACCACAAAAATGACAGTGTAAACGTGCCTCATAACAGTCCAGGTTAAATCAATGTTTCCAATCAGATCAGAAGCTTTATTCGCCAAGTACAAGATATACATGGAATTTCTCTTGGTGCAGGTGTTGACATAAATTCCAATAAGATAAAAGTTACAGAAAAGACATCTACAGATAAAAACAAGGTTCAGTGGTATGTACAATTTAAAGTATGTACAGTTTAGTAATACAATGTACAGTGCATACTGCATATATCTACAGAAAGTATTGGTAGCATGTGCCGTTAATTGAAAATGTACAACTTATCAAAGAGGAGGGATGAGAGAAGTGTCCTTGTTTATAAGAGTCATGGCCTGGGGGAAAAAGCTTTGCAGGGGTCAGTTAGTTCTAGTTTTTAGGGCTCTCACTCTTGGTCTCCACTGAGAGGGAAAACACTGGAAGAGAGAGTGGTCAGTGTGTGAGGGGTCACCCATGATTTTCCCCGCCCTCCTTTTTATCTTAGATGAGTATAGATCTGTGTGGGGGGTTGGCAGCTGATGATTTTCTCTGCACATTGCACAACGTGCTGTAATTTCTGCTTTGAGTGTGATGATGCAGAGCCGGATCAAGCAGAAATAGAGGATTTAATGACTGATTCTATTATGGCTGTGTAAAATTGGACCAGCAATGCTTGGTGAGAGCCCAAATTTCTTAAGCTGTCTCAAAAAATGCATGCACTGTTGGGCTATCTTGGTAATCGTGGTGATGTTCCTGTCCCATTTAAGATCCTGTTGGATGACAGTTCCTAAAAATGTGTAAGACTGTGCTTTGCTAACCGTTAAACCATGTATTTGCAAAGGAAGAAAAGGCTTGGGCTTCTTCCTGAAATCAATGACCATCTCCACATTTTTTTGTGTATTCAGCTCCAAGTTGTTGACTCCACACCATGACACCAGGCAGTTTACTTCCTCCCGGTATGTGGATCATCACCGTTTGTGATAAGACCAACCAGAGTGATGTCGTCCGTAAACTTGAGAAGTTTGACAGATTCGCTGGTAAATGTACAGTCATTGGTTTAAAGTGAGTAGAGCATGGGAGAAAGCACACAGCCCTGTGGAACACCATTACTGAGAAGGTGCTGCAATGAAGAGCCATATTGAAGGCGTCTTTTTTTTTCAATCAGTGTTGTTGATAAACATTTAATAATACATAAAATAATTCAATTCAGTTTTTTTTTTATGTAGTCAATCATCTACATTTATCAGAATCATGTTCATAACATAATTTAACATCATTAAATTAAACAAGATTTTGTTTTTGTTTCCTACATTTATATTTCATCTTCCAGCTAGATGCACTTCCCAGTTGATCAGGCATCAGTAACTGAACAAATGCAAAAGCCCATCAGTGCAAAAAATCCCCAATGTATTGAAGCTTGAAATAAATATGTCTGCAATTAAATATCAGTGCTATTACAAAAAGCGTACACAGTGTATTTACCTTACAGTTATACAACCAGAAACATTCCCATTGCTTTGAACCAAGAAATATTTACACTGTGCTTTATCTAAACTCATAGAGACACTTCCTAGTCACCTAAAGTTGTAACAATATATCACTGATTAAATAAGATGTAGTAATTAATTACTAAGTTAATACTTTAATTGACTGTTAATCATAAAATTACTTAAATGTAAACCAATGCCAGGTTTCCCAGAGTGTAAAAACAAGACCAAATATATAAAAATATAAACTGTTAATCATGAGAAACTTAAATAAAATAGTATAACTTAGTATAAAAACTAATAGTAATAAAAAGAACGTCGTGTTCCACTATAAAGTTATTTGATATTTTCAGGCTCTTGAGGTCTAACAATGACAGGTACAGTGCTAAAGCCCCAATATCATATTAATGAGAGTAATGAGATATTTGAAATGTAATTTTCTAATTTCCAATTGCTCAATGTACTTCAATTTAATTTTAATTATAAAGAAGGTTTCTGATATAATTGCACTCATAACCAGACATTGCACATTACTTCATATAACTCTTTCACCAAGATTGCAAGGAAAGCATTAACCAGTGTGAATGACATATTAAATGACACAATTGAGAATTCAGTAATTAAGATGACCTTTTGGTGAGAAGCCAGAATACCATAAAAAATTCGATGGGACTCAATTGATGGTGAAATTCATTGTACAAATATACGCTCACAAAACTTGCAAGCCATACATATATGTATATATCTTTTTGTTCATTTTCATGCTTTATTATTTTTATTTTAATTATTAGTTATTTAGTCATCTCTGCTTCCTAATTAAGAAAATCCATTAATGTTGTACTCCTCATATTATTGTACTGTTTCTAAATATATACAGATTTTTTATATTTTGGATACCATTTTATGGTCAAAAGAACATTTGCCTGATACATAATTCAAATAGTGGTGAAAACAACAAAAGAACACAGAGAAAAGCAGTCTATATCTTTGATGCAAAAATGAAATTTGTTAAAACTCATTTCTAGATGGGCAATCGAAGCACTCTGTCATTGGTGTGCATTGCAAATAAGAAATGATTCTCAATCAGGATATGAATTTAAAAGAAAGCAACCTACTTTTTTCATTTTGTATGTTTGTAATAAAATCATAACTGATTTTTTTTTCTTTTTTTTACAATTTTGATTTAGAAATTGTCACAGGTGGGACCACATTAAGTCGGACTACATTCAACACATGAGGGAAATCAAGTGTTAATTACTTTCATATACCTAATAATATAAAAGCTGTGCAAATTCACTTTTTGTAAATGCAGAATGCATATAAATTAGAACCGTCATTAATACGATCAAGACAGCCATCCGTTCATCCATTTTTTAACAACTTTTTCCAATTCAGGGTCGCTGGGGAGCCAGAGCCTATCTCTGCAAGCAACAGTGAAGACAGGGTGTACCTTAGATTGGGTAAACACACACAAACACAGACATACACACTCACGTCTAATACATTTTTTCCAGAAGCCATTTAACCTATCAGTATGTTTTTGGAATGTGGAAGGAAGCCGGATCACCTGGAGGAAACCCACACAAACATGGGGAGAATATACAGCCTCTAGACAGCATAAGTGATGTGTGTATTGTAATTAAGACACAATCAGACAAAGGAAATATCATGAGAGGTAATTGTGAATGTCTAGATGCAAAAATAGACACATTAATATATTACTGGAAGACCAATTGTGACTCATGCTATAAATATATTGAAATAAATATTTCCCCTAGATGCCACCAGGTGGTGCATTTTTTTATTTCTTTCTTTTGACATGATGCTTTATCATTCTTGTTGTTGATCATTTTGCCTTTTTTATTTCTGTCACTTATCTAGCTGGGCTAGAATAACTTATTTTTCATTAAAGGCTAACATTTATTGTTAATCAAAATTACTGATGTCTGTGTGCTATATTTTGGCAAAAAAATAAATATGTGTCTAAAACTTAAAATATATATCACATAAAATGACCTGCACATTTGTAAGCATGACCTGGAATTGTGCACGAGGACCTATCTGCTGCATAAAAAATGGAAAATCAAGTGGAAAATATAGAAAGTGGAAAATCAAAGTGTTCAAGAAGTGGTATATTGTATGCAATTTCTTGCATTGCTCAAACCACCTCATTACAGAAAAAAAAGAAATTTGTGTAATTAGTAAAAAATAAATTAAATAAATGGAATGCAACTTCAACACCACATTCATTCTACTGAAGTAGAAATCTAATTTTGCGTACTGTGGTTTAACTGTTTTTCTGATGGCATTTTAAGCCAAGTCAGTCTCAGCAACAGGACAACAGGACAATATTTAATTGTGTCTAGGAACGAATGGGGAAGTGCCCTTAACTTTGAAAATATGCAAAGCAGCAATGTAGCTGATGGGGGCAAAACAATATAGAGTTTATGATTAGGTTTCCAAGTGCTTCCATGAAAGATGTGGACAAAAACTGCCCAGGAAATTTGCCCATGAGATTACCTGCTAGCAATGTCTCAATGAATATCACGGATAGAGTTGAATCAGATCTGTACAAAACTGATTGTAAGACACGCAATCTGCTGCTGTACAACAAAGCAAGACACTGGTTTATTTTATTGAGATAATACAAAGGCTTTTTGTCTGTTAGATCTATTATTTAATCTATTTTAAAATGAAAGAATTATTGGTTTTATTTAGAAAAAAATGTAATCTAAAATATTTCATTCAAAATATTTGAAATAGAAAACCCTATGCCACAGATATTATTGTATGCTATCTATGCCATATGGCATAGATGTTGTAGTGTGTTGGAGAGAGGATAACAAGTGTTTAACTACAAGTCAGAGCACACATTCTTTGGAGTGTTTGGTCAGGCCAATTGATACTCCACAACCGTGGAGAAGGTAATGGAGAGCTGTTTTCATTTGTCTTTCATTTTTCAAAAAATAGGTTTTGCTTTTTCTTCTGTGGTATTCTTACCTCTTTTGTATGATTGATTCTATAAAAGACAAGATCTAGAAACTCAGTGTTTTTGTAAAAAACTGTAAATAATAGTTGGAGACATTGTGTGTTAATGTTTCTCTAAGTAATAATTAAGGAATATTCATCTTTTGTCTGCTGCCTTGTTCTTTACTCTGCTATTGTACTGTAAAATGAACAAAGAAAAGATGTGACTGTGTTGCCTTGACCTTATAATTTACCTTCAGGGTAAACTGGTAGTAAAACCTACTTGATTTATTTACACCCCTCACCTTATACAGTATGTACATATACATATTAAAGCTGCAGACATACTGTATGTACTGACAACTTATACAGTATGCAACTTCCATACAGCATATTACTTAAAAAAAGGAAATTGACTCACCAGTATAGCTAATTATACTTACCTTGTTCAAAGAGTTAGCTTGTGCTAGACAACAGACAAACATATAAAGAGATAAAGTAGTTTATTAAGAGACCATCTGTTTCAGACAGCTTGGCGGTCTCAGTGGAGAACATAAGGGAGTATATCCAACATGAACAGTAAACATAAGGGGATTTTAATGAAAAACAAAATGTAAATGAAACTATCCTCACAAAAATACAATGTAAACACTTTATACAAAAATGGCACATTTCATTCAGGACTATTTACATCCAACCCTTAAAATGCAAATAATTATTAGGGAAGTTATACATATTAGACTTACTGTTATTTGTTTGCACTATACTTCCATTTCATTATTAACATTTAAAAAAAAATATTACTAATTCAAATAATATTAAATGTACCTTTTTGAATGTCTTCTATTTTATTATTTAATCATTTTGTAACTGCAGTGGTAAGCATCAAAATCATTGTTGCAACTAGATCCTGAAGGGGCTGAATATGTTCTTTTAAGTGTTTTCATAATTTTTTATGAACACAGGTGTAATGAATAACACAGATGTCAATTATTCTTTATAATAAATAAGAATACACAGATGTCGTAGTTTCTTTGTGCCAAAGGTACAGGTTTGTATTCTTTATCTTATTAATATATATATTATTAATACTCAGAAATTCTGGAGATTTCTTGAAAAAAGTTTTCCTTCAAAACGAATTTATATATTATTCAGAACTATGTTTCTGAACATATACAATAATACTTTTATTTTATTATTGTTTTGATGATGGTGCTATTTCTCAAGGCTCGAAAGGCTATGGCAGTTTTATAGAATTGGAAAGCATTCACAGAACATTTTGAACCTTTGGAGTGATGTAGGGTTTTTTAATTTACTGAAACAATTAAAATTGGAATAATAAATTGTGAGAATTCTTTGAGGGCTGTTAGGAACCAATCAAACACAATATAAAGCAATCACACACACAGCAGTTGTATGAATACAACAAATATGCATAGCAAACCAACTAGACTAATAATATACTGTATATGTGAAACTGTCTGGCAAGGTACAAATACTTAACCATTCATTCAGGAATTAAAAAAGATATTAAGTCGTTTCAGAGTTAAAATATATTGACTATACCATTTTTTATTGTTTACCTCATGTTAGTTACAAGAAAACATTAACTTCCACATTGACCCCCCTGACTCTATATTGTACAGTACAGACAATATACACAAACAGATAGAATGACCTCTTATATGTACTTATCTTGCAAACCACCCTAGTTCCTGTGGAACAAGCCACACTTGCCTGCTTGTTCATTGGATTCTTCAGCCAGGGTGTTTTATTCATTACTATGGATAGTCATCTCATCAGAGCACGGACTCATCAGAGTCTGTCATCTTGCTGTACCTCTGAAGAGCCTTTATCCTCCACGGCAGCCAATGTCCCTCTGCTACCATGGAGTTATGATGAGTGAGAGGTCTGAGGCAGGTGTCCCCAGATGGGTGCTGTGCAGTTTGAATTTGTCCCGGTGGATGAGAGAGTGACCTCAATGTGACTACGAACTGTAGAGATGAAAACTCCAACTGTTGCTTATGAACCTAACTTATGTCTTATGTTTTGACATTCAGTTTTTCAATTATAATAATCTATAATGTTTATATAATAATGATGTTTCTTTATTAGCCCTATACAATTTCTTGCATTAGGAATTTGTCTTTTTGCATACCCCAGCTTTTCTCCATGGAGACACAGACACATAGACAGGGAGAGAAGCTTGGGGTCAGAGCACAGAGTCTGCCATTGTACAGCACCCCCTAGAGCAGTTGGGGTTAAGGGCCTTGCTCAGGGGCCCAACAGAGTAGGTTTCCTCTGCTGGCTGCGGGATTTGAACCGGTAACCTTCCAGTAACAGGTGCAGATCCTTAGCCACAGAGCCACCGCTCTGCCCTATTTTATTAGCAAATTAATAAAAGACAATATAGCACCCTGTTATCATGAGGTAGCTGTTTATCCCTCCACAATTATTTACAAATATTTAAAGATGATTTCTTGGGCCCTGTTTGACCCTTCACCGCTGACTGGGTGATTTCTTTTAACTAGTATGTTTTTTTTTTTGCACAGATCCTTTTCCCTGTTTCACCTCCTATTCAAGCAAATTTAAGGAAAGGCATACCAACTCTTTCAGTGGCTAACTTTCTAGAGTAAGGTAACCCTCCCTGAGTCCAATCCACCATGTGTGTGTGTTCCTTGTCTAGCCCTAGCTAAAACTGACCTGTATAGAACTGAGTGGTTATCAGAATGTTCAGTGGCTATATAATAATCCAGATAGGCTTCCTTAATATTGTCCTGACATATAACAATATATTTTGTATAAAATAAAAAAAATGCTTTTTATCACAAACACTATGTCATGCATGAAAGCAATACAGTTAAATCAATATTCTATAACTAAGTATAGGTTTATTTAATAAATGTAAAAAAGTTAGCCTTTTATGTTTATCCAAAGATTTTAAACTGTTTGAGTGTAGAACTTCAATGTAATTCAGAAATATACAAACAAACTTAGATCCCTTTGATGTAGAGGAAATTATTTTTTTGGATGGGGAACCAGCTACTGAAAAAATGAATCAGTTATTCTAAATTTAGTCTAGTCCTTTTATTGTTTTTATTTATTAATAATTAATTGTTTTTTACATAAACATAAAAGAGGGATTACAATTATAACAGCAAGCACTAATAAACGCTTCAAGAGTCAGGCTGTATCCTTAAAATACTAATAGGCTGTGTCCTCTAGGGCTTAACTGTGACATGCACATAATATCATTGTAACACAAATCTTATTTTCAAGCCAACACCTGCAATAATGTGACAACGAGGTAGATTAAAAAACATATATATCGTTAACGTAATGTTAAATACTATAACAATATGCTGATAGGCCTCCCTTTAACCCTTTAAATTTGACCTTAATATAAGGCCTTCCATGTCTACTTTAGGATATAAATGAGAGGTTTCTCTAATGATATATTAATTCTAATTTTACAAAATAATTTCTGTTCATTTTTAGAAGGGGTCACAAAACTGAAATGCTTGCAATGTATAAAATACTACACTAACACCTGTTGCTTTCATGAAAACCTTTTCAGTTTTTCAGTGTGAAATCTGGAAACAGACTAATATGCATGAAAAATTGAATTATTTGAATGAACTATAAAACCTGTATATAGTATATTAATGTACATAAAACTAAGGATGTAAGTTTGTTGGGTGTTTTTACATTTTTCCATTGGATGCCAAAATACATATTAAATTAAATGCAAAAAATGCATTCACATAAAATTAGGAAATAAGTAAAACAAGTATAATTTCTTTAAATAACATTGTCAGAAAGAAGCAGAACAAATTATAGAAAAACAGAAAAAATAAAACATCTTCATGTCACATCTGTTTCTCATGATTAATTTTCAGCTACATACTGACATTTTTGAATTTCAATCAAACCCAGGTGTCAGGGGATATCAAGTATTGATGGAGTTTTATGCCACACCACTGACAAAGGAGCAAATATTGTGGCGTACTGTCTAATGCATATAAGCAGATGTCAGAAACCAATTTGACACATATTCCATCAATCTCAGAATATACCCGTTTGTACAAGAGGAGAAATAAGTAATTTGGCTAAAGCTGATGAATAACATTATTACTGGAGTCATTCCTTTCAAAACAAATAAAAATTAAGTCAGTTAATTGCACAATAGTAGCCATGACATACTTGTCCAAAATGTAAAATGCTGAAGAAGAAATCATTTTAAAAGCAATAATGATTAAAAAATAAATGTTTCTAACCGAGTTTTGTTTTACCCTGGAAACCTAAGTTCCCTAAAAATAAAGAACAGAAAGCTCTCTCTAATGAGGTTCAAATATTTAGCTACAGTCAGGTTTTGTGTGGATGATCCTGAAGAAGGGACTCTCACATGGCACAAGCTTCAATTTCCAGCTTCTCTGGACTCTTCTCTCACCTTCTTCTTTCTTCCCTACTCCATGTTGTCTATCTGTGCCCTTAATGTTATCTTATATGTTGTGTTTCTGTACTGCTCATTGCCACTCATTACACCACAGCTTACCTGGTTATACCAATGTAAACTTTACAATGGTCCTCCAACCAAGAGACCCCCACATCTCAACAAACATTCTCTCTGCTTAGAAGCTAGAAGTGTTTACTCTGCCAAGTGTCACAAACCTTATCTAAAATCTAAGATACTCTTCTCAGTCACATAAAGCTGTAACAGTATGCTGTATTATTTCATTACTAACCTTTGCAGTGTCACAAATTTGTAACCCATTAATGTCAAGTAAATACTGTATATGAAAGGCACATCTTGAACAGAGAGGTTAAAGGAACCTATCTCTGATGCCTAGAAGAGAGAATACTACCCAGACATTAAAAATCTCCAAGTAACATGCAGACTAATTCAAAGACCTCCTCCTAGCTGAAAAAGGAACCTACAGTAGGTCTAGAGAAAAAAAAAACTTAAAAGTTAAAGCATAAGAAATGAATGCAGGGTTTTATAAAACACATCTATTTAATATAACCAAACACCGGTCTTACTACAACCCACTTGCGTGTGTGAAACAAAGAAATACTTTTGGAAAAATTGGCTGTTATAATGAGGCAGACAGCTGAATATTGTAAATGCAGATCTTTGTTCCAGACAACAAACGGTAGAACATATTTACCTGAGTTTAAAAAAGAATAAGTTCTCATTCAGAATGTGTTTTTTATAAGGATGATTATTTACTAGCTTTTGATAGTTCTCCAGGAACACTTGTACCACTAGGGGAAAAACAGTATTCCCCAAGAAATAAAAAAAGACTATACATTTGTGAAGATTAGTAGCAAAAGGCTGTATTGTAATTATTTTATGCTGAGTGCTCTGCCAGCTCAGGTTTTGGCTTCTATTCAAATGAAAGGAGAATGAGTTAGGGCATAATAAAGAGATCAACCCATGTTTCTTCAAGAATGAGAACACACAACACAAAGCATGCTGTCCCTTGTGATTAGTCCAATCCTAAAATGTCTTTTGTGTTTTCTCTTTTTAAGTTCATGACAAACTGTCAGAATGACAAAAAATAATTCTAAATGTCTCATTTGGTGAAAAACAAAAAAACGTTATTGCATTTGAAGCATCGTTGCAGTAGTTTACTAAACAGATTGTAAAATTATTCGTCCTTCTCCTTCTCCATTTTCACTTTTCTAAGAAATTAGTAGAATGTACAGTGAATCCATTTTAAAACGAGTTAAATGTCACTCTTTTAACAACAAAAAAAATTAAGATATGACCCAAATACACTTCAGTTTGTTTTCTGAATAATAATAATAATTAATTAATAATTGCTTACACTTATATAGCGCTTTTTCTGGACACTCCACTCAAAGCACTTTACAGGTAATGGGGACTCCCCTCCACCACCACCAATGTGCAGCATCCACCTGGATGATGCGACGGCAGCCATAGTGCACCAGAACGCTCACCACACATCAGCTATCAGTAAGGGGGGAGAGCAGAGTAATGTAGCTAATTCATAGATGGGGATTATTAGGAGGCCGTGATTGGTAAGGGCCAATGGGGAAATTTGGCCAGCATGCTGAGGTTACACCCCTACTCTTTTCTAGAAACGCCCTGGGATTTTTAATGACCACAGAGAGTCAGGACCTCGGTTTTACGTCTCATCCGAAGGACGGCACTTGTTTTACAGTATAGTGTCCCCGTCAGTATACAGGGGCATTAGGACCCACACAGACCGCAGAGTGAGCGCACCCTGCTGGCCTCACTAACACCTCTTCCAGCAGCAACCTTAGTTTTTCCCAGGATGAATGCCTGGCACTCTTTCATTAGGTGTCCTTCAAGTGCTCCTACTGTATATATATTTTTTTCTTTTTACGTCCCATAATTTAATTAACATTTAAGAGAATTAATGTTCTGTGTTAAGAATTGTGCATTTGGGATCAAATTACAGTTTGGGAACCTCTTAAGAATTTTACAGTACATAATCCTTTGTTTTTGGTAAAACCATCAATTTCAGTATAAAAGTTCATTATTTACTAGATTTTCCATTTCATCATTAAAGTTTTCCAAATAAAATGGAAAGTTTAAAAACATAATTTGAGATTAAACTCTAGTGATTAAAAATATAACTTTAAACTTAATTATTATGGATTTTAATGAAAATAATCTAGAAATAAAAAAGGGATGATTGGAATTAGTAGAGAATATTGTTTAGACAAATGTTTCTTACAGAATAGAAAATATTTAGTCATTACAAGTTTTTTTTTTGGGATGCGCCTGGCAGGATTTTCATAACTTCTGTCTTTGATGATGTTATAAAAACAGATTTACATATACATATAATCTTGTTCTATTTACTTAGAATAACAGCCAATTCAAAGAATCTAGACTGGCATAAGAATAAGGAGGCAAACAGCAGCAGGATTTTCAGTACTTTATTGATAAGCTTTGGGAAGTCAGCTGAGAAGGAGACTAAAGACTGGAAATATTCATAGCTCTAATACTATTGAGAAAAAACCTGTCACGTCTCAATTCACTTTGTCCTCTTTGTGACTACTCATTCAATCTTGTGTTCCATTTTCACTGTGAATAATTTTGTCAAAGAGATCTATGACATTATTTTCTGCATCTTTACATGTCTGTGTCAGCCTATGAGCTTATTTAAACAGAGCTTTCAGGTTTTAAATTCTATTTGTGAAATAATCTTCCAAAAAAGCATTCAGAGGCATCAATCTGTGCGATTCTGCTTGTAATCAAACCCTTTTCATAACATAGATGCACTCAAAAGGCAGTAAACCACAAAATAAAGAAAGAGCCTTTGACTGTATGCACATACTGTATTTCATTACATGTATAGGTCAGTTAAAAGTCAAGTGTTCATACAAGTATCCTTTTTTGCAGTTTTTATTTTATGGTTGCATCTAATTGTAATGTTAAGTCTAGGCTTGCTTGTGGTCACTATTTAATTTGTACGGTAATACCTTGAGACAGTGTTGGGTGCAACGTGTTTTATTCTTGTTACTGACCATGTCTCACTGTGACTTCTGGTCTTTATTCAAATTGCTAACTCTATAAAAAGCACTAAGACAATGCAACTTAAAATAGTGATAAATTTATGAAATACTCCTGTTGCATGTCACAGAAGTTCAAGAATAAATAGTTAAATAATAATGTTCAATGAGCCTATTTCCCCGTGCATTGTAAATAAAAAGCTCAGGCTGGTTTCTTATTATTTTCTGGGGTTCATATGCACAGAATATTTTAAACTGTCAGTGAGATAGGTTTCTACAGTATATGGTTGCAGTTTTGACATTTTTAAAAAATAGCTTGATAATAGAAAATATATACTGTAAATCCTTGTGTGTTTGCCATTTGGACTAACAAAATAACAGTCTTAGTTTGGAGATATCAACATTCTGGACTAAGGGAAACTGGACTAATTCAGCACATGTTCTATCGAATGTGGCCAGTTGCTGTTGAAAAAAAAGAAGCTTATATTATAATAGTTATTTTTTAAATGTTTATGTATATTATTATATAATTAGAATTTTTAGATATCTTCTTATTATAAACTAGCTAAGAATAAAATGATATGATTGTCTTTTTTTCTGTGTCATTCACATATGCTCAGATGTTATGTATTATTTTTATTATTTATTATGTAAATGGAATGTAATTCTGTAGTAATTCCTATAATACAATTTTTAATATACAAAACATGGTATATTTGACTTGCTCGCTTTCAGTCAGGAAAGGACCCTAAGAAAACCCAATTTACCATTACAAGAGTTCCTGTTGGATACGTAAGTGGCATTCATTGGACCATAATTTCCAAATTAATGCGTATGGTAACAGAAGACGCTGTGCGATAGAATATGATATCCTATTCTTTGAAGAGTAATGATAGCTCCAGCGCCCTGACAGATTTTGCTGTGGACTTGTACACTTTGTCCTCTCTAAAGATCCACCTTAATTCAAGTGCTAAAGCAGTTTTCACTTCTATACTTGATCTGCTGTGAAGTGGAGGTGCTGGTGCATAATATCTGCCATGCATCACCAGGTGGAAGCTACACTTCTGTGATGGATGATTTGGATTCCTTACTATTTGCAGAAAAAAGTCTGGTGATCCCCTTGGGATGAAAAGTACTTTTTACATACAAGATAGTGATGATCTTCATGGAAGATGTTTCAGTATAGTTATAACATAATTGTGATTTGAAAACTAGAAGAATGTATCATATAAAAATGCAGAAGTCAATATCAGGTGAAACCGATTGTTTTAAGACTTAACCAAAATAATCAATTAATAAATACTTTACTTTATAATTCTGCATTAAATAATATTAATCATTTAGTGTTAACCATTTCTTGTTGAAATGTTGAAATGATATTAAATTTACGTTTCCACACTTAAACAGTAGAGAAAAATGTAGGAAATCGAATGCAAGAAAAAAAAGAAGAGGTTAAATATTAACAGACTTAATACTTAGTACTTTGTCAGAGCTACTGTATATACTGTAGGTTATGCACCACCTGTCTTATGGTTATTCAACTGTAGAAGGAGTGGAAAAATAGAAAATATGTTGACATTTTTTATCTTGGCCTTGGATTTAAGTCGTTTTATTAAGATAATACAAGTTATAACTTTTCAGATGGGATTATCAAGAGTTTACTTTATACAATATCAAAACATGTGGTGTTTTTCCTGTAGGAAGTGTTCCTGTAACTCTAGTTTACAAAATAGAAAATCTTATTTTACTGTTGCAAAATCAGCTTTCAGATTTAGTGTTCTGGATATGCTATCCTTGTTTTGTTTTGATTGAATATTATTTGACTTAATAGAAACATGCTAGAACCAGACAAGGTAGAAACTAAAATAATAACATGAATTGCAAAACACTGAACACTGAATTGCAAAACACTTTTTAAAGAAATCAAAATCTGTGCTGAGGAAGAAAAAACAGATGTTATCTGAGAATAGGTGAAACATTGGTGCAACTATGCACAGAATTCTATCTTGCATTTATGACAACACATGTTCATACAGTACAACATGTGTACAATGGACTGGCACCCTATTCACCTGACATGAGCCAACAGAGCACCTCTGGAGCACACTGGAATCAACATATGTATTGCCAGTAGTGAGCTTCAGCAATTTAATATGATTTGGCA
Source organism: Lepisosteus platostomus (assembly GCF_059453375.1). Classification (NCBI taxonomy): domain Eukaryota; kingdom Metazoa; phylum Chordata; class Actinopteri; order Semionotiformes; family Lepisosteidae; genus Lepisosteus; species Lepisosteus platostomus. Next base: position 55,869,162 of record NC_142618.1, read on the forward strand.
GAGAGAAATAAATGCTTTTGTAATGTTGATGCCATGTCAGGTGCAAAATTGGATAACAGCTAAAGTAAGACATTAATTTTCCTAATTTAAGAAATGGAACTCATTTGTATTTAACCACCTTTAATTTGATAATATGTGGTTTGTGGCCTGGAATTGTACTCCATTTTTTCTGCTCAAGACATAAATCAATCTGTATTTTATTCTTGTTTAGTAAAATTTGACATTCAACTCATTTGATGCATTTATTGTCTCTTGGTACAGTTCTCAAGAAAATATTGTTTTGAACAACACATAAAGATCTGCTTTATTTTTAAAAACCAAACCTTTTCAGTCTTGCTCTTGTCCTTGTTTTGTCCTTTGACATCACCATGTTTGCACTATCTTTTCAGAAAATAAAATTGTTCTTGCAATGGAAAAAAGTGACTTTAAATCTCCCGAAATTAGCTTGTATTCTGTCAGTGCTGTACAGCTTAGTATACTTTTAAATCCTTTCATTTTGTTGGCTTTTAAGACATTTTAAGACATTTTCCTGCTCATATCCAGACATAAAGCACACAAAGCAGACCAGTCACAGTCTGCTTATAAGCCAATTTAATTAGGCAAGCCTCTCAAAGCATTTCTAAACAAGACGTCTTTAAACCTAATAAGACATCAAACAACACTGACAGTATGCCCCCAGGAAGACATACACATTGTTTCACAATGGGCAAAATATTCATCTTTCTCCAGAAAGAATCTCAAGAAAATACTACCATTCTTTGCCAATTTCCATTTGTTTTATTATTACACTTGTGATTTTCTTTACATCTTTGTTGAAAAGGCTATTCTATTCATTTTTGGTCAGTGTCTCCAAGCCTATAATTGCTTTTTCCTCATACTGTATCTGAGCCAGAGGCTATGTAAGGAATGGGGCTTAATGTTAATGAAAAAGACAAAAAAAAAAATCCAGTCTGGGAAGATAATGAAGCTCAAATGAGAGACATCATTTAAATTGATTTTTACAATTTGATTTATTAAGAAAAAAATACATTTTGTTTATATTTTTAGATGTTTTCATATTAACTCTGGTGTACTTATGCACATATATAACTCATGCTGAAAAGGAAAGAAAGGAAACACAACATTTCAGCTGTGGAGCCTTCTTCGGGTGACATACTCGTGTGACACACCCAAAGAAGGCTCCACAGCCGAAACGTTGTGTTTCATTTCTTCTCTTTTCAGCATGGAATAAACCTATTACTTGATCCTTTTCAGGTTATGTATGGAGACGTAGCTACTCACCTGAACTACTTCATATATAACTCAGATGCACTTACTGTACGGTATATTAAACAACTGGACTGGTATGAAAAGAGAATAGCTGTCAAATCCCTCATAAATCAAGAACATAAAATATTCCAGTAAAACAGTGTGCACCTTGTTTTAGAGTAAGCCACCCTGATGAAGGTGGACATTGTCATCATAAAATTGTAACCAACACCCATTGGTCAATTCCACTATTCTACCAGACAGGCACCAACCCTCTAGTTCATCTTGTTGCATGGCCTTCCAAAGATATATTTTATCTTACAACCTTATACACTGTTTTCACATGGCTGTTCTTCTATTTTCATTCTTTATGCATACCACAGAGCCCCCAAATACACCTGCCAAGTTTCTTGTCAGTCCTTGTGGTGGAGACACGCCAGGCACTGGCTCACATCAGTGCTAGAGAGCCAGACACTACACACACAGCACCTACAACTCTTCTTACAGTGAGAATAGAGAGTGAAGCAGTGAGAATACAAGGTTGAGTTTTCTGTTCGTTGGTTTGGCTCGGTATTACCCTGGAGGGTGATCCTTCAAGCTCAGCAATTATAGTTCCCTCAGATGCACAGCCCTTCCAAATCAGTGACCACCATTCATTCATTCACAACAAGAATCAACTGAAATGAAACCTAATCACCTCTGGGTGAGAGATCACTCAGGAGAGAGTCCCTGCTGCAATCCAAAAGCTCTTTTCTGTCAGATATCCTCCAGGCTCCTTGATTTCATATGCTGCTCCCCTTCTACAGAAGAGTGCAAAGACACTTTCCCATTGCTCTTCTCACAGTCCACCACTGACACACATGCCATCACTTAGTACACAAACTTTCTTTCAAAGTTTCAAAGAAAAACTGTGCTGCTTTATATTGCACCTCAGCACCTGCAACTGGCAGAACCAAGCAACTCAGCCACTCTACATCCCTGAAAAACATAAACACTCAAATAGCCGAGGTGTGTGAAAAGGAGGCCAACTGAGCACAAGAGAGGCACTGAAGACTGTGGGCAGCTTACCTGTCACAGCCCTTTCTCAGCCCTTCCTCGGACGAACCCCAACATCTTAAACATACTCACAGCTGCCAGCGACTTTCTCACATCTTTCTCACACCTGGCCAACCTGCATAAAACTCATTCGCCTACACAGTCTATGGGATCAGGCTTTTGGCCCTGATACCCTATTCCTAAGAGAGAGGGTTGTCTTTCTGTAACGTGCATCAGGTATTACTCTTTGTCTGTGTGTCATCGCCCTACAGCTGATGTTACCCCGGAGATATTTGACAGTCCATTTAAACAGGAAAGCTCTCAGTTGCATTTAATTAACACTAACTCCATGCAGCTGTGCAGCACCAAAAGAGCATTGGCTAATGGCCCTTTACACTTATGTTCAAGCAGATACCTTTAGATTGTTAATACCTTGATTCTACTCAAGGGGCCTGATTTGACAAATACCTGCTGTTGTGTATACATGTGTTCATGTTCATCAATATCACTTTAACTCTGACTCAGCAACAGAGCATTAGCTTCCTAAGTATTGTGGTTGAGAAGGGTGCACATTCTGTAACCTCATAAATTCCAAAACTACATTCATGTAATGCCAAATTATTTGTGTTGAAGTAAATCACTCATGAGCACTTTATGAGCTCCATCTATTTTCCAAAATAAAATTGGAAAATTAACTTTTGTTGTTCATGTATTACTACATGTAGGAAAAAGACATCCAGTTTTAGCAATTTACTGCAAACACAGTTTAAATTTTAATATTACAGTAAGCATACAGTATAATAAAGACATAAATGTCTCAGGTGTTAACTTTGTTGTCATTTGATAGATGATTTTAGATACATTAAAACCATAACTATATTCTTTATTAAAGTCAGGAGAAGACATCAGCAATTGCTCTATAGGTTGATATTTCATAAATAAGGTTTTAACATATCCACATAGGATTGAATAATTTTGGAAGAAATAATGTCCTAATGCACACATTGAAGCACATAGAAATAAAATTCTGTAACTAATAGCTGTCTCAACTGTATGGATTGAGTCATTGCAGGGCAACACAAAGCTGTTGACTAAGGCATGGAAAGAAATCAAGGAACAGGTGAAAAATGAAGGAATCAATTCCACTCTGAAAACAGAGCCACATGTAGCAGCTGATGCTCTGGAATACTTTCCATGATTAACCAGATTGTTGTATTTGCATTGTATATGGGTGATTATCCCAGTTTTCACTTTTCGTGTTATAAATATAGAATGTACTCATTTTAAAAGTGGTGTGCTGCTGAAAATGTAGCATCTGTGTGGTGGTATAATTTACAGTACCTATATCAATACACCCTGTATCCTTTTCAGAAGTGTTAAAGTTACCTAAGTGTGGTTTTATTTTTCCTCCAAGTATCTATTAAAATTATTTTATACAGAACCTCCAAATATTCAAATATTCAAAATTTGAACACCATCTCTTCTTAGGGATGATGAATACGTCATAGAAAAACCTTGTATTCAATTACTTATTTACCAATTAGAGTGCAATCGGGTCTTCCAGATTAGTACTGCATTAATTTAATCTCTGAAAGAACCCCAGTGTTATTGAGTCAACAAGATTGCATAAAGTATCAATCTAACCATTACTCACTTTAACACAACAATGTCTCTGTGCTTCATTCCTAAATTTACTTCTAATGTATTTTTATTTTTGCACTTGACATCTTGTCAGTAATAAAATAAACATCCAGTAATCTTGTTACAAAAAGCAAATGGCAAAATAATAAACCAGTAATCATTCAATTAAATAAGAATCAAGGTTTAACTACAGTTTTATACTGTATGCAAATGAATTATAAAGATTAAGATTACTGCACTCCCCAAATTAAGGGATTACCAAGCGTAGTATAGTGAGTGATTTCTTTATTCACAGATATAGCTAGATAACTGAGCGATGACCAGCTACCTTAGACAGGACAAATATTTATTAATAAGGAATAACAGAACTACACAACATTACCAATGGTAAACATATAATGGATATTTACACATATCCAAGAAAGCTAAAATAGCCCTGCATTCTAGAGACATATAATCTAAATATTAATCACTTTATGAGGCAAAGAAAGAAATTGCATTCTACAGTATATAATAGACAGGATTGTATTCCAAATGAACCGGAACAAATTTTTCAGTTTTAAACAAAGGATCATTAACCCAGGAGACAAATGTTTTGTCTGAGGATTCCATAATCTAGAAAATCAGACATTTCTCAATAAATTAGACAGTATATTTATTAAAAGTACTCTTCAAGCCTGTTTTTGAAAGAGATAAAATCTCTTATGACAGTCTACTTATGATGATCATGAGAATGGATGATAATAGTTATGTCCGTCCTTCCAGTTGATTGTTGGCTTCTTGTTGTTCCTCCTTTTCTCTTCTTTTCTTAGTGGTACTGTAGCTGTTTCTGTCTTGCCCTGAGCCATTAGACCTATTTTGTTCCATGATTCCTTCCCCATGGAGGCAAGCATAATGAACACACTAGGAATAGTTCTGTTACTGTTGAATAGTTATGTTTTAATACTGTATGTCTGACAATGGTTTAATGTGAAGTCATTTAACCTGTGTTAATTATTAGGAACATTACTTTGATCCTGTATGTCTTTTGTTATATTTGCTAAGAATAGGGTAACCAAGCTGGGAAGAACAAAAACAGATAGTATTTAGCTAACCTAGCTAAACCCCACATGCAAGAATATATTATATATTGACCTGAATTTTATAAATATAATAAAACTTATAATGTATAACAGATATAATACGATTTCTGGAATCAGCCTTTCAAGAATTTCAGCCTTCAATGTTACTTAATTATACAGATGATTCCTAGTTCATACAGTTCAAGAAAATAACTTAAATGTACATTAGTTACATTTTTCTGAGTTTATTTGTAATAAGTATTGCATATTTCCAAATTACTTTATTTGCTACCTTATAATAAAATGTACAAGACGGGGCTAAAGGCCATCATATTTAAACGTTATAATGAAGAAAGAGATGTGACAAGTGTTATTGTTCTTTAAAGATCTGTTTAACATTTTTTACATTGCATCTAAATTTAGGTACAAATTAATTTATGGAGTAAGACAAAGTTCTTTGTTACATTTTCTCCATGTAATAAAATTCTAAATAAACAGGAGAGAAAGGCTATTCATTTTATCTACAAGTACCTTAAAAATTCACTTCTAATTTTCATTTCATGAATAATATCAACTTTTCATTATGGTAAACCTAAGACCACTTCTTAGGAAATGTTATCTGTTATATATTCATGAAGATGTCTCCCTGATGGAAAACAATTTATTTTAAGTTTAAAAAAAATGTTGAAATGTATTGTCATTATTCATAGAAAAATAAAAGGTGTATTTGAATGATAATAGAACTTGTCTTTCTTATGCTTTCATAGTTTATATGCAGATTTACTAGGAGTAAAGAACTTCAGAATGAGGACTATGTAATGGGTAAAAGAATGGGTCTGTTTTATTTTACATTACAAGGCATGTGTTATTATGTATAGATGACTGTGTCCCCTTTGTGTTTTGTTATAAATACTGATTGTATGCACACAAAGAAATATGGACAGCATGAGAAGGATATACATTTTTGTAGTTAACTACTGTATTTTCAACGTTATGTGTGCACACACTGTACCTACTGTATATACTGTGTGTGCAGGATGCAGTGATGCAAAATAAAAATGCAACAGTCTACATATTACATCAATAGCTGATTGGGCACATGCAATATGGCTGTTCCTTCTATGTTTTAAAGACATGCTGGTGAGGTTAATTAATGTCTCTAAAGTCTCCCATGTGAATGCATGCCCTGCAGTGTACTAGTGTACTAACCAGGATGTTCGCCACTTGACTTGAATAAAATTGCACAAAAAGTTAATTAAGAAAATGTAAAAAAGCCATTCTTAATGCATGTCTTTAATTCATGAAAGAACAGTAAACAATACTGTCCATCTCCAACGTGAGTAATGAAGACTACCTAATTGTTACTGATATAAGCTAATGAAGGCTGCCTGTCTGTGAGAGATGTTGCCAAACAAATGAGATTCTGCTTCAATCAGTGCACTTCACTACAAAAACTAGAAAGCAGGGGGTTGTGAGGCAATGTTCTGGAAGGCAGGGATAACCACTTTACTACAGGACTGTCTGATTAATCTCAATCAGCCTCCAGAACTACAAGTTTTTCCAGATTTTAGTGACTAGAGCACATATATTGTGAAGAAGATTTAACTAAGCTTAGTCAATGAATGACCATTATGCTAGTAGTAGTACATGGGTATCAAGTTAACTGTGTAAGTAGGTAACTGTTCTGGTAATGGGGTGGTGGTAGCTCTTAGAAAACTTATGTCATCCTGATTAGCTTTCCTTCTTAACTCTGCAAACCTGTCAACTTTAGTTTGTCTTTTGATAGTTTAAGCATCAGCCCATTGGATCCATTAGTATTGAGCACTATTAACACTTAGGTTTTACAGTGGCTAGATTATCAAAATGAAGGAATCTGGAGAGAAGTTATTCATTGATGCTTGATAAAAAAACTAAACTAAAAAACTAAACCAGGAAAACAAATGTCCAATAAGTTAATATTCAATAAATTTGTCAATGATTAGTGAAAACAAAACCAGTTGAATACTTAAATTATAAGAGAGAGTCATGGATTTAAAAAAGAAACATTGTGTTTAGTTAGTAGACTATACTTATTCTTTGAACATTAGACATTAAGACATAAGACATTAGGGCAGTTGATAGCATCAAAGCATATGATATGACATACTGTATCTAGATTTCTAGAAAACTTTGATAAGGTACTTCAAGATAGTTTAATTTATAAATTAAAAGCTATAGTAATCCAAGGTAATACATGCACTTGGATAAAGAACCTGATAACAAACAGGAAACGATGAATCATCATAAAGACCATAACCTCTAGTCTGGCTGTTGTTAATAAGGATCCATTGTGTGACCCTTACTAAATATCTTACTACAACATGATGCACTGAAGAGCCCCAATGCTCCTGCAATTACCTCATCCAATTCCACATCCACGGCGCATTCCACATGTGGAAGGTGCTCATCAGGACCATCTTTAACAAGATCAGGCCGGGCTTATCAGCCTCGTTAGCGAACCTCACACACTATTTCAGCCCAGAGGGACCATTCCTCAGGGCTCAGACATTAACCCTAGTGTGTGTTTGCGCTCTATTTAAGGTTTCAGATGGTAACCACAGTTTTTCTTCCCAGTTTCTGGTATCAAACCTTGCCACCACTAATCACGTATCAACTCCCCTGACCTCATCCCGGTCCCTTCATCTCTCCTGCCTGCCGTTTCCTACCTGCTTCATCTGCGCATCTCAGCCATCCACCATCCCTCCTTATATTTCCCATTATCATCATCCAATAAACCCCTTAGTCTTCACCGCTGAAAGGCTCCAGAAATAATTTATTTGCCGTGTCCCTTTTCCACCCACTGGCCCGGCATAACAAATATTAAGTAAAATGAATAGTTGGAGACTTAATGTTAGAAAATACAGTGAAAATGTTTACCAAAATAATGACATTCTAAAAGACCCATTTGTACTGTCATTTTGGAAAACAAAGCAGATTGTAATTCAATAATATGGAAAGCTTACAAATGAGAGGAGGTCATTCAGCCTATTGTAGTTCACTTTGTGTCTAGTAGTAATTGGTCTCAAAATGTCATCCAGCCATTTCGTAATAGCATACAGGTTATTGGCTTCAACATAATTTCTGGGTAGAATGGTTCTCTTATGACTTTTTGCTTTTTGGTGCTTCACCAACCAGATTCTGAAGAAGCACACTAGTTTGACGTTATCATTGTCTTATAGGCTTTTGAAGGCATTTTCATGGTCACAATGAAGTGGATATCTCCATTAACTATACAAATCATGTAATAACATTACAATTTGCTGAAACAGTACATGGAAAAACAGCATAATCTGTTTTTGTGAAGTTTTATTTCTAGCTATTTTCTTCATTTCACTTTTATCTTTAATATGCAGAGACAACACTTAAAAAAACAGTTAATTTCACTTTGAATATCTTTGAAGGATTTGCTGACATTTATAATAGGTTTCCTTGGAGGTCTCCCAATTCAGTACCGACAAGGTCTAGCTTGGCTTAGCTTCTGGACTTTGATAAGATCAGGCTACAAGCTGGCAATGTTTCTGCCTATTAATAGAAATTAAAAAAATGTAAAAGTCTTAGAAGAGAAAAAAATACTATATAGGGATCATTTTGGACCTGTCCTCACAGGTAAGTATTAATTTGGATATAATTGCTTTTATTGACCTGTTTAGGTAATGTAGTTATGCAATCTCAAAACCAGATTGTTTATTTTGTAAGGAAAATACTTATTTTCAATAGAGATCTGCTAGAAGACAATTTTATGCAGAATTAATCCTACCTTTTGTTACTGTTGCTGATGTTTCTCAATTTTTTCATAAACAGCAAGATAAGTTTTTTTCAGCCCCAGACTTATGATTATGAGTTGTATTCAGTGAATAAAAAGCACACATGGACACTCCACCATGAATTCCTAAGTGGACACAAAGGTTGCTGCTAGAGAACTAAGTCTTCTAACATTTGTCAATTTTATTTTTATACAAAGAAATTAGATGCATTCTAAATATCTGTGTATATTAAAATCAGAAGACTAAATTACATGCATTTTTACATTATCTTAAAGTGTTTCCTTGACAGTTAAACTCTTTGAAGTTTTAATTATGTTTATATAATTATATATATAAAGTAAATTATTACATTTGTGTTTTCCATAACCCCTTAGACATCAAAGCAGTAATAAGCCTTAGATTTTGACAAAAAGTCTGAAGTGGTTGGTATGTGTCTGTCCAAATAAAATTGATAATTTATAAGGCCTAATATAAGGTTGCACTTCAGTATTTATTTTAATGTAAATAATTCAAGTCAAGTTGGTTGCATTATATCCTACAATTAAAAATAAAACACATTTTAAACCTTATTAATATTACAAGTAATGGGTTTATTCCTTGTTCCTTGTTCCTTTGCAGCCTACGCATGCTGACGCAACTACCCACCTGAGCTATTACTTATTAATATTAATTTGTTAATAATATTTAAGGAGATGGCATTGAAAAGAAACAGCAGTTATTAATCTGCTATTATTTCCATTACACATTATAGCAGAAGAATGAGTGAAGGCCAAAGAGGAGAAGTAGCATTCATAGTCTTAATTTAAATCCTTCTGGAAAGTTTTATACAGTTATAGGATGATTTTTTTGTCATTGTCATTGCTGTAGACTAAGACTTGCTCAATTAATAACTCCTGGTCTGACTGTCTGACATATTTCATGGTTGTGTATCTATGATGAACAAAGGAGGCTAATACATAACCCTACGTGGAAACATGCACTTTGAGGTGAACATGGTAGGCTAGAGCAGAATAATAGAAAAAGACAACCTACTGCACAGTGGAAAATTGACAGAGAACAACCACATTAAGGAGAATTAGGATTTTTCTGTCCACTTCTTGTATTAGATGGAAAAAGAAAATAACATCTGTCTTCCTTTGCCCTGAGGTGATATTTGACAGGCAGTATGAGTGAAAGGTGTGTGAATTAGAGCAGGTTCACTTTAATACTGAATGTTTTTTGGTGAGACAAAAGTGAATGTGGTACTGTTGAAAAATAAAATACAGCATGTTTCAATTAACCCTTTGTGTATTTACCATGCATCAGGCATGTCATAATTAAGGTGTTAAAGCATAAACATACATGTATTGTGACAAATCCCTGACTTTTGGTAGCATGGATCCATGCACATAAAACACCCAAAGGACACCTTTTCTAAGCTCCAGGTGTTACCCTACTTTTTACTTCAGTAGAGTTTAACACAAGGTTATCAGACAAGATGCTATAAAGAACATAAATTTTGTAACTAAAAAAAAAACGATTTTTCCTAGAACTAGTTGTATCAATTACTCACAACCACCACCTTCACTGTGCAAGCCTTTTATATATGAAATACACTAATTAAAGCAATAATGTGCACAGAAAACACAAAACTGTATAATTAACAGTTTAACAGTCTTTAAGGCACTATTTACAGGCCTTTAGAGGAGGACGTGACCTCTGCAGTCTTTTCCTGGTTTTGCCTGTCACAATTTATAAAGTATACAGTATATCCCTGCAAACCATAATCTTAAAACTTTACGTATTCTTAATTTCACAAAGAGACACAATAGTTTCCTTATAAATTAAACCTGACTAGACCCATTCTAGTAAATTAAATATCTAAAATCTGTTCATGCACCAAGTGAACTGAATGAACTAGTATTGAATTAAAACAAAGTGAATATTTGAAACTCAGGAACACTTGTCATTTCAATTTTTTACATTTTTACATTTTTTTTCCAATAAATTGTGAAAATGCAATAGGACGTGATCTAAATACTGTATATAACTAGACATTCATTTTCCCAACCATGATTATGCCAAAAACTCCAATGTAGAAACACATTTAATATCACACATAGCAACAAAAGTTGGAAGGAAATAACAATTTAGTTTTAAAATAGAAAATACATGATTTTTATCATCTTAATAGTGGTGGTATACTCATCCATTTCCTAACTGCTTTATCCAATACAGGGTAATGGGGGACCAAAGCTCAAGGCATTGCTGGGATAAAACCTGAGTGGGAAGCCTGTTCATCTCGGGTCACACAGAGAGAGAAACAAACATTCAGACGAGGGTCAGTTTTCCCAGAAACCCATTAACCTTTCACTACGTTTTTGAACTGTGGGAACCAACAAGAGCAGCCAGCAAAAACCTATCAATAATATATATATATATTATTTAATCATTTAGTATTTAGACATGAAAAAGTAATGTCATATAAAATCTATTTATATTTTCTTGTTTTACTTGCTTTTTAAGATATACACAAACTGTATACATTTTGATAACTGTCCCTCCTCAATTCTCCCTCAGCTTGCATTTATTGTCTAAATTAGCCTCCTGTCTGTATGTTTTTTTTTATTTTGTTATTTTAATTGGAATATAAAAAATGTCCTGAGATTATATTTTTTCCAGCTTAAACAAAATGTGCAATGCACATAGATCTCCACGGTTTGGAAAAAATATGCACTATTCCAGATGGCAATGAATAGTTTTATTTTAATTAGGACGCAGAAATGGCTTAATAACTATTGATTAAGGTTTAAAGGGAGGTAGAGAGATGGAAAATAAAATCCAAAAAGTTCAATCCCTAATTACACAGCATTTTAGGCACTGCATAATTTTTTAAGAAACTTTACTCATTAAAATCTTTTGCATATTTAGAACAAGAAAATGTCATCTGTTCCGAGTAACCAGCATATGCTATGAAAACATAACATAAATGAATTCATCAGGAATAACACCATAGTAATTTTTATCAAAAATAAGACAATTAATGCTGGAATCATATTTTTTAGATTTAATAAATTTATTGTGTTTCTTTAAACAAAAACAAGGGAATTTGTGTTTGTTTACAGAAAACAAGGCTTTGTCAGGAAGGGGTGTTCATTGGGGGAAATGAATAATACATTGCTTAAACATCAGGTCTTCTGTAATTTTATTTTCTTACTGAAATGCAATGCTCATTCCTTTGTGATTTTTGAATGTACAGTACATATGTTTTAATATGACAGTTGTTTTCAAATAATAATTTGAAACAGGAAAACAACAACTAAAGTAAATAACCCAATGGATTTTGAAATTCAGTCTCTTTGTATGCTCCTAAGTGTGAGAATATTCCCAGAGTAGATACATCAGTGATACCTAGCAAAAAGAGGGTTTGTAATGTTTTTCACTTGCTATCTTCTCTACTCTTTGGGAATGTGATTTAATGTTCTTGTTCTGCCTTGCATTGTCAGATTGTGAATAAAAAAAAAGCATTTAATTAAACATGTATTTGCAGTGTTAACTAAAAATAAATAAAAAAATAGTATGAAAACGTCTTCTTACCTTCTTACCCCCTGGGGATAACGGGGACTCTACATTATAAATGTAAATATAAAACCCCAAAATAAACACACAGTATTAAATAATGTGTTCTACATTTACATTTTTATTAAGTAATAGACAAAAAGTCTTGCGGTTATTTTGGAAACATTTTGACATGTTCCTTTTAACTACATTGCTGCTGATACTGTTGCAATAGACAATGAAGCACTCGTAGATTGTAATGTAGGGCACTGTGCCCGAAGTACACTTTGGTACAGTACAGATAAATGTTTTTCCCACAATCAGTTTAAAACTATACAGCAACACGCTGTATGCATGTAGCATGTCTTTGTTCAAGTTTTAAAACTATATTACGGAAAATCAAGTGCTTAGAAAAAAAGGACTTTTGATTTCTGATTATGTTAAAGAGCGACAAGCAACCCCGTCCCCCAAGGAAAACATAACAACATAACAAACATGGTGAGGTGTAACACTCCTAGCCTGCATTATAATGGAATAGTTAAGTTTCAGTGTTTTTTTAATACCGTTTTATTATTCTCAACTGTAATCATAATATATTCAATTTTGTTTTAAGGCTTGTTGTAAAGGATTGTCTTTAATTGGCCAACTTGAATGAATAAGGTATTTTGAATTGACTTGAATTAAAACGGTTGGGCTGTTTTTTACTCCCACCCTTGTCAGTATGCACATTTGCCCATTCATGTTGATATAATTTAACTTTGAACACGTGGTGATATTTAGAAATACCAAAAAAAATCAATATAGTGTCCATGATATTTACTTTTTTTAAATAAAATCTTTATTTGTTTAAGGAACACACGTGCCCTGAGTGAGAATCGACCCCAGGTTTCCGGAATACAAGTCATAAATCAAAGCCATTGTACCAACAGGCCACTCAGCAGCTGAAAAGAACAGGCACAATGTTTCCAAGTAATCATGAGTAAATGAGTCATGATGAGATTGAGAATTGATGTCGATGTTTACAATGAAAGTGGACTATGATAATACTTTGAGCTATATGAATGTATTTAGATCCTTAAATTAATATAATTAATTTATTTAGATTAAATTCTATATTATATTTCTATATTATAGATAGGCAATTTGATATTTTATTTCCTATTAAGTGGATTCTAAAAATTATGCATTTTTTACTGCAATAACGAGCACAGGTATTCATAGAAAAGGGTAAAACATTATAGCTTGTTTATAACGTATATAAACTTAATATAGTCAGAGCGAGCACATCAAAAACCTTACCAAAATAACCACAGAAAGTGACCAAGTGAAGGACTTTGAAACATAAAATGTGTATGAAAAAAGTGGGATGCTGTAGTGTAATTTATATTTAAAATACTACTACCAGCCATATACAAGTTGTATAATATTTATATTCCTAAATTAATATAGTTTATGAGGTTTAGAGATGTTGTTTCTTTTGATTTTATGTTCAGGTAACAACATTTCCTTTGAGTTGTAAAATTCCATATTTATATTCCTTATTAAATGGATTTAAACATGCACAGTAAAGAGATGAAATGAAGCAATCATTTTACTAATAACAACTAATGCACCACAAGTGCCACCTATCAGTCATTTTGGCCAGCCAATCACGTTCCGCAGTAGTCCACAGATGGTATGCCTGGATACAGGGTTTTACCGTGAATTTTTAATGGCTACATCTGTAAATATTGTCTAAAAGTAATTATATGAAAAGTGTGGGACTAAGTCTAATATAAACTGTGCCCCTGCCCATCATGTCACAATGGTAGTTATGTGGCATTGCTTGTATTTAAATGTATTTTAGAAATGGATTCATCTTTAGTTGTTCTAATAATGAAACATAACATGAATAATTCATGCCTGATATAATCACACCACAATAAGTGTGCAAGCTAAATTGTGGCAGATCGAAATGTGTGAGCCACGTTCTTTTATTATGCTTAAAAGACATAGCTCGTGAAAAGTACTAAAAATTACAGATTTTGTGCTTGGTAACACCTCAAAGGGTTGTGCCATAACTTTACTGCAACAATAAAGAGTAGGGATAGGGCTCTGGACCACAGTCATAACTGGAATTTCATGGGTTCAAATCAAATCAAAGGTTTTGAGCATAGTTGTTTTACCCTCAGGCAAAGTACTTCAATTACGCTGCTGTAGTATAATGACCAGCTGTGCAAATGGATACTAAGTTAAGCTGCTTTGGATAAAACTAAATTACTATTATTATTGCTAATTATAATAACTTCAGTACTAAAGACATTTTAAACACTGTGGTAAAGCATTAAAGGTCATACCAAACAATGCAATCAGCTGTCAACCCTGAAATAAGTGAGTAGATCTCCTTGTGTACTAGAACACCAACAGAAGCACTTTTGACTTGCAGTCATGTCCTGCACCTAGATTTCATGTGCATGTCATTGGGAGATAGGTGGAAATATGCTTTGACTCCCAGCTACATGAAATTCCTACTTAATTCTGCATCTGTATGACTTCAGGGATGTATTAATTGATATGATGAATTTATGTATGCATTGGGTTTCTAATTAACTGATCACACGTTTGGTCTATAGACGTGATTAATATGTTATAAAATATAATAGGTGTCTCATACCTCTAACCCTCGAGCAAGGGTTTGGCTTAGGGATGAAGTTAGTGTATATTTGTTTTACTATGGACAGCTCATTTGGTCATAATTGATTAATGCTTAGTGGAGAAATCACTACATAATCTGTGACAAACCACATATAAACCACTTAAAGCCTTGTATAATATCAAGGTATTGGTTCCATATACCAGATGTAAGGATCTAACAGGTCTTTATTTCTTTATGTTTTGTGAATTATTGATGGCTGGGAATGACTATAATATTTTATGTATGTAGTCCACTGTCGGATAGTCTGCTTAAACATTTATGTAAATAGAAGAGTAGGGAATGAGAAACACCACAGATACCTTAAATGTCAGCAAGAGTAACCAAAAATTCCGAAGTGATAAGACAACAGGCACATTTTATTTTGTCATTTTTGTAGAATGGATTACATTTATACTTGCTCTTTCATTCATACTGCTTACATTTAGATGCATGTATTTTATACTATACAGTATTTCAACAGTGATCTTGTGTCACTGATTGAGACAGGTGCTTCATTATCTCTGAAAATTATATTGAAAAGATGTGTAACTGTACTGTAATGTAATTATATATAATGTAATTACTATAAATTACAGTATATTTGTCTTAGAAGAACACACATGGAAGTTGCCACACAAATTTAAATTTCTTTAATAGTAGATAAAATACATTTGGAATTAATTTAACTTGGAAAACAATCAAAAGTACATTATAAACAAGAGCATCATAGGAAAGATGAGGGAGTGAGGGAGATAATTCAATGAGATGGGAAATATAGAAGTGTCCCTGAGTTAATGCATGAATAGTATAATTATATGGAGAAGCACTGATTATCTGCCATTTGGTACAGACGGGAACTGCTGAAAATCTCACAATATAATGGCAAATTAATGGTAATCTACCCACTGAGGTATGAAGTTCAAGGTTTTCTGTCTAATTCAATCCTTGTAAATATGATGCAATACAAAAAAAATGTTTAAGCATAAGGTTTTCTCTCAATTCAATTTTCCCTTAACATGTGTATCGTTTTACTTTTCATTAATAATAATGTTTCTTTATTAGCCCTATACAATTTCTTGCATCAGGAATTCATCTTTTTGCATACCCCAGCTTTTCTCCATGGAGACACAGACAGGGAGAAGCTAGGGGTCAGAGCGCAGGGTCTGCCATTGTACAGCACTCCTGGAGCAGTTAGGGTTAAGGGCCTTGCTCAGGGAGCTCAATGGAGTAGGATTCCTCTGCCAGCCACAGGATTTGAACCAGCAACCTTCCAGTCACAGGCGCAGAGCCTTAGCCACAGAGCCACCGCTCCGCCCAATTTTCACAGAAGAGATCTTTGGTTTCTTCTTAATGCAATTGATTTTAATTATTGTATGTTTTTAAGTAAACAGTAATATATGCAAAATTTAAAATTAAGGTCTTTGAAGGTCTCCTCGCTTAATGTAAAATTTAATGTTACTGTTATTTAAAAAGAGAAACCATTCCAAAAAACTCAAAAGGTTCAGAAAGATCATCAGACATTCACTGGAATATACTGTACTAAAAAGCTTCAGTGCAAACAGTTCCAATTGATAATTGAAAGTGGCATTAAAGGAAAGTGTAGAAATTAGTTTCACATGTTTTTTCTTGAACTGTATATGTTCTGAAAGAGCAGGTCTAAGTCAGTATGTCAATAAAAGATATGAAGAAAACCAATAATTATTTTATAAACACCCAACCTTAGAAAGAGTGAGGTTAGTGGATGATCTTGGTATAAAAAATTTAGCAGACTTCAAAAAGCAAAATACAGTACCTTCTACAGTACATCATTAAATATCAAATATCATTCTGCATAAATGGCTTCAAGGGCCCATTTATGATTACAGTGAAGATTAATTCATTGCATTTCTACAGCACTTATAATCTCAATGGATCCCAAAGCCCTTTACAAATAGGAGGAAACCTACTTCATCCATCACTGAAGTACAGCAAATACATGGGTGAGGTGCAGCACTTATTATGCACCAGCAACACCATAGCTGGTTCTGCTGAAAAAGTGAGAATTAAGTTGAACTAAGAAGGAACTTTAGATAAGCTGAATTGTGCAAACTTAAGTTTTAGTTCAGTTTAGCTAGAACACTTAGAATAACATATGTAAACATACAAAAAGTGTCATGATTTACAAATAATTAAGTTTTGTGCAAATTTCATGCGCTGAAAGACACAGCCATTGTGGCCAAGTGAACACAATATGAACATGAGGAACAAATTCAAGGTTTATTCTATGCTGAAAAGAGGAGAAAGGAAACACAATGTTTCGGCTGTGAGAGCCGGGTGTGAGATTGTGAACCTTGGGGCTGCCCTCACACCCGAAGAAGGCTCAACAGCTGAAACGTTGTGTTTCCTTTCTTCTCTTTTCAGCATGGAATAAAACTAACTTGTTCCTTTGCAGCCTACTCATGCTGACACAGCTAGCTACTTGAACTACAATATGAACTTGTCCTCAAATCCACATTGTGCTCCACAGAGCCAAGATCTACACAGTATTTTTTAAGCTTAGATATATGGCTATAGAGATCACCCAATTGCTGTATACATGCAAAATAATAAACAATAATTTAATCAGTAAAATAAAGTAACTTTATTGTGTACAGTCTGTTACAAAAAGTGTAATCAAGGCACATTTTTGGAGATTTTATTAATCCCGAAAAGATCATATGATCAAGGACATCTTAGGTAATCCTACCTGGGTATGTTTTCACCCTTTGTCACAAAGCAATCCATTTCCCATTTGTTGTTTCTGACAGTAAGATTATTTTTTTTCTTTTCCTTACTTACAGGTTGAGCAATACAATAACCCTCCAATTAACCTCACAATTAACAATGTTAATAACATGACGCTGCACTATGATTTTAATAATTCTAAAACTAACTACATCATTATTAATTTAAATATTATACAGTTACATCACTGAATTTCATAAAACAAATTCATAAAATACTTCACATACAAAAGAAAATCTTTCATTATGCATTTTGCTTGTATGGTCATTTGCCCCATCGATGAGAATACAATGTAAGTTGCTGGATGTTGAAATTCCATGCACTACAGTCTACATCCCAGCAGATAGGTCTCTTTTTGTATTTTGGCATAATTAACTAACATGCTATTTACCTTTGTTTCCTTATGACTTTGAATTTCAGACACATGCAATCTGTCTTTCAAGACTACATTAATGGCACATTTAAATGCCAATGGCATTAGATTGTTTTCCAGTATTGGTTGCCTAGTAACCTTGTTGCTGTTACTCTCTGATTAGGTGCTCATGAACATCAAGCAAAGGCTGTTTGGACACTTGATTTGTTTTTTTCAACCCTTGTAATTTTTTTTGCTTGTTACTTTGATTTTAGGAAATTCCTTTCAAATATGTTGCAGGATACAAAATATATCTGTGTTACTGTGATTACAACACTTTCTTCGAAGACATCTTTTAAAGAAAGAGGAGGGTCCATCATTTTCTAGTCTCCTCTAAAGGCCTTTTTTAATCAACAGTTCTAAATTCCAAATCAGATTTATTGATGCTTCACAAGAAGATGTGTAATATTACAGAAAAAAATATACAATAACTATTTTATCAATCTTTTGTTGATACAGTTTAACATGAAATGTTCATGATTTGGGTATGCCATTTTAAGAAAGACCAGATAATGTAGGGAAACAAAACTATATGAGATATATTTTTCTCTTACAAATGCAATACTTATTTTCACTGATCAGATAATGGCATACAATAGAGCAAATTAGATATTATATTTTAACCTATAAAAGGTCACAACAATAATCATATGACAACTCAAGAGTCTTAGTTACTATTCAAATTATTTCTTAATTTATGCATTCAGCTTTTAGCCTTGTAATACATATGCCTTATATGTACTGCATGAACAATTCAATTGCATTAAATATATTTTGCCTGACTCAGAAAATATATATATATATTAATAATACTGAAGTGTTCAATTTAATCTAAACAAGAATGTGAAACTCAAAAAAGAAAGTAGGCCAGAGCATACACAGAAATTAAATGCAAGTGCATTTAGGACAGAAAATAGGGCAGTTCTTTACGCAGATTTCTGGGGTTTTGGAACAAACTACCTAATCTAGCTGTGGAAATATATTGACTGTGATCTTTTTAAAATGTAACATAGTAGTAATAATAATATATTGCACATAAATGGGACACTTGCAAATCAATTTCTAATTTATTGAGCTGCAGTATATGTGAATATTTGTCATCCTAGAGTTGATTGTAGTTGATTGTAGGTCAAAGAGAATTCTCTGAAAGTCTTACCTGTGTTTATAAAGAGGATCTTTGCAGCAGCTTCAGCTCTTATGCAGAGAAAATATATTAGAAATCTAACAAAGACAGTAAATGCAAGGGTAGACATGTAAATTCTTTTTTCATCATGTTATTCCGGATAAATGATTACAGTAGTGAGTGTTGGTATCTAGTAATGTATCTTAAAGTCACACTAGTGTTAATGTGACATTGAGTATTTGTAAAGGGATTTCAAAGTGTTTTTTTACAATCATTTGTTTACATTGTTCTGTATTGACTGACTGATGTGTTTGAGGAGTCATACTTTAATTCTATTGAAAAGAACACAGCCTAAATCACCTCAGTTTTCTTTTTATATTTTAAGAACTTTGTTCTATAAATGACAGGTTTCAATGTTACCTTTTTTCATCCAGTCCAGATGGTTTCCAGAAGATCAGAATCAGTTTTAAAGAAAATGTTTGTGGTATTTACCATTTAAGACAAAGTTTACAAAGCAAAATCAATAAACTCTTATGTGAAGGCATATAATCTCACAAAATCCACTAAATAAAACATTGTGCTAGGAATAAAGGTTAAATTAAACATTATTCTCAAAGACAGATCTTCACAAATTATTACATTCTTATTTTGTTTTTTCTGGATAAGAATCAAATACAGTACCAGTAGCTACTCCTTTGCATTGCATGACCATCGTATAGCAGGCTGATTGCTCCCCAGTGCAACAAACAGTTCTCAAAATGTGTAGTAGATACCAGGATATATAAAATAAATCACTTTCTTGTCTAAAATTCAGCAGCCAGAATCCTGACCAGGTCTAGTGCAAATGATCACATTACTCCTATCCTGGAGTCCTTGCACTGGCTTCCTGTCAAATTCCGTGTGCTTTAAAATCCTCATGCTCACCTATAAGGCTCTGCATGGCTTGGCACCTCAGTACCTGTGTGAACTATTATCGCCCTACTCCCCACCTCGCAACCTTTGCTCTTATAATTCTGGTCTCCTTACTGTCCCCCAAGCCCATCTACATTGTATGGGTGACAGGGCCTTCTCCTGTTACGCCCCCAAGCTCTGGAACTCTCTGCCCAAGGATATCAGAGAGTCACCTTCTCTAAACTCCATCAAATACAGACTCAAAACCTTCTTCTTTAGAAGAGCCTTTACTTAACTGGTTACTATTCTTCACCCCTCTGCTTTTCTTAGTACCACCATCCACGGTCTCCTCTGTATATTGTAATTGTGTTTTATCTTGTGTATTCTTTTTATTTATTGTTGTTGTCATTCTGTAAAGCGCTTTGAGAAGCCACCTTCAAAGGCGCTATATAAAATAAAGTTTATTACTATTACAGAGCTTAACCATTGTGGTGAAAAAGTTGTAATGTTTAGTTCAGAAGAGGTAAACCATTATATTGAAAACATTGCTAACAATAAAAGGTTAAGTACACCCAACGATGCAAATTCCAACACACTTTTCACCATGTTATTTTTTGTAGTTTCACTCTGAGATGCCACCTCAGGAGTAAATAAAAATATTTTTCTGGGCAGTCATAAATTGCATGTCATATGTATATTGCACCCAAATTTTGAAAAAAGGCTTTAGTAAATTTTTCTCTTTCAAACAGAACATTCACAAAAAGCCCATTTGCTTGAAAACTGTACACTCAAAATCTGCTTGCACTTTATTTAAAAAAAAATACAAATGGTTTCTAAGGAATAGCAAGACTTTCTGTTAGTTTTTTTCAGCAGTTTTAAATGCATTTGTCTATTCACTCAGGAAAGTGCTGGAGTTTTCCATAGTAACTCATTATTTTCATTATTACATAATAACTTTCAATTCTAATACTTAATAACCATTAAATTTGCATATAAAGTATTATGAAACACCTGTATCTGATGTAGTAGCATATAAAAGCATTCATGTCATACCATGTGAAGCAATATTTAAAATTATTGTTGTGATACTTTTTACGAGAGCATAGCATGATGGCTGGAACTGGAGTTTATCTTAATTAATTCCTTGTAGAGAACATTTGTCATATTATGCACTTTAAATCCAATCCAGATTTTATACCGATTTTTGCCACATAAAAAGATTTTAGTCAGACAACAAAAAGTTACAGGTGAGATGACTACTAACAGATACATCATAAAAAGGCAAGAACCTGATAATATGACACTATTAAATTTGATGAAGGCTTTACGTTTGGGAGAGATGACAGCAACCGAGGTCTGCTTTACCTCTGTTATTTTAACTTGTAATTCTCCATGACATAAGGTCCTGAAAAACTACAAGTACAACTGTAAGCTTCACTTTCTTGCTGTGACTATTAAACTTTATCACTCTATTACACTCTTTCTACTGTACATCCCTTCTCCACCCCATTTCCATCTTCCCAACCGCAGAACAGGAAATTGCAACGCAATATTTAGTATTTTTTAGTATTTTAACGTTGATAAGTTTTACAACCAAAAAGTTAAGAAACTTGCATACAATTAATTGTAGATACTCAACTAGCATTATAAAACAGTACATTGCATCATCTTTCTCAGTTTACCTGGTGTCTGTACTTTCTCCCTTGCTTTACAGAGCTATTTAGCATATTATTTTAGTTTCCATGAACTCTTGATTAATTCAGCACTGTACTTTTCTTTTATTTGTTGTACCCATGAATCTACATTTAAATTAAGCTTAGGCTTCATAGGGCCCATTACAATAAAAACAATTTAATCAAAATTTAACTGCAAATAATCCTGTGATTCATGCTTTAGAACAAAATACTAATAAAGTACTGGGATAAAACTAGTAAGTTCATTATTACAATTTGTATTTTTTAGGTGCATTTTATAAATTATTTCAATTACTCAATCTCAAAAGGTACATATTGCCCCCTAAATGTAACTAAAAAATGGTATTCAATCAGTTAATTAATCTCTTCAGATTAATCAATTTAATATTATTTCTATTCCCAGAAGTAACATTAAACAGACTAAAATACTGTTCATATATTAATATTTAACGAACACAAAATAATAAAAAATAATCCAAATGTAATAAATTCTTATATAGTATTTCTAATATATATCTACAAGTAATGCATTTAGTTGTTAAACACATATTTAATACTCCATGTAAAATGTCGGAAAAAAGCCAATTCTGTATGTTTACAGTATAAGGCAGGATTGACAACACACAACCGCTGTCACTTAGGATGGGATGCCTAAGAAAGGGACAATTTAGGATAAATGTTTAGGATACACCATTTATAGTGGAGGTGAGAGGAGAAAGTAACAAGTGCCAGAGAAAAACCCACCAAACAAAGAAGTAATACAAAATATCTAGGCAGAAAGGTGACTGAGGAAGCAATCAAACCTAGGACCATGGATCATAAGCTGCCACACCATGCCATTAACCAAAAGTAATACATTTTTTTTTCACTTTGGATAGAGTACCATGCTCTTAAAATATCATTAATGTTTCTATGGGCAACCGACTGCACTGTGTGCATATTAATATCTTAATATTTAGTAGCCTTAGTCTTGTTACAAAGAGATGCAGGTGCACATTCCTCCCATACAATATTATGTTGTATATTTTTATTTTATGATGTTAGATACTCACACTCAATAACAGTGAGAAAAACTGGAAAGGGGTATAGCAGACATTGCCTTTAAAAAAACTAAATATTCAATTACAGGATCAATGTAGTTGCTTCTGTATTCACATCTACTAATAATTATAATGCAATATAATGAGAATGAACGTTGTATGTTTCCATATGAAATAGAAACACTGGAAGCTGGAAGAATATTTACAAATACAAGACTGTTAATAAAGCATCTCCTAAAAGAAGGGGGTGGAAAATAGTTTATGGACTACAAACAATAAGTTTTTTCTTATTTGTGTGAAGTTATTACTTATCTGTTGCATACTATATTGTTACAAGGAACAAAATAAGTAGCAGAGTTCACAAAATTTAATGAAAAAACATTTTTAAAAAACTTACAAAGTATAAAAAATGTGCTACTTAGATGGTGACTGTATATAATAGGTCACTCCAAACACTTTAATCATTTTTTTTTATTGAGTAAGCAAATTTGTTTGGGAAATGTGAAAAAACACTTTTGCTTTTCTACAGCATAGAAGATTTGTATTTGAGGACTCTCAAAAGACTTCAAAATTAAATTGGTAAACCTTGCTAGAGAACGTACTGAATATTTTCAATGAATGAGGGGACAAAATGTTTCTGTAAGTGGTGCATTTGCAATGTAAGATTTAAATAAGCAAAAAAAGTCAACCATTGAATTAATCAATGTACTATTCATATACTGAAGATTTTTGGTAAGCATTCAGGAGTTTATATTATTTTACAACTACTTTCAGTATGATATTTGTTCTGGTTAATAGAGATAAAATTACATAAGAACATTTTACCGTTATTAAAAATTTTTCAGAGGTTGTTCTTTTAGACAGCTGCATTTTGCTTCAGCACTTTGTGGAAACCTAATACTACACAATATAACACCTTGCAGCTAGAGACTAAGAAGCTGTGTGGTACACTCCCTGACTTTGCAATAATGCACAATGAAGTGTTGCACTAAGAAGAGTTTTGCTCTCTCAGTGAATTTGACATTTATGCTGCAAATGTGTTATTTCATAATCTTTCATTTCATAACCTTATAAGTTAAAATAAAATTTACAAAAATTGCAGTTTATGGCATCAGCTTGTATTGTATATTTAAATTTAATTTTTGAAAGCAGTTACAATTGGCAGCCATATGTATAAATAGGAAGAGAGATGCACTACACCATTTCAATACTGCCTGTTTTACATTGGTAATCATTAGAAACACTAGTAATAATTTGTCCTTTTCAATATAAATTGTGAAAACTCTATGATATCTACCTGCAGCCTGGCATAATACTCTGTTAACAAGCCTTCCGGGTGTTGTTTAATACCATACCATTTCTTTTAAGATCTCAAGCACAAATTAATGGCAATTTTCTCTTTGAATTTATTTCATGGGATATACTGTAGTCCTCCAAAACATTTCTTTCTTACATGCTGATAATTTAGCAGATAGATAAGAGATTTGATCTAAGCTTCATGTTAAGCCTTTATCCTCTATTTTTTGCCATGACTTTTCTGTTGTTTTTAAACACAAAAAGTAAGCCATTTCAGCTTCCCTCTGTTCTGATAATATATTTTCATAGTTTCGATCCTCCCTTTTCTCTCCATCCATTTTCTCAACTTTTATTTCTGTAACTATTGGTGCTGTCCTTTATTTTATCTTGTGAACTGAGGCTTTTAGTGGGTGGTACAGTAACAAAATAAGGGAGTATAAGACACAGATGAAGCAAGAAAAGAGATTGGTAGTATATTGGTAGTGTAAAAGGTACAGTACAGCAGAGAAGAATAGATACCTCTTTTACAGGCTGAAGTACTGTCACGTAGCAGTTCCTTCCGGGCCCTATGCGGACGACGCGATCCAGAATAGTGAAGATACAAGAGGGAGAAAGTCATGCAGGAAAGGGTCAGGATACAGGGGGGCATGTCCAAGGTGAGCTGGTGTCCTGGGGAAGTGAGTCCGGGCGAACAAACAAAGCCAAAGTGCAAACAAGGAATCCAAAAGGGAGAGAAGAGTCCAAAGCCAGGAGATCCATCCAGGGGTTAAAACCATGAGCCGGGTCTGGACCGGCGGGGCAGGGGAGCAGGAACAGAAAGTTAAAACCATAATGGAGCCAGACGCAGCAGGACCCCGGGTCATGATGCGGAAATCAATGAGGAACTAGGAGTGAGGTCCGCGTCTGGCTTTTAAGGGGGAGCGGGAATAGGGAACAGGTGCAGACAATGGGAGGGAACAAGGAAGGGCTGGAGCGCCCTTAAGAGGAGGGGTTAGCAATCGTGACAAGTACCGAACAGAACAAGACCTCTGTGTCTCCATACACCTCCATGATTCTTTGCACCTTATTGTCTATGTGAACCTCCTTATATATAGTGTGCTTCCATGAACTTAGCTTTATTGCTTGCCATTTTTGCACCTCTTTGCTCTCTGTGCACTTCGGTACACCTCTGCTCTCTGGTACACCTGAGCTTCTATTCTGATAAAAAATTATAGTCCCTTCCAGTGACATACAGTCAGGGTCTCTGACTGCTTGAAGTCTTCTGTTATTTTGTGCAATTCTTCTTAGCAGCCCACTGGTTGCTGTATGATGGACAGAAGAAGGAATCCACATCTTATCCACTTCATAACAGTTTGACTAATGAGCTTTCTGACTGCTTTTTCATATACTCTAGGTGGCCTTTTATTACCTGAAGTAGTCCTTTCAAAAGAAGAATAAAAAAGACACATATAGAAGAAGGGACACAACATATCAGGACACAACAGGTTTAGCAATCTCTGCTTGTCTGCCTAAAGATTACATTGCAATTATGATTATGTACTAATTGGCAAGAAGCTTCCTTAAGATGAAGGCTATTACTCCTGCATTACATGACTGGTGGCAGTGCCTCTAGTACATGAGAAGAAGATGCACATGCAACTTGCCAATCAGATGTTGGTCCAGCCACCTCCTGCATCCTCAAAAGCAAATTCTATACACTTGTTCACCCTGTATCTTGCCAATGCATTTTCAATTATCCGAGAGCCCTAGGTCTGCTTTTGCTCAACTTAGTCCATATACTGCAGTTTCTTGTTTTCTCTTTGATTCCTCTGCCTTCACTTAAAGACAAGCTCCCAGTCTTGCTTTTCCTGAGAATACTTTATACTAGCATAAGGAATTCTATTCAAATGTTGCACACAGCATGGCACTCCAAATGACCAAACTTGCTCAGATAAAGTAAAGGTCAGTAAAGGGGAGCGGCAGTCCCAATTTCTCAAACCAGTTTTTAATTATCTGTAACAATATAAATCAATTGAAACTATCTCAGAATTTTACAAATTTCAAGTTAATTGTAAAATTGTGAACTTTGTGAAAGTACCGTATGGTTGCCATGTTGTCACAGGCAGATGAGAATCCACTGGTCTCAGTACAGGTAAGAGTGAGAGTTCGAATTGTGACATGAGAATGAGTGTTTGCATGAATTGTGATGTGAGAGCGGCCCTTCTTGTTCACTAGTCGCTCTAAGCAAATAAGAAACATGGTCTTCTAATAACATTATTATGAGTCTCTTGACTCCAATTCTGGGGATGGAGGTGGATTGGGAAGAATTCTGAGAAAGTCACACAGCCATGTCTTCACTGCGCCACATGGTAGTTGTACAGAACAGTGCAGTCCTGCCTCAGATTATTTGAAAAAATAAAAAGTGTTACACAGAACTGTTTGCCACACCGTGATAGTTGTTGTAGTATGTTGCATGACATCTCGTGCACTTTAAATGGCTACATCTGTAACTGTCTTTTCTGGTCTATTTTTGTAATGGTGGTTCTGGAAGATAACATAAACCTGTGACAAGGGAAGAGTAGTCCTAGCACCCTTAATAATTGCTAGCTGGCATAGTCAGCTACAAAACAAAAGTAGTTCCTGCATTTAGGGGCCTCATTCCACGACACTATCATAAGATAAGTTTTTATATTAAAGTGTCTGACTACTTGTCAGTTACAGTTAAAAGAAGTTCAAGTTAAATCTATTTTAAATTTTAAATTTCACATAAGTGATATATTTATATATTTAAACGTAATTAAAGTTCTAAATACTTGAAAGCATCATACCCTATTATACACAGTTATTCATCACATTATTATTTTAAAGTAATGCAACATAATTTTATTTCCTCTATTAAGAAATATTAAGTTTTATTTTTTGTGTGCCCATTATGGTGGAATACAGAAACACATCCATCTACATAATTTTTTGTAAGTAAATTGAAAAGATTAGAAAATACTGAACACATATTTGAAAGCAGTTGTATAACACAAATAAAATGAGAAAGAAAAAGATTTAACGGATACTAAAATGAAGCCAAAGGGAAGTGGTATAACTACAAAAAGGAAGAAAAAGATGAGCAATATCACAACATGGTAGTCTGAGTTGAAAGGGATTTTTTCACTTAAAAGGGGCATTTTTTATACATTAAATGAAGGTTGATGTGGTGAATGAGGTCAGTATCTGTAGCAAGAAGGTTAATAAGATTTTTTTGAAACTTTAAATCACCAGAGTAATGTGAAATGACCTGTAAGGTTAAAACACTTGTTACAACTTCTATCTTCGACAAAGAAATGGACTTAAACTGGTCTGCTGTAAAAATGCTGGAAATGCAGGGAAGTATGCATTGCACTTACCAACGTGTAGTAATAATTGTATAACTATCAGAATTAACAGATTTATGTATATTTCTTGATAGGTTTTTTTTTAATGTGATAAAATTTGAAATTTTAGTGTTACACAAGACTGCTTAAAGTAAATATCTGGTATTACACATTGAATTGAGATTTATTTGACCACAAACAAATTGTGATTAAATGATCTTCAGAGCTACTGCTAAACCACTATAAAAAGTGTGATATTTATTATACTGTATGTAAAGAAAGTTTATGGCATCCTTGGTTAGAAATCTAAATTAAGTTGTAATACATGCTATACAGTACATTTTTGACATATTTTAGAATGTCTGTGAAGCAGATACAATACATGTTTTGAAGGTAAATGTAAAAAAATACAAGTTGCAAGTTGAACAGACCCCTTTGGAGAGGCATAAATCTCTCACTCATATCCCAAAAGCTGGAGGCAACAACAATTTGAGTATACTCACTTGACAGATCTCTGAACGATTGAAGCTGCTGGTGCTTGAATTCAATGAGGATCTCATTTTTAAATGGTCTTGTCTTTTTCCAGAGTATCTGAGCATCACCAAATTCTAAAGCTTACTGAAAAGAAAAGACAGAAATAATTGCACTTAAAAGCACAACACAATATGTGAAAAGGGTGTATTTTAAAACAAAATCCAAGCATATTGCATATGCTAACAATATTGTGAGGATAAATGAATGAAGTAACTGTAGAGGTGTAAGAGACCAACTGGTTTGTACTGTTGATTTGAAAATTTTGAAAATTATAGTGGAATGTTCTGAAATAGGATTGGATAATGCATATTCTGAAAAAAAAAACTAAAGCAATGTACTCATTTCTAAATACTTTACAGGATCATGGGGTGTTGTTTTATATAATATATTTAGTTCTTATTTTTTATGTTCAGCAGTTCTTGTTACTGCCATACACAGGCAATGTCTGTAAAATAAGCCCAACATTGTGAATACAACTAGTGACATGGAAGAGAAAAGTTCACCTTCTAAATCCACTAGTTCCCAACAGAGGGCCTCAGAGTCGAGAAAACCGTCCCACTCGCTCTTCCCTGAAAGCCGTGTGAATATCTCTCACCAATAACACCTATTACCTTAATTGAGAGGATTAAAGGCTCATGCCAAGAGCTCAGGTGCACCCTTTCTCTACACAAAAAAATTACAGAGCCTTAATGTTTGCCCTTAACTTCAGAAAAAAGAGCCTTCAACGTAATGATTTCATATACCGTCATTAGACATTAAGCCAGCAAACAGGGCAGCCTAATATACCATGCATGGTCACAGTCTCTCAAATTAACTTGAACATATGTAATTCTTACTTGTTTGTTATTGACTTTAAAAATGTCTGGACAGGTTTCTGATAGGTAAGTATACTTAGCATACTTTTTATACTTTATTTCTTTGTTTACTTTTTTAACATTAAAATGATAACTATTTTATTTTAATAAATAGAAAATTGTTTATGCTCATAATATGGAAATCTTGGTAATACTGTCTGTGACTGTGGTGTCGTATATGTGCTTGGACTTAGACTTTGTGCTCAAATCTACTTTTTTTTTCTAAAAACCTAATCTGAACAATCTAATGAGATATTACTAAGTGAAAAATCAACACAAATTAATGATTTATTGTACATGAAAACTCAGTTACATTCTAAAACAAAATGCAACAAGATTGCCTTATCTTCTTTTTATCTACCTAATAAACAAAGTTTCAATTTATCACCTCTCCCATACTTCTTTTCACATATTTTCCCTGCTTCGGACTGGAAAATTCAAGCCAATGTAACAAATCATAAATTAAATTAAGAAATTTAGATCTCAGATGGAATGATGGCCAAGAGTAAGAAATCCTGTTTAACAGTTTTAGTATTTATTAGAACAATTTGGAAGGATAATTTTAAAATACCATCTTAAATAAGATAATCCTTAAATCATCTCAAGCACAAAAACCTTTGCTACATCTTTTTTTATCTCCTACTAGTTTTCAAACAGTTACATGCTAGTCGAGAACATTTTGTGCTAGTGTGTGTCTTACTGTTCTTGAAACATTAAAGGGAAACCCATATGTTATTTTTACTTTTCAGAGTTGAAATGAATCAACAATGTTGAGTGCATTTAAATTCACAATGAAACTACCAAGTACATGGGAACAAGTACAACCTCCAATTTACATCATAAAAGAGACACATTTTCAATGTATGCCTAGTGCCATACTGCTGTCATGGTCTGCAATTCAGAACAAAGCAACAAAGTTTCTGAGGCTCTGTTCCATTAGAAACATGCTTAAGATCAAGGCAATATGTTTTTTAGAAACTTTTAAGTATTGCAAAAAAAAAGATCAACATGGACTCTCTAGCACAGCCAGAAGTCAATGCAACAGAAAAACACTGTGATAAATTATACATCTCATTAATTTGCATAATTTATTTAGCATTACTAGGAAGGAGGAGAAAATCAATTCTTTTAAATTATTATTTCCAGTTTCAAGCAAGGAGAGTGTCACCGACAGTTTAGGAACCAGGCATAAAGCAGGCAGGTACAGAGAAAGAAGAAAGATACAGAGGATGACAGGAAAGGAAGACAGAAGGCAAGAGCTCCTTGTCCAGAACATCAAGAGAGACCACACTCATGTTAAATATTTCAACCTTCTTAAGAGAGCTTCCCATTCTGTTATTTTTAGGAAACAGAGGTTTCCTGTATAAAGAATCACTGGTTTAAAACCAATGCATCCTGGTTTGTAGATGCATTTTTAAAATGGAAAGATAGGTTTCACATTCATTTTGTAGTATCCAATTTTAGAAATATAGATTGAACAATTAAGAAGTACTTTTTTTGGTTTAGAAGGCAGCTCTTCTTTTGTATTTTGTCTTGTGGCCTGTGTAGGCATTATATAAGAGTTTAGTACTTGGTAGCAGTCTGGGGTTTTCTGGATGGACAGGATGTAGTTTGTAAATAGTGTAACTTGTATGTTGTATGTTGATGTCGTGTTTTGTTTAGTGTGTCATTGTTATTGTCAATGGATATTTGTTTAACACAGTTTGTCTGCATTATTACTCTTTTCACCAAAGCTGTGACAGCGAACAAATAACTCAAGTGCCTCTAATTATATGAACAGTTTGGGTACATTTTTGGCAAAATCGTATAAAGTTGGGATTTATTATTATTGAATTAAGTTATTGATTAATCTACTCAGTTTATTTCTGATTTTTTTTATTTTCATAACTCCCTATTTGTAACAGTATGAAATTTCATTCTACTGTAATTTCACATGACGTGCTTATTATTAGGAAATATAACACAAAATAAGGAGTTGTACCATACAGTACAACATTTTGGGCCTCATTCACTTGAGATCCCTACATGTTTGATATTTGTTCATATAATCTGTGATGCTCAGTGACTGAGAGCTGTGATTTAACATTAATTGTTCATAAGATGGATAATGATAAAGCTATTATGATCTTGGAGGTCACTCTGCCAAAGTTGTCTAGCACCAGAGATGGAAGAATCTGAAGGTCACAGATAACAAACTAAATTTCCAGAAGAAGAAATTGGTGTCTATAAATTGCTGGGATGAATAAGCATTGGTTAAAATGTTATAGATTTGTTTGTTTCCTGGTCAGAATTAAATTGTGTGCTTTCTTTACCATCTCCATCTCAGGCACACAGTGCATGATAATGAGTCCCGCATGTGCAATATATGGTGCACTATTGGAATCATTTTTAATTGATGATTATTCTCATCTAATACATTCATTAGAGTTAGATTAGAGTAGCTTAGGGACAGCAATATAATACATTATTTACCAACCAATCACTAAGACAATTATATGCAAACTTCATGCAGTCTAAAGTACTAATTTATATGTGACTTATTATGTGTGTAGTCTTGAGCATTTTAGTATGCAGGCACACCACACATAAAGAAGTGTCCATTTTAGAGAACAAGTAGAAACATTTGAGTGGCTAGTGTCTTCTGTCACTTCTGTGACTGCTGAAAGGGAGTAGTACATAATTCCAATCAGCAAGCATTGGCTCTGCATCTGTCTTTGCAGTCCAGTAAGAGAAATTGAGGAATATGGTTACAGATAATCTTAAGAGGTAATGCATGCCAGTGGAGTTGTGGATATAGATATTCACACATAGTCTGAAGTTAGTTATGTATTCCTTTCCCACTAATTCTTACTTATTTGTATTGGTTCTCTCTGGACTAACTTTTTTATTTCATTAGTATTAGTTTCACATTTAGATTTCACAGTTTAAATAATAATTTAGTAATAAATGTAAAATGAAAAAAAAAAATTCTCACTAACTTTTCTTTCTCTCCAATGACTGTTTCTGGTCTTCTTATTTTCCTCTGTTTCCTATTTTCAGTTATTTATTAGTAGTTTTTTTTTTTTAATAGTGGTAACTGTACAAAAGGTGTTAATTTGAGGTATTGTAACAATTGTACATCCTTTTTACTACCACTGATGATATAAAGCTTGGCACACTTGCCAACTGCCTACTTTACTTGCAGATTTTTGATTGGAGGTGCCTCTTTGTTCTAGCTAAAAGACATTTGCCACGGAGCAAAGGAAGGAAACAGATATAATGTAAGTGATGGACTAATGGATTTGCTATCTTATGTTATTAATAAAAATATTTTTAAGTATAACAAAAAAATACATGTATATTATAGTATGATAAAATGTAATGAGGGTTGCAGGGTAGCACAGTGGTTAGGATAACAGCCCTGGGTTCAGTTCCTGGAGTGCTATCTGCATTGAGTTTGTATGTTCTCCCCATATTTGCATGGATTTCCTCCCACAGTCCAAAAATATGTCAGTTTGTTAATTGGCTTCTGTAAAAATAGCCCTAGTGGGTGAGTGCCTGTTTGTGTCTATGTGTGTCCTGCAATGGACTGGCCTAAGATTTTACATCCAGGGAGCTTCCTACCTTGCACCCAATGCTGGATATGGTCTGGGCCACCTTAACTCTGAATTGGATGAAGTGATGGTGACGGTGAAAATGTAATGAATATAATGACTTTTCCATCTGACTAAGGGGATCCCTCAAAAGATTTGCCATTCTATTGACTTTTCATTGTGAGACATGTTAAAGAAAAGCTGGACAGTCATTTCACTGTTTTTAAGTAGGGTATGTCAAAGGGGCTTTTGGGGTTGTTAGTAATTAACTGTAAAAGGGTTTTAATCAGGGGTGCATTCACCTGTCTTTTTTGTATATGTGAGTGTAGAGATGGAATTAGTGTTTTGTGTTGACTTACAGGACTGGACTGGGATGGACTATTATTGTAATCTGGGTGATAATTAATTGTATCTATTTCTATGTCAAAGTAGGTAACAACGAAAGGTTAATTCCACACTTAAAAGTAGAAATAAACAATGTTTCATCTGTTGAACTTCATTCATTTGTACAGACCTAAGTAGTCTCCTTTCATTTGTTACCATTCTTATATTCTTATTGTCTTACATAAGTAAGAATCTAATGAATAAATACTTTAATACTTTAATTTGAACAACAACTTTAATGCCATAAGAATAATTATCCCTAGTTATAAGCAGGTCAAAATCAGATATACTCAGAGCTGATATAAAGCTATACATATTTATCCATCTGTACTCTCTAATGATTTAATTGTCACAAGGATTCAAGACCTGAATGGTCATCAGCAGAGTTCCTAGTAAGATTTACTGGTGTTTTTTTAATTACTTCTGAAGTGGTTGTCTGTATCCTTTCACACAGATTCAAAGATAGTTAAAATATTCCATACTTTTCCTGGAGTTCACTGCCCACATTTTCATTCCTTAAGCTTCTTTTCATATTCATTCTGATAGTTAATTTCCATTGATGATTTTTCGCAACCCTTTTGCCTTATTTACCTACACACCTGAAGAAGACAACACTAAGGCTTCCATGTTAGGACATACTTTGCCTTCCTCAAAACTCTCTCCTCCAAAAGTATGTGTCCTGTGGCCTGCTTTGAAAATTCCTACTTCCTCCTCCATCATCAGATAGTATCACATAATTGATCTTTGGTTGCCATAACCATTGTATAAGTAACACAATCATAAAAGTCTTAGCCTAGTCAACTTTGTCATTGGATGAAACCATTTGTCATAATTTCTAAGGAGAATTGAAAAGGAAGATAAAAAGACATTTTCTGGACAGATTAAACATGGTAATCTTCTTTAAGTTATATAAATAGGGAACAATTAGTACAACAACATTAACAAAACAATAAAGGTATTGTTAAACACAGCAGGTTGGTCCATGTGTTGTCAATTGATAAACTCACCCGATAAAATGTTCAATTAAAACTGCTTTTAAAATAAAAAAGGTTTTCACCTAAATTATTGTAAATAATTTGAATTATTTTAATACAATGACTGTAGACATTAATGTTACATTATTGACTCAGTATTGTTCATTTCAAGGAAATGTTCTATATTTAAATTTGTTGAATAATAACTATACTACTGTCTTGCAGTAATATCACTATTCCTTCATTCTGAGATTTTGAGTTTTGCAGGAGGAAGGAATGACATTTGGAAAGGGAAGGAAGGGAATCAAATATGGATGTCATGGAACCACCAAAGCATTGTAACATTGTATTCTACCTTCTCTTTATTGGTTATTGTTTTTACTTTATAGTTTGAAATCAAACTCTATTTGTTCTTTTCCAGAAACAATACACTCACACAGCTTTTCTGATCACTGTATATAAAGTATCTACACAGTACTATGAAGCCTGACATAGGCTTGTTTTGCACTTTGGAATTTGATTTTTTTTGCAGGAACTTAATTTTTGTGGACTTTTATTTTTATCCCTGCGACCTTATCCCACTCTGTGGATGTCAAAAAAACAAAAAGAATCACATGACATGAATATTCTGTGCACCTTACTATGTCACACTAGCATATTCACTGGAAATGTCTAGTCAACTAAAGTTAGCACTGCACCTTAGCTCTACACATAACTATTTTTAGGAGGGGGCGGTGAAACATGACATGAGGTGTCATCCAGCAGGAATTAGATGCAAAGAATCCAGCAGCCTCTTACCAAGCCTTTATTCTTTTAAATAAGCACTAAACAAGCCGTCCTGTACATGTCAGTATCTATACAATGGGACCCGCTCCAGTTACTCTACATCTCATATTTTGCAACCTTGGTGCACAACTTCTAGAATATAGTTTTCCACTTTTTCAGTTTTTACCAAGTTCATGGAAATTTTAAAAAATGCACATTTTAATCAAATTAAATTAATTTAAAAATGTAAATTTAATTAGAAAGATTTTTACTGATTAATGCACATTTTTCTTTAAATTCTGTCAATTGTTTTCTTATTATCACCTAAGTCATAATCACCTAATGTTTTGAAGTGTAGTCCTGAAGGTAGAGTAGTTCTGAAATGTAAAACTCACTGAACATATAGTTGAGTTACTCAGAAAAATAATAATATAAGGCAATGCTTATTAATAAGACAGAATTAAGTGCTGCTGTGCTTTTCCCAGTGAGGACCCTCTCTCATCTCATGTTGGTGCTCTGATTTAGCGATGTTTGTCTTCCTGATAAGGAACAGTTCCCAGGTTGGGATGTAACCAAATTATGTAATCATGATAGATGCCTACTCTTGATGCCTGGTTGTCTAGTGAGACTCTAAGCAAATCTGGATTATGGTCCTAGAGTCAGAGGTCATGGTCAATCATTCCTCAAGTTTTCAGGACATCCGAATGTCAATGCTGAGCAAAGGCAGAATGAAAGACCTGGAAATATATAGTCCCAGGGAGAGAGAAACACCGGAAGGACAGCAAAGAACCAGAAGTGAGAGACAGAACAGAGAAGGAGCGCCCTCTGGCTGCAGAGGGCGTGACAGTACTGCCCTCCAGTTAAAATGCTCCTTCGTGCACCCTCGCACTCCTTAAAAACTCATCTGAGCAATTTGGCTATCTGACAGTCAC
Source organism: Lepisosteus platostomus (assembly GCF_059453375.1). NCBI lineage: Eukaryota > Metazoa > Chordata > Actinopteri > Semionotiformes > Lepisosteidae > Lepisosteus > Lepisosteus platostomus. The sequence goes on from NC_142618.1 coordinate 55,904,739, forward strand.
GTGACCCCCAGTGCTCTAGTCTGGGTGTTGGGACTTTTTCCCAAGTGCCAAGCAAGAGAGAGCCTGTACATGAAGACAGAATTCTACCCGAGGTGAAGCCTACAGCAAACGTTCGTGAACTGCTAGCAAGCACCGTCATATCCACCTGATCAACAGAGCAATACGGTTGGGCTTTTGTCGACATCTGAATACTTTTATCAGAGGTAGCCACTACGCCGGAAGCAAACCAAGTTTCTTCCCCCCAAAGAGTGACTTGCTTTGACTGTGCAGTCACCTCAGTGCACAGATTCACTAGTTCAACACGAGGCTAACTAGCAGGTCCCTGGGGAGTAACAACTGTCCAGCGTGAAGCCGACAGAAGAACTCTCTGTCCTTCTCCACTCGACTCTGAGCCGCCCTAGGACTGGTTGGGAACGAGCCAGGAGACCGCGGATCGGATACCGCTTCGACGGAGCCTGTCATCTGTTCCTTCTGTGTCTGTGCCCGGAGATACAAATCCATACTGAATGAATATAAATTCAATATTCTACATTACCAATCTCGAGAAATCAATTGTTATCTCACCACAGGTTGATATTAATTTAATTTGTATAAGTAATGGATTTACTTATGAGTATCTAATGTATAATCTGAATTAATGAGACTGATAAACAAGATAGTGTAGCGAATGGTATACTAAATGCATATTTCTTTGTTTTGTATCTCTTTGCAATTGTGATATATTATGTATCTTGGTAACCCTCACAAGATACATAATATCTGCCATCTGTATCCGGGCAGACTGTTATATGTTTTTATATGCACAATTGGATGTATTAATAAATATATTTTGTGTACTTGAACCCGTGTGTGTGTGTTGCTGATTATTCTGACAAATGATTTCTAACAGCCCAAAGAATCACCATTAAATTACTGTTTCAATGAATAAATTGTCCCATTAAATTCACAAAACTCCTACAAATGTTCTGTACACATTGTGCTATGATTGGTCATGTCATTATGATTTGAAAAAGTTGTCACCCTCTGTAGAAAGTGCATTAGGGGTCATTTTGGTATGTTGGTATTTGCTATCACTTTGGTATCCTTGGTATATTTTTTTCCTGTCCAGTTAAACTGGGTTTGTAATTTGTCAATTTGGTATACTTTTGTGGGTCCTATGTTGTTATGTTCTTATTCAGTCTATCAGAAAACAAGAACTGTGACATGATCATGTATATTGTAATATTTATTAAATATACGCTTGATTAAATATTCATTTTATGGTTTTATATGACTGGCACTTACATTTCTTTATTGCCTTGTGAGCATTTTCCTTAAAAAAAACTAATTATTTTTTACATGATGTTCTGCTACTTGATGAGATTATTTTAATGTACAGTTAATTTGACAATGTGCATGCAAAGGTAACTTCACTTATTTCTCCGTGCAAGAGTTATGTTTACCATTATATTAGGGCAAAAATGACAAAATCATTAAAGATCATACAGGAGTTACGAAATAAAAAGTGAATTAAAAGTGTGTGATTGTCATTTGACATCCTGTATTAAACAACTGTGATGTTTTCATCTTAGAACTTATTTGCAACAGATATTAACATCAAATATAATATTTACTGCACAAAGTATTCTGTTTCTTCTCAATGTGGGAAAGTGAATTTATATGTACTGTTGTTTTAAATCCATTCCTAGTTCAGCATGGATTTTAGGTCCCTTTGTTCTTTACTGTATGCTTGCCATTCTATTCTCCTCTACATATTAATGTTTCTTTGGCGAGCTACAGTGGTGAAACTTACAACATATACAATATCATCCTATATTAGCAGTGATCATATTTTTCAAATAAGTTATACAAAATATGTTTACCCATTATTCAACCATGATACCTTTGCATATCTCTTGTACACATCAGGTTTTTTGTGTTTTTGATGAAGAAATAGCATATATAATATATATAGTTCAGGTGGGTAGCTGCATCAGCATGCGTAGGCTGCAAAGGAACAAGTAATAGTAAACCTTTGCAGTTCCTTTGCAGCCTACGCATGCTGAAAAGAGAAGAAAGAAAACACAACGTTTCGGCCTGAAGAAGGCTCCACGGCCGAAATGTTGTGTTTTCTTTCTTCTCTTTTCATCATGGACTAAACCTATTACTAGTTCCTATATAAAATATATATACAATATATATATTCAGGTGTCACCTGAAGAAAACTCCACGGCCGAAACGTTGTGTTTCCTTTCTTCTCTTTTCAGCATGAACTAAACCTATTACTTGTTCCTATATAATATATATATCGAAAATTAAAACTGGAAGTATCAGCTTATACAGTACTAGGAGCCATTATTAGATATTTTATTACTTCAGTAATATAGACTAATAAGTAAGAGAATAGTAATGATTAATTTTAGTATGTTTGCATTTTCAGCTATTCTGTGTCACATGAACAAAATCTGGTTTTGAAAAGATTTTTCAGGGCTGAAAGAAAAGGATAAAGAGAGGCCCTGTACTTTTACCCTCAACATGTATTTTTGCACATGGTTCATTGCACAATGCATAGCCAGAGGTTCTAACAAGAAGGTACCATGAAATTAGCATAGCGCTACTGTTGGATGTGGAGAGTGCATACAGAAAACAGTTTTGCATTGCCACTGTAATGTTTCTACAGTACTGGAATTCAAAAACACTATCAGTGTGTACTACGGTATTTATATATAACTTGAAGATACTAATGACAGGTACATTTTAATTTAGCCTCTGTAGGTACCACGGTACTGTAATAGAAACTGTACAACAGTGATTTACTGAGTTTTCTGCAATTTAATTACTTTCTTTAAAAGATGAAATGGAGAATATCTTTGGATCAATATATATCAGGCAATATTTTTGTTTTCTGGAGAAATAATGGGATAAATGAACTGGGTTGAAGTTTCTAAGTATTGACTTAAAAAGTAAGTTCCTTCCATGTGAAAAGAATTTGGAAATATTCTGATTCAAGATCAGCTTATTTATATATGGTACAACTGAGTATTGATATGTTATATGTTCATATATATTTAGTTTTTAGTTAAAATATTAATAAAAAATAGAGATTTTTTTCTTAAACATTTCCTTTTTTCTTGTTTGTGGAAATACATTTTAATGTATATTGTTTTAAAGTTGTCAGGATATTAACCAATTAGCATACCTGAACAAAGCAAAAAATGTCACAAGGAGTTAATACAAAAAAGAACAATAAACCATTCAAACAAAGTAAGTCTTCCAATGACCTACTTTGTTCATTAAACTGCAGAAGTACAAATTGAGTACTTATAGTCACGATATATGAAGATAGAGAATGTCTGGATTTATGAAGGGATTTTAATAAAATTGATTTTTTTCTGAAAAATGACAACAAATATCCATCCAAGGAACCTTTATGAATCCAAAAATGGTAACTGAACAACAGAATCAAGATCGTTTTAATGATCTATATGGTGGTATTAGTCATCCGAGGTACTTTTAGCCCTCAGCAATATAGTAAACCCTGAAGCATCCCAAGTGCATGCAGGCTTATGTTGCTATTGATGAAGGAATGGTTCCTTCAATCATTGCTGAGGTAGGCAGGTTCCCTTATGTGTAGTAAGATACTTAGCTTTGAGTAAAGAAAACACACACTTGACTATTCCAAATATGGTGGGTACAGCATTTACATAACAAAAGCATTTGGCAGAGGCTTTTATCCAAAGTTTCTGACAATAACATCCTGTCAAGATGTAAATAGTACATGTAACAGTAGGGAACAACAACAGTAAGACTACAGAGACATTAAGAGAAACATTAATTAAGTGCTTAAATAGCAGTAAAATACTGGTGATTATAGTACTGAACTTTAATGGGTTTTTTTTTGTATAAGGAGCAAGGTAATAGAAGGTGTTGACCCAGGGTAAGAAAAAGTTTATACTATGCTATGCTATGGAATAATTTGCACTGTACTGTATATACTGTATATAGCATATATAGCTTGCAGGTTTAAACTACAAGTACCAGGAAGCTACAGCATGGTGCAATTTAGGACCAAATGATGGCTTAGCTTGGTTGATTTAGTGTAGCTGTTTTCCATTATCTCTGGATAATGGAAGCCTGGCCCCAGGAGGGCCTGTGTTTAGGAAACAAAGTACGACATCTATTATTGGAGACCAGAACTAGTATGGTGGAAGCCTGAGGTAATTCTAATTTAAAGTGGAACTTTACGGTGGTCAGTCAGTAAAGGGATGACCCCACTGGCTAGAACAGTAGATAGGACTTTTTTTAGAAACAAATTCCACTGAGATTTATGCATATGGTTTTACTGATTTTGGCACATACTGTTCCATTCTGGGATTTTGATGACTGTAAGGTTTTGGTGAAAAATCATCTAAGACTTGAATCCTAACTCTTCTCTTAAACTACAGGACAATCAAAACAACAAGTCTGTAGTGACTAGTAGACAGTCCCCAATGTGTCACCCTCTCTTTATATGTATATCTAGACATGGTATAAAAAAATGTAAAGGGCAGAAAATCCACATAAAATGTAAACTCATCAGAGGAGTAGTAACTGTGTTTTTAACAGACAACTGTAATTAAATCAGCTATGTATACTTGCTCATAATGAACTAATTTGAATATGCTGTGAATATGCAGTCCGTAGTTTGTTAGACCACTGACATGTTGGTCAATACAAGAACACATGGATATTTAGATTTGCTTTTTGATGTCAGAACATTTTTTCTGTATGTCTTAAGTTCTACTGTTGCCATATAATGTTGCTTTTGTTTTTTAAGACATAAGCTCCTAAATGTAAGTTATGTAGATTAATAAAAATATTGGTATTTTACCTAACTATACTGCAATTCAAGACCTTCAGATGTGAATTGTGCTTGACTAAAACCTGTTATTGATTGATTGATTTAATGTTAGTGCCTATTCCTGTATTTATATATTTATATTTGATTCTTGGCATTTGCCTTTAAAAACACACTTTATATATGATGACTACTTTTGAGGCTATATTGAAAAATGAATATATACTGTATGATAAACCAAGAAATAAAATGACTATCTCATTGATAGATTTCTGTATGTTAATTTATAACCCAGTGCAATTCAGAAACTAGAAGTGCCATTATGAAGTTTCTTACCATATAGACTTTGAAGTGGAATAATAGACAAAAGTTAATATAAGTGAAGAAATACAGCAGACTAAAACATTTTCCTGTGTAAAGTTTTCCTTTGCTGTAACTCTGTTACATGAAGGTTTATGGAAATCAAGTTGAAATACTTGCAATTGGATTTCAGACACCAGAAAGGGAAAAATGTGGCAGTCAGCTTTTTGATGCATAACATATTCTGCCTTATATAGCAATAAGTATAAACTACATTTTCATACAGCTATATCAGATACTGTATTTGATATGCTTGAAATAAATTGAGAATTTGTTGATCAAACCCTTACAGAACTGTCATAGTCCAAAAGCATCATCTAAGAAGAAAACCGATGACAGAAACACATGACACAGACAGTGATTCTGGTCTTCCAAACTTCATTCATTTTTTTTAGCTGTAATGAGGGGAGGGCATATTGTGTTATAAACCTGAAAAAAAAGATTAATTACACACAAAGTACAACGGGTCCATCTTTTAATCTGAAAATGTGTACTGGTGTGTACAACTGGTGTGTACAACTGGTGTGGATGTGTCAGTTTCTCCAATAAATTATTTTAAGGTTTTAAGATTGGCTTGAAGCTTAATACATTGGTTTTGTGAATTGAAAACAGCAAAAAAGAAAGTAGTGTTTAGGGATGAAGGAAATTATGTTTTCATTCATTGTACTGCATTGGTTCCAAAACTTCACTATGGATTTTTTAGGTTATTAGATGATAATTGCATATCCATGAAAAGCTTTTCAATAAAAAGATTAAATTAATTTAGTGTAGAGAAAACAATGTATGTAATATAGTTTAAAAATGGTTTACTTGACCAATTTTCATTTGGATCTAGAATTTCTAGACAAATACCCTAGTTTGGAACTAGGACCAAACGTTTTGAAGATTTGAAAGAAAGAAGCTTCGTTTACTATGATAAGGAGTAGTGGTTTGTTATGATGCCACTTGAGTATAGTGATTCATTACGCTGTTGTTTTGTTTAAGGCTGAACTTTTTTCATTTCTCTAACATGTGCTCAGGTACACATTTCTGACAGATCTGTTTCATCACTTGATAGGGTGGAGATATTTTTTAATAGTTACTTTTAACTCTTCACAGAGAATGACAGTGTTAACTGACCTCTCTTCCCCACAGAATGTCTTTCAAACGTATTCCATGGTGATTTTAACCAGTCAATGAACTCAAACGATGCTGAGAATTTTAAGCTTGCCAGCAATCCTGGTTCATTAGTTTTTTTTTCTCTCAAAAGTAGGACACATTAGTATTCCAACATTCTTTGATTGTCTGAACCATCTTAATAATGCTGCAGCTGAGCTGCATATGAACTGATTTCCTATTTTTCTCTTACATTGAGGTTCAAAGGCAGAGATGATAAAAAAAATGTTGTGATAATTTCAATTGAAGTCCTAAGGTAATCTCCAGTTTCTACACACAAATTTGTCATTTCTGCCTTTTGGAATTTTTGCTGATACTGTACAACTTTTCTTATAAATTAATAAACGTAACTATTTTGTCTTACAATGACAGAACAGATATACCACACAAAATATTCATTTTTTCAGGTGTTTGCACCACCTGCTTAAAAATATGCTATTCTTTATAATAAGAAACTTTTTGCATGCATGACAATTTAACTACAAAAATAAGAAATCTACCACTAGGTAGATGTAAGTAAAAATGTATACTATTTTCAAATAGTACAATAGGTACTTAAGGTACTATAGGTATTTTACTTTTAACCACGTTTTTAAATGATTAAATGAGGATTAGAATGATTTCACTAACTGCACTTGCTTAAAACAAATATGGAACCAAAACAACTTACAACTTGCTGACATTTATGTGACATCACATTTGCCAGTATTTTCTTACATCATGTTTATCTGAAAGCACATAAATGCAAAAGAAATTAATCAAAAGAGAAATATAACTCAAGCCACAGAAATATCTCTGATATAAATGCAACACAGATCATCCAAAATGTTTTTGCACTGATGATTGTCATCTTCCATGACAACAATGCACAATATTAATGGCATTCTAGTAAAGTTATAATAGAAATTTGTGGGGAAGGGTAGATCATAATCTCATTCACTTTTGCTTGACTGCATATATAAGTCTCTTACCCAGGACTTCCTGTAGTGCATCTCTGTCATACTCCTTCTGCCATCCCATCTATACCACTGCAGAAATCCCCTGGCTCAATTCTCACAATACAGAGTAGGTTCATCCTTATAATGAGGCTGCTTAATTCACTTAGCATGTGAGCTACACCAAATATACATTGCATATTTAATCTCTCATTCATTAGACTTTAATAATCAGCTGAATTTGTGTTTTAATCAAATGTTCAGGAAGAGGTCACACCCTAATGTCATCCTTTTCTGCTTATCTGCTTATGTATACAGTACATATGATGACTTCAAACATGGCACAATCTTAAAATTCTAAAATATAAATACACTATGAATAAATTAAATAAAGTCCTTTACGGTGTATTGAACATGCATCAGATGGAAAACTTACAAATTTCAATTTTACTAAAATACAGGGTAATTATGATTAACAAAATGTCAGTTTCCTTATTTTATTTTTGTTATTACATAGATACATATTTACAACAAGTGTCTCAGATATGCCAGAACTGAAGCAAAAACAGTCTACATGTCAAAATGATATATAAAAGGAACAAGTAATAGGTTTATTCCATGCTGAAAAAAAGAAGAAAGAGAACACAACGTTTCGGCCGTGGAGCTTTCTTCAGGTGTCACACGGATCCACGGCCGAAACGTTGTGTTCTCTTTCTTCTTTTTTTCAGCATGGAATAAACCTATTACTTGTTCCTTTGCAGCCTACGCATGCTGACGCAGCTACCCACCTGATATATAAAAGCTCACCCATGAGAAGTGTGGGTTTTGATCAACTCAATCATGTTGTGATTTAGTCAGATTTTGAATGAAAATGTATTCAAAAAAATCACTCTTAGTGATTTGCATTGATGAAAAGAATACATATAGTACTTTTTGGAATCAGATAGTCTGACTTTTAAGTCTCTTTTGCTTTCAGGAATATATTTCTCAGATATCATTGTAGATCACAATAATGGAGAAATTTGGAAATCTTATTAAACTAATAGTTATTGTTTGCTAAACTAAAACTAATAAAAAGAAGAATCAGATTTAACTATTTATATGTGGGGGAAAACAGTAACCACTTGAAAAAAAAGAATCAGATCATACTGTATGTCTTACATTCATTTTACTATGCATTTTTCTCATCAATGTATGAGTTTTTATTAAAAATCACAAATACAATCAGTGAAATATTTAAATAGTCTAGTTATTCTGTTGTTTTAAGCAGTATTTCTATATACTTTATACTGTCCATCTAGTCTGTGTCTTTAGGGTAAGTAAAGTGTCTAAGTTAAGTTCGGGTGACTGAAGAGGTTTATCAACAGGTGCATTAACTTGCTCTCCCAGTAAGTAACTTACACTGTTGGCTGAGTTTAGCTCTTTGTTTGAGATTGTTATATAAAAGAAAGCATTTGAATTCAGGCCATCTTCCTGAAGTTAGAGCAAGTTAAAGTTAGATACCCCCCCAAAAAAATATCATAGGATCACCTTAGTATTTTTATCTAGACATAATTTAATAGTTTTACATCTCTCACTTCTGTTTTTCATTTTCTTTAGAAGTGAGTCTAAAGTTTAGATATCATTTTCTCTTTCCATAAGATTTCTGAAGAGAAGTAAATGCTTTTGTTTTTTCAGTTTGCTGTTACTTACAAAGTTATGTGTTTTGTCAATTATCTTTGACAATTATCTACAGTATCTTTTTAGATCTGCAAATCCTATCTTAATTTAATGTTATACATACTGTAGCTTTATAAAGATTACATCATACTCCAATGGGAGGTGTTAGCACTAACAATCTTCAAGCATCAGGTCAAAATAACCATTTGAGTTCTCAGTTTATACTTTTGATGCAGATAAACAACTGAAACATACTAAAAATGTAATTGTATGTGAGAAAAGAAAGGGTGTGTTCGTTGAACTATAACAATAAAATAGATTGAGTCTGATTTATAGCCCTGATTCCACTGACTAGTATTATTTTTTCAACCAGTGGAAACAATGTTTATATTCGTACCTGAAAGAAAACTGATATACAAATAACAAGAATTACACATAATCTAACATATTTTAGAGCATTGTGGGTGCAATACAATTCTTATTTCAGTTAAACTTAAAAGTCTTTTACTTCAAATTGCAGTACTGTATTCATAACCTGGCTTGCACCCACTAGAACCAAACTATACAGTAAGCCATTGTGATACAACATATTTGTGAAAGTAACAAGAAAAGAAAATATATTCTACTGTAAGGCACTGTGGCTGATTACAGTGCAGTCAATCATTCATTTATTTAATTTGTTTAATTTCAGATCATGCACAAGCCTGTTCACATTGCTGTAAACATTTTGTTTGCCAAGATTATTGGTTGGAACAATTTAATACAGGCTTGGCTCTTACCCTGTATATATGGGTACTGCCAGGCTTTATAATTGGCAGTTTATTCTCTGAATTGTATATTTAAGGAAAGAGAGGCTCAAGGCAATGGCAGTTGAGAGAAGCAAAGTCTGACTGACTTTGACAAAATGATAATTGAACAGATTGGCAATAGATGATTAATCAGTGTAATTATCTTCAACATAGCTTATCTCCCAAGGAGGAATTTATTGGCAAGTGGATATATTTGGATACAGTCCACCCAGGTCAAGATTAATTTTATAGACACCAAATGATTATGGTATTTTGATGCATTAATTGAGTCTCTTTATGATGCCCCATTTGTTCATCCAACAAACAATAGAGAGCTATGTTCATAATGTTATATTTGTATGAATTATGAAGATATATATTACCCATTATGAAATTCAAAAGTAAAAATAGTTAACACATTTGTCATTATATACATACAACTTTACAAGTAATAGGTTTATTCCATGCTGAAAAAAAGAAGAGAGAAAACACAACGTTTCGGCCGTGGAGCCTTCTTCAGATGTTCTTCTCACACCTGAAGAAGGCTCCACGGGCAAAACATTGTGTTTTCTCTCTTCTTTTTTTCAGCATGAAATAAACCTATTACTTGTTCCTTTGCAGCCTACGCATGCTGACGCAGCTACCCACCTGAACTACAAGTTTACATATGCTTCTAGAATCAAGATTGTATAAATAAAAATGTAAATGTAAACATTTTTATACAATGGCTTCACATCTATATATTATAGATATATATATATATTATCTGACAAAGAAAATAAGTGTTAATGACATCTCATGTCATGACATAGAATATCTATTTGTCTGAAATATGATGGTTGCCTTGTTTATGTCACAATTTTATGTCTACAAGAATAAAGACCATTAATTTCAATGGAATCTTCTATAGATCGTACTACAAACATTTCAACTGAAAATATTTTCATGTAGCTACAAATATATGTAGCTATAAGACTAGACTGAATACAGTGTTTTGACAAATTCAAATACTATGCAAAAGGAATCGGCAGCAAAATATGTTTGAATTTTAAAATGAAGCTGAAAATTTTTCAAATCAGTAGTTTCACACAGCATCATGAATCCATGAAAAAAAGTAAACCAACTAAAAAAAGTATTACATTCAACTGCAAAATAACACTGGAGAATCCCCCCCAACCAGAATGTATGACATTTATGTGCCCCTTCTAAACTGTTTTTTATGTTTTGTATTTACTCTGTTTTCATATAGGCTACTGAAAATTATGTCACAATACTCATTGTATTATTTATAGATATCTTCAGACTTTACTCTTGATGCATATGCATGGTCCTGATAATCATTTTAATTTTGTGCCACATTTTCTTTGACCCTTGAATAAAATGAATGTGATTAAGTGTCAATATACTTATATATCAGTGTTAATTTGCATGCTTGTGTGTGTAATTTGTGTTAATTAAAAGATAAATTGAGGTACTTTAGGTAATGGAATGGGAGAGGTGTTTAATAAGTGGCTTTATGAGAAGCTATATTGACCTCTTGATGCTGGAGGACTGAAATACAGTTTAGAAAATTAAGAACAACTCTGTGTTCTAGATATTACAATAAATACAATTTTGGAGAGCTGTAGATGGGTAATGTCTTATACTCAATTTACCACTATAAATGAGAGAATATTGTTAATATTCTATAATGTTAATAATATGTTTTGATTAAATAAAAAATTGAGCTTAAATCTGAACTTAGATCTGCTTAGGCAGGTACCATATACTGTACATCTCCTGGGATGTAATTGCTTTATTTTTTTCTAGGTAAAATATTTCCAGTATTAGATCATATAGTACTCCATTTATCCATATAGTCCCTACAGTATATCACATATAGCATTTTTCTTTTAGTGACAAACAGTTAATATATTAAATAGCATTTTATAGGAATTATTAATATTATTAAGTATGAAGTAATGTAATCCAAGCAAAATGTATTAATTCTCTTTAGTTCTGGAAGTACTGTCTACCCTACTATGGCTGCATTGATCAATGCTTGATTGAAGAGCCATCCATCTTCAAAATCAGGATAGCGATGAGGAAAGCTGATATTTAATGCTTTCGATTTCACTGGAATTAAAGTTGAGGGACTCATATGTATTTCAAATAATGACACTGCAGGAGACTCTGTTTCTCTTTAAGAATTTATCAGCAATTTCCATGCATGATATTGGCTTTTACTGAGCCATTTACAGTCCACCTGGGAGGATGCTGTGTCAACAACTCATAGTCAATTGTATAATTTCCTTTGAAACTGAATAACCTGTTTATACCTGTGCAACCACATGTTTTCCCAAACCATCTGGTCATGTACTTATCTCAGTCTAATGAAATACATTGATAACAGAGGTTTGTAGGAATTCATATGAATCCTTTATAAGGACAAATTATTAGCTTTTCTAATTTTAGTCACTGAATCTTTTGTTAAGAACTCCTTTTTTGGGGGAAAAAGGGATAGCATAAATGTGATATATTCTTCATTTGTTATACTGATTATTTTTATGCAAATTCTATATACATGAATTATTTTGTAGACTTTAATGGAGACTCAGCAGACATACATTGGTTGGATGTTGCTCATTTTGGTATTACGCACTTTGTTTCAAAATTGGTTAATATTTTCCACTGCTTTTCATTAGTTCAGCCTAATGGTGACCAGTTTGTAGGACAGATTGTTTTTTCTGCAAGAAACATTAACTTTTTGTTTATTTTAACTTTAATGTTCTGTAGCATTCATCATGGAATATTCTTGTATCTCATCTAGTCGAAGTTGATAAATTATTATGGATTTAAAAGCTGTTTGTTCTTCCTGTCATATAAATTAGAACCATTTAGCTTATTAAATAAATGAAATTATACATCTGCTGTATTAATTAGGCACTTTCAAATAGATGGAGATCAATATTACATAATTTACTGCAGAGCACCATCTGAAAAGTCCTGAAAAGTCCATAAACTATAATTCAGTAAGATTATTGTTAGGGATATTAATAAAACAAATCAGAAATTAATGGGAGTTAATAGGCTTCTATTTTGCTACCAAAGATCCTTCAACACAGAGACAAGCACCGTTTGTCTCATGATTAAACTTTGACAATGTTGAGCATGTGGAACATTAACCATTCAATAATTATGGCAGATATTAAAGGGTTTATCCCAAAAATAAATGTTTAAATGGTTGGAAAAGAAAAATAAAACTCAATAAAAAGTATGAAAAAGAAGAAATAAAGCAACAAATATATTTTTTATATTTTAAGGATTCAGGTAACATTGGTATCAGTTTCACTTTTTAAGTTTACAATTTATGTTTTATTATCTTGCTTACAGAGGAGAAACATGAAACTGTGTTCTGATTATCCTACTAGGGCTAATCTACAAAAGTTTGTATATTTAGTAGTATAGAAAAATATGTCTAACACATATGAAATAAAACCAAAAGTTGCAGACTCTTTTAAGTAAGTAAAAGTTGCTTGTTGTAGCTAAAATATTTCTGCTAATAATAAACCAAAAGCCACTGTACTGTATTTCTAAATATTCTGTACATCTGTAGTTCAAAAGTTATGAGGAGTATTTAGAAATCTGGATCATGGGTTTAAATTCTGGGTGGGATTCTGCACTTTTACCTTTCAGCAACATACTCCACACTTATTATTCAAGTACTGTATATAATTTGCCTGCTGTATAAAAGGGTATTCTTTATGTTGTCTTTGTAAATATTAATTGGTTCTCAATAGAATTATTTGGTTAAATTAAAGACTAAAATATAGTTCCTCATGAATTAGAAGAAAAGAAATAGGTGCTTTTAGTAGTTGATTATAGCATTTTTGATGTTTGCTATATACACTCACTGAGAAAAACTGTTACTTGTCTCCCTGGCACAGGAATCAAAGATTCTGAGGTAAGTTTTGACAGTCTTTTAACACTGTCTGAAAAAGACCTTGTGATTGTCATACCTGTTGGAACCATTTATGTCAGAAACAGAAGATCAGAGATTGTAAAGGAGGAATTCTACCCCCTTACAGGAAATTAAAGGCCCTAAGAAACATTTTATTTATCATGTATGCTTAGTGGTGTAGTTTGTGACATTTTAGAACAATTCCAGACTTAATGGACAGGTTTGCTAAATGGATGATTTGGTTTCAACTTCTCAGAAAAGATGAAGTCACTGCATTTTGTCATAAGAAAATTTAAGATGACAGACCTTATTATTCTGAGGAAAATGTAGTATTTAGGGTGTGTGTATGAATTGGGGGGGGGGGGGGGGTTACAGGTATGAATACTGCTGCTACCTATTTTATATTGGCATAATAATACTGTTACAAGGGGGCTATAAGATAGTGAATATCAAGAAATAGGCTCAGCGGATAAATTAATAATTAAAATAAATAATCATAACTTGTAAATGATTTTGGCAAGCATATACCCGAAAGCATGTTATAGTTAGAGGCACATGGGTTCTTTGTTTTCTGGTACAGCTTTGGTAAAAAAGTGTAATAATTCAGGCACACTGGTTTAAACAAATATTTATTAACATTGATATTATAGACACACACTAAATAACATACAACACATAACTTATGCTATTTCTAAATTTACAAATAAGGTGTTTGAGGGGCCTGCTACCAGGTATTCAACTCTTATACTGTATAACACCTACAAAGACCAAAAGAAGAGATAAGCTGCCTTCTAAACTAAACAGAATATGACTTGCAGTTAAATCTCTATCTCTGAGCACCAGGATGTTGCAAACGGAATGGGAACCCATCTCCCTATTCTAAAAATAGACCCAATAACCAGTAGAGGCCATTTTTAACCCAGGGATTGTTTTATGCAGGAAATTAAGTTCTTAACAAACACAGAATAGCAAGCTTTCTTAACAAGGTCCAGATACTTATTTCCAGTCTGGTCTTTCTGGATGATCACGACTAGGGGCTCTTGTCTTCTGTCTTCACTTGACTATTTCCATTGTTTTCTTGCCAACTCCTACTCTATTTATTATTGAATACAAATTAAAACAGTTCCATAAAAGGTGTTTAAAATCACTGTGGCATGCTTTGTGAGAAATCTCTTACCAAGGGACACAAATAACAACACTTAATTTCTGAGATTCTTCTTAATACAGTTGTGCTCCTTTCCCTGTCATATAATGTAAACCTGATAGCTTGGCAAATAATCTTTTTTTTCTTTCCACTGTTTGTTGTCACAATCTTGTTGGTTTAGTCATTACTCAATGGGTGTTGTGTCCTAAATCATATTATAATACATTTTATTTTGATGGGAAATGTATAGGCAGGTAAAAGACATAACATGATAAATTTAACACAACATGAACCCATTAGCAAATAAGAAACATACATGTCTAATGCAATTAAAATGTATATATAAAGTAAGATATACAACCAATTGTTCAGATTAAGCAAGTTAAGAGCAATGGGAATAAAGGATAACTTGGTTCTGTTGCACATAAATATAGGTAGTCTAAATTGACATTCTGATGGAAGAAGCTCAGATTCACTGTGCAAGGTGTGGTCATGATTATATTGGCCTTCTGCACTATTTGTTTGATAAAGACCTTACAACAGTTTAAAAAATGTTACTGTTTTTCTGTATCATTTTCTTAGTAAAAGAAATGACATATTGATTTCCCTAACAACACATCAATTACAGCTAATAACCAGTGACAATAAATATCAAGAGAAACTCTCTGTCCTCTGTCCTAAGGCTTTTCCCCATAGGTTCACCTACTTCATCAGATCAATAAATTATATTCACTCTTATTAGTATTCCAATTTAGAAAGGGGAAAATAAATTGACGGGGTTATCTTGAGACTTTCTTAATGTTAATAATTTTACTTTTATGTTGATCACACCAGATTATGGGTGTAGTGTCTAACTTGTGAAAAATATTAGAATATAGATTAATTGATGGCACTAAGCAGCCATTAATTCCATTCATTTAGTTTTGTACAGAATACAATAGTACATATCCAAAAGAGCTACCTACTCAAAATGCATGTTAACTCATAAAGCTTATAACATGTAATCTCATAATACTATAAAAAGAGTGTACTTTAGGTATCATGTTTATCTCCAATACAAGGGTAAAATAAAAGCCTAGAATTAGCCATATGAATACTATATTGTCTTACTTAAATTTTACATAGTACAGCTTGGATACATTCACAGGTTCATTTACAATTTACCAGTGCAAGTAAATTTGTAAAAAAAATGAATTTTATTTACATTTAGTGTGCACCTCTCGTAATTCACAGACATTCCTAATATGGTGACAAAACAGGTTATTTTAAAAGGCCCTAAAACATGGGCACCCTACTCCTAAAACCAGTCCATGCAGAGGATCTACCTATTTATAGACATTCATGGGGGTGGTGCAAAAGATGACATGGGGAGTGTCTTCTGGTTGGAGCAAATGACAAACTTCTACCACTAGAGCCATTACCTTTAATGTCTCAGAGAAGTACGCCTCCTGCCATCTTGTACAGATCATGAATCATACAAAATCATACAAATTCCTCAGATCCAAGATCTAAGTGTCCCACAGGTCATGGCCAAGACAGGTCTTTTTCTCCACTGGATCAGTGCTCTGACATTGAACTCCTAAGACCCAGCATATACGCTGTGTTAACTCTCTGACTACAACAAACCTGACTAGTTTCCAAAATGGTGATCAAGCATGGATTTGTTTGCTTAATTATTTCCCTGACAACTCTCCACCAGCTCGACCCATTACCTCACTACCCTCATTCCAGGCAGTCGTGACAGCCTCTATCTCTCTGCCTGATTATCTTTGCCAACTACATGTATCTGCTTTAGTCCCAATGTCTGAAGAAACTTTCAGAGATGTAAAAAGTAAGCTTGCTACAGCACTACGTAGCAGTGCCTGCAGCATAACATCTTTCACTGCAGTTAATAAGTAATAAGTTATTTTTGAATGTCTGTAGTTTTGTTGTTTAGCAATGTTACTGTTTCCTTGTTATTTATGGTTTAAGCGTAAATTTTGTAAGTTCCAAATTAAGCACAAAATTGTGAAAGTACTGTATGGTCATCATGTTGTCACAAAACCGCTGGTCTTATCATGGACGAAGAGAGAATTGTGAAGTGAGTCACTATAATAACTAATGTAATGTAGTGTACGAATGAATAAGTACAGGTTGTGCAGCAGACATCTCACCACATAAATATTCCAATGTGATCTGCATGCAGAGTTAACAAGTGGTATTTGTAGCCAAAACAGTCTTGAAGTTGAGAGCAATATTTTTATTGGATTAAAAGAGATGTACTCACAAGCCTGCTTGTCAATAGAGCTGTTTCCTGTCATTGAAAGTTTGGTTGCCTCGTTCTGAAATGCAGGCAATGATGGTAATATGGTACTGCACATACCCAGAAATTTTGCCTATTTGTGAGGTAAATTGGAAGTGTTACACATTACTGTGTACATTTTACTTTCATTGTGGGTTGAAATGTCCTTATTAATGCTAAATCTTTCTAACCCCAAACTATTAAAATAGTATTGCATTTCCCCTTTAAGCTCCTAGATCTGCTTGTTAAGAGTTGTGTACTGTAATAGTAATGTTAGAAATTATTAAGTTGTGTTGTGTTTAAATGTGTTGCAGTATAGTATAGTATAATGCAGCTTGCAGTACCCTCCTACCTCTGTCACAGCCAAAGCCTGGTTCTGTTACAATATCATAAATACAACAAAAAACAAAACATAAAATAACAATTTCAATACAAAAGAGAAAATCAGAAAATCAGACACAAAAGGCACTGTGAAAACATTAGAGTTTTAGTCCATTAAGGAGCACAAGCAGGCAAACCACACAACTTATGTGAGAGAATGCAAGACTAATTCATGATGACTTGACAGATCATATATAGGGAAATAGATCCCTCCCATTTTAGATGGAACATCAAGCCCACTTCTCCTCTCATTCAGGTGTGAATCTGTAACAATTAAAGCAAAATCAGAGAAAAAGAAAATAACCACACAAAGTCACAACACCCTTCCATAGTTTTTTTTTTAAATGTTTTTAGAAAATAAACTTTTTAAAAAGGGAGTCCTTCTGTTCCTTTTGCGTGTGCCCGTGACAGGAGACTACCAACTGTGAAGCTGCCAGTATTGGGAGGGACATCATAGATGTCACCTCAGCTAAGCAGCACAGGGACTGTGATGTAATGCCGTCAGGAAGTCGTTTAGTGGATTTTATGGGAGTTGTAATTCTTAAACATATGCTATGTCTGTGAGTAATCATAGCCAGTTTTTGATATTCAATTAAATTCAAGGTGACTTATTAGCATGACCGATGGGTACAATCAGTGTTGCCAAAGCAAATAAAAATAATAAAATTAACATGGAACAAAACAAAAAATAAAAGTAAAATAAAATCTACGAACATATTACAGACATTTACAACAAAGACATATCATAAAATATTTACATATACTGTAAACATATTGAGTACTATTGGGAGACAGACTCACTGTTCCTCAGGCTGTGACAGGAGATTACATACTGGGCTGCCAGTTCAACCAGTTTATAACCGGCTTCCCTTAAGAGAGGGTTACACAATGAATATTTGCTCTACACAAATTTTACTTCACAAAAACTACAGAATAATACTAGAAAACCACTATAATTTATTTGATCCTTGTGTACCCAATTCAAATGATCACATGAGTACTTGGACAAATTCATATAAAATGCTGTTAATAAATAACAATATCATTGTTATTTAGCATTACCCCTGATTCACGGTATTAGATATAAACTATACAAGTATTCTACTGTGTAAACAATAGCAAAGGGTTTACATAATCAGATTCTATTAACATAAAATTACTTTTTATTATATGAACATTAAAGTTATTTGCATGTTACTACAAAAAAGGCTTTCAGGTCACAACAGCCACCGCCTTCACACACCCGCACATATAGTACGTACAAATTCAGGTGTTGGTTTTTAAAAATAATTGTCTGCTTTAGATATTCCTCAATATGTCTATTATAATTAGACAGATACCAGCAGGCAATCCTGAGCTTTTCAGATGAAGAGAAAAATAATTTGCAAGTACAATGCAATTTCTTATTTGGTAGCTGTCATAGAATAACTATTCTGTGTTTTTATAAACTGATAACATTTTCAGCTTTTTTATAAACACATAACATTTTTCTAATTTTATGTTGTGCTCTGCTATGGTCTGGCATCCCATCCAGGATGAGAATATTCATATGCTCTTAATCTTAATTTACACTTTATGTTTCTGGAATATGTTCTAAATGTTAGTCAAGACCTTGCTCATAGGAGATTAATGTTTTAGAATATCAAATCCCTGAAGAAATACATATTGGTAAAACTTTTTGCAATCCAGAATATCATTATAATATCATTAATCTTCCCAGCACTACTGGGAAGATTAACACACTTCCAGCTAATCAAGTTCTGCCAGGTATTCTAATAGCTATGTTGCAGCTATTGTGTCAAAATTTTCAGTTCTCAGGGATAGAAGCAATGGATAGAAGACACATTCTTTTTCTGAACTCTAGAAGGTATTAGAGACAAAGATCATTAAGATTCATTAAGAGCATCAATAGCTCAGAAAACCAAGGATACAAAATAGGTAGACAGAAGCAGAAAAAGAAAGAGAGAAAAATAGGGAGAAGGAACTCAGCAGAGAGAGGAGAAGAAACATGCCAGATGAGAAGATCTTGTTCAAATCAACCTTAAAGGCCAGGTTCCAGGTAAATATTTTAATCTTGTTTAAGAGAGATTATATACTATTATTTTAAGAAACTGATTTATTTATAAGGAATCCTTAGGCTAAAAACATTCTCCCCTAGTTAGTGGATTCATTTTTACAATAGAGAGATAGATTCCCAGTCACTTTAGAACATCCACATTTTTAGGAAGAGAGATTTAGTTCTCGGTTGCATTCTGTTTTGTTTAGGGCACAGGTTTCCAGCTCTCTTTTTGGCCTGTATGGCATTATATTGAACTAGGTTATATAATTTGGTTATATTGAACAAGTACTAGGTTAGCAGTGTCAGGACATAAGTCTCTATGACACCTTGTTGTAAATAGAGTAACTTCTATGTTATGTGTGTTGTTTAGTTTGTGTTATTGTCATTATTAATAAATGTTTGTTTACCCTAGTGTCTCTAATTATTCTAACCGCTTGGGATTATTCTTGCCATATTTTAATAATTAAGGAGTTATCACTATTTATTATAAGTATCCCACTTTGTATTCTATATTTACCTAGCTCCCTTATTTTGTAACAGAATGTTACAAACAATTGTTTGCAACAATGAAGAACAACAGCAAAATGCAGAAGACATTAAGGTATGTAAGGTAATTTACATCTTGTGCTGTAGTCAATGGTCATGCAACACAGATAAGAGCTATTAATGTGGAACTGACTGACTTGAGGTAGAAGTGGGAAACCTAATTAAACAGGAATTAAACAGTTGTTAAAGGGTTAAATACTGTATGTCCCAGAATAGCTGCTTATGTGGGCAAAATGAGAAAGTGTTTCATTATTTGATGGTTAACATCGATATGGCTTTGATCCTCACTGAGAAGTTATTTCTGGCATCCTACGATGCAGAAAAGGGGTAAAGAACGGGGAGAAATGAAGGTGTCAGGGGCAATGTACAAGACAGACTTAAGGCAATAAGTTAGAGAATTTAGAGAGGCTGAATGCAGGGAGATGTGGGAGAGAAGGGGCTACAACAAACAAAGATGATGGGGAGCCAGTGAACAAATTAATTTTATTTAGTACTCTGCAGTAGAGGCAATAGGGCCACAGCTGAAGCTGAGCACTTCCTCAAGCTGTAAAACATAGAAGCTGCTAAAGGGTAAGAAGCATAAGATCAAGAATAAAGGTGTATAACTTCAGGAATACACAGAGGGAAGTGTATAAGATATCACTGTAGGCAGAAAATGGAAGGCAAAACTCAAAGACTGTGAGAGGCTTTCAAGAACAGGGGTCCACTTATTTTAATTACTTCGATTACATATATGGATTCACAATCTATGAATCTGGATGGAGTACTTCTTCTGTTAAAGAGAAGACATACAGGTTAATATCTACACACCCAATCATAGTTGACAAAATCAGGGGATATAGACTCTAGTGTACAAAAAATAACTGAAGGCAGGATAGAGGATATTCAGCTGGAGCAACACAAGTACTGTCAACATTGTATTCATGTATATGCAGTTGAAATTGGCCAAAATATATCCTGAGATCAACTTTACATGTTAAAGATGTATTTTCTGTTCCTCTCAAGCATATTTAACCATGCTGTGCTTCCAAGTTTATCAGTCATACAATTATCCCAACATATTTAGAGTTTGTACAGTGTGATTCTGGAGGATAATATTTATACTAGATTTCTGACAGATATTCTAGCCTTTGCCCCCTTGTTGGTGAGACACCATGTCTAATTCAATCAGAAGGTAGCTACCCTGCTCTCCCACATGCCGTAAATAAAAGATGTTAAGCAATACATTTCCCAAAGTTGGAAAGAAAAGATTCAGTATACCATCCTCAGATCTGAGCTGCTGTTTTGACAGTGTGACAACATCTCATATTTGCATTGTAGTCCCATGTCTACTTCATTTCTATCTTGTTTCCTTTCTCATGTTTCTTCCTTTTTCTTCCTTTATCAGTTCATTCTATAAAACACTAAAACATAGTTTTATCTTTAATTAAATTGAAAAAGTACCAATATTCTGGTAAATTAAAACCTTATTAACCATACTAGTATTTATCTGTATATACAGTAGCATTACCACTCTGCAGTATATCAAAATAGTAAAATTAGACTGCTTCCTCAAACAAACTGATTAAAATTGTTGGTATTGAAGAATAATGGGCGGGAATAGTGTTTACCCCATCAGTGCCATACTTACAAATTTGCTTTTCTATAACAAATTGATTCATTAAGAATTACTTAGTATAAGTAAAAGCCTGCAATATATTTTTATGTTAAAGGAATGGAAAGTTTATTTCTGTTTTATTTCCTTTTCAAAATCATAAAATAAGAAATAACATTGTGTAGCGGCGAGGCTTATTAAAATACAGGAATTAAGTTTTCTGCTCCCTTGCCAGTGAGGCCCCATCTCTCTCTTCTCTCTTCAGAAGCTATTCATGCAGGCTGATTTAAAGATGTTTACTTCTGATAAGGGACAGCTCCAAAATGGGGATGCACTTAGCTAAGCCTGGCTATCATGATCAATGATCATCCATTGGTGCCTATCTGTCTAGGGAGTGCCAGATGGACATCTGGACTGCATTCCTAAGTGTCAGGAGTAAGTGACTCATATCTCACCTTGATCAACCAATCAGGGACTGGTAGGGCCGAGTAACACAAGTGGGTCTCTAATGCCCATGAAACTTTCAGCCAATGAACGAGCTGAAGTTCCTCCAGGTACAAACAGGCAACACAGAGAGCCTGTAGGACTATTCCAAAAGGAGAATCTCTAAGGAGAATTCCAGGGGTGCGAGACTATTCTAAAGAATTCCAGGGCAGGACGGCCCAGGAGCAGAAAGGCTCCCAAGTGCAGGACATTCTCGCAGCGCGCCTCCTGACCATCCTGGAATCAGCCCGGACAACCACGGAATGGCCAGTGTGTTCGAGTGCCAGAACTTCCCTCTGTTCTAAGAGTCTAGAGCGGAGGTTGCCAGAGAGTAACCAGAGGATCCACCCGAGGTTAGCATCAGCAGCAAGCCTCGTGAACAGGTCGGAACTGTGGACAGCTGAATCACTATTCAGAATTAGCGCTTCATCAGGAATGAACCGGTCTTCTTCCTGACCTGCTGGGACCCACAGTAACTTTTCTCCTGAGCACAACTTTGCTAGTTCCAGCCAACACTAACTAGCCGGTCTTAAGAGAACATCAGCAGCGCACCGTCGCAAGCCGCACAGCACAGCCTGGCACGGAGCCAGAGAGCGTGGATTGGGCAGCAACAAGCCTGCAACTGCTTCTTTGTGCCCGCAGGAGATCTGAATTCCCAGAGATTGGATGAGTATTCAACTTCACTGCATTACAGCTCGAGAATTCAATTGTTATCCCAACCAGTTATCAATTTAATTCCTAAGAGTTATGTTCTTGTTTTGAGTATCTAATGTAGAAGTTGTAACCAAGTTCAATTACGAAACGGTCTAAATGAATGATATACTGAACGTGTGTCCTCTTGATATATGTAACTCTTCGTAAGATCTAAGACCTAAGATCTGTTAGGTTTACATGCATATTTTATGTATTAATAAATGTTTTCTTGAGTTATACCGCAAGGTTGGATTCTAAAGCCATTAAAAGAATCATTTTGTGACTTACTGCTACAATTAATAAGTGTCCCAGTAAATGCCCAAACCCCTACAGAACTGGTGCCTCGTGACAGCACACTACAATTGTTTTAGCTTATTTTAGTTACATACTAAAAAAGGCACCTTACAATTTTGAGAGGCATTAAGGAGTTAATGGAAAAGAATTAATTTCAAATCAGCAGTTATCTTTATGTTATTGACAAGGGAATAAAGTGAAAGATGTAGATAAATCATATCAGTTCTCTGGTACTCTTATGATCTCAAGAATGATATGATCTCAAGAAGCATATGATCTTAAAGAAGTTTCCTATAATGCTGACTCAGCACTATTTCTTCATCTGGGGTTTTCTCTTAACTTGTACACCTACAGTACAATAACATAATTTAAAATGTGTGCACTGGGATTTGGCTAACCTTCATCAGATTCTGTAAAACAATGTTTTGAATAATATATTAGACAGCTGAAAAGCTGTCTTGCATGTCTTTTCTTAGTTTAAGGGTTTATATTAGCACAGATTTCAAAACATCTTGGAGAAAGCATACTTTCTTGATATCTGACTTTTCAAAAGAATGAACCTTTCCATTGCTAATCATGCGTTCCTGTTCCCAAGATACATTACAAGCATTCACATCTGAACAAAAGATAATGATTGTAGTTTTTGAAATGATGAAAGCAGGGAGTTTGTTTAAAGACACATATCTGAATGGAAATGAGACAAACCTGGCTTAATTGAATATTGGCATACAGTAGAGGTAAAATTCCCAATGTGGAAAAGAGCAATTATAATTGGCTCTGTGGATAATTAACTATTTCTCATATTAGTAATATGATGTATATTGGCAGCTAGGAGGAAAAGGGCAACTGGTCTATGTCTAGGCTCTTGCAGCAATGGACAAGAATGAGTGCTCAAAAGTAAATGTAGAGAATGAATGAATGAATTAAGTCCTATGGGCTACTGTGCTTTAACAGCGTACAGGTGTGATAGAAGGATTAGGAAGAGATGATTAGTGAAAGAATGATACAAGTGATCTTTGGCACAGAATCACTTAATATTTTAGTATATAGCTTATAAGACTTCAGTCTCTCATTATGAAAGATGATAAGTACCGATTAAATTGAAGTTGGAAGATGGGGTGTAGAGGGTTAAACCCCATAATACCACTGTCTTAAGAAGCCCTCCAACAACTAAATTGAAAGTTTGTAGTTTTCATCCTAAAACTGTTTTTCACACTTGCTCATTGCATGTTGCACTAATGCTTTTTTATGTTCACACAATAATTTGAAAAAAAAAACTTCCTGTGTTACTAATTATTCTGTGTATTGGAAAAATAATTAAAAATGGCAAGACAGGAATGGATTAATGCAAACAATAGGCTGGCTATCTAAAAGGCATTTTATTAGTTTGGTCAAAACATGAACTGCTCTCGGAAAAAGATTGTTTAGCAAGTGAACTCCAGACATGGTTAGCATAATTCTATACCCACTTATTCTTTTACTGAGCTCCTGAATACAGCTGGAGTGCTTAAGCAGTTGTTTTAATGCTATATTCTTTAAATATTCAAACTCTCTTTGTAAAAGGTGCAATAATTGAAAAAGAATATTTGCAAATTTCATTACCACTCAAGCATGCTTCAGATTTGCACCACTTGTGTTCCAGTCATGAAGACAAAACATTGTCTGTCACAAACAGGTCCTATACAAAATGTGTTTTGACAATTAACTCTACATAAAAATAGGAGTCATTCTAGTGGGAATAGAACTTCATTAAAGAAAAGGGGGTTTCTGTGCAATCCAGACAGCTGCATTGCTGCCTTTTTTTGTTTAAACAAGGTCTATACTTCATGCTACTACAGATCATGTCATCCTATTAATGTCACATCTTATTACAAAATATTAGTATAATTACAAGATTATAACACCCTTAAAATAATTCTTGGTCTTTTTTACATAGTTGTTTACGGTCATGGAGAGAGCAGTGTTCTTGTTAAAAAACTGCAGTTACCACAGTGAATTTTTCAGTCTGATTCTTATGTTTGTTCAGCATATAAACAACATCTATCAGGGTTGTTACTGATTTTACAGCTAAAGGGACCTTAGTAATGCATTATATACCAGTGATCATAGAATTGTTACAAATAAGGAGGTAAAGAAAAGATGACACAGCAGGATAACTCGTCAGAAACATTTAAAGCAAGGCTTTTAAGCACTTTCAATGTATCTGCACTGAATCTGTTTTACATTTCCAGTATTTCTTTTTTTGTCTCCTGCTGCTGAAATGGCATTTAAAATAAGCCTGATTTGTTTCATTTAGGGATTAGCATGACAATTTACACTAAAGTTTGGTGATAAGTATCATTTGATTTGGGTTCCCGTGCCAAAAAACGAGAGAGTTTAGCACATAGAAAGTGTGATTTAAGAAGTTTTCATTTTCCACCATTTTTGAGCGGCAGGCGCGTGGCTTAGCAAAAAATTGGTCCAAATTTATTTCTCGGATAATCAATAACTAAGTAAAATAATAAATAATAATTACCTCCAAATTGTAATAGATGTGCCAAAAACATACTTGTGCAGTTGGTATAGTTAGAAGAACTTTAGTTCTTTATTCTTCTGAACACATCTGATGAAGGAGAAATAAATCAGTGGAAAACTATGATTAACATTTATTAACCCAGGACATTTCTTGAAAAGGTAGGGGTGTAGCCCGGCGTCCTGGCCAAATTTCCAATTGGTCTTTACCCATCATGGACTCCTAATATCCCATCTATGAATTGGCTTCATCACTCTGTTCTCCTCCCCACTGATAGCTGATGTGTGGTGAGCGTTCTGGTGCACTATGGCCGTCGTCGCATCATTCAGGTGGGGCTGCACATTGGTGGTTGTGGAGGAGAGTCCCTTTTACCTATAAAGTGCTTAGACTGGAGTTTTGTCTTGTAGTAATGTCAGAGCACCATTCTATAGGAAGGTTGATCTTTAATTAGCTTTTTAAGATCAACTGGAGAGATTGACTGCTTGATTGGAAGTCAGCCGGATAGACAGATAAGCAGAAGGGCTGAAAACTGCAACTACTGGATCACATGACCATTGTTTCTTGATCCTGAGATACTTCAAATAGCCACTTTTATAGCTGTAACAATATCAGTATCGATTATAAAAATGTATTATTATGAAAATTCTGAAAGTACAATATATCTACAATATATTAAAACCTGACAGTGATGTCCTAGTTTTCTCATTTTTTGTAGTTTGGAGGACAATGTTTTTTTTACCAATGCCTTTATTTTTAGCCTAAAATGATCAAGTCTTCCATTATACAGTTGGAATCAGTAGTTCCTTTCCTCCATTGTTCACATTTTCCTGTTTTTTTTTTGTTTTCCACCTTACTAAATGGATTTATGCAGCTCTGAAGCTTAGTATAATTTATAACCCCCCAATGAAATACTGTAGGAAATTTCTGAACTTGTGCCCGAGTAGAATTGTTATATTATCCAATACTTATATACAGGTACTGAGGCATGTGCTACCCCACTGAGTAACAGCATGGCTAATAAGTCATCCTACACTCTCCTCCTAGAATAATGTAACAATCCCCTCAGGGGTGTGATTGGGAGAGATTTGAAGTCTTTTACTGGTATATAAAATTACAGGTGCATGTAAACAGGATATTCGGTATTTATAATTCATCTTCTGATGTTCCAGAAAATTACATATTCACCTATTTTCTCATATAATGTACTGCACATATAATCATGTTTTTTTAAGTTTTCGCTAGACAGTGGTAACACTTATCACAGACCTACATTAGATCTCCTGAGGCAACATTACTTGGATTACACATAGATGTCTCCAAGATCATTTACTATCTGATTCCATCAAAATATAAACTACAGAATAATCAGTGTAAATGAAAAGCTACAAAATACAAAAGAAAAGTCTTAACTTAGTACAAAACAGTAAAGTGGATTCAGAAGTAAAAAACAAGCTTAATTGTCAACGATGAAGACAATCTGAAACAAATCGATGTGTTATGAAGCTGCATTATCAAAACACATTCCGTTTAATAATTATTAACTCAGTAAATAAAAACTATTGATATAGAAAATGTACTGAGTACTCTGAAACATAATTAATTTAAAATCAATCTTTCTCTTTACATGACAAAAACAATATCTAATGGAAATAAAGAAAATGTGAAATGAACTATAGGCAATATCAATTAAATATTTAGAATGTACTGGATGATGGTTAAAATATTTAAATAAACTTAACTGAGCTAAGATGTGCTTTAATCATAATATGACAGATATTTCAATTACCGTATATTTGAATTACATTAAAACACCATATACTGTGTTAGTCATCCTGCAACAGCTTACTATCACTTTACCATAGCAGTGGTTATATTTTTTGTAATCAGTTCACAGGCTTGTATTGTTCCTGAAATTTTAAAGAGCACTCTGACTTGCTTCACTTGCTGTTGCCTTGTTACTATTAGTAAAAGAACTGCTGGAAATTATACTGGTAGATTTGATTAGCAGATATTAAGGGATACAGACATTATGCAATTCCATGGTACTGGAATGCAGTCTGAAAGAATATTCAAGCTATTGTTCTTCTGTTCCAATAACACCCAGAATTTATGTTGTTCTTATTACTATACTTATTACTTACTACCTTTTATTATTTATTACTTTTTATATTATTACAACATTTACGGCCATCATCCTTTGATTTATTCCATAGAATAATTACCAAATCCAATTACTTTGAAGAGTAAGGGGATTAGGACAGATATTTTCTCCACTCTTTCAAAAACAGCACTGACCATAGTGTTGATATAAACAGTACAGTTCTTTAACAATGCCTGTAAGAGAGATCACTTCACTTTCATATCATAACTATCTAACAGTATTATTGTAAGTATATTTTTAGAACAATAAAATGAATGGATTTTAGATATTGATTAAATGTTTTAGTTAATGCACTACCCAACATTAAGAAAGAATCCATTCTAAAGTATACTTTTAGGATGTTTTTTTATTGAAGTGTACAATAACGAGAAGCTGTCTAGCAACTTTAGAGCTTTAGATTGTTAACTGAAAAATGTCTCTCCTTCAGTCATCCTCCATGTATCATCAGAAAGCTCCTTGAATGTTCCTCAGCTCTGACTGCCAATCGGGAGAATGCAGTGTCATGCTTGACTAGTTCTGTGAAATATATTCCTATCCTTCTGGGATTCAAGGTCACTATCTTATTAGACTTATTTGTATTCAGTCTTAAAAATGCTTGATTTTTATTCCTATTTTTTTATGTTAAAAGGATTATTTAAGTGACAATACTTGTAAGTGATGAGTAATGACAAAAACTCTGTCATGTCTTAAATGGATTATATGGCAAACTTTTGATTACAGACAAGACTCCAATTTAATTACGTACAACAGGATAATAAGTATCTAAGCAGCCATAAGCACAGAAAGACCTTATTTGAAGTTACTGATGCTGCAAGTTAGTTGTCTGCGGTCTCCTTAATGCCTTATCTGTATTTGTTTTTATGAGCTGGGTATTTCATTTTTATCCAGAAAACACTAGATTTGTTTTCTTGATGGCTATATTTACTAACTTAAAAGTTGAAAATGAAAGTCATGTTAAAGACAACAATAACAAGAAAAACAAAGATTGTCTCATATAAAACTGGACTAATGAAATGCTTCTGCCTTCCATTCCTTATGAAGGGCATAGCATACATTATTAAATACTTGATGCATATAGCTGAGGCTTAATGTAAAGCAGGTATCTACGTTATAAATAGGGCTTATTACTTCCAGTTTTAACAAATAATCCTCAATAAATACCCTAAAAATAACTATCTATACCCAGTATTTGCTGTAAATTCATTCACTTCACCTCTTTTCCACTGCATGTGAGCTTCAAAGGACCAAGGAGAGATATTATATTCTTATTAATTAAACCACCAAAACTTTATGGATCTCTTAGCATATACCATTGCTAGTATGCAAACAAGCTAAATAACCCTTATAAATCATTGCAAATTATGGCATTGTAATTCCAAAATGAGTAAATGTAAGATAAAAATAAGCATCTTCCTAACATTTGTTTTACTTTACTTGTGGATGAAATTCCAGTGAACTAACAGTGTTCTACAAAACTGAGTGTGATCAGTGTTCTGAAAAAAATGGCTTAAATAAAAGCATGTACTTTGTAAGAAATAAGCCTTAAAACCTAAACAAAAAGCTTAATGTAATACCAGTAGAAGATGTTGAATTGGCAATATTCTACCCTCAGTTTTATAACACTAATATCAGAACTACAGTATATAGATTTTTTACATCTTGGCAAACATGGCAAATGCTTCAGATCAAACTAGTCAGAAACATTTAAAGTAGCAGTTTTAAGTATTTTCCAATGTGTTTGCACTGAATCTGTTGTTAATTTCCAGTATTTCTTTTTTTTTTCCTCAACCTGCTGCTGATATGTTGTATAAAATAAGCATGTTTTGTGCTGTTTGCAGGTTAGCATTACATTTACCAGTGAAGATTGGGTAAACTTATCGTTTTATTTGGTTTCAAATGCAAAAAACAAGAAAGGTTAGCATTTAGAAAGTGACTATTTCTGACCCACAGGTTTGCAGCTTAGCAAAAACTGCAATTTTAGGCCAAATGTTTTTTTCCTGAGAAAACAACAAAACAACAATTTTCCTGTATTTCAAATGCATCCTAAAGAACTGACAATGCTTAAGAAATTATCTAGTTCTTGTTCAATGGTGTCTTCTTGTCAGTCCTTAAATCCACACGCCATCCATTACATGAAATATACATAGCATTAATGACCTGTATTTAGTGTTTCCTGATACTACAGTAAGATTTGTGCATAAGATCTGATTTTTTGGGTTAATGTTTCATGACATGAATGTGAGGGAGATGAAGATACAAAAGGATGAAAATGGATTTCAACATGTATGCCTCACTTTCAAAAAGAAAATGTTTTTTTTTCCTCAAATCATCTGAAAAACCTGTTTCAGCCTCTATTACACCTGCACCCCAGCTTTCCAGTTCAAACAGCAGGCCAACATTGCTAGACCTTTGGTCTGCAGAGTGGTGGAACTCATCTGAGGTGTCTTGCTTATTCTAATATGGAGGATAAGAGAGTTGAGGCCAACACTACTGATATCCTCAAACAAGCAGAAAACTTACTTTACCACCCTGGACTATCCATTCACATATGAATTTAATATTTAGTTATGATGTTTGAGTATGTTCCACAGAGGCATTCCTCTAATCATACCTCCATCCCAAGGGAAGAGGCTCATTGTATGTGACTGGAGATTGTCAGCTACAATTTGCTATTGCTAGCCCTCTATAACCTGCATCTTAGGCCATGCAATGTTAGAGTGATGACTTAGTGATAGACTTTTGATTGGTGAGTAGTTGCAGAGAGTACATTAAACGCCAAACCTGACCTAAGTACTAATGGAACCACTCAGTAGGTGGATTGCCCATGTCATGGTCACTGCCCTATAACAGCTAAATGGCACACAATGTTCTCAATTCAACTTTATTTGTCATTACACACGGGTGCATAGTATAGTGAAAGTGTTTCTCATTAGTCTTTCAGGTGCAGTATATAAATAGAACAGAAGACAAGACAATAGACAGTTAAATCACAATGTCATAATCCATATTGGTACAACTTGTACACTTTACGGGAAAGAATGGATAAATGCTGTTCATGTCTCTGCACTGCTGATTTTTAAAAAATAAAACAGCAACTTCCATGTGTATAATTGATAGACTGTTGAAGACCATTGAAGACCATATCATTGGTTTTAATGTTATATGTTTTTTGCAATTATCTACTAAAGCATGTGTATAATCATTATAAAAATGATCTACAAAACCTCTGAATAGGTATGGTTCAGCTAATGAGTGAATTCTATGACTTGTGTCAGATATCTTTTCCGATATGTGTATAGATGTAGAAAAGGTTAGAAAACAAGGAGAGTGAAAGGGTGATTTTTAAAATATTAGAGACAGAAATACAGACGTATTGGGGAAAACTAATGGCGTGGTGGATAGCATTGCAGCCATACAGTTTGTGAATAATGACTAGGGCAATTCCAAGCTTGGTGTTCTAGTTTCATCCTACCTTATAATGATATGCTGGCCAGGTTTCTTGGTTTCTGTATATTATACTTGTGCTTGTGTCCTGTGATGCCTGGGCATCCTGTCCAGGTGTAAGTGATCCAGCACCGTATGCTCCAAAAATGTATCTGTAGTGCTCCAAACCTTATGTTTATATGTAGTTTTCTGATAATGATATATATTCTGATAGATTTATGATGTGAACTCCTGAAACCAGTTTATGTTATACATAAATGTTGGTTTCCCTGTTGGTTGTCCAGGAGCTCTCTATCTTCTTGAATAAGTAAAAGCCATTGGGATGCAAAATTCAGTTCTGGGTGTTGTGTGTCATTGGTGTCATGCAAACAGGAGATTCAAGCTGCCTCTCTGCACTGGGAGTGCTGTAGTGCTAGTTAACATCTCCTTCTTATCCTCCTATCTACCACCTGGCCTATATTTACATTACTATATTCCTCTAGGGCCATATTTCAGAGTTTTTAGGGTATTTTATAATTTACTATGGTTTCTGCAAAAAAAATATCTAGCATGAAAAATTCAATTTTTATTGAAGTGCACTTATTAAACACTTAACAGTAAAAGGTTAGCAAGTTTTCATCTTAATTCACTTCCAAATTTCTATGATTAAGCTAAAATTATATAGATAGTGAATACATGTAAAAATGAATCACACTTGCAGAATGAAATACGTTGCACATTACATTACACAGTTGTAATTCCAGAACAGTTTGTGCCCACAATGTCATTGTTTTTTATCCTATAATTATCGGATAAGCTAACATGAATTAAATTAATGATACATTAAAAGAATTTAGATTGAATATGCAATGAACTTTTTACCAGGAGACATGGGGATGCTGAAAATAAAATTATTATGAAAACATAATACTGATTAATAATCCAAATCAGGTTGATTATAAGTTTGCTGTGTCATTAAAATAAATAGTAATTGAATCCAAATAAGAATTACAGTACTGATACTGCAATGTTTCCAAAGATGTGAATATTGCTTAAAAGGAGTTTACAGTTCTTTCATTTACAATTACACCTCAATTTGTTGTTGTTGTTGTTGTTATTATTATTATTACTGTTAGTACTATAATGGGTCTTCTCTGTAAATATTATATTAGTGCTAAAACAAGTATAACATGAACAAGGAAAGAAGCTATAATTGGCAAATGTAAGGCAGTAAATAAAGCTGTATTTAACTTTGTATTGTAACTTTATTAATAATTATTCTAGAGGTTCTGAAATGTCATTAAAAAATGCTTAATTCCAAAAGCATAAATACAGTTCATTTATAAGAAGCTGTAATGTGTACTTTTTGTCATTTTGTGGCACACATAATAATTGTATTGACAGAAAAGTGTTAGATGGAATTGAAGCTGATGTTTCGAACTTGCACATTTTAGTATTATTCAGAATATTTGTTAGTAAAGGAGCACCTTTTTAGAGTAATCAGTTTGAACCATACCATCTGATTAAATCACACTCATTGTCGAAAAATATATATGAAACTTTGGTGCATTGTAATCCTACCCATTTATCGAATAAAGGTCTTTGAAGAGTAAGTATTTTTAGTGAATCATGAGAATGTGAATGACTATTTCCTAACACTAGCATTCAACTGCCTAAGACTGTTAAAGACCACATGGGGTGGAGCAGTGGCTCTGTGGCTAAGGATCTGCACCTGTGGCTGGAAGGTTGCTGGTTCAACTCCTGCAGATGGCAGAGGAATCCTACTCTGCTGAGCCCCTGAGCAAGGCCCTTAACCCCAGCTGCTCCAGGGGTACTGTAGAATGACGGACCCTGCACTCTGACCCCCAGCTTCTCTCACTGTCTGTGTGTCTCATGGTGAGTAAGATGGGATATGCAAAAAGGATGACTTCCTAGTGCAAGAAATTGAATATGGATAATAAAGTGATCTTATTTTATTGAAAGATGTTTTATTGTAAGACAAATACAGTATATATGCCCTTTTCACTAGTTACTGTACCACTTGTGAGCCCTAATATAGTCAAAACAGCTAGCCGTCCCCACTGCCTTTTTATATACTGTAAGCAAAACTGGAATTCTAAGTTTGTTAATACAGTTCTGCTTCCTGGCATTGTGCTACAGCCAGAGTACATTAATATTCACATTACTGTAATTCATAGTTTTTGCCTGTCTTTTGTTTTTAGCCTCCTGGTTTTCCTGGAATACCAATGAAAAAAAAAAACATTAAAAATGTTCACAGATGGATAGACAGCTTTCCCATTCTGGGCAGTGAAAGTTTTTGTTAAAGGTTGGTAGTTTAATCCATGCAATTTATGCATTTGGACACTTTTTGAACAGTTATGTTCTGACCACGAATTTTGTGACATCCCTAAATGGGTTTTTCTGTAAAACTGTAAAAATTTCAGTAGATGTATTCATATAATCAAATGACATGACAGACAACTTGTTTTTATCTTTGCAGTTATAGATAAGAAAAATGTATATGTGTATCAGCAATTCCATGAACAGCTTTTATGTGTTTGATATTATTATTATTATTATTATTATTATTATTATTATTATTGTTATTATTATTATTGTTATTGATACTATTAATAAAAGTAGTGGTAGTAAAAAAAAATGAAAGAGATTTTAAATAACTCATATTCATAACTGATAAACAAAGTTGTTTCATAATGTTATCTAAGGAAGTTAGGGAGGAGGTCATTCTCCATTCTCGCATGATGTGAACTCCTGAAACCAGTTTATGATATACATAAATGCGAATAACTTTCCTAGCACCCCTTCCTCCAACCCGACATCACTGTTGCAGCATTTTCTCCAACCAGCACTGGCATATTCTCAGCCAGGGAAATTGAACCCAAAGTATTAAGCACATTATCCCTTTATATTTATCAACTGAAATGGTGATGTTATGCAAAAACGATATTGCCACCTTTATAGTCAGACATATTTGCACTATAACTCAGAATATAAAGATAGTGGTGTTCAATAGCTAGCAGTGACATACCCCTGAAAAAGGCATCCAATCCATAC
This sequence comes from Lepisosteus platostomus, assembly GCF_059453375.1. Lineage (NCBI taxonomy): Eukaryota > Metazoa > Chordata > Actinopteri > Semionotiformes > Lepisosteidae > Lepisosteus > Lepisosteus platostomus. Next base: position 55,939,038 of record NC_142618.1, read on the forward strand.
TGAGTATGTGTAACTGCAGATGAAAAGCAAAGTTGTTGTTTTTTTCTCATTCAGCCAATGCTGGAAATAATTAATAATCCAAGCATCTGACTTTTTTAATGCTATGTATTTTTTATGACAGTTTCATTAATCATGAAAAAAAATACAGCTTAAAAACTTTAGCTTATTTCACTGTATCCACAGAAAGTCTGTTAAATGTATAAATCATGCATATTCCTCATGTTTGAATACAGGGTGGAAGTATATCCAAGCCAACTGCCAAAACTACACACATTTTATTTGTTATCTATGTTAACATATGCTAAAGTACTATGCCAAGGTGCTCGTTACAGAACTGCCGATTCATTAAATATGTTTTGGCGGAAGAGGGAGGAGACAGCAATGATTCTGTCTTTGCTGCACAAATAAAGCTAGCAGGTCATTCAAGGATTTAGAGACTTTTGGGTGGCATGAATGGTTGAGGACTGAGTTCATTAAACCTACTACTTGTAAACCTATTATGTATTCAAACTTATTGTATGGTACAGTTTTCCTTTTTTCTATTTTTCTTTCTTTAGCCTTTCAGAAAATAAAGGGAAAATTTTGCCGCTTACACTCTAACAGAATTAAATTGGAGTGCTTCCTCTCTTGCTTTTTAAAAACTGTCTGATCAGAACCTGATGTAAGGATTAATATACCTGTCCAAAAAAGTTTGCTTTTTAGCCATAATGATAGAGTTATGTAAAAGGAAAAGGCATTATATATAACGACAGGTGAAGTGCCTTTGGTTCAGTACAAAAAATGTAATTTTGAGTCTGAGCTTGAAGACCATTGCGTTGGCAGGAAAACTGTATATAAAAGCTTTACTTATATCATAAAAGACACCCTTCACATGACACAGTAGCTTATTACAAGTCAAACAAAAAAGCGTACTACGTACAAAATTGCTTTTCAGTGAAAGCCTTCCTTTGGAATCATGCCAACCAGTGAAACATCCACAATGTTTACAAGGAAAGCTACTGTAAACCTCAGTTCAATTCATTTTTGAACTTGAGTATGATGCATTTAATAAATGTTAATGCCTGCTTTTGTCTATTGGTTATTTTATTAACTAAGATATGGCTATTTTTTGCAGTTGAAAAATTACAAAAACAAAGACATTGTTCTCTCCATGTTTGCATGGGTTTTTGCTGATTATTACGGGTTCCTCCCACCTCTGAAAAGCATACTGGGATTATAAGCAGCTGTCCAATAATGGACATATTAGAAACAATTCTAGACAAGTCCCAAAATCTTAAAACGTATTTCAGCATTTTCATTTTGTAAAACACCAAAAATGCTAAAGAAAACATATCCAGTTTTTGGGGTACTTGTCAGTGACCTACTGATACAGTTCTGAACCTCTTGGACATAAAACATTATAAGGGGATCTTTTAGAAGTATTCACAATCCTCAAAGGCTTGAAGAAGAAGCACAAAACAGAGGACCCAAGTGGACACTGTTTTGAAGTACACATAGAACAGAAAACAGGAGGCACTCCTTTACTAAAATGATTTGGTACCAATTTCTGATCTATGTTGTTGAAGCTGATATCTTGGCAGTTTTAAAGAAACAACTGGATCATTTCCTTGATTTAACTTTAACTACCAAATGAGGTACAGTACATTGACTGCATGACATCCTCTTATTGTAACTTTTCATAGGTCCTCAATTCCTTAGTACTTTTTAATGATTTTTCAATGCAGAGGTGTCCGAATTCATTACGGCTGTTTACATTAATAATATAAATTCTCAGTTCGCAATCAGATTTACTCTGGGGTTTAGACTGGAACTTTGATTCCACAATTGAAGAATTGTAATTATACGATTATAGTACTGTATGTATCATGACATATTTACAAAGCCTGAGACCATGTAACTTAAGATTAAAAAAAAAAAATCTCTGTAAAACCTTTGACCAGAACTTATATCCATTATGCATATACTATTTTGCAAACGTCAAGCAATTGCCATTATAAGTGTTTGGCAAGCATTGAGACCTTCACCATGCAAATAATAGACATTTCAGTACCACTTGCAGCACACTTACGTTGTGTTTGTTGTTTATATAACTAGTTATATTTGATAGGGAATATGAGAGAGCCATTTAACATACAAAACCATTATTAAATGACCAATAAATAATAAGAGTACACTGATGGCTCTCTCAGATCACTAATTTCGTGGCTCCTCTATATCAGGATAACTAGACATAAACACTATGTAAGACTGGGGGGTAATTAAAGTGTTCTCCAGTTATACACCTATAAGAAGTTTATTGCCAAGGCAGACATGTTGCATATTTTTGCAAAGACAAGCAATGTATTACGCACAAGTGAGCTATTCTTTAGTAAAGAAAAATAAGCCTACAAGTATGTAGTAGGCTCCAGAGCTAAAATAATTTAAAGTCCAAAAACATTCATAACCAAAAAACAAGCTTTCCCTGAGATCAACCTACACTTCTCTAAAGACCTCTCTATAAATAGGCAGCTAAGCTGTTTACCAGCTCACAAAGAGTTTCTCTCCAAACTGTTAAACAAAAACTTACACTTCTTCAATGTGCACCTGTCAGTCATACCCTCACTCCTTTCACCCCCTGGTGTAGCTTTTGTAACAGAAGTTCTAGCTTCCTAGCTAACAGCAGTCAATGGCCACTGGAAGCCTGTTTTCTTCTATTTTAAAATGTCATCTAATCAGCCGTCTTCCCTCAATTAATCAGGCAGCTGAGAATGGCAGGTTATTCCTTATTGCCTTCTGGGGAAAGGGCATCAGGTTCAAACAAGAAATGCCATGTTTTCTGAACCTAATGCCCTCTTACAATATACATATACATGAATAATAATTGTCAGACTAATGCTTTGAAAGGCTGTCATGAGGCACATTAACACAATCGTACCTGAGTGCTTAGACCCCATGCAGTTTGCATACCAGAGTAACAGGTCCACTGACAATGCTATTTCTCTGGCTCTTCACACTGCAATTGCTCATTTGGATGATAAAGACACATATGTCAGCGTGTTATTCATTGATTACAGCTCCGCATTTTACCTTAGTTCCTTTCAGACTGGTCAGGAAGCTTAATGGTATCACCTCTCTGTGCAGGTGGATTTTGGATTTCCTGACTGGCAGACCAAAGACTGTGAGGGTAGATGGAAAGCTTTCCTCTATGCTGACCATCAATATAGGTGCCCCTCTGGGCTGCGTGCTTAGCCTCCTGCTGTTTTCCTTGTTTACCCATGACTGTGTGGCCAGATACAGCTCCAACTCCATCTACAAATATGCTGATGATACTGCCATTATTGGCCAAATCACTGATAATGATGAGACAGCCTAAAGGGAAAAGGTCAGGAACCTGGCAGAGTGGTGCATTGACAATAATCTCTCCCTTAATGTCAGCAAAACCTAAGAGCTGGTCATTGATTTTAGAAAGCAGGGTGGGGGCCACACCCCTATCCACATCAATGGGGTGGCTGTAGAGATGGTCAGCAGCTTCAAGTTAGTAATGATTTAACATGGTCCCAGCATGTACTGTAACTGAAGCTACAAAGAAGGCACAACAGCCCCTTTACTTCCTCAGACAGTTGAAAAAATGTGGTCTATCTTCAACTGTTCTTACCACATTTTACAGGTGCGCTCTTGAGATTGTGCTCACATGGAGTATTACAGTGTTGTTTGGCAGAGGCTTGGTGTCTGACCAGAAGGCGTTAGAGGGGGTGATCAGGTCAGCCAAGTCCATCATTGGAGTACAGCTTCCCTCTATTGTGGACATTTTTACAACTCACTGTCTCATGAAGGCTGGAAGTATCGCTAAGGATACCAGTCATCCTAGTTTCTCACTTTTCTCCCCCCTTCCCTCTGGGAAGCGTTATAAGAGCATAAAGACATGAACTACCAGATTTAGAGACAGTTTTTTCCCACAAACTGTCAGATTACTGAACTCTACCCCTACCACTGGCTCACACTGATGTTTTTTTAAGTTGTATGTTATTTAACTTGTTGTTGCTGCTGCTGTTCTGTTTGGTTGTTTTGGTGTTTTCATAATGTCTTTCTATTGGAACATACATGCAAATACACATTATTGCACATTATTGCAATGACTATAAACTGAACAGAACTAATAGCTGAATATTGTACAAACAAAGCAGTTTGTATTAGTAATGCTAAAATCAATGATGACTGCACATAATGTGACTTCAAGGTATTCATTCATATTTTGTATTTTTAACATAATTTGGTTCTTATATTACTGCTTAATTGTTTTAACATATATTGTTTATGTCTTTTTATATAATTAAAATGTATGTGCTTTTCAAATGACACTTGCAGTGGTGTGAATCCTTTTTGATGGCAAGAGCCCTGTGTGAGCTGAATCTTACATTAGAAAATATTAGAAAAAATAAAACATTTTAATCAAACTTTTAATACATAAAATAGCTATAGTTGTATAAAAGTTATAGTTCAGAATTTACAGTCCAGTATCATGTACACTGTGCTAAAGTATGTAGGAATCATATGAGCATATCAAATTAAAGTGGGAAAGTGTGCTGTACACAGCAAGTGAACGGTGCATTGCGCCATCCAGGCAGCCAAGAGTTTCCAAAAAAATTATTTTTCAGTACCTTATACTGCATACTGTATGTAACAGGATTCAGTTCAGTGAACATTTATGTATTCTTTTAAAAATTATTTGTATAAAGCTATCATTTAACCACATTTTTTATTTAGAAAAAATGGGACAAAAGGCTTGCAACATGATCAAAACACTTTTATACTATTAGCCTCGTTTAGCTTATAGCCAAATTTCTGGAGCGTGCTTTACTATCTCTTCAAACCATTTTCCACTAATTTCTGTGGAAATGTGTTATTGAATGTTTGAGCAATTGGAATACAAACTCTGTCCCATATCAGTCTCTTTCAATTCAATTCCTGATATATTTTGTTCAAAACCATAAGTGGGTTTATGTGACTTGAATAGCCAACAGCCATATCGCCCTGCAACTGGCAACCCACTAAATCTAAACAGGTGTGAGCCGAGCCTGGTCAGTATCTGCATGGGAGACCTCCTGGGATAAACTAAGGTTGCTGCTGGAAGAGGTGTTATTGGGGCCAGCAGGGGGCTCTCACCCTGTGGCCTATGTGAGTCCTAATGTCCCAGTATAGTGACGGGGACACTATACTGTAAAAACGTGCCATCATTCAGATGAGACATAAAACTGAGGTCCTGACTTTCTGTGGTCATTAAAAATCCCAGGGCAATTCTCGAAAAGAATAGGGGTGTAGCCCCAGCATCTTGGCCATATTTCTCATTGGGCCTTACCAATCATGGCCTCCTAATAATCCCCATCTATGAATTGAGCTTTTAGTGGAGTGTCCAGAAAAGTGCTATATAAGTGTAAGCAATTATTAATTATAAATGCGTCTTGGTTCAAGCATGTTCCACAATCTTTTTCCAGAGCACCTTTTGCCTTTTTTACATTTACATAAAGAGGTGTCAGTTACATGCTTAGAGGTCCCGGAGCCCAAGAACAAATTCCGTACAGATCAAAGCATAGTTTTGTATAAGACATTTTTCTTTGTGAAAATACTTAAAGCCATTTACAATTTTTAAAAATATTTCTCTTTATCCATGTCTTACTAGGTTTAAGTATCAATGAGCATAAGTGTAATTATAGTGTAATTATATACTGTCATTACTATTGGTGTATATACTATTTAATTTTGAACACAAAAGAAATCAAGTTGGTTTTAGTTAAAGTAAAAATAATAGCAGATTTTATCTTGTAAACAAGTATATACATATTTAAAATGTAAACAAAAGAATAAGTCTTGTGTGGTGTTAGCTGGCATACAAAGAAACCATTAACACAGACACAGAGGCAGGTACTGTACTGCATCCCTCGCTCACCACTAATATTTGAAGCTTGCATAGTTTAATTTTTAATGATTGCACATTCATTACATATATATATATTACTTTCACCTCCTATACCCTCAAGGTTTCTGGTGTGAATCTCATTCAAAAGGACAGGGATCATGTATTATGATTTCAGGAAACTTAATTACAGTGGATATGTCAATTGCACCTTTGCCCATTCATTTGCTAAAAATCATGTTTTGAACTAAAATGCCTATTAGGTTAAAGGAAAGGTGATCAGTTATATGATAACCTTCATTAAGGAAAGAGCAAAATCAGACAAAAAGTAAAGCAGTGTTCAGTGATCAAAACCTGTCTAAAAAGGCACGGATTTCGCATGCATAAAATACACAGACACTGAACTAGTACTCAATTACTCAATGATCTTAACTTAAACTTGAAAGCACCAAGAGAGAGGTGAATATAATGTAGGTGAACATATAAACCCTGTTCTGATAACACCCTAGGTCCAGAATTAAACCCAGGGCCCTTGTGCTGCAAGGCAACCACTGGTGCACCACCATGCGGCCTCTTGCAGATTTATTCACAATTAAAATAAAATCACTCTGATTAATATAGTTATTGCTAGAATGTAATGTCAACCATTAGTGTATCCATAAAGCCCTACTTAGGTACTTCACAAGTAAGCAAATCTGAACTGACACTTCTTTTGGATGGCTGTTAAGCATGAATAATGAACGTGTCTCAAAAGTAGCGAGGTCTAAAAAAATGATAGGGAAACACTGTTTTAGTATGACGTGACTTATTGTTATTGAATAGAAATATGGCTAGTTTAAATTCAGTGTAGTTTATTTTGTTGGCTGCTGCTGATCATATGAATTTGTATATGACAGTAAAGTGCAGCAATATCCAGAGATTGAAAAGAAGATTTGAATACTCAGGCAAGAAGCAAATCTCAAACTTTGTGATTTCATGGAAGGAAATCATAGTTTATGTGGAGGGAATGAAATGACCATATAAGAAGGAATATGCAGTGCCTTGCTGAAAAAACACAATATGTCTATGATTATGATTAGACTAACAGTTGTAGCATAAACCAATCCAAGTTCTGAATAGTTCACTGGTTTGAACTCACAAAAAATAAAATTGCTGATCCAAGAAAAACCCTGCTGTGTCTTACACAAAACCTGACAATTGTGAAAATGTTAACTATTTTATTAAGATGTACATATCCATATATCTATGAATATATCTCTTCATGAACAATTTAATTATACAACATTGTTCAAAACTTTTTAAGAAACACTTAATAATAATAATAATAATTGCTTACACTTACAGTGCCTTGCGAAAGTATTCGGCCCCCTTGAACTTTTCAACCTTTTGCCACATTTCAGGCTTCAAACATAAAGATATAAATTTTTTATTTTATGTGAAGAATCACCAACAAGTGGGACACAATTGTGAAGTGGAACGAAATCTATTGGATTTTTGAAACTTTTTTAACTAATAAAAAAATGAAAAGTGGGGCGTGCAAAATTATTCGGCCCCCTTGCGTTAATACTTTGTAGAGCCACCTTTTGCTGCGATTACAGCTGCAAGTTGCTTGGGGTATGTCTCTATCAGTTTTGCACATCGAGAGACTGAAATTCTTGCCCATTCTTCCTTGCAAAACAGCTCGAGCTCAGTGAGGTTGGATGGAGAGCGTTTGTGAACAGCAGTTTTCAGCTCTTTCCACAGATTCTCGATTGGATTCAGGTCTGGACTTTGACTTGGCCATTCAAACACCTGGATACGTTTATTTGTGAACCATTCCTTTGTAGATTTTGCTGTATGTTTGGGATCATTGTCTTGTTGGAAGATAAATCTCCGTCCCAGTTTCAGGTCTTTTGCAGACTCCAACAGGTTTTCATCCAGAATGGTCCTGTATTTGGCTGCATCCATCTTCCCCTCAATTTTAACCATCTTCCCTGTCCCTGCTGAAGAAAAGCAGGCCCAAACCATGATGCTGCCACCACCATGTTTGACAGTGGGGATGGTGTGTTGAGGGTGATGAGCTGTGTTGCTTTTACGCCAAACATATCGTTTTGCATTGTGGCCAAAAAGTTCGATTTTGGTTTCATCTGACCAGAGCACCTTCTTCCACATGTTTGGGGTGTCTCCCAGGTGGCTTGTGGCAAACTTTAGACGAGACTTTTTATGGATATCTTTGAGAAATGGCTTTCTTCTTGCCACTCTTCCATAAAGGCCAGATTTGTGCAGTGTAAGACTGATTGTTGTCCTATGGACAGACTCTCCCACCTCAGCTGTAGTTCTCTGCAGTTCATCCAGAGTGATCATGGGCCTCTTGGCTGCATCTCTGATCAGTCTTCTCCTTGTCTGAGCTGAAAGTTTAGAGGGACGGCCAGGTCTTGGTAGATTTGCAGTGGTCTGATACTCCTTCCATTTCAAGATGATCGCTTGCACAGTGCTCCTTGGGATGTTTGAAGCTTGGGAAATCTTTTTGTATCCAAATCCGGCTTTAAACTTCTCCACAACAGTATTACGGACCTGCCTGGTGTGTTCCTTGGTCTTCATGATGCTCTCTGCGCTTTCAACAGAACCTTGAGACTATCACAGAGCAGGTGCATTTATACAGAGACTTGATTACACACAGGTGGATTCTATTTATCACCATCAGTCATTTAGGACAACATTGGATCATTCAGAGATCCTCGCTGAACTTCTGGAGTGAGTTTGCTGCACTGAAAGTAAAGGGGCCGAATAATTTTGCACGCCCCACTTTTCATTTTTTTATTAGTTAAAAAAGTTTCAAAAATCCAATAGATTTCGTTCCACTTCACAATTGTGTCCCACTTGTTGGTGATTCTTCACATAAAATAAAAAAATTATATCTTTATGTTTGAAGCCTGAAATGTGGCAAAAGGTTGAAAAGTTCAAGGGGGCCGAATACTTTCGCAAGGCACTGTATTTAGCACTTTTCAGGACACTGCACTCAAAGCGCTTTACAGGTAATGGGGACTCCCCTCCACCACCACCACCTGGATGATGACGGATAGTGCGCCAGAACACTCACCACACATCAGTTATCAGTGGGGAGGAGAGCAGAGTAATGAAGCCAGTTCACAGATCGGGATTATTAGGAGTCCATGATTGGTAAGGGCGAATGGGAAATTTGGCCAAGACGCCTGGGTTATACCCCTACTCTTTTCAAGAAACGCCCTGGGATTTTTAATGACCACAGAGAGTCAAGACCTCGGTTTTATGTCTCATCCGAAGGACAGCGCCTGTTTACAGTATAGTGTCCCCCTCACTATACTGGGGCATTAGGACCCACATTGGCGGCAGGGTGAGCTTCCCCTGCTGACCCCACTAACACCTCTTCCAGCAGCAACCTTCGTTTTTCCCAGGATGTCTCTCATCCAGGTACCGACCAGGCTCACACCTGCTTAGCTTCAGTGTGCTGCCAGTTGTGAGCTGCAGGGTGATATGGCTGCTGTCTTGTGGGAATAAATGGTACTTTGCTCATCTTTGTCATACTTAAAAGCAGATAGTTGGTAAAGTACTTTCTTTTGTAATTATTGAGGTTTATTTCTTGGTAATTTGCGGTAATTTGTAGTACTTTGTGTTAAACGGTAGAACTCACTTTAGAGAACTTTGTAGACCTTTCTAATTATTGTTAGGACTCTGCCCTTCATCTAAAATTATGCTGGTTGGTCCCTCTGCCACACCTGCATTGTCACATGGTCTCATTGTCAGCACTGATGCTACAGCCTCTAAGATCTTTCTTAGACAAAACAAACATTAAAATCTGATGGTTGAAAATGCAGAATCTAATAATGGGAGAGAAACAGCAGTCACTGCACTGCATTGTAGCCCCCACCATGTATGGGAGTTCATTACCATGCTGTAGAATGATGCCAGTTTTGAAAACCATGCAATGCTTTGGCTCTGACATTTTTACAAATGTTGTTCATTAGTGAGCATTTGACACTTTTATATTATTTCGCTGCTGCATTGTTTGCACATTTAGTGCATATTGCAAGAAATTGCTGAGCCATTTATTATTATAGAGTGAAAATCTTTCAGACAGCAAAGACAGGAAATATGCTGTACATATTGTCTATTTCCATATCCATCCCAACACAACATAATTTCTTTAGGGGTAAAATTCTGGATTACCAAACTATGGTCACACATTTTTCATAATCAGAGAATTTTGTGGATTATGGTGGGTACTGTACTTTGAAACACACCTGTGATGACAACAATGTCTTATTGAAAACTTCCAAATCTGTCAATCCTGACCTAATTGTTCCAGTGGCAGCTGAAGTCGGTCATCCAATCTTTGTTCATCCACACACATCCTTCCTTTTTGAATCCATTCACACTTTTCTGTTGCATGCAGTTCAGACCATATTATGTAGTAGTATTTCTATGAATAATGTACACCTGCTGTAAGCAAATCTTTATGACTTCTCCCTGAATCTTAGAAAGCTGAAATCTTTCTTCCAATCGTAAATGGGTTTCCATCTTTACAAAATGAGTACCAGTGTACATGCTGGGAAATCACATACAAAGTAGTCAACAAATAACATACATTTACCATTTGAATATTACACCTAAATAATGCAATAATGTTACTCACATTAATGTTTACGACAGTAAAATGTGCTTATCATCAAAATGATTGCAATGGCAACAATAAGGGTGATATTCAATATTACAACTAAAACATTTTTTAAAAATGTAATAAAAAGAAATTTGTTTTTAATAATGTTTCTACATGAAACGACTAATTCCAGTAACATGTTTCTTGAAAAAGTAATTAAATTACAAAAATTGCTTACATGTGACTACTTTCATAATGCTGATGAACTCCAATCATTGAAGACCACAGGGTACTGTTGATTTTATTTTAGATGAACTCTTAATATCTTAATTACTAGTTAATTTAGCTCAAATTAACTTTTTTGTATTTGATATCCCTAAAACCATTGCTCTCAGTAATCACATCCCTTACAAGTTCCATCAATATATGCAGGATGAAGAGAACACCTTAATTTGAATCACAGGAAATTGCTATTCCATATCCATAGCATTTTGTAAAGCGACTCCTTATAAGAATGAATGCAATAATTCTATCACTATTAATTTATTATTTCATATAAAGTACATATATGTACAATGAGAAAAAAATCAGACAACAAATAAATAATCTAAATTAGTTATTTTTGTAAGAGTGCTCAAATGTTCAGACATGACCACCTTGTCATTTTGTTCAACCTCTCATGTTTTATAATGTGCCTTATTTATTTGAGAACCATCTGTGCTGCCTGTTGGCATTCATTTATTTTAATCCATTGTATAATGCCAATGTAAATTGCAGAGAAAATAGAAGACATTTCAATGGATAAGAGGTAGAAAAATATACTGACAACTTCAAACTCATGGAAGTATAATTTCTAAAATATTCACAAGATGTAAAGGCAGAGTTCAATATTTTAATGTCTCCCCTGTTCAAAACAACAGTTAAGAAAACAAGGTTATGGTATACAGGTTAACAGGTAAGAATTTCTACTAAATCTAATTAAAGCCTTTCTACAGGATGAAGTTATTCTGTGTTGCTGCATGATGATTAACATGATAAACAAAAGTGTATTTTTGTAGCTGGACACAAAGACAAACAAAAACATGAAATCCAACATTTCTGTATTGAGAGAGTATGTTCCCAAAGTTTAGGCTTGGTCTGTATTTTGTTCCATATTGGTATATTGTTACAGATATGGTATATTTGACTAAACACCAAAAACAGTCCCTGTAAATGAACTGCAGCAATGAAAAATATGTTTAATGTTTGGTGAAAATCATTATGTAAGTACAAATAAATACATAAATTAGAATTAGAATTAAGCAAAATTAAAGTAATTATTATTTTCTTTCTTTTTGAAAAAAGACACTAGCCTTTACTTATTGACAATGCTAACGCTAACTAATTGTTTTGATTTATCAGAACTCCTTTTCATTCAAACATAACGTAAAGCTTACTGATAAAAAAATCCAAAGTAAAAATCCAAAGTATACATCAGAAATTCTCCACCACACAGATACAAACTGTGCCAAATGTTGTCCTAATCCAGTTTGAAATGACTCAAATATCATACCTCTAAAATTGGATCTAAATAAGATTTTTCACAGTTCTAATGTGCACAAACGTACCCTATATAGAGTGTGTGTTTCACCCTGGAGGTTTAGAATGTTCTTTATTTTCAAGTATACTAATGATAAACTGCAGTGAAAGAAATCCTTGCTACAACATATTGTTTCAGTAATAAAGAATTCTACTTAAATTACACAAAAACAGGTCATGATGTAAGATCTGTTTAAACTGCATGTTAGTATTAGTCTTGACAATACACAATTAGGTGACTCACAAAGATGTGGTGGAAAATAAAGTGTAAATAATGTACAAATATGTCAAATTCAATAGTCCATAGATAAGAAATAAAGGGAAAAATAATACCTGACAATTGCAGATTAAATTGTGTACATATGATTTGCATGTAGAACTACGTTTTCCTTATAAAAATTACTTTGATTCAGTGAATATAATGCTTATAGAAGGCTAGACAGAATTGATGTGTATCGAAAGCATCACATCCCCAGCTGGTATTCATCTGTTGTCTTTCTGGCTCACTTTCAGCTCCACAAGCCAGACAACACTTCTTCCAGTAGACTAATATGCCAAAAGGCAGTTTTCTATTGTTGAAGAATTTAACATCATTGGGTGTGCTGGGAACTAATACCACCACAAGATTTCATGATTATAGATCTGTTATATTGCAAGTATAAAGAGCCATTTAAAACAGCAAAGCAATTGCTAAAAATAGAAAAGAAAACTTAAACAAAACTAACTGTTAAAATGTGAAACAAATTTCACATCGTGTGGTTAACAATTGTATGCATGTAACTATTTTGAAAAAAATGAGACAGGTAGTATATTGTTATAGACTATACCAATACAAACCTGTACTGAACCCAGTATGAATTTCCATTAATCTAAGTAGTTTTGTTTTTCACATAACTGTTTGTATTATAGAGCTCTAAAATGTAAAATCATTCCTCTGTGTATGGACCTGGCTTTTGGGGGCCTGTGTGCATATGTTTTGCCACTGCTTGATATATACTAAACCCATAATAAATCCAACACAGAAGTCAATTATACAGTAGTTTAATATGTTTAAAGCCTCATCCCTTACATTATGAGCAACTCCTAATGCCTTTTTGAATGATTTGGGAGATTGTAAAAGACTTTCACTTTTATGTTTCTTTGGACAAAATCACAGGTTTCCATTTTTTGTTGATAGCAGATTCACTTCTTAAGCTTTTACAGATTGGTCTACAGATTATTTCAATCACCTGTCAGTCACTGTGTGGCAGATGTCATTGCTTCTCTTGTCATGGAATGATTTATTGGTTTAGTTGAGCTACAGCCACCGGGAAGGATATATCAAAAACCTCCAGTAGAACCAGCAGGGGTAAAAGGAGTGCCAACTTCAACCTTTGTTCTCTAGAGATGAATTTTGCTGCTAGTTATTGTTTGCCATCTGTTTAATTTCCAACCTCTCACAGCTTTGAATGTGTAGACATGATTTCTCTGACTCAACTCTGTCGCCTTCTTTACCCTCCTAATTTAACCCCTGCTGTGACTCACCATGTTCACTGTACAGCACTCTGATTTACTGGCAAATTATCAGTGGCTCTATTTCAATATAATTAGAATTGCAAGGTTCCTTGAGTGTGTGCTAGCATTTTTAATGAAATAATTGTCTTTTTCTTGTCTGTAGGAATGTATGTGAAATTATCAAGGTTATAAAAATATTAGAAATCGTAGAATTATAAAAAGAATTATCTTTCAGAGAATGTATGTTTCTTTATTTATAAAAAACTATTCATGGGTAAGTATTTTAATTTTGAAGACAATATGTAATCTTCAATGGAGTAAGAACAAATATTTAGTCAAAACTACTTTTACATAAATTAATAAAAACTATCTTGACAAGTATTCATTAGTGCTTTTCAACTCTCATTTAAATGCTCCATTTGTTCTTCTATTACAAAATGTATTTGAAATTATTATATTTTAGTAATACACACTAAGAGTAGTAACGACTAGTAGACAAGACCACTGAATAAATGCATTTATTTCCTAGCTGAACAGGTTGAAATGCGGATGGCACTTATAGGGTAAGAATTGTGTTTAGGTAATCAGTGAATCAGCAGAGATGGACAATAAAATGTCTAACAGGCTCCCCAGCTTTCTAAAGCTATCCATCCTTCCATGCATATTCTAACTGCTTTATCCAATACAGGGTGATAGAGGAGCTGGAACCTAACCCTGCAAGCAAATACAAAGAAAAAAAAACGCAAGCAAAAGTATGTATTTATTTGTATTAATATATTTAACAATTTTTGTTATAAAATACATGAATCATCCATCAAATGCATTCCACAGGTAGGGAGGACTCTTTACACATCCACATTTGCTTCACAATACTATTGGTCCAACCTTGAAGAATTTGCTTCACAGAACAAATTAATTAAAATTATTTTAAGTTGTTTAATGTTGTGAGACTCAGACTCCAGTGAACTGGACACCTAGTTTGCTCTTCCACAGAGAATGAGGTATACAAAACAAAAATGCAGTATGTAAACTGTGGTGTTATTTTTACTTGGTGTTACTTTGAAATAAATCATTACTATTGTAGACTATGTTACTCTCATATCAGTGGTGTTACCCTCATGTAAGCTATGAAACATAAATGTATTTGTCTAAAATAAATAGTATTTTAATTACTTCTCTTTTGTTTGGTTTGTCTTACTCAAAAAAGAGGAATATTATTGTACTGTATATGATCTTCTATCTTATCTATCTGATTTGTTTGGTTTCACTACCTCTGCAAGGAACTATAACATCAGTAATTTTAATTATCGGTTGTTTATATAGAACATTTATATATAGCTATAAATGGGGGGCTACGGAAATGGTGAATAACATCAATTGACTGAGCAGTTTAGTCAATAAGATAAAATAATCATAACCTCCAACCTGTATTGATTTATCCAAGAATATACCCGACCAGTTGGTATAGTTAGAGGCATGTGAATTCCTTATTTTCAGGCACAACTTTGGTGAAAAGAGTAATAATTCAGGTACATTTGATCAAGTAAATACTTATTAACAATGGCAGGGACACACACTACACTTCACACAAAATAAACAACACACAAGTTTCTCTATATATCTAGTGTGTAGAGACATGGTGTTTTATAGACCTACTGTATAGTAAGTCTAGACCATCCAGAAAATAACCAGACTACTAAAAATATTCAAATCTTACATAATACCTACAGAGGCCAAAATAAGAAATAAGCTTCGCACTAATCTAAATGCAATATAACCTCACAACTGGCAACCCACTGAAGCTAAGCAGGTGTGAGCCTGGTCAGTACCTGGATGGGAGACCTCCTGGGAAAAACTAAAGTTGCTGCTGGAAGAGGTGTTAGTGGGGCCAGCAGGGGGAGCTCACCGTGCGGTCTATGCGAGTCCTAATGCCCCAGTATAGTGACGGGACACTATACTGTAAAAAGTCGCCATCCTTCGGATGAGACGTAAAAACTGAGGTCTTGATTCTCTGTGGTCATTAAAAATCCCAAAGCGTTTCTCGAAAAAAGTAGGGATGTGATCCCGGTGTCCTGGCCAAATTTCCCATTGGCCCTTACCAATCATGGCTTCCTAATAATCCCATCTATGAATTGGCTTCATTACTCTGTTCTCCTCACGTGGTGAGTGTTCTGGCGCACTATGGCTGCTGTCCCATCATCCAGGTGGATGCTGCACATTGGTGGGGGTGGAGAGGAGTCCCCATTACCTGTAAAGCTCTTTGAGTGCAGTGTCCAGAAAAGCACTATATAAGTGTAAGCAAATATTATTATTAATTATGGTCTGTTCTTTTTTTCCTCTTTTGTCTGTCTTCATCTGATTTTATATGGTTTCTTTCTGGAATGTTGATTGACACTTAATCATTGACCCAGAACTTAATTCACTAAAGTAAACCAAGAAGGTTCCTTTGATCAGTGTTTCTCACACCCAGCACAACTAAGTAAGAATCTCAGTTTGAAGCTCTAGGAAGTGGAAATATTGACACTAGTTAGGTCATTGTGTCTAGATTCTTAGAGAGACCTCTATTGTTATCTAACTAATAATGTTTAAGTAATCAATCATTCTAATTAATGATTCATGTTTAAAATTAGAATAATGTACAATTGTTCCTATTGCTTTAAATAAATTCTTATTTGTTATTATTTGGATTATAAGGCTTGAATATTACAGATAAAAAATATATTCCAGTACAACAGTTAGGAAAATGTAAATTTGGCTTCCAAACATCCTCAACATTAAATGATTCACAAACATTTTCTTCTCAGAGTGTACCTTTGTATTTGTATTTGTATTTCTTTGTATTTAGCACTTCCTCTCAGTGCTAAATGTGACTGTGGATCTTAGCTGAAGCTGGTTTGGTGGGCTAAACATTGGAGGCAAGTGTTGCAGCTGATGCACTCAATTCCATATTGCACAGTATTTCTATTGCAGCTGTCTCATTCTTAACTAAAGGCCTATGAGATTGTGGGCAATGAATATTTGTGTGGCGTAGCACCTGTGGGTGGGTTGTTGTTTTATATTGTTGTACTCTTCTTTTTTTAAGTAATAAAAATGATAAAAAGGATAAAATCTGCAAGAAATCTATTGTTCTTTTCTTCTTATTAGACTTCATTCATTCATCTTTCAGAGACGTCTGACCAGTCGTGCCAGCGGATAGTCAGTTTTGAGTCGGCCTAAGGATGGTTTGGACTGATAACAGAATAAGGAAAAGAGGATAAAACATCTAAATAGCAGAATTATTTGTCATTGTTAGATAGGCTTGTCTGTACAATCTGTTAAATCATAAGTCACAATATTTACCAAAAAATACAATAATGCTTGCTTATTTGAAAGTGAACAGAATAGATTCCAGCAATCAAAACATATGCATTAATCATCCTATAGTAAATATGTGGAACCTGTTTGTCAATCACATATATTTTCTCTGACCGGTTTTTCCAAGTGGACAAAACAATCTATCCCTATGATTGCACATTAAGCTGGAATTGGTTCATGTTTAAAACATTGCAGTTTTTTTTTGTTACTTCATTCCTTACTGTTCTTTTGTAAATGTAACATAAATATATAACCTCTATTGCAATATTTATTTATTTTTTCTTGTTTGCCTTTCCAATATAATTTTCAACCACATGATTTAGGAGGTCAGTTCACCTTTTTCCTTAACTGGATTTAATTATTGTTTGCATTAAAGTAGAAACTTTCTTCTTATATTCTTAATTTAATTCCTTAACCATTTGGGTCATGACTTTTCTGACTTTGATTTCCATACTTAAAGTCTGTTCTGTCTATCAAGAAGATGTTTAAAATGTTGCCATCAATCAGGTATTGATTCCATACCTAATATTTTCCATTCTATGTCCACTGTACAGTTTCAAAGTACTATATACTTTCAAAGCATAACATATTATGATACCATCTTTTAAAAGTATGATATTAGATTGAAATATTTTGTTGTAGGAATATATCAAACCATACACAAAAACTCTATCTGTTAAAGTCACTAATAAAATAAAGTTAAATTATGATGTTAATATAATCATATTTTAACTGGTCATAATATTTACTATTTTGTTTGTATATGTACATAAAGTCATAAAAACCTCTGTAGTGGGGAATATGACAACTTAACTGGCTTTTACCAGCTTTACTGGTAACTTTACTGAGAAGTTTGCAACATGTTGAAGCTGCAGCAACGGAATAGTTATAAAATCCATATTTTATGTACAGTAGGTTATATACATTACTTGTTTTCCCTAGATATGTGCAAAAGCTACAGTATATCACGTAAGTAGAGTAAGGGTAGGCCCATATTAGGTCATTTTCAAGCTTCTTTAGTCTGACCGATGACCATCTCTGACCAATATTTTGGCATCCAGAAATGCTTGCTTCTGGTATCTGTCTCATTCTCACATTACTTCTTCTTTCTGAGTAGGTTACTAGTGAGACTCTACTTTTTCTTCCCTTACTAGAACGTACTAATTAAAACTTATTAGAAATCATCACCTTGTGATAACAACAAATGATACAGCTAATAACATATATTAGCACTGAGGCTCCTGCGGCAGCCATCTGCCCAGTTTCCCTCCATGTGTGCTGAACTGCATGTGCAATGTCTTTAACAGTCTGCCAGACCCACTGTTATTCCTCTTCTTACTTTACTTGTATTTCCCCCTTTTTGATATACTCTCTCATTTTTTCATGTGGATGTCAAGCCAATGTAATTGCTCTAAGCACTGGAATTCTCACCAGCTTTCCTGGTTTGCCATCTTCAGTCACCTCTGCAGTCCACTAGGGGCTAAAAGACGTTATTTCTTATGTGGAATGTGAAATAATGTGGATTCTAAGTGGCTCCAGACAGGACAAGCCTCACAGACTGTGTCCTCCAAATTTATTCATACCTCTGATGAAATAGAAAGAGATCACAGACCTGATAATGTTTCTTGCTAAATCTTAATCACACGGAACAGGACAAAGTCATATTTGTCATGAATAACTGAAGTACAGAAAACACAAGGGTCACAATTATTTATACCCCTATCACAACATTAAACATAAGAGAAGTTGTGAATTAATATAGTATTTAATAAATTTATCTTCTGAAAGGGGTTACATTGACTAAAAGCCTCTTCTAGAATGCAATGAAGTTTTCAAATGTTGGAGTTAATGATTTCCCATATTTTGACAGGAGGTCCAGGAACCTTTTTTATAACAAACATAAGACTGATAGGTGTGCCCACAAAGCTTAATTTTTAGAAGGAGCTTCTTCCTTGCAACCCTGCAATGAGTTCTACATTTAGTGTACACAGTAAACTTCAAATGACAGTTTTGAAAATTTGTAACCTGAAGATATCAGTGTGTATTGCAGATCTCAATCTGGGATTTACAGTTGCCTCCCAAACTACTTGTTTTAAGCTAACAGTGGCAAGATACACTTACGTATAGCCTTACATGTCTTATAATGGACACTACAGTTGAAAGTTATTGGTGCAGCTTTTTGTTGAATATTAAACCCATCTCCCAAGTTGTGCAGATCAATGACCATTTGACTACAATCTTTTGATGAGCTCTCTGACTTTAAACATGATGTTTTGCATACTCCTACTGAATGGTTCCAAGTATTTCCTTCTTGTGTACCCAAGGGAATAAGGAAACATTCAGAAGCAACTATAAAGGAAGCTGTAGTTTCCACTGTATTTCCAAAGAGAAGAATATAATTGTAGATTTGTTTTTGTTGATAGATTTTAAAAATACTTAGATGTGCCTATAAATTGGAATATTGTTTTAACTTATTTATGACTATTATAACTTTGTTCTGTGTATAACTATATATTTTTTTAAAAGTGAGACAGTATTCAGTCTGTAACTACGATGTTTTTAATCTGTTTTTTTAGGGGTATGAATAAATCTGGAGGGTATTGAATATACTGTATCATCATTTGTCAGAGTGAAAATACCAGTGGGGTTAAACACATGTAAGCTCTTAAAGGTTCAAAGATTCTCTGCCTGGCATTATTTAACAGTCAAGCAGTGCCACGGGAGCATATAATATAATGAGCTGACTCAGTGCTGCTGACTTAACAACTTACTGTATCACTGAGGGTCCATATTATCTCGTTTCTTAATACAATTTCCCTGATGACTTAAATCTTTGAGCTTTGTGTGGAATATTATACAGTGATATTTGAGAGTATACAAGTAAACATTTTATAATTTTCTCTTCACCCCCTCCCTCCATAAGTCACCACCAATTTTTTTCTAAGGTACGCATTCTTCCCAAGCTTATGTGTAGTAGAACTTGTTTAACTTGGTCCAGAAAATCCATGTAAATATATCACAAGCTGTATGACTTAAGCTACTTCTACATTTAATGTAACAATAATAATTTCTAGTATTAAATACCTGCAGGAAATACAGTACTATCTTATACTGTTTCTAACCTCCACAGTCACCATTGTTACAGTACATCAGGTAATGTGTTTTTGGCAATCCTGAAATTATATGATCAGTTGCTGCTGCAGAGGAGGGAACTACAGAGGCCTCTGACAACCACATGTGTTTAAATTAAACACACCTTATAGATAAATTTTCCAGCAATATATCTTTAACAGAGCACCTGTTTCCCAGTGTTGTCTGTGCTGGTTTGTGCTACTGTTGTGCAACCTAGACACCAGTTTGAGAATATAATCTGCCTAATGTGTTCAGTCATTTTCTCTCTATTTGAAGGTCTAGAACACAAGTAAAATATTTCAATCAGCTAGTCATGAAGGAAGGGTAATTTTATTTTGTAATTTAGGCTAGGGAAACTCTTAGAATTTTCCCTAGGTTTCCAGGGAAGACATGGGCTGGCTTTCTCTAGGTTAGAAGGTAAAAGCAGGGTTTGCAAGTGTTAGGTTAAAAAGGGTGAAGTACAGTTCTCATGTCAATGAAAATTAAGTTTACAGGAGAATCTGATGAGGCAAAGCAGGTTATAGACAAAATCAAGGTTGAAAGATCTTTAAACCAAAGTTTAAAAAGTTTAACCAAAGTCTAGCCTTACCCCTGTTTTCTTAATTCCTCAGATTTATCATTACATTTACAGTAAAGTGAGTGCAGGCACCCCATTAAAGTAGATTTATATTTTGTAGGTCCTCCAACACCACACTATTTGTTTGAGGGTGACCTGACACAATATCACAACCTGTTTTTAGATTTAATATCTGACCACACCCCTTAAATCCAGATTTCCCGATAAATGGGGTCACCATTCTCGATCCTGTTGATTGAGAGTTAAAATTTGGATGCGATACATTAGTCTGTCTTGCTGACCTGTTATTTAGGGTTAGTTTATCTGAGATATCCAATCCCTCCTGTTGGGAGTTTGACACAGCCTGGGCCTCATATATTGTAAGTGTCCTTAATTATGTTTTGCCACTGGAGGGTCCTAAGTAATAAAAGAATTGTCAAGGTTCGCAGGAAGGCGGCCTTAATTTTTCAATTGCCCAGCTGTTTTGCCACCTGTCATAGAGTAATTTAGACCCTCATGTTGGAAGAAACAGAATTGAATTATATATTTTTTTTCTCTCTCAGAAAGGCTACATATACATCTTACATGTACATAGGATTCTATTGACCTAGATGGAATTCCGCCTGAATGCTCAAGGAGTGTGTAATCACATCAGAGTGGGGGTCTTTTTCTACTGTTCAGCCATAGTCTGCTGGTTTTGCACTCCCACCTTGAGATTATAGAACTCCCTTCAAAAAGCTTAGCAATTTAGCCTTGAATTTAATCCCTAAACAGGCCAGTTTGTAAGCATTCCAGGGCTTCTTTATTTATTTGCTGAGAATCTCCAGATTCCTTTCCATCTTCTGCTGGACTGCACTATTCCTAATCTGCCTATCTCTGAAGAGAACCTTTCAGTTAGAAATCTTTAATGTTTACTTCCTTAGCACTCATGGCATCAGAAATCACTTTATTAGCAATCTCATCTAAATAGACACTTAATATTTATACCTATGTTTCTGTGGACCTTAATGTTTGATACAGCTGCTTCTCTCAGCTGCTTCCCTGCATGTTAGAACGCCTCAGTAATGTCAAAATTTCATTACTCTTTTTTTCTGTTGTTACAAACCCACACCTCTCCCAGGCTCTTATATAATCATATATTATATGAGAAGTATCTGTTGTCAGCAAACACTCTCACTTGATTTTCTAATTTTCTTTCAGTTCTTGCTGAGAACTATCCACAATATATGTCCCATCAACAAATATGACCAGATCTGGGCTACCTAACGGAATATCACTAGAAATTATTATTCCCTCTGCCATGCTGTCCAAAATCTGTGCATTTGTGTTTCTCCTTTAGTTTACATCAAAAGGGAAATACAATCTGTGTTGTGACCTCCAAACGATTCTTTTTTTTCTTTACTGATCGACTGTAGGGTCCTTAATTTAAGCTTCCCGATTGCTTTTTCTGGGTGATCAGCTCAGACAGTATTCATAGAGCTAGTAACCATCCTTATAGCAGCTGCAGTAGGCTGTTTACTGTGGCCTTAATCTCACATTACAACTTTACATTCAATTATTTATTTAAATAAATATTTATTTTCCACAAGCATTTCATAATTGCTAGTTCTTTAACCGATGACAAATTGACAGTGCTGTTTTCTCAAACATCTTTCACAATTGTCAGTATATGTCGGTGCGAAAAAGCTCTTCTCTTACTTTTACACATCCCGTTTCACAGCCATTTATTTTCCTAGATAAGGTAGGGATGTTGAGTGTGACACAAACATCTCCACCTTATTTAGTGCACACTGCATCTACTGCTATCTGATTGAAGATTTCTGAGATTTTCAGAATCTCACTCATACAAGTAATGTATCTGTTTTCACATAATTGATTCTTTTTTCCTCCTAATTCCTTTTTTTTTGCTGCTTTCATTTCTATCTTCCATTAATTAAAAAAAATATATATCTTTCTCTTCACCATTTTTGCTGAAGTATTTTTTATAATCTGTCCTCTAGCCTGAGTTCCATTCCTCTAATAAAGCCCTCTTTTATCCACCCATCCACCCTGGGCTGTGAGAGAACTGGAAGCTGTCCTGGCAGGCAATGAGTGTGAGGCATGATACACCCAGGAGCCAGTAGCCAGTCCATTGCAGGGCACACACAGACATAAACATGCACACATACACATCGGACCCAGTTTTCCCAGAAGCCAGTTAACCTGCCAGCATGTCTTTGGACTAGGAGAGGAAACCAAAGCATCAAGAGGAAATACACACAAACAAGGGGAGAGCATACAAACTCCATGCAGATGCACCCTAGAAATTCAACCCATGGCTCCATTTCTGCAAGACTTAATAACTGCTTCTTCATTACATTTTCTTTTTAGGATCTTCCCTAACTGCACATCTTGCAGATTCAGTATAGCAACATCCAATCCCCTTTGGCTTTAAAACCAAGTCCTTTGCTGCTATATTGTGATATCCCATGAATCCAAATCCATTTTTTTACCAACTCTACTTGCCTTCTCATAATCTTTCTTTATTTAAATCAATGCTCTTTTTGTTTGATTATCTTCTCGAACAACTTCAATAAAATTTTATTACTTCTACAACTTATAATCCACTGAACTAATACATTTTGTTCCTAGTAGCACTAGTGCCTTTTTTCTTTACTTCCTTGATAGTTGCACTGCACTGCTATTCATTAAAGCAGCACAATACAGTATTTGTTCTCTGTTGTTTTATCTTTCTTATTATAAAAAGTATCAGTACTTGGTGTATTTTCAACCATAGTTGTAGTATTTCAGTTTTGTCCTGACTTCTAAATCTTCTTACACTTCCTAGCTTCCTAGTTTTCAGTCTTTAATGTTGCTCTTTAATTTACCTTAGCCTGTCCAACTAGGTACATTAGTACATCTAATGACACACACATCTGCACATTAGAGCTTATGAAATACACGAGCACCTAGTTTCTTTTTCTAAGATTCACTTAATAATTTTCAGCATACACTCCCTATTTTTTGTGAATAAATCTATTTAATTTTAGTATCTTCAACATAAGCTGTAATCCTGTGGATCACAGTCAGGATGTCATTGGTTATTTATATTTTTTATTATTTATTTTTGTATTCATGAGAGTGTATTCCATTATTGTTCCTTGATTTCTATTTCTCCCTATGCTTCACAGATTCTATATTTGCATCTTATACCTCACAGATCCCAATGGTTAATATGATATCTTTGATTTCTGCTTATGCCTCACAGAACTCATTGGAAGTTTCATTGGAAATTATTTGCATTTCTCAGAACTCAAAAGCAATTATAGAGGCATCCTAATTGTCTTTAATACCTCATACTTGTTTTTGGGTGTTTACTACTCGGCAAAGCCTTACCTAAAAAGTTTTACATTGTGTTGGAACTACAGCAGCATGATACTGTAGTTGCTGTACACAAGTGTGCTCTGTTTCTTATATCCTTTAATTGGAAGTCCATATTTGGCAATGTCATTCTGTTTCTGGTAAATCATAAGTTTGTACCACATACTTGTACTATTACTACTTCTACTACTACTAATAATAAATTATAATAATAAACCTTACCCTTACAGGTAATGGGGACTCACCTCTACCACCTTCAGTGTGCAGCACCCTGCTGGGCAACCACAATGCACCAATATGCTCATCAGATATCACCTACTGTATCTGTGGAGAGGACAACACAGTGATGAAGCCAATTAATAGATGGGGATTATTATTAAGCCCCTGCCTCCTCAAAGGGAAAGATTTAAACTACCTTGAAATAATCTAATCAAAGTTCTCAGATACATAATCATAAGGCAGACAATGCTTGGGATATGTACATTTTACTAACAATCTTTTCTAGCCGACTTTAGCAGTTGCGTATGCACATTGTGAGTTCATGAAATTCTTTCCATAAATAGTATCTGTGACATGTAGTTTGCTGTTGACGCTTTACCTTGAGCAACTGACACTGAGATCCTCTTCACTTTATTAATTCTTCGAGGGGGCAAAATGAATGCAAAATGAATGCTCATTTCAGGAAGCCTTCATTTCAAGCAGACACAGTTCATTGAGGCAAAAAACTTGATGTCAAGAGAATCTTACTGAATATATAGTGCAAAATGCATATGATGAAATAAGGTATGAAATACTATAATATGTTTAACAATACAAATATACAGAGTCAACTGTGTTAATTTAAACAGAATCGAAGGTATAAGAGCAGGTGCAATAATTGATGGGTCATCCTAGATATTTGGCTTCCACAAATATAAACAACTCTGAATCATTTTAATTCTACCAGATTATAAGAAGGACAATACTATATAAACTTGTGTGTAAAAAAAATGGAGAAAAAAAACATAGGTACATTTAAAATGTCTATACATGGGCTAGCTCAGTTAAAATATGTTGTAATATCTGATTACTATATTTATATATATGATGATTATTTATATAGTATGTCATTTGAGAACAGTATACTATTAATAGATTTATATAGACAATACAATATAAAGTACTGTGGATTATTAACTTCTTTGTGTCAAAAAGTCAAATATCCCACATTCATGAATAAGAGAACAACTAATTTATAATGTACCACATTTAACCAAGCGCAATTATCTAAATGAATAAATTTCATCTGTGTTATGATTTTTCAGGATATGAAAGATTTCAGCACATCCAAGAACTATTCAGTATTCCCACTGAATGTCAAGTAAATTATTTCTTGTCATATATTTGTTGTGGGGAAATGAAGAGAAACGATCTTACTTAAATGTTTTTCCATACAGTGAAAAAAGGACCATCTGTGGTACATTTTAAAATGAATGATCACGTTCCTTCAGATCATTCAGGTATTACAAAATGGAAAACAAATAAGAGCACTTTCAAGCCAACTGCAGTGAGAAATAAGTTACTGTTAAATCCAAATGTGAAATCTTCACTGTCTTGTTTTATATTTATAATAATAATAATAATAAACTTTATTTTATATAGCGCCTTTAAAGGTGGCTTCTCAAAGCGCTTTACAGGATGACAATAACAATAAATAAGAAGACTACAACAATAAATAAGAAAATTTCACAAGACAGGACACAATTATAATTACAACAATACAACAATAACAATAGAGGAGACCGTGGAAGATGGTATTAAGAAGAGCAGAGGGGTGAAGAATGGAACCAGTTAAGTAAAGGCTTTTCTGAAAAGGAGGGTTTTGAGTCTGGATTTGAAGGAGTTTAGAGAAGGTGACTCTCTAATATCCTTGGGCAAGGAGTTCCAGAGCTTGGGGGCATAGCAGGAGAAGGCCCTGTCGCCCATACAATGTAGACGGGCTTGGGGGACAGTAAGGAGGGCAGAATTTGAAGAGCGGAGGTTGCGAGGTGGGGAGTAGGGCGATAAAAGTTCAGACAGGTATTGAGGTGCCAAGCCATGTAAAGCCTTGTAGGTGATGGATAAGGGTTTTTAATTATTTTCGGGGAACATTCATTTTATTTATTTGTAATTAACAGTTGTAAATACTGTCTGCAATGTCTAATAATCTGAAACCTTAGTCATTAGTAATGAGGAAGACCAATAATAAGTGACTCTAAATCTTGATGATGTAATGTTGAAAAATCATGTCTTCACATATGCATGTGTATTTACAGATGCAGCCATTCAAAATGGGTGAGGTATTTCGCGGCATACCCCGGTGGGCGTGTCACAGTATCACGCAGTATCACGCGGTATCACGTGTGTCACGTGACTAACTATCCGGCGTCGCCTTGTAAAACCGCCAGGGGGAGCTTAACCTCTCATGTACAGCATTTGAGCCTTTAATTTGGAACTGTGTATTACAGCATGTTAATCATCAGTCATTAAAATGTTGGTATATATTATGAAAGCAAGATTGCTCAGTTGGACAGAAGTACACAACCTACCTTTATCAGAAATATTTATGCATCAAAGCCTTTACTGAAGATATTACTAATAGTATTAATAATGGATGACTTTGGACAAGCTGTATACTCAAAGTATAATTTCTTTAGCACATTTGTACAAGCACTTGGAATCTGTCCAAGCCATACTTTGTCAGGCATTTTGTTTTACTTCAACGGGGCATAAAAACTTCCTTGCTTTTAACAGGGCGTTTCATAATTTCTAGCTACGAAAATGATTTAAAATGCGACACCTATCATTCAACTAGAGCTTAAAATATCACAAGGAAAAATACACACCGGTATTCCATTTCTCCCTAAACATTGTAAGCTTCGAAGTCTTTAACTAACGTGATACCGGAGTCAACAAGCATACTTTTAGAATTTGATTAAAAGGGAATATAATATGGAATCGCATATCTCAATAATTTAATAACGGTATGATTATATCCGTGTACTGCGGCAGAGCTATGTAGGGCTGTTTCGCCTGCCTGATCATGTGAGCTCTCTTGTAGCCTACTGGTCTAGGTGCGTGACCACCAGCTGGTAGGTTGGGTGTTCGAATCCAGCTGGTACTGGACTTTTCATTTTTATTTATTTATTTTTTAATCGCGTAACATAAACATATTACCGTATGCAAACTGTACTGTATACAGTATGTATATGTATATTTAATGTCTTAACTGTGCCCGTTTAATTGAATTAAAAAAAAATATTTAACACGAACATTAAGCTGCTTACATCTTCCGCCTGAGAACAGTCACCCGTTGCTACCCAACGCAGAATGGTGATTGGCTGACACCATCTGACACCCCTCTGATTGGAGAAAAAAGACGTGCTGGTGTGCTATACCAGGAAGAGGATTTCTTTCCATTCAAAACGTGTATTTTAAAAGTTTAAGAAGTAAAAACCTTACAGCGTACACAGATTTCTAAACTGATCAGGATCGTTATCTTTGTCTTATGCATAATAATGTTCACCGCTCTGTCCAGCAAATTAATAATAAACTTTATTTTATATAGCGTTTTAAACGAATAAGAAATTAGATTGCTCATAAACCTAATCACTTGCTTTTTCTTTTTATTTAGGCTCAGATTTCAACTATAGATCGTATTATTAATAACCATAATAACAACCAACCAACAAAAACAACCATATAAACATAATGGTGGTGCTGGACCTTCCAGTTTTATTTATTTATTTTTTAATCGCGTAACATAAACATATTACCGTATGCAAACTGTACTGTATACAATATGTATATGTATATTTAATGTCTTAACTGTGCCCGTTTAAGTATTGAATATTCATATCTAATTTTACCACTGAAGGGAAATCTTAACATAAACATACAGTATATGGCTGGTCGAGGTACTTTAAAGAAAAAAATACACACCAGTATTCCATTTCTCCCTAAACATTGTAAGCTTCGAATGAAACCACTAAATAAAGACATAAATATAGAAATCTTAAGATTTGTTTTATTTAATGTTGGTAGCAGGATGAACTGTCAGAGTGTATATTTTGTCGCAAAGTTGCTACAAGATGTTAACAGTGAAAAAGGTATTTAGAAATGAGTTATTTCAAGATGAAAAAGAAAACATACACGAAACATGGTTTCATTACGACCAGAATCGTTCTTGAGATATTTTTAACTTGATTTACAGTATTTGAGAGGTATGTCTTAACACCGATACTACAGTGCTTAAGTACTGCTCACGTATATGTTTCTAGGTTTATATTATGCATTTCATACGGTCAAATTACTTTTGAGCAACTAATAAGAAGCGCGAAACGGTATGCGTTTTACTTTCGTTTTGTGCTGGGACCCGTGGATTGATTAGAGATATCAAGTACATACAAGTCATTTTTTAAATGTTGTAGTTCGTCTTGAAAAAATGTTACGAGTACATCATCTATCAACAATTACACAGGTTCTGTTTCCATATTGCGGATTTTGGTTAGGTACAGTATTATCAAATCCACTGGCGCTGTGTGTTACTTTACTGAGTCCCAATCTGTGATTGAAACCTGTAAAACCGGTTTAATTCGTCACAGCCAGCACTCTTCAGGTGTGAGGGTCTTCTGCTCAGAATGAAACGCTAAAATGTTTGTGTATATTCTAATGGTAGTGGGGGCAGGGTGTGTGGGAACAGGTTTGTTCTTCACACCTGAAACATTTTCTCTGAAAGGATTTTCTTCGAAGTTTAACCGATCTTGTTACAGCATGTTACAGTTTACTATTATTAACCATATTAATTTTAAGTGCTTAATGTAAAATCTTGTAAAAATATATTTTCATTGTTCAAATATACATTAATATACATTAAGTCTGACTTAATGTCATATAATAAGTTAAATACAAAACTAAAGAAAAAATAGGGTTAAATATAATTCAAAATATTTTGCTAACAATGTTAACTGTTTATGAATAATAAAATGTATTAACTAAGGAGTAGGATGGCACAGTTGTTAGTATGTTTTTTGTTTTGTTTCTTTTTCATAAATACAACAGTAGTACCTGATGTCTCAGTGGCTTTCAAAATTAAATTATGCATGCAAACCTGTGAACTAGAAAGATAACTAAGATTTTAATACTAATTAAATGACCGCGGGCACTTCCCACCCCCCCCCCTACATTCTCAGAGTAGAACAGACTAACCTTCTAATGAAAGACGGTCCACCCCCCACAGACAGGAAAAGTGCCCACAGGCACTTAAACTTAATATGGTCAGTAACGGTAAACAGTAACATGGTAAGAAGGAGCACGTACAAACGTTTTCGAAATAACCACATGTAAGACTCTGATCCTAAAAATGTTTAGGGAGAAAGTGGAATACTGGTGTGCTTCCAGAAGAATCAGTATGGCTCAGAGATTAAATAAAACTTCACAGACATTAACGAAGAGCATAACGCGTGTACTGTATACACTGCAAGTACAACCCAACTCTCTGCAGGAGTGCTGGCTGTGACGAATTGAACCGGTTTCACGGGTATTTTCAAAGTAGGAGGCGAGATTTCCAGCGAAAGACACCCCCCCCCCCTCAAAAACCCAGTAAATACAGTACTTACTAGTTAAAGGCTAGGCTCTCGACTACGGCGAAAGGAACCCTTCTTTCATTAGAAGACAATGAACATATTTTAGCCCTGAATGAATTAATAGCAAACATGGTTTACATAAAAGACATTTTTCCAAGAAAGTTTAGCCTTTGTCACTAATGAAACCACTAAATAAAGACATAAATAGAAAAATCTTAAGATTTTTAAAATACATGACTTTGCTAAAATTTATTTGAAAATAAAAACAATTACAACCGCCAGGGGAGAGAGAGAACAGGGGAGGGATGTTGGTTTTGCATAAGGGGCGGGGCTATGGAAAGTAGGTATGTTTGGGAATGTGTAGTTACATGTTCTGGCTGTTTGTGAATTATCGTTGTTGAGTATGGAGTGTTGAGGTATTGATTTTGTGTAATGCTTTATGTTGAAAATTGAGGTGGATTTTGTTTATGATAAACAGGATAAACTGGGATGGGAGGAAGGTTTGGTTTTGCATAAGGGGCGGGATTATGATAATTGGATGACTTTGCGAGTGTAAAATGGTTTGATTATTTGATTTTGTATTGTGGTTGTTATCTATGTTTTTGGTTGGTATTATGTTTATATGGTTGTTTTTGTTGGTTGGTTGTTATTATGGTTATTAATAATACGATCTATAGTTGAAATCTGAGCCTAAATAAAAAGAAAAAGCAAGTGATTAGGTTTATGAGCAATCTAATTACTTATTCGTTTAAAAAGCTATATAAAATAAAGTTTATTATTAATTTGCTGGACAGAGCGGTGAACATTATTATGCATGAGACAAAGATAACAATCCTGATCAGTTTAGAAATCTGTGTACGCTGTAAGGTTTTTACTTCTTAAACTTTTAAAATACACGTTTTGAATGGAAAGAATCCTCTTCCTGGTATAGCACACCAGCACGTCTTTTTTCTCCAATCAGAGGGGTGTCAGATGGTGTCAGCCAATCACCATTCTGCGTTGGGTAGCAACGGGTGACTGTTCTCAGGCGGAAGATGTAAGCAGCTTAATGTTCGTGTTAAATATGTTTTTTAAATTCAATTAAACGGGCACAGTTAAGACATTAAATATACATATACATACTGTATACAGTACAGTTTGCATACGGTAATATGTTTATGTTACGCGATTAAAAAATAAATAAATAAAAATGAAAAGTCCAGTACCAGCTGGATTTGAACACCCAACCTACCAGCTGGTGGTCACGCACCTAGACCAGTAGGCTACAAGAGAGCTCACATGATCAGGCAGGCGAAACAGCCCTACATAGCTCTGCCGCAGTACACGGATATAATCATACCGTTATTAAATTATTGAGATACGCGATTCCATATTATATTCCCTTTTAATCAAATTCTAAAAGTATGCTTGTTGACTCCGGTATCACGTTAGTTAAAGACTTCGAAGCTTACAATGTTTAGGGAGAAATGGAATACTGGTGCGTATTTTTTTCTTTAAAGTACCAAGACCAGCCATATACTGTATGTTTACGTTCCAAAATTAATATCGTTTATGGCCTTCACACGCGTTACAGTATGCTCCTATTCTTTTTATGCTCAGCTACTAAGATTTCCCTTCAGTGGTAAAATTCAATATCTACAACGGGCACAGTAAAGACGTTTACAGTACAGTAAGTCTTTCTACGACAGACCAACGGACCACGAGTGCCCCTGTCGGTCAACCAATCACGCACCGCGGTATCGCGTGTCATCTTACCTGCGGTATCTGTACTGCGGTGTCTTTACCGCGCACTTTGAATGGCTGCATCTGTATATATCGTAAAAGTATGTACAGTATTATGTATACTTTGAGCATTAAAGCAGTCTTATGACTGTATTAATGCATGTATGAATGCACATATCTTTGAACATTGATGACTGTGAAGAACTTTTACTGTTGTATAAGCAGAAACTCTTCTTTTTAGCTGTGGAGATCAGACCTGACCTGTAGAAGGCTCCACGGCCAAAACAATGTGTTTCCTTTCTTCTCTTTTTAGCATGGAATAAACCTTCCTTTGCAGCCTAAACATGCTGACGCAGCTACCCACTTGAACAAAATCTGCTTACTGTATTAGTGAGAGTGTTAATGGAGATATTCCTTC
The DNA here is from genome assembly GCF_059453375.1 of Lepisosteus platostomus. Lineage (NCBI taxonomy): Eukaryota > Metazoa > Chordata > Actinopteri > Semionotiformes > Lepisosteidae > Lepisosteus > Lepisosteus platostomus. Next base: position 55,970,760 of record NC_142618.1, read on the forward strand.
TGTTAAAGAAGTATAATGAGCAGCTGATGTTTTTGTATTGGAAGAAGGAAAGAACTACAGTATGTATATTTTTTGTCACTTTGTTTTCCCTTCCCCACATCATATCTGCCTTTACCTTACAACTGCATTTTGTGATTTCTGGTTGTAAATATTCAGCGGTTTGTTTCGCAGTATAAATGAAGTCTAACATTTATAGTCTAACCAAATACCAAAGGTCAGCCCGTCTTTTGTCAGAGGTAATATTACTTGGATTAGGTAGTTTTAGACCAGAGTCATTGGAATTTAATTATTATAATTTACTGACCATGCAGTAAGCCAACTATACTCCAGCAGGAAGCTTTTCTGTTATCAAATGGATTATAGCACACACGAATATTGAAAATAGAGTTGAGACAATGACACAAACTGTGTGTGACGCTTAAGTAAAATAATATATATTCCACATATTCCGGGTACTGTATATGTTTTTAATCTTCAAAGAATTGAATTTTCTTTGCCTTGTCTGTCTATGTTTTGTTTATCATTCCAGGAGTTATCTTTTGATCCTCTGTTTTTTTTTTGTTGGTGGCAACAGCTGCTTCTGTTCAGAGATTGGCCATGTACAGAAAAGGTTGGTCTTGTAACCAATATGTATTTTTTTGATTAAACCACACCTGGTGTAAATGATTGTAACTGTACCTGATGCCAAGTTTGTCTATACAACTATTCAAGATATTGTCTTGATGAATTCGCGAGGGTTCTGAACACTTTTCTTGCATTTTTTTAAACTCTCCTTGTGTTAGACACGTCATTGCTTCAGTCTATGTTTTCTGTATACATAATGGTTCTTCTACAGCCAGTGATCCAGTATGATAGGTGTACTTGGAAGGGTAAGTAAGCCCCTTACGCTCCTTAGTAAATTTCCTTAGAAGTCACTGGAACAAAAAAAATCCTAAATGTTCTGCAAACTAAAACCTGTTTTGTTAAAATATATTTGATCATTTAAGATCAAATTTAGAATTTTGGAGGACCATCTCAGTCTCTCTAAATATTAATACTACAATGATGGTCTCGCTTTCCAGGTTTTATTATTTTTTAACAAGACATGTTTGCAGCTGTATAGACTGATGAAATATAAAGTTTCAGAATGCTGTCTCTGTGAATTTCAGAATGTTTAATTAACACCATTAACACCATGCAAGCACTTGTAAACCAACAGCATGTTTTAACTTAGAAGACTGCTGTACTCTCCAAATAAGTTTAAGTGACAAATATGCCTCAACAGCAAAGCTTGCATTTTGATGTTTCAGGCTGTGAAGACCAAGTCTTCTGAGCAGTTACGATCAACAATGAGCTTTATAAAATAAATTGGGTGAAGAAAAGGAACATTATGAGTAGTCTTTGTTATAAAATCCCACATTGCAAGTAAGACTTTTTAAAAGATTATTTTTTGGTAAGACAAAATGCATTCTGTTACTATAAAGTCTTTGCAATGGATCACTAGAAGCAATAAAATATGTCAACATTCTTGAATTAATTAATCCCTAATGTGATTTATGTTGTTCAAATTAATTTTAACTGTTCAGATGGGTTTTTTAACATGTCTGTCAGGGTCAATAATGTATCTGGTGGATATTAATTATGAAGTGTCACTATAAAAACACCCAGGCCTTAAACTTCCAGGAGTTAAATAAAGAGGTATCATACCATGAAGCTATATTTGTGAATGGTATTAAATGATTACATCTGAAACTCAGTCTATAGACAAAGCAGTTATATATACAGTTGCAAACTTATACGGACCCATTCTAAGGCATTCCCTTCAATGAAGTTAAACAAATGATGCATACACCTTTTTCTAAATGTAATGTTTTATTTTAAAAAAGAGAAAAAACTGAAATAAAGATTGTTGTCTGCATATGTTAATAGCCAATCTCTTGAGCTCAATATGTGGCAGCGATTACAGCCACAGGTCTTTCTGGGAAAGTCTCTACCACCATAGTGGAGTTGTTTGGGGATCACTCATGGACAGCAGTTTTCAAGTCTGTCCACAGATTCTCAATAAGATTCAAATTACTTTGACTGGGCTGGTCAAGTATATTCAAGGATATTTCTTATTCTTAATCCATTCCTATATACTCTTGTTTTTTGCATCACTGTACTGCTGAAAAGTGAATTATCGTCCCAGTTTTAGATCTGAAGCAGATCTATAGGTAGCACAAATATACACAGACAGCTATCTATAGGTAACACACTACTGACATAGACATTCTCTTATTAAATCTAACCTTACAGTTTCTTCCATTAGGATTATCAATCAGGTTGCCTGCTTCTACAAATTAAATCCTTTTTTGCTCATTTTTTTTTCATCTAGAAATTATTTAGAATGGAGGATACAAACTAACTTTTTAATAGAATGACCTTTTTTAAAATTTTCTGAAAAATAAATTATTTAAAAAAAACATATAAGCTCTACACATGTCCTAGGCCCAAAAAAGCTCTAGTCCAAGAGCTATATGGCCCATATATCACAAAAACCATAATTTTACAAAAACATACTATATTGAAATTGACGATTTGAGAGAAGAGATAATCCCATTTACAATATAAAATGAAGCAAGCAAAACAAATAAACAGCATCACCAGGGGACTATAATCCTAAAATCTATAGCATATGGTATTTTCTAAACAACATCCCTCCACCTCTCTGATAGGTTATAATTTTCTGTTCATAATCTCTAATGTTATCAACTATCTACTTGTGCTTCTATTAATGGCATAGTCCGGACTGGGGTTTCCACTTCATACAGATGCTGTAAAGTAGACAACAAACTAAATATGCACTAAACGTAATAGTGCACCAAACTAATTATAATGCAAGTTTTTGTAGTGTCGATTAAGATTTGTTAGTTTAGAAAAGGCCAACATGTTCATGTGTACTGTAGTTTCCCAAAAACAAGACTTCAAGAAAGGCTTCACAAAGGTACAAAGCTAAAATATTACCATTATAATTAGTCAAGGGATAAATACAATTCCTGGTTTCTTTAAACAAAAGACTAATTTATAGATTTTATAGATTATAGATTATGTCTGCAACTGTTTTAATTGATTTAATTGATTAAAAATATTATTTTTCCTCAAATACATTTAAAGCTGTATTAAAGAACTTCCTTTTGAAGAAGTTTTATACATTAACCCAAGGTTTGGGTCATGGCTTTAAATATGGATGCTCTTTATATTCTTCTGACATTTAAATGTGTGCAATTAAAACTGGTAATGACTGTGAAGTTCAAGGTGACTTTCATTATTGCATTTCAATATCCTTTTCTTAATTCAGTTTTCAAAAATCTGTCTGTTACAGTGAAACTATTTTTATTTTACCAACATAATTTTGCTTTTGTGTCATTTTTCTAATGCATTAAATTTTGTAAGGCCTATTACATGTTATATATTGCTGTCATTGTCAGCAGGGCACACTCATTCTGGTTGAGGTTGAATGCAATTTAGGTAAGTCCCAGCAACAGTTTCCAGCAACACCTAATGCAAAACACACCCATCTGATGAACCCAAATCAATTAACAGAAAAAAATGCAGACTTTAATTTGGTTAACAGGTTCACAGTAATTTATAGAAAATATTATAAGTCAAGAGTTCATACAGATTATGACTTTATTACATGTATCTCAGTAAAAATTGAATGTACCCTTTCAATAAGCAGTAAAGCAATTAGTTTTAAAATGAAAAATATTCAGCTTCACCAATGCTGTCAGATGTGTGTTAATAATGGTATTCAAAATATAATAATAACACATTACCAAAAATTATAAAATTAAAATAGTTAACAAAATTCTGTATTATACAGCAACTACTTAATTTGCGCTTTGTGTAATTACACACGTACTCACAATTTTCATTTTCTTAATATCTTTAGGGTTCATGATAAAGTCTAAATCACACATTTTCTAATATGAAAAGTTAGAGTGCACAATACAAGAGCAAACAATGTGCAGAGCAAGACACAGTGAACTGTATCACATGTCTCTGTGCAACTCTGTAGGCTTTGTGCTAATCTCTCACACATACTAGTTAGTGGAATGCAATGCATGCACTCAACATGAAATGAATCATGATGCCTTCTTCTTCATTCTGTACATTTGGCAGAGTATTGGAAATTGTTCTTTCCAAGAATGTATCGCTTCTTCGTCGTAGTTTCAAGTTTCTAAAAGTGGGTAACAATTCACTTGCTTCATAGTATAGCATTTTCATAAAAAGAACATTCATAAAAAGAGGTACAGGTGTACGATCGTGAGTTGCTTCTGTTAAAATGTGCCCTTTGCTCTTGAACTATACAGTAAACTGTATTATTTCTCATGAGTTACCATACTTTATTAATTTCTAAAGCATAATGCAGATTTCAATTTGCTTTATTTAGATTTACAGGTTATTTAATTCTAATTAGTTTGAATTTTGGAAAACAAAAACAACTAGAAATTACTATGTTACTTTGAAAATGATGGTAGTGTACTTTTAAATTGATCTTATTCCTATAGAGAATACGTTAACCTTCTCCTTCTGGAGAGTTGAAAAGTCTTGTTCTTTGTGTTCCCTATTTCTGCACATCTATTTGTAGTACTATTGTTACATAATGCTATTCTGCCAGCAACTACATTGCCCTGCAACTCACAACCAGTGGCCAAATGAAGTTAAGCTAAGCCAAGCAGGTGTGAACATGGCCAGTACCTGGATAGGAGAGCTCCTGGGAAAGCTAAGGTAAAGCTGTTATTTGGAACATTAGGGAGTACTCACTTTGCTGTCTGTGTGGGTCCTAATGCCCCAGTATAGTGATTGGTACAGTTTAAAAAAGATGTCTTCTTCCTGAAGATACATAAATCAATTGCTAAATAGACATTTTCCCTCTCATTATATTATAGTACTTTATTACTGTTACACAGGCAGTTAACCCACACCTTGCATGCTGCAAATGGAATGTGTTTGCTGGATTTGATCACATTGATAACTGACTGACACATGATATTGATGAATTTCTTAACTACAGATAATACCAGACAAAGGTGACTATAAAGTATTTAACTTTATGTAAAATTGTTTTAGAGTAGCAGTTTTTCATTTAAACCAGATTGTTTAGATATAAGTATAAACAGAATAGAGGACCAGTTTTACAACAATCCAAACATCTGCCTTCAAAACATGATTTAAATCTAAAAGAAATGTCTTTAATAAATGTTTTCATAAAAAAAAAACACTTTATCTAGAGACACTAGTATAAAAACAGCATGAATATAAAACACTTTTTGTTTTTTATGCAAATTCAGTCTGCTTTTATTTATTCCCTTGCTTACTTATTTATTCATTTATTTTACATATCTATACAGGAAATAAATACCCACCGGGAAACATACCTCATTAGCATAGATGTCATGCTGTCTGCCACAAAGAGAATAATGATTGAGGAATCTTTTGTACAAAAGACAGTTTTTCAGTAAAATAGATATTCTCTTAAAAGTTAGTCAATTTTAGAAAAAAGGATTAATACTATTAAATGTCATCTTCCTTTAAGAACCTTGGAGTTCTAATATTATTTCAATGTTAAGAAACCACCTATTTTACTTTATATTTTTTTGAGGTGGGACTCCCACTGTACATATAAAATATAAAGAAAAAATGACAAAAATGTATAAACTGCTTGATGAGATAATAATTATGATCAGTTAAGACTCAGTGATAGTAGTGTTTTTTTATGATCAGTTGTATATTTTGTCTTTGCAAAAAAGACTTTCATAATTTGTCAATTAACTTTAAAATATGCGCTATTTTAAAGTTCTTCAAAATAAACATTCCCATTGTTCGTAAGTTAAAACACTGTGAATTACAAGAAATTGAAAATCTAAGAATACTGTATATTTACCATACCAGTTTACCAGTTTTGATGGCAGCTCAGCTAAATATAAACAATGTAGATAGGAGGATATATATTCCTATTGATGAAACTGTAGATTTAGGATTTAAAGTTTCAATATATGCACATAACGTCTGCTAGTTAAAATCAACAGGTAATTTCCAAGTAATTTTCAAGTTGAATCTATTCACTCCAAAATAGGTTTGGCAAGGTGTAATGATGTGCTCTATGCTTTTAGTGCTTCAGTGAAAAGCTGTTCAAACAACACAAACACAGTATTTGAAAGACCATCAGCATATGCTAGTTAAAGCTGGCATATGTTAATTAAAGGGAAGTCAAACTCAAAGGGAATTGTAAATTGATTTCTGTGCCTTATTTTGGCCCACAAACCAATTTAACAGCTGATTCTATGTCTTTATTAGCTTTTAACTTGGACCACCTTACCAAATATAATATTAGCAAGTCTGTCAGGTAGTTCTGATCTTATTTAGTGAATCTGGTGTGTGTGGACATGAAGATTTTTTAATGCAGTTGTTTTTTTTAAAACTGACTTAATTAAAGAAAAATCAATTACCTAATAACCAGTTAAGTGTTGTAATGCTAATCCCTGTTATTGATCAAATTATGTCTTCTTCATTCAGTTATGCTTGAATAATGATGTTAAACGTATGTAGATACTTTATTTTAAGCCAAAAAAGTATTATTTGCATTTGTACATTTATGAAGTTGTGCCTAATATACATGTATACTGTTGGAATGAACATGTGCTCTCACCTTTCTCTTTAAATCTGGGCCTCATTTAAATGTTTTTCTGCTAGTATAGCTGCAGATTTGGTTCAAGGATATACATCACTTTCAGACAGTATGGACCACATTTTCTAGAGTAAAGCTCTTGTTAAGATTGGTGTGAAGTACCTATATTGAATTTATATTGAATTTAGTATGTCCAGTCTGAATAGCTTCTATCCCATTTAATCCACAAACTTTGCATTTTACACTTCTGTGTATTGTCAAGAATGTATCATTTAAAGTAGCCACCTCAGGCGATAACCAAAATTGTCAATCTTGATGTTCTTGTATATTCTCAAATGAATTAATGCATAAACATTTCAGATGTGTGAAAAAAGTTGAATGTTCCTATACTTGCAAGACCAACTCCACATAACCCCTCTCCTTTAATTGGGTAGTATTCCACAGTTTTTGTGTGTACCTGTTGTGTCAAACAAATTACAGCAATTCAGGTGTCCATGTAGCAGAAATCTTCTTTATTACATATGCATATGGGAGCCTAGTTCTTGCAGGCCAGACTCAAAGAAGTATTACAAAGAGTGGTCTTTTTATACAGTAAGGTCTGTAAAACCTGTCCATAAAAGGGATTTGACATTGGCTGTGCACATGAAGAGCAGTCAAGCAAGTTCCTCATTGTTTTTGTAACTCTGCCAAGAACATATGACAATTATGCCTTTCAAAATAACATACGTTAACAATTCAGCATATATAGACAAAAGCAGAACTACATACTTTCACAACAGTTGGAGTGGAAAGTTACAAGATACAAGTGTTTAAAATATAAAAAACTTAAACCTGAATTAGCAATAATTGCCTCATACCTATGCTGTAATATAATTTATTTTTGGCTGAAACTCTCTATATTAGAAAAGTTGTCATTTCTCCTGTCCTTTTTAACTTTGAGTGCAAACATCAATAAAAAAGGCAAACATTCAGAAATTTGTCTTTGTGTTTTTATGGCTTTAATGACCAATATGTACTAAAACAAAAACCATTTTGAAGGCTCTCAAGCAAGTCCCTACCATATTGCTGTAAGAGTGGGAGCAAAACACAAGTTTGGAGTTAATTGGCCAAACAAAATTTGGTAAAAGGAGCTCCCTGAGGTACATGGCATGGTTCACCACTCAAATGATGACCTGTTGTGGACATTAAAAATGTTGCTGCAATACAGTATGTGAGATGCATGTCTGAAGCAGGTTTTAATGTGATAGTACCTGACATGTTACAAGTTTGTTGGTGCAACAGCTTCTTTAAAATGTGGGAACAAAATAGCACTTCTGTTTTGTCACTAAAATGACACTCACCAGTTTTTCAATTGATTGGCAAAATTAGTTCTGTGATATGGGATACATATTGGCAAGAGAATGAAACAGCACTCAGGCAGCAATCTTAGTTGGTACATGAATATTATTAGTAGAAGGATCTACTATTGATCTATTGCTTTACCTATCAAAACAGATAAGCTAGTTATCAACAAGTTATTTTTTCAAAACACAATACAATATAAAACAAAAATTAAAATAACCATTCCCAGACCACAAAATTACACCCCTGTTGGAAGCCCATTTAACTCCTGAGAGATGATCAGGATCTTTGTTGTGCTTGGTTTGCAACCAAGGCATGACCCAAATTAGAAAAAAGTAGCTGAATAATAATTGACCATGTTTTCAAGTTCTCCACTTGTTGCAATTGGGAATTCACTTACAAGTGTTTGCAGATCTAAAGAGTTGCTGCTACGATTAAAAAAAATTAGCTAAAAAGAATCAAACCACCAATTGCTTCTTCCTTGTAGATGAAGCAAAGGAAAGTCCAGTTTATTATGTTCTCTTGTCATCTCAGACCCTCCAAAAGCACTATCTTTCTTTAAAATGACAAAAATGATGAAGGGCAAGAGCCTTATTGTCAGTTGGCCATACAGGTATTCTAGTCATGTGAAGACCCAGGCCAAATATATATATACTGTAATTGGAGAGCAGGTAGCATTAACATGTTTAACCAGGTGATGACATGGTATGAACATATACTGAAAGCATTTCTGCAATCTAGTGATAACCTGATGTAGATGGGGAAACTATCGAAGCAGCTTTTGAGGTGCAAATCAACAGAATCTTTGGTGATTCATGAAACATTTCCAATTTGAATACAATTAGTTAAGTGAATTCCAGGAAAGAACCAATTTGATTTGTAAGAACAAAATGGTGGTAATATTGATGTATATAGAAATACCAGTACATCAGTTAATTGCATGCTAACTACAATTATATCATCTTGACTTTTAAGCAGGAGTTAAGTGTTACAGGCAACAAAGAAAAAGAAATAACAGTCTGACAGCCAATTTGATTAATGCAAGAGCTCCATTTTCACATGTATTTGTCCTTTTAGCACTATAATTATAACTATATTTTGTGGAGTTAATTGGCCAAGCAATTTTTGAACATGAGCAGATTGCTCAAATTGGGTCACATTTCTCTTAATATTAGATGACCCATTGTTGGCATAAAAATTAACTTGGCTAATTTTTAGGGGAATAAAACTGCAAAAGCTTTGTGAAATTTTAAATGGTTTTTAAAGACTGCCGTCTTGTTTGATGCAGGACCCCAGTTTTTGCCACCATTGTAATGGTTGCTCTGAGTCAGTTTAAAATTGTATAAAATTGTATAAAGTATAAAATTGTTCTCAAAGTGGAAAGAACAAAAAACTTTACAATTAACGTGGGATTCTGTTAGGTGGAAGTCTAACAATACATTTATTTTCTTTTATTTTAATGTAGTAATGTAGAGGCTGCTACACTGGAGTACCATCTGATTTGTAAGGTGAGCTATGTATCTGAGAGTTTTCCAATTCTGAGTCTCAGACAACTGATTAAATTAGGGTATCTTACAGGCTTGGAAAACTCCAGGGGGAATGGTAGCCCAAAAGTAGGTAACTTGCTTCTTTCTCATGTGCAGCATTGTAGTGGGAATTGTAAGAATAGTAGGGGAAGATATCTTCATACATCTTTCTGAGCATGTTTCAACTTTCTGGTAATTTATTGATAAATTAAATAAAATGAAAAACGGTGATATGCAGTGGCAGGCAACAAGCATGTTAATCAATCACCATCAGATGTTATATCATGCATTATGAAACCTTATCAGAGTGAGAGGAAATACATAAGTAATGACCAAAAGTTTGCTAATCATGTGAAATTAAATTTGAAGTACTGTTTTTATGTCTAATTGGTTAAAGTAAAATTACATGCAATATATCATAATTTAATATAACAGACTTTTCACTGTTTTCAGAATTTAAAATTATATTTCTCTTGAGCTCACACAGTGATTTTAAAATTAGTCTTGATTATTGTCACTCTGGCTCCTTGTGTCACTCCTGACTAACCAAATATTTAATACCAGCATCACTTCTAGTTTATCTTACTGTACTTTTACTTTATCCAATTAAATGCAATAGATGACATATTTCATAATAATTCCACAAATTCCAAAGATTGTTGTAGGGACAGTACATTACACTGTGCAGTTTTCTATGAAAGTAAGTTATTATTCACCATTACTGCTTCAATGTCCACAAATTCATAAAGTATCCGCTATGACATTGAACTGAGTGGCACGTAGTGGTTAGTTACATTTATAAAGAGCTGTTGGAACTGAAGCAGGATATGCTGAACTATTGATATTGTAGTGCTCTTATGGAATGTGAAAGCAAAACTGGCCTTAAAATTATATGAAGTGCTGTGTTCTAAGGCTATTACCCTAAGAGGCCAAAACTGTTTATTAAAAAAACAGCAGCCCAGTTGCAGGGTATGATAAAAGACAAACAAATTTAAAACAATAAAAAAAGTTGCAGTTGGGTGCAGGGTAAATATATTCAACAGAATTCTATATTACACAGATCTCTCTAATTCCCTAGTTTGATCAATTATCTTGATAAGCTCTGCTGCTACACATCATGCAGCAGTAAAAGAAGAGAAAGATTGTGCTTAGTACATCTGCAGTGTACAGCATAATACATACATTAGAGCCACCTGAATCCAAGGGTCACTACAGTTAGTATAGATTGGCATTATTATGTATTGTAGCGCCCTTTGATGCTGAAAATGCACAATCACTGTTCCATATGACAAATCACTGATGCAAGATAAAACAGGAATGTGTATAGACAGCTCAAGTGCACCTTACCTTAGTGGTGCTCAGCCAGCTGTGCTTTGCTAATTATGTCATTCTTTTCAGAGACATGTAATGACGTAGCAAGGACACATAATTCAAGTAATTATTAGAGCATTAGATTATTTTTTACACCAAGTTAAAAACTTTAATTTGGGAATGTCAGCAATTTGTATGACAAGTGACCTCCAAATGGGGTTTGCGTCCACATACTGTATGCCTCACTCTTGGAGGTACAGACAGAAGAACTTATGCACTTTTTGGTGGCTTGGTTTCGCTTGAGCAAACCAGAAAACCCTGCTTTTAGTGTTACATCTCAGCAACATTCCTAACAAGCTATTTCAAAGGAGTTAACAGTTCCTGAATTTATTTTCAGTTTGAGGAAAGAGATTAAAATTGCTACCAATTACTGTTATCATTCTGAGCATTTAATTCTATGTACAGACATAACCATGCTGCAAGACCATGAAAACAAAAGAGTATTAAATACAACTCTGGGGGAAAAAATGTTGTAGATGGTTACTCCAAATTGATTAGCTGGAAAAGGAAGAGACTGTTTAGGAATACCATTGTGAGTCCAACAGTGATTTAGAAAGAACTGCATTCACTGAATTCAGTGGTTGAAGTGGGAGAAAATGACGATCCATCCATATACCAGTCATTCCATAAAGCTCGGCTGGAAAAAATCTGCTTCAGAGCTTGTGCAAGTTAGCAAAGAAGAATTGGTGAAAATTGCATCTGTTGTGCAAAGCTGATTAACTTATACCAAAAAACTTTACAGCTCTAATTGCTGTCAAATACACTCCCAGTATGTACTGACACAGGAAGGGTAGGATGTGATTACTTATGCAAGCAACATATTTTAGTTTTTTATTTTTCTTTGCACTTTTTGCTGACATTTATTTTTTCACCCATGAAAATGTACAATTTGAGAATTTGATAAAAAAATATTTTAATATTAATTTAAAATTGTGTATATTTTAAATATTAAACATTGAGTTTTTAAAAAGTTTTAATATTAATTTAAGACAGTGTATACAGAATTTATAACTCAACAAAATGGAAGATGATAAGAACTTTGGTAAGACAATGTAAGTATTGGAACCGAAAACATTTGAGTTTTTCATTACTCGTAATGTACTGCATATACCATATATATAAAGTGATTAAAATAAAGAATATACATTTCAAAACCATATCTTTACCTTAAGATGTGAAAGCGTCTAGGGTAAAATGGTGGAACAATTTAATTGCTTTCCTTTTTATATCAGGTTTATGAAATACAACAGTTTATATCAGGTTTATGAATTACAGCACATTAAATTTTACAGTATGTAGTATTAATTATACATACAGTAACACTTGAGAAAATCTAAAAACAATAAATTAAGTTGTAGTAATAAAAATATTTTTTTATGAATCCATTCACCAATAGATTAATTCAAAGAAGCTGTAATACATTTTTCATCTAGTTGAAATCAAAAGAAGATAGTAATCTAGATAGTGCAGTTTTGAATGATGGATGGTAAACTAACCCCCCACCCCCTCCAAAAAAAGAAAATTGGAATTCAGATAATCAAGTCTCTGGAAATCTCTAATTTATACAACTAAGGCTAAATAGAATTGATTTTTCGTTTGTTTATTTGTGCAGTCAATAAAATATTTGACCAAGCTTCTTTCTGTGAAACTCCAAATGAAACATAATAGACCTACTAGTAATTGAAGTTCAAATTAAAGACAAATCTAAGGCGAGAAGAATGGTTGGCTGGAACTTTGCATTTATAATCTAAACTCCAGTCTCTTTTCCAAAAAACAAAGAATACATTCACTTTGTGCAATCGCCTAGCTAACCCTTTGAGCTTTACATTTTCATTTAATATTACTTTTAGAATAATACAAAAAATAATGCAGATCTTTATTAATTGCACTAACAAATATTAGTTTCACACTTGCCCGTTTGTCATCAATTTGTAATTTATTTAAAAATATATAAAATTGTAATTTATTTAAAAAATATATAAATTACAGTATTATATATGCACATTATAAATACAGGATTTGTGCACATTTATTTATATCTTTAATACAATAAAACTGAACATACATTCCAGAAGAAAATTAAATGTGAAAATTAATGAACACTTGATAAATTGTTAGACTACCAGTAATGGTTATCACAAAGCAGATTTTTGTAGAGTAATTCCATAGTTTTCTATCTCTATATTTTACACAATTATTCCCATCCCAGGAATTTTGATGATCCCCTTTGACACTGATATCATGGTGTAGGAATTTCAACTTGCTTTTAATAAGTTCAGGTACATCCCAGAAGGTATTTTTTACCATTCCACCATACAGAGCTTCTCAAACTACTTTCTCTAGAGATGTTAATAACATGCCCATGTAACCAAATAAACTCCATCAAGAATGGGAAATTTTACCTGTTGTGAGTTTACCTGTGAATTTCTTTACAGATTGTGCGACTTAAAAATAAACAATCAAGTCAAAAAACAATAAATTGCCAAAGGTACAGTATTTACTGAGTCATAGTCAAGGAAACGAGAGATGTTATTCATAGACCCATAGCTAGCATATTTAAAATGTAATAAGAATGGGAACAGTAACTACATTTATAAAAGCAGACACCAATGTATAAAACTGGATTTTAAATGAACATATAGGAATAAAGCTGAAAAGTCTGACCTTTGTATAACTACAAAGTCTATAACTACAATAAATACATGCCAGCATTTTCTAAAATTTGGATCAAAGTGTAATTCACAACTTTCTGGTAAATGCTAAAGGATAAATTGCCAAATAGAAGATGAAAACTTTAGTGTTCTTTACAAGAAAGTCACTAACATGAGAAAAGAAATATCAAAGCTTTTTTAGGGAAGGCTCCATTATCAAAGAAAGCAACATCAACACTGTGTGTACACTGTTTCATTTTTAAACCTTCCCTAGGCTATTTTAATGTCAAATGTTAGATTTCAAGAATTGCACAGATGTTCTCAAATGGACTGTAATTCCCTTTACATTACTCTTTATTCATGTTTCCTGTTACAGCCTGTCAGTATGTTATTTGATCACTGTGACAAATGCAAATAGCCCAATTATATTCAGCATTAATGTACCACAGGGGTTCTAAAATATATGCACACTGTGACACAGTAACTCTGCTAGGAAAATAAGTATAAAACTTGAATGAAATGCAAGAAAACACAAGTCTATTCAGTCAATACAAAATTAAAATAACTGATTTTGTGCTTGTATAACATTATTTGAAAAGTGGATTATATTAATGATATTCAAGATATTTTTTGCACAACAATTGAATTAGTTGTACATTAAATTTCAATGGGCAGAATTTTGGGGCCCTGAATTTTTATTTTAACTACTTTAATCCGATTTTTGGGGGGGATTTAGTAGGATATTTTCTTGTGCTTATTGTTGCTGCAATTGATAGGTTGTCATCATAAATTAAATTAAAAAAAGAAACAAGAAACATATTTAAGTTAAATAATTAATATGCAATTATAATTAAAAATGCAAAAAATGTTTCTTATTTCACTGCTCATTTGTGGAATTGTAATGCCTTTTATTTATAGTTGATTTACAATAAGTGTGAGTGCAAAAGACAAGCTTTTTATAAAATGAAGACTTAGTGATTAAACCATGAATCTGAAATGAAAGGGCCACAGGTAATGTAGAGGGTTTTACAGGTAATGTAGACTCCCCTCCATCACCACTAATGTGTAGCCCGCACATGGATGATGTCACGTCAGCCAAAGTGCACCAGTACACTCACCACACATCAGCTATCAGGGGGGAGGAGAACAATTGGAGTAATGAAGCCAATTCACAGATGGGGATAATAAGGAGGCCATGATTGGTAAAGGCCAGGAGGAAATATGGTCAGGTTACCAGGGTAACACCCTTCCTTAAGGAAGGTAAAGATATTCTTGCACAATAAAAAGCTACATGCAGGGCAAATATTCTATGAGATTATGCATTTAACCTAGAGGATACCTGAAAAAAGGAATCAGGATTTCCATAAAGAAAAATCATTTCAAACCTCTAGCTGGAAAGTGAAGTCTATCAGACCACAGTGACCTCCATGTTCCATAAGATACAGTGAAATGCTTTATAAAATAAAATTCTGCAGGATTTGCCTCACAACTGCATGAATCTTTTATTAATAAAACTACTGAATTAGAAATCAATTTAGCTTTTTTAATTGTTCTACAACCAACTTTTTCTGCATTGGAAATCATCCTAGTTAGAAAATAAAATTGTCGTTTAAATATCCTACTAATAATCTTTAACTTAGATACCTAGCTCTAAGTAGACTTAGTATTTTAATGATCGTAAGCACATTGCTTGGAGTTCACAACAAGGATATTTCACATATATTTTAACAGCTATCATGGTTTGGTAAAGAAGATACTGAATTCTTTATAATAATTTACACAGTTTGGACTTTCTGTTTGATTAGTAACTCAGTCTAGCATTTTGGAAGCTGTTTTATGTATTTAATGGAATATGTATATTAAATAGAATAGGAATATCTGCAAATTCCTAATGCGATATTTCAATCATGTCCATCTATGTCACACAATCTTTTTCAGGAATGTGTTCAAGCTCCTGGTGGACATAACTGGCACCAAACATGTATGGAGGTTGGTTCTCTTGAATAAACTATGCAACCTATGCTTCATAACACTTTTGGACCTTCTTGTATACGTGTGTGTGTACATGTTATGGAATAGTACTATTGTAAAGATTATCTTTTGGATCACGTATGGAATAAACGATCAATTTATAATCTATTTAAAGATATAAAGGTAAAAAATTCTAAAAATATTTTCCTGTTTTTCACAAATTTCACAGACTTTTGTAATGTGATTTTTACAATCACAGATGAGTGTTACATATCCCTCAAGTGTTAGGATGGAATCAAGAAATCAGAAATATCAAAAATCAATCAGACCAGAGACAGCAGTGAGGTGAATTTTCTTGCTTTATTTTCTGATTCTTGATGTGCACAACAGGAGTTCCACAAACAACAGGAATCTCAAAGAACAGTAGGAGGCATTAAATACACTTTCAGGTGGGGGTGGCCAGCTAACCATTCTTCACCTCTTCCTAACTTTCTAACCTTATTTGGTCAATAAATTGTGCAGTGCAGTAATTGGTCATCATTTAGCCATCCCACCTACCCTCCCAAATGTCAGACATTCCCACTAGTCTTCTTCATCTTCATCACAGGAACCTATGACCAAATAAGGAAGTTACATCCTTGGGATGATTACCTTGACGTCCTCTCCTTAAAATGGTTTGGGTAGTATCTGTCTCCTTTTAGATATTTTTAATAAAACCAGTCTCTACCAACACTTATCTATATATTCTGGTCCACTACTCACAGAGTTTCCTCCATCAAGGTCATGTTACGTCTCTCTTGACAATTTAACAATATCAATATATGATGTCTGGAGCATATGTGATATTACATTTATTCAGTCACTTCACAAGGAAATATAAAGGATGCAATATCTTTGATAAGATCAATGACCATAAGGATGTTTAGGTTGTAGTTAGGCATGAAGTTGTAGTTTGCTTGACCTTTAGTAGTTTATTGATCCAAGAATCTCAACAAGCCTTTTCTTGAGAGAAGCCATTATCATCACTGTTACGTCCCAGTGTGTGTTCTGTGTGTGTTTTTTTCTATGTTCCACACTGCTGACCCTTGATTGTTCTCCCTTCCCCATTGGCCAACCATCACACCACTGTTTCAATATGATGTCATCATCAATCAGCCCTCAGCCAATCAGAACTCATTTTATTCACTATATAACATGGAGGCTTTCAGGAAGAAAAGGCCTTTCGTTTGACTTCGGTCCCGTTTGGTTTAGGTTATCGCTTCGCTTCGCTTCGCTTCGCTTCTGGTTATTGCTTCGGCTTCGTTTGTTGGTTTGTTTTGCTTTGTGTGTGTATATTTTCATATAGCTTCGGCTTTGTTGTTTTGTTGTTTTTTTTGTTAGTTTCTTTGTACTTTCGTTTGTTTGTGTGTTCATCCTTGTTTTGCCATTACCTTGCCCCAGTGTTACATGTTCAACTTTTGTGTTCTTTTGTACCCTGCTCCTGTTTATTACTCTTGTTTTCCCTTATTTGTCTTCCTGGTTCACTTGTGTTTTTGTGTGAACTTTTGTATATAAGGTTAGTTTAGGTTGTTGGGTACACTTACACACTTAGTTGATTTTGTGTTAGTACACTAGTTTAGTACGGGTGAGTGCCATTTGTCTTGTATGGTTTTGGGTAGTCAGTGCAGGTTAGCTAGGGTGTTGAAGACGCCAAAGACCGTGTGTTTCGGGTTTTCTTTTGTAGTCAGATTAGCTTTCCCTCACTGTCCTAGCCAGCTCCATTTTTGTTTATTTTCTTTCCTTTGGCACCACTCTAGTTCCTTACTCTTATCACGCTTCCTAGTCCCTCACCAAAACCCCCCTGCTTCCAAAATAATTATCCTAAATGTTACACCCCTTTTCCCCTAGACACTTGGTGGTGGTGGAGGGGAGTCCCCATTACCTGTAAAACGCTTTGAGTGGAGTGTCCAGAAAAAGCGCTATATAAGTGTAAGCAATTATTATTATTATTAATTACTTGGGGTCGTAACAATCACCTTCATCCACATATCTTGGTAGCTTCTTCTTTAGTGAAAAAAAAAAACATTTAATGCTGCCTGTTTTCTGTTTTAAATACACTTCTCTGCAGCTAACATTAGTGTTATCTGGTTAGTGATTTGGTGTTGGATCTAAAGAAGTCCATAGTGTTTGTTTTCACTTTTAAGGATTTTGAATACTTGAATCAGGTCCCCTTGTTCTGTGTGCTCTGACAAGACTAAAAATAATCAGTTCTTTTAGTAGGACCTTTCATTGGGCCAAGAATTATTTATATTTGGATGTGGTGTATTAATGTAAGTTCAAATTAAGTATTTTCAATATTTTATTGTAATCTTAATACAAAATATTATTTTCAGATTATCAGAAATTATAATATGAGAATTTGTCATCTTAAACATAATAACAAAAAATAAATAAAATGTATATTGATATTGATATTCCATGCTTTAATACAGATTCCTTAAATTGCTTTTTAATCTAACAGATGGTATGTGCTCTTTGTATACAACAAAAAGAAAAAAAATGTCAAGGACAACACTTCTTGTGTGTACAGAAGGAGACACAAAATTCTTTAAAAATAGTCTCTCTTGACATCCATGTTTTCTGACTATTGGTGTGAAAATAAGTACTGTACATATCTTTTCAGTGCAATAATGAAGCAAAAATTAAAACAAAAGCATTTGAAGAAAATACTTTTGGTAAATAAAATATTATGGAAAAAATAGAAGTAACATGCACATTTCATGTCTTGAGTGACATACAGTCACAATAATACTACTCTATGTTGGTAATTACAAAAGATTACAGAGGCCTTGGATCAAACTCATTAATTCTCAAAAAAAGTCTGGAATGTTTAGTAATCCCTTTTGCTCGGTATTACTGTCTAATTATGCAGGATAAGGTTTTTGAATGCCAAGGTTCTATGTTAAAACATATTTCAAAAGAAATTGCTGTGCTTTGTGGTTCTGTGTAATTTTGTATGCATGGCAAGTCTGAACGAATTTATGACATATTTGATGTTCTGTTTTTCATTTAATTTATGTTTGACAGACGTTCCTTCCTTCAATTATCCACTTATGTATAATTGGCATCTTCTACTGACATAAACAGAACATTATACACTGTTGTTTATGTGCAAGGAGCATGCTCGAATTGTCCACACAGTTACCCTAGTTAATGACAAAAATTAATCAAGTTGATGTTATTTATATTTAACTTTTTAGTGATTCAGTTCAGGCCCTTTGAGAAATAAATCAAACAGATTGTTTAGTTACCTTGAAACATAATAAATAAATACTTTATGCATTATTATATCCTGTATTGCTATTACAAAATGTTGTGTTATAGGTTGCTGAGAAATTTAAACCTATGGAAACAATTCTGTCTTGGGAACATTTTACTGTTCAAAGACTGCATTAAAATCCCTACAGTCACATCTACTTTGGTTTGCATTGTCTCAGTAAGAGGTATTCTGGAAGTTCTTCAAAGATGCTAGGTGTTCTCAGTTCTATCACTTCTATTCTATTATAAAAATCATAACTGTATAACTTGTAAGACAACTTACAATTATAAGAGCTTCTTAAATATCCTACCATTGCCAAATACATACTCAGGTGCAATGATAAAATTTGATTTAATGTTATCTGCTTGATTCTTTATAATAAATAAAATAAACAGACTAGTTGGGAAACAAGTTCCACCCCCAACTGCTCTCTTTCCTCCCCAGGAACCAACAGGAGCTTCCAGATCTGAGGCAAGCCACTCTAGCCCTTGGATGTCTCTTGGCAAACGTCCAGTAGGGAAATTATGACCAATACATTGTCAGTCATAGTACACATTGTATGTCATGTACAGCATATTCTGTATGTTTCAATTGGCCCATTGGTATTTGATTTGGTGTGTTTCTTTTTGAACAACAGAACAGAAACAAGATGATGATGATGATGATGATGATGATAATAATAATAATAATAATAATAATAATAATAATAATAATAATAATAATAATAATAATAATTCCTTGAACTTAATAGTCATTTTCTGGACAATCCACTCAAAATACTTTACATGTAATGGTGACTGCCCTCCACCACCACCAGTGTGTAGCATTCACAAAGAGGTAAAGGCAACCAAAGTGCACAGAGTATGCTCACCACACATAAGCTATCCATGTGGAAAATGTTCAATATTCATAAAGATGAAACTGTCAAAAGCAAGGGGATTCATTTTGAGGATTATCTAATAAGAGCAGAAATGGCAGATCAAAATCCAAGATGGTAATAAATGTACTATTATTACAAAAACTTCAGTCAACACACTTGTTTGATTTATCATATAACTGAAGATAAGGTAACTCTGAGTCTCGGCTCCACTGACAAGACAGTCCATTCCATTCTTTATATACTGAACTTCTATCACATATATACAGTAGTTATTACTAAAGAAGGCTTCTATTACTTATATCTGTTACAAATTAACAAAGATGTTTCAGAAAACGAAATAAAAAATATTTTTGTGTAGTAAGTTTATTTACATTTTTTACAAACATTACATATGTAAATGTATTGCAGGTGGATAGCTGCATGCAAAGGAACAAGTAATACCCAAGTTGAATCTTTGGTTGTTATTATTAATACTATTCATGTTTTTTATAGTATTATGTTATAAAATAATAGTTAATCATATGATGACATACATTAAATCATTGTTTTATACATTTTATGAGGATGATGTTAAATATATTAATAGAACAATGATTCAGTAATAAGAACTCAAATCAATAAAGAAACATTTTATTTGTGTTCTTCATGCAATGGAAGATTTTGCAGAATGCGCACCTTGAATGTGGCTGAGGTTCATTTTCTTTAGTGGCTCACAATTCACATCTGCCTCTTTCGTGGATGAACCCTGGCCCGTGTTCACCTTGACTCTCCAGTCTTAACATTACATTGTAATACAGAAGACCAGATTCGTAGTTCATATATCTTTGAGTTACATAAATGCAAACATGCAAAAAAAACTCCCATGGATTCTATAATAAAATATTGGAATTATGGAAAGTTTATATTACATAAGAAAAAAGCAAGTCGTGTGAGAAGCTGCTTCCATAGATGAATAGTACAGAGTAAATGTGCTGTAACACTGTCTATACCACAATCAACCAGGCTCTGATCTACACTTTAGTCTTGATTTGCTTTCATGCATGTGTGGTAACTTCATGCATCTTATCTCAGGCTTTTTCACTGAAAAGTATAAGTAACTCATATTGCCATCAAGCCAGGGAAGCACCAAAGTAATTTAATTATTTCTAAAATTACTTTTTGTGTTTAATTCCTGAGCTGCACTGTGTAATGAAAAGTACAATTTTTAAAATTAATTAAAAGGTAATTCTGTCTAGTGTTTGATTTACTATACATATTTTAGATGTAGGCTATATTTGGCATTTAATATTCTAATTATAGGATTTTGAAACATTCATTGTCATTGTCAACATTGTCAACCACATTTCATTCTTATGTCATTTAATTTCTTTTGTCCTATATAAACAGAGGGTTTCCTTTATCTCTCTTCCTCTTGCTCTCTCTTTATCTCTACCCCCACTCCGATTAGCACACACACCTGTAAATCTTTAAAGGGTAATTAACACTAGTGAGCTTGCAGTTCTGCTCTCCTGTCCCTCCTCCCGCACTCACTGAGACAGCTAAAGAAAATAAGGTTGGACTGCTTCAATATCATGAATGCTAATTCCATATATATATGTTCATGCAACAGCTAAGAAAGGGTCACTTTCATATTTATGGAAAATTTAGTTATGTAACCTGACTTGCAGAACGGTACCAGAATTGTAACTCTAAGAGTGGATGTATTAATTTATACTTGTGGGACTTGTGGGCCATAAAGAGTTAAGAAAAATGACAGCAGTATCCCATATCAATGTTCTTTTAATTTTATAAAAAAAGACACTATAGGCATAGTATGAGAACTTTTTATTAATGTTCAGTATATATGCCAGTGTTGAAAAGACTAACTCTCAGAATTTTGTCACAAAAACGTCCTTCACATATAAATTAAATAATATCTCATGTATAAGTGAGATAGCAGTGTTGAAATAGACAAAATTCTTTTTTGCAACCAACCAAAACATGTCCAGAGGCATCTCTGCAAACCTTATTATTAAAATGTGATCCAACCTTAGCTCTGCAAATTCCTCTTTCTGTTTCAATAGCAATGTCTTTGAAATCCCCAAAGAAGACTGTATCTCTATACTAATGTATAATCTATACTATGCAGTATGTGCTTCCATGTATCAGTTTTTATAGGTTGATGTTTCTACCTTCTAGCAGGTATTGGAATAAATTACAGTCACTGATTTCTAGGTTCATTTAGTGGGGAAGGCAGCCATGTATTAAATCACAGACTGCACCATGAGAAGTCTGCAGAAGGATTATCTTTGCCAAACTTCAATATTTATTTCTGGGAAATGTGTAGTGCTTCAAGATAAAGTATGTTTTATGAAAGAGTAGAGATTTTTGACACCACAAAGACAAATATTTGCTCTTTACCTGCAGATTACAAGAGTGGCACCCATGAGAAAGGAATAAATTACAAATGAAGGGCAACCACTATGCAAGAGATGCCATAAAGGACACGATCGTAACACACTGCTGCATAATTTACCATCCTGGGTAATAATTTCCCATCAACACCTTCCATATTCTTTGACAGAAAACAATAACATAATTGACAAATCAAATACATGATGTGTACACTTTCCCATTCTCCTTAAAAAACTTAGTTATATGCAATTTTCTTTTGCATCTCCTAATAGTGGATTGTGGGATGTTATATTGTTTATCATATTGCATTGGCAAAATTGAAATTTTGAAGCGAGGATGCATCCCTTAAGACACTATTAAAATCTCCTGCAACAATGATGCAAGACATACTTTAAAATAATGGACTGTTTTGGGAAGGTGTTCCTTTCTTTCTAACTTCTGTCTATTTAAGATGTTCACTTATGTGTGAATACTCATTCAGGGCTATATTAAGGCTAAGAACTATTTCTACTTGTATTGATTCAATGAATGTAAATAGGATTACTAATATATTCATGATGTATTGTGCCTTGATCAAAATAAATTGTGTAGTGAAAATGGTATGTAAAATATTGGGAATCTGAGTAGAATGGTTTAAAGAACTGCTATAGAATTACACACCCTTCTAAAAAACAGGAAACTAGCTTGGGTAGGTTGGATAGTATTTGAAGACATTATGTCAACACTAAATCTACACTAAATTTGGCAGCTATCATTATCAAGTTTGAAAAATTGGGTTTATAGATAAATCAAATGATTATCTCACCTGTTTCCATGAAATCTCAGTAAAATGTACAAATCCAATTCTTTAGATCTATCCAAGTGACTATTTATGAAAACTGTCATAATAATAACCATAACATAAATAACAATCCTACCTGCACAAGGCTAGCAAAGGATAATTTTTTGTAGGGCACTGTGAAACAAGAAATGACTATATTTAACACATTCTGAACTATTTGGGATAAACAGGTGACACCTGTGGAGGAAACATTAGCATTAACGTTACCAACGGCTTTCCAGATCTTGAATTCTTGAAACAGAAATTTGTTTTAATTTTCCAGTTCTTTATATATTTTAGAATTAATCATAACTGTCAAGGGTTTTAATCCTAGTTCCTCTTTTATACTTACCAAAACGGCATGTCTTTAAAACAGATGGTGATAAACTTGAGACAAAACTTAAAACACTGATTTGATTAAATGGTTGCCTAACTTTTATGTGGTTTTTATCCACTTCTGAGAAAGTGTATATGAGCACCTTGCATCATAATATTAATTATTTAGTGAGTGTTTACTTCCTCTTCCATTACTTTCCTTATGGGCTCTAATTACATTTTAATTATGTCACAACAACAAAGATGTGTTTGTATTACACATACTGAAATGTTAGTATTGATTTCACATTACAATTCTGAAAGTACAGACATAAGAATAATAATTTATTTTAAAAATATTTTTAAAAATTGGAAAATTAAACTTAATAAAAATTCTGCTTCATCTTAGGTCTTTATTTCTGGAACTAACAAGAGGAAGAAGACCAAATGTATATTTATGAAAACCCCACAGCATTTTTTATCAGTGCCAACTTAAGCCTCAAGCACATCATTATTTATTAATTAAATGCATTTATTCAGCAGCATTTGCAATCATCTTCCTACCTTTGTATTTTCACACAGCCCTTATGAAGCACCTCCAGCCTGTTTAATATATATATATAGACAAAGACTAGTCACTTTCTTTTTTAGTTTCTTTTGTCAGTAAATTTTTCTTAGGGTCAATACATGTGTTAAAGGACCCTGATATAATAGGCATAAAAATGATCCATAGAAATATGCAGGAAAACATGGTCCTTCCAATTTATTATGCAGTGCATTTTAGTCAGTACCTGTCAAAAAAACCTTTCTGAAAAAAGCCTGTTATTTTTTGTCTGAGGGTTGCATAAACCCCTATGGTGAGGTTTTCTTGACCTCCTGTGGATAACTGTAAACAAGGCACTATGAATGATGAGTCTGTTTGGAGAAGGGCAGTGGTGGAAACCTGAGTCCAGAAAAACATGTTCTCTGAAAACTAACTTGAAAAATTGTAGCAGTAGTACATTTTAATATTGGTATATCTATGATCAAGAAACATAAATGCAATATTTTTTTTAAATAAAGTTTACATGTCTTTTTAAAGCATGGTTATGTGAAGCACTTGGAATGTTTATAGAACGGTGTATTTCACATCAAGGAGGTCTGCATTATTTGATTTTGAATATCCATAGGTGTAGCCAAATTCCAGAAAACTGTGGATGTAATCTTACTTTTTGCTGGATATAAACAGTTTTTTACTTTCATATGATGGTGTTTTGGTTTGAAAAGTCAGTCACTGGAAAGCAGCTGATTATTTTGGAAGCATTAAAGACAATTGTGGGGATGGTAGTGTAATAGTTTTTTTAATTATTCCCACTTGACTGAAATCAAATGAAAGCATTTCTGGGTTCCTGTGAATCCTTGTAAAACTGGTTTGATGAATAAATGGTGGACGTATCTGGGATGGTTAATGTTTTCACTTTTGTGACAGTGTATTCTTTTCAAAATCTTTATCCCTCAGGAGTGTACACAGAGATAGATATGTTTATTTTAAAATAGTCATACAACTAATCTTTGCTATAATTTGAATATTGAATATAATATTTTGGTGACATTCAATATTTGTGTTGAATTCTGCATTGTGTGTGAAGTTTTAAATATGAAACTCTTGAAAAAAAAAAATGAAATCTTTAAGAAAATGAGAATCCTCAATATGTAAATAGTATAAGTATTAATACATGTCCTTGTAGGATAATTTTGGAGCGGGTTTTAAAGTAATTTGATTCTTCAGGAATTGCACAGATTTATCAGAATGCCTTTCTTAATCTGAAAACACAAAGGTTTGAATAAAGAGTGTATGTGCACCTTCAGAATCCAATAAGTAATAAGCCCACCCATTTACAATATATGTTGTGCTACATACTGAGAAACTCTTCAGTTCATTGGTTTTATCTTCAATATGTATTCAAATCTCTATTTTTATTTTTTTATTTAAAGCAACAGCACTCACATTACACTACTGGTGTCTATGGATGTGTACTTGCCTTCTGTTTTGAAACATTTAGTTGGGCTGAAATTACCCTCAACATCTGAGAGAAATGCTAAGATCAGAAGCAGAACATCTTAGAGAAGGTTTAATGAAGTGTGAACACAGAGAAATAGAGTAGAGGTCAGGATAAGGTTGCATAATAACAAGAATAACAAGAATACCTACAGTCTTAATTCAAAAGTATTTGGTATTAGTGCTCAAATAATAAGAAAGTAAATATGTATATATAGTTCATTAAACCATTTCCAACACTTTTGTAATATATTTATAGTAGTTATCGTATTCTAAAGTTGCAAACAATGTTGTTCTAAGAGATGTGAGGAAAACAATCTGAAATTGCTATTACAAAATTTGGAGACAGGAACACCAATGAAAAAAACAAAACTCAGTGGGCAGTCAGGCATTTATGTCTTATGATCACTTGCTATGAATTGTAATTATACAGTAATGAAACTCATTTCCATAATTCATATCAAGCAGATGTGGTCTTGTCCAGAAATGTGTATCCATTGGGAGGCAAAATACCAGGCCATAAATCTAGTTTCCTTTCTTGTGTGTTAGTATTCTTGTCTCACAATATATTTAATGGGAAAAATACTTATCTGTGATAGACTGTGGTCATAGCTTTTGGGTTATTTTGCAGCTTAATAGTAAGATAGCTGTTTGTAGCTGTCTGTATATCAAGATTCTTGGCTTGTATGGAGGTAATGTTTTCATGTTTATTTTTCTCTTAAATTAAAGAAGCTAACACTAAGTAAAATTGTTCAGATACTTTCTTCTTACATTAAAAAAAGATCTATTAAAAAGTATCCAATTTACATTACTGATAAGGAAACTCAAAAATTCAGATACAATTCTGTACATTAATACATGGTGTACTTTGACACAAAACTTGTGGTCACAATTGTACATGAAAAAAATGTTTCCTTCTCCACGTCTGAAGAAGGCTCAATATTTAAAATTTTATATATATATTTTAACTTTTTGGCATTGAATTTGTTTACATCTGACACAAAGTCACACATTTTTATTATAATTTGAATAGAGGGTCCCTTAAATAAAACACTATTCAGGCTGCATCTGTATGTATGTATCTTACATACAGATGCAGCCATGTAGACTGCATGTCAAAACTCATGTCAGTGGAAAGCATACAATCTGGTATACTGTTTTCATTCCTTCACAGCTCAAAACAGATCACTACTCTAGGTGACATTTGTTTTGTGTTAGTTTCAGTGTTACTGAAATGGTAGTTTCATTTAATGTGTTTTTTTATTCTAATTATCATATCATTAGAAAGGGGGATTCCATGAATGAAGCATAAATCTGATCTTTTCATGGAATATCATGGAGTGCCAATACACTAATTAAAATAATTGAAATTGTTTATATTGGAATGTTCTATTATATGGTTGAGGTATGCACAGCTTGAAACATTTTAATATCATTAAATGATTGCTTGCTAACAAGTGTTATTAATAATTACATCTAGATGAAGGCAGTCTGCAAGAATAGCAGTAATACAGTAGATGATATATCTGGATATCTGTGAATATTCATGGAATTCTTTAACTTGTGTGAGTCATCGGGAAATGTAGTTTTTTTTTTCATCTATTCGGCTCACGTGCAAAATTAAAAACTACTGCTCATGCTGTGCTTGGTGAGGGGTCTTGTCTATGCCCCTTCAAAATGATCCCACACTTTTATCTTTGCTCCATTTATGTTTTGCTGAGGGCCACACACAACACTTTTACAATAACTTGTGTATTCATATTACATTGTTTTATTAGTTTGTATTTATCTTGTTGTTTTGTCTGATCTTTTATTCTAAGTCAAATAGATCATTATAAACACTGGTTTTATCATAGACAACTAAGAAATTATATTTAAGTTA
Organism: Lepisosteus platostomus; assembly: GCF_059453375.1. Lineage (NCBI taxonomy): Eukaryota > Metazoa > Chordata > Actinopteri > Semionotiformes > Lepisosteidae > Lepisosteus > Lepisosteus platostomus. Next base: position 55,997,896 of record NC_142618.1, read on the forward strand.
ACGCTAGTTGGGGCTGGCATACATGTATGCCTACAAAACCCATGAGCAATGTGGTAGGGATAGTGTACCTTGGAGAACTGCAGCTGAAGATAATGAATAAGTCTGGAATTCCTGAAACTGGAAGCAAACCACAAGGAATAATCTCAAAGAGCTTTACAGGTGTAAAAAAATCTAAGAAGTTTTACCATCTTTAATAACGCCCCCTAGCGGTAAGTGGAATTGTGTACATAGATTTTAAGTTGATCCCAAAGACAAAAAAGCATCCTTTTTCATGCAAAAAAAGTTTTTTTTAACAATCTGAAAGTTTTCTATAGCAGTAACAGTTTAAGTTATTTTTTTTTTAGTTAGGCATGTACACATTATTGTTTCTTTTTTTTATTTTGAAGGAGCAGCAAAAAGATGCTACTTGTTGCTGCTGTGTGTGGTATTTGTGAAACTACAGAAATCTTAGGTGTGCTTAACAAGCGTTTCATTTTCATGTTAATTGCTTTCTGTTTTAAGGCATTTTTAAAATTATTTTACTCTCTCCAAGCATCATGGAAATTGTTGGTCTTGTGGTCTTCACGTGACCATTTCACATTTCATACAGACATGGTAATCTGACTTTTAATTATGCTGTCCTACAGGTTCTTCCCAGGCCTTATTGTATATTTTGACTACTAGCTCTGACATGAGGGGATAAAGACAAAAGACAAATATTTACAATATTTTTGGATTTTGATAGTGGCTTTTTTAAGTTAAGAATAAGAATAAGAATGTATATTTTATAAAATAAATATATTTACTTTTTTATTTTTAAAGGGTCTCTGTATATTGGTACAGGAAGATATCCCTCACCAAGCACAAATGTAGTATTTAATTTGCCACATGATCTGGACAACATGTACAAGAATAATCCATATTGTAATGTACATCAATTATTAAAGCTGTTCTCGCAAGATGCCTTCATCTAGGTACAATTATTTACACTATTGTTTTTTAAGCAATCATTAAAATCATATTAACATGTTTCATGTGGTGCATACCTCAACAATATAATGACAAATTGTAATATTAACCATTTAATGTTGTTGATTTAGGTGTTGTTCTAAATATAGTGCAGGCTTGGAGCAGCTAAAGCACAACTTACAGTACACAAAAAGTCATTTTATTCGCTACTCAACAAATTGTATTTATCCGGGGTTTTTTTTTGTGTTTCTTTGCTTTTAAATACAATGTAGCCATTACAATAAATACAAAAGCCATTATGTATATTATTTATACATATTCAAAATAAAATTGTTTCCTAATTACTATTTATACACAATTTCTAATAATTCTGTATATTATATGTAATAAAAAATGATAATTCTATTCACATTATAGAGTATCGTGATTTATCTCATTTGGAGTTGTGGTAGCAACATCCTGTCTCAACAATGTAATCATTGTATTTAATGAAATTTTCACTAATATGCATACAACGTGATTAGCATACAAAAGCACTAATATGTTAATAAACATTTAATAATGTACCAATTTATCTGACACATACTTTAAGGATTCACTGTGCCGTCAGGGACTTTTACATATGGCAGTTTTGTCCTGCATCAGATTATTAAAAAAATAAGAAATCCATGACTCACTGCAGTCTGTGACACCACGTTGCCTACCACAGTATATCTACTGAAAGATCACTCATTTGAGATGGCTGCAGCTATATAAACATATGTATGAAAAAAAAATGTTACAAGCTAGGAAATATTAATGTTTAAATTAAGGAAAACCATCCTACCTTGCAAGCAACTTATAAATGTTAACAATTACACAACAACTGTCTTTTGCAGGATTAAATCTCTGACTAAAACTGATGCAATTCTTTTACTTTTACAAAACATGCATCACTGATATGAGCTTTTTGTAGCCTGGTAGATACCATAAACAAAAAAAAGTCCACTATTGTAACTCAGTGTCCTCAGTTCTCAAATTACCCGGACATGTTCTGAAATCTTTTCTGTAATTGAAGAACCTCACAAGGTTCAACTTCTCAGCTCCTGTCTTTCTTCAATCTCTGTAATATCTGTTTCGTCCTTCCTTGAGGCCCACATTTCTCTGTACAATCTGAAGAAGTGTGGCTTAGTGATATCATTAAGTAATAATTAATATTGATTTTTATAATTAATATTAATTTTTTGGGCACTTGAACTTTTGTGACTTACACAACTGATAAAATAAGAAAGCTAAGTATGTACTCCAAAGAATGTCCATTATCGTACCCTAAAATGTAGTAATGTGAGGTAAAATTAAATATTTGATACCCCTACTCATAATATTTTAATTATTCTAAGTTCTAACAGTATTTTGTAAAACAAAAACAGAGCTCATAAGTATATCTTCAGTGGAAAAATAAGGCAGACCAATGCACCTTTGGACAAATTTCAAGGCTTTTCTGGGATCATTATGGCATGTCCATCACTGTACAGGATAGAATTACTAATATTGTCTCTTTGCATTATTACCTGTGTGCCACTTCACCACCTTTACTGCTTTACTGTTAACAATGCACAACATTTTGACAATCTCTCGCCTGTTTTTCTCCTAACATTCTCTTTTCCAGCTCTGTTTGCACTACTTTTACAAACTCTCTTTTGATCATTCTTTGTGGTTTGCTTCCAGTTTCAGGTATTCTTGACATTTTCTTCATTTCGGTAGAGCTATTTCAGCTGCAGCTCTCCCTAGCACACTGTCCTCACCACATTGCCCATGGCTTTTGTAGGCAGACATGTATGCCAGCTAATTAGTGTTAGCCAGAATGTAATTTCTTAGTTTTCATTGATAAAAACTGTTTTTTTTTAATAATGGTCTCTTTGACTTAGAATAAAAGATCCGTCAAAACAACAAAATTATACATACTAATAAAACAATACGTAATGGGAACAGACAATTCACTGTATTGTAAAAATCTTGTGTGTGGCCCTAAGCAAAACAAGATGTGCAAAGAAAAAAGTCTAGAGTCCTTTTGAAGAGGCACAGATAGGAGAATGTTTTTATCAATATAATATATAAATTCCTCACCAAAAAGATCAACTAATTTTGAAATGATATATAAGCCTATTCATTATCTTAAGCATTGGTATGCAAAAAACAGAACAGTACATTCAGCATAAATAAACTCTGGAAGATGTTTTGTACTGAATGATTAAAGTATTTGACTGTTTATTTTTTTTAACTAAGTGCCAAATACAGTACTTTGCAAAGTATGATGACCCATTTTTTAATTAAAAATTTTGTATACAAATCTTTGATGTATACAAAATAAATCCATGCGTTCATTCATTTTCTAACCACTTTATCTAAAACAGGGTTGCAGGGAAGATGGATCCTATCGTGGCAAGCAATGGGCATAAAAAAGGAGAAAGGGTACACACTGGACGGGACACCAATCCATCACAGGACTCAAAAAGATGCAAACACACTCACACCTGGACAAATTTTTCCCAGAAGCTATTTCATCTACCAGTATGTATTTGGACTGTGGATGGAAACTGGAGCACCTAGAGGAAACCTATGTAAACACAGGGAGAACATACAAGCATGCAGATAGCATCCCAGGAACTGAACCCAGCACCCCAGTGCACTGTAGCACTGTGCCTCCCTCCAAAATAAATAATCAAATCTTGATTGCTCAAACTAAACACATTTTCAATGTTCTATGATTAAATATTAACAAAGAAAATTCAGGACAGTACCTTAAATTTTTGCCTGTTTTGCTTTCTTATATTATCTTGAAATTTAATTTATTATCTAGGAAATAATAATAATTAATATAAACTCCTAAGTCTTTTTTCATATCAGTATGGACAGGACACCAATCCATCACAGGGCTCAAAAACACGCAAACACACTTACTGTATACCTGTATAATTTTCCTGTATAGCTGTTAATCCTATCATTTTCTATTTATACAGTATCTTATTTTTTGCTAAATACAAGCAAAATCCTTAATTTTTATATATCATACTTCACATCCTGGTTGATTACAGAAACTTGAAATGTATCTAAATCTTAAATTTAATTAGCTTCTTTTCTAGTATTTGCTAAGTCTTCTAATTTGGATTATCTGCAACCTTACTAGTTTACTTAATATATGACAATACACATAATTAATAAAAAATAGGAAGAGTAGAGTTCTAATACAGATGCCTGTGGTACTCCACTGATTGTTCCACCACAATTAATGCGTTCAGCACTTAGAGTATATGTCCTTTTCATTTTCTTTTTTTAACCAATTCTCAGTCCAAACACATTCATGGAGCAAACCACAGGAAACTTATAAAGGAAAACCTGGTTCTGTGTGCTAAAGCCCTAAATGCACATTTCTGTGCACAAGACAAAATGTATACTAGAGCGGTGAATTCACTGAATATCGGTGAATATCTTTGAGTTGCCCAGTTAAAATTCTTGTCTTCAAAACTGCTATCCATCAATAGAGCCCAAACAATCGAATACAGCTTAAGCAAGTTTTGGTGAAAATTTCACCATCCTAGTGTCAAGACTTCGTACTTATCCAAGATGACTGGCACCTGCCACTGCTGAAACTGTTTCCACCAAGTATTCAGGATGTGTGAAAACTTATATGATCAACATATATTTTATTTGCTGACATTTAAACATCTGTTTTCCTTTGCTTAAGTTTTCAGTTTGAACACTGAAGTATCAATTTAAAATATTAACTTTAAAAAGTTCTATACATCACTTGTTGAAACAAAAAGGACATCTTGCAAGACACTGTATTAGCAGGCGAGAGCACTGCAATGAAGTAAGATCCAATTAGAAAGGTTTGTTGTGACACACTGTATTTTTTTTTTAGTTGGGTAACATATTTCAATAAAGCTTACAAAGCTTATTCTTTTCTCATAGTTTACTGCAAAGGGCTTCTAGACTGTAACAAACAGGTTGACATGTACACCAAATCTATATATAAATTAAGGACCATAATGCTTATCTAGCAACTCTTATAAAGCAATCTATTGAGCTTTCATATTTGTAAACGTTTACTGAACAGGCAAACTACAATAAATTAAATATATGGAAGAAGCACCATTAGCACTGCTGTGTGTTTTTAAATGCATTGAAGAATTTAAATAAAAAAGACATGTCTCACTTTATACCCAAATATTAATGTAAGATTTAGATAGGTGCCAGCCTTCATGGAGAATGATGGAGCCTGGTAAAGCAGCAAATGATGATTTTCACTTGAATGAAATTTCCACATCATAGTCCCTGTCCATTCATCAAAGTAGTTGCAAGTCCTATTGGCCTCAAATGCTTTGCTGTGAATGAGCTTTGCTTCCATGCATGAATCATACTTCATCTGCGCATGGTCAATACCTTGGTAAAAATTAAATATTTTTCACATATTGCTGCCAAGATTACATATGTTTTCGATTTTCTTCTTCTCCATAGGGTATACATTTAGCCTTCACTGTAGTTTGTCCAAGGTTCATTAAAGCCAAAATTTGGGTATTATTTTGCAATGCACTCAGATTCAAATTGAGCTTGTAAGATAAAGCTGCACATGGAAGGGAGGGGCTGTGTAGATCAAACACTTGACCTTGACTCACAGAAGTGAAGTACACTAACAATAATGAGAAAAGGTTACTAAGGGGAAGCACATGATAAGTACAGGAAAGAAGGAACAAAAGGGCACAAAACTTGAAAGTAGAGCACAAGATGAGCTGGACTGGGTTCTTGAGATATGATAACTAAGAGTAAAAACAAGTATTAGAATAAATAGCCTTTTGTAAAATGAACAGCTTTTGTGACACAAATAAGGTGTACAATACCCTATTATGCCTTGTAGGGCAGGTACTGTAAGTGTCTTCTTCAGGGAGCAGAGATTGAAATCTCTAATTGAAATTAGGAGCATCAGGGAAGTTGTTTTGAAAGTATTGAACAGTTCGTGGCATTCGCTCTGCTGCCCTGATTGCATTGGCTTTCAAATGAATATAGACAACAGTTCTGAAAATTTGAGGAAACTCTCGAGGGGGGTGAAATGGATTTAATGAAACTTATAAAAGTTCAATGTCAGGCTCACACTTTCTCTCACAACCATGGTTTTGCACCAACGCTTATTGATGTAAAAACAAACTCCTCCACGGACATCACAATCCTGATGACCGGGTGTTCCAAAGCTGCCAGTTTCCAGATCGGTATCCGTGTCCCCATCTTTCAGCCATGTTTCAGTGAGCGCTAAGACAGGCATCTCTGTGCTCTGATAGGAATTTGGTGTTGGCTTGTAGCTTGTCGATTTTGCTCCTGAGTGATTGCATGTTGGCCAGGATGATGGAAGTTTAACATTTCTGAGTCTGTGGCATGCACCGCCTTGCTTCCCCCTCTTTCTGGCTTGTGAAGGCTTCTTATTGTCCGTGTCACAATGTGTGTTTTGGTTTCTAAGTAGAAAAGCAGGAAAGTCACTACTCGAATTAAAGACCACATTGCTTGAATGCCGGAACAGAAGGAGAAACTCATGACTGTAATGTTTAGTGCTTTGTTGGCCAAAGGCAAGCTCAGGAAAACTCCCCCAGACCAGGAAAAATAGTTCCGCAAATGTGAAAAACATCCCGATCAACATTGTTATAAATAAAGCTATTTACGTACTAACCATAAGTAAAAATAAAAATGAAAGTGATAATCTAAACACACGAAAACCAACAAGATATGACAGAGAAGTTACTGCTGCTGCTGGATAAGAACACATATTGTTTTTTATTGTTAGAAATATAATCTCCATTAGTCCAAATCTGACCAGCATCCTGAGTCTTCTGAGGCAGCAGTAAAGCTCCACCTACAGTTGTATCACTGGCTTTCCTCCTTTCAGTTTAATAGCAGTATATCTTGTAATTAGTTTAGTTGGATCTAAGATAAAGAATCCTTCTACTTAGCAGGCTGTGGTAGTCAGTTGAAGAAAAGGTGAGAGAAAGTGATCCTTGCTCTTCATGTTTTCCTATCTTTTTCTATTACTTTCCTTCATTTTTCATCACACATTCATCCAAATTATGATGGAACAAGTAATAGGTTTATTCCATGCCGAAAAGAGAAGAAAGAAAACACAACGTTTTGGCTGTGGAACCTTCTTCGTGTGTAAGAAAGATAGGTGTCAGCAAAGATAATATAGTATGGGAAAAGAAAAGCAGGAGAGAGGAGAAGGTGGGAGCAGGGGAGAGGCAGAGTGGCCAATCGAGTGGTGCAAGGTCGAGAGAGATGAGGAGAGGTGTGAAATGAAACCCTCAAATGAATAGAGAGAATTAGAAGTAAACAAGTCTATTGTTGAGAGAAGGGGGAGGTGTAAACCAAGTTTCAGGGTAATTTTAGTTTCTGATGTCTTTCCGCTATAGGAGTTAAGAAACCCTACTTTGAGAATGCAGACGGAGAGATCAGTGTGATCATAACCGTCAGAAGTGAAATGAGAAACTATGGGCTTGGAGAAATCTTCAATCTTCACAGCCCTAACATGTTCTCTGAACCGGTCTCCGAGTCTCCAAATAACTCCAAATTATGATGTTAAACTTTAATAGTATGCTTTGTTAATCAAAGTGGTGAGTAAAATAAAATCTTGCCAGGCAGTGCTAAGATGATCCATAAAAAAACTGCAACTGTGTGGAACCGGAATACTATATAGAAAAAAGTATAGAAACTTTATGCTCTTCACAAGATCCAGGTTATATACTTCACAGTGAGTGCTCATTTTTGCCAGGTGCCCTGGAAACTAAAGATATGATGAAAAATGAATGACACTTAAAATTAGGGAGCTATAACTACATTTATTTATGAGTGAGATGATTTGGTAATCTAATACCATATACACTTGAATTAAAATCTTATGTGAAACGTTTTTGCATGTGATTGTAAGTATTATTAAGAACAGCACATACCTTTTGGAAAGACTGGGGTAGGACTCCTTCTAATGGCTAAGTTTGAATGACCAAATTCAAATTGTAAAGTATCCCTGGTTTGCTGTAAAAGTTTTGCCTCAGTACATTTTTTCACTTGAGATTGCAGGTACAGGGTGCCTGAGGCTGTCCTCACAGGCAGATGCCAGTCATACCATAGGAAACGATTTGCAATGATGCAAAACAGTATAAATAGGACACCAGGGCCCACTGAACTAAACAGAAAGAATGTGTATTTATGATTCATTGTCAGATTTCTTTTACCTATCTACCTCAACCTTTTCAAGTCCTATTACTGTACAATGTCATAATAAATCATATATTTATTGTGATAAATCATGCATGGTCATTGACTATATTGCCTTAGTAATTAAACATTTAAACAATTTATTGTGGATTTATAGCTCATATTGTGTACCTAAACTAGATATGAGTTTTAGATATATTGTAATGGTCTGAGATCACAACAGGTCACAACAGGTACTTTTTAGGCTTGTGTGCTTTATTTTTTAATGAAGGTTCATTATTTGGACAAGTGGATTAGTGTTTTTCAGTTAATACTTTTTAACACAGTTAAAAAATGCAAACAAATTTAAAAGGCATAATTTTATTTTTTGTGTACCGCTTACCAATTATTAAACAAAGCAATTCAAGAACATATTGTAAATCATTATATTTATAGATGTAGTTAGTATCCTCAATTGATATATGTAAAAATAAAAAAAACCTCATTATTTATTACATATGTACATTTATTCTAAAATAATAAGATATGCCTTTATGTAAAAACTATGGGAATGTTTTCTGAAGTTTTTGCTAGCAAGTAATCTCCTAATCGCTAAACTAATTAATATGAAGCATTGAGTTTAGTATTAAGAAAGTTGTTATAGGCCAATCTTTATTACATACGATAATGTGGCAAGTTGGCAGAAGAGGATGATATGTTGACTATAGCAACCAGAGTTACATTTATAAGTGGGGACATCATAATAAGTTATTGAAATTGTCCATACAATTAATATTTACAGATTTCTTTTCAAGAAGTTACAGATTATATATATATATTTAACAGAAAACCAGTTCTTTCTATATTACAGTGGAATGCTAATTTCTTACTGCAGAAGAAAACAAGTTCAGTTCTCTTAGAACTTGTTTGCTCTGCCATTATTAATGTAAAAGACAGAAATCGGATTAATGGACCTAACACCCCATTTTCATGTTTTCTATTCACATTCATTAGTTAGAAGGCTAAAATGCTAATGCTGTCACCTTTAGCATGAGAGGTGCAGTTCCCCGTCCACAACAATTGCATAAAAATGACCACTACTTTACTGCTTCAATGCATAAGCAATTGCATGGTTTGGGTGGTATTTTGCTTGAGAAAGAAATAGATAAGCAAAATGTCATATTTAAATGAAGAACATAAAATCCAATTTAAATTATATGCCTATAAGAAAGTGACCTTTCAATCCTAGCATAAGAAATCTCAATTCATCCACTTACTGTACACGAGGGTGTGCGATTTCTTACCTCAAACCATTCTCTATATTAGTGATAATAATAAAAAATGCCACAAATAATATAAAAACGCTATGCCATGAGGAACCTGATGTCACAATCCTATGGACATGGTCTATAGTAAATAAAAATTATAACTTAAGACAATAGAAGAAAAAATAATGAGTCCAAAAACTACTGATTTTGTGAATGATCGTTTTTTCAAATAAAAAAAATGTTTAGTATCCTAAACATACTTATTGTGTATTTATTATTTTACATATTGTTTTTCTGACCAAGAGTGCACACATATCCATTGAAAACAAAATAATAATTTAATGGTTCTTTATATGTTTAATGTACTGTACATAAATAAATAATTCCCTAAATCATTTTCTGAGGATTACTGTGAGACAGAATTATAATTCAAGTGTAGAAATTTATTATTACTAATACATTTACTAATAGTAATACAGAATTCAAGTGAACAGTTGAAAGGTTTAGGAAGTTTCAAATGCAACATGCAACAAAAACAAATATGCTGGACATATACCACAGGAGACACATCAATATTATTTTTGTGGAACTTAACAGTTGATTATAAACACCCTCAAAAATTATGGCTTTGATCACCTGTATCTAATATGAATTATATACAGTATAATTAATAAAAATTTTCCACTATATCAAGTGAAATGAAACCACAGGGCATCTTGGGAGCACTGAATTAATTTATATACACATTATTGAGACATAAATGAAATTAATTTTAAGGAAATTTAGAATTATGGATCAAAAGTAAAATGCTTCAGTATTTTATATACATTTCAAACTTCTCAATGTTTTCTTCAAAATTCAGTGAACAAAATTAATTTCATTTTCATTTTTGTTAATTTTCTCTTTGTATCAAATACACAAATTGCTTGCAGTGGTTTTTAAATTTCAAAGTCACTTACAGTATATGGTCTGCTCATTAGCGGCAACACTGCAATGGACCGAGGCTATATTAGTTAATTAGATAAGTCCTGTGGAATAGCAGGTGAAAGCCCCTTGTGAAGTATTATTATATGCTAAAATTATTCCATTAGTTGTATAGGATGTGTTTGAATTTTCCAACTAATTAGTGAAGTGAAGAAACCTAAACTACATTTAAATTGCATCTTATTAATAGAGAAGCTCTACAAAACACAGGAAGGTCATATGTTGAGGTACAGCATTACCTTGGCATTTTACTAGAGATGAAATTGTTTGAATTTATAACAGAGAAAAAAAAACTGTATGACTGTTTTAATACTTTGAATTGGAACATTCACATAAGGAAAGACACTGTAAATAAAAGAAGGCTTAGGAAAACTAGTATAAAATGTAAGAAGAGCATCATTTTGAACTGAGACAGCGCTATGAAGATACATATGCTGAAACTGGGATTCAAGCTATTTTAGGGTTACAAGTGTAGACATCATAATAAGTTATTGAATTTGTCCATAGGTAATATTTACTGATTTCTTTTCAAGAAATTACATTTTTTTTTTTTTTTACAGAAAATCAGTTCATGCATGGTGTATAATTGTTGGCATTTCAATACATCATGTTTTATTCTTCAGAGGCAGGGATGAGGTCAGCACAGATGTTTTCATCCTTCAGTCCAACAGAGAGAAGAACAAAAACAAGAGACAAGACCAAAGCTTACCATAAAATACAACCAAATTTCAATCTAAAAGGTGTCGTGCTCTCCCTGTCTGCAGCACCTCGGAGTGAGATAGTAAATCCGTGGTAACTAGCCATATCTCCACATTTCTGTTAAGGAAATGCAATCAGACAGGAAGCCTGATCACCTGTTCACAATTACTACCTATCCAGCCTCAGGTGGCTCAAGCTTACTTAAGGGCAGCTCATATTTCACTCTGGACTCTGCTATAGAGTGTGCTTGAGTGAGCCTCATCTAAATCCTTCCTTTAGATTTTTAACAGGTTTCTCTTAGTTTTGTCCTCTACTTCCTGTGTTCCCTAGGTAGTACCTTGATTCTATGTTCCTCTTTTTTGTTCTTGTGTTACCCTTGGCTTGACCTGACCTTGCTCCTGGACCTTCCCCAGCTTCTTTACAGTGTTCATCTCGGCTTGGTAGCTTCCTTTGACCTCATCTCCTAGACTTTCTCTGTGGAGAGCAACTGTCTACCTAATTCTGTTCCTCATTTGCACGACCATGAACTGGAAGAGCATCCCGAGTCAGCACCCCAGCTGCCTCTGTGGTCTTCTCAACTGTAGCCTCTCCTGTTAGTATGCAGACTGTTCAGCCCAGCTACAGTGTGTGCACCAGTGTGCATACAGCTCGGCCACAGTTTACAATCTGCTCACACCTTGGGTCCTGGTTTGCTGGCTGTGATATTTGCCCGGCCTGCCTTTCATACTGCCCCGAGTGCCAGATGTTACAAATGGAATAAAGAATGCCAGGCTAGTATGCCTTTTTTCAATGATTGTTTGTACCATTTTTAACATTAACATTTTTGGCAATGTATGACTTAAAATAATAATAAATATTGATTCAACTACAAAAAATATCCTATATATTAACCATAGATTATTTTATTTGGAAAAGATCAATTAGATCATTAAATATTAGTGTTTAGTTTTAAAACAAATTAAAACTGTATGATGTAGCACTGGAGTAGTCACATAAGTGTATTGTCACAGGGATTTGTATTTCAGCCACTGCTCTTCTTCATTGATTAAAATGATCTAGATTTTGCACAGGTAGTTATTCCGACATAAGGTTCCATCAGGAGCGGTCACCCTGTCTGAAATTAACAAAGCTAGCTTGTTTGAAGCATAACCAACCTCATTTAGGCAAGGTCAAAAGTCCAGGTTTAGATAATGGGGAATAAACCATGGGATTATGAGCCAGCTACACAGAAGCCGCTAATGAGAATTTGTGCATTTGCCAAAGGCTTAAGCAATAACCTGTTTTGACCTATGTCAAAGTCCATTTGACATGAAACTTTTGCGAGACAACAAGTCTGTCACCTGGACATTTGGCCAGTAAGCAACTTACCTTCCCAATATTATAGCAAGAGTTTTCATTGATGTAATTAGAAGCTCAAATAATTTGGTTGTAGTACTTCTGTGTTCCCCAGACTGTACCTGAAAAAGGATGTGTGCCTTACAGTTGTCTTTTTGACTGTTTTCCTGAAACCCTTCTACACAAAGATTGCTTGCTACTGCTGTAGAATAAATCCAGGTATTTTCCTCTGAAATGTCCTACACTGACAGGATAGTGTAAATGTTAGCAAAGAAAACATACATGGAGATCTGAAGCATACATACATAATCCTCAAAGGCATTCTTAAAGTAAACACTAATTATCTCACTAATGAACTTATTCAGAAATAAAACTTAAAACACACCAGAGCTGACAAGTGAAATTATGGGAAAGTTTTTTTTAAAACTGGGAGCAACTTTCTTGCACAAAGGAATGTGGGAATCTTGAAGAAGCTACTGTTCATATCGTCAAAGCCAATCCCCTTAGCTTCTTTCAAGAAAAAGCTAAATGGCATCCTAGGATCAGTTGACTACTAGCAACCTTCTTAGATCTCTTTTTAGAATTCATCATTATAAAAACAGAATATAAACCAATATTACAACATAATCAAATGCATTCTAAGGTGATTTTAAATGCATAGGTATGACATCCATAAATAAATTAAGGAATGTATACATTATCAGATCTAAAGTAATGACAATGATTTTTACTCCTCTCAGTAATTATCAAGATTACGTTTTAAATATCATTATAATGGATGCAATTCCCAGTTAGTTTTCTCTGTCTCTTTACGTTAATCTCAGATTGTATGAATATAATAAAATGAAACTAAGAAAGATGCATTGTTTTAGAGCTTACAAGTGCATTAAATCACATTTGACATTTTATTTCTTGTTTAACTTAATGAAAAAACATTTAAGCATAATATATGATACATTGCGCAATAGTATTAACACTACAGCAAAAAGATAGGGAACCTGTTAAGCATTACCAAGTAATATAGAATTAATCATAACTGCATTATAGAATGATTTAGCCATCTCTCTCCTGGGAGAAAAATGCACAATGAAAATACAACAATCTCAATTTCTCATAAGGCACATGCATGATGTTATTTACATTTTCATTTTTTTTACTAAAAGCCACATGCACAGTGTTTCACATGTGAGATTGAAACTCTGTCATTATAACTGCCAAAATAATAAATTAAAGAAATTCAGATACACATGATTTTAATTAATGCATCAACAGTGAACAAATTTGGTTATAACCCAATTCAGTAATGGGGATTGCTATAAACATTATTGAAGACAGCCTGAAGTCTGTCAGCCCAGAGAGTGAAGATTAGGAGGACCACAAGCTAGTGGAGGCTATCATTTACACTGAGGTCATTTAACTCAGATGACTCAATACTGGAGTATTTTATTCATTGATGACTGCCATGTTGCCTTTAATTAACCCGGTGGAAGATAACATGTGGGATATATACTGGTGAACATTATGCTCATCGTTGCATTATTTGAGCAAACGTGTGATATGGTAGAGGTATTATGATTTGGGGAGGAAGCTGAATAGAATATCTGTAGGACCAACTCACTAATGCCATTAAAAGTAGATATTTGTATCTGGTCAACCTGGAAAGGAACAAGTAATAGGTTTATTCCATGCTGAAAATAGAATAAAGAAAACACGTTTCGGCTGTGGAGCCTTCTTCAGGTGCTGACTGGTCAACCTGTGCTGGCTGCAGTTCTAGTAAAAGATCCCAGCACTCCATCCAGATGTTGATTAGCATCTATGCAGCATCTCTTTCCTGATTGCATTGATGCTCATGAAGGTTACATCAGATATTAACATTTGCTTTCATTTTGACAGTCATGTTTAATACCATAAACCTATCATGATTCTCTGACCTATGTATTTAGTCCCCTTTCCCACATGTTATCACTTTATACAGTATATATGCAAATGTAGTATATTCAATAGATCTGAGTTTTTTTTCTTTTTTTTTGTTCATGAGTATACTGCAGTGTTTTAAGTTAAAAAAAAGTTTGAAACCCTTTGAAACCAGATATCTTGAACAAAATGCCTCCAGAAAAAAACATTATCAGAGGAATAGAAGTGCATAACATATTATTTATATACAATTATTACACTAACTGTTCTTTGGCTTATTCTCCTTTCTTCAGCAATTGATGATAGGCCTGTTTTTCTAAAGCAGATTTTCAGACACAGCTGTAAAATCAGCTGTAAAATGGAGATCTCTTCACATGGCTATCACAAGTGTCGCACACACTGTTTGCTTATTTAAAGGCTGTACATGCTGAAGTCTTGCATGTTAAAATAAGTATTAATCTAAGAGTAAAACAGTACAATAATGCTGAAATGATGAGCATCTGAAACAAATAAAGGTGGTGTATAAATAAAGGAAGAGAGAAGGACTCTCACTTCAAGAGGAATGGTAGTCCAGTCCAAAAACAAAGACACAAAAATGTAGAACTACAGTCACTATCTAATAATCATTATTCCAATGAATCCAAACAAAATTACTCACTCCTTTAAGTTTAGTATAATGGCCCCTGGAATAAGTGTTTACACATTTTTCCTTTGTCCTTGAGCTGGTTAACATAGCCAAAGATCCAAATGATCCAAAAAGTGGTATTAACTGTTTACTCAGCCTAAGCTACTGGTCTGTAGATACTGTTAGAGATAAAATATAAGACAAATCAGGCTGAAATTCAGGGTAAATGTGAGATGCAAAGGTGACGACGGACCAAAAGGACAAGAAGAAGAATGATGAGAGAAGCAACTGGTCCACAAGAGATGAACTTTCTACTGACAACCAAACCAGAGCTTATCTAGGTAATTTGAGCAGTGAAAGGGTACCGGGCTGTAAGCTTTGTTAGACTAGGACTTGTCTTATTTATTTATTGTAATATTTATTTCCTAAATGTGGAAATCTATAGGCTAAAGAATATATCTTCTTCTTTAGTGATACAGTATTCTGAATAGGGAAATATGTTCCAATTAAGTTAGCATTTATTTTATACCTGTTTTTCCCATTTACATTTGCCACTTATTTATGTATTACCAAGCTGTGCTGGAGAAAAGAGAAATTACCTGACTACAGGGGGTAAAATTATCATTAATCTTTAGAATATGATTGCATAGTCAGTAATTGATTTAAATTTGATAATTCCTTATTTTATAAAATCATACCTCACCCTCAAATCACCCGATTTGTAACAACAACAACAATAATAATCACCATCACAGTCATAATTGATATTTGAATCTATTTGGCACTTGTCATTTTAAGTGATCTCAAAATGCTTGACACATTTATGTATTCTTAAATCAAAGCATCCCATTAGAACCTTTATCATGGAAGTCAGTAAAACTGTAGGAATTCAATGATATAAAAATCCTGGGATATTTTTGCGACCATTATACAAAATAAATGTAAATAAAATGAGGACAAAATATGAAAAACATCATAAAAGGTGTCCAGTGGACAAAGCGTGTGATTTGCAGTACAGTTGTCTTTCTGTGACATTTTAAATTCATTTATTATTTGGCTTGTAAGCAAACCCCACTTATAATTTATAAGGTTGTATATTGAGTTTTATGTTATAACAGTTGTTCAAAAAGCTGTCAATGTAGTGCAAGTGACATTTCAAGGGAGACAACTGAACTGGATATGCTCTTTTATTATTTTTCAGTACAATGATGGAGAGAAATACATTTTAGAAAAATACTTCTGAAGCTCCTTTATTTTACAGGGCAGAAATATATATATATATTCCAGTGTCATAGGGGGCATAACAGCATTAATAATTTAAATAGATTCCTTTGTTTAAAAACACAGCAAAGTCCTTTTATACCCCAGCGCCTATTTCTCGTAGATATAATATAAATGCTTATGGGTTACCTTTAACTTTATTCCTCTTACATTCCCTTCTAGCTCTTGTTCTAGTTCTAGCCACTTGTTTATTTACATCCTCTTTATATTTGTCTTGTGATCCAACCAATGTCTGTAACTCACAGTCTCGTAATCCCAGAATGTTCCAAATTTTCCTTGTTGTAGTATTCGATACGTCACCTCCTCTATGCTCCAAGGATGTAGGGGTGTAACCCCGGCATCCTGGCCAAATTTCCCATGCCTCCTAATAATCCCCCTCTATGAATTGGCTACATTACTTTGTTCTCCCCCCTTTCCCACTTCGATGGCAGGCGGAGTGACGCGCCAGTTGGATTATTTCTCGGTCACAGTTAATGGCAACGTCAGCTCAAAGATTTGGTTCAAACCACCAAATGGAGACTGGTGTGCCGACAAGCGGACCCTGCTGATGCGGGATTAACGCTAGGAAAGAGAGAGAGAGATATTATGAGGCACAGAAAACAAGAATATTCAATAAGAGACTTAATTTTTTAAATGATTTTAAAAGTTCATTAAAGATTTACATTCTAATCAGAGTAATAATGTACAAGCTTATAATAGCTCACTTATCACACTAACACAATAAAGACAAAGTGAGATACCGATTAGACAGTAATGTTAAAAATCTTTCTGTGAATGAAACATTATGGACCCTGAACTATCTTTAATAATTAATGTAACACAGAGAAATAATGTACAGTATGTTTAAAGCCCTTAAATGTATTTTGTATTTGTATTGCTAAATAATCATCATTATATTTTATATGGTTTAAATATCTTAAAGAAAATATTACTCTACATAAGGTTATTGGCTAGTATGAACATTTCTATAATATTTTATAAAATATCTAACACTAAATATTGGATAAGGAAATGATAATATGTAGAATTTTTACATATACTAAACTTCACATTTTAAATATCTGTGAAAAGAACATTACATTATCTTACAGTTTATGGAGAAAAAGAAAAAGAAAAAAATATCACAAGTTTAATTAATTCAATTAAAATCAACTTTTAAAGACGTAATTTCATTGTAAACCTGTTATTATTTTAGCATTCTTTAGTGTTCAGACATATCTTTAGATAATTGCCTTTAGTCATTAGGTTTCTTTTCAATAAATGCATGATTATTTCTTTTGTGTTCCCCAATACTGCAGGCAAGTCACGTCTGTAATCTCATTAAAAGAAATGTTGATAAGGATAGAATAAGTATATTTTTAGGTTCAGTTTCTACAAAAATGCCAGTCATTTCATGCATTGTCCCCATCAACATTTATTCCACAGAAATACAATACAAAACCCAGATTTGTTTGCCTCCTCTGTGTACAACACTAATATTTCCCCTTTTTCACCTAACAATGTGATTATACCTTCCTTTATTAAGTTGGCTTTACCCCTATAACCATCTTTGTTTAGAATGTCAATGTTCTTTCCCTTGTTTCCAATCATTTCAATGTACTCATGCTTGAATAATATTGAAATAATTCAATATACTTAACCTATGTGGGAAAATAGACATAGCTAGCCTTTTGCCCATGTAATTCAATTATTTTAGAACCTCACAACAGCAAATTAATTTCATGTCAGCTGTTATCTGGGGTCACTGAAAGAAATGAAACTATTCTACAGTTAACTACAGTGACAGAAAATGGCAGTTACTAAGATACAGTTGAGTATTGTTGTAAAGTTTGTTTTATCCTTTGAATATCAGCTATCTTAAATGCTGTACAATGTAAAACTGTTACACAAGATAAGCCTACATTTCTAGAACCTTTAAGTGATGAGTACAAAATATTTTATATTGGTTGAAGCAGCGGTTATAAAAACAGTATGTTTTAACTACTCTTATTCATGATATGTGTGTTTATGTTTTCATTCCTGAAGGAATTTATTTTGAAAGGAATGCAGCAAATGCATTATTAAGATATTATTAAGCTATCGTTTTACTAAGTTAGATCAAAATGTCATCATTCATCCAGTTTTAATGCAACACATCTTCAGTAACCTGAGTGAAAGAACAACTGTTCCAAATTCTGAGAATGGAGCATAGCTTGAGTTTTAATCTGTCTTGACATAACTTTGCCCCTAAAAAGTTGACAAGGCAAAAGCTTCACTTCTGTGCCCTTACGGCAAGATTTAAAAAATATATGTATTAAGACATTTCTGTACATGTCACGTAGAAGCTACTCTGCCACAGAAATCAATTCAGCCTTTCCTTTTTCCAGCATCTCATTGAGCCATTATAGTTCTGTTCTAACTTGAAATCACTGTTTGTAAGAATACAAGAGATTGGATTGGATTTCTGAAACAACACCTGAGCAAAATTCATGTAATTATTACATTTACCACTCAACAATATTTTTCCAGGAAATTATATAAGGGTATCTGTGTATATACAGTAGAGTGGAGGTATAAAGCTGGCAAGGTAACTGAAAACTGGTTTTACAAAACAATATAAGTGTATGTTCGGTCTTTGATGCATAAATATGTGAAACCATAAACTATTGTAGGACTATTAGCATTAGGTACCATAACATCAAATCAGTGAAAAATGATTGGATATTTTTGTAAATATTAAATTTAAAAATAAATGCAGTCCAAAGCAATCAGTATTTCATTTATACTCATTTGGATTGATAACAGTGTATCTGTTCTAGCCTTTTATTAGGTTTGAGGCACTTTTCTGTAGTGATTTTGACTATTCCTCCCTGTTGATGAAACTCCTTGTTAATCCTGTGAAATTTTAACCTTGTCATGTCCCGGGATGGATCTACTGTCAATGGACTCATGGACTGCCCTGACCTGCCTTTGGACGTTCTCAGATTTGGATGCCTCTCTTTGTTTCCCCGTTCACCGTTCACCATCTCAGAAATTATTACTGTTACTTTACTGCACCATAATACCCCTGTGTGTCTTCCCGTACTCCGCCTCCTGTCTCCTTCAGCTCTTATCGCTTCACACAGGGTCTAATGTAACACCCAACATGGACTACAGAGCCTTTCATAACAATAGCTAATTGTTCTGAACATGATCTTAACCATACACCCTGACAAATTCCTTATAACCATGGAAATTGTGACGTTACAGAGCTGTATAAAGGTAACTGCTTGCTTTGTATTCTCTGAACATCCCTACTATCGAGGTGTTCCTTCTTTGCATGCAATAAAGCCTATCTGCAAGATCTCTTCTGTTACAACACTGTTCTCCAAGTCTTTAGGATTATGTAACTTGCACTTCTGAATTTCTTTCTTTACCTTGTACTTCCAATGTTCTAGTGGAATGAGGTCTAGTGATTGTGATGATCGATAATGTTGATTTATGTTCATTTAACCACAATAGACAATAAATGTGTCTATTCATTTAACCACAATAGACAATAGATTTGGAGGAATATTTGGGGTCCTACACATTAGGTGCTTTGAATAACAGGAAAGGTTTTCTAATTATTATTTCCTGATATACTTTGTAATCCATTTTATTTAATTTATCATGCAACATCTCTTGAATACACGTTTTAAATACATCAGCATTGCATCATGTGTAGGAATATATTTGAAGCAAAACGGATACTAATACACGTACAATTACATGTATTCAACCAGCAAATTCAAAGCAAATCATGGATTGCAGCTGCTTTTCTGCCTCAAGACCCCGGACATTTTGCCATTATTGACAGAACTGTATGAATTGGGTGTTATTTCAACAAATTGCAATGTACTTTTAAATGTCACCAACTTGAAACAGTTCTGTATGGAAGAATGGGACGAAATTCAAAATTCAAAATTCATAAAAGTCCATTCTACACTGATAAGCAGTTATGGGAAATCTCTAGCTGAAGATACTCATGAAGGTGATACCAGTCTATTTACTCACATACAGTAACTATTCACACAAGGATATTAACTGTTAAATCTTGTTGACTAAATTATGCAGTATATAATTTGATCATGTCTTTGTGTTCTATGTTTCCTCAAGTTATTGTCCTAATTATTTTTTTCTGAATCTAAAATATACAAGAATACACACCATGCATAAACTGTATGCAGAGTCTCACTATAAATATTTCCATTTCTTCAGTAGCATCCCATTACTATAAATAATTAACATCAAATATTTTGAGAAGTTTATTAAGAAACAAAGCAACAGATTATGAAGCATTAATGTGCACAGTTTATTTCTTTACTTTACTTCTTCAGTTTTCCTACATGCCATAAAAAGCAGTCACAAATGTGGGGACAGCATAATTACCCAGCTAGAAATATTCACATCAAACAAATATTTGTGTGTGACAGTTGTGCGAGCATATCACACTTTTGCCAAAAAATGTAACAATGTGACAGGAATGTTGCCCTTCAGAGAAACATGGCCAACTTGGTCAAACATGCAGTACAGTGTCAATAAACTATTTCATACTGAAACCCAGTCAGCCCCAACTTACATTTTATGGTGAGAGGGTGTGACTATTTTCTGGCTTTACATACAGATATCTTTAGGCAAATTAGATCTTATCCTAATGCCTTCTTTTATTATTATAGTATGATTAATGCTCAAAATCAGTGCTCCCAGAAAAGTACTTTGTGGGGAAAGAATTTATTTTTACCACAATAATGTCCCTAAACACACAACTACACTTAAACGTTAATTATTTTAAAAAATTGAAAGGAACAGCTTGTTCTAAAAAACATCCCCTGGTGTTACCAATCCTCACTTACTATACAGTACAATACATTAATATTGTAGCAGCTGTTGTTTCCCCACTGGATATTTGGCAAGGAGACACACTGGGACTGTGGTGGCCGTCTGTTCCAGAGAGAAGTTTGGAGTGACTGGGGCCTGGACTTGTACATTGCCCTGGCAACAGGGG
This sequence comes from Lepisosteus platostomus, assembly GCF_059453375.1. NCBI lineage: Eukaryota > Metazoa > Chordata > Actinopteri > Semionotiformes > Lepisosteidae > Lepisosteus > Lepisosteus platostomus. Next base: position 56,019,164 of record NC_142618.1, read on the forward strand.
ATGTGGAAGTTCAGAATAAAAGTAGTGAGACAGCGTTTGAGCCAGAATTCCAAGAGAGCTAATAGAAACACTCAGTCCTGCCCATTTCCAACTCAGACTGTATCAGCTTTTTGGGTTTAGCCTACCTTCCTTTTATTGTTTAAAGACATTAAAAGTTTGTTCTCCACACACTGTAGTTTAGGATAAAAATACACCAACATGCTTTGTCTTAAGACAGAAATTTGATTTGCATTTAAATTTGCATTTAAAAGGGCAGTGATACTATTTGTACTTTTGTCAAAATGTATTTTTAATGTTTTTAGTTAAAAATATATAAAATACATACAAATGTTTCAGTGGTGTATTGTATAAAAATTTCATTGATAAAATATTGAAGCTCCTTTCACATTCATATATACCCAGTTTATCAAAAAACAACATTTATGACTTTTAGATCATTAACTTGTCAGATGCGAAATAATATGTGAGGTGCAGACAATTTTAAAATAATGAATACCCATATATTTGTTTGTATTGCTTATACAGATGCAGCCATTCAAAATGGGTGGGGTATTTCGTGGTATACCCCGGTGGGCGTGTCCCAGTATCACGCAGTATCACGGGGTAAATCGCGTCATTTGACGTCATGCCGGAAAGTATCCAGCGTCACCTTGTAAAACCGCCAGGAGGAGCCAATAAAGCTTAACCTCTCATGTACAGCATTTGAGCTTTTAAATTTAAACTGTGTATTACAGCATGTTAATCATCAGTCATTAAAAAGTTGGTATTTTATGAAAGCAAGATTGCTCAGTTGGACAAAAGTAGACAACCTACCTTTATCAGAAATATTTATGCATCAAAGCCTTTACCAAAGATATTACTAATAGTATTAATAATGAATGACTTTGGACAAGCTGTAAACTCAAAGTATAATTTCTTTAGCACATTTGTACAAGCACTTGGAATCTGTTATGCAACGGACATAAAAACTCCCTTGCTTTTAACAGAGCGTTTCATAATTTCTAACTACGAAAATATTTAAACTGCGACACTTACAGTATCATTCAACCAGAGCTCAAAATATCACAAGGATCCTCAAGAGCACAGCAAAGACTGTATTAAAAGTATACTAGTGACAAACTAGTATACTTTAGATTTTTTTTTCTGAACTGGGGAAAATCTGATCATGTTTCTCTACAACAATAATAAAAAACATTATTTTACATATCACAGATTCCAAGTGCATTTTTGCAATTTACGTTGCATTGTGCATTGTGCTGCTGTAATATAGTTTAAAATAATTAAAAGTCGAAACAGTATCAGCTTTATTTATGGGTTGCAATTTTAAAAAAGTCAAAAACTGCACTCAAAATGCAATTAAGAGCTTTCTGGCAAGAGGAGACACCCAAATTAATAATGTAACATGCCACTGTTTGTGCATGAACAAGGTTATACTGCTATTTCCTTAGATACGCGATAAAAACTAATAATATTTTTTTGAATCCCCGGCGGAACCGGGCATCTATAAAAATCAAGTAATAGGTTTATTCCATGCTGAAAAAAAGAAGAAAGAAAACACATTCCATAAGAATCAGCGCTTTTATATATTGCCTTTAAAGGTGGCTTCTCAAAATGCTTTACAGGATAAAAACAACAATAACAACAACAAGAATATTGTATTTCATTGCACTTTGACAGATCATCCTTAAATCAGTTGTTGACTCTTCTCTCTTTACTACTTCTCTCTTTACTACACTCCAAACTCTTGTTTGGAGTGACTGAGCTCCGCTCTGTACCACACAATGATCACCCCAGAGTCTCTGCCTCAGGTGATTTGGGTTTTTTGACAGAGGGCAAAAAACTCTCTCTCTCGCTTCCCCCCCTGTGTATTGTCTGTTTTTTTGTGCTGTCCTTTGACAAAACAAGGCTCGCCAGATAATGTGAATCGAAACCTGTTTTTCTAGCTTTTAAAGTCGTGCGATGTGTAAGCGGGAACACATCATTACATCTTACATATGAAAAATACATAATATAGCTCCCAAACAAACGCGAACGTGTTTTTAATAAAATGCTTTTATTCACTCATAATCTGACAATTCCAGGAAGACTAAGGAAGGACTAAGGGAATTGTCATCTGTTGTTGAAGCTCTGTGAGCTCGGTGACTTTGAGACCACTTGTTATCCCAGGTTGTTTGAATCACCACAATTCTAATAGAGAAAAAAGAGCTGACTGACAAGATTTAAGATGTGGCTGTCAATGTTGGATTAAAAAAAACACGTTGCCCGACATTAGTTGCAATGCTTGAAAAATAATTTTATTTCAAGAGACTGGTTAAGTACTGTAATTCAAGTGTTTTTTTAACTTCCTGAAAAACAAGTAATAATTTAACTATATGTGCAAACGTTTTATGATATGTCGCTGTTGTGAATGTCTGTGGAGTGTGTCTTATTTGCCTGTCTGTCCTGGCTGTGCTCTCTCGCTCCCCCTCCCCCCCTCTCTCTCTCAATTCAATTCAATTCAAGGTGCTTTATTAGCATGACAGATGGGTACAATCAGTGTTGGGTATTTACTTTGCTTTGAGATGCCGCTTTTAAAGGTGATATATAAAATCAAGGCTTTAACTTGCTTTAACTCCACAAGTCTGAGTTCTTGTGTCTGTCCTATCCGAACCCGAAAGTATTACAATATGTATCTTTATAGCAGGTGGTGTACAGCTTTTTAGTATAGATTACACTTTTCTATTCTTGTGTTGCGGTACATGAATATAATTATATCGTTATTAATTTCTTTAGATACGCGATTCCATATTATATTCCCTTTTAATCAAATTCTAAAAGTATGCTTGTTGACTCCGGTAACACGTTAGTTAAAGACTTCGAAGCTTAAAATGTTTAGGGAGAAATGGAATACTGGTGTGTATTTTTTCTTTAAAGTACCGAGACCAGCCATATACTGTATGTTTATGTTCCAAAATTAATATCGTTTATGGCCTTCATAGGCGTTACAGTATGCTCCTATTCTTTTTATGCTCAGCTATTAAGATTTCCCTTCAGTGGTAAAATTCCATATAAATATTACATACTAAAACGGGCACAGTAAAGACATTTACTGTAAATCTTTCTACGACCGACCAACGGACCACGAGTGCCCCTGTCGGTCAACCAATCACCTACCGCAGTATTTTGCGTCATCGCGCGTCACGATGCGCGAGGCCGTAGCCAATTACCTCCAGTACATGTCTGTACCGCGCACTTTGAATGGCTGCATCTGTATCTTGACAAATAAATTAAGAACCAGTATCTAAAACGGTTACTCCCTGGAAATTAGACACAAGAAGGGCAATGTTGGGCAATGTTGTGCGGCTCTGGGGGAATGTTTCTGTAAACTAAAGAGTTATAAAGGAGACATGTTGTGTATCACCTTTTTACACATGTAAGAATGTTCCACTATTAATGTGATACGGAATATCTTATTAATAACCTTTTAAAACTGAAGCTGTTAACTCTTTTTCACACCTGCATATCAAGATCACGGTGCGCCAAGCAGCTCTTTTGTTTGAATTACTCAGTGAATGAGTCCGTGAGGCATACCAGCCAAGGTTTCGAAATAATTGTTTGGATGAGAACGTCATGATTGTTACGCAAGTAAGTGAAATGTAACAATTTGTTACAGTTATGATCAGGAGAAAAAAAAGGTAGTTAATTACAGTTATGGCAAGGTGAAAGTGGGAAGCTGATTTTTTAAAACATTTTTTAAAGAAAATAAAAAATAAGAAACAATGACATGTTCCTGCCTAACTTAGACATTGCATTTCTTTTAAATCTTAAACTTTAAACATTATAACCTTGATTATATTCACCATTGTATTTCCAATTCCAACTGACACAAATATTAACACAAATGCAAAATCTTTTAAAACAGAAGTTGTTAACTCTACAGAAGTTGTTAACTCTACTGTTAACTCTAACTCTACACCTGCATGTCAAGATCACGGTGTGCCCAGCAGCTATTTTGTTTGGATAACACTTTGAATCCCAGAGGCATACCATCCAAGGTTTCAACATTTTTAAAACAATCAAACATAAGAGAAACGGGTACAGTATCTTTTGAGAAGTCGTGTACTGATTGCAAAGAATCTGATTTTGACAAACCTTAAAGAGCTAATTTTGCTTGAAGAATTTAAAATCTGTCTGACTGACTGTATTGAAGTTTATTTCATTGAACTGTTCGGACACCTACAGAGAAACCCGATCTAAGTTTAAGGTCTGCTTCTTACACGGTTTTGTTGTGTGAAATGTTTTTACAGTTGTGATTATTCTGATATTATTATTTTTATAAAACCACTTATATTGACACAGGTGCTGCCATTGTTCACAGCATCACAGTAATTTAAAATGTGCATTCACTTTTAATTTTTAACAGCTTTATCACTTTTGTCTGTCCAGGGTGAGGCCCCCAGTACACCGCTATGAGAGCGTGGATGTTTTCTATCCCCATCCCCCAAGCAAAACTGTCTATTCTACATAACAAACACAGCGGGGTGTAACACTATTAGCCTTTGTGACAGGATGTAAGAAGGTTGCGAAAACAGTGACAAATTACCCCAAACAAAATACAATTTAAAGAAGCAATTTGAAATTATTAGTTGTTATTAATAAATCATTTAACTTTGAACATGTTGTGATATTTTGAAATACCAAACAATTCTATATAGAGTCCATAATATTTTTTATTTTAGTTTTTTAAAAGAAATGTTTATTTGTTAAAGGAAAACCCATGCCCTAAGCAGGATTCAAGCCCCTGCTTCCAGCTTGTGAGTCACACACCATAGCCATTAAGCCAATGCGCCACTCGGCAGCTTAAGTTATAGCTGAAAAGGGCAGGCAAAATGTTTCCAAGTAATCACAAGTGAATGAGTCAAATTGATGCAGATGTTTACAGTAAAAGTCGACTGGTAATACTTTGAGCTATATAAATATATTTAGATCCTTAAATTAATATTGTAATTAATTTCTTTAGATAGGCGATTCCATATTATATTCCCTATTAAGAGGATTATAAAAAATACAGTTTTTTTACTGTGATAATGAGCGCAAGTATTCACAGAAAAAGTTAAAACATTATAGCTTTTTATAAAGTATATTAACTTAATATAGTCAGAACGAGCACATCAAAACTTTCCCAAAATAACCACAGTAAGTGACCAAGTAAAAGATTTGATGCATAAAATGTTTATGAAGAAGGTGGAATACTGTTGTGTATTTTTTAAACTACCACTACCAGCCATATACAGTTTGTATAATATATTTATATTCCTAAATTAATGTAGTTTCGGACGTTCAGAGACGTTATGCTCCTCTTTTCTGCTAAGCTACTAAAATTTATCTTTAGTTCTAAAATTCCATATTTATATTCCATATTAAGCGGATTTAAACATGCACAGTAGTAAAGAGATTAATGAAGCAATCGTTTCACTAACAACTAATACACCACAAGTGCCACCTGTCGTCATTTTAGCCAGCCAATCACGAACCGCGGTAGGCTGTAGATGTTTCCCACGGTGCAGGGTTTTACCGTGCACTTTGAATGGCTACATCTGTATATACACTATATGTAGCTGGGCATGTGTTTTTTCCAGGTCCATATATACAGTACTTCAGACTTAAAAGAAGATTACTAACTGTAAATAAAATACAGCATTCTATTGCATTTTACTTACTAAGCTATAATATGCAAGTTGGGAAAATAAAAAAATAAATTGATTAATGTAGGTTCTTTTCTGTCTGGTCAGAAAGTTACAGTAAAGATATGAAATGATTGAAAACAAGGAAACATATAATGTACTGTATGAAAACAAGAAAATATTTATTTAACAGTGCCAGAATATCAGTTTGCTTTTTGTTTTTCACGAACACTGTGACACACATACAGTAGTACCCAAATATACTCACACGCTTGCTTTCTTAAATGAAAGTCAGACTTTTTTTCTGAAAGTCTTTCAGAAATACATTTTCACAAGAAACATTTATTGACAAAAATCCCCTTGTAAACTTTGGAATCTCTTTGTCCCTCAGCCTTAACTTATACAGTACATCAGGTCCAGAGAATAAAAATCAAGCCCTTAAACAAGAGAGATCCATAATATTTTGTGCACGCTCTTCACATGGATTTTCTAAAGACTTTACAAAAAATAAAATATTTTTCATAAACTCAATTAGTGGTTTATCCAACTACATTATGTGATTTCATTCGATGCAAGAGTCAATTAGCTACAATTTGGCAAGTCTACAGTATTTTATATTTGTATGCCACTCTGCTATACACACCATATTCATGAGGTCAATCCCGAATAATAACCATTATGATTATGTCAGAGATTTTGTAGATTCATAATTCATCATTCTTTTGGGAGGAGAAGCAATTGCCACATAAGTCTTGAAGCATTAGATAATGAGCATGGCAGACAGAACTGGGATATCCTATGGATTTTACCAAATAGCTGGTTCTATAGTTTTGGGGATTGAAATGATAATGTTTATCATAAAATCATAACTTTTTTTAACAATTCTTTAACTTTCCCTTAGATGATACTAAATGATTACTTATGATGGTACTAAATGTGGTCTTTGGCCTGTTTTAATAACCTCTTTTAACAACTGATGTGATGAATGCCAACCATTGAACCACAAACTGTAGTACTGAACCAGCATTTACATTAAGAGTGCAAGTTTCAGTGATCTGTCATTGTTTGCTTGTGGAAGATGTACTGGTGGTCTCTTTTCAGAGAAGCTGGCTCAGTCCCACAAACCAGTCCTTCACAGAGGTATTAGTTCCAAATAGAAGAGATTCCAAAAGGTCTTCAGCTCCTTTTCTCACATGGAACAATTCTTCAGTCCTATATTCTACTGCGAGAGCTGGAGCAGACGAAGAATTCGGATGTACTGTAGGTCAGGAATTCATTTCTCTTCTTCCTTGCAAAAGAAAATGACTTCACTTTCGTGCCTTGGAGCTGCTAGCACTTAACTGGCTCCATCACCCATGGCCAGGGTTTCCTTTCCCTGGAAAACTTTCCCACTCCTACTTTGGACCCCTGGCACACTATATCGGGTTCATCCTTCCATGGCCAGTCTTCCCTACCCTAGAAGCTCCATGTTCCATGTCTCTTCCAAGACCTACTGGCACCCCATTTCCAACTATAAACAACTAATCTACTATACAAACACTACAAATAACTCAAACTATCACTGGAATACAGTATAAACTAGAAAGACTAGAAATTATCTCTGCATCCATCTTTCTTGACTAAATCCTATGCCTAACAAAAGCCTTCCAAGTCTTTATTATCTCCTTCTAATTTCCCAATACTGAACTGGACATAGGACAGCAGGCTAGCTACCGATGTTAAAGCACATAAGTGTTTATTCAAATCCCGTGCCATCTAAACTCACTACAATTCAGACCTGACCTGCAGGAGCTTGGACACAGCTCCCTACCTTTCACACCTGACTGCTGTTATAATGACTGCTGCTACTTCCAATTCAGCACAGGGCCAATCAGTTGATACCTTTTCTGTCTATAGAATTCCATCACACAGAGTCCAATCAGTTGATTAAGACAGGTGTGTCCAATTTACTTAAGGAAGAAAGAGGCCTTGACTAAGCCTCAGGTTGCTCCATCACAACTTGTGACTTCCTGAAACGTCTATAATATTACTGATGCACTGTGACACTACCAAATGACTAAGAACATTTAGAGGACTAAATTTAAAATATTTATTTTTTGCCTACTTGATTACATATAATATATATATATAAAGCATATATATAAACATTGTGTATTTCCAAATTGTGCAGATATTGCAAATATGTTGACCAGTTGATTTAGTCCTGTACAGTACGGCATAATTTATTTTCATACATAAAATGTCATGGTTATTTATTCATTATGTTGTGCTTTTATCAATTAAAAGAGTGCTCATCATGAACAGGTCATGAACTCTCTGAAACCACAAAAAAAGAAGATTATTATATTTTTCAGTTTGCTTGAATTTTAAAATAATGGCTTAGACATTTTCATCCAACTTAAACCATAAAAGATTTTATTCTTAAGCTATTAAAAAGTTTCTATTGTATATGTATTGTTACTTTTCATTTATTCTATAGGGGCAGGTGAATGTTGCTGATATCTTAAGCATTCTCTTAAGATAACTCTGCAAAATGCAAATTAAAGTATATTTCAGTAGGTGGTAATTTAGATAAATGTTTATGGTAATATGTAGTCAATTTAGCATAAGACATATCTAATGCAGAAATTATAACTTAAAATGCAAATAGGATTTATTTTCTGCAATTATTCAATAATTTTAATTTCAAACAGTAGCAAGGAAAATTTAAATTGATGACTTTATGTAACTTATTAAACCATTTTCTTATTCATGTCACATTTACCTATTAATCCGAGTATGAAATCAGAATGTGCCACCAAAATAAAATATTTTATATGTAGAAAGATATCTATGCATGATCAACACACATCATATGAACTTGCATTAGTGGATGCGTATAGAGTGTGTAGATAATGAAAATGGTTCTTTTACTAGTTAATTTGTAAAGCCTTGACTGGGTTTAGATATCTTTTTTGCCATTGCAAATAAAAGCTTGGTCTTCCTTTTCAAAACAGTCTTCAAGCTCTCTGGATTGATGAATGGGAACTTCTTATCTTGGTAGTGTACAATTCTGTCATATGAGAAATGATGCATTTCAGACAGGCCTGCATATTAAGATATGCCTGGCAACTTACCCACCCACAATACTTCACACTCAGTTGGAGGCACTTGAAGATGAATGCTTATTGATAACTCTAGAGACCATCAAGCATATTTCTAATCCAGGTGTGCTCAAAAGCATGGATTTTTAAGTTTCACATGTATTAAAAATTTGAACAATGATAAAAAGGTGGCCTATACCTTAAAAACTGCTTTGTTCTATATTAACTATTTTTTTTACTGAGAAAATACAGTGTGTTTAAATGTTTGCTTTTTTCTATCTACAGCAGCTATCCACTTTTTTATTCCATTGGGGCAGTGTGAAATCCTCATTATAATCTGTTTTGAATGCATGGCACTTGTATTAAAACATTCCTTTACCTTAAAATTATTATTATATTAAAGTTTGAGCTTTCCAAGTTTATGTTTATCATTCCAATTTCATCAGTGGCATCCACAAATTGTACAGGTTATGCAGGCCACTTTTGTAGACAATACTGAACAAATTGTTAAACATTGCTTTGTAGGCAGTTAATGGTAATCCATTGAGCAAACAAACTGTGAAGATACTGTATAGGGTAGGCTTTCTGATTTTTGTATATTTTGGTAAATATTTGTCTGTGTGTGTCTTTCAGTGTCAGATTTAATGTTTTACAGTCTTTTCCTATAAAAAAAATTAGTTTCAGTAATTATTTTTTTTTTATGTGGTGTATTTTCTATTTATGGGTGTTTCATCATAGGTGGTTAATTTTACTTAGGGATAAAAAGCAAAACTGAAACATTCATGTTACCTAATACTTAATCCATTCTGTTGAATGTCATTAAATTTTGCTGATAGATGTATTATGAAAGACATAGCAGTATAATATAGTACTGATGGGATTTTTAACAGCACATACTATAAAAGTAATATGCTAAAAAAAGATTAAAAAAAACTATGCTTGACTGTTATGTTATTCTCTGCAACATGCTACCCAATGAAAGGTTTTTGGCTTAGGAATAAACTATTCACTTGGTTTACTTACTTAGAAGGCAAGTCTATCACATTCACAGATAAGCTTGCAATCCAAGCCGCTGATTTTTCAAATTTAAGTGTAATATGTAAGGTCAAACATTTTGGACTATGTTTATGTTTAACATAAAGACTGTGCTTCTTGTGCTCTATGTTGTGAGAGCGTAGTTTTTCGCACACCAAGTGTGCAACAATATTTTCAGACAAAACACAACAAACACTTCAAGGGTGAGGTGGACAAGGCTCAAATGGGCCCTAGAGAGTTAAGGAAAACAAAGCAGTGCCTTTACTAATTTCTGTGCAAATGAAATCAAAACACAGATGCAAGTTACGAAATCATGTGGGATTGTCTTGGCACACTTTGTTTAATGTCTTAATGCAATCAAGATATTTTTTTTCAGAAAAAGGTTACAAAACTGCACAAATCCCCAACCTGCACAATGCACAATGAAAAATTGGTTATAATACTAATGTCTCTAGCTGACAACATGTATATAAATGAACTTGACCTCCATCTGCAAGGTGTACAGTAGATCAAACTGTTATGGTCTTTTCAAAACATTAAAATAATTTCTTGCAAAGCTTGCCATTTTTTGTTGGGACATTGACACCTTAAAATTCCTCTATTTACATCATCTTAAAGAACTTTAAAAACATTGCACAATCCCTGTTGCTGAGTTTGGAGTTTACATGTGAGAAACGGCATTAGAACTTTCTGTCATATTTTAGAATGTCGAATGGTTTGGCCCAAAGTTTTCTTTTCTGATTAATCCAGACAGGTTTGTTACCGGTGTAATGGATTTTTATCAGTGTTTCAGTGGAAGAGTGCTGTGGATTGTGAAATTCAGTAATTCAATTGAATTCTGAATTATGGTGCTCTGAGTTATGGAATTCAAAGCTTTGGGATCTGCAATACACAATTGAGGCTACTGAAAGTGACCACAGTGTCTCTATAATGACCTGTTGGAAGTCCCTGTTGAAAGTGAAATTTGACTGTAGCATTTTCACTGCTCTCAGTATTTGGATCAACATACAGTACCTCTGTGCACAAGTATTTTTAACACTTGAAGTCAGTTCTTTGTCCCTCCTGTAGCCAGTTAACAACTGAACACTCAGAGGCTTGCATGCTGCTTAAAATGTCAAGCTACGTGCCTAAGTTTGTAGAACCCAGCAAAGGCAATAATCGTAAAACGTGCATATTCATTTATTTAAAAAAAATTATTATACTTGAATATTACATTTTTATTAATCAAAACATGTAAAAGGTATCAATGGCACAGGAATCTGTAAAAACATGTGCATGAGCTAACTCTTGGCCTGCATCTTCTGAAAGGTTGCTGACCCCTGGTCTACACAATGTAGAGTGAGTAGAACCAAAAATAAGAGGCACTTCACCACATGAATTTCTGCTTACAGTATATGAGTTTCAGCATGCTAAACATACTGTTTTTTTCTGAAAATTGTTTCTTTCTGTATTGAAAGACTGTTTTTTTTTATTTTCCTTCATGAACAATAATTTATGCATATGTAATGTGGATATATAGTTCCTTGTCAGGGAATAAAATGTTTCTGGGGCATTATTTACTGCATAATGAAGACCAGATTCAATTTAAATGGATTAGAATAAAACTGAAACCAGCAATTTTCCTAGATCATAGTAGGTGGAGACTAGAGTATACTATTATTTTAAATTTGTGTTATTTTATTGCATGCTTTCTGTAATATTTAAGGTATAAACAAAAAGACATAGAATCAGAAATTTCACTTGTCTCAGTGATTCTTACATTTTCATTATTCTCAGTTTCAGCAGTGTGCTGTGATTTCTGTTACTGTGATTCCAGTATGCTGTATTTTTGTTGTTGAAAGTCTGTTGTATCAGTCTTTCAACTTAAAATTAAATGATCTGCTTTTAGGGAAAAGTGTCATATTTGTAGTGTAAAACAGTTGTTTTTGAAGGAAAGGCTTTAATGTGTTCCTACAGTGTATGTTCTCTCTGGGTTGCACCCAGTATTGCATTTTCATTATAAATATCCCCATTGTGAAGATTGACAAACTTTTGTGACTGATCACATTGTGTTAGATGTCACAAACTTAAAGGAAAACCAAACATACCTGTCAATATTTTACCTTTTTTGATAGCCTCAGTGTTGACCAGAAATTCAAGTATTTTAGCATCTACAGACTGATTTCACCCTAATTGAGGCTTATAAATTCAGTGTAGCCAGTTTGATTTGCAAACACTGTATTATGTTGTTATCTTTCAGTGATATTTGGAAAACTATCTTTTGATGAACCGACTTTCCATCTAAAGTACTTATTTTTTTATAATATTGGATATTAGTTATTCAAAAGGACACTGTAAAATTCTATAGCAACAGAACAACATACAGTACACAGCTGCATCTAATTTAGACACATGTCAAACTTGAAAGCATTTTTTTCATAATCATACAAAGAGAAATAAAGAGGCAAAAACTACAATTTTTAGTCTAAAGTTATTGGTGGGCCATCAGAAAAAAAGACTTGTCCTTCAGGATTGGGATAAAAAACAAAAAAACAAACAAAGCCATTGTACAGTATCATGGCAGGGCATACTTTGTTGTTGGAGATTCTATATTTATATTGGTCATTAAAAATCCAGTGGTTTATATTGGAGGTGTTTGTGCTATCATACTGGCTAAATTACACTCCGGGTTTGCATAACCTTTCCTTCCTAAATGTTCCTCTTTACTTATGATATCTTATATCTGTTCTTCATCAATGTGGGTGCTGCATTTCAGTGGATGATGTGGGTCCTCTCCCTATGTTAAGGGATAAAAAAGGCAATTTAAATGCTAGGAATTATTAGACTTTTTTATAAGAGAACATAATAAAGCACCTTATAACAGAATAAAAGACTTTAGAGGTGGAAAGCAGAGGAGTCTATTACAAGATGTTTTAAGTATTCAGAATCCTCAAAAGTATTAAGCATCCCGAGTGATTACATCAAGCTCAGCAAAGAAAGTGGAAATGAAGAGAGGAATTCTTTACACAAAGTGTAATAAGTGATTGGAATGAATTATCCAGTTTTGCTTCTGAAGTTGAATTTTCTGTTCAACTGTATGGACTGCATGGAATTCAGATACGGATAATCTACTGCAAACATCTGAGCAATATTTTCTAAATAAGTTCTTGTAAAATTTTACACTGATTTTGCATCTTTCTGCATTGGTTTTGTAGCTGTCCTATCTCTCCAGTCTTAGATATTCTTTGTAAGAAAAGTACCATTAATTAGCTTTAAGGAGATCTAGAAAATACAAATAACAAAAACACTACAGGAATTTATGCTGGGAAGTTAGTAATTTCAAAGTGACTTTGTAATTTCCAAATACAATTCACAGATGAGGAAGTTATATGTTAATATTGTTACATAGCATAACCCCCAACTTGTAAAGATTTTGCCAAGAATATAGCCAAGCAGTTGGTACAGTTAGAGGCACATGAATTCTTCTTTTTCTAGCACAGTTTTGGTGAAAATAACAATAATTCAGTCACACTTGGTTAACCAAATATGCATTTGCAATTACAATAAACACAGTTTACTACACACCATATAAACATACTGTCACGAACAGTTCTTTCCAGGCCCTATGCAGATGACATGATCCAGAATTGTGAAGAAACACTGGGGAAAAAGTCATGCAGGAGAGGGTATGGAGACAGGGGGCATGTCCAAGGGGTGCAGGTGTCCAGAGGGAGTGAATCCGGGGCGAACAATCCATGAAGAAATCCAAGACAGAAGATTAAGTCCAATGCCAGAAGATCCATCCGAGGGAATTAAAACCATGAACCGGGTCGGTAGCTGGGGGGGATCAGGAACAGAAGGTTAAAACCATGACGGAGCCAGACGCAGCAGGACCTGGGCTCTCACGAAACGGGATTCAATGAAGAGCCTCGAGTGACGTCTGTGTCTGGCTTTTAAGGAGGAACTAAAATAGGGAACAGGTGTGGGTAATGGGAGAGAATAAGGAAGGGCTGGAGCGCCCTTAAGAGGAGGAGTAGCGATCGTGACACATACAACACACAGGCTTCCCTTTGTGCAGTACAAGTTTATAGACAAAGTGTCCCTTAGTGGCCTTACGTCTTGACCACCCAGAAAAATCACAGACTCTTACCTAGTATTCAACTCTTAAACAATGTCTAGAAAGGCTAAGAGAATACAGATATTACCTTCTAAACTAAATAGAATACCCTTAAATGAATGGTTGAAATACTTTTGTCTTGGCGAGAACTACTTCCTTTTATCCATGAAGGCTTAAAGATCTGACTGATGTCATTGAAATAGTGTTTTATCTTAGCCACCTTCCCGACTTAAAGTATCAGTATTGGTGCACATAAATAAAATCTACAAAGAAGAATAATGTCAGCAAAACAATAAATTCCAGAGAATTTCTTAAGAAGACAAAATGAAGATTAAATTATAACAGTTCATGCAGAAAAATGTACTTCTGCATGCAGACTGATGTTGCATTTCATAAGACGTTCATTATTCATCAAAGTGCAATAATGCAAATGAATATCTCAGGCTCCTCTATAATATTTTACAATCTAAAGACATTCTTTTTATTTACACAATCAAGCAATTAAAATCACCTTTTATAAATAATTTCTGTCACTTTTAAATTCTCATTATGAAAAAACATAACAAATAATTAGCTTTGTTACAATGACAGAATTGGCAACACAATATTCTATACTTTCTTTTGCTATTACAATTGCTGAATACTTGCATTTCACATATTGACCTTGAGGTTAAAAATTGAATCACTATTTTTACCCATTTGTAACTTAATGCAAAACAAACTGATGCAAATGTAAGTAATTTTGTAACAATAATGTATTGTTGCATTTTCATAAAGAAGTTTTCAGGTAAGTGGATATTGACCTGTAAAAGATTTTGGTCTTCTTTGTTTTTGAATTTGTAAAGATCTTATGGGTTTTCAACCACTTACAGTCACTCTATATCATTACTGTTACTGCTTAGATAATGCAACATTCCTGTAAGATTATATAGCATAAAGTAAACCTTTAAAACAGGCCAAAACCTGTTACAAATTAAAACCACAAACATTTAAAGGGAGGACTTAGAGGGGGAAGAAAGAAGACAGGTAAAGTTAATTTTTTAATAGAGTTTGAATCAGAGTCAGAATTTGTTTTCCACATGGCCCTTACTAAAACCAGTCATTTGCCTTTGTTTACCTTTAAACTAAAGGATATTACATTTTGTTTAAATGATTGAAAATGCTTAGCTTGTTTTCAAGATAGCGTTATAGGAGAAGCCAATAAGGTGTTAATTGTAGATAGGAGTGCTGACATCATTTATGCAGCTGTTGAGAAGCTGTTTCTCATCTCAAAATACAATTCTCTGCATCAAAGTTATATTTAATTTTAATTTCCATGTAATGCTTAAAAATGGGCTTTAAACCAGTAATGCAGCATGCGGAGCAATGAAGAACTACAACAGTCAAACTACATATCCCATGCAGCCATTTAAAAATATGAGGTGGCATGTAGTATACCACAATAAGTGCATGGCCAGACGTCTCAACATTTTTTTTTCAAATAATCTGATGTAGGACTGCACTACTTTGTAAAACTGCCAGGTGGCCCAGTGAATCCAAAATGTACCACAGCTGCATATGGTTGGCAGGAAAATCTTATTTTAATATTTAAAATGAAATATTTAGTGCCTCTTCTGTGCTGATCATACTGTTCAGTAACAGTAATAGATTTGTGTTTTAATTAAATACAGTATACAGTATAATTATTAAAAATGTGATGAATGTAATCACATTTTTTATTTTAGATTTTGATTATTAATATATACAGTATATACAGTATATATACTGCATTTGTAATCTGTGGTAACTGCAGCGAACCAAAATCCTAAGTGAAAAAGATATTGTGCTGGAAATTAACTGAAATAGGCTCCAGGAGATTGGAGAAATGACAAAACCAGCATTTAAGTAGTTTGTCACCCTGGGTCTTCAAAGAAGCAACATGGAGAAACCGATTGAAAGTGAGCTAATCCTATATGGTGAAAGTAAATACATTTCTCCAACCCATCCACACAAAACCACCCAACATCACATCACCAAATAATTTTTTTTAAGATCTAGAATGAGATATGAGAGCCCAAGGTCATGACATCTCAATCAGAAATCTCAATTACTGGTCTAGACTAAGAATGTAAAAAGAGAAATGGTGTTTGTCGAAGACTCCATTGTTGTGTTCCACTGTTGTATTCTCAGAACACTGCACTTTAGACTTGCTCCAGACTTGTGCTCCTTTTCTATAAGATTGCATTCTTTTGCCACTCATTTGTTTCATGAAGTATAATTGAAGTGAAATCTTACAACTGAAAAGGCCTTAATTTGCACTTGTCTTATGCTTGAACATATAAACCAGTTGTCCAAGTAAATGAAAACACATTTTAAGGTTCTAAAATGTATATGAATATATGTGGGTGTATGCTTTTATTGCTTAGTATGCTCAGGCTATAAAGTTATGCAACTTTCTTCAAAATAGGTCAGGGCTTTTGAGCATATGAAATCATTTTTAGAAAAAAATCTTTTCACACAACAGCACTACCAATTTATTTTCCCCTTCTGCGTTCAGTCATAATTATTTTTATTGACTTGGTGTACTAGACAATCTGAGTGATGAGGATGATTACAAATGAAATATGGGGCTGGAATACTAACTATACTATAAAAAAGGATCCTAATTCTCTTTCCATGATGCCGAAAGGCAAACCATTCCTCTCTATATGTTATCTTCTTTCTTTTATAGGCTTGTCATTATCAGCAGTATCCATTTACCCTTGCAGTCTTGTTTTGTATGCCACACATAGTAATGAATATATTGATTTACATTTTAAGTTCCAGCCAGAAAACAGGATAGAGATGACAATATTTCTGGAGGCAGTAAGGTGAGGAGATTAAAAATGGGTCGACATGAATATGCTTTGCGTAAAAAAGTCAATAAAGTAACTGCTGCCTGTATATCTAAGGCTCCGTCTAAAGAAAATTAGACTAAATGAAAATTAAGCCATTCAAAATCATAGTCAGCATCAAAAAATCTATAAGAATCTAATGGGCAGTTTTAAGCTTTGCTGATGTCATATTGCTAGCAGTAAAATTGTGGATTATTGCCATGACCTTGGAATAAAGCTCCTGAATCACACTGGTTAACACACTGGTTCACAGTGTTTTACCATTTTGTATTAAGCATCATGAAAATAATGATTACAAATCAACACTCAAAACTGAATTAAAATAAATCCAAGATTAGAAATAAAAACAAATAAAATATATAATAAAATATATTAAATTAATGCACATAATGATATTGCACAACTGTGCTGATGTTCTGAACAACTGATCTACACCTAGTCCATAAGATGCCATATTATTTCAAATATAAAATATTAAAATAAAAAATAAAATTATTATTGAGAATTGAATAAAGTACTATTTCAAGGTTTTATCCTGTAACCCCAACCTTCCACTTTAAAATTTAAACCTTAAAGTTTACCTCATAGAATACATTTTATTTAATTTACTTCTAATTATATATTTTTCACTTATTTGTTTATTTACATTTTTTCTCTCAGATTCCATGGGTGGATTAAATTAAGTTACTTGTTTGACCGCCCCCAGGTGGTACGCCAGATGACCTTGGAAATTTCTTGTGTGGACTGAAAAATTGGGATGGGTTTTCATATTTTCTATTTTAATAAAACGTGTTTATGTGTCAAATACACAGCCTACGTACTATGATACAGCGCGCTAATACTTGAATGGACACAAGAGCTACTATATAATTCTATACCATTGTATAGGAATGCATGCTATGAACATAAGTGGCCAATTGTATTTAAAAAAAGTTATCTTCAACAAATAGGGAGGTAGGAGAATGTGTGTGATTTTGGAACAATGCCAAATGTGAGCACAGGAAAGTGTGATAGATAACAGAAAAATATTTATGGACTGTTCTAGGTTAATTTGAGAAAATTACACAGAGCGTCTCTGTGTTTCGCTCCCATGCGCATGAAATAATAACTTCTTTTAACTTCTGAGACAGACGTTTAAAAAACACTGCATTATACCATATACCATATAGTTTTTTTCTTTCACTACTTAAAACAGATCGATATGTGGCAACAAACAAAACTAATGATTTCATAAGTATTTACACCATTTTCTCTGGTGAATCTTAATTTAGGAGCAAATATTATCTTAATTGGCTCTATTGTTAGTTCAATCATGAAGACTAAGGAGGTTTAACGCAAGTCAGCAATAAAGACATTGAATAATAATAATAATTGCTTACACTTACAGTATATAGCGCTTTTTTGGACACTCCACTCAAAGCGCTTTACAGGTAATGTGGACTCTCCTCCACCACCACCAATGTGCAGGATTCACCTGGATGATGGGACAGCAGCCATTGTGCGCCAGAACGCTCACCACACATCAGCTATCAGTGGGGAGGAGAGCAGAGTAATTAAGCCAATTCATAGGTGGGGATTATTAGGAGGCCATGATTGGTAAGGGCCAATGGGAAATTTGGCCAGGATGCTGGGGTTACACACTGAACAGCTGGCCTAGGGGGAAACTGGTGAAGGATATTACCATGAGGACAATGGTGGCGTTGAGCTACAGAGTGAAAAATAATTTAATAAAAGCATTACTTCTGGCACAAGACCAGGAATGCTTCTCCTCAGCAGAGACTGGAAAGCTTGTTAGGATTGTAGGAAAAAAGGAAGGAGCAAAGTACCGGCAATTCATAGAGGGAAATCTGTTTTAGTTTCCTAAATAATTAAAACTGCAGCAAAAAAAATCTGATTTCAGCAGGATGAAGATTCAAAGCACAAGGTCAAATCTACGATGGAATGGCTCAAGAAAATAGTATCGTTATGTGGCCCTTGATGCGTGAATTACAGTCAAAGTCCAGCTATGTATCCTACTGATAATTAGTAGAAATCTGTGGAAAAACTTGGAAAGTGCTGTCCATAAATGAATCCTAATCAATCTGGAGAAAATCTGCCAAAACGAATGAGCAAATATTGCACCAAGCCCATAACTAAAGTTGATAAACGTTCCCTATAATTTCTGCGAAAGGTGCACCCACCAAATATTGAGTTCACAGGTTAAACTACTTATGCAGTCATCATATTTCACTTTTATGCTTTAGTTTTTGCTGGCATTTACTGTAACTCAGCATTGGAAGTCTTCAATCTTCAACCAAGTTTTGACTATAATATTAACTAAAGAAAATTGTATGATTTTGTGCTTTTAGAAACAAGGGACAAATTTGCATTTACAGTAAGTACAGCATTTCCATTTGATTCATAAATAGATACATAATACATAAATCCAAATGAATTACAACAGAATCAAACCTTTCGTATTAACTGACATGCATACTGTAATTCCCCACCTTGAAAATGAGCACCTTGTATGCTTTCTTATCATTTTCCTATCAATGCAATACATCCAATCATCACCATTAAAGGCTGAAAAAAATCTATTTTAAGCAATAACATGCATCCACATACAAATACAGATTTTAGAATTTGGTACATAAATTTAAATTGTAATCAATATCCAGAAATAGTGTCACACTCATGAATAGAAACACAATTGGGGTTATTATGGATGCTGTTAAATCTAAGAAGGTTCCAACTATAGAACAGCACTAAAGAACAGCATAAACAACTAAATGAAGTCTTCTGCAGTTCAGTCATAACCATTGGTATTCTAGTCCTATGTTCCACACCACTTTATTAAGCAATCTCTAATGAATTATAAAAAAAGGATGATAGTAAATCACAAAGGATAGTATTAAACCATAAAATAGATATGGGTGATCAAAGAGTTATAAATGTTTTGGTAATGAAATTAAACATTCTTGATGCCCAATGCCAAACCTCAAGTGAAAAATTAGATGTTTTTCTGAAAAAAAATGAATCAGATATTTTTCTTTGGGCTACAGCATTTCTACGTTTTTCTGTCTATTAAATATTAGTATCTCTGCTTAGATTTGTCTCACTTATATAACAAAACAGTGCAGCCTCTGAAAAGACATCTAGAAGATGCATAAGAAGATTGTTTTTCTTATGCTTCACCAGTGTAGGCCGATGTGAAACTATAATTTACTTCCCTGTTTTCCTTCCTTAGGCAATCACAGTTTTAGATGTATTTTCATACTTTCAGTTGTCAAAGCATGTATAAATGTAGACCCCCAAAATATAAATGAATAAAAATCCATAATACTGATCACACAATGTGATACAAAGTCATAAGGAATTAAATGCAGGAAAGTGATAGAATACCAGCAGCTCTCTTAAGCACCGGTAATTGAAAGAGTGTTTCCAATTTTGATAAAACTTTGATTTTAACACTGGAGCACAGTATGTTTAATTAGATATTATTTTATCAACACTGCATTTCTTTTAACTTTAAATTACAGTTGTGTTGGTTTGGTGAAGTGATTCAATTGAAGATGTGTGTATTTTAATAGGCAATAATGAGTTTAGAAATCCATCTCCTTAAAGAGTTTTCTCCTAAAAATCTATTACTAATGCTTATTAAGAGTCAAGTGGTATTGATTTTAGTAGTTACAGATAAGACCTGGATGAATTATGCTAAACTGGCAGATAATGTGTACCATGTGATTCTGTGACTCTGATGAGCTGCTAGGTACACATACAAATAATTGCTTCTGTAATCTTGCAAAAGAATTATGTTAATTTGAAAGCTGTACTTTTTAAGGTGTACACCAACACTCAATATATGCAAAATAGTGTGATTTAAGTATTTGGTTATAAGTATTTTTACAAAAACACTATGTAAATCAAATGTTTTTTTATACAAAGAAATTAGAACAGTGTTCATTATCATATTATCATTTTGTATTAACCTATATTTCTAATATTTGTTATGTTAATGTATTTTTCTATTACAATGTTTAATATAAAATGTTTTGGTAATGCTTTATTTGAATGCTGCTACATAAAGACTTCATAATTCCTTTGTAAATGCTACACAAGATGTTACGACTATATGTATAATGCTTTATACAGTATTTGATTTAATATTGTTTATAGCATCCGGTATGAAGCATGTGACATACAAGTTTATGGAGTAGAAAGTGACATAACACATGCATAAAAGGACAAAACAACATTGTTAAAACACTATATTATGACACATTTGACATAACTGTTCATATCGTGTCACACAGGTAATTGTTTATGCATTTGTGCAATCCTTTCGTTCTTGAACTTATTATGCCATTTCCCATTCTAGAAAAAAACTAGTGCTGCATACCTTAAGCATGCATACCTTTCTCTTTTGTTTCTTATTCAAAGAAAGTGAACACATTGCATCAACGTACATAATATGGTGCCCTTTGGTACCAAACACCACTTCAAGTGTCATTTTAATTGTTAATGAAAATGGTATCTTTGCCAACATGTTTGAAAGAGTCATTAATGGCATGAAACAGCAGAGAGTCATCTTTCACATAATCTGATTCATCAGATAGCTTGGAAAGGAAAAAAAGCATTTCTCAAAGAAAGGTATTTCCAAAAAAGAGAAGCAAGAGAAGAAAAGGCGAGTTAGAAGTAAAATGCACATTTAATATATACACAAATTATGTTTTATTTGGTAGCACATTGATCTGATATTTTTAATATGAGTTTTAGTTATAGTTTTTGAGTGAAGTTGGTACTATTTTTAAGCATACAAAGTATGTTGTTTCTTTTTTCATTACTCAGTGAAAACTGTCAGTGGTGTTATTCATTGTTATCAGATGCTCCGTGTTCTCTCCATGAATTTAAGAAGTCTTCTTCAATGAGAACACCTTTTGAAAAATAGGTGTTGATCGGAACACCATCTCCCAAACAGCTCCTACTGTATTGCAGAATTGTGCTTAGCTGCACCTGAAGTATTTTATGCAATAGAAAAAGTTTATGAGATAAAGAAAACACTAGCTGACTCTTAAAAAAATACCTACTGAGGCCAAAATAAGAGAAAAACTACATTCTAAACTAAATGCAATACGATCTGCGGTTGAATATCTGTCTATAAACCAGGATGCCACAAAATAAATGGAAGTCTATCTACCCTCTAAAAATGCACCCTCAAGCAAGATGGGTTTCCTGAGTCAAGACTACTTCAGTTCAAGATGGCTTAAGTTCCCTAAAACACAGAATAGCAAACTCTCCCTATCAAGTTCAAATACTTAGTCCTAGTTAGGTTTTATTTGGATGATCATAAAGATTGGACTCTTGCCTGGAGCAACCTTCAAGTTCCAACTCCTCCTGACTCCTTTCTTTCTTGTGGTCTGACCTTCTTTCTTCCTGTCTTAATCTTACTGGTGTGTTGATTGACATTTAATCATTTACCCACAACTTAATTTACTAAGAAAAACCAAGGTAAACTTGAATTGCCTTGATCACAAACATCTACATCTCAGAAAACATCGCCTTTGTTTTGATGCTTGAAATGGTTACAATGCCAGGTGTTACACACATTATTTAGTGTACTAGACATCTCCATTGCCACCTACTGTACCTTAACCTATAACAATACCAAAACATTTTTTTATGGACAAAACTTTTTTTTCCTTTTCCATAATCTTTTCCCGAGGGGTAGTCGAAACCCCAACACTATTGCATTCTCTTCATGTCAAGTTTGCCCTCAGATAAACAAATTTGTTAATGAACTAAAAACAAGGTTGTGTAAAATATTCTTTTTTTTTTTTTTTATTCTGCAGAGCTGTTCCAACTGGGAAAGTATAGGAAATTCATAACCTGGTGACTTGTATAGTATAAAACAAATCTAATTTGTACTTCAAAGCAAATAATAATATTGAAATGTGTATGGCTGTGATACAGTCCATGCAAAGCTGGAAAATTGAGATTTTTTTGGTTATGCCAAGGTGTCTGAATCTTTTGGTGATGCAGAAATGAATTTGTCCAGTGATTGTAGTTCTGTCCCCAGGCCAAAACTGCCTGTATGTGGGTAACAAAGATAAAAAATGCTGCAGTTATAATATATCTGTTCATATTTGTGTCCTACTGTATAGTTTTAACCTAGGAAATCATCCTAATTAAATCATGTAAGTAATAGCTATACAGCACAGACTTTTCCCTTTACCAACTTGCACATGCTGTACTGCCTTTGTACTGAGAATATAATGCTATCCCATCACGTGAATGCTGTTATTTAATGTAATGGGTTTCAGACCTCTGGAAAATGGCATACTCAAGATTAATTATCTTTCTTATCTTTCTTGAAAGAAAACATATTTTTCAGAACCCTGAAAAGCAACTGATTAAGATTCTGTGAAATGCAGATTGCAAACCATACATTTAATGCTAGACATATGTCTAACATATATATATATTAACATAGATAGTTTATACTTTGGGAATAGAATATAAATAATTTCAGTTTTATACGTTTAATGCCTTTGCAGTTTTACAAATTTGACTTCCTGTGACTGAAAACTCACAACATAAAACTCCAAATTTGCTATTTTGACTTTACCTCTAAAAATAAGTGTCTATTGACTGTCTAATATCTGTCAGTTATTAGTGAATAATTTAGAAATTTCTAAGTAGATACACACATGTGTACTGAGAAGAGAAATTGACAAGTTTTTACATAATTTCCTTATGGGACTTCTCTAAAAGTACATTTTTCTTTTTCTTGCTCTTTCTTTCCTGGAAAAGGTGACAGTCTGTAACATTGCCTTGATCAAAACTGCTCCATGAGGTTGATGAAGTGAAATTGCTTCAAATTAAAATATTTCTTTGATATCTCTTCTGAGGCTTAGCAGGAAACTCAGTAGGAAAGAATTGCAAATACAATGATCCTATACCTTTAATTTTTTATCAGTAGAAATTGTTCAAATTAATGAAAAAACATGTTAAAGCAAAAAGAGTATACAGGTTCCCACACTTGTTCTTTAAAAGGTCTGCCTACGCAATTTATGTTTCCATTTTGCTTTATTGAAAAATCTGCCAATTTGATTTTGTCTTGCTTAACTATGCCTGTATCAGTTTAATCTGTTACAGGAAGGAGCAATGTTACAAATAATGGAGCTGATGTGCAAAATCAGTTACAGTGCTAGAAATGACAATCTTAATGACAAAATACATTAGGGTTATATTTAATTGATCAAGTATTAAAAACATCAGGAAAGCTTGTTTATTATACTGTATTATTGACTGTACAGTGTGTTGAGTTACTCCTATTTTAATTCAGTTTTTCTTCCTGTTATGCTTATACTTCACCTGGATAGGTAATTCAGTGTTCACATATTAATAACCCTGATAGTTTCTTTGAATTTTGCACTGTTTGGTAACACAAATTAAAGACACTGTCAGTAATACTCATTAATTATAAAATGTGTCTACCAAGTATATATTGATTGGCGGGGTGAATGCCAATGTCTGGGAATGTGTACTACTTTCTGCCTCAGACCAAATTATTTGAACATTTTGTATAAACGTCATACATTTTGTGTAGAACTTGTATGATGGGAATATTCAAGGCATTTTGCACATCTACATGATGATTAATATTACAGAGCAGAAATTAAGATAAAATTTTGAACCTTACTTAATTAGTCTAACTATGCTTGAAATATTGTATTTTTAAGTGAGTCACTTACTTGTTTAGGAAATTATAAACAAAGCTAAAAAATCAGATGGAAAAGAAAATTAATCTCAAAACATAACATAGCTAGGAACCAAAACATGAATCCATTTATTTTTCAGTGGAAATATTGTTGTTTTACCATTTTCTCTACTGTGGGGACACAATTACTAAGGGGAAAAAGGCAAGAGATTTCAGCAGCATTTCTCACAAATCCTGTATCTTCCAATGGCCTTAGCTAAAGCTCCATGTCTCCTTGGCAACACCCCTCTGTAAAGACAATTCATTCCAGTCTTTTCCTCGAAATTTAAAACTTGATGTCCAAATAAGATTGTATGAAATACTGGTGTAAAAATATTGTCACTCATAACATTACAGACTTGCAGCTAAACTAACCTTAAAATTGGACTTTACTTTCATTATTTTATGTAAAAATGGTAATTAATGCCCCACAGAGAATAACACCTGCAGTGCTGATAGTGAAACAGAAACTGAGATGTCATATTTCTGTATAATATTTTCAAGATTTTACAATGTTTGTGTCTCTGCATTTTAAAGTTTATCACTCTTAAGTCACTTTCCCCACAGATATTAGTTTAATTTCAGAAAGAGATAAATGTCACTAACGTACAGGTCTGGGGAAAATACATCCAGGTGGATGCTGCACATTGGTGGTGGTGGAGGGGAGTCCCCATTACCTGTAAAGCGCTTTGAGTGGAGTGTCCAGAAAAGAAAATAATTATTATTATTATTATTATTTATAAAAAGTGGAAATATCATTATTATTGTTAGCATTAAGCCATTATGTTTGGTAGTATTCAATTAATAAATGCAGTAGCCTTAATGCAGCATAGAAAATAATTATCATATTTCCACAGATCTATTTGCGTATGAGGGTATATAAGAAATTTTTCAAATGAGTTTGGGTGATGGTTGTCCGTCAATGACGGTTGTACTTTGTGCAGCTCATCTGTTTGGAAGATGAGCTGCACAAAGAAACCTGTGCGGGACAGCTTTTTTGAAGTGGGAAATCTGTTGCGTTGGGGCAGTCCCACTCTCTCGACCTAAGAAGCCTGGGTCCAGTGGTACCATCACAACTGGAGACTTCCTTGGTTGCAGTGGATGGCCATGATGCCTTTCTGTGGCTTGTCATGCCCTTTGCTTTCCACAGAGCATTGCAACAGTATAGTGTTCCATCATTATACATGGGTATAAGGATCCACACAGACTGCAGGGTGAGCACCCCCTGATGGCCCCACTAACAACTCTTCCAGCAGCAACCTTTCTCCAGGAGGTCTCCCATCCAGGTACTGACCAGGCTCACACCTGCTTAGCTGCAGTTGGTTGCCAGTTGTGAGCTGCAGCGTCAGCAGTATATGTCTGCTTGGGTATGGGTAAACAAAACATAATTTGATAGATTTCACAGTTATTTAAACTTTTCTCTTCAATGGGCTCTACTGAGTCTCTCTGAAACAGTAATTTTCAAGAATCAAGAACTTCCAAGTATCTTGCACACCTTGGAGATGGTTATTAAAACCTCGGAGCTCTTGCAATTTCTTTTATAGTAAAAATAAAACATAATATGGGAAGTTAAGGAAATGGGACTATTTGAATGGTCCTGATCATCTAGTTTTTAACAGTTCAGTGATTCAATAGAACAACATTAAGACACCTATTATAGCCCTTAGTGATTCAACATCCACAACATAACAGTATAAACCCACCTTCCACATGCATCCACCTCTTTGTGTAAAGAGTTGCCTCCTGTTCTCAGTGCAGGATTTAATTTAATTTTCATTAGTGCAGTATCGGAGGACCTTGTATTATTTTAATCTTTGTAATACAAGAGATGCAATTAGATCTCTGTTGGGTTTCTGCTAATTCTGTGAACTCCTTGGGCTTACAAAAATTGCTTACAGTATATTGTAATGTAATGAATGTTAATGGGAATTATAGAGGAAGGGTTTGGTTGAGAATATACTGTAATTTTAATTTAAACAATTTTAACTTATAGTATGTTCTTCGAAATTTAAAGGAATAACAAATAAATAATTGTGCAGTTCATTTCACCAGATAATAGCATCTTATCTTATATAAATATACATTTAATAGTAATGAAATGAAAGTATATGTTATTATTAATTAATATTTTCACAGATGTACTCTGTACTCTCTGTGGAGAAAAGACAACAGTTGCTTCATATCCCTAAAATAATTACAGATTTATTAAAGGACATATCATCAATGTTCCAACTGAAATTAAGCAAGTCACCCTAATAGAATGCTTTTATTGCTGTATTTTAGAGGTTGAAATGATGTTGAGTAGACATTACAATTTGTGAAGATGATCTTCCTGAAAAACAGTAATCATTACACTCTCCTTTTAAAAGTCTGTCTGGCCTCAACAAGAGATTTTGCTAATTTATACTCAAGCGTGCTGCTGCATATACTAATATTCTAATTAGGATGCTTCCAAAACAAACATTCTTTGATTTTTTTTAACCTTCCAACTTGTTACTTCAAAGATTGTCATATTAGGAATAAGAATACCATACAGTTCTTTGATCTTTTTATTTAGGGTAGTTAATTTAATTATGACTATTTGTGGTCCAAAATTTGTTAAAGCATAAAAAGATTATTCCTCTATTTCTTGTTCCTTGGATGTGAGGTTGAGCAAGTAGTGAATGGATTGCAATATTTAAAGTGTGGTCTCACTAGAGAGCTCCAACATTATTAGGAAATCCTTAAATACTGTATGGTTGGCATCAGAACTCTTTGAAAGAACCTTGAGGAAGGGAGAAACACCTTCGAGAAATCAATCATATTTGAGGAATGATCCACCTCTGCTGTCTGTTAAATATTTAACATCTCACAATTTGCCTTATGAAAAAAAAAATATTTATATTTCTCTTACACAAGCAATAACTGAATTATTTCTTAGGGTGCCTATACTGCCATGTAATTTTTAACACTATGACTTTTGATTTCAGTACATGAAAGACAACAGACAGGTATGTTTAAGAATAGAAGTCCCACTGATCTCTTCCCCTCAAAGTTCTGTAAATAAAAGTCTGTTACTATACGTTCCTAGTGTCCTTGGTATTTTTTTTGCTGGACAACATCGAATTGGAAAATAAGTTTATGTCTTATGTTACAGGGCTAAGACTACCACAATAATTTCATTTTCAGACTAAAATGAATTTGGACTTACAGTATCAGTTTAAAAGTTAAAAAGGTATTAAATCAACTTCTTGTTTCAATGCAAATGTCCTCAATGAAGGAACTTCATGTCATTGGTAGCATACAGTATAAGCATATTCTTTCAGGCTGAAAAAACTAAAATAGAAAAGTAAGAAGGGACTTGTATTATTTTTATTTGTTTTTTGGGGGGTATGTAATAATGTAGAATCCATCAATTTTATAACAATTTTAGAAAATGTCACTTTGTAATGCATAATATATAACCTGCAATTACAGTCTATGCTTGCAAGAGACTTGCACTGCATCACATCATATTTTAACAAAGAGATGACAAAGCAGCCCAGTAAGTGAAAATGAAAGCATTTGAATTCTGTTATATTTGTATAAAATCACAAAAACAGACTATTAAAATGGGATGATATATATATAAGAATATGAAGTGGGTAACATCACAGGAGAAAAAAAGATTTGTGGTGTTGGAAATTTCCTGCAGACATACTTTGTGGAGCAATTTTATTCATTGTTTCTCTTGAGAAGTAATTTTGTTAGAAACAGCCCAAAAGTCAAAGCATAAGCCAAGGCTTCTCAGCTGTCACTAAAGGGTCTTTGATATTGTAAATTAAGGTTTTAATTTTTCATAGCTTGTAGTCTTTTACCAAAATGGTTATTAGAAATCACTCAAAAGCAGACAAATTGCTTCGCTTTAATTGTAGTACTAATGACTGCAGAGCTTCATATACTATAGGCCACTTCCACAATCTCAGAAATTTACATTTTTTAAATTGCTTTCTTAATTTGTTTCATTACACTTTAATAGAGTAATTCATTATATTTGCATGTCTCCTCCTTTCTAAAATTGGCTTGATTAAAAAATTCAATGGAACTCAAAGGAATGAAAGTAAAGATCTATTTTATTTTTATAGGAATTATTCAGATTCTAATTTACATACTTCTAAAATCATCATATATGAGTGTAAGTAATGATATTTTATTGGAACAGAAATACTACGGTAATTATTAACTGTAATGTGGACATATTATATATTCAGGTGGGTAGCTGCGTCAGCATGCGTAGGCTGCAAAGGAACAAGTAATAGGTTTATTCCATGCTGAAAAAAAGAAGAAAGAGAACACAACGTTTCGGCCGTGGAGCCTTCTTCAGGTGTGACACCTGAAGAAGGCTCCACGGCCGAAACGTTGTGTTCTCTTTCTTCTTTTTTTCAGCATGGAATAAACCTATTACTTGTTCCTTTGCATATTATATATTCTATGCCCACACATATTAGTTCATGAACACCACTGAAATCAAACTAGTAAAGAGCAAAGAAGCATAAACCAATTGATTTATCCAAAACTGTATTATCAATTTTAAACAGAATATACAGTATAACTGTAAATGTTTAATGCAGTTTTAACTGACCTATTCCAGTGTTGCAAAATGTAGTGTTTTGCAAATGTATTCACCCTCTTCCAATGATGACCTATATAGTTTAATAAATATAAAATGTACACAATTTTAAATTTTAGGTGAAGTAAATTCACGTATAATATACCTTTCCAAACTAATACATACACAATGTTTCTGAAAAAAGCTCATACTCAATAATAACATCAAAAATATGTTAAATTAACTAAAATATTGGTACATCTGGAAAGGTGTTATAAACGTAATTTTTGCAGTTTTCAGTTTAAAAAAAACAATGAATATGTGTTTACTGAGCTGTAGGTTGTCTGAGACACTGTGATAAAGGGGGATCTTCTGGGAATACAGTAGCTCTGGTTAATCATAATAAGGATAAATATTCCATACATAGAAATACAGGATAAGAAGATACAGGAGAGACAGGACCAAGGAAGAAGAGATGAAGAATGGAAGTTGGAAAGTAAGCAAGGGAACAGAGCAACAGCAAGTGAAGAAGTGTACCAGGCCATAGGACCTTGTTTGGATCAATCATGGACACCAGATTCCAAGTATTTGAACCTTAAGATAATTTGCTGTTCTTTATTTTATTAAACACATTTTCTTATTTGTGGAATCCTCAGGTGATATCCTTTTCTAATCAGTGATTAATAATTCATTTTTAGAATAAGGAGACAGATTCTCAATCACTTTGGAGCATCCAGGTTTAAAGGATGGGCATTTAGCTGTGGGTCAAATTCTGTTTTATTTAGGATGCAGGGTTATCGCTTATTTAGGCATTATATAATGGTCACATTGTTGGTTTAACAGTTTGAGCTTTCATAGAATTCAGAACATAGGCCTCTGAAAAGTTTTTTTTGTAAGTAGCATTATGTTTCATGCTTTATGTGTAACACTGTATGTCATCAAGTTGTGTTACTGTTCATAAATATTTGTTCTAGTTTGCCTCTTATTGATTACTTTTTTGCCAGAGCTGTGCCAGAAAATAATGAACTCAGTTGCCACAAGTTATACCTTCTAGTATATCTTTGACACTTGGCAGTTTTAATTATTTATTAAGTTTACCTCATTCTATTGCTACAGCTTTAGGTGAATGAGAAGATTTTAGATTTTAGATTTATGACACTTGGAAGGGTAAACACGTCTAATTTCAAATCTGATCTGGGGGATCCCTTGAGCAGAAACAATTGTAAAGTTTATCTTAGTGTATCTAGGTAAGTTGTGGTTTAATGATAACAAAGGAGCAGGACAGATACAGACAATATAAGATCACATTAAGAGCAGAGGAAAGGAAAAAAGAGGAAAAGAGAGGAAAAGAAACAAGAAGCAGGCAATAAGGAGAAGAGAGAAGAGTCCAGAGGAGTTGGGACTTGAATCTTGCACCAGGCGATGATCATCCAAATCAAACCTGACTGGAGCTCTGAACCTTGCTAGAGAAAGTGTGCTATTCTGTGTATTTAGAGAACTTGGGTTTCCTGGGTAAAAGATACCTCAGTTTGAAACGTCTTTCCTGCTTAGGGTGCATATTTATGGATAGGGATATAGGCTCCCATTTATTTTGTGGCATCCGGGGTGCAGAGAGAGAAATGTAACTGCAGGTTGCTTTGTATTTAGTTAGAAGGCAGCTCATCTCTTATGTGGCCTCTGTAGGCATTAAGACTTTAATGCTTAGTAGCAGTCTGGGGTTTTCTGAGTGACAAGAATGTTAGGCCTCTGAAGCGCCTCGTTTGTAAATACAATAGATAGAGTAACTTGTGTGTTGGTGTGTGGAGTGTAGTTCGTGTCTTGTGTCATTATAATAAATATTTGTTTAACCAAGTGTGCCTGGATTATTACTCCTCTTAACATGCTGCTCCAAAGAACAAAGAATTAATGTGCCTCTAATTTTACCAACTGATTGGTTATATTGCTAGAAATCACTAACAAGTTGGGGGTTAAAAGTAATTATTTCACTTATTGACTAAACCGCTTGGTCAAATCATGATTTTCACCATTTTTGTAACCCCCCCCCATTTGTAACACTATGTTTCTATTTTTTTAACCCTCTATTTGTAACAATTTACCAAAACATGCAAAATCAATTTAGAAACGGTGAAATCCTCTAAAAAGTAACTAACAAGGTCAAATTCCTGAACCAATGACAGCAAAAGGTGTTAGCCCAAAAGAAAGAAGTAACTATAGGAAGAAGTAATCCATGGGAAGAACAGCAGTCCACAAAAAAACAGAGAGACAACCAAGACAATGTGTCTGTCTGAACTTCCTCCTAGAAATAGAGATAAAAACATCCTCTGCTCCATGCCATGTTTGTGTACTGTTACACAAACTATGGGGATTTATTTTGACATACAGGCAAATCAGTAGTTATTTTTTTGAATGAAAAAAAAAACATTATATAGCTATGTGGCAGTATCACAATTTGAATTGTCAATTGATGAATATCTAAACTGTCTATACACAGCCTACAATGACCTCTAATCTACTCCACTGAAGTACTTTTATTTTATTTTAACCAGCCCTTTAATTGCTATACAAATCCTGTTAAATATCAATAATTAACTTTAATAATTAAAGAGCTGGTTGTACTACAATCCTGTAATTGAGTAGAATGGAGGGGCTGCAGGTTGAGAGCCATGATCTGAAAAATGGGCATTTCAGACAAAAGTATGCACAGTTCTCATTCCTCTGACCTAGTGCAGGAGTTGGATTTAAGAGTTAATTATATGAGTAATTACAAATAAAATGGCTCCTTTAATACCTTTAACTGTATGATCATTGTTTATGTGGTGTTAGAGAAAATCAGTGTTAACACTGGAAAAGAAAGTCCAATTACAAATAAAAGGTGTTTTGTTCAGAACAACACCAGAAGAGGGACAATTGACAAACTTACAGTGCTTCCCATGAGATGCAGAAAGCAAAGAGCTTAATGCATCAAATTTAATTGGGTACGTTTTTGCCAAGTCTATCTTGGACCCTAATCTCACCAACGGTGAGAATGACCTTTTCTTTAACACCATTGTTTTAAAATACAGCTTTTCTTAACAAAAAGAAAGACAATCTATCTATTGATTTTTCATTTTTAATAATCTTTATAGTTCAATTAATCAGAAATGATTACCAGCTGTAGTCTGCTGTTGCAAAGAATTGTGAGCTGTCAAAGTGCAATTCTCTGTCATGTTAACTGTACTGCCACATTTTGATGAATCTGGACAAAAAAAAAAATCTTTCAGAGGCTAAGGGTCAACATATTGTTTTATATATGTTCACTAATGGTATCCCTTTATTTGAGGTTGTGAAGTATTTTTACTTGTTTTAGATAGTGTTACGGCCCCAAGTGTAGTAAAGGGGTGTAACATTTAGGATAATTCTTTTGGAAGCAGGTGGGTTTTGGTGAGGGACTAGGAAGCGTGATAAGGGTAAGGAACTAAAGTGGTGCTAAAGAAAAGAAAATAACAAACAAAATGGAGCTGGCTAGGACAGTGAGGGAAAGCTAATCTGACTACAAAAGAAAACCCGAAACACACGGTCTTCGGCGTCTTCAACACCCTAGCTCACCTGCACTGACTACCCAAAACCATTCAAGACAAATACTAAACTAGTGTACTAACACAAAATCAACTAAGTGTGTAAGTGTACCCAACAACCGAAACTAACCTTATATACAAAAGTTCACACAAAAACACAAGTGAACCAGGAATACAAAATAAGGGAAAACAAGAGTAATCAACAGGAGCAGCGTACAAAAGAACACAAAAGTTGAACATGTAACATGCAAAACAAGGATGAACACACAAACAAACAAAAGTACAAAGAAACTAACAAAAAAAACAAAACAACAAAGCCCAAGCTATACGAAAATACACACACACAAAGCAAAACAAACCAACAAACGAAGCTGAAGCAATAACCAGAAGCGAAGCGAAGCGAAGCGAAGCGAAGCAATAACCAAAACCAAACGGGACCGAAGTCAAACGAAAGGCCTTTTCTTTCTGAAAGCCTCCATGTTAAATAGTGAATAAGATGTGTTCTGATTGGCTGAGAGCTAATTAATGATGACATAATACTGAAACAGTGGAGTGATGGTGAGCCAATGGGGAAGGGAGAACAATCAAGGGTCAGCAGTGTGGAACATAGAAAAAACACACACAGAACACACACTGGGACGTAACAGATAGATAATAAAGATGAAGACGAAAATGATAAGTCCCAACCTTAACATCTTCAGATGCTTACTATATTTAGACACACTTTATTAATACAAAATACTCATTATAATGTACTAATTTAGGAAAAGTAGATAAGTTTGGTCAAGGATGTGTTTGTCCAGGGCTCCTATGTGACCTATTGGCAGGTTTGTTAGGAGGTGTGCTATGTCAGAACATTGTGAGAGACCCTCTGCTTCTCAATTTACTGCTAATTGTTCTGTACTGTGGACATGAAGAATGTCAAAGAATGAATAGCTCTTAAAAATGACTATGCTAATGAAGAATGTTTACCACATTTCATTTTCTGGAAATCGCAAGTTAACGCAGGCATCCAACATCATGTGCCGTCATAAATTCACTGTAAGAATACTGACTTATATTAGTGATGTGATACAATGTGATAATACAGTTATGTCTTAATGTACATTTCTTCTTTCCCTGATATTTGAAACTCATGATGGAATGCAGACAAAAGACTATATGCCCAATTATTAGCTTATAAAAGAGCTGTGTATTATTATTTGCAGAAATTCAAACTGTTAAACTCAAACTACTGTATCTCTGTTTTTGAAATAACTGCACCAATTGACTTGAAAGTTGATGAAAATATGAAATGTGAAAAATGTTTTTATTGTGATATCATCATTTTTGGTCTTGCACATCACTGTTTCACATCCCAAGCTGGTCATCACATCACATGCACAACTAAACCATAATCTAGATCACCTATGTAAATTAAGAAGAGCAGTGGTCCTAGAACACATCTCTGTAGTATCCCAGTAATTACATCACCCCAATTTTGTATTCACCCTTTTGTTCTACTCCCTGCGTTTGACTTATTAACCAATTCTCAACCAAACACACACATTTCCCTTATTGGTTACAACTTGTAATTGGAGACTGAAGCTTTTTATGATGAAATTACTGTATACAAAGTGTTTTGGAAAACTGAGCTGTGTATCAAAAGCTCATGAGACTTGTCGCCGTTAGTCGTTAAAACAAAGTGTGCTGATAGTACTGTCTCTTGGCTTTGGAAGG
The DNA here is from genome assembly GCF_059453375.1 of Lepisosteus platostomus. Lineage (NCBI taxonomy): Eukaryota > Metazoa > Chordata > Actinopteri > Semionotiformes > Lepisosteidae > Lepisosteus > Lepisosteus platostomus. The sequence continues at coordinate 56,053,495 of NC_142618.1, forward strand.
TAGGGTGGGGTGAGAACCTGGGGGAATTACTGACTACATAACTGTTTAACAAATGCAATCCTTTCTGTTGGTTCTGTACAGTTAATGTTTTCAATTTTTTACAACGTCTCTAGGAGGAACAGAATAAATGTTTAAGCAAGTTTTGAGGTATATAAGCATGGATTTTGATATGTCATAAAAGTATAGTACTAGAATGAGTGGCTGGGAGATTGATGTTGTGTATACTGTAGGTTCAAGGCATGAAAGCCTTCTACCTCAAATTTCCACCTTGGTATAAACCTAACAAAACAGAATCGGTACATGCATATAATTAATTGAAACTGTGTGTTTTTGAGGCCAATTCAAAAACTTTAAAAATTTCAAAGTAAATCTGTAATTATTGGATTAATATCTAAATTAAATTTAATTTTTATTCTGCGTAATAACTGAAAGAAACATTAAATCAGGAAAAAATTATTCTAATTAAAAACATATATTATATAGTACAGCTTTGCTAGGGACAGCTAGCACAGATCAAGAACTCCAGTACTACATTTTTTATCATGAACTTAATTTAGTGTACCTCTCGCAAAGACTGCAGAGGACAAGCTTGGTATTATATACAGGAAGTGTTTAAGGAGATGGAGGCTGTCAAGTGCATTAATAATGCATCTAATGTCCATATCTTTTCTTTCTTTTTGAGATTTAAGAGGGATTTTTAAACTTCATTTCTGGGACATAAAGATGCATGCATGCTTTTGAATTGAACAGACTTTATTTAGAGACCACAAATAAAACCTCAATTTCTGGTCATTTGTCAGAAAAAACACTTACTTGAGAATATACATTGCTCAGAGTTCATATTAATAAAAGGAAGTGTGAGATTTTAAAAAATACACATTTAGGTGATAAAAGTTCATTATATACAATAGTACAATACAGTATGAGTTGTAGATCAGTTCTATGTTTGTAAAATGAAGATTTGTAATAATTGTATTTTCATATAAAACTGCAAGCTATTTGTAGTTATAAACCAATAATTAAATAATGACAGAATGTTAACGTGCATACAACTTAAATTATGTTACAATATTTATGCTGGCCCTGCAAAACTTGAACATATAAGCTGTAACACTATAAATATGAGTAAATAGTAATTTGACACCAAAGAAAATGCCGCATGATGAAATGTATTGCAATGTCAAAACTTTTTTGTTTTCTATTTACATAGTCCCTACACTGCTTTGCAGTTAATGAGGCAAGCAATATTTGTAATTGAATGACAGCAGTGTTCTCCAGAAGAAATCATGAGTTTTAACACTGCTGTTGTAATAAGATCTGAAATATTACATTCTGCCTTAAAATTATCTTTAAAGAGGAATTTAAAGATAAGAATGACAAGATAGAATGGTACAAGAATTTTATGAGACTAGTGAATTTACTCAGGTTTGTATTTATTTAAATTATTATTTTTTTAAATAAAGACACTGAAATAATAAAAAAGAAAGGAAAGTAAAGGCCACAGTTATCTTTGATTTATCGCTTATGTCAAAGTCTATATATATATGTTTTCTGGCTTTCAAATGTGTTTAGATTTGCACTATTGATAATTTATAATCCTTCCCTCCCTCTGGTAAATCATATTTATTATGATACAACTCCAAAAGTTTATGTTTTAAATTCAATTTATAGTTTCATAGGTTCACTTTCTATGCAAAAAAAAAGCTTTGCTATCAAACAGCACGGGTCTGCTACTTGGAAATGCATAACTAGAGGATCCATAAACTTGCATAAACTGCTACTGGCTTGGTTGCAAAAATGTCATTCTACCTCAGTATTCCTACGCTGTTAAGCACTTCACTGTGGACTGCATAATCGTATATACAGTACTCCATACATGCTTTATCAAGGTACTGAACAGGCTCACACCTGTTTAGCTTCAGTGGATTGTCAGTTGTGAGTCGCAAGATGATACGACTGCTGGCTATATATACACAGTATATTATATACCACATATTGATATCACAATTTCTTCTGAAATATAAAACAACTGAAAAGATACAAAATAGAAAAAAAGCCTGTCAGCTTCTGAAGAGACATTTGCTAGAATCCATTTTGAAATTTAAGCTATTTAAAAGACCTTACAATTTTAAAATTAACTATATTTGTCCTTCACCACTGTATTATTACTGTCATTAGTTATGTGTGTGTATATACTGTATACTGTATATATTAATTTATTTTTCTAACCTCTTTATCTAATTCAGGGTTGCAGGAGACCTGGATGAACACTGGATGAACTACTCTCACCTTAACAGACACGAGAATACACAAATCCGACCACGCCTCCATTCTGCTACTTCCCGTTTACAAGTTGAGGCTTAAACAGGAGAGACCAGCGTTAAGAACCATTCAACGTTGGTTGGATGAATCGGATTTTATACTAAATCACTGTTTTGCTAACACTGACTGGCAGATCTTCCGCCAAGCTGCCGAAAATAATATCAATCTGTATACGGACTATGTTAGTGGCTACATCAGTAAATGCATTGAAGACGTGGTTCCCAGGATTACTGTTCGGACATATCCAAATCAGAAACAGTGGGTAAATGGCGAGATGTGCGCCAAACTGAAAGCAAGGACAGCTGCTTTTAATTCTGGCGATATGGATAAATACAAAAAATCCAGATACGACCTCAGGAAAGCTATCAAAATAGCTAAATACAACTACAGAGTAAAATTAGAGTCATATTATCATGGCTGCAACACACGGACCATGTGGAGTGGTATACGCACCGTTACAGACTACAAAGCGCAACCCAGCTATGTTGCACAACAGTCTGCCTCTCTTCCCGATGAGCTAAATTAATTCTATGCTCGGTTTGAGGTCAGTGACGCAGATCCAGTCAGGAAGATTCCAGAAATCCAAGATGGGAACCCACTGATCATATCCAGAGCGGATGTGTGTAAAGTTTTTAAAAAGACCAATCCACGCAAGGCTACTGACCCTGATGCCATCCCTGGCCGCGTTCTGAAGGCATGTGCATTCAATCTCTCCCTAGCTCAGTCTATAGTTCCTTCCTGCTTTAAGAAAACCACCATTGTCCCCGTTCCTAAGAAACCCAGAGTCGGCTTCCTAAATGACTACCGCCCTGTTGCACTCACAACAGTTATCATGAAGTGCTTCGAGCAGCTGTTCAAAGCATACATCCCCTCCTCACTGCCTGACACCCTAGACCCACTGCAATTTGCGTATCGCCAGAACAGGTCAACAGAAGATGCTATTGCCACTGCCCTCCATACTGCCCTCTCACACCTGGAAAAGAAAGGAACATATGTGAGAATGCTGTTTATTGATTACAGCTCAGCATTCAATACCATAGTGCCCTCAAAGCTTGTCATCAAGCTCCAGGACCTGGGACTGAACACCTCCGTCTGTAACTGGATCCTTGACAGAACATTCGCGGTGGTGAGGGTGGGCACCAACATATCCTCTACCCTGACTCTAAACACTGGATCCCCCCAAGGCTGTGTGCTTAGCCCTGTCCTCTGCTCCTTATTTACTCATGATTGTGTCGCCAGGCATAACTCAAACTCCATCATTAAGTTTGCGGATGATACAACAGTCATCGGCCTGATCACAGATGGTGAAGAGTCTGCGTACAGGGAGGAGGTTGAAACCCTGGCAGCATGGTGCCAGGAGAACAACCTCTCTCTGAACATCAGTAAGACTAAGGAGATGATTGTGGACTATAGAAAACACCAGGGAGGAGATCATACACCTATCTACATCAGACTGCATTGGAGAGGGTCAGCAGTTTTAAGTTCCTGGGAGTTAACATCTCAGAGGACTTAACCTGGATGCACCACACCAACACCGTGGTCAAAACAGCATGGCAGCGCCTATTCTTTCTCCGTAGGCTAAAGAGGTTTGGCATGCAATCACATATCCAGGCCAACTTCTACAGGTGCACTATTGAGAGCATCCTGACTGGTTGCATCACCGCCTGGTATGGGAACTGCTCCGCCCGGGATTGCAAAGTACTGCAGAGGGTGGTGAAGTCAGTGCAGCTCATTACCGGCTGGGAGCTCCCAAACATCCAGGATATCTACTCAGCTAGATGTCTGAAGAAGACCAGGTCCATTCTCACGGACCCCAGTCATCCCAGTCACAGACTGTTTTCCCTCCTACCGTCCGGTAAACGGTACCGAAGCATTCAGTCCAAGTCCAACAGACTACGGAACAGCTTTTACCTCCAGTCAATAAGACTGCTAAATAGCCAACCTGCAGCTCCTTTAGCAAATCACATGTAATGGCTACATGGACACACAGTTTTCACTGTATTCAGCATAACCGCACTACTTGTATATACTGCATTCACCATGGACACATAGCAGCTCTACTCATATTGAGTTTTATTCAGTTTCTATTACATCTATTATTATGTAATTTTATTTTCATAACCTCAATTTTGTGATTTCTGTGATTCTTGTGATTTTTGTGAGCTCGCAGAAAAGACATCTCATTGCCAGGAACTAGTGCTGCACGCTGTATTGTTGTGCATTTGATAAATAAACTTTGATTTGATTTGATTTTAATTTGACCTGGAACCTATCCTGTCAAGTAACAGGTGCAAAACGGGTACACTGATTGTCAAATATATTATATATAAAATAGAATCAGGGGTTCCATAGAAATACATAAGATGTAGATTCATATTTTCAATTTTGAAATACATACCTTTTTCAAATTAAATGTCATCAAAGTGCTAGAGAACAAATTAAACTTAACAAAAAACATGTAAAATTGAAGGAAAGGACATACAGTACTGAAATCCATTGTAGTCTACTACTTCACAGCATAGAACAAACATGTTACAATATATTTGAGAGCTCCAACTATGAGCAATTAAAACCAAGCATGGTAATATTCACTAAAGGAATATCTGAGTGGAAAACTGTAAAACGTCCTAGAAGTTGATACCTGTTCTGAAGTTCTACAGTATGTGCCAATTAAGCTCTAACTTCTGCTATATATTCTTCTAACTCACCTGACAGCATGTCGATTTATTTAGATCTGGTTGTTACACTGTGAGCAAGTTTTCAGCAAATTGCCAGAAAGTCTGAATTCAATTCATTTGCTCAATCATTTGTTTCTGTTGGTGTTGTAGAGCCTTACAGTGAGCCCCTACATTAAACTCTCAGGGGATTTGTGGTGCAACAAAACATTGCTATTTTGTTGCTCTACTACAAAAGCCAGTCTGTATCAGTCTGGACATCATTGAATCCAGGCAACAATTTAACCTCAATCTAAAGGATGCTTTAAAAATATATACGGTACTGTAACTTATATAGAAGTAATCAGAAGTTTACCGTTGATAGCATGTATGTCAAGATATACATGAACACATAACATGAATCTGGTTCAGGTTATCAAAATGAAATGTATTGGATTCACTAGCCACTCTGCCTCTTTTCGAGTAAGCAGGGTATTAATTGCATCTAATCAATGCATTGTGTTCCATTGCAAATGTTTGTCTCCATAGTAAATGCATTTAAACCTATGATTATATTCTTGTTATTGTTATTATTAATCATAACAATAATGAATTATACAGTGAGAGGCATTAAAATGCAACAAATGTAAGAAACCAGTAGCCTTTGTTGTGTTTTCAATACCTTTAGGTATATTAATATATTAATCTGGGTATTGCCCCTGACCACTCTAAGAACCCTATAGATGCAGCTCTTGAATGCAATTTGAATTTAATTAAGATGGATTTTTAAGTAGCTGTAAAGAATTCCCTTGATTAGCTATAAAAATAAAGTACTTGTAAGTACATTTAAACCACTGACTTTTATAAGGAAGACAAAAGTACCGAAGCTAGTGATGTTGTCTGTCTCTAAGGTACTCTTTTATTATAATTTATAAGATGTAGCAAAAGTCAATTTTATAAAAAATTTAACATAACAATGTTTTTGTTTTGAGGTCTTAATTATGCCAGGTTTGTAAATATTTCATAGCAACCCCATCTTACAACTAACTTTAATGCAACTTAATATAATCATTAAGCTGACAAGCAAGATAAAATCCACAACTAAGGAACATATAGAATGTGTACTTATTGAAATGTTTGGTCATAGCACACTTGGTTTCAGGAACAACTGTCTGGCTATATAGATACGAAGGTCAGAACCCTAAAGAACGCAAATCACACAGGCCCATCGCACAAAATAATGCAGAATATAACGGACAAAATGATCATCCACTCATTCCTCGCCACTTTATCCAATATAGAGCCATGGGGGAACCTGTCCTGGCAAGCAGTGGGCACAAGGCAGGAAACATCCTGGATGGGATGCCAATCCATTGCAAGTTATCATAAACGACATAAAAATATATAATTAACTTTGAGCATAAAGTACAAACCCATAGAAGCAGTGTAACATTCAATAAAAATAGATACATTTAAATACACAAAGCATTTACAGATGTGTTTTGACTCACTTTATAATATAAATGCAGATTTGTAAAGTAAAGTTACTGTAAATAGAATCAAACTGAAGAAGAATTTAAATTTTATATTTTCTGGAGAGAAATAACTTTTAAGAGCCTCAGATCAAATCAACAATGTGACCCCCAACTAAGACAGAGTGTATGCGGATATATCTAGATTTATACAGCTTGGATTGCAGGATCACAGCCTCCCCATATGGACAAAGCCGACAGACCTCAAAAAAGAATTCGAAGTGGTCTCTTGCGCATACTAATTAAGTCAAAATGATTATATCCAGCCTCCAATCTTTATGTCAGATTGGATAAAACTCGGAGCGAAGAATGGTGGCATATTGTCTAGGGCCTGGGTAGGACATTTGTATCAAAGCACAAGCCAAATTTAGGTGTCAGAATTAGTGATGACTTTTGATCGGAAGATAGAAACCAGGATTGGAGGCATAAATCAAATGGTTCACTAAACTTGAATTTGGATCTATATGTGTATATGGCACTCATGCAAGTTAATAACGCTATTTAGATGATCCATAAAGTGAGCAGTTAGATTGGCAGCTGTGTAAAATATCTTAGTAGTTTCATATATCAAAGGGAAGATTAACATGACTTACAGTACCTCAAGATTATCTGAGTATAAAACACATGCATGTTAATAGAATATTAAAAATTTGTGTCTTCTGAGTTGCTCAACTGATAAAGGTGCAGTGCAGGTTGAGCTCTATGATAACAAGCTCAAGCCTGGGTCAGGTGTCCCCCTGACTGTAAATGGGATTCCTCAAGTGGCTGAGCACAATTGTTTTAGTACCACAGAGGACAAGGTGAGATTAGGAGATCAAGGTTACTTTGGCTCTCAGGGGCATAGCAATATTAGCTGGCTAATATTTTGCTGTGGAGTACAAAATGAGCAAACCAAATAAAATCTATACATTTAACTGCAGCAGAACGTATTACAGAGTTTGGGACTCACAATTTTCATTCTGTCAACAGACAAGTTTAGTACCATTTGTTAAATTTCCACGGGCAATACTGAGTGAGCATTGATTCAGTGCCACATGGAAAGCAAACAAAAATCAGGTAGCCCAGGGTGCCTCGGAAAATGGTAAGCTAAAAAAAATAAAGACAATTTAGTGGATTTTGTAGAAGACAATGGAGACATGAGAAAACTGTCAGATGGTATTACGGCTACAGTGAAGAGTCAAATGAAAGCAATGCTGAGGTCAGGGGCAATGACCAACAGTAGACTTTTTATAAGTCTAAGTCTTTTATATAACTTCACTTATTATCAGTCCTTACTAAAAAAAGGGGGCTATAGGTACTGCAGATTCCAGGCTACTGTACATGTAGATGTATTTACATTTGATTTATATTAATGCCATTAAATGTAAGTTTATTGTAAATTAAAAAACATTAAATTTGTCCCTACAAACATATAAAAAGAATACTAAACATTGAGGCTTAATCAAATTAGCACAGAAGAGGCAATAGGCACTAAAGAGATGCACTGCTTATCATATGTTTTATCTGAATAATCTGTCTACAAAAGAGATTATATTGATATGAAATTTCAGTTAGGAGTAAAGTGCCATGCACTGACACTGACCCTTTCTTCCAAAGTAGACATATAGAAAAACAGCTAAATCACACACATGCCTCCTGCTTAGGGAAGTACCTATGGTGGGACATGAGTGCCATGTGGCCTTCTCGGAAGTGGCTGAAGTCTCCACTCTGTGTAAGAGGAGAAAGAAGGGTTGGAATTCCAATACCGCAGACCACTCGACAGTTGCAAACAAGTAAGCACAGCAGGAGTATAACCCTGCCCCAGTGCGTAGAGTTCAGGAGAAATGACCTTATCTATGTGAGATTAAGTTCCTATAAGGGAAGTTGAACTGGAAAGTACCAGAAATAAAACTTATTCCATATGTCCAGCAGCTGAAATTACATGAGGGTCACAGCTCCACAGGCCTAGATGTGCTCCAGCTGTTGAGATGAATTACCTGAAGTTCAGCAGCTGTTTGCCAGGGCATGGCATTTGCAGAAACAGCTGGAAGACCAGCATGATGTTCTGCGTTCAGAAAATGCTACCCTTTGATACCAAGGTAGGAGAAAATGTTCAGTATCATTCATGGTAGGTTTTTATGTAATTGGATCCCCCTGACACTTTAAGGGCGGAATCCATCATTGTTTTGTGTCATCTGGAAGAAAGTTATAAAGCATACCAGTTGATTCTTTTCACATTCTATACTGTTAATCCACTAAGCTCAAACAGAAAAGAAATGTACAGTTACCTATTTCAATGTGTCCAAAATACACATTATCATTGATGGGTATCTTATGATAAATCTAGTACACTGTAAAATAAAAGTCTTATGCTATTAAAGCTTTCAAAGAGTCTTTTCTATTTCTTAATAGAAAGGAACGATTGAATCATTTCTAGATAGGTGATGCAATATTTTTGGATCCAATAGTTCAAGTATGTAGCTGCATCACAATGCGTAGGGTGCAAAGGAACAAGTAAAGTTTTATTCCATGCTGAAAAGAGGAGAAAGGAAACAACATTTCGGCTGTGGAGCCTTATTCGGGTGTGAGAAAGACAGGGAAGTCAGCAGAGATTATATAGCATAGGAGAACAAAAGCCGGGAGTGTAGAGGAGGCTGGAGCAGGAGGGAGGCAGAGTGGGCACTCAGGTGGTGCGAAGTCGAGAGAGGTGAAGAGAGGTGTGAAGTCGAAACCTGCAAATGAATATTGAAAATGAAGCCTCCTAAAATATGCAATGTTTAAGATTTCCAGTGCAATGAAAGACATCACATATGCACATAAGCATTTTATTAATGCATGAAGGCCACATACAGTAGCTTGTCATGGTATGTAAAAGCATAGTCACTTTATTTTATGTACTCTATTTAAAAATGGTTTTATTTATTTTTTCTCTAGGAACATTCATTTTGTTAAGTATTATGGCATGATTTACTTTTGAGTTTCTGTACCATCTTCTCTCAGGTGTTGCCTCAAATCTTTCTAAATAGCATCAGGGATTTTGCTAGGCAGCTCATATACTTACCATTTTGCAGTAAAAATGCAAATGCAATAAGGTCTTCCACACCTGAAGTACACTATCTATTAGAGATAAAAATGTTTAGAAAGACTGACCAGATTCCTATCCGTTTGTGGATCTTAAGTTCTTACATTTGTTTGTTTAGTTTGCAACACTGCTATTGTATGATAATCACTGTTCTTTTTTTTATTTTAACTACTTTAATTACTGTTGTGAATCACAATTTTCTATTATTCTATTAGCACTGCAAACATCTATGTGTGTTACAGATAATATAATAATCATTTAAATCCAGATAATTGTCAATAATTTGCAATGATTGGAATACCTTTTAGTTACTGTATGTAATTAGGTACTGTATGTATTATGTTTGTGTTTAATTTTATGTTATATTATACTTTGTTTTATTAAAATATTGAATATCAAAATATATAAGTTTAAATTTAACAGCTGAAAATCAGGGAAATTACTTTTCTCAGTAACAGCACACATACAGACATTCATTTTTATGAAAAGAGGGAGTCATTGACTGGAATGAAAACGTTTAAGACTGTTTTACTCAATAAATAATGAACAGTGTAGAAAAAAGGCAGGATTTAATAATAAATCCCAAACAGTATGACCGAAGTGCCCAAACTCAAATAGTTATTTCCTGCCTTCTCACTTACCTTCAAAATCATATTTGAAAAATCCTTGACCTACTCTAGCCTCTCAATCACCATACAGGTTCCACACCAACCAGAAAAGGATCCCAACGCACAATGACTCAGCCTTCAAAATCACAGCTCAGCCTGGGGAGTAGAATAGATGTGTGCAGTCAGAGAAAGTAAACCTCCACAAAATTGATTTTCTTCTTTCACTTTCTTTTTGATTCTGTTGCGTATTATATTGTGTGTGCAATTGCACCATTCTTTAAATGTATTGAAATAAAATGGTACTGTTATTATTTTTCTCCTAAAGCAATCACAATCTTTACAGTTTTAAAGATAGATAACCCTTCTGACTTGTGACTCTGTCTCCTGCTGAAATTTGATTCAGTGTCTTCTCTTATTTAGGAATACAGTTTCTTTCCCAGATTAAGGTTGACTAACCTAATACAATACATTACATCTTAGATTTATTTCACACACATTCAGAAAACAAAACACTAAAACCTTCCCATTAATATGTCTCATCTAAACTAATTTTGTCTTTTTTCAGCCACTTTACAATATTCAAGGCATTGCAAAGTCTCAAACGCCATCTCTGCAGGTGAAGTGAGTTCCTTTCTTGTGTGAGGAGAACTGGGATGCTGGTGGAGGGACATGGTAATTTTACCCCCAAGGACACTTTGAAAATTTTGGAAAACCCTTCTCTTTTCAAAGCAGAAGGAACAACTAAAGTACCCGCCATATTGACTCTTTGGAGGCAGGATCATCCTCACTTCTTCTTGGGTGTGTTGTAGTCCTAGCCACTGATCCAAGAGTGATATCAGAAAAGGAGAATGCTTGTCCAATTCATCCCATTCATTTGAATTTTTGACTGACAACAAACCACCATAAGGCTGCTTGTTCAGTGGGAACTGTGAATGGAAGTCCATATTGTCCAAGAACCGTCAGGTTGTTTTCTGATGATCCTGTGCATAGCCGTGAATTTTGCAGGATGCAGAGGAAAACAATCCAAAACGGTAATCCAGAAGTAAGGTCGATAGGAGAAGCTAGAGATCGGTTAACCAGAAAGAGCAGAGACAAACCGAGAAGACAACCCAAAAGATGAAATCCAAGAGATGAGATCGAAAAGGGAAAAGTTAAGTCCAAAAACCATGAAATCCAACAAGACAAAAACATGCACTAGAAAAATCTAAAGGAGTCCTTTCAATAGTGAAAATAGTTTGGTGTGTGAGGGAACTTTAAATAGAGAAGGGAGAGGGACGTGGTTGGATAATTGGTTCAGGAGTGAGAATCTGTGGAATCTGGTGCTTGTGAGAATGTGATGGGTTCAGTTAGGAAGGAGATTGTGAAACAGTGGGTGTTTGAAGTGCTCTACAGCATCAACTGCTGCCAGCAGTTCCTGTCTGCTGACATACAGTAGTAATTGTGCTTAGGTCTAGAAAAGATTTGGCTGTAAAAGGTGACCACTATTACTTCTTCACTAGAGTTCAGGGAAAGAAAGGTAAGCTTCCAACCCTCTGTCATTTGCATCAGTGTCAAGCAGGAAGATTGTGTGCAGTTCTACAACATTTAACTTTCCAATTACATGTAGCTATTTTGCATAAATATATTACTAGTTAGTTATGCTTGCTAGGATGTTCTTTCTATTCTCATTGCATGAAGAGATATAAACAACAATGATGTGTTTTTCATCTAGTGAACCAAGCTACACGATAGTTATTAGCTGCCAAATAAAAACAGGAATTTAGCTGCTAGAGCTCTTTAATATACAAAATATGTAACTGACATTGTCACCAGGTGGACCGATGTATTTTTTCAATTGTTTTTAACACACTAAACAGCTCAACAGGACTGCCAATTATACCCTCTTCTCTTCCCTACCTCCTTCCACCTTAAGACCTCTACATCCTGCTTGCTGTGATTTTTTTCTGGCCTTTTAACATTGGGGATTTAATTTTCAAGTACTCTGGGCTTAAATACACCATCAGAAGTGCCTTGGAGCTAGAATTATGACCATATATCTTCACACTGATCTGTCAGGATGCAGTTAGTACGCTTGGCTTCCAAACTAATCCTGCCCTCTGAGAAACTTTTCTTACCAAACTAATTACTTTGTGTTTAGGATCTTTGTGAAAACCAGAACAGCTCAGTTAAGCACAGAAAAGCAGGTTTAAGCATCATGTATGTTGTTACTGAAATGTCATCTGACCCAAACTATCACTAGTTATTCAATGAGTTCCATCATACACATGGTGTATTGTAATAACCTAACAGTAACCTGATAACTATAACCTGATAATAACCTGATCATTTACTTTATTGATGTCATTCACTAAATGGAGAAAGGAGAACTGTTTTAATGATAAATATTTCCCACGTTAGGCTTACAAAGATTGATTCTTAAACAATGTGTATGTTATGATAAATAATTAAATAAAAGAATATGAATATTAAACTTTCTCATCATGTTAATGTCGATCTAAAAGTAGTTAAATAGCTATATCTGGTTCCATTTACATTAGATACATGTTAACATCCAGCCCCAGGTTTAATTTATATACATATTTTGATAGTTCTTATAATATTTTCATTATTGCAGAATCAGACTAGTAGAAACTCAGATTCACTATCAAAACAAGATTTAGGTTCAGGATATGATTTTCTATATCCCAGTCATTTTCAGATGTGATACACATTGATTTGGCCCCTTAATGATGAATTATGATTATAATTCATCATAAAAATAGATTATGATGAAGAAAGTAATTTATTTAAGAATAGCACGTATCAGATTTAGAAAATGTTCTGTAAATTAAAAACACTGTTATGCTTCATTCATCCATTTTCTTACTGCTTCTTTCAATTCCAAGCCTATCCCGGCAAGCAATGGGCACAAGACAGGATACATCCTGAATGAGGCACCAGTCCATCACGTGGCAGACAACACAGAAATACAGGCACGCACACACTCACACCAGGACTAATTTTCCCAGAAGCAATTAAGTATGTTTTTAAACTGTGGGAGGAAACCAGAGCACCTAGAGGAAACCCATGTAAACACAGGGAGAACATACAAACTCCATGCAGATAATACTTGAGGTCCAGAATTAAACCCAGGGTCCCGGTGCTGCAAGACAGCAATGTTTACCACTGGGCCACCTTCCTGCCCAAAAATGCTGATATACTTTTACTGTGTAGTATTATATGCTTTACAAGAATTGACTACATGCATGGTTATTGTTGAGAAACCTTTTTTTAAATTACATGTGAATACTGTACATATATTTGATATTGATGTTTATATCAGCAGTTAAGAGCATTTGGCATGACTTGCTAGCTGAGGGAATGACAATCTAGCCTTGAGTTTGCTGCTAGGGGGTACTCAGGGAGTCAGAGGGGAAACGTGAAAGTTTCGCAAAGGGTAGACCTGGGTGCAAAACTTTATATATACTGTATAATATACCACATTTTTGCTTGCCCTGTTGCAGTCCGTATCTTTCATACAAATGATTACTTTAGAAACAATGGTAATTTTTTATTTATCCAATATCAAAATTACACGTTTTGAATATGATTTGAGTTAATTTAATGTAACCGAGTTCTGAAATGAATGTAATAAGTTTTATATTCTAAAAAAACATGATCAAATCATTAGCTGTAAAATGTTTGAGGACTCGTTACAACTACAAACAAAGTTCCAATTACTATATTTAAAGATTACTGCAATCCTTTACTGATTGGTAAAAGTGAGATATATAAAGTCTTTTTTTCCCAAGAGATTTCAACTGTTGCAGTTTTGCTGGATCTTCTCTATCCATCTGGGTTAGTTGAGGCAATTAAAAGTACCACCTGTTTTCTCTTTCCCTATGCTTCTACAATCTAGTAATTGGAAGATTCTTTGTCTCCATCAAGATCAACATTATACTGGCTATATATATATATATGTTTCTGTTTTTTTAATTCTACTTCTACAATAAGATTTAACTTAATATTTAATTTTATTGTTAATATTAAATATTAACAATAAATATTCAAAATGTAATGTCATGTCATTTGCCAGACCGCTTTATACCATGCAGTGTCGTTGGAAGCCGGAGCCTACCCAGCAAGCAATGAGCACAAGGCAGGGTACACCCTGGACGGGGCGTCAGTCCATCACAGGGCAAGTGCAAGCCAATCATACATGGGGACAATTTGGAGGCCACAGTAAAGGCTGAGGGGAGAAATGTGGCCTGGACATTGGGATAACTCCCTACTCTTTTTGAGAAATGCCTGGGGATCTTTAATGACCACTGAGAGTCGGGACCTCGGTTTAATGTCTCATCCAAAAGACGGTGCCCCCTACAGTATAGAGTCCCTGCCACTATACCGGGGCATTAAGACCCGCATTAAGACCCACATTAAGACCCACACAGACCACAGGGTGGGCACTCCCCGCTGGTCCCACTAACACCACTTCCAGCAGCAACCATAGCATCCCAGGAGGTCTCCCATCCTGACCAGGCTCAACCTTGCTTAGCTTCAGTGTGTTGCCAGCTGAGAGATACAGGGTGATATTAATTCAAAATATAACAAGTTATATTTATTAAATAGAGCGTAATCAAAGTGAAACCAGTTTTTTTGTGAATTTCTCTACAAATTAAACTGTTGTTCAACATTATATTAGTTAGTTCAGGTGGGTAGCTGCGTCAGCATGTGTAGGCTACAAAGGAACAAGTAATAGGTTTATTCCAGAGAAGAAAAAAAAAAGAAAACATGTTTCGGCCATGGATCCTTCTTCAGGTATGAGAAAGACAGGGCAGTAACCAAATGTTTCTGACTCAAATACCAGATACAGAATAATTTCAATCAAGCACCTACAGTAAGTAAAGCATCTCAATTCATTTTCATTAAAAATTACTTTAGTGCTTTTTTCTATTTATTTTCATCGACTAAGTGATGGTTTAATTTTTAATGATAAATAATTTTGTTGCACAAAGCAAGAACACCAACACATATTATAACAGACACATTTCTTGGAACACATTTGCATGGACATTTACATGCAA
Source organism: Lepisosteus platostomus (assembly GCF_059453375.1). Taxonomy (NCBI): domain Eukaryota; kingdom Metazoa; phylum Chordata; class Actinopteri; order Semionotiformes; family Lepisosteidae; genus Lepisosteus; species Lepisosteus platostomus. The sequence goes on from NC_142618.1 coordinate 56,068,735, forward strand.
AAAGAGTTTAAAGAGTTCTCCAATTTATCCATCCGCCGAAAGAAATCCACTAACTTCTGGCTTAGGTCATGGTAACTTGGAGCCTATCCTAGAAGCACCTTGAGCAAAATACAGCAAAAATCTGGAATGGACAAAACGTGCACATGTACACACTGGGACATTTTAGAGACACCAATTAACCTAGCCAGCATATCTTGTGGAGGTGGTGGAAATTCAGAGGAACCAGCAAAAACAGGGAGAACATACAAAATCTGGCTAACTGCCATGCTGCCATGCTGCCCTCTTTGAAGCTATTTGGATGCTTTCAGCTCAAAATGATTAAAATATCTTAGTGCTCTGAACAGCAAGAGGAAGCACAATTGGTGTCTAATGTACATCGGCGCACTAAAGCCACTTAATCTATTCAGGTTACTTGGATTAAAACACAGTAGCATTAAGAATCATCAAATCTCTGCTTAAAACTTAAGAGCCTGTGTATGTTTTATAAATATTGCTGGCCTCCTTTACTTTACATAAAAGTACAGTGCTTTAGAGAGTCTTAATTGTAAATATCTTATTCTTAGTTAATACAGACCCTGGCTCACAAATGTGTTACTGCACTAGGTTGCAATCATGGTTTTTTTTCAGTTAACCTAAGGATTTAGTTATAGTTTTAAAAAGACTATTTTGAAATAATTATGAAACAGTATATTCTATCACTCAGTTTATTGATTAAATTAATTATACAATATCTGTATTTATGGGTGAATAATGTTCTTGTGGGTTTTCCTCTGAATGCTCCCTTTTTTCCCTACAGTCCAAAGATGTGATGGTAGGTTAATTGGCTTCTCAGAAAATTTGCCCTGTGAGTGTGTCAGTGTTTGTGTCTGTGTGTGCCCTGCAATGGTCCGATATCCTTTCAAGAATGGATCCCTCTAATACCTGTTGCTCCCAATGACCCTGAAATGTATGAAGCGATTAGGATATGGATGATGTATTCTAATGGTATAACCAGCAATACAGTTCTGATTATTAATTTTGAAGTATAAGCATTTTTTCTAACCACTAGAAGGAAATTATGGCAGTTAATGTAACATTAAACCAAATCACACAGTTGCTTTGATCTAAAGTAATTCATTTTTTCTTCAAAAGAGTTAACCAAAACTTTTCAAACAGCAACGTGTCTACTCAGCTTTTAAAACATGAACTATCTGTGCATAAACAATATCTTATGAGACTTGAAATATGGAATACTCACCTTTATTTAATGATATTTCACATCACACCAAAAATAAATGTCTAGATGTGATGTTTCTAGGAAAAGAAGAATTGGTTTGTTTAAAATTGTTTAGAACATTGGAATGTATATATTAGAATATCAAATGTTTGATAGTTTTTGTTTGCAGAATTGCAATTGAATGGCATCTGTTCTAGTAACAGACTGATTTTCCATACGTTTTGTGAAATTTATAGTACCTGTATCAATAATTTAATGTAAAACAATATATACTGATGGAAAAAAGAAACGCAATGTCACGCCCTCAACATCTTGAGGGTGCTCTTTCTCTGTCCTGTTACTAGTTTCCCTGTGCTTTTCTTGTCCTTCCAGTGTGTCTTTGTGTGGGGCTATATATTTCCACGTCTCCCCTTACTCCTGGCCCAGCATTGAGGGTACAGATGTCTTGAGACCAGCCTAGTACCAGGTCGCCCCACGTCCGTGGCCTGAGGTTTCTACCCCGACATCGTCTAACCCCCTGAGCCCAGGCTAACCTCCGTGTTGCCCATTTTGCCGCTACACATAGGCTCTCTTCTGCTCTCCTTGTCATTCAACGGCATGCCCTTCCGACATCCGTGACACGCAACACCTCCTCCTCCACACTCTGGCCCTCCCGTCTGCGTGGAACAGCCTGAAAGGTGACTCATTCATGAAGAGGACCTGATGCCACTGCTGACGAGTCAATTGCAGCCTCAGTCTGGCCAAATCCAGTCGGCTGTGATGTCTAGGAGGTGTGAGCAGAGGGCCTCTGACAGGTTGCCTTGCTCTAAGGCCAGCAGCATGGAGCCTCACTGTCCTGTCATTGATGCGGGCATTGTGTCTGCCGGCAGTTTCAGCAGCAGTACTGGTGGCAGATCTGAAACAATCTCTCAGATGGACCAGTCTGATGTGTTTGTCCTGCTCTGGTGTGGTCACTCGAAGGCGACCGGATATTGGACAGTCATCTATCCTGCCAGTTTGCATAAACCTTCTCTGCAGTCGGGATACAGTGGAGAGGTTTTCTCCATAGTGTCTGGCAACACTGGCACATGACATGCCTGCCTGCAGAATGGTGACATTCGAGGCATTATGGAATGCACAGAAAACAGTGACCTAAACTTTGAATTAAGGTATTTTTAAAGGTGTCCCGATCAGGCATTGTTTCACCTGGACCCCGTTGGGTAAAAGTGCACGTAACAAGCTTTTGTGTGATTGGCAAGTTGCAATGCCTCACTGCACAAGCTGTTTTGCTGGTCAGAGGGCTTAAAACAAATTGACACCTTTGTGTGAAAGTACATAAGCTATAACTATAGTATTCTCATTCCAGAAAATGTTGCTTTTTTTTTTCATCAGTATATATCTGTCAATGCCTTGGTTCCATTATGTGCCTCAGACAACTGATATATTTTGTCCAGAAGCAGTGACTGTATTGATTTAATTAATTTGAAAATGCTTTTGTTTTTTGTTTTTAATGAAACAGGCTGTTGTTTATGTGGAAGTGCTTGTTTTTGTATCCCTATAGCTCCACAAAGAAATGCAGAAAGCTTTGAACCTATGAAGCACAGAGAAAAATCCTGTACTCTGAATACCAAAACCAAAGAGGTTAATAGCCAATAATCTTGGGTCAATTGCAACTGCCAAAAGTAGGCTATTAATACTTGATGATCCTATACTCAGAAGACCATAATTCGGTAGCATTTAAGGCAACAAATGTATCCGTAATAGATTGTACAGTATGTGCTTATATGAATGAACTTGTTCTCAGTCACAATATGTAATTTAACTACCATGTTGCTCCCTCTAGAGGTACAAAAAATTGAAATAAATTAGTAATCAAATGTCCTAAAGGCTACAAATGTAATCACTAATAAGGGTAGAGACAGAAAAAATCAGTGACTCCCAAGTGGAGTCACTAAGGACATAGGACAGCTGTGTAAAACACTTAAAGCAGTGTCCAGTTAAGCGGCTGACTCTGTGCATTGACGGGGTATATCAGGGTATATCTTGGCTTCCCTGATCAAGTCACCTTTAAAAAGGCCTTAATTCAAAGCTTAGGTCACTGCAAGAAAAAGGCCACACTTAGTTTTCTATGCATTCCATAATGCCTCGAATGTCACCAAAAGCAAGGGAGAGGGCCATTAGTATGCTGAAGGCAGGCATGTCATGTGCCAGCATTGCCAGACACTATGGAGTAAGCCGCTCCACTGTATCCCGACTGCAGAGAAGGTTTCAGCAAACTGGCAGGACAGATGACTGTCCAAGATCCGGTCGCCCTCGAGTGACCACACACAGAGCAGGACAAACACATCAGACTGGTCCATCTGAGAGATTGTTTCAGATCTGCCACCCATACTGCTGCTGAAACTGCCGGCAGACACAATGCCAGCATCACTGACAGGACAGTGAGGCTCCATGCTGCTGGCCTTAGAGCAAGGCAACCTGTCAGAGGCCCTCTGCTCACACCTCCTAGACGTCACAGCCGAGGCTGCAATGCACTCGTCAGCAGTGGCATCAAGTCCTCTTCACAGATGAGTCACTCTTCAGCCTCTTCCATGCAGACGGGAGGGCCAGAGTATGGAGGAGGAGGTGTTGCATTTCTTTTTTCCATCAGTATATATATTTAAATTAGCCACAGTTAATCAGTCCTGGTCACAAAACTAATTTCCAGGCAACCTAGTAGGCTTCTTAGAAAAGGGCTTGGCCAATCCTGAAATATAACTGATGAATATACTCTGAAAAGAAATACCATTTTATACAAAAATAAATATATAGCTTGTTTTAGTATTTTTTTAAGCATTATAGTGTATGTGACTTTAAGGAATAATGGCACTGTGCTGCAGTAAAGCTTTCCTCTGTTTTGTTTCTGTGTGGCACTGCTTAATTCTCCTGTCTTTAACTCCCAACAGGCAAGAGCCCAAAAGCCAAAGAGGCCTGCCGTCATTACTAATAGACTGTATTTATAAGAAGGACACTTTCTTCTTAGTTTTTTTGCAGGCACATGAGCCTTTTCATTTTGAATTGTGTTTCATGAAGGACCCATAGTCATGGCTTGCTTAACTGAGACTGTTTTAAGCAGCTCTCCAGGGTCCTGATCTGTAGAAGCCTGTCTGCACTGTATCTGAAAGCCAGCTTCTCCCCTGGGTCTGGTTCTTCCTAACTTTCCAATGCATAGGAAGCACAGAACCTTGTGAATGTTTGTCTTCCAAAGATGGTTCAAAAGCAATGTTTTGTAAGACCATTTCTGGGAACATTACTGATTTTTCAGAACTGTAGATATATGATATTGTTCAGGAAATAGAAGCCAAATCAAAGGGAAAAAATGATCAAGCTACAACTTCACTTCCATGACAGATGTCTGTATACCATTATTTGATTGTTGATTTCATCATATATATTTTGTGCTTCTAAAATGCTATTGTGTAATTACAAGGACCTCTGGCTGTAATTACATTTTAATTCTGTTTTTAGCTAAAGCTTGCATAGTAACTATACTAGTTTCCAGTTAACTCATTTTAATAGAGTGCCAGACAACAGTTCATCAAAAGAATTAGAATGACAGAAAATTCTTGCAGATACAACCAATATGAATATTTCAAATTTTGTACTAATTTTGGTACCATGCTGTTTCTTATTGGTACTGTACAGTACATGATTTCTATCATTGACAATTAAATTTGATTATAATATACTTGATGGATTCTGGGAGGCGAATGTATACTCAGTTAACAAAAGACAAAGGAACACAATCATATTAATATTATCACAGTAGTCTTCCAAGTAATGTTTAATGTTTTTACAAGTTAATAATAAGCACTGAAAGTAACATGAACAACAACCACAAACATAACACCATTAATAATGATAAAACATAAGATAACTTTTATATCTTTTTAAAGAAAACCTGAAACATTGTTCATTGCTTAACAATAGGAAAGACAGAAGAATATAAACACAATGTTAAGCATTATTGTTACAACAAATATATGTTTTACCAGTTTCAAGTTAGGAGTATATTATGTAAAGGTGTAGAAAGTATCACAATATGTTTTATTTTTCATTGTGATTCTTATCAGATTCTGGAGTGTAAGTGTTTCTGTTTATTTTTTCTAATTCAGCACCATCTCTGGGACATCATATTACCATAAAGCAAATACTGTATAATTCTTTGTAGTAATTGATTCTTCCACCTGAGGGCAGTACTTTCTAATTTAAAATAAAAAAATACTATATTTGACACATTCTATATTAATTCAGTCAACTAGCTTATTGGGTGGACCAGTATGTCATATCAGTGGCTGTATTTATTATAGTGCTAAAGGATGACTTGTGTTCCCTAATTGTATATGCACTAGTTATATTGAATTAAAATTCACCTTTATTGTCTGTATAATGTACTTTGACTGATATAATTCCAAGAAATTCTAAGAAATGTATCTGTTACATACAAAGCAGAAAGCACAACAAATAAGAGTAAAGCATGTATTATGCAATTAGAATACTGTTTTTAAAGAACAAGGTAGTGTCAAACTAAGTTTAATAATTGGTTTAGCTTACACATTTGGTAAGAAAGGGATATTTTTCTTAAGACATCTCTTATGTCTAAGCAGAAGGAAAGAATAACTTGAGCAAAACTCCGCACAGATTAAATTCCAAGTACATTCTATATATTTATGTGGATATAGTTTTATTAAGGATGTGAGAAGTGTTGTGCAATCCTGTAATTTCAAACACCTGACAACACCCAGATTGGTATGATGAGAATGACTTCAAGATTCAAGACTTGTTCACTTGGAATAGAAACATTCATTGCACATGGCAAGATGACATTCTACAGACAAAGCAGAATCTCATATGAAGATTCAAGACATTAAAAACAAGTGGTGGTGAGACAAGGTCAAGAAGCTTCAGCTTAACACTGAAAAATACAACATGAAAAGCTTCTGTCAGGTTATATGACCATCTGTAGCCCAAACTCCCAGGCCCTTCTGATCATAAGAAAGCTCAACATACCTCAATGACTAAACACCCCATTACATGACTCCTTAAGCAAATCTTTTACTCCAACTTTCCAACTAAATTAAAACACTTGCTTATGAATTTTATTTCATTAAAAAAAATGGAGCAGTATTTGCAGAAAAGATCTAAGAACCTGAATTGGTATCATCGCCCTGCTCCCCTCCTTACTGATACACTGGCTCATGTGTTGTGAGCGTTCTGGTGCACTATGGCTACCGTCAAATGATCCAGGTGGGTGCTGCACATTGGTGGTGATAGAGAGGAAACCTCATTACCTGAAAAGCACTTCGATTATTAGAGTTTCCAGAAAAGAGATATCTAATTTATTATTAATTATTATTATCATCTGCCGTCAGGTTTTAGCTATTCACATTGCAAGTAATTTGCATCTCATTGTTTTCATTCCTTTGTATAGGCTTTTGAGTCCTTTTGGCAAAACGTTATGTCCCAGTCTGAAAAGATTGTACTTCTTTTTTGTTGTTCCCCACTTGAACTTCACCTGGTTGAAATTTAGGTGTCATGACAGCTAAACCTAAGCTTCTGCTACAACTTGTTATATGGCACCCACAGGTATCCTTTCCCATTTACCAGTTCAATTGGATATTAAACATTTAATTAATATATTTCCATCAGGTTCAAAGTACAAGCATATCTCACAAATCACTTTTTGTTACTGCACTCTTTGTTCACAGGGATATTTCACCAGTGCACAGATGAAACCAATCTGCAACCACGTTTCTGTTCTTAGTTTCTACATATTGAAAATAACTCATAGGTTTCAGCAATTTTCAGAATGGATGTATGTTTTCTTATGACCTTTATTGGTGGAAATGACATGACATTTAGGAATTTTGTACTGATGAAGCCCTAAGAACACACAATTTCTCTGGTTATTGTTACCATGACCATTTTTAGTTCACATGTCCAATAATTTAGCATGAGTAAACACTTCAGATCCCTTTTAAATGTGGCAAATTTGATACTTGTACTTTCTATGATATGAAGAATATGTGTGACTTTGGCATCTCCTGTTTCAAGCCAGTGGTGTGAGAAGCTGGAGCTGCAATACACTATACAAGCCAAGCTGATGTGGCACCATTTATGAATTATCCCATACAGTGCGTTACAATTATAATTAATATGATGTTTTTTTATCCACAGTGATTTTAGTTTATTTAAGTTTATTGTTAAGTCAACTACGCTTAATCATGTTCAAATCAAATATTGAGAATGTTTTGTATTACTTAACTTCTTCAAATCATAAACATGCAATCACTATCTATTACATCTATCTATTACAAATCTACAAATCTTTATTAACTACACAGCATTTACCTACAAAAAAGGATTACAAAGAAAAAAGGATTTTATTCTTTAACAGAACTAACATCAGAATGAGTTAAGGTGTGTTATATTACTGTTATACTTTAAAGAATACGCTCCTACTTGGTAATTTCTACATGGTTCATTTTATTCTTACTGCATGTCAATTCATGAATAAAAATTCATTCTTTCATACTCATCTATCTTTTGCTCTTTAGTTAGTTCTGACTCTTTTTTTCCTTTGAGAAGCTGATTCTTTTCTACATTTTCCCTGGTCTACATTTTCTTTGATGTTTTTTTGCTTGATCTTAAATATTAGTTCCTTCCTTTGGATCTGCACACTTCATTGTATTTGATTTATTGACAATTATTTGGCTGTCCTACTTCATTTCTTGCATCTTTTTAGAAACTCTTTGTCCGTCTTTTTTTGTCTGCAGATTCCTTACCATCAATTTTTTCCAGATCCTTTAAATGCTGCAGTTTAGATTGCGTGTTAACCATTACTGTCATATTTCTGCTGTGTTCTATTAACATATAATTATTGAAGTTTTAGATGTCAAGGCACTCAAAACATACATAATTACTGAGGTACAACATTTTCTTCCCCTTGCTCTTCATTTTTTGTAATTTCAAGATGGAGTAAATATGTAACATAATGATCAGATGAAGCCTTAAGATAGTTCTTAAGTTGGCACAAGTTGGCTAACTATTTGAAGCAAAATATGCACATTGAGCAGGACAATGTAATGTTATTTCTTGGCTCAACTTGAATATAGCTGACTATTCAGAAGCAAGACCACCAACATAACACAACTGGGATAATGGAGGGAGAGAATTTACATAACATGCAGTGTGTTCCTGTGCTATACAGTTATAAGTTAAATGCAAATAAAGATGACTTTAAAAAATAAAATTCTTGGCAGAACATCAAATATATTACTCATGTATCATGGGAGTGCATTTAATGTATGTACAGAAATGAAATTGAATTATGATTCTTCTATTATTACTTTGATGCTAAAATAGAAGTAGTGTAATGCTTGGGGTTCCTGGATCAGTGTGACTTTATTTTGTAATGGGTGAGAGATGATGTACTTAACATCAGTAAGAAAAATAATCATTGCAAATTCCGAATTCAATGAAATGAATAAAAACTGGTATAGTCATAAATGAAAAAAGAATCTATCTCTAACATCAAAATGACAATAGTTATTTCCTCTATTGGATTAAACCAACTATTTTTATTCCATCAATATTAATGAATACAATGTACAATATAGTTTTTTTAATATTAAAGTTGCACGTTTAAAGAAAAAAACATCACCAGAAAGTTTTGGCAGAACCAAAAGGCATGCACAATATATATATGTTAAACTGAGAAAATAGAATAATTGAGCAGTTTAACATTTAGAGTTACCTTATATTGGATGCATTGGATAGCTGCAGAATGAACATTACTTCTCTTCCAAATACAACTTTAGTATCCATATTGTTGGCAAGGGCTTCGGTATCAGAGTGTCCATTGTCAACAAATTGATTATTCTATTATGTAGAAATTGTTACAGCAGTAAACACTTTCAATATTTAAATTATTAAATCCTTTATGGCATTTCCTTGGAAATCAACAAACTAAGGTTCAAGGTAACTGGGCTGAAACTTTTTTATTGTGATGTATTAGCAAATTTTATGTACTATGTGAATTATTTGAAGTAATACATATTTCTCAAAAGTTCCTAAAACAAAAATGAAAAAAATAAGATTTTTTAGGTAGAAACATACAATGTTTTATACAAGTGCATTAAAATGACATTTTAACTGGTTAATCCTTATACATTATGTACTCAGTGTACTCTGTGTACCCAATGGACATTATGGACCCTATATACTCAAAGTAATAATAATTATTATAATAATTGCTTACACTTATATAGTGCCTTTCTGGGCACTCCACTCAAAACGTTTTACAGATAATGGGGACACCCCTCCACCACCACCAATGTGCAGCATCCACCTGGATGATGCGACGGCAGCCATTGTGCACCAGAACACTCACCACACATCAGCTATAATTGGGGAGGAGAACAGTGTAATGAAGCCAATTCATAGATGGGGATTATTAGGAGGCCAAGATGGGAAATTTGGCCAAGACGCCGCGGTAACACTCTTTTTGAGAAATTAAAAATCTTTCCCTGGGATTTTTAATTATCACAGAGAGTCAGGACCTGGGTTTTAAATCCGAAGGGCAAAGGATGCTAGGATACTAGGATGTCTCATCCGAAGGATAATGTACTTATCCGAAAGGGTATAAGTACCCCCTATATACCCTACTCAATGTACCCTATGTACTCAATATACCCTATGTACACTATTTACTCAACAAACCCTATGTATGTAATGTACTCTATGTACCACATGTATTCAAAGTACCCACTGTACCCTATGTACTCAATGTACCCTTTGTACTCAGTGTACTCAATGTATGTACATTGTATTGAATATATTGAACTCTTTGTACTCTTTGTACCCTATGTACCTTTTTACCCTATGTACCCTATGCACCTATTGTACCCTATATATTCAATGTACCCTATGTACTCAATGTACTGGTTGTACCCTATAAACTCAGTGTACCATATGTACTCAATGTCCCCTTTGTACCCCATGTACCCTATATCCCCTATGCACTCAATGCACCCTTTCTACCTTAGGTACTCAATGTACCTTTTATCCCTATATACCTTATGTACCCAATGTACTGTATCCTATGTACTCAATGTACTATACCATTTATTCCCTATGAACTCAATGTACTATGTGTGTCTTACTGTATGTGCTGGATATATCCTCTGAACTCAATAAAGGTATAGGTTGCCCTGTGTACCCTATGTACTCAGTGTATCCTACAGTATGTACCCTCTGGACCTTATGTACTGAATGTACTCAGTGTATCCTATGTACCCATTGTGCCCCATATTCCCAATGTACCCTATGTCCCCAATTTACCCTATGTATTCAGTGCACTCTGTGTACTCAATGTACATTGTTGAAATATAACGCTATACTATATACAGTATATTGAATATTCCTTAATACAGAAAAAAATCAAATTGAGTATCACAGACTTCCTGTGATTTTAAGGAGACATCTGCTCTATAAATGGGAAGGAATGTTCATACTATAATCTGAAACACAATGCATTGGACTCTCAGTGGGTGGATGTATTTGCTGTGATAATCACATAGCCAGTTCTTATTTACTCGAACTGTAAACAGAAATTCCCAAGATGCACATATTTCCTCCATCTGGTGAATTATCTTTCAGACTCATTTACTTTGGTTTTCATATGCTAACTAACAGCTGGCCCAAAGGTTTTTATATTTTATTTGTGTTCTTTAATAATGCATTCTTCTCTGCATGCAGCTACATAATTTGAACTTTTGGTTTAAAGGCATCCTTCCATTTATATTGTCCCCAATGAGCAATGTATTTCCCTCTGAGTGTTCATCACTTTATTGTAAAATGTAATTGCATTACTAAAGGCTATTTAGGAAAATGTTATCGAATTGTCTGCGTTTTGCTGTAATTTGTACTGCTTTACAAAAGTCTATTAAAATCTTAAATGTAAAACAAATAACAGAACCAATGTTAGAAAATTAAAGTGAAAAAGCAGTGAATGAATTTATTTTCCATATTGAAAGGATTCCAAGTGCTTTTCCTACAGTGGAATTAGCAGTAAAGAAACCTTATTAATTTAAGAGGTGATCTTGAGAATGTTTTTATATTTTATGTATTTAAAGCCATATTTTGGATAAGTATTTATAGCTGTTATAGTTCACTTTATTGTATTGATTATTGTGACTTAAAAACAATTCTGGTGAGATATGAATCCAACAGGTGAACTTATTTTGCTTTAAATCACTTAATTAGAAAAACCTTACTAATGCAAATTCTTTTAATTCAACCAAGATTTAAAAGACTTATAGTGGGTCTACACCTATTCAATAGCCAATAGCAAATCTATGGGAGCCAGATGCTACAAGACACTTTAGCTCAGGTAGAGCAAGGCATTGAAGACAAAATCTGTTGGAAGGTTCAAGGCCATCTTGCCTCATGTAGGGATTTTCCACATACCGTATATTAAATGTCTTATCGCTACACTTTTTTTATTGCTGTTCTTCTGATAACACAAAGATGTACATGTCATGCTGTCTTGTACATACTGGTAACCATACTATTTCACCAGGTGCAAAGCCTGTGTTTTCCGTTCTGGATCCAGACTGAGCATAGCCACTGCAGTATATGTCTTTTAAACTCACTTCTGTTTAAATAAAGAAAAAAGTTGTTCTACTAGCCACACTGAATGTAGCTCCTATCCAGTTATCCAGTCAGGTAAACACTCATCCGCTTAGCCTCATATCCTATGAAACTTAAATGAATACTTCCTAAAATAAGACCAGATACACCAAGCTGTCTAAAGAACTAAATATAATATAATAGAACTCCTACTAGAGGGAGCCATAAATAAATTTCAGAAGTTATCTTTACAGCTTAAATCAAGTTTGAATTGTTTGTTCAAAGGTGGGTTATTACGAGTAGCACTTCATTGTAAATATATTTTGTATTTTATTGTACTTAAGGCATTGTGTATTGAATAAATGTTTTAATTTTTAAGCCATAATAAAAGGAGCTGGAACCTTTTTTTAAACTTTCAACAAAATTGTTTTTTATGTAAATGGGATGAGAATGCCATGTTTAATTCACTTGCAGCAAGAGAAAATCTCATTTGTGTTACCAACCTGAAGAACCCTATTCCATAATCTGTATCAAGAGTGTTTTAATTCTGTACTAAATATGGTTAGAATATAAAATATGTTTAATTGATAAAATATTATATTTTAATTCATTGACTTGAATTGTATGTGTAAGCATGTCAGAATTCTGCTGCTCATTAATGAAAGGCTGATCTATTTAACATTATTAAATCATGATTTTATAATATGTACAGAGGATACATTTCACCCTAAAATGTTTTAAACTGATTACTTAAAGTGTGCTAAGACATTTTAAAAGAAAATCTATTTTTTATTCTGTGTTGCCCTTATACAGCAGGACATTGAGCACGTCAAAATTTTAGAAACTATTTACAGATTTTAGACTATTTCTGAATGCTTGTTTCATTACATTTCATTGTTGTGTTTTTAGCATACAATGTAAGAACACAAAGTTATTATCAATCAGCTATTTTATTTTAGTAACCTTTTCAATGCAAGACATATGTAACTACAAATCCACAGAGCCATACTCTGTGTCAGTTTTAATTTTGTTAATAGATGTCAAATTTGGTTTCCTTTCCTCATTATGCCAAGAGATTCTTTGAAGTATGTTCTCATTTAGCATGCCAACAACTCAAAAACAACTGCCACAGTATACTTGAACATGTGGGATTATTATAAGGACTGAAGTGGAAAAACTGTCTTCATAACATTTAACCCCAATGTGCCTTGTTTCACAACTGTAAGTACATTTAGAGAAATCCACAGTGAGTTTCATGTTTCATATTCAGATTTATTTGAACTTGACTATTTATTTGTAGTTGAAAAGTGCACTTATGCATGCACGTTTGTAAATTTAAGGTACTGTACATTTTATCAGGAAAGAAAGAAAAAAGCAACAGTTTAACTGAAAATTTATTCCACTGAGCAGTGTGTATTTTATTTATTCACTGGCATCATCCCAATGCAGCTACTCTTGCCTGAATTACCATAACTCATAAAAAGCAAAAAATAGCAATGGGATCTGTAGAAATTATGTTACATCAGTGCATTGACACACTTTCGTGGTAGTGAAAATATATTTCAGAACAACAAAGAATTCAAATTCTGTTGAGGAATTTGCTTCATCCCCTTGAGGCATTCTGTACATAGCCACAGTTAGACTAACATAATTAGAATTTTAAATAATCCTTATAATTGCTTATTTTACAATACAAGCAGTGCAGAGTTTTAGAAAAACTGCATTCCCAGATGAAGAACAGCAGCAATCTGAATAAAATGGAATGTGCCAATCAATCTTAAATTGATGGATAAATGGAGATCTGCAAATTGGTGAATCAAAATTATAGGATAATAATAGTTTTAATAACTTAAAAACTTCATAAGACAGGGAAGGTGACAAGTCGAACAGAACTTCTCCAAATGATAATAACTTAATAATAAAGTATAATAAATCAAGAATTTCGAAAATCTTGGGTTTTACATTTAGGTCAAATTGATATGACGATGAATTTAATAAAGCATGTTTTCACCTACAACTAGTCAGCCTTCTACTTTCATGAGCAAATACAAGTGTTTTATTATTATTTTATTATAGCAGTACTTTACAAGTGAAATGTAAGTACTTTAAAGTATTTAGGTTGTGTCTATATGTGTCACGGCCATAAGCAATTGAGAGATTTTTACATACCCAGTACACACCATTCAGTTAATATAAATTACCATGTACTTTTTTAACAGGACGTGGGCAAACTTTACAGGCTTTCTAACATAAAAAAATATATAAATAAATTGTGTCAATAGAAATATAGGAATTTTGAATGAAAAAGGGAGTGTATCTTTTAGAAAAGAGTGCAGCCCTCCAGTGCTGCAGTTGGAAACCCATGTGATAAATAATTTTAAGGGTAGTGTACAACAATATTTTTATTAATATTTTATTTCATTGTTTAGTAAAATTGTACTTGTGGACATGCCCTGAAAAAAGTGAAAGCTTTTGACAGAAGACTGAAATTTGTTGCTAATTCTATTTTTCACCTCTTTGTCATTGATTGTGCTGAGTTTTCTTTTGGGTTGGGGGAACACAAAGTGTATACTGTAGGATAAAGAGAATAAAAAAGTGGTCAATGAAAGACCTTGACTGTATTATTGAAGTAAAAAACTCAATTAAGAGTGTGATATACAGTAGAACCAAAAAGAACTGTAGTCTACCACATGTTTATTTGTCAGAGAACCAGCACTAGCTTACAGTAGAGCTGGTAAAGATCCAGACAGGAAAGACATAGGAGTTAGACCAGGCATATTGGAACCAAAATGTTTGATAGTTTATTAATCTCAAAGTTATTTTTATACAATTTACATTAAATTTTGCTTTTTACATAAAATACCCATACAAAATTTATTTGACTGACATCCTAGAACTGTTCTGTGTTCTAAATACTTTTTTATAAGTGATTAAATGTGAATTTTTAACCAGAGAATAAAATTTAATATACACAATTATGATTTGAATTGTAACATTTCAACTAATTATTACTACTTAATAAATCACTATGTCAAACATGAAAAGGCACAATAGACAACAGGCAATTTGGGCCACTCTGCTAATTTGGTAGTTTAGGAGATAACTGAATCTTAAAAATCACAAAGCCACTTCTATAAGAAGCACAGAGTTTGGGTCTCAGGTACCACCTTCAGTACCTGGGAAGCGTCTTCCAGGCACCCACATTTGTTATGTAAAAGAGTGATCCCTAGTCCTATTTATTTCCTAAATAAAACCCTTTAGTTTAAAATTGTGACTCCATGTCCCCTGTTCTCCATGTCTCCGTGTCCAGAACAGAGAATAATCTTTACAAATACTAAGATCCCTTCCTACAGGGAGTCCTGCAGCTCAGAATCATGCATGTGATATGAGTAGTGTATGTTCCCACTGCCTCCATGAATTGGTTCTTTAAAATACTGAAATTTGAAAACATTAATTTCCCAAATGTCAATTTCAGTAACTTGACAACATCCCAGTTTATGTTTGGAGAGCTGAAAGCCTCTCTTAATACCATCATTTCATTTTACAGTAAAATACCTACTGTAGGTGTTACTCTGACTGTTTAGGTTGAATTTTTAATTTAAACTAGAATTAATTAATTAATATCAATAAGAACTGCACCACAGGCCTCCATCATTTGCCTTTCTCAATGTATGTTTCAGAAATGATATGTCTTCTGATATTCTTCTTATTTAAATTATCTTGCCCATTTTGGCAATATGGATTCCTTTGAGGAGTGACTAGCTTATTGTTGAGCCACAGACATTTTATCTCATCTCAATCAGTGAACTGGTGGCATCCCTAATCACTTTCCTCTTTGCACAGAAGTTCAATTTGGAGACAGTTTGATCTAGGCGGTGTCTGTTGCCTTTTACTTCTTAATGATCAACTTATAAAGCTGAAAGAGCTATCACAGGTAACTGAAATGTTTCTATACTATTCTACTCATCTGTGCGTTTGTGCAGCATTAACACTGAGTTATTTTGAAAGTTCTTTTGTTTTTATTTTTGAGTTTTCATTTGAATTCATTCTGAGTGAGTGACCTTACTATGATACGATGAATCACTATTATTTCATACAGGCAAAGGCCGTTTAACGAATTGTGTGGCTCGTTAAAGGAATTTCATGCACTTAAATTTAATGGAGGTTAGCTGCAGCAAAGGACTTGAATACTTATGCAATTAACTTTCCTATTTTTAAAATTATCATGATATATTTACTTATTTATTTTTTATTTTTACTTTGATTTTATGTAATAGGTTGTGTATATAATAAATATAAATTATTTCAAAATGTCATGACTGCAAGCTTTTAAGCATCATACTGAAAAAAACGCAAGACTGAGCGTATACATTACCTTTACAAAACCCTGTGTTGTAAGCACTGTAAGAAAAAAATTATCTAAGAACAATCTGTGTAACTCATCCATATTTCTCCCAGTGACATTACTCAAATACTGGAGGAATACGTTAGCTTTATCTGCTCTTTCTTAAATTGAAACGTTCTCCATTTTTCAAGTCCATAAGCTTCCCTTGGTCTGAAAGGTAATTGTGGAAAAGAAAGCATGGTAAGCCAGGAAACAAAAATGTTGGGCAAAATATACATTCTTAGTTCATGAAGTCTTTTGTGGTGTGTGTTAAAAATTCACTTTACCTTTAAAGTACCTGAAAAGTACACTTTACCTGGTCTCAATGTCAGTGTTAAAGTTTGATAAGGCTATTTTCCTGTTACTTGACTCAACACATTCCTGGCAATTAGGTTGTCTATCAGCTTTCTTTAATTTTCAGATGAAGGAATAAGACTTATGACATCATTAGAAGCATTAAAATGACACCTAAAAATATTATTTAACACGTAAGGCATCTGTTAGTAATTGTATACAATATACTGTTAAAGCTAGATGGGAGTGGTGAACATATAGCAAACGTCAACATTTGCAGTTCTTGCGAGCTTCAAAGCAAGAAAGAAAATGAGGTGCTTGCAGAGTTGAGTGGATTCTGAGACACTTCATCAAAGAAATCATTAGGTTTACCTTGGTTAATTATGTTAATGGTAAATCATCAAGAGTCATCAACAGTTCAGGAACACATGATAAAAAGAGAAAGAGAGGATGGACAGAAAGCTCCAAGGAAAGAGAAGACAAAGTCAGGAGGTTCTCATTCTGATCAGTGTTTAAAAGCAGACACAAGTTAAGTAAACCTCGTGAACTTGACAATCTGTCGTTTGAGAAATCTCTGGTGTCTTTTATAAAGAATCTCTAGGTTCAAATGGTGTCTGCTGGTTATAAGAAAAGGGATATAAGGTTCCTGTTCACTTTTCCACCCAGATTTATGGAGATGTATCTGTATTCTCTATGTTTTTTTAAGCTTGGTATTTTTGGTAATTCACTATTTTTGTAACCCCTATTTATAACAATACCATTCAATTAAGCAATTGATGAATTACTAGAGTATGTTCTTAAAATTAAAGTAGATATTGTTTATCACATTTATGTCACCTTATTGATACTTTACAAATGTTTCATAAGTAAATGTTATTTGCAACCCTTAATCTGAAGTGTTTCTTTGATTTCTTACAAACCATTACAATCTGGCATGAAATATAATTTGAACATGTTTGTGATGCTGTTATTTTGCATAGCTCATTTCCATTTTGCCACAGCAAAGATTCATAACATCAATTACTGTATAACACACCTACAACTTTAATGACTACAATACTATTTCTAAGGTCAATTTAAACTGTGTACATGACTTACTGACTTAGTTTTGGTTTGATCGACAAAGCTTACCTCAGATTTCCTTTGTTGTATTACATTTAATTTATTTGGGGATTGTGTAGTTATCTATCTTCCTTTTACTCCATTAGAGTGCTGCTACTTAGTCAACTTCAGGCAACCTTTGTTATTCATCAGAAAAAAAATAGAGAAGCACATGTTGCTGTGCCACACTTTTCCCTTGGAGCTCATTTCACTTGAAGTTCGTGTTTCTTGTGTATCAACCATATGTACTCTTTTTTGTTCTGCTACATATTGTATTATTGTATTCAGTGTAGAATACATAGTTTGATATCAACAAAAATATAAATTTGCTTTTATACTGGAAATTCTGTCAAAAATGGTTTATTTCACATAAAAATCCTGATTACAGCATTAAGATAAATTCATTAAATTGTGATAATTACAGTATATTTTTAGTGATTTCTTTTCATCTTAAGTGAATCAAGAAGAAAGCATTTGTGTCTTGTTTCTACTCATTAACATTATATTCCACTGCTAGTATCTGGAAACATTTATATTCTAATAACTAATTAAGTGTTTCATTATTTTATTACTGCTGTCTCTCCTGACCTGATATAATTAATAAGAACTTTGTTTTGAACTTTTTCATTTGTTAATAACACTGAAAGATTTGTTCTTGTAGATTTTAATCCTGTCAGTAAATGTTTGATCAAACATAGTTTTCTAGTTCTTTTGCTTTATGAATGTTCAAAGCACAAGCTTGATCAATGTCCTAGGGACCCTCACACAGATGGAAACACAAAACTGAATTCTTCAGTTTTAGGCGGATTTGCTGCAGAGATCACAAAAGAACTGACAGATTTCTTTATTTTGTGTGATACTTTTCATGTTTAAGTACAGAAATATCCATTTATTATTTCATGTTTAAAATCTTAACATTTGTTATTTTTAATCTAACATCTACATTTTCCCTTTTCTACAGCACAGCACTCAAACAACACAATGGTAATAGTGGATATAATTAAGAACACACGTTTTATACAATAAATAGTTTTACAAACAAGCTGAAAATTTCAGTCCTTTATTATATTGCTTGATTTTTAATTATTAACATTTTCCAATACTTCCAATACAAAATCAGTAGTAAAAGCATGAAGATGTGGCATTTTTTTCTGAAAGTAGGCAAACAACTTAGTTGAGCATTTCAAACAAAAAGACCTGACCAAATCTATATATAAACAACGTAAAATTTTTAAATGCACTACATACTGTATATGACTGGAAAAATAGAATGTCCAAAACTCACATTATTTATAGTGTGAGGTATCAATACTGATTTTTTATATCTTTAATCTTTAATCTTTAACTCAAAACAAAATTTACATTTGAAGCTCTTCTTTAATGAAGATACATGGGTAAGTAGATATATTTGGAATTTTTAGTGTTTTGTTTAACCCAAGAATTTTTGAGTTGTGAATTTCCAGAAAATAATGAAAAAAATGAATTGGGTGTTAGCATTTAAAGTGTGACATTGCAGTTGGTGATTGGTCAGGATGTTATCAGGTAGCGTATATTCTTGGTATGCTCCCTGCAGGTGCACCATTGGTAGATCATCTGTGGGTGATGAACAGTGATCTTGGACTTTGCCTTGGGGAGAAACAGACTACCAACTCGGTTCAAGCAGCCCTCAAAATGTCTTCCTTGAGTCTTTTATGGGTAGTTTGATGTAAGAAATAGTTTCTATTTAGAAGTTAATTTGAAGGACACAAGAAGGATCCCTATGATTTATGAGAAGGAGGTTACACAGATACTAGTCCTGAAGAAATATATTGTACAAAAATAGTATTGTCCACTCTCCTGTTACCTTGTCCACAATCTGCTCACAATGCAACAAGACAAGATCATCTTTTCAGCAGTATGTTGCAACATTTTTCAACATGACAGCCATGACCACTTCAAAGAGCACAAAACTGACCAAAATCCACCAGAAAAAGAAAACTTACAGTAATAATTTTCTCTACCATTAAACTCACTGTCACATAAATTTCACAAACTGACCACAAAAAAAATACCACAGGCTACTGTATATATAGGGATTTTTTCACGTGACTGAGTTCAGAAACTCCATGGCAGATTTAATTTGCTTCACAAATCTATTGTTTTAATAAATTTGCAATGTCCAATGACATAATCAATATATACAACAAGTTACAGTAGCTCAAATTTGATATACTATGTCTGTCGGCCTGATTTGATTTTTTTAACTCCTCTGTTTTTAACACTACATGAGTTATAAATGGTTCATTACATTTTTTAAAGTTCAGTAACATGTCTTTGTCCTTTCTTAAAATTCAGAATTGCCAGCACATTAAATTTAATGGATTTCTGGCCTAAAATGCTATTCTAATTTGCCTGGCAATCAACCATTCTGACAGTAAATAAAGACTCCACATCCCTTGAGGATTAAAATCATGGCTCTGTAATGCTTAGGACTATGTCCAGAAAACTTTCCTATTTAAATGCATGTCTATTCTTTATGTCAAATGTGCAGTAATTGAATGACTAATTACTTAATTTATTACAAATTCAAAAGGGTTACGAAATTGAAAATTAATCAATTTAACATTATCTAGGAGGCTAAAGCTTAAACACCTGGTTTAAATTTACATTTTTAAACAATGTTTATGAAACTGCATTGCTCAATTATGTCCTTTAAATTATCACTCTTAAACGTATATTTCACAAAACAACAGACCAAATATTTGTGTTTTTGTCTGTAGAACAAGTTGTCCCTCAATTGTATGTGCACTGTTTTCTGTAATTTAAATATATTATATTTTGAGGGGCAAGATGATAGTGCAACAGTTAGAACAGTCACTTCACTGCACTAGAGTCCACAGTTCAGTCTCAGTCTCCTCTGTCAAGTTTTCGTGTTTCTTTTCCATCCTTACATGTGTTTTCTCTGGGTTCTCAGGTTTCCTTAGAGGTTTTAAAAACGTGATGGCCTGGTGCTTGTATGTGTACCTCCTGCAAATTTTATCTCTCTCACATTTATTAGGATCTAAGCAAACTACTTTAGCAATTAGTAAATCTTGCAAACAAATACATAAACTTCCATCAGACTCAGTATTGGACAGCATAAAAACAGAAGGAATATATTACATCAAAATAATATTCAGCATTTTTTAAGAAATAAACTTAAGCATTTTCTATCATTTGTATCCTCTGCCCACAACCACTTCACCTCTAAAAATAATTCCTAAGAAAGGCCAAAAGGGTTTCATGTATAATAGGCTACCTCATCCTACAAATGAGGATTTGAAGTGCAATTGTTCTTATTTTTTGTGATAAATGGGATCTGTGGTAAGAATCCTCTTGTGGTAATATAATAATAGTTCATTGAGGACTTCAAGTTTTCTCATTGAGGTACCTAATCTAGACAGCCTCATATTGTTTTAATACAATTTATGCAATCTATTATGCATGTAACTGGGCTACAGAATTTATTTTAAGGTAAATGGAACAAGATGCAAAATGTACAGATTTCTATACTTTAAAGTAAACTGCATAGGTGTTTTTTCATCAATTTCAGAAACTCATGTTTTACAAAATAAAGATTATTGAGGCAATTTTAAATATATGCTCTCAACATTTTCAGTCAGGGATCACATGTGGTTCATGTCATAGAGCATTGACTTACTCTGTTACATTACAACATTTGACTTTGCCCTTGAAGGCACCTTTTCTTCAAAATAGCTCACCATTATGTTAATAACTACAGACAATATGTTATAGTGGCCAAATGACAGTAAATGTTACTGCAGAAAAGCACTATAAACAATTTTATCTAAGAAAATTAATGAAACACTTATCTGAGCCAAACTATTCACATACCATATACAAAATCTTATGCCAACATGCAGTGGCATAGAATTACAAAACATGTGACAGGAGTCAGGTGGATCCAGCAGCCATATCACCCTGCAACTCACAACTGGCAACCCACTGAAGCTAAGCAGGTGTGAGCCTGGTCAGTACCTCGAAAAGAGTAGGGGTGTAACCCCGGTGTCCTGGCCAAATTTCCAATTGGCCCTTACTAATCATGGCCTCCTAATAATCCCCCTCTATGAATTGGCTACATTACTCTGCTCTCCTCCCCACTGATAGCTGATGTGTGGTGAGCGTTCTGGCGCACTATGGCTGCCGTCGCATCATCCAGGTGGATGCTGCACATTGGTGGTGGTGGAGGGGAGTCCCCATTACCTGTAAAGCGCTTTGAGTGGAGTGTCCAGAAAAGCGCTATATAAGTGTAAGCAATTATTATTATTATTATTATTATCCTATGCAGAACAAATAGTGACAAGACGAGTTTTCACCAAGTTGAGGCACCTTACATGAAATCCAAGAGGATTGTCGAGAGAGGATGCCAAGATCACAAACCTTAGATTTCTCAACCAAGGAGTTCGCAGCTCACTAGGCAGGAGCTCTTTCTAATGTACTAACCCAAATACTGAGCAGACAGAGGGGTTATTGGTACGCTTAAATACTGGCTAGGTGAAGGCGTGGTGGTAAAGGGAGCAGGTGAGTGGTTAGGTAGTTAACCTGGATGTGCGCTTTCTTAAGGGAGCCGGAGTGGAATTACAGGAAACCGTGACATTACCCCCCCCCCTTGAGGGGCGGCTCCAAACGCCCTTGAAGGACGGTTTGGAAACTGGCGGTGGAAGTCCTGAATGACAGAGTGGTCCAAGATGTCTCTTAACGGCACCCAGGAAGGTATTGAAGCTTGCCGCGATGCCAGCGGGAATCCAGATTGTGTTGACAGAGTAAGCCGGAAGACCTTCTACAAGATGGGGTGGAAGTGGTCAAGGTTGACAATGGGGTTCTGTGATATGGTTTAAGGAGGCTGATGTGAAAAGTAGAATGAATCCTGAGTGTATGTGGAAGAGCTAGGCTGTTACGTCCCAGTGTGTGGTCTGTGTGTGTTTTTTTATATGTTCCACACTACTGACCCTTGATTGTTCTCCCTTCCCCATTGGCCCACCATTACACCACTGTTCCATATGACATCATGATCAATTAGCTTCTCATCCAATCAGAGTGCATCTTATTCAGCATATACAGATGCAGCCATTTAAAGTATGCTGACCAGGGCAATATTAATATTAATACTATTAATAATATCTTCGTTAAAGACTTTGATGGCGACAGCTCAAACATGAGAGGTTGAGCTTTATTAGCTCCACCTTGCGGAAATTCAGGATACTATTATTTTACTTGAGGTACTATATGAGAATTTACGGTAACTAGCGGTAGACTGCGTAAAACACACCACAAAATAATGCGGTATCGCCTGCTCGTTTTGAATGGCTGCATCTGTAACATGGAGGTTTTCTGAAGGAGGAGGCCTTTCGTTTGACTTCGGTCCCGTTTGATTTTGCTTTGCTTCATTTCGGTTAGCGCTTTGGTTAGCGCTTCGTTTCGCTTTTGCTTCGGCTTTGTTGGTTTGTTGTTTTGTTGGTTTCTGTTAGTTTCTTTGTACTTCCGTTCGTTTGTGTGTTTATCCTTGTTTTGCCATTACCTTGCCCTAACATGTTACATGTTCAACCTTTATGTTCTTTTGTACCCTGTTCCTGTTGATTACTCTCGTTTTCTCTGATTTGTATTCCTAGTTCACTTGTATTTTTGTGTGAACTTTTGTGTATAAGGTTAGTTTAGGTTGTTGAGTACATTCTACACACTTAGTTGATTTTGTATTAGTAACACTAGTTTAGTACGGGTGAGTGCCGTTTGTGATGTACCCACCAGAACCCACCTGCTACCAAAAGAACTATCCTAAATGTTACCCCCCTGTACCCCTAGACACTTGAGGTTGTAACATAGGTGATAAGTTATGGGGGTGACTTGGGAAAGAACACGGAAGGGTCCTATGTAGTGTGGACCCAATTTTCGGGAAGGTTGTCTGAGGAGTAAATTGAGAGTAGAGAGCCACACAAATTGTCCATGAGGAAACCGGGGTCTGGCTCTGCGATGTCTCTCAGCAAATCTTTCCCGAAAGTCAGCAGAACGTTGAAGTGCAGCTTTAGTCTTTAACCAGAGGTTCTTGAGGCGGGTGGAATATTCCTGCACAGATGGTACCTGAGAGACCGTAGGGAAGTTGGAGATGAGAGTGGGCTGATATCCCAGAGCACATTCAAAGGCTGACATTCCAGTAGCAGATGTCGTAAGGGTATTATGGGCCTACTTAGCCCAGGGCAGAAGTGAGGCCCAATTATCCTGCGTAGAAGAAACGAATGCTCGGAGGAAGGTCTGAAGATCTTGATTTACTCGTTCTGCCTGCACATTAGCCTGTGGGTGATAAGGAGAGGTGAGTGAAACAGATGCTCCCAAAGATTGACAGAAAGCTTTCCAAAACAGGGAAAAAAATTGAGGACCACAATCAGAAATGAAGTCCTTCAGAATGCCATGTAAACGAAAACCAGGAGCAGAAGGCAAAGATGGTAAGGCAATGAAGTGGGCGGACTTGGAAAATCTATCCATAATGACTAAGATCGTGGTATTTCCCTGGATCTGGGGGAGGTCCGTAGTGAAATCAGCTGAGATATGTGACCAGGGACGTTCTTGAATATGCAGAGGTGGTAGGAGGCCAGCCACGTGCAAACAGGGTGATTTAATTCTGGTGCAGACTGTACAGGCTCTGATGTAATCAGCGACATCTTTTAGAGTTGGCCACCAAAAATCCCTAGCGATGAATTCGGTGGTACGGCAAATACCGTGGTGTCCAGGAAACTAGGAGTCATGACCCCAATGGAATAACGGAATTGACAACAAAATGTTTTTTTCGGATGGACACTGAAGGGGTACTTTGTGGACAGTCAGAGCTCGTCTGACTTCTTCCTCTATATTCCAACGAATGAGGGCTATGAATTTTTCAGAAGGAAGAACTGGTTAAGGATCTTGTTCAAATGCCTGGGGGTCATGGAGATGAGACAGCACATTTGCCTTGGTGTTCTTTGAACCAGGGATGTAAGTAATGTAGAAACAAAAATGGGAGAAAAAAGTGACCAATGAGCCTGTCGAGGGGTTCGGTGTTATGCTGACTGCAAATAGGCTAAGTTCTTATGATCAGTGTATATGATGAAAGGATGTTGAGCTCCCTCAAGCCAAAGCCTTCACTCTTTGAGGGCCAGTTTAATTGCCAATAATTTGCGGTCTCCTACAGTATGGTTGATCTCGGCCGATGTCAATTTCCTAGAAAAATAAGCACAGGGATGAAGTATTTCTTTCTGAATGTGCCGCTCTGAAAGGACCACCCCTACACCATAAGCAGAGGTGTTGACTTCCACTACAAAGGGCTGAGTGAGGTCAGGATGTCGAAGAAGAGGAGCTGTCATGAAGAGGTGCTTGAGGTGTGTAAAGGCAGCCTCCGCCTGATGGTTCCATTTCCCTTGTTGCAGGCCTTTGCGCATGAGTATCGTGATGGGAGCTGACAAAGAACTGAAGTCATGGATGAATCTCCTGTAAAAGTTCGCAAAACCAAAAAAGCATTGGATTTGTTTTAGGTTCCTAGGCGAATGCAAGTCACGAATAGCCACTACTTTTTCAGAATCCATTTCCACCCCATGCAGAGAAATAACGTAGCCGAGGAAATTGACTTTTGGGATAAGAAAAATATATTTTTCTAGTTTGGCATTTAAATTGTTGTGAAGTAACCCTGAAATGACTTCCCTGACATGACGTATATGGTCTTGAATATGAGTATGTCATCGAGATAAACTAACAAGAACATCTGAATGATGTCTCTGAAAATGTCATCTATTTATTCTTCCACATATTCTTTGATCTTTAGCTTACTCCTGGTAATCACAAATGGGAAATTGTATTATGTTGGCTTATGTCTTGTTATATGTTGACATACTGTATATTGGTAAACTATATTACTGAAATAATAGTTAAATGGGCACAGGGGTTAATAATCAACCTCACCTGTACACTCTACACTCTGTGTGAAAGATTCATAAGGAAAAGCAATTATTTGCTGTGATGTTATGTGAAAAGCAGTTCAACTGGTTTCCTCATTTGTACCGATTTTGTACTGTTTTTAACCAGTAAACCATATCTACCAAAGTATGTTTAAAGGGGAGTCATGTGACAAAAATAAACACAAATATGGAACACCATTACTGATTTATTAAGTACTAAATGACAGAACTTAAGAAGATGGAGTTTAGAACGGGCCATAAAACTGTATGCTGGTAGACATTTTCAAATTCAGATGGCAGTACATTCAGGTGTTTGACCTGCAAGTTAACCAAACATAAGAAATTATACTGTTCAGTCTCCTAAAAGATTAGTAGCAGAATGTCAGTGTATTGTGAAGTAGGTTGTTAATAGAAGGTAAAAATTAAAAATCACAGTATATTAAATATTTAAGTCTATCCAGGCCCCAACATGAGTAAAAGCAATTCTCTGAAGTTTAGTAATAGCACTTCCACTCACAATCAGAGAGTACTGCAGGACTACATGCCCTGTTTAATTTTGATTAAAATGAAAAATATTAATTAAAATATTTTAATATTCAATCAATTATTTAATGGAATAACTACTGCTTTCCCACTAGATCCTAAACACTGGCCACCCTGACACACTCATAAGTGAATATCAATCTTTATAAGGGCAGGTAGGTCTGCTTCCATACAATAATTTATCCTCCACCAATGACTCTGTCCATCTAACCTCTTTTTCTCTGAGAAAAAATACATCCAAACAATCAAGTGACAAACTGTGCCTGTCATATTTATAAAGAAAGCAACTCCACAAATATGAAAATAAATCTTTTTCCCTAAAAGTAGACTTTAATGGGGTTATTATCAGTTTATTCATTTCATGTCTTTATTGAAGTTTGAAGAAATTAAAGTCCCTTCAATGCCAAATATCTCGTAGGTTTCTGAATGGACTGAAAAATTGACAAGCTTTTTCACTCCTGTTTTGTTGCTTCTCTTCTCATGTTATATTCCATCCATCTATCTTTCCTGTTCCTTTAGTTTTATTCAATGTAGAACCACGGGGAGCTGGAGCCTATCCCAACAAGCAACGGATGCAAGGCAGGATACATTCTGGAGGGGATGACAATCTATCATAGGGCACATTCAGACACAAACATGCACACATTCACACTAGGGTCACTTTTCCAAGGAGACAGTTAACCTACAAGTACTGAATGTTTTTGGACTATAACAGGAACTAGAGCACCTGTATGAATCCCATGAGAACACAGGGAAAACATACAAAGTCCATATAGAAGGCACTCCTCCGGGAATTGAGCCCAGGGCTCCAGTGCTGTACGACAACAATGTTAATCATTTGTTACCACACAAATACATATATTTTACTAACTGTAATTTGTTTCATTTTACTTTGGATGTCCTGTTTTTGTTATACCACATGAGGTGATCTTCTGGAAATGTCAGCCAGATAAGTTGTGGAGTCATGTGTTATCTTTGTTAGATTAACGCTCTTTGCGCAATTGATCTAGCTCTGCACTGCTGGGGGGCAGGAGTCCTGTTCTGAGATTAGGAGCACTACTTTACACAGTAATTTTTAAGACCTTTGACACACAATGGTATATTAGAAGAAACTGAGAAAATAAAGTGATAGGTTTAAGGCTGAAGGGTTTGGCATCTGTAAAGAAATACATTAAATTGCTTCGTCTTCTTCTTCACTCACTAACTGCACAAATATTAGTGCCAGTCATTTCAACAAAAAATTATGAAGTGATTATCTGAAATATTTTAAACTTGTTGGTAATTTGTTTGGGAATTAGAGCAGAAAGATGTAGAGAAAATGCAGTATAAGTTCTCCTTTTTGCCTTTATCATAATTAATTGATTAAAGAGTATTAAAAGGTAAGGTATATTAATCTAACTAAAAAGCCAGACAAAATTATAGACCTGTGATGGGATGTTCACCATATTTTCAGAAAAGCTCATGCTACTGTTTCAGACAACCACAGTGATCTTTTCTTGGTTGAGAGATTCATCAGTTCTCCGATATGCATCAAAGTTCTGGCAGTATCCCAACTCAGCATTTGTCACTGTCATCCAAAGAGCATTCCTGCTTGTGATCATATATCAAGCCAAACAGCACAAATACACATCTCATCCATGCTGATGGACTGAAACTGTCACCTCAGTACAGGAAAATTCAGTTTCCGGTTTGGTGGAATTCAGAAGTGCTAATGTGAATGCAGTGTTTAAAGACAGCAAAAATGCTCACCCAGCAATGGCCAAACACTGGTTATAATACTGTCCTACCTAATATTCATATAGGGGCTATTGTAGCAGATAACCTGTACAGGATGTGCAATCAATTATATATTTGCATGTAGATTTTATGGACTAATAATGTTGCCAGTCTTAGGAATCTGGAACCCAGTGAAAAAAAAAAAAAGATCATCAGGGAAATCTCAATTAATAGACTTTTTTGTGCATTACTTCAAATTGACAAAATCAAATATTTTAGCCAGTTTTACAATATTCACTGCAATTCACATATCTATAAATTAACAGCATAAAATATATTCATTGAGAATATAATATATATATAGTTGTAATTTGTCAACAATTTAAAAAGGTTTTAAAGCATATTTTTAAGTATTAAATTTTTTTCTGCAATCCCTACTATGCACCAGAATAAAATTACACAGCTAATGATTTTTCAGCTCACAATGTTTTTCTATTATTACCGAAAAAAATAAAATTTAAACTTTTCTTAAAATTATTATATTAGTTTTGGAACTACTGTGACACACCAAGGTGTGATATACCACAATGGTATCTTTTTACGGGTGGGTTCCAGAAAACACAGACACAGACACAAATGTAGTTATAAGGTACAACACCAGTGCATTCTTATTTACAGTGCAAGGATGCTCAGTACTGCAAATATTGGGTTGTGGGAGTATAGAACAAGTGACCCTGTCATGTTATTGAAGCCGATATCCTGTTCCAGGTGGCTGGATGAAATCATTGGATCAATTAATTATTCACTACCAAATGGCCTAGAGATAGTCAGAATGGCTTTGTAACCTTGTAATGGCCATGTATGAATGGTTCGTTACCTTACCTATGTTCTTATGTTTTTATAAAACAAATCATTAGCTCATTTTGGAGCTTCAAACTTCTTCAGTCTCCCATATTATACAGCCAGACAGCTAAGCTGCTTTCCAGCTCTAAAACGAGTCCCTCTCGATGACATTTTCAGAAACACTCTTCAAAATTTAAAATTTCAAATCTAACATAAGATCCCAAATTTCTTTAGGACACCACAGAACAAAGGAAAAAATGTGTGCAGAATGTGAATAAACTCCACAGTCAAGAGAAGCCCATCTTCAGCCCCAGAAAACACCTCTATGGTATTGACTGCTTTTATCACTTACAAGACCTCAGTGATCATCAATGATGCTGCCCAAGTGGCACAGATCTAAGGTACATTCTTCTTCTCCTAGTAAGACCCAGAGGAACTGTCCTCCACTATGAACCTTGCCCTAATGCAAAGTAGCCTTCCTGGGGACATACTTTCCTTCTTTCAGAAACAACTGGAAAATTGAAGTGCAAGAAGCACCTATGCTGCTAGCAAGGACACACATTTTCAGTCTTCCTTAAGGGATTGGAGAAATCACTCCCCACTGCTCCCCACTCCCCGCCGCTAAATGCTAAGAGCTCCACAGCCCATGTGGCTGCTGACAGACTCTGACCACATCAGAGAGAGTAATCAGCCCTCGTGTTAACCTCTGCTCACAGTAGCAGTAAACACAGCATAATAAGCACTTAAACTGTCTGATTGGAGCTGACTACATGCCAGATTTGAGCACATATGCCTGCTCTACAGCCTGTAGCCTGTTCATAGCAGCAGATCAGAGTTCATGCAGAGAGGTTCATGTAGAAAAGGCTGCAAAGATATCTCTGTAATTTGAAGACTTCAAGCACAGAGCTTACCATAATGGAACAAAAAATAAATAACAAATGATTGACCATGAGAGACACTGTATTTTAAGTACATATCTGCCTCCTTAGCAGAGTTTGTAACATAGAAGGATGACATGGTGGTGCCACCTAAGACTTCTCCATGAGCCCCTAACCTTTACATAGTTAGACAGTCCCAGCCTATTGCAGATCTATGTGTAGTTCAGTAAGGAAGGCTCTGCTATTTACCCCTACTTACCAGCCCTCTTCTTGAGTGGGCAAGTGCTGGCTGGAATTTCACAAATGCTTCCGAAATCTGCACTGCAGTTTTAGCTCTGGCTGGTCTTTCGATCTGGAATTCCATCAAGCTGGAATGGAGTTTTCTCTTGGCACATGGAAGTGGACACAGCTATGTTATTTTGCTCTGCACATTGTGCAGCCAAGGTGGTTAATCCTTTCCATTATATATTAACCCTTACTTTATCTAGATTTTACTGCAGGGGTGTCAAAATCCGTTCCTGGCATGTCAAAATCTGCCAAAGTCTTTGGTACACATGTACTTTCAGTTATGTAGTTGGTCTAATTATGTAATTAATTGCATAATTGTAATACTTCTAACCAGGTACCAAAGTGATTTATAGTTAACAGTACCTTTAGTGAGGTGAATGTTTGGAGCAATCAATTGCAATAGACTTTAAGAAACCTTTAACTATGCCTGACTAAGACAATGATTAGGTTAATGGATGGAACAAAAAACAGAAAACACAAGCCTCTCTAGGAATTGAGTTCTAGTATTCCTCTCTAGGAAACACAAGCCTCTCCAGTTTACAGTTGATCCAAATGAACAGATATATTCTGTCTCCTAGTTTCATATACAGTATAGTACTTTTTTAGACTTTTGAATGTAATATGTAAATATCTGAATGCTTTAAGAAAACAACTTTACAGCTGTTCATGGAAAAGAATGAACCAAGGTTTTAAGCATAGTAAACACATTTTAAAGCAGTTTTATTTTCATACAATAGCCTGCTTGAGAATTTCCTCACTTACAATGCATCTCATTTTCAAAGCTTGCATGTGTATTGCATCACTATTGTGTTTGCTGTTGTTATTATTTATATAAACATTTCTGTTTTCAATAAGAAAGCCAATAAATACCTATTGACTTTAACTGACAGAAAAGAACTAAAGGCCTATAAAACCAGGTTAGAATCAGATCTGCCTCCTAAACAATATGTTTTTCACAAAGATGAAAGTTTTGCCTGTTTCAATCCACAATAATGCCGTAAGCCTCCTTCTGTTTTCTCTATACTCGCTACAAAACAGCACTTACATTTTAAATTCACAAAGAATGTTCTTTACTGCCAGCAAAATTCTTCAAGGTTCATTATACAGAAGCTCTTCTGAAGACAACAAAGCTTTGTTTTCTCAACAAGCATTCTCCTTGAAATTCAGGATGTGATCTCTACCAGATTTTCCACAATAGTAAGTGAAACATTTTTCATTTTTCTCATACTTGAAGAACGTGAACTTCAAGTGTGAAAGTGTATGCTAGTGATGTAGTTTTCTGAGAACTAATCACTAGGGAAAAAGGGATATTTCTGAAAGTGATATTTCCTCATTCCTGTGATTGCTAACATGTATTTATAATCTATTGTTTAATTATTTTACACAAATCTGATAATTAGTTTCTCTTAAATGCTCTGGTGCATATTAGTAGGAACAGACTCTTTCTTTGAACATTACATTTAATTAACCCATTCAGGTACTTACAGTACAAATACAGAAATGTGTGCATTATCACATTCTATGTTTAAAAGAAATATAAAAATTAAGGATATCATCAGTTGTAGTTTTACAAATGTTATTTATGCTGTTCCTTGTTCAAAAACCATAAAGTTACCAATTTCTTGGTGAATTCTTGTTATGGAGTGACATTCTTGTTTTTTTCTAAAAATAAACTAATTAGTACTGTAAAAGAAAATATGTTGTGTATGTGATATTTTTAATTAAGACTTCTTTTTTAAAATTATGATGTGCTTCATAGAGATGCAAGCTGCAAATGTGGTTTGATTTTTTTTAATTTCATTTAATACTTTGTATTACAGTGTATTTTCCTTATTATTACATGTTTTTTTATAAAGTATTCCTATAATTTATATTAGAATTATTCATTGCTTGCTCAGGTTGGTTAATATTTTGCCTTTGACTACATTTATTTCAAGAACTCATATATAAATTGACCATTTGTTGGCTTACTTTGTCCTAATTTTTCCATCAATATGATTTAAAATAATAATTTACTTTTCTTGTGAAGTGGTAGCCTAGTTTGTCACAGGGCCATGGAAAAAATATTTCTGAGGAAACAAGAGTACCCAATTAAAAGTATATAAATCCAACACAACCCAGTCTCCTTATGTTACAGTATCTTTTTTGTGATCTGTCACTTATGATTTGATTACACTTGGATATTTAACACTACTAAGACAGTATTTAACTAAATATTATAGTTAAATAGAATTTATGTAAATATTAAGAGGTCCCTAAATGGTAACAATATTCTGTACAACTTTTAAACCTGTGTTTTTCCTGATAAAAAAAGAAGAAAACTAATTAATAAATGGATCTTATGATAATATTTTTTTTTTCAAGGAACAGGTGGTTCTCTGCATTGGCAGAAATGCATTACACAAAAGAGTAACAAATAGAAAGTGTAGAATTGTAACAGAAGTATCTCATCATGGCAGTGAAAACCAGTGAAAACCATAGCAGTGGAAAAAAAAAACTTTAATAGTGAATGATTTGACTAGAAGGTAACATAAATACTGTGAAGCAAATGTCAGCATATAACTTTATGGAAAACTCCATGTGGGACAACATAAAAATAATTTCTAATGATAAAGTAGGGATATGCAAAATATAGTCACACTTAATTTTTGTTTTACAACAATTTTTTTTTGCAAAAAGCAAAAACTTAGACCAAATAAAACCTTTGGTAAAAAGCCTGTAACAAATTAACATTTAATAGATTTATTAAAAACTAAAGAGAACTAATGTTAATACATTGCAGTTTTTTTATCTTTTTAATTTTTAAAATTTGAATAATTAAATACATTTATAAAACCCAGTCCTTATTAATTGATTTTGCCTGTGACTTTGAAGAGATAATGCAATTACATTTTATAATTACTTTTACTTCTAGAATGTTTTAACATTATTAGTGTTGTTGTTACTGTATGTTCCAAGTCGATATTTTACTTGAAATTACATTAAAATGGTAGAAAAATAAAAGTAAAATAGTTATAGTTTTATAATTAAACAGTTTTACAGTTATAGTTAAATAGTCAGGACATTAATTCATGAATTTTCTGAAAATATTGGTTGAACACATAGAAGGAAAAAAGTATAAATCTACACATACTGTATGTAGGAGTTTCACAATGATTGTTGTTTGAAAAGAGGAGCATGGGCACTTTTACATTGATGCCACCAATTAGTACAGAAATTAGGGGAAATAAATATATAGCATAGTTGTTAAAATGCAATATATTGAATCTTTTTCTTGTGATAGTTTGGAAAGCTGGTCTTTAGATTCATGTCTGGCAGTGCAGATCCTTAGGGCAAAGCAGATTTATTTAATGAAACCTAGACAAAATAGCTAATTTCTTGTAAATGCTAAATGTCTTCATTTTCAGTGTAAGAAATCAACCAATTTTCCATTAAATAGAATTATTTTTTCTTTGTAAAATAAAGTCAAGGTAATGTAAAAACTGTGTAAATAATGAATTGTATTTCAGTCTTCTAAGTCCAACAAACACAAATGTATCTATAGATTACATACTGTATATAATCTATATACTGTATACATATATAATCTACATCACAAGATGTACTGATACTGTCAACAATTTTTGGGTAGATATGAACCCTTAAAATGATTACGTCTCTAATTATCATAACCATGTTAGAAATTTGCTACTTTGTTAAAATGTTTTGTGTATCAAGTTGCAGCCTAATGCCATCTGCTTCCATTGTTACTTCCTCTGGGATTTTCTCCTTTTGTAAGGCCATATTAACATTCACATTTCTGAAAGTGGTGGGGGAAATAGAGACAGTTTTGACTGCAGTAATTACATTTTAGTCATCTCAGATATCTCAGCCAAACCCAGCAAAACATTCTATTTAAAGCTGTTTTTAAGCAAAACTAGATAGGCAGTGTTCAAATTGCCTGGAGATACATCATTTTCAGAGGAACAAAATAACTCTACCAATAAAAGTTTTTTTTTTTTTTTTTATCCTGTAGAATTAGAAACCTGTGTTTTTACGGTAAATTAGACCACCATGTTGCAGGTCAAACAAAAACATGACGATCATTGATTACATTGCCCACTGTTCAGATTACAGTTTATATACAGCTTGTTACCCATCTGGATTTGGACCAGGACTGGCATCTTGTATACTTAATGGTAGCCTGTTAGTTTAATCTGGCAGATCCTTACATGTGATGCAGACAGGACTTTAATTTTAAATTATAGTGTCCAGCATCTGTATGTAAGACATCTCCACTTTTATGGTCTTTACAGTGTCATACCTATCCACATGAAATGCTGGCTTATGCACCTGAAGCACCTCCATCACCAAGCAACCCTCAACTCATCTTGTTAATCCATCAGTTACCTTAACAACAAGATCAGGATGGAAGTCTTTACCACTGGTGCACAATTAACTATTACCTTGTTCACCAGTGGATATGTAAATACTGTAATTACTGTTTTCCCCACTCATAGAGTTATACTAGAGTCTTGGAGTCCCCTAGTTTTGTTATCTTGTGCTTGTTCTTCTCTAGCTTTGTCCCTCTCGCTTCATTTTCAGCATATTTTCAGATGTCCTCTTTTATTCCATCCATGCTCTCCTGTGTGTTGACCTGGCTTGCCAGATCATACCCAGTCATGCCAAATCATGCTTTGGACTGTCTTTTGTGCTTTGGACCTGGCTTGCTACCCTGGCGACTCTCTGGAAAACCCCTTTGCACTTTTATTCTGTGAATCACCAGCTCTGACCCCCACCTGCTTAAAAACAAATTTGGACTACTTTTAGTTTCACTTATGTCTGCCTTTACACTGCCTGCTTATAGTAAATGTTTCACCCCACCCGCTACTGGATTCAGCCTTCCATCACATGGCAATTGCACTTCATTATGTGAATTTAAAGGCATTACATACAGAATTCATGTTCATTAAAAAATACTTACTACAAATACATATTAACACTGTTTTTTAAATAAACAAATTTACAAGAAATTAAAACAAATTGTTAAGTATTAATTTATACTAGTACTATGTACTGTACTAACAAATTAAAATAAGTACTGGGAGTAAAGTTTGCTTTCTTTTCTCAGAACTTCTGTATGTCATGCTTTCAAGGATTGAAAAATGTTGATATGTTTATCCCAGTTGTTACTTGTTAACTGTGAAATTACAATTATTTAGTTTTTTTCTCATACATTTATTTTGATGTGGTAGATAATATAAATTTTCAATTCTCATTTTTGAACACTAATGTTAAACTGAACACTACAAATCACACAATTGCATGGATGTTCAATTGAGTCCAAGTCAATTAAGCAGTTCTCTTACATTTCTGAGTGAAACAAAGCATATCACAAATCCCTTTTAACTGCTTTGTCTGCTTCCATATTACATTTTCAGTCCACAAAACAATTATCATTAAAAAACAAAAGTCTTAATACCTATGATGAACATGTGCACATGTATATTAAATGAGTACCATAGCAAGTCTGCCTCTGTGCTTGGTATTTAACTGTAAAAAGATGTATGTAATATATTTATAATATAAAAGTTATCCTTTTACGTGGATTTGCTGAAGAGATCTGTGTAATATAACTTGCTCAAAGTAATATCTGCAGTGTTCCTGCCTGAGATTTGAACCCACGACCCTCTGTGCAGGAGTCTAAAGTTCTAACCAGTATGCTTAACATTTTGTAAGCACACCATACTGTGCCTAATAGCTTCTGTTATGAGTAATAAGGCAGTACTACATTGCATGCTGGGTTTTGTAGGGATTTATATTGGTACAGAACCTTCTGGACTTCTGGCTCAGGATATAGTGGACTCTTCTCACATTGTGGCAAAACCCATCTCCACCCAATGTCACAGGCCGAAGGGAAGCATAATTATTAGACCTTTTCACATTTGCAGTAAGTCTAGGCACTGGTTGGTATTGTTGCAGTAGCCTGCTGTTGATTGTCTGTTGATTCTCTTTCAAGGCTGACTCTTGAAAGAGAAATTGTAAGGTGACTTTAATACAGATTTGAACATACTGTAAGAGTCGGGTGGAACAATCTGGGTATTAAAGTAACTTTGTCAAGGGTACCGCAGTACTGTTGCCACCTGGGATTTGATTCTCTGATCATGCATTTTGGAGTCTACCCAATTATCCACTCTGAAGATGCACATAAATGTGAATGCTTGCACTGTTCATTTCTATACAGTATTTTGTCTTCATAATCTGATGTAGAAGCCACTGAAACGCAGGACTCAGCAGTGGAAATTGACAATCATGGACCCCATTGCAAATATTGTAATGCACCAGCTCCCACATAGTTATTATATAATGTAATATATAATAAAGTATAGTATAATTATAGTGATATTATAATTAAAGTGTAATAGCGGTATAAACACAAATGAAATATATAACAGAATAAGATTTTTAAAATAAAATATACAATGTTTAACTCATTATGTACACTACCTATTGCTCCACCAACACAACAAGCTAAATTACATGTTAACCTAAGTGGTTTTGGGGCTGTCTGGGTAGACGTAATGAAGTTTCATGCCTCTGACTTAGGCACAATGCCACAAATAGTAAGATCATCTTTTGGGTATGTTACTTACTTTAACTTTGATTCAAGTGCAATCCTCCCCTAAAATATTTAACCAAATAAACACCACTGTGTGGTTCTATGCATAATATTTATTGCTTATATGTCACTTCCATCTTGAACTCCTTTAGCTTCCACTGTTTGAAAAAAGTTAGAGTTGGAGTGGTTGTAGACAATCATGTGGTGAAAAGAAAACAATGTTTTGTTCCGAATGGGTCCAATTACACTGTGCAGTGAACAGAAAAAAATAGCAGGGAGGAAAACCATTGGAAATGGAAACCAGAGTGATTTTTCAAAAATTACACGCATCAAATCTCCTTCTAGACCAATCAGCTGAATCATTGCTGTATGTCATTATCACCAGAGTAGGTTGAAGATCTCAAACAGACATTACTTTAGAGATTTAGCAAACCCCTTAAATATTTTTAAATGCAAAGCTGTGGACAGAGTCTGTTAAATGTTTAATCTATTTTTTTTACCATCACATGTGGATTTTGCAGAGAGAAAAAATAATTTTACAGTGATAAAATGTTATTTTTGTAGCATTGCAAATACACACACTTATTATATTAAACATCATTGGTCAGTTTTTGTATTGTAGATTGCAAAACAAGTATCCCTTTTCCAGCTACTTTTCCAGATGTACAAATGAAATACATATCTGATACATGGCTTCCACTCATAATCTCAGGTAAACTCAGCAGTGTTTCATTACTGCAGCATATTTTCCTGTGGGACAGGTGTAACTTGTCCCTGGCGAAATTCAGTTTTCATTTCTCAGACATATAAATCCGAGCTGCATTCCCACAACATGCGGCACATAGTCTGAGTGAAAAAACTAGTCAGGAGACCCAGTGGGTTTTATAACTCTGAAAGTTTATACAGTACTCTTGCAGCATGCTCATACTGTATACTGCATAATTCAGGTTTCAGGATTTAAGTCATATTACAGTTTTGTAGCCTAATGTCCCAAGTGTTCACTCAAATACAGTATTTTAACCCTAGTTAACCTTATTGTAGTTTGCAACAAAAATGAGCATTGGGCCCATGGAGGTCAAGTTATTTTTGCTACATCTGTGAGTTATAACACTATGTTATTAAAAAATAAAAAGTGCAGACATCTCTGTTGAGTATGATCACGTTCTCCTTCCTCCCTGGTTTACACTGCAGCTGCTCATCGAGATTCAGCCGATAGCTGCTGAAAGTGTCGTGTTTTGTAAAGGTAGCTGTCATTCAACACAGCCATATCAAGTAGTTTAGTAATAACTTCATGTATGCTACTCAAGTCTTACAAACATCGTTAAGATTCCTTTTATACATAACATTGAAATAATACTTTCCACGTATGTCTTTAATGTAATAGAAAGAAAAACAATAAAGGGTTATGAAAATGATTATTTAAATCTTTATACAGATGCAGCCATTCAAAATGCGCGGTAAAAACCCGCGGTACGGTAACCTACCCACAAGCCACCGCGGGGCACCGGAGGGTACCGCAGGGCAAGTGATTGGCTGGCCAAAATGACCGACAGGGGCACTCGTGGTGCATTGGTTGGTAGTGCAAAGATTTAATCATTTAATGTCTTTACTGTGCACATTTTAATCCGCTTAGTTTTGAATATTTATATGGATTTTACCACTAAAGGGAAATTTTAGTAGCTGAGCATAAAAAGAAGAGGAGCATAACGCATCTGAAGGTCATAAACGATATTAATTTAAAACATTACTGTATGTATGTAAACTGTACTGTGTATGGCTGGTCTTGGTAGTTTAAAGAAAAAATACACACCAGTCTTCCATTTCTCCCTAAACATTTTAAGCATGAAAGTTTTATGAAACGGTACCCAAATATGCGATTGCTGTATAGAATGAATTTTAATTAAAAAAAAATATTTAACACGAACATTAAGCAGTTTACATCTTCCGCCTGAGAACAGTCACCCGTTGCTACCCAACGCAGAATGGTGATTGGCTGACACCATCTGACACCCCTCTGATTGGAGAAAAAAGACGTGCTGGTTTGCTATACCAGGAAGAGGATTTCTTTCAATTCTAAACGTGTATTTTAAAAGTTTAAGAAGTAAAAACCTTACAGCGTACACAGATTTCTAAACTGATCAGGATCGTTATCTTTGTCTTATGCATAATAATGTTCACCGCTCTGTCCAGCAAATTAATAATAAACTTTATTTTATATAGCTTTTTAAACGAATAAGTAATTAGATTGCTCATAAACCTAATCACTTGCTTTTTCTTTTTATTTAGGCTCAGATTTCAACTATAGATCGTATTATTAATAACCATAATAACAACCAACCAACAAAAACAACCATATAAACATAATACCAACCAAAAACATAGATAACAACCACAATACAAAATCAAATAATCAAACCATTTTACACTCGCAAAGTCCTCCAATTATCATAATCCCGCCCCTTATGCAAAACCAAACCTTCCTCCCATCCCAGTTTATCCTGTTTATCATAAACAAAATCCACCTCAATTTTCAACATAAAGCATTACACAAAATCAATACCTCAACACTCCATACTCAACAACGATAATTCACAAACAGCCAGAACATGTAACTACACATTCCCAAACATACCCAAACATAGCCCCGCCCCTTATGCAAAACCAACATCCCTCCCCTGTTCTCTCTCTCCCCTGGCGGTTGTAATTGTTTTTATTTTCAAATAAATTTTAGCAAAGTCATGTATTTTAAAAATCTTAAGATTTTTCTATTTATGTCTTTATTTAGTGGTTTCATTAGTGACAAAGGCTAAACTTTCTTGGAAAAATGTATTTTATGTAAACCATGTTTGCTATTAATTCATTCAGGGCTAAAATATGTTCATTGTCTTCTAATGAAAGAAGGGTTCCTTTCGCCGTAGTCGGGAGCCTAGCCTTTAACTAGTAAGTACTGTATTTACTGGGTTTTTGAGGGGGGGGTGTCTTTCGCTGGAAATCTCGCCTCCTACTTTGAAAATACCCGTGAAACCGGTTCAATTCGTCACAGCCAGCACTCCTGCAGAGAGTTGGGTTGTACTTGCAGTGCATACAGTACACGCGTTATGCTCTTCGTTAATGTCTGTGAAGTTTTATTTAATCTCTGAGCCATACTGATTCTTCTGGAAGCCAGTTTCCGCCAGGGAGTAAAAAAAAAAACACACTATGGTATTCTCTCCAATGCAGTGCAGTTAAAAACATACCTCTGATGCTGCTCCTAAATGAATATCGTTTATGACCATCAGAAGCTTTATGCTCCTTTTCTTTTTTCCAGTGGATCGAACAGGGAGAGGCATTTCATGATGTACTTTTCACTGATGAAACAACAGTGGCT
Organism: Lepisosteus platostomus; assembly: GCF_059453375.1. NCBI lineage: Eukaryota > Metazoa > Chordata > Actinopteri > Semionotiformes > Lepisosteidae > Lepisosteus > Lepisosteus platostomus. Next base: position 56,108,571 of record NC_142618.1, read on the forward strand.
CTGGAACAGTTTTCAACCAAGTCGTTTATAAAAAGGGGAGATATGTACACGTTACTGAAGCTAAAAGTTTAGCCTTTGTCACTAATGTAAACACTAAATAAAGACATATAGAAATCCCATTTTTAGGATCAGAGTCTTACATGTGGTTATTTCGAAAACGTTTGTACGTGCTCCTTCTTACCATGTTACTGTTTACCGTTACTGACCATATTAAGTTTAAGTGCCTGTGGGCACTTTTCCTGTCCGTGGGGGGTGGAGCGTCTTTCATTAGAAGGTTAGTCTGTTCTACTCTGAGAATGTAGAGGCGGTGGGAAGTGCCCGCGGTCATTTAATTAGTATTAAAATCTTAGTTATCTTTCTAGTTCACAGGTTTGCATGCATAATTTAATTTCGAAAGCCACTGAGACATCAGGTACTACTGTTGTATTTATGAAAAAGAAACAAAACAAAAAACTTACTATCAACTGTGCCATCCTACTCCTTAGTTAATACATTTTATTCATAAACAGTTAACATTGTTAGCAAAATATTTTGAATTATATTTAACCCTATTTTTTCTTTAGTTTTGTATTTAACTTATTATATGATAGTCAGTCTTAATGTATATTAATGTATATTTGAACAATGAAAATATATTTTTACAAGATTTTACATTAAGCACTTAAAATTAATATGGTTAATAATAGTAAACTGTAACATGCTGTTACAAGATCGGTTAACTGCGAAGAAAATCCTTTCAGAGAAAATGTTTCAGGTGTGAAGAACAAACCTGTTCCCACACACCCTGCCCCCACTACCATTAGAATATACACAAACATTTTAGCGTTTCATTCTGAGCAGAAGACCCTCACACCTGAAGAGTGCTGGCTGTGACGAATTAAACCGGTTTTACAGGTTTCAATCACAGATTGGGACTCAGTAAAGTAACACACAGCGCCACTGGATTTGATAATACTGTACCTAACCAAAATCCGCAATATGGAAACAGAACCTAATTGTTGATAGATGATGTACTCGTAACATTTTTTCAAGACGAACTACAACATTTAAAAAATGACTTGTATGTACTTGATATCTCTAATCAATCCACGGGTTCCAGCACAAAACGAAACTAAAACGCATACCATTTAGCGCTTCTTATTAGTTGCTCAAAAGTAATTTGACCGTATGAAATGCATAATATAAACCTAGAAACATATACGTGAGCAGTACTTAAGCACTGTAGTATCGGTGTTAAGACATACCTCTCAAATACTGAATACTCTTCACTTTTAGCTACTGCTCTCCAGTATAACTGTACCTTTGAAGTGTACCCTACTTAAGATAACATTATATGCTCTGCTGTGAGTTATATATGACTAAAAATGAGATCATATTGATATTTGTGATTATCCCTTCTCTAAACCTTATGTGGACACACCAGTTCTCAACGAAGAAGGAAATACCACAGGAGTTTATCTGTCTATAAACAGTACATATAACAAAGATTTTAAATAATTATAAATTGCAGCACACAAAAAATAACGTCAGTACGGAAATGTTTAACATACTGTACTGATTGCACAGTAAATCATCAATTTCTTTAATCCTGCCTTAATATTGACACAGAATCAGGTACAGTATTATTACTTTATCCATTTGTTTCTCATTTATTTGATTATTAGCTATTTAATATTATTATATTATAACATTTTGATAGCACTACTTTGATGGGTAAGGATAAAAAGGAGAGCCTACAGTATATTTTATAATGAAAATATGTGAATGTTATTTTTAACAGCAGAAAATGGCTGGTTAGATACATTTTTATTACATTGACCCCTCCTTCCTCAGTGATAAAAATGGTGCATGTGCTTCTCAGTTCCATTTGACAACTGCCCATGTGGTGGCCAGCTTGTATTCTTCTACTGATTGTCTTTCAAAATCACTCAGCGGCACTTAGAGCTTCTTCAACAGAGTGAAACATAGAATTTGTTCACACGTAGAACATGCTGTTATGTGCTATTACCTAGCTCCCCTCTGTTATTAAACTTTAAGAACACATTTCATGTTAATAGCTTTGACATATTATTGTTCTCATTCAGTCTCTCACTTATGTAATTTCCATTTTAACATGTACTTAGTGTAATGGAAAGGGGATATTATTGATCCAATGCAGACATAAATAAAAGCAGGAATATTTTCACTGAAAATCTGTATCTGTATTAATTTATAAATAAGTTGTGATTTTTGCCTCTCTCAGATGTAGGGATACAGGCGATCCTTTGAGAAAATGTGCACTTTTATTTATTGCAGTCTCATAAATGTTTTTCGTTATCATTTCTTTGCTGGAATAAAGCCTGCTACATTTCTACTCTAGCATTTACTTCGTAAACCCTGATGGATTAACTAAAAAGGCCAACTTCTTTCTGGTCTTTTATCTATGCTGCCTTGTAAGTCAGTTTGTTCTGCATAGTGTCATTAGTTTTCTTTCTGATGCTACCTCGTAATTCTGCCTGTGCTTCCCTCTGTTTCGCCTCCTTAAACCTGTTACATCTGAAACTCTGCGGTGCCTTGAGACCAGACTTCTTCTGCATCTCACCAGATACAGGAGCAATGTGTTGTTGTGTCCCATTCCATGCACTTCTTTCCAAGTATGCATATCATGCTCATAGTCTACCATCTATTATTTTTCTACTATTATCCATAGGTCCATCAGAGGTGCTCTAATCCCCCCTCCGCTTAAACTCAACTGGGGATCTGTGAATTTATCTGCAGGGTTATTAGGTTTTCTCCTCATGAAAGATGAGGTTTGGACTGCCAGCCCTCACTGTCCTGAGTGCTGTCTTTCCTACTGTAGCTATCTGCTGTCTTTCAAACTTTCAACATTCTCTTCTTGGCAGACAATGGGCCTAATGCTGGTTACAACAGCAAATATACATATTTAAATTAAAGATTTTCTTGATTATCATTGGTGTCATTCTTTTCATTTTTTGGTGTAATCTTTTCGGATCTTTTGTGACATCATATTACTACAATTACTAATAATTGTCTGATTTCCATGTATTCTTCTCTGTTGTAGTATTAGTAGTTGTTGTAGTATTAGAAAGTTTCTGAATTCCCCAAAGGTGTTTATGCATTTATAATTAATTCATTCATTAATCATTCAAGGTTTAATAAAGCAAAGTTGCTGTAAATTGTTGGAACATTTCAGGAGGTGCAAAACATGCTTGCTTTATCATGTAAAACAGAATACTTCCAGTTCAATTATTCTGAGAACACCAGAGTTAGACTGAATTCTGAGATTCTGAGCTTAGTCTGAGACAGCTGTCATTCATTTGCCAGAGGCAAATCTTTAAATATACAGCTGCTCTGTAGAATGGCCGACACATCCCTCTACATAGAGTATTTTCTCTAATTCACTGCAACTGTCCTTCTGTACCATATATGTTATTTAGATATTTTATTTTCTGAGTTATGTGAAAAATGATATTTCATATCCAATTCCACAAAATATTTTCTTTATTTTCCAGATTTATTCAGGAAAAAATTGAGAAAAAGATCATTTGCAAAAATGCGGGTTTTGAACACACGTCTCTGGATCTTAGATTTATTCATTTTGATAATACACAGTTACCAAAGTATCAAATACTTTACAAAATGATTACATGCAAAATAATTGCTAAAACACGTGAAGTACGGAGAAAAGGAAATCCAATCAAAATTATAAAAAGCTATGCAACTTACTATATTGTTGTTGTTGATGATGTTTAACTGTGAGGGAAGATTTTAACCCAGACTTGATTGAGTAATTTTGTTTTAAAGCCTGTTGTAACTTTGACTTTGCTAATTTTGTTCGCATTCTAAAAACTATTGACCTTATCAAAAATCATGTATCTCTTGACTTCATAGGCTAAAATTACTGTGGTCATTCTGTTAACCTTATACTTTGTATTCCTTTCCAGCTGTTGTTATTTCAGTTTCTGAGTAGTTAAATTACCAGCACAAATTACATTTATGCTTTCATACACTCAACCATTATCACCAAAGGAGAATAGGTCCACTTTTAAAAATCAAGAACAAAATTTATATGACTAACACAGGACAGTGAATTTAGAATTTGCAGAACCAGGCAATCTCAGGTTAACAGTTTGATGTTCAATTATTTAATGCTTGCTAAAACAACTGAAATCAGATGGAAATAGAAGCATCACGGGGTCATCTTGCAGTTCACAAATGCCTGTAAAAACCAATGCAAAATAATAACAATACATATACTGTATCAACAAAAGTTTTTATAGTTGTATTTTATGAACAAAAACAAAATTGCATTTTATTATCAAATTAAACATTATTAACCTATGAGTAGAATCTGGACTGCATACATTGAATTGAAACCATTTTAAAATCATACTTTCTAACAAGATGGCAGGATTTATTGTCTGTAAACATATAGGTCCTTTCTAGGATAGAAGCAGCCTGGAGCTTATCCAAAATGAATTAGGTAGCAATGTGAGAAATCTGTCTCAGAGGATAGAAGGGTCTCATAAAGAAATCCATTTTAGATCCCCCAGTTTGCAGAAAACACTCATATAAGACCAGAAAACAAGTAGCTTCACTTTATTATTTACTACCAAGAGAGAATGGTATGGCAAACCTTTTCCTCATTTCATGTCAATTGACATGCAGCTCCAGAGGTAAAAAATAAGACACATAACAATCCATTGGATTTTAACATACAGCAAATAACTGTAGGAAAATAAGAGCATGATGACATAATTTAACAACTGGGAGAAATTAGTATTAGGAAATGTGCTTGTTAAATAATTATCATAAAACAATGATGAGACTGATGAAAAGAAAATGAGAGAAGAGGATAAGAAAATATGTTATAAGAATCTGGTACTGGTATTTAATTTGTGATATACAATATAAGAATTTGAATTTTAAAGGCAAGAAGGCATTTTTAACTCTCTCAACTTAATCAATCAACTATGAACACCATTATAATTTGAGATGGTCCATATTCAGAGCTAAATGGCTTTGGTAGTAAAACCTTGCACATTTTTAGAATATTGCTATAGTTAAACTGGATCACCAAAATCTGCATTCCAAGACCATTCCAAAAATTCCAAATCTTCTCAGTGACATATGAAAGAATAATTCCATTACCTCTTAAAACATAATAAAACAATAAGTCACCAAAGGCAATTCTGTACATCTCATTCTTCTAACTTTTCATTCATTTCTTTCACCTTTCATTAATAAGATTTCACTTTTGAAAAGCTGTTCTAATGCTAATGTGTGCATGCTCTGTTTGTTGTGTTTAACAAATATACACTAAGCTATACCTTTATTATAACATAGACAGATGTAGATATAGTTTATATTATCAGACAGAATTAAGCTATAGTTATTAACTATATCCCCCCCTTTAAATTACATTTGAATGTGAGCTTTGTTATATATACTGTATACTGATGGAAAAAAGAAATACAACATTTTCTGGAATGCAAATATTATAGTTATAGCTTATGTACTTTCACAAAATGTTCTCAATTTGTTTTAAGCCAGCAAAACTGCTTATGCAGTGAGGCATTGCAACTTGCCAATCAAATGAAAACTCGTTAGGTGCACTTTTACCCAATGGGATCCAGGTGGAACAATACCTGATCAGGTCACCTTTAAAAAGGCCTTAATTCAAAGCTTAGATCACTGCAAGAAAAAGTCTGCATTTAGTCAGTTTTATGTGCATTCCACAATGCCTCCAATGTCACCAGAAGCAAGGGGGATGGCCATTGGCATGCTGCAGGCTGGCATGTCATGTGCCAGCGTTGCCAGACACTATGGAGCAAGCCGCTCCACTGTGTCCCAACTGCAGAGAAGGTTTCAGCAGTCCGGCAGGACAGATGACCGTCCAAGATCCGGTCGCCCTCAAGTAACCACACCGGAGCAGGACCAACACATCAGACTTCTCCATTTGAGAGATCATTTCAGATTTGCCACACGTACTGCTGCTGAAACTGGCGGCAGACACAGTACCCGCATCAGTGACAGGACAGTGAGGCTCCATGCTGCTGGCCTTAGAACAAGGTGACCTGTCAGAGGCCCTCTGCTTACACCTCCTGGACGTTACACCTGACTGGCTTGTGCCAGATAGAGGCTGCGATGGATTCATCAGCAGTGGCATCAGGTCCTCTTCATGGATGAGTCACTCTTCAGCCTGTCCACTGCATACGGGAGGGCCAGAGTGTGGAGGAGGAGGTGTTGCGTTTCTTTTTTCCATCAGTATATATGCATTTGTAAGCAACAATTTAAGATATTAATTCTAGGACTAAACAATGTTTCCATTGAAGTACAATTATTTAACTGTTTAACTGAACTATTAAAATTATTAAAAACAATTATGTATGAAGTTGTTTTTTATGTAAATAGTTTAATTAGTTGCATGTTTAATTCTGTTAACCTACTGAACATGAATCCCTGAGCCACAAGCTTCATGGCATTGAAGAATAATAGCCTTAGTTATTGAGCTACTCAGTGAATCAGAACATGTCATACACATCTCACAAATATAAAAAAACAGGTACTGAAAATATAGATATTCAAAATATCTGTTGTGACATACAAAGAGATATATTCTCTAAAATCCCGTGTTACATATTTCAATCATAAATTCAATACATATTGGTTCCCAGATGTGGTTGTGCTACCTATGTGTCTGTGGATATGATCAATTTTAACATTTCACTGCCACTGGCAACCATAATACCTTGATCTGACTTTAGACTGACAATGCATATTGAACTGAACATGGCTGCAGCATACTTATCAGTACACAGGTGTGTTCACACCCCTGTGTTTAATCATAGAAAGCTACAGATCCCTCCCAAAAAAACAACAAATCATAGCCATTCCTTTATCCAGTGTTCTACAGTTCATTTCAGTTCATGATGATTATTGTTCATTAATTTTTTTGTTCATGATTGTTTTGATACAACAAATGTATGGACCTACCAATGCTTTCATAATTAATATCATGAAATCACTGAACATTAATCAGTAACGAGAAATAAAATATTGGGTTAAATGGTTTAACAAACCCCAGTTTGTTGCAGGTACAGTAGTTATTGGCATGGTGATAATTCAAAATATAGGTGATAAATAAATGAGTGCTTGAATGGGAGTAACAGGAGTGAATGCATAAAATATTTTGAATCTTAGTAGGCATATAGAAATCTTGCATCCTGCATTTATATTTGAATCTCCAATACTCATTCAGTTCTGGACTGTTACACAGACGAAAGCAGATGGCCTGACTTACAGGAAATTGTCCACCTATATACAGCCATGTGACAAAATGTCACAATCAAATTAATGTCCAAAAAGCAGAGCAAAATAAGGTGGAAAAAATCTCTTCCTATATTCACCTTTTACAGTATTTCCTGTATCTATAAATTAACCAAGGAATACCCAAAGCACAATCCACCTTTGTCATTTATCAAGACAATTGAAAATTGAAAAAGACACCCTGCTATAGTGAAATAAACACATAGAGCTCATTATAGGCATAGCCTTATTAAAATGAAATCATTTAACTTTTTTCTGTAGCTGTAACTGTAGAGTTACAGGATATAATAATATGCTGACATTTTACTTATATCTTTGATATTGAAGGTATTATTTATTGCATGCTATACAGAGATTGTGTTTATATTAAATTAAAAGGCTCAAAATTATTGTTTGCTAAAAAAAGTATTTATTTGAAACAAGCACTACGTTTTTTTATTTTAAGTATCAGTAGTTGTCTATTGTTAAAATGTTTTTGTCACTTTTAAAAATCATGAACTTTCAAAAGGCAAGCCCGGTTCTAGTATTCAACTGCTGTCAATTGAAAAAAAAGTAATGTGGTTACAAAAACATTATAGATAAAAAATGTTCTAAATCTGCAATATATCATTATTTTGATTTTGACTGTACTGTATCTTTCATCACAGTATTTAGCAACACAGATTATCTAAGATATTTTATCTAGAAATCTAAGAAATATCTGTTTAGTTAGGCTTTTGACTTCTCTGCCTTTTCTCGTTTTTTCATTGAGGTTACTTGCTGGTTTGGAACATCAGTACCATTACTTACAATAGGTTGAAATAATTAATGAAGATAAGAAGCAAAATCATTAAAGCAAATCAAATAAACCTAGATGCCTGTAAACACCCTCTACAAATAGAAGGTTCTAAGGAAGGCCAAGAGCATTATGGAGTCTGTGGCACACCCCCTCTGCTGGGAATTTAGACTTATCCCATCTGGGCTAACCTTTCTGAAATTCAAAAGTATATAAAAGCTGGTAAACTAGTCATGCTTTGTGGTGTGAACTTATGTAAGCTACAATGTAACTTACAGCATGCAACCTCTTTCATATCACTACTAAAAATAATATTTTAATCTGGACTCTTTTTTGTTTTTACATGCTTATTTGCTTTTAAATAAGTCACTATGCAACACTTTTTCTTTATTAAAATCTAAAATAAAATTATCTGTTTTCTGAAATGTTTATATGTAGTTACTAATAATTCTATGAAACAGAAAATAATGACTCTACTAGAGTTATACTGTACAGTTTTGTGACATATCTCATTTGAAGTTGTGGTAGCAATGTGGTAACTGCATCCTGTCTCAACAACGTAATCATTGTATTCAATACAATTGATTGTTGCTAGGATGAATACAGTATGATTAGTGCAAGAAAGCACTAATGGGTTTTAATAAACATTCAATACTGTACTGATTTGTCTAACAACCACTCACAGCTACAGTATTTTGAGGATTCCATGTAGAGGTTTTAGAGCGTAGTGCAGTCCTGCATTCCATTATTTAAAAAAAGCCATAATACCCTGCAGTCTGGGATACCATGGTACCTATGCTGACCATACTGATTGGTATTTATATTATTTGTACACTTTTTAATCTGTTTAAAAAATATTATTTTCCCTAAAGGAAGTAAATTAAAGGCTATAAAACCATTGTCCATGTTATATTTAAGAAGTCAGTTAAGAATAATATAAAGAGACAGAAATAATTTTATGAAAAGAATTGAAGAAAGATATGAGATGTGAAAAAAAGGTTAACTGATTTCTTTCTGCACAAAGACTTCTTTTGGTACAAAACATTCCATGCTTCAGCATGGCAAGGACAGGAGTTAACTGAGAAGAGATTCCAAGTGGTAGCTAGAGACTCCCTAACTATGGGAAGATGAGACCAGCCATCCAAAGTGTCCAAGGTCTTGAGAATGCTCTGCACCTATAATCTTTGAACAATTCTTAATGTATTTTTCTTTGCATGCAATAAAACTCACTTGATTAGCTTCATCTCGGGATCCAGAACTTATTTGTTTGTTACAACAGAATAAAAAACAATTAAAGTCAAAAGTAAGACAGAAAAGATCAGCAATATCACATTAAAATAACAGTAACAGTGTCTCAGGGATGGTAATAGGAAAGTCTTAGATGATGAAAGGGAACTGGGTAATACACTATATTAAATAGATATTTCACCCAGGTATTTACTTAGAAAAGAATTAACGTCACAGACTAAGAAAGCATTCCAGAGATTAGAAACATTTAAGATCAGAAATTCTCCTTCCTACCAGTTAAATATAAGGAAATTGCAGATATCATTCATATACTTATACAAGTCAAACAAAGCTTAGGTCAATAATCTTTGACTGGAAATTGTTAATGAAGCACCCATTTATATTGTATGTACAACAGAACCTCTGACTAGGTGGAGACAACAGGTGTATTGGTAACAATCAAAGTCCTGCTAATACTGCAAAATGATAAGGGAAGCTTTGAGTTAATATGAATTTTAGCTGCTTGTCACACATATCCTGTAACTTCTGATTGTATTTGAGATGTCTAAGACTTTTGCTTAGCAGTTTAATTTGAAATATTTTTCCTTCACAAATATAATCACATATTTGTCTTTTCATTTGGCTCTGAATACTTAGACCGATACAATGTAAAATCAGTACACTTATGGTGTAGTTTTCCTAAAGAAGAAAGGAGATCTGAAGAAAGTAATATTTTTTGTAGAAAAAGCTATAAAAGCTTCAGCAAGTCTTGATGTACTGTAATAGTGCTGAAGTTACTTATGTTCAAAGTAAAATAAATGTTTTGGTATAACCATAATTAGGTTGGATATCTAGTGTGCTAACATTGCGATTTCTTGTGTGCTTATGATTTTGTTTGATTTCTTCTACATGTACATGTTCTGCTTTATTTATTCTTAATCGAATGTGTCTTAACTTGGGTAAATACTCATTAATTGCATTGCCTATAGATCTGAAAACCTGATATTTAACTAATGCTTTAGAATTGGAAGAAGGTAATGTCATAATAAATCTTGCTTTAAATTCTAAATTCTGAGGTGTTAAACCTACTGTATGAATAGACTAATATGAAAAAAAAATATTTGCCTAGTATTAAATGGTATACAGTAGCTAAAGAATATAAGTCTTTTTATATCATTAATAGTTTGCAGATCATTTACAGAAGTGATCAGTGGTTTGTTTATGCAAGGCAAATGAGACAGTTGATCATTTTCATGTATAACCATTCTATCCACAGTCTTCACATGTAGATTAGCATAAGGAGTAAAACAGAATGCATTTCATGTATTTTAATTATAAAACACGTTACATTTTTGCTGCTGGGTGTTTGTGATTCAAGGTCACACATTAAATTCTTAATGAATTGCTAATGAAAAATATGTGGAAGTTTGCAACTACAGTATTCCCAAAGCAAATCATTGAAAAAATAAATTAATACATACAATTCAATTTGGAATAATGATCCTTTGTTTTCACACTCCATATTGTACATAACAGAGTAAAGTAGTGTTTATACAGCTTTTTAGCACAATGATATTTATTAATATTATTTTGTACTTCTGCCGATTCCTTATAATTAAATTAAAGATAAGACAAATAGTAGAATCAACTTTAACTAATAAATAAATTATGGTATCATAGTATTCAGGGTGTGACCACTCCAGTGTGAGTGTATTTTTGAGTGTCATCACTGAATGTCTGAAAGTGAAATGTTACTTATGATGCAAAAGCCTCTGAAGCATTTTCAATAACTTTTATTATGATTTTGAAATTTGAAAATTTTATTATGTATTGGGCACTCCATCATTGAAGGTGTAAAGATAACCCCAATTTATGATGTCCTGATAGGAGTTAGAGCCAGGACATTCGGCTTCTTATAAAAGCCCATCTCAGATGTTGCTTTACTAAAGGCTTGAAACAGTGGCTACTGACAACAAAAGGATTGTAGAGAATCTTTAACGCTTAATATAATCTTAACACTTAATTCTTATTGTAATAATAAGCTTTACTGCTACACAACTTTATTAAAAAATAGACATCTCACCCACCAAATCACAAAACAAAAATCTGCTCCTTCAAAAAAATGTTCAGATTAAAGAGCAAACTGACATTCATGTTGAAATGTGCACATAACTGTAATTAAACATATATTGCCAAAATTAAGAAAATGAAAGTTACATGTAAGAGTGCAATATGAATACTAACCCAAGACACACCCACTCACTTCTGCATCTGCTTCACAAGGATATGGATGCCACATGAGAAAAAGAATTAGGCATTCCTGCACCACCACTTGGACATTCTGACTTTGGAGAGATTAATTCATCTTTCATCAAGAGATTAATAAAAAATAAAATCTATTCCCAGCCTTTGACTAATTTGCGACAAGTAAAGAATAATATTAAAATTGACATTACACTCTTTTATGTAAATTCGAACCCTCTTTCTTCACAAATTTTAATTATATAATTTGCTAATAAATTAAATATGTAAGTTATTTTTGTGTGTTAAAATATTCTTATTAACTCTCCTTTTTTTAAAATGGTGAATAATTAAACAATTATTTATATCAGATTGGTTAAAAAAGATTAGGTTGGTTTGTGTATTGAATGCACTGTAGTTATTCATCCTGGTAATTATTATTTCTGCTTAATTTCTACAAATTTAATACAGTGAGTCAATACCAATAATTTTGGAAACTGCAGGAATTTTTTTATATTTATTCATAGAGTCTTGTAGTTTACATTTTGAGAAGTGATTGGCATTGATCAGATCATGAAACATGTTTTTTTCTGTATGTATGATCATTTTCATTTCGAAAAAGACTCCAAAGTCTCCTTAGAGCAATTATATCCCATATGCTTCTTATTCTACTAAGGGATATGTTGTGAAGCAACAAAAATATGGCTGTACAGAAAACCTGAATAATAAACATGAATTGAATGAACTGTTTTTGTATTGTCTAGCACATAATATAGCTCAAGCTATACACAATGTTTTAGTATTAATGTATACAGACAATTCTGTAAGATATTTTGTATTTCTAAAAAGAACTATCCCTTATTAAACAAAATAATTGAACTTTATATTGCTAAAGGTCTTAGAGTCCCATGAATTAAATAAAAAAATAATAATTTCCTTCTGGCTTCCATAACTCATGAATTTATACTGGCAGTTTTTTTCCAAAGTGTTTTAATGGAATATATCTGAGTCATTGCAAGTGGCTTGTCTCAGTAGACTTATTACCCCATGTAATTGAAACTTATGGGATGTGCTTCTTTATTGAAACGCCAATTAGAAATCATGTCATTAGTAAAAAATTGAAGATAAAACTGAATTAGAAAAATACTTCTGTATTAGTGGTCTTATGGTCTATATGGATTATAAAACTATAACTCAGTTGACCAGCTGAAAAGTTCTGAAGATGGATGCTACTTTCATTATCTCTGGTCATCATTTTATCTTTCCCTCAAGATGACTCTTAGAATGATTGTAAAGTGGCTCACAAATTGTCAAAATAGAATCATATAAAACACTGCTCAGAATGAAGGTAATCTGCTGATTTAAATGCACTATGCACTGCTGAACTAAACTCCACTAAACATTAACCGGTAATTGAAGGGCGCTGCTATTTGAGGTGTGGCTTTCAATTGTATAGTGAACGAAAGAGATGCATCTATGGGGGCTGGACCAAAGATGCCATCCAGTGGCATCAAATGATTGACAAACTATCTTTTTCTCCCTTATGTTAGAAGACGGAAGTACTAGCCAGTGTAGCTCTGGGAGCCCATCCCAATGGTATACGAGTAGTGGAATGATATATTTATTACTTCTTACAATCTACATATCTTGTTGGCATGTACAGTATGCTAGCTTCCACGTGCCAGGCCCCTCTGCGAGCCTCAAAGCACCAGATCCCCTTTCAGTCTCAACCCAAGTTTTGATGGACTCAAAACTCAACTGGTTTTGAGTCCATTGTGTAGATCTTGGCTAGTCAATCCAATCGCTGCAGTACGCAGCAGCCAGCTGTGGCATAACAAGTCATTATTAATAAAATTGTACAATGGGCTTCTAAGACTTCATTTGGAATATTCTGCACCATTTCAATCACCCCATTACAAAAAAATATTGCTGTTTTGAGTGAGTTAAGAGAACATCCAGATACATTAGTTCAAAGGAATATTCTGCAATGATATGAGGACATCTCATTCAAGTATTTTCAATAAAATCAACGATGAAACACAACCAACAAAAAATGGGGGATAATATAGGAAACTGTATTTTAAAATGGAAAAGGGACACCCTTTTTTACATTAAGGTTTGTGGGAATCTATTACATACTACCAGATATGTTGACTTCTTTCAAACAATAGCTGGTTAAGATCCTTGAAACAATTTGCTACTTGAAACGAAAGATACCTGTCTTGTGTGTACCTTTTTCTATTCTTTTTTCTATCCTTTTTCTAGGCTTACAGCACTACACACATCCGATCAGCCTTTGAAAATAAGCAACATCCCCTGTCTGGCATTTAACAGTAGATGAGTCTCTGCCAAATTGGGCAGAATCTTGAGCAGCAAAAATGAAGAAACAGCAGCATCTTTATAATTAAAGGTGGTTTAGAGGTGGAAGAAAGTCTTCGGCAGATCTGTCTTATTGACTTTTGAAGGACCTAACTGAAAGATAAACTAGGATAAACAGATAAACTGAATTAACATGGTGTAATAAGCGTAGTTGAGGACCCTATGCAGACGGTATAATCCAGAAGTAAGTGGAGAAGGACATCAGGGGAGTAGACAAAGAGGATCAGGACATGCTGACAGACAGGGGGGCGTGACTACAGTGATCCGGTGTTCGGGGGGCGTGGCGATGGCAAACGGGTCCAGACAGTCCAAAAGGGGGAGTCCGGGGTGAAGTCCAGGGTCCAGGTAACGGAAAATCCATCCAAGACATATGAAGGTTAAAATCCAGAATGGGATCCAGAACACAAACAAAGAGTTAAAACCAGACTAACGAGGCCAGGCGCTCCAAGCCCCGATCTCAGATGGTCAGGACGCCGTGATGAAGCCTATGCCGTCGGGTCTCTCCTGGACCCGCTGGTAGGCGGGCTTCCGGGCGTCCATCTCCCAATTTCGAGACAGGAATAGCAGGAGTGCCAGGCTTAAATATTGGCAGACTAAACAGGGGGCATGTGCATGTAATCAACTGAAATACGAAAGGGCCAGACCGCCCTTAAGAGGAGGGATTATGATCGTGACACATGGAGCTATAGCTGTGGTCCAGGTGAATGAAGACAGCACACATCAAGTATGAGCTTCAGTGACTGGAGGAGTTCATTAGGGAGTTGCAAGAAGTGAAATAGAGCAATGGGAAACTCATGTAGCTCTACAGTTACTGTAAAATACAAAACAGATTTTAGTCAGATACAAAGTACTCTACTTGCCCAAATTTGACCCTTCATACAGAATGATGCATCCGCATGTATTAAAACTTAAATATGTTAACTACGTAAGTATTCAGACCCAGCTCTATCCATCGAACCAAAACTGAAAAAACCAAAAACTAAATATTTTAGTAACACCTCTGAGCAATTATTTCACCTTAATTTGTAAATGAAAATAAGTGTATTTTAAGATACAGTGTACATTATATGTTAGAATAACTGAACTAAACCTTTAAATGAGGTAATCATAAGATTAAAAAAGGTTTTGTGTAATGAAGAGTAATATGATTGCAGATAAGTATAATTAAAAAAGTAACAACATAATTACCTTCAAGGTACAGTATATGATCTGTACTAATGGCTAAATGTGTCATTAATTATGTCAGAAAAATCTGGCTGAAATATATTTGAGCAATTTATCTTCTTAATTTTTATGAAATGGCAGCTTAAAATGCTGATGCCTTAGGTTCAATGTTAAATGACATATGCTGCACATTGATAATGTGTATTTACTTAATACCATTTTCACAACAAAGACAGGGTAAGCCCACAGCTACTGTTCATGCCATTTAATACAAATTTAGAAATTTTTACATACTATGTGGGGCACTAGCATATATAGCAATTTTATTATACAATAAAGTAATTTGCATTTTTCAATAACTGAGGATTTGTTAAATCTGTTAGTCATGATGAAAATGTACTATATATATTAAAACACCTGGTTGAATGCTGTTGGAAGCAGAAGAGATTTTGGAAACTGTCACACAGTAAACTGAATATGCTAAAATGTAAATTCTTATATGTGTTAATTTAAATCAAAGTGTTGTACAGAACACACAAAAATAATGTGGAGAAAGCTACTATAAAACCTAGTCATATAGAACCCATACACAGTAAAAACCTCCTGTATGTATGTATACTGCAGACTAAGGACTATATAGAATAATTCAAACGTATTTCCTCTATATTTTGAATATAGCTAACTAAACGCAGTATACTGTATAATAAGAAAGTGTACACAGACCAAAATAAAATATAAAATTCTTGCTTAGAATGGTTAGGGTTAACCCTAATCCTAACCCTAACCATTCTTGGTTAGAATGGTTAGAAAGACCAGGCTTTCTAACCATTTCCTATTCCTTTATAGATGTCGTTGTTAAAATCTAATTCCTAAAGGATTTCACCAAAATTCAACACTTTTTCCTTTGACTCTGACACCACCCAGAGTAACACTCAGAGAATTTTACAACAGTGCTGCCTTTAATATAACTTAACATAAAAAATGTGTTATTTTTATTTTCTGGCACAATTCTGCTAATAGAATAATAAATCATGTTAATTAAAAATAATACAACTATATAATAGTTATACTATGACACATAGTTGCACTATGTATAATATGTGCTTTCCAGACTCATAGATCCTATGATTTAGGAAATTCTAGAATTGTGCCCCTATACTGTAATTCAAATATACAAACACCTTAAACAGGCTAAAAAAAGAATATCTGTGTCCTAAAAAATGTATATTACCCAGGACTAAATCTCATTATCTAAAACTAAATTCAGACATCTAGTCTGGGGATTCCACAATATTGGAAATCAGAAATTCCTAAAATAAATAACATTTAGCAGCAAGCTCTATTACAATACTGTTTCAATTACCTAGCAAGGATCTGGACTCCAAGGTTAATAAGAAGTACCTCTTGCACACCTCAAACTATGGAGAAAGACAAAGAGAATGGGAGACTCATCTTCCTCTGTCTTCCCTGTATTTATGCAGTAATCAATTCCTATGGAGGCTGGCTAAAACACCTCCTTAGAAATAGCCAACCTGTGTTGCATACATATTCTTTAATATGGTGGTGCTTTACTGTAATGTTAATTAAGCGGATCAAATCATTAGGAACACCCCTTGATCATATGTTTTACCCTGTGTTTACTTGTCTTTTAGCCCATAGACAGCTAATCAAATACTACCTAACAATACCCTTTGTTCTAAACCCTCTGAGTTGAGCAATCCAGATGGGAAATGCAAATGTTGCTAAACCCCCTAGTCATAACAGCATAGATTAAAATTACAGTCTTTAAATAATTGAAACCACAAACAACACAATAATAACTTAATCCTTCAGGCAACATATTTATAAATTGCCTATACAATACCTCGATGAAGTACATTGAAGTACATTGATGTACATGAAGGGAATGTATCACTATGCTGATAGCAAATGTTTCTCAGAGATAAAATATTGCAAAGATTTTTTTTTTAATTTGCAGATTACTTTACTGTATTTTAGTGAGAAAAAACTCCAAAAATCAAAATCCCTGTTTTCAGGAATTAACTTACTAGGCTTTTGGGACAACAGAACAATAAATAATATTGTAGTCTTCTTCAGTGGTCATATGGTCCAAAATAGTCTAGTTGGGCTTACCTAATTAAGTCTTGTGTAAAATTGTCATGCCATAATGGGCTATTTCATTCTCCACAATTAATCCAATCAGGACAATTACAATCAAGACACATTTTTTTCTTGTTCTGATAATAGACATCTATTAGTTTTACCCCTACAGATAATATATATATATATGTCTTGTTTTCAATTTTATTTTAATGGCTTAACATTTTTCATTAATACAATAATTATATTACTACTTCCAAAATATAAATCTATATCTGTGGGGGGTTACAAAATGGTGAATGGCGATTTCATGACTGGTTTAGTCAATAAGTAAAATAATTACTCATAACCCCCAACTTGTAAGTGAATTCTCCAGAATTCAGAATACCCGAGCAGTTGGTATAGGTACAGGCACATGAATTCTTTGTTTCCTGGCACAGCTTTGGTAAAAAGTTCAAGTTTATTGTCATTATATGCATATACAGGTACTGTATGTGGTACTGTATAACGAAATGCTAATTAGCTATTTCTCTGACGATAAGTAGTTCACAAAAACAACAATACAATAGTATAATAAAAGAAAGACAGGGACAACGGGCAGTGTGCAAAACAACAATAGGCAATGTGCAAAACAACAAAAGGTAACAGGTAATGTGCAAAACAACATCAGATGTGCAAAACCATACATCAACAGAATGAAATAAAGGATAGAAAATTATGGAGTGTGAGCTTCTTGACATGTGAGGTAGAGGTAGATTTCAATGTGTGTTTGAGTTTTTTACAAGAAAGAAGGCACTGTGAGGTTCAGATCATAGGTGAGAGAGGCTGGGAGTTTAATAGTTTGATGGTGCGGGGTAAAAACTGTCTCTGAGTCTGGTAGTCCGGGCCCGAATACTCCGGTACCCTTTCCAGACGGTAGGGGGTCATACAGTCTGTAGCTGGGGTGTGTGGGGTCTTTGATGATGCTTAGAGCTTTACTCAAGCACCGTCTGTCATAAATGTCCTGTATGGATGGGAGGGCAACCCCAGTGATTGGGCAGTTTTCACCACCTGCTGTAGGGCTTTGCGTTCAGCATTATTCCAGTTGCCGTACCACACTTTAATGCAACCTGTCAGTGTGCTTTCTGTAGGGCATCTGTAAAAGTTAGTGAGGATCTGGGGAGCCTTCTTCAACTGTCTTAGGAAGTACAGGCGCTGTTGCGCTTTCTTGATCAGACAGGTGGCGTTGAGAGACCATGTGAGGTCCTTGGTGATATGGATGCCAAGGAATTTGAAGTTACTGACCCTTTCCATTTCAGTCCCATTGATGTGGATAGGGGCATGTCCGTTTTGCAATTTTCTGAAATCAACAATCAGCTCCTTGGTTTTGCTGACATTGAAGGTGAGGTTGTTGTCTTTACACCACGTTGTAAGGAGATTGACCTCCTCCCTGTAGACCCTCTCATTATTGTCTGTGATCAGACCTACAACTGTGGTGTCATCGGCAAACTTGATGATGGAGTTGGTGTTGTGTTTGGCCTTACAGTCGTGGGTGTAGAGGGAGTAGA
Organism: Lepisosteus platostomus; assembly: GCF_059453375.1. Lineage (NCBI taxonomy): Eukaryota > Metazoa > Chordata > Actinopteri > Semionotiformes > Lepisosteidae > Lepisosteus > Lepisosteus platostomus. Next base: position 56,127,333 of record NC_142618.1, read on the forward strand.
GTAATGGACTAAGCACACACCCCTGGGGGACCCCAGTGTTCAGAGTTAGTGTGCCAGAGGTGTAGTTTTCAAGCCTGACAGCCTGAGAGTAATAATCCAGGTACACTTCTTTCACCCATATATGAAGGAAGTTAAAGTGAACAAAGTACAATGAAAATCAAAAGGTAAAATGTGTTGAATAATAAGCATTTGCCCTCTCTTCTGTGGCAAACTGAAAAAAAAGTTCAGGTGCACAAAATTACTTTGACGGGTAACATAAATAGTTCAATGGCCTCTGTGTGTAGTAAAATGGTAATCAACAAAATTTCAGACTAAATTAATTTTTCTCTGTAGGGTACCTCAGTCAAAAAGTTAAATTCAAGCATAAATTCAACCCCGAAGACCAAGGAGCATGGTCTTCACTAGCTAAAATTGATTTGTACATGCTTCTAATGTGCTATTTCCTGTTAAGGAAATATTGCTTTCACCACCCACACTTCATATGGTGTAGCATTCAGGCTGCTTTTTGGACAGCTAGTCATAGTTTACAGCAGTGGTTCCCAACTGGGGGTTCCTGAGATTGTGATGAAAATGTCAATGTCAAATTAAATAGTCCTACTTATAAATAACAATGTAATAATAAGAATAAGAAAAACAACAGTAGTGATATTAATATTTTACAAAGTGAAAAGAAGCATGTTAAGAGGGTTGCTATAGCATTTATCTACATTTATGTAATGGTTTGATTTAGTTAAAATCACAAGTGGGTACTTGAGGCAAACCATTTAGATTGATGGGGTTCAGCTGTCAAAAAAGGTTGGGAACCTCTCTTTTACAATATAAACCAATGTCTTTACTGCATTCGATTTTGTTTTCACAAGTAATTAGTCATTATTTTAATTTTCTAAATTGTTTTCTCTGTTTCCATAATTGGTCACACCATAATTTGTTAGGGCAAACAAAACTGCCCAGCCAATGGTAGTGATCATCCTTAAATCATCAGTATCGATGAGTACTAGGACAGGATGTTCCATTAAGTAGTTTATAAATCACTTGAAATTTGAACAACAACACCCTGTAGCCTTCAAGGAACAATGTCAGTCATTCCTGACTCAATTCAGTTAAACTCACTACCAAACTTATCAAAACTTTCAAAAAGTCTTTACAAATTTATTTTTTACAGTTGAAATATTGAATCTGTTGGACTTTGGCTGTCCAAGAGCAGGGTACCTACCCTTGCCATAAGCTGTACATGTATTTGACTCTTAAGTAATGCCTACAGAGACCAATATAAGAGATAAACTGTCTTCTAAAATACATGCAATGCAACCTCTAGTTACATCTCTCTCTAGGCAAAACCAGATGCCACAAAATAAATGGAAGCCTATCTCCCTTTTCTAAAAATGCAGCCACAGGCAGGTAAGACAGTCTTTAACCTAGGTATCTTTTACTCAGGAAACCCAAGTTCCCTAAAAAATACAGAATAGCAAGATCTTTCTTGCAAGGCTGAGTTAGCTCCAATTGGGTTTTGTTTGGAAGAAAATGAAGTAGGGGCTCTCCCCTGGCTCAAGCTTCAAGTACACAACTCCTTCTGACTCCTCTCTTGTGGTCTGACCTTCTTTCTCTCTTCTATTTGTCCACTCCTCTGTGGTGTTAATGTGATCTTATATGGTGTGTTTCTGAACTGCTCATTGGCAATCATTTACCCACAACTTAATTAACTAGGTAAACGAAGGCAAACTTTGTTTTTGACCAGGGGATCCTCTACATCCCAGCAAACATCCTCACTGTTTTGAAACTGGTAATGGTTACACTTCATGGTTTAACACACCTAATCTCTTATTTCTTAGTCACCTATAGCTACAACAGTATTCTAAAATAATGATTGTAGTCTGGAAGTTGTAAAAACTTGTAAAAACTTATCAGGTTGTGCATTTTCATTTATATAGTTAATACATGTATAACGGTTATGGTTAAATTCTTATTTAAGAATCTTTACTTTCTGAGATAGTGACTATAAATTTGTGAACAGCTGTTGTGTCTCATTTAATGACTGTCAGAGTATCAACATTATTATAGCATATTATTTGCATTTAAATTTAGAATTAAAACATGATGCATTCTGGTAGAAAACAAATCAGAAATGTCCTGGGTAAATAAAAGCATTAAAAAAGCATGTTGGTAGCCCTTTTATACTGTAACTGTTAGAACCTTACTTAAGGATATTCAGTATAAGGAATATACATAATTAAATAGCTTAAATAATGCAATTTGTGAATAATTTTAAGAAAGCAGAGAAAAATATAAAGTTTAATATAAGCAGTTCTTCATAGGGGGATTTATGATATTGATACCAAAGAATATTAAGTAATGATTCACTGTTTTCTTTCAATAAATCAGACAAATATTCTTAAGTTTCTTGCCAAGATTGTAAGAACTGATACTGGAGCTGCTAAATGCTTTATATTTTCCTACCACATGAGTTTTTTTTTTTCAGATGAGAGAGCAGCAGGGTAGCCATCAGCATTAATGTGACAAAAAACTGAAATGATTCAGTGCAGTTTAGTATTAACATGAATCTTAATCATTGAAGGTTAGGATAGATTTATTCTGAGCTGCATATAAGGTAGATGGAAAGAGGCCACACAGCCTGCCATAGATCTTAGGATATGGTTTGCAATATTATTATGTTACATCGATATCTATTATACAGAACATCACAGGTTGATAGCTTCTAAATGAGTAAATGTTTCTCAATGTCACCCGCGCACAGCTTTGACATTTTTTATTGTTTCAGTGGATATTAGCATAAATATGAATAGGGACACAATTCTTGTGGATCTCTGGAGTCCACGTTAATGGAAGAAAAGAAACATTCAACTTGAAGACTTTTATGTCCTTCAAAACTGAAGAATACAATTGAAAGCATGCAAAAATGAGATGCTTTTAACTGCAGTTTTGTGCAGTTTGACTGTAACCATTAAAAATATATTAACTGGGATTCATCTGTTGTATACATACTATTCTATATGTTGTACTGTATGTGTAAACAGACATACAATAACTTACAATATGTGCAGCAGCATACATAATGTGTTAGTAGATGCAACAGATGCAAGCAAACGTGACGCAAGAACGTTAAAGAAGCAATTGGGGGTGATGTAGGGGAATTAAATTCTTTTATACATTTTTTTTTATTTTATTGTTAAAGGGTTTCATAGTGCAAAGAGTAGATGATTTTAGCCTGCTACGACCTTTCTGTCTGGTTGCCTAAGTGACACAAGAAGATGGAAATCAAATGGAGGACAATGGCATATAAGACAAAGGCAGCAACCAACTCAATCATTTTCAGACATTATATGATATACACTATGCTGTATATAGGAGGGTTTACTGATCTAGGGAAAATATGTCTATACAGCAACAGAGGAGCATATTTTAGCGTATGGGAAAAAGACTGGACCTATTACTTATAAAATAAATATTTTCTTCAATACAAACTACTGGATGCTACAGCAAATCCATTTGGGAATCTTTTTCCTGTTGCAAACGTGCATCACTAGACAAATGCAAGTTTTCTCATAGCCCGGTTGCTACCATAAATAAGAAACTAGTATTTCCACGAATGTTTAGCTGGAAAGTCCCTCATAAAAATTATAGAACTGGTCTCTTTAATGCTCAAATTAAGATGTTGATTTTTAAAGCTGCCTTTGCACAGTACCATCCCTGTCTTTTCTATACTAACTTCTCTGTTACATTGTTATCATTTTACCCGTGTATCTTCTCTCTTGATCCTCTAAGGCTGACATAGTTATTTAATCACATTTGGGTTAAATATTAGTACAGTTGTCTCTTTACATTTTAGATATTGATTATTTAAGTATGGAACAGTGTTGTATGCCCTAACAAATTATGGTGTGACCAAAAATAGTAGAAAATTGAAATAACATGACTAATTACTTATGAAAACAAAATGAAATGCAATAAAGACATGGGTTTATATTGTAAACTATGACTAGCTGTCCATAAAGCACTCTGAATGCTACACCATCTGAAAAAGTGTGGGTGGTGAAAGCAATATCTCCTTAACAGGAATTAGAAGCATGTACAAATCAGTCTTAGCTATGACCATGCTCCTTGGTCTTCAGTGTTGAACCTTTGCTTGAATTTCACTTTCTCACTGAGGGGCCCTACATAGAAAGGTGAATTTAATCTGAAATTTTGCAAATCACTATTATTGTGTTCAATTTGAACATTCATATTTTGATTGAAATATCCACTTTATAAATGTGAATGCATTATATTTACTTCAAAATGGGACATCTTTGGAATAATACATACTTTTGCCAGGCTTTGTTTAATCAAAATACTATTAAAATAATAATTCTTTCAACTTGTGATACAGTGTTTTATTTTTCTTTCACTATAATGTCCAAGTCTCTTTGCTTCTTTCTTTGTTTTATTTGTATTAGTTATTTATTTGTATAAATTGCAATATTAGTAACTCATCAGAACTGTCTTGAGTTCAATGATCATAGAGAGATCAGATTTAACGTTGATGGTTGTAATTGGAGGAAAAACATTATTTTTTCAGGAATCCCTTTATCTTTATGTATTTTCAGATTTCTTCAAAAGTGAATAATCATTCTGTAATATTCTGTGTTATTCCAAATGTGACAAAATGTTATATGTCTTACAAATGGAGGCTGCATTAAATTACCTTTTCTTCTGAATATTTTTATTATAGTTTTCCACAGAAACAATCTCATGAAATATTTCTTAAATTGTCTATGTCTTGTAACCTTCACTGATTACATACTGTACCTATATTTGTGAAACAGTGTGCAAAGAAACAGAGCCTTTTTTACCAAAGAAAATACTATTTTCCTACCTCTGGTCTTGTTAAGACAAATTTAAACATGCCAGTGTCTCTGGTATTCATATATTAATTTGAGATGCTTTTTTACAGAACCCAATTGAAAATAGATGGATATAATTAATTATAATATAATGAACACATACAACAATGCTCTACTAACCACATTCTTCCACATTTCTCATATTGTAAGAATCAATTTTATTTCTTAGCTAAAGATTTCCATCAATGAAATCAGAAATACAAAGCCTGGAAAGGATAATTCAATGTATCTAAATTAATGTATTCAATCACAGAATGCATGTTTTGCACCAAATTAATAATGGGTTTGTATTTTTGTTTTTTATGTAGAGGGTAACAGAAAGTAGCATAGGTGTATGGGCTTCTCTAACTGGTCCAAAGTTGTAACATTGGAATAAAACTAGAAATTAGACTGTTATAAACATTTAATTGTCAATGGAGGTTATTTTTGTGTAAATTTTAATCAGCACATTTTCAAATATGACCTGATATTGGGTAGTCATGCTCCAGCACATATTTCTTGTCCTCTGGCAAAAGCAGAGGGAGGGAAGAGGGAGAGAGAGAAAACTTTCTTTCAAAACTTTGCTCATATACATTGATCGTTACTGGTGAGTTTGCCAAATCCCTTTTCTTGGAATATAAATACAACAGGTATGTGTGTGTCAATTCTCCTGTGCATGCAGGGAGTCTAAGAAAACAGACATAACTGTAGTAACAGAGGGCATTTCTCATGTTATTGCTCTCTCTTGTAAACAATGTTGAGCAGTGACACTTTCTAACTAAAAAAACAAGTGAGCATCATGGGTTGAATGATCTCTTTTCATTTGTAAACGTTTTTATGTTCTCAATTTTTCTAGTAGCACATTTGTCTTCCTCTCTATGGCTTTGAGCAAAATGTTTAACCTACCTCTAATTTCAAATATGCAATGCTAATGAAAATGTATATAGAAATCAAAGAAAAAAACATAACAAATAATAAAGTGAAATAAGCATGTACTTTAATTAAAGGTGATAGGATATACGGTGATATAACATTAAATTATGGTAGAAAGGTCATAACAATTTATTTTCTAAATCATGACACTGACAAATACTGACATGAGTTATCTACTAGGCTGTATTCTTTTTTTCTTAATTAAAAAAATCTGACTATTAATGAGTATATACAGTAAGACTTACGTTTGGAGTTTTTATAGATTAATCAATATTGCTCCTTGAACTTCTGTTTTGTGCTCAAGTGTAGCAGTAAAATTGAATTTTTGACATGGGATTTTACAACATTAATTTCTCTTGATCTAAAATTAGATGCAAATTTACAGTAATCCAAGGGTATAATACATACCAATGTAAAAGAAAAAGAATAGATTAGCACCCTGTATTAACATGTGATGAGTAATTTCCACTGCTCTTAACCAGGTGTACATTCAGCTTTAAAAAGCAAACATTTTGCAACAGTTGTGTAGTTTTCATTTAATAGGATCATAGTAGTGGTATAAGACCATATTTTATTACAGCTTATACAGTATGTATTTTTTAAAACAAATGCATAGATGTATGAAATAAATGTATGATATTTTCATCAAGAAATTTAATGTATTAGCTTGTGTTCAAATGTTTACTTTAGATTAACATGTCCATAATACCAGTCCAGGTCTGTCAGTAAAAAACAAATAAACAATGTATTTAGCTGGCCAAAGAAGGATTGTTTATCTTCATATAGAGTTTTAGTGCACTATAACCAAATGTATGGCACAATGTAAAGTACACCTTTTGTAATTTAAAAAATGACAAGATTAAAGCATGACATGCCTACATAGTTAATCAATTTTGAACTTCTGACTTGGGTTCTGAAGACTCATTTTACAACCTTTATGAGTGACTTTGAAAGTGAAGGCTTAATGTGCAAAGTGTGGATCAAATATTTCAACCTTGTTAAATACATTTGTAAACTACACCAAAATCCTTTAAGAAAGGTGGAAATAACTGCTTCATTATGTTAAAGAAAAATAGATAGCATTTTCTGAAAACATTTTAACATTAATATTGGAAACAATAAACAACACATCTCTTGGCAGCTGATTTTTTAACAATGTTGATCACATTAACTTTTAGCTTTAGATTAATTTTTTTTATTTATTTTCAGTATAACCTACATTGATATTGAGATAAAAGGTATACAATGATACCATTTTTAACATAAATGTTTGTTACAAAGAAAATCTATCTCAGCAGGGATGCATTTATAAAGTTAAATTGGATGAGTTAGAATAAAGCACAAGGGAAAATGCCTCATTAATATTTAACATTTAAAGTTCATAAAGTGTCTTGCCTTTTCATCTAGTGTAAAAGACTGTCTTGTAACTAAAATGCCTTTTAGGTTGCATTAGATTGGAATATGAATTTGTTTATACTCTTTTCTAAAAATTAAACCTAACAACATCTATTAATTTAACTAATAGAAAATAGCCTTTTCATTGCTGGTAAGCAATAACAGTTTTTCTTTGCTAGAAACGTTTTATTTCTCTTCATTAGAATCGTGACAACAAATTCAGGGTTTGTAATTTGTGTTTGATAGGTGGCTTGAATAATTGAATTAATCAGAGCACAAGCTTTACTGGCTGCAGTGAAAATTTGATACCGCTATAGATTGAAACAGTTAAACAGTCTGGGTCATAAATGACTAACATAAAGAGCAAATTGAGGGGATTTGGCATTTCTTATTACAAAATGTTAATGTACAGTATGAGCTTAACTTGTTTGTAATTTGTCTCTTGTCTGTTCACATCCTGATAAGTTTCTCTACTCATCTAAATTATAATCACTGTCCAAAATGTTCAAATCCTCCAGTTAAATGAACTGTCTTCCAGTAAGAGTAAATGCATTGTTTTCTTAAAGAGCATGAAGCAGATCTCCCTAACCAGATCAAACATTAGGTATCAGTCCTATTGAAAATGAGTGGAACTGGTGACATTTCTCTCATTACAACCTTCATCTGAAAGCAATGCTGCTAGAAGGATGTGAAAATGTCAAAACTTTCTGAAATAGTGTACATGGCAAATACTCTTCACATAGACCCACTGTATTATTATTGTATTATTCTGTATTATTCAATGAGAGCTCATTTCTAATATTTTGGTCAATGAGTGCAATAAATGCAAAAAGGTTTCAAGAAGTTTCCTTGCATTCAGAGTGACAGGGGTGGGTCTGACGTCACTTACAGCTGATGGAGTAAAGTTATCATATTTCTCTCGCCACAAGTTTGGAGAAAAACATCTCCCTAGCAGATGTGTACTACATCACAAAGACAAATGCCTCAAGGATACACCCCTGCTGCACTTCATGATTGATGACATCATGAAAATGATCGCACTAGTGAGATGAACTCTGGTGAGATGAATAGTTTGCCAGGGTGAAAATAAAAAAAAGAAAATTCAGTTAAGCTACAATGCAAAACATAACCACTTTAAGATTTCAAACTTAAATGTGATTTATCCAATTAATTCAAAATTTCAATTCAATATACTCCTGTCTTCAAAATCGTAATCACACATAATTTTCCATGTATGTTACTTAAAAAAAACATACAAGATATCATCTGTGATGGAGCTGCTATTTAAAAGATTAAACTGTGATATCCACAATAGAGTATTGTGATAATTAATATTTTTGCCAAAACAATCACACATTTAAATTGCAAAATTCTATTTATTCATTTTTTACCATCAATATTTTGGGGTGACACAGTGGCAAAGTGGCAATACTGGGGCCCTGAGTTTAATTCCCAACCTGGGGAGCTATCTACTGTACATGGAGCTTGTATGTTCTCCTCATGTGCACCTGAGTTTCTTCTGGATACTCTGGTTTTCTCCCACAATCCAGAGACATACTGGTAGATTAATTAGCTACTTTTGTCACGATCGTAATCCCTCCTCTTAAGAAGGTGGAAGAGGTGTTAGTGGGGCCAGCAGGGGGCGCTCACCCTGCAGTCCATGTGGGTCCTAATGCCCCAGTATAGTGACGGGGACACTATACTGTAAACAGGCGCCGTCCTTCGGATGAGACATAAAACCGAGGTCCTGACTCTTTGTGGTCATTAAAAATCCCAGGGCGTTTCTCAAAAAGAGTAGGGGTGTAACCCCGGCATCCTGGCCAAATTTCCCATTGGCCCTTACCAATCATGGCCTCCTAATAATCCCCCTCTTTGAATTGGCTACATTACTCTGCTCTCCTCCCCACTGATATCTGATGTGTGGTGAGCGTTCTGGCGCACTATGGCTGCCGTCGCATCATCCAGGTGGATGCTGCACATTGGTGGTGGTGGAGGGGAGTCCCCATTATCTGTAAAGCGCTTTGAGTGGAGTGTCCAGAAAAGCGCTATATAAGTGTAAGCAATTATTATTATTATTATTATTAAGGGCGCTCCGGCCCTTTCGTATTTTCCCCTGCCACCTGTTTTGTGTCCCATTTAAGCCTGGTGCTCTCGCTATTCCTGGCTTAGCATTGGGAGATGGACGCCCGGAAGCCCGCCTACCAGTGAGTCCAGGAGAGACCTGTTGGTATAGGCTTCATCACGGCATCCTGAACATCTCAGTCCGGGGCTCGGAGAGCCTGGTCTCGTTAACTTCATTTTAATCCCTGTCCCTGTTCCAGATCCCATTCTGGATTTAAACTGTGTTTTGTTTTGTCTTGGTTGGATCCCCCGGTTTTGGACTTTGAACTGTGCCCCAGATTCTGCCTTTTGGACTTATCTGAACCTGTTTGCCATTGCCACGCCCCCCGAGCACCAGATCACCGTAGTCACACCCCCATGTCTGTCAACCTGTCCTGATCCTCTTCGTCTCCTCCCCTGATGTCTTTCTCCACTTACTTCCGGATTATACCGTCTGCATAGGTTCCTGGACTACGCTTTGCTGGAGCCTGGACCGGCTCCCGTTACACTTGGAAAACTAACCTTAGGTATGTGTGTATTTGTTGTCAGGTGTCCTGAGCGGGGTGTACCCTATCTTGTGCCTGTGGCTTGCCGGGATGGGCTTTGGCTCTCCTGTAACCCTGAATTGAAACAAGAGGTTAAAAAATATACAGATACACAATTTTTTTAGTTATATTTATCTCTAACAGGAACAATGGTAACAATAACCCATCCCCTGCCTTTGGTAGTGTCTCTCTCCAGGATACCAGACAAAGGATCTCCAAAATAAAATAAAATTAGTTATTTGTTTTAGAAGCAACAAAAAATAAGTGTTCAAATACAAAAAAAAAGTGAGATGGCCGTACTGGTGCAAACACTCCAAGTTCACTTTGTTTCCCTCGGCATCCCTTTTGTCGCCTTGGAAATCTTACACTTCTCCTGTGCCCCCATGAAAATAACAGCCCTATCCCCAAGGTGCTTCCCTGCCAAATGTTGGGAAAGGAACCAGTTACTGTTACACTATTACATTTCTAAATTTATTTAATTCTCACAACATTCATTTTCAATTCAAGAGCCTTAGACGTAGGCAGTCATGAAGTAAAAACACTAGAATTATCATTAATATAGCCTCGGACTGAATCTCATAGAAAGTGAGGGTCATTAATTGAGTCATAATCAAAAACAAGAAACTGTTCCAATTTGAAATTGCATCCAAAATGGTCTCATTTTTTAATAGTTGGGTTGCAACCTCCTCCATCAGATGAGGAGGCTCCTATCCCCAAAAAGAAGCAAGCAGACTCCACAACCAACAATACAAAAAACAGTTTAGAGGAACATACACTATGAAAATACATCGTTCCAATCAGTTGTATGAAAAGCTACACAAATGCTTGCTTCAGAATGGTGAAATTGGTTTGGATGTACATGACAAAGTTTCTTAAATCAGTAGTAAGAATTCCAGGATGAGCTGCTGAGTAGGCTGCACCAATTAGAATTATGGATACAGCCATTAAAAATGCACGGTACAACCCCGTACTGCACGCAATTACCCACAATAGACTGCGTTGTACCGCGGTACGTAATTTGGCTGGCCAAAATGACCAAAAGGTCAATTTTATTAAATAATTTAATCTCTTTACTGTTCATGCTTTAATCTGCTTAGTATTGAATATTTATACAGAATTTTACAACTAAAGGGAAATTTTAGTAACTGGGCATAATGCATCTGAAGGTCAGAAACGATATTAATTTAGGAACATAAACATATTATGTAAACTGGTATATGTATATGTATATGTATATGGCTGGTATTGGTAGTTTAAATAAAAAATAAAAAATACACACCAGTATTTAACTTTCTCCCTAAATATTTTAAGCATCAAAGTCTTGAATTCGGTTACATACTGTGGTTATTTTGGAATTGCAGGACAGACCTGAGGCCAGTAAAGTGAAATCAGCAGGGGCTTAATGAACAGAACAATTAGAATAGCAAAAGACTGCAGGAACAACTGAAGGAACAGGGATAGAAGACAAATAGCAGTAAAATCAAAGACAGGCTGTAAAGTGGGAATGTAAAGAGAAACAAAGACGGTGGGGGGGGCAGTATGGAAGATCCTGGGGGTGGTTGTAGGGGCAATCCTTCAAAACTGGCATGCCAGACCACAACATTGTGGAAGGTGGAAGTATACTGGATGACATATCTTGCTTGTTGTGAACCTCAAAGAGGTAGAGAGAGAAAAAAAAAATGGTGCATCCTTTTTGAAAATAATGCATGATTGTAGAGGTTGTAGTCCTTTGCCACCTAGCTACAGTCCAGTCTTCGATGTCAGGGATTTTAATAATGGGACATGCAGGGGGAATGATGTGGGAGCAGTGGAAGTGGAAGACAAAACAACAGGCTGATTTTGGGAAGCCAGAGATTCTAGCACATCTGGAGATCCATAGAAATCAAGAATAATTTTAAAAAGCACATAGCTGGGTGTCTTTCCCTCTATCTTAGATTATTTTTTTGTTCAATTTGAAAACTTACACAGAGAAATACAACTTTTCTTTTCAGTTTTTTGGTTGTTTACTTTGTTTATTCAGTCACAAAGAGCACAGTCCACGTGTTCAATTATCCACAAGACAAAATGAGATATAACAGATAGAATATATATATATATATTTTTAATTCTGTTTTTGTAGTTTGGATCACGGTCCATGTATAGATGAATAATGTGTGAAGCACATTCAAGGTAATTAGCATATTTTTTTCTTTCAGTGTGTATAATTGCTTACACTTACATAGCGCTTTTCTGGACACTCCACTCAAAGTGCTTTACAGGAAATGGGGACTCCCTTCCACCACCACAAATGTGCAGCATCCACCTGTATGGTCTTCTCTTTCCTTTTATGTTGTTTGGAGCACTGTCTACAAGCAGAGGAAAAATGCATGAGGCAAAATGTGAGACAAGTAGAATATATGAAAGTGAAATACTTGCTTCTTGTTTTGTCTAGTTTTTTCTTTCATTCTGTTTTTATTTGGTACTTGGAGAAGTTCCAAGAATCGGTGAAGAAGGAACATGAAATAACATACAGTACATGTAAAAAAATGTGAAAAGAGGCGTTTGCATGATATATATATATCAAAAGTCATTAATGGTCAATAATGATTTAACATAGCTAGATTAAATTGTCTTTGTGTATCCCTGTCCCTCCCGAACATCAGTAAAGAACCTCCATTTAAAACAGCTCTGTAAGAATTCAAAAGATGTACATTAGTGACGTGGTTGCTATCTACACATTTTACACTATGGGAACTTGAGAGGCAAATATAATTTCCCTCTGGTAAGCACAATAAGTAAACCTTCTGCTATCTTGAGCAATATTCCATCTGAAGATAATACAATAACATGCAAATTAAGAACCTTAAGTTTCAGGTTTTCTATCTTTACTATGGTATGTGTTTTTTTCAGTATCATCATTTTGTGACCATTATTCACATGGGAAAAAATCCAATTTCAAGTTAAATTGCTAAATAATTAACATCTGGGCATTAAAGCAATTGCAGCAATCTGGGGGCTCACCACAGCCATCTCTATTTTCACAAGCTGCTACTAATTATCAGTTGATCATATCCAGCAGATTGCCCATCTTAGCCAATTCAGGAGAATTCCATTTTTTTTTCGATTCATCTTAGTAATGTAGACTGAAAAATCAAGAAAAAAGGCAGGAAATAGAATCCTGCAATTAACACAATGTAGTAGTCCAGGCAATATTTTAATAGTTATCTGCAGTTCAAAGATGTGTTAAAAGGGGAAAATGATACTGAATCCCCTGAATTAGCTTCAGACTTTGCAAGGCATGACTGGTTACATTCTTGCATTTCTGATGGTATTATTGTAGAATAGTATCATACTAAAGTAGTAACTCAGGCTAAGTCATGTGTAGATTCATTCTAATCTATTCTAATGCAAATTTTTGGTATAATCACTTTGGTAACCATTTTGGTAATTGATTATTACAACAATTGTGCAACTGAATGTGATTCAATGACATAATTAGGCAGCTGGGTATAATTGCACATACTAATATTTACTGGAAGGCCTTGCATTTGATTACTTCATTGCAAGGGTGTGACTCTAGAGCATGACCCCTCAGTATCAGTCGTGGAGGTTGTGTGTTCCTACTGTATATGACTGTAGTTCACCTGTTCTCTTGTGGACACATCTAAGAATTTCCAGCTATTTTAGTGAGACTGCAGACATATCAGCCCCTCCAAGACCAAAATTGGTTGCTTCTATTCTACAGTGAGTAGATCTCCATGACCCCATTATCTGTTGTTTTCATTTCAACTTAATTCTCTGTTAAAAGACATATAATGGAGTTCCCATTATTAAACTGCTAACGATAGTAATTAGACCTTTTCAGTTTTACATTTTTAAAACTTTCTGTATTCATGTCACTTACAAGCAATTGTAGGTAAAATGTTACTGCAGGAGTGAAAACAATTTAAAGTGTATAATATGTAAACTGTTAATTAAATAATCAAATAATCAAGAATTCAGCTGGAAAATAAAAACAGCGGTACTGGGGTCATAAGAAATTGAACTGGGAACCACTGATATAAATTAGGAGAGTCACACTTTTTTACTTGAGGGCCACAGTCCCAGTCAATCAGTCAGCTGCTAATTTTCTAATTAGTGTAATTACCTGATTAACAAGGTGATTTTAATGCCTTCAGGCTCGTAACAACTTCTGTAGATACTGTTTCTACAGTATATTTTAAGCTGTCAACTGTAAAAAAAAACACAGAAAAAAAGCTGTTAAATATACACAACTAAGCTTAATTAATAAAATTAATAAATGGTTTCTGCTTCAGATAGGAGAGGTGTCTAAAAATTTCAGAGTTCATAAAAACTAAATATACTGTATGTTCATTATAAGCTTAATGTGGGCAGTTTAACTTTGAATATTTAAAGTCATTGTCAGTTTAAAGAGATATAAAAGATGTTTTGTCCTTTCAATGACTGAAGCTGTGCATACTGTATGCGCACTCGACCTTCAATATGTGATCATTAAAATCCAATCCTTATGTCTGTGGAGCATTTATACACTAATTTAGAACACCCAAACCTAATTTGTATGCAAACAATCAAAATACTCATTACTCTTTTGAATTTCTCTTCTGACTTCTCAGGAGAATCCTTGAAAATGATATCCTATGAATTGAGTAGCTTTTTATGGTCAGATTTTTTTTAATTTATGTTTAGCAGACAATAAATAACAAGAAACAGACAGAGATTAATCAAAGTATATCTTTTCTGCTCCATCTTACTGTCTCTGAAACTCTCTCCAGGTGGTAATCTCTTCCCCCATACCATCATTCCTTGCCAGGTGGAGACTACTTCCTTTCCAAATTAACTTTCCCAAGAGGCCTGCAAAACCCCAATCAGATAGCTTTAGGAATGGGGATATCAAGTCTTTAATTACATCCACTGCCATCCAAGGAGAGTCCTTTTCCTGTTGACCCATGCAATTGATAACTTCATACTCAAAGCATTAAGAAAGGAAAGGACATTCTGATGTCAGGAGTAGGCATGAGGGAAGGAATGAGGAAGCTGCCAATTCTGCCAGAACAGAGAATACCATAAATTGAATGAGTGGAATGATCAGTAATTAAATTAAGCAATCACCAAATTGTAAAGTCATTGGTATAATTAGAGGCACATAAATGCTTTCATCTCTGTCATCTTTGGTGAAAAGACTAAAAATTCAGGGACATTGAGTTAAACAAATATTATTAATAATGACACAACAAAAACTAAACAACACATACCATAAACATACAACATACAAGTTACACAATTTACAAACAAGGTGTCTCTAAGGCCTACCTTCTGACAGCCAGAGAAAAAAAACAGACTGCTATCAAGTATTAAAATCCTACATAACACCTAACAGGTCAAAAATAGAGATAAACCTGTCTTCTGCACCGAACAGAATACAACCTAGAGTTAAAACTCTCTATAAATTCAAATGGTACAAAGTGAATGGGAAACCTACAGAATCTCCCTATTCCAAAAATGCACTAACCAAAAATCACTAACCAGGAGAACCCATTTTTGACATTGGGATTCTTTATACAGGAAATCGGAGTTTCTTAAAATCAACTGAATGGCACACTCTCTTCATAAGATTTAAATACTTAACTAGAATCTGGTCTTTATGATGACAAGATTCTCATCTGGCACATGCTTTTTTCTTTCTCTATGTCCGCCCTCTTTCCTTTCTCTGTATCCTTCTTGTGCTCTTTCCTTTTTTATGTTGTGTTCCTGAACAGTGGATAACACTTAATCATTTATCCAGAATTTAATTAACCAAGGTAACCTAGATGATTCCTTCAATCAATGTGTTTTACACCTAGCACAACGAAGCAAACAGCTTAGATCCTTTCTTGATTTTTGAAGCTCCTAACAACGTCAAATATTGACAGTAGCCAGGTGTTACTGTATCTAGATTGTTAATAATAATTGCTTACACTTAAATGTACTTTTCGGGACACTCCACACACTCCACTACGCTTTACAGGTAATGGGGACTCCCCTCCACCACCACCAATGTGCAGCATCCAGCTGGATGATGGACTTCTCAATACCCACTTTCTAATAACTGTAGCGATATGAAGCAATGAAAAGTCAGAAACATAATCAATCCCATTGTTTTACCCTATAAAAGAATATAAAGATTATATTCTATACTTCTATATCTTCTATAGTTAACTTTACTCCAGTGGGGATGACACATATTAGAGAATAGAGACAAAAATGTCAAAGGAAGAGGAACACGGAAAATTGTATTGTGATTGTTCTTGATTGTGCAACAAGTGAAGACTATCATCATTGAAATATCTGCTAGAATATGAATCCCTTTCAAAAAGAAAAAAAAGATAGTTGTATATCAAACGTTTTAGCTCGTGGAAAATACAAGAATGTCATTTGTGATTTTAAGAATCTCTGTACTGATACCAAATCTTAATGTACATCAACACGTTTTATCGGTATCCCAGAATAAATCAAATCTTGAAGTCTATATGGCCAGACAAAATCTTCTTTATGTGGATGAGATGATTGGACTGTCAGGATTAAACCAAACAAACAATAAGCATAAAACAAACAAATAAAACTGAACATTTGGCAAAGCCAGAGTTTTTTTCATACCTTCCTCACCACTTAAGGAACAATTTAATATAAAGCTATATAACTTTCCATTTGAATTAAAAACAAATCACATGGAATTCACAATGCAAAACAGCTCAATAACTAAAGGGGAGGCAAAGAGAAATATCTGATCTAGAAAATCAATTGAGGAAACACGTTCATATTTCTTGTGAAGATGAAAAGCTTGAAGAGAATTTGGAAAGAGTTATCTGAAGTGTTTAACATTAGAGATAGGCTGAATTTCTCCATTGGCTGTAATGAAGACTAATTTATTTAATTTAATTTATTTCCAGGTAGAAGACAAATACTATTACAAATAGCTTAATAAGTTGTGACTGAGAAAAAGGAAGATTGTGTTTATATCTCATACAATGCCTCATTGATCAATCCAAGAGCCTTGGTCAGAAGGGTTTCTTTGAGCTCCCTCAATCTCTAGCTCCAGCTTCTCTCGAATTAACAGTGCCTTAAAACACTTTCCATCTTCTGCAGCATGAAAGCTAGTTGACTCCTATCTCTCATTCTCATTTCTACGTGGAAGCCAAAACAAAAGAGCTCAGTGGAAGATGAACGTCTTGCCATATGCATCACATGATCACGCAAATGGTTTCATTTTCTGTATTTAAACACTTTTGGTATTAAGTCTGAAAAGTCCTCCTGATATATTTAAAATGGTCTTGTTTTTGTTTTGTTACTTTTCAAAATTACTACATTAGCACTGACAGGAATTCAAGATTAGTTAAAGGTAACAAAATAAGATCTAACAACATGTTAATCAAATAAGATATAAAAGTATTTAGTTTCTAGTAACTATTCTAGTAAATAATTTACACAAAACACTATCCAACAATAGCAGATTTCTTCACTTTATTTCATAGCCTTCATATAATTTCTCATGTTACTTTTGTATTTTTTATGAATAACTACATTTATAGTAACATGCATGCTAAGTAAAAATGGGTCTGAATGCTAATTAAACCTTCAGGAAGAGAGCCATCATAGCTACAGTAAACCTTGTGTATTTACCACATGGCATGAATATAAGATAGATACTAAAAAAATATCCAAAGAGTACTTCTTAGCTTCAGGGAGGGGGAAGAAGAGATGATGCAGTCTCATCCAACAACCTATTAGCTACTGTAAATTGGATGATAAAGCAATTACTATTATTGAGGAGCTTTACATACTGTCTGCATCTATAGTCAGTAATATAGATATCTTCATGAACAGCCACATAGATTATATTTAAAATAATTAATTGGAACTAATAATTTAAACTAAATTGGAAACCAAAATATCATTTTCTGTAGCAAAACAGTATTCTTTATTAATATTGGGGAGCAAATTAGCAATACCTATAATTAGGTATTATAAGTAGTTCAGGTGGGTAGCTGCAAAGGAACAAGTAATACGTTTATTCCTTGCTGAAAAGAGAAGAAAGAAAACACAACCTTTCGACCATGGAGCCTTCTTCAGGTGTGAACAATATGCAGTAATACCTATATTAGGTATTATAAGTTATACACAGCACTTGTAATTTACTTCTATATGTATATTTTTTCAATGCATTAAATGCACCAATTAATTATGATGTTTCATTGAATGATAATTTTATTCATCAGAAACTATATACATTTCATATTCAAAACAGGGGATACCAACAAAACAGAAGTTATTTGGATTGATAATAGCAATTTCTGGAAATAACTGTTCCAGACCTGTGTTTATATTTGTTCTTTTGTGCATTTTTTTGCACTTGTATACCCTCATCTTAACAACACAGGGTTCAAATTCCATCATTTAGAATTCTTAGCTTTCTTTCTTTACCTTTTTATGGATTTATGGTTGAGATGCTGTAGTCTACAGCATTTCCAGTAGTGTTATTGTTTGGACTTTGTATTTGATTGTTGTTGCCCTGGTGACCAGTTCTTTTCTATTTTCCCTACAATATAATAGAAGTTTTTCTACAGGCTGCATTGAATACTGAATACTGAATACATACTGAAGTGGATATGAAATGTGTTTATATATTTTTATATGTAACACAATTGAGGGCCACGTTTTTTCATAATTGTTTATGTACACTTCAGAAGATTTCCATTTATACCCCTACGTAATAAGATTAGCACAAAGCAGCATATTTCAAATGTAATAATGCAACAGGGCTCCTCTCAAAAATGAGAATTAGGACATGCAATTAAAATAATGCTTTCCATGATAAGGAAAGAGTTTTGTAAGCATTTATGGGTATTTTGCATTTTCTTAATACATTATTGTCTCTAAATTCTAAGCACTTGGGAATTAGCAAAAGGTAAATACAGTATGTCATGCAAGGTTAGGTATTTACAAAGTAATTTGGGAAAAACAAAGGTGATCAGCCCAGGTTTCTTGATAAGACTCACTTTTGTGCCATTTCAGTGTGTACTGCTGATTGGAGTACTTTCCTAAGACACTTATATTTTAAACTCCTCTAATCTATGTATATGTAATATGGAAATTTCAAAACCATCGTTAATACTGTTTTGTAAATCTTCCTAACCTGATGCCTGAGCTTTATATACTGTATAATTTCAAATATTTCTCATTAGCTCCAAAAGATACAGCTCAGCACCAATGACATTTTAATTACACACAACTTCTTCAGAATACATGCATCCTTTCATTTTGTATATTATTAAGTGTGACTCATAATACTTGGGGGACTTAAATGAAGTTGGCTTTACAGCAGTTTGTACTTTCATCATTATGACTGAAAAAAGACGACAGCCATCACATGTTCCTGTTGCAGTATGACCGATTCAGAGTCTATGTACCACCTTGCTAAAAATACTGTAGCAAAAAAGCTTTTCTCAAAATTATATATAGAAATGTAGGTTCATTTTCACATTCTAAAGAGCCAGGTGCAAATTAGACACCATATATAAATAATAAATTACTACTCTTTAATAATTTTAAAATAGGGGATTAAGAAGACATATAAAATGGGAGGGCAATGGTATGTAATCAGTGATGTATGTAAACAAATCACTTCCTAAATAACACTTACTATCCATATTCATATTAATCAAGGTGAAAGAACTGTGCTTTCTCTGAGAATGATAGCATTGCAGCCCATGTTGTTGATTCTTTTAACTCCAAATTTTAAATTTTATATATATATACAGTATATACAGTACATATTCTGGATATAGATTTATTTTACACTGCCAGTTAGGCCTAGGTCATTTAAATCACACAAGCTATATGAGGAGGTAGAGAGAATGACAATTTGAACTAAATTGACTAATCTGTTAATTAAATGCATTTATTATCTGTTTAAAAACTGAGTTTCTCTAGTTTAGTTAGTGAAATGTCTTTTTTATTTTTTGGAGCACTAGTGCAGAATAGCAGAATATAGTCAAGTTTGCATTCAGAACTGATAATATACTAGCCATTGTTAGAAAGGAATGATGGATGGACTGCTTGGTTTTGGAGTCCAAAATGTTTAATGTTATTTGCTGGTATTTTTGCTTTAGTTGTTTCCATTCAAAATGAAGCAACTATTGCAATGGGTAATAACAGATAAACTATGATACAGCAGTAAATCACTGCCGTGGATAGCATAAATGCTGCTCCATGAGCTGGTGACAGGTTAGAATGTACTGTAGACCAAGATGTTTACTTGAATAAAATTTACTTTTTAATCTACAAGCATATACATACATTGATGGATAGAGAGATAGAGAGCTCATTAGTTACTCTTTCATGAAGTCCCACAAGTTTTCATTCTTGATTCTCCTAGCACTTACAAAACAGGATATTAGAATTTGTACAGTAAAACTGTTTTCAAGTGTCCCCTTCACATTGCAGTTTATTTATTATGTTAAAGCTTTTTAATGTATTATTTTTTAAAATGTTTTATTAATACATTTAATTCAGATGTCACAACAAGTACTATATCACTAGCAGAATGCACTCTGTAAACACTACAGTATATGATATAATAAAAGGATTTAAGGTTGATCTAAGGATAAAAGTGAGATTCTGTCTTCTTTTTCTGCTTATTTTAATCTCAAGACTTCAGGTGTTCCTCAAAAGCAGTGAACCATACCAAATGATTTATAATAGCTTGTGGCCATTATCTCTGGACAGGCTTAAGGGAAAGGAGTTTGGCAGGTTCTAATGAAAAATGTAGAAGATTCAGATAGGTATTCTGTACAGAATGCATGAGGTTACCTCTTTGATGCATTATAGAAAGCTGTCTTCTTCCTGACTCTTGTGGGTCATCACTACCTCTTTAAGATAAATGAATATATTTTAGGTGCCAATCAGCAGCATAGTACATTCACTCTCTCAAAGAGAAGCTCCACTGCTTCAAGGTATAGTGCCATCTGTTCTTCTTCCCCAAAGAGCACTGAGAGTTTCCTGAGCAAATTAGTGATTGAGGATTTCAGGTCTTACACATAATCATCTGCTCCCTCCAGCAACTTCCTAAGATCATGCACATTTTCCCAGGAAGAATATGACTGAGTTTCTAAGAACATATTGCAGCTTCTCATTTGTCATCTGTTGCTCTTTTTCCACTGTTATTCTATTCCCTTTTTTTGCACTGAGGTAAGAAACATGTATGTGTTCTGAATAACAGATTTACACAAGAACTTTCATTCTTCTCTGTCTTTTATGTCTTTAGTCTTGTTATTTTTATTATTTTTTTATTCTTATGGATTTTAACACATATTCTGTGCAAAATACCTAAGCCATTCATCATCATTTACTGCCTATCACATCCCACAAGAAGTAACCACGTTATGCCATTTCACCACATAAGGTTACTACCAATTACTTGATCAACACTACACTGTTCAATCTCCAAGAACTCAGTAAGTGTTGTTTCTGCTGGCTCATCCTATTGTGACAAAATTCCAGAAGAAATACATGTCCTCATGTTACTTGAGTAACAATGACTTTCTTGTGAGATGAGAATGTGACATTAGATCCATTATTCATCTGACTTGAACCCAGATGAACATTTGCAGGATGAGCCAGGGAGACATGTGGCATCTATGGCTCAAAAACTGGTGAACAGGTACATGCTTGTCCAGCAAGAGGAATGTGACAGAAATCAAGAAGACAACAAGTTAATACAAAGTGTGTACAACTGACCTCCAGCTTGTATTGCTTCCAGTAGGATCAACACATACCAGGAGCCTGACCCTTTATGATCAACTCTGTTGGTGACAAATACTGAGTATCTCAATGAGATTACCTATGTCCTAATATGTTCAATAAAATGTCAGTGCACCTAGCACAAGAAGATGATCACATGGTCATTTTCCTCAAAATAACTTTGTGATTTTGCTACAATTACAGTATGTCTAGTAAATTTATTTGGATACTCAGTAATAGTTTATATTTCTTGATTAGCTATGTATTTAAACATGCTACAATGAACGATTCTTTCATTAATCTAACATACTGTGAATGAATTCTCAATTATATTTCAGTTTAATGCACAGTTCCTTCTTTCTTACAGTGATTCACTGGCGTTTTCATCATCAGTATGTACTGTATACATAAAAAGCAGATAAAGAATATACAGTAATACTGTTATATATTTATTTTCTATATTCAGTACAAAGACAAACGCCTATTGGCATGTGGGTGACATTTTGTATTATGCTAATGGAAAAATAAGATTTTCCAAGATACATTTTCCATGTATCTTGATAAATGCATTTATTAGCAGTTACTTTTAGAAGTGAATTGTTTTACTGTGAGGAAGTAGAAAAACAGAAATACCTGATGAAAAAGTTCTCAATATTGTTTTATAGAAGCTAAGAAAGGCCATTATTAGTTGAGCAAAGTTCTCATGTGGTCACAAGTCAAAAGTCACAAGCAGCTTTAATATAAATCAATACCGATGTTTAAAAAGGTTCCAGCATTCCTCTCATTCATGTGAAACATACCATTTTCCCATGTTCCATTAAACTTTTGAAATCCATCTGTTTTCATGCTGCAGTGAACTTCAATTAATAATGTAGAAGTCTCTTTTTAACACATTGTGAAATACATGGAGGCAAGATAAAACACTGTGACTTATGTGTGCTTACTACCGTTGTTTCAGTAAGAGTCTAAATGTA
This sequence comes from Lepisosteus platostomus, assembly GCF_059453375.1. NCBI lineage: Eukaryota > Metazoa > Chordata > Actinopteri > Semionotiformes > Lepisosteidae > Lepisosteus > Lepisosteus platostomus. The sequence goes on from NC_142618.1 coordinate 56,149,932, forward strand.
TCACTGTTCTGCTTTCAGAATAAAGGCCCGTGGGAATTGAAAAGAGGCATTCCAGCTTTAAAGTGGTGACCTTAATATGTATTAGGCTTGTTTAAGTCTATGGTTTTTAAATAAATACTTTGGCATGTTAATACAGCTACCTTTGTATAAAAGGTGGCGCACTTATCTCACAGGACTAAAGAAATAAATAATATACTATTTCAATAAACATAACTTTCATATAAAAATAAATGAAGGGAGGAACTGCTTTCAGGAGTTCACTTTAACACATGAATGAACTTGAATGTCGTGTCCCTAGTTTTTCTAGGCACTACTGGGATTGGATTCCACATTAAATGGACAGCCATCATGCTGAAAAGCTGAGCACATGCAAGCCTTGGGGAAAACAAAACTTTGTGTGCTGCCTTGCAAAAATAACACATTAATAACTCGTGAGCCTGTTTTACACTGTTATTTAAGTGTTTCTCCAGGCTATGCTACATGCCGTGCCAATTCTCCTGACCAAATAACCCACTTTTTCCAAAGCAGCCACATGCAGTCTCTAAGTAGCTTTTTTAGTTCATCACAGAGGACTGAGTTCGTAATTTAAGAACATATTGTTTTGGAATATTTTAATATAAATTCAATTAACTGATTTCAATAGGTGACTGGCATTCAAAACAATCACAGACCTATAAAAATGCAGAAATATAAAGAATACTAACTGATATTATCGGTACAGAAAAATTGTATCTATCAAATATAAGTGGATTTACATGTTTTCAGTAGTTTAAGAGCGTGATTTTGCCACAGCTGATTGAGGCTACATCACAGAATCAAAGACATTGCATTTGCAAAGCACATAATCTCAGTAAAATTACAGTCTATGGTATTTGATAAAGAGATGGTCATAAAGATATGGGCATGCCTATACTGTATTTAACTCAACATATTTGGAAAGAAATCTCTATTTAAAAAAAAACAACAAAATAATTTAATTAAATTGGTTTATGTTTGACTAACAAGACAATTATGCAAAAGCACTCACAGCATCAGTTAGTAAAGCATATTTATACTGTCTTACAAACAATCTGTTTTGCCACTAAGTTATTTTAATTGCACAGAAGAGTTTCACAGACCACATATCATCATCATAACAAAATGCATGGACCTTGACTACCTAATGTCCCAAAACACAGGCAACAACATAATTTGATGCTAAGAGATTCTGTGGAGTAGTGCTGTTGTTTCCCTGTGAATAAAATAGATCCTTTCTATAACTGTGTATCGTCAACCTTTCAAAAAAGAGCAGACTGTTTACTTCACTGTCCTGGATTCACTCCAATTCAATTTCTTGAACCATTGTAAATGGAGACAGCGCATGACTGAAACTAAGGCAGTTCTTCCAGGGGAATCAACCCTGCTTCAATAGCTTTACACAAATAAATTGTCACACATTGGGTATGTTATTTACCTGGAGCTAAGTCTTTGAAATGGTCACTTTAGGAGCAGTGAGGATTTAAAGTCTTATCTTAAACTTCCAGCTTCAATTTAGCCCATCAAGCCCTTGTGTTAGGAATTCACTAAGCACTTTATACTTGGGGTCACCAAATCTTTGACCTATTTCAGTATCCTGTCTCTTTGAAACAGCAGAATTCCTTAGAATTTGCAATAATAACGGATGATGAATAACCCAGCTTTCCCTGTAGCTTTGGAGTAACATTGGAAAATGACCCTTATATACTGTAGATCCACTACAGTATAGTCATACTGATTATACCATTTTTTATTTTAAGATCTGTTTCAAAAATAAGGGATGGATTGATTTTGATATGACATTTAAAGACTGAAAAGTGGTTAAGGTGTTTTTAGTGCTTCACTCTTGATACATTTACTTCTTGCACTTTATTCAGGGTTAAGTGATGTCCAGACATATAAGTCATCACTTTAATTAAAGTAAAAATTGAGTGTCTATGTAACAGAGATGGATTGGCAGAGTGATGATATTTACAGCTAACTTAATTGAATTCGCTAAATAAAACTTATCTAGGTCACAAAGAGGAGAATTCTAAATAGGCAATTAAGCCACTGGAAAGAGCCCTATTAAGAAAACTAAGTACATAAAGCATGGGGAGTTAGGTGACTTTCTGTAGAAAGGCACTATGGAACACAATTCATCATGGAACTAAGTAGTGAAATAGTGTCAAGATTTTAAATTCTAATAACATTATGTCCTGATAGTTAAGCACATATCAGCCAGTATCAATAACAGGAGCCATAACTCATTCATCTGGATGGTTTCCAATCTGTAACTAGTTAATGCTGTTTCCCTTATTAATATACCTGGGTATTTTTATGGTCCTGGTCCCCCTTTAGTACAGTGGAAAAGTTTTGTGTGGTGTTCTTGAACATAGCAACAGTTGACTGAATGTAATTTTTCTTCAATAGCAAGGGACCTTGAGCATCTGCAAAAATGACAAGAACTCATTTATTAAACAGCAACCTTGACCAGCTTATGTCCCCACAACATAAGCTGCAATCTCAGTAGGAAATGAATGTGATATGTTTTGAAAGATATGAATCATTTTAATATTTCACTTTTCTAAAGTGTGGGGAAAGGGGATTCATGCCATGCTCTCCTGTAAGGTATTTGCACAGCTGTAGGATCTGGTTTGTTAATTATGAAGTACTGTATAGTTCCTCTTCTGTTGCAATATATACATAACACATGTATTATATATTTACTGTACATATAAATAAGATTTTTTGCAGTATTATCTTTAACTCATCCTGGCAATGATAAAAAAGAACATCTATTTGTGTAAAGACACTGTCAGAAAAAAGTAGAGAAACAAACAATCATTCACAATGTACATACTGTAGCAGTATCCTTGCAAGCATGACTACCAAATACCAACTAGGAAGGCAGAAAATTTCATTTTCTACATTTTTGATCTGATGTATAGGTAGTGAGGGTTCAAACAGTTAGAACACTATAGACCACAAACATATACAGTAATCTCTTTACATACAGTATAGGATTACATACAGTATACTCAGGGCTGGCCCTAGCTTTTTCAGGGGCCCTAAGCAAGACCTTGAAAATGGGCCTGTCCAAATCATGTTTTACACATAAACTAGTATTATCAGCTCCCAACAAAACTTTATTTTAAGATTAAGAGCAATAAAATAAATTAATTATATACATTGAAAACTTGAATTAACCAGCTTTGAAGAACACATAATAATTAATGTATGAACAAGAACATCAGGCATGCATTTTGCAAAGACAACATGTATTTTAACATTGAAAGTAATGAAAAGGAACATTAATAACAATAAATAATTATATACAGGATCTCTCTTACTTCAAAATCATAACTTAAAAAGTACTGCACTGTAACCTTTGTAGGAAATAATTGTAGAAATAAATATGAAACACAATAACCCCATTTATTTAAATACAGGAGAAACTGCAAGAAAAAGAATGCATTTTAAAGCCGATTATGCATAATCTCTGAAAAGTCTTTTGTACTGTACGTTTTACTTTCATGCTTTTGTTTGTCCAGGGAGCGCCGATTTTAAGCCAGACAGCATTTATTTATCCACACGGCATGTGTACAATTGCGGGAAACTGTTACCTTCTAGAAAAAACACCTCCAGTAGTCTACGTGTCTAGCTTGAAAAATGTCTACTGTTCACTAGTTTCATGGATCAGACAGACTCAAAATTAAATGAAATGCTAATTATTATATTATTATGCATATTATGCATTATTACAATGACTTGACTTGGCATACCTCTGTTTTGAGACCACATATCATGCTCTTTGTTTTTGTACTCCAGAAACATTACGTACTTGATTATGACTGATCATTTTTTTTCACTGGGCTTCCATTAGGATAATCGACAGCAGCAACAGAGAGCCACTATAGGGAATGTTTCCACTCATATTTGAACGTGCTGAAAAAAAATATATTGTGTTGCACATTGAAGGGGCACACTGGTGGCCTCAGTTGCCTAGTTTGCCTATGCCCAGGGCCGGTCATGACTAGAATGTATTGTATGTGCTTATTTTCAATTACAGTATATTTCCTGTATGGTACAGTAGCTCTAGTTGGTAAAGTGTTTCTGTATGCCTTTTAGGTTGTGGTATTAGTGCACAAACGCAAATAAAAATATCTTTATGCTTTAAGTACTCTGTCAACACTTAACACCAACCAAACAGAACCATGCAATAAAAGATAAAAATAAAAAAGTAAATGCTGATAAATCTCAAGTGAACATAAATCAGCACAGGCCTCTGTATTATAAAAATCCACAAATACCTATGAAATTAGACCAAATACAAAATCTATTTAAAAAAATGTTTTACTGTGGGGCACTTGAATCCAAGACTCTGACCTATCAGGTTGTCCTGCTGAGAATTTTTCTGTTATACAAATGTACACTTGTGAATCATAGTTATTGCCGCAGTTGTCACAGCTTGTAATAATCTTTAAAAGCCTGAATCAGCTAAAAGACCTTTGTATTTCAGCTGTATATTTGTTTGAAGCAGTTAGCTGTCAGATGTCCCATAGGAGGTAAACAAAAAGTTAGCAAAATGGCTCTTTGACAGGATATGGCTCCCACGAGGAACTACAGTATGTGAGCAATTCCACAGGCAAAGGAATAAGTAAAAGACTGTTTACTTGAAAAAAATTCTGAAGTACATACATTTCACAAATATTTGTTCTTTTAAAACGCTGGCCACAGGATCTGTATAAATAGCATGTTACAAGGCATATAATGCACTTTTGGCTCTATGATGCTTTGTAACTAGTAGACATAATTACATCCCTATTATGAATGTGCTAATAAAACCAAATGCTCATTTGCTGTTGGATAAAATATGGAATCTAATCCCATGCTGTTTTGCAAGAAAGACAAATTATCAAGTATTCAACCTTTCAACATGGAGATTGGCATGCTTCAGCACATACTGTAGCATGTATTCCCATGGCATGCAATTTAGTAGTAATAATTTTGGACATAAATCAATTTGAATAGGGAGATATAAGCTGTCATTTCAACAAAATGTATTTTTCTCAGATTTTCTGTCTTTAGCTCTGAAACTTTTTTTTTCAGCCTTAACTACCCTGTCAGTGCTATCCAATATATTACTATCAAAAATACCTGATCCAGTAATGACTGACAGGGAACAATTATGTCGAAGTCTAAACAATATTACTCTCTCTTGAGCCAAATCTTGTCAGTTTACTAATAGCAACATTCATCCTTCCATTTTCTAACTGCTCCATCTGATTCAGGGTCACAAGGGGCCAGAGCCTATCCTAGCAAGCAACGGGCGCAAGATAGGACACACCCTCAACAAGATGCCAGTCCAATTAACCCACTAATATGTCCTTTGCCCTGTGGTGGGAAACTGGAGCCCCCAGTGAAAACACACAAACATGGGATACTGTACATACAAACTACACACAGATACAGTAGCAGCTCAGTCCAAAACTGAACCCAGGGCCTCGGTTTGCAAGGCAGAAATTTTAACCACTGTGCTACCATACCGCCCAATTAACAGCAACATCTTTAAACAGAATGATTTTAGAATGATAAACTTCACATACTGTATAAAGATTAATTTAAAACGTTAAAATCACACATTTATTAATAGGAAAATCACATTTTTTGTGGCAGGTACGCTGCCATTTTATGGAACAGATTTACATAAGTAAATTCTTATGCTGATCAAGATGTCTAATCAACAGGGCAGATCAACATGGCATCTAGGGTGAAAGTAACAGGCTAATAGTGTGTGTGTGTTCACCTAAAAAATACATGCTGTACATGTGACAAATGCTTTGGACAAGTTTGTCTTTGGGATCACATTCTGTTCCTCCTGTAGTTCCCAGACAAGCATGTGCTTGATTATTGTGCTCTGGATGCCACACATCATCCCAACTCATCCCTCAAATGTTCAATTGTGTTCTACTTCAAGTAGAGTAGGGCACAGCTGTCACATTTTCATCTTACAAGAAAGCCATTTTACACCAACGCCAACGCATCATGAGAATATGTGTTGTCCTACAAAAGTGATGTCATGTAATAATGAGCCTACAGGAAGGGCAACAAGTAAGGTCTCAGGTCTTGATCAATGTAGCCCTGTATTAGGTTTCCAATTATCACTGCACATAGAATTTGGTAGCAACTAGACATTTATCCCCAGACCATCATATTTGCATCTGCCCTATTGATCTTTTCAACGTTTTGTAACTCATGGTTTCACAGATCAGGGCCTAGAATCAACTATGATTTGGCTGTAAGATATTCCTTAATGTGTGTGGTCTGCGAACGACAGTCCAGTCTTTAATTTGCCAATGGATCAAAGGTATTACTCTCTTAATATTTATGTTGTACTGGCTCATTTCTGTGTTCTTCTTTTTTTAACTGAATTTCTAACTTCTTGAATTTGACATCACCAGTCATCAAATGAGAAGATTTAGCATTGTGGTCAAAGCCACAGTTCAAGTTCAATACTTTAATGCCATCACAACTAGTTGCATAGAATTTGGTTCAGTGAGATTGTACAATCAAAGACATATAATACAACTAGACAACATAAAGCAAATAACAGATACATCCACCCAATACATTCACAAATCAACCTAAACACACCAGTAACAAAATAAATAATAACAAGGCTTGATGGAGCATAATGTTAAGATGATGTTAGGCCAATCAGAGTCAGTCATGATTGATCAATTTATTAAAACGACACCAAAACAAAAAATCCATATCCAAAATTAATTCATACTGTATTTATTCATAGTGAGGTCTTCAAAAGCCTACATTTATAAACAGATTAATACAATTCTATGTATGTATGGTGTACAATGTTTTAGGTGTTTTTTTAAACCAGCATAATGTTTTGTGGCAGTCTGACCTAAGATGAATATGCAATTAAAGATGACCTGCAGCCATAAGCTGCCAAAGGTAATCTATTTTCTGTGAATAGACAAACTGAGTGAAATTTATTTAATCAGTCATTATTGGAGTTGGGTGGAAAAATGCACGTCCTCACATGGGGTTCAATTAGTTGTATGCTCGATGTAAAAAGTGTGAGCAGTGTTGGTACTGTAGGTGTTATCTGTCACGGAGAGGCTACTGTACAGTCTTTTGATTAGAAATCTAGAAATAAAAAACTGTTATCAAGAAATACATTGATTCAAATTCTATTCAAATACAGATTTATTTTTCTGTCACATATGCTATCATTTAAATATTTTATATAGTGTAGCACAAGAATAAAGCATATCAGTGTGGTAATTGTGTGATAATTGTCCATATAGTTACAAAATCCACATAAAACAGAGCTGCCAGACTGCCAACAAGCATAATTTCTCTCTTTGTCTAGAAGTAACACTTAAAAAAAAAAACTTGTAGTAATGAAGCATCTTTAATCTAGTATCCATGTTCTAATCAGTTTTATAATGTGACTGGGAAACCAGTGTACTGTGGCTGTTTTTGTTTTCTTCACAGTATGACAATGATAGGTTATCGATTATAGCAAAATATAAGCAAACATTAAATAAATCAGTTGCATATTTGTGTGAAATATATTATGGTCTATAGATAATAAAATATATAAACCTTAGTGCATACACACTGTTTCAGAGAAATTAAAAAAGTTAGTAGAGGGGGAGCTGGAGCACTTTATATCAAAAAGAGTATTGAAGTATACTTTGAAAATGTACAGGTAGAATTTGAATCAAAAGTTTACAATTTCTTGAAAGCAGATTTTGAAGGAATATGAGAGAGCTTTAGAGACGTGTAATGGGATAGGATAGATACAGAATCAGTGGAGAATGGATCGCAATAGTTTAAAGAGATTCTGGTAGAAGCTCTAAACAGCTTTATCCCAAGAGTGAGTGAATGAAAAGCTAAGGAATAGTGTTCCAAATGGATTAAATCAATTAGAAAAAAAGATGCAAGGGGGAAAAAGTACATTATAAAATGCTTGAAAAAGGATATAAAGTCTAAAATAAATTAAATGTTCTTTCTGTATCCCAACTGCAAAAGTCCAAAAAATGTGCCAATAAGGGAAAACATGTAGTTAATGAAAGGGAAATGAGTGATACACTAAATGAGCATTTTATTTTTTATTTAAGGTGTTCATTAAGTATGAAGTCAAAAAATACCTCTGTGTTACATGTAAGATTATGGAAACAATAATTAGACCTTAACTGGATCATCACATATAAGGACATAACATCATAAATGATGGATTTAGAAAAGGTTACTTTTGCTTAAGTATCAGTGGAACAGCACTGCAGCACTGGGCTCTGGTTTCAATTCCCAGGGTGCTATGTGCTCCCTGTGTTCAGGTGGGTTTCCTCCGGGTGCTCTGGTTTCCTCCCAAAGCGATACTGTCCTAGCACTTTTGGTTTATTGAATCCTGGCAAAATTATCCCTATTATGAGAGTTTGTGCCTGTGTGTGCCCTGCAATGGACTGACATCCAGTCCAGGATGTACTTGCTTGCCGGGAGAGGCTTTTCCATTACCATGTTTTGGATAAAGTGGTTTGAAAATTGACGAATCCTTAAGTAACTTGTTAGAGAACCTTGAGAAAACAACAACAGTAATGGATATAAAGAGATATAACATTATGTATTTATAATAATAATAATTATAATAATTGCTTACACTTATATAGCACTTTCCTGGACAATCCACTCAAAGCACTTTACAGGTAATTTACATCAATTTCCCTACGGGATTAATAAAGTATTATCTATCTATCTAATGTGGATCCCCTCCACCACCATCAATGTGCAGCATCCACCTGGATGATGCGACGGCAGCCATAGTGCACCAGAACACTCACCACACACCAGCTATCAGTGGGGAGAAAAGCAGAGTAATGAAGCCAACTTATAGATGGGGATTATTAGGAGGCCATGATTGGTAAGGGCCAATGGGAAATTTGGCCAGTTTTCGAGAAACGCCCTGGGATTTTTAATGACCACAGAGAGTCAGCACCTCGGTTTTACATCTCATCCGAAGGACAGCGCCTGTTTACAGTATAGTGTCCCTGTCACTTTACTGGGGCATTAGCACCCACATGGACTGCAGGGTGAGCACCCCCTGCTGACACCACTGAAGAAAGATGTGAAGACGGGGGTTTGAATTTAATCTTTTCTGTAGGGGGTTTAGACTTCCAAGTCACAAGCAGGGGTTTATGGCAGGAAAGGGGGTTAACTGATAAGGATTGCAGATGCCAGCTAGGAACCCCCCTGGGTGTAATGTTAAACTGACCATTTGCCCAGAACATCATAAACTGGCCAAATACCATGAACCCCCCTCTTTACCATCAGACCGAGTGACGTCAGAAACGGAGAAGGAAACTGTATATAACCCAAAAGTTTGTAACAGTACGGGGAACAATACTTCGGTTTTGTTGTTTCTTGCGGGAAACAAGACTTCGGCTTTATTGTTCCTTGCATGCAATAAACTCATCTGTTTTACTTCATCTCGGGATCAAGAACCTTATTTCTTCTGTTACAACACCACTAACACCTCTTCCAGCAGCATCCTTAGTTTTTCCCAGGAGGTCTCCCATCCAGGTACCAACCAGGCTCACACCTGCTTAGCTTCAGTGGGTTGCCAGTTGTGAGTTGCAGGGTGATATGGCTGCTGGCGAACTTACAGATGCAGCCATTCAAAGTGCGCGGTACAGACACCGCAGTACAGATACCGCAGGTATGATGACACGCGATACCGCGGTGCGTGATTGGTTGACCGACAGGGGCACTCGTGGTCCGTTGGTCTGTCGTAGAAAGACTTACTGTACTGTAAACGTCTTTACTGTGCCCGTTGTAGATATTGAATTTTACCACTGAAGGGAAATCTTAGTAGCTGAGCATAAAAAGAATAGGAGCATACTGTAACGCGTGTGAAGGCCATAAACGATATTAATTTTGGAACGTAAACATACAGTATATGGCTGGTCTTGGTACTTTAAAGAAAAAAATACACACCAGTATTCCATTTCTCCCTAAACATTGTAAGCTTCGAAGTCTTTAACTAATGTGATACCGGAGTCAACAAGCATACTTTTAGAATTTGATTAAAAGGGAATATAATATGGAATCGCGTATCTAAAGAATTTAATAACGGTATGATTATATCCGTGTACTGCGGCAGAGCTATGTAGGGCTGTTTCGCCTGCCTGATCATGCGAGCTCTCCTGTAGCCTACTGGTCTAGGTGCGTGACTACCAGCTGGCAGGCTGTGTGTTCGAATCCAGCTGGTGCTGGACTTTTCATTTTTATTTATTTATTTTTTAATCGCGTAACATAAACATATTACCGTATGCAAACTGTACTGTATACAGTATGTATATGTATATTTGATGTCTTAACTGTGCCCGTTTAATTGAATTAAAAAAAAATATTTAACACGAACATTAAGCTGTTTACATCTTCCGCCTGAGAACAGTCACCCGTTGCTACCCAACGCAGAATGGTGATTGGCTGACACTATCTGACACCCCTCTGATTGGAGAAAAAAGACGTGCTGGCGTGCTATACACACTACCAGGAAGAGGATTTCTTTCTATTCAAAACGTGTATTTTAAAAGTTTAAGAAGTAAAAACCTTACAGCGTACACAGATTTCTAAACTGATCAGGATCGTTATCTTTGTCTTATGCATAATAATGTTCACCGCTCTGTCCAGCAAATTAATAATAAACTTTATTTTATATAGCGTTTTAAACGAATAAGTAATTAGATTGCTCATAAACCTAATCACTTGCTTTTTCTTTTTATTTAGGCTCAGATTACAACTATAGATCGAATTATTAATAACCATAATAACAACCAACCAACAAAAACAACCATATAAACATAATGGTGGTGCTGGACCTTCCAGTTTTATTTATTTATTTTTTAATCGCGTAACATAAACATATTACCGTATGCAAACTGTACTGTATACAATATGTACATGTATATTTAATGTCTTAACTGTGCCCGTTTAAGTATTGAATATTCATATCTAATTTTACCACTGAAGGGAAATCTTAACATAAACATACAGTATATGGCTGGTCTCGGTACTTTAAAGAAAAAAATACACACCGGTATTCCATTTCTCCCTAAACATTGTAAGCTTCGAAGTCTTTAACTAACGTGATACCGGAGTCAACAAGCATACTTTTAGAATTTGATTAAAAGGGAATATAATATGGAATCGCGTATCTCAAGAAATTAATAACGATATAATTATATTCATGTTGCAAAAGAACTGCAACGGACATAAAAACTCCCTTGCATGGTTTCATTACGACCAGAATCGGTCTTGAGATATTTTTAACTTGATTTACAGTATTTGAGAGGTATGTCTTAACACCGATACTACAGTGCTTAAGTACTGCTCACGTATATGTTTCTAGGTTTATATTATGCATTTCATACGGTCAAATTACTTTTGAGCAATAAGAAGCGAGAAACGGTATGCGTTTTACTTTCGTTTTGTGCTGGGACCCGTGGATTGATTAGAGATATCAAGTACATACAAGTCATTTTTTAAATGTTGTAGTTCGTCTTGAAAAAATGTTACGAGTACATCATCTATCAACAATTACACAGGTTCTGTTTCCATATTGCGGATTTTGGTTACGTAATATTATTTTCTAGATTTCACGTTGTGAATATGATGGGATGTCTGATGGGATGTTTCTAAAAATCCACCCTCTGTAAAACGTCTTCTCTAGTTGTCCTGCATATGTATTCGCTAATGAAGCTGTGTGTTCTGAGCCTAGATCTCTACATTTCTGTATGAACCAGCTTAGAGGGCTAAAGACAGCTTGTGTTTAAATTGAGTGTAAGGCAATTTATGCTTCTAAAGTCATGGTCAGCATTTATCTTTGTACTGTGTTGTAAACTTGTTCTGTGCCAAGTCACATTATTTTATAGCGTTTTTAAAGCGTTATCAAATACGGTGTTACTGTAGTTTACTGAGTCCCATGTCACATGGTCTGTGATTGAAACCTGTAAAACCGGTTTAATTCGTCACAGCCAGCACTCTTCAGGTGTGAGGGTCTTCTGCTCAGAATGAAACGCTAAAATGTTTGTGTATATTCTGATGGTAGTGGGGGCGGGGTGTGTGGGAACAAGTTTGGTTGAAACATTTTCTCTGAAAGCATTTTCTTCTTGTAACCGATCTTGTTACAGCATGTTACAGTTTACTATTATTAACCATATTAATTTTAAGTGCTTAATGTAAAATCTTGTAAAAATATATTTTCATTGTTCAAATATACATTAAGTCTGACTATCATATAATAAGTTAAATACAAAACTAAAGAAAAAATAGGGTTAAATATAATTCAAAATATTTTGCTAACAATGTTAACTGTTTATGAATAATAAAATGTATTAACTAAGGAGTAGGATGGCACAGTTGTTAGTATGTTTTTTGTTTTTTTTTAACCCAATCTCCGGGAAACCATTAGTACGATGGTGAATCGGAGATTCTCAACCCTTGCTGCGTACGACTGGAAAAGAATTCGTGATCGGAACAACGAAATGCTTCGTAGGAGGAGGCAGTCTTTTCCTCTTGTCTAACAGTCTGTCCACAAACAAAACATTCCTGTTAGACAAGAGGAATTGAAAAAAAAAACAATGTTGTCAATGAAAACCGGTGTGTGTGTCTCTCCCTGCTGGATGTCCCTCTCACAAACTGCTGAATGAATAAAATAATTTTATTGAAAACGAGTTTGCGATTGTCTGGTCTTTAAATTCTGTAGATACGCGATTCCATATTATATTCCCTTTTAATCAAATTCTAAAAGTATGCTTGTTGACTCCGGTATCGCGTTAGTTAAAGACTTCGATGCTTAAAATGTTTAGGGAGAAATGGAATACTGGTGTGTATGTTTTCTTTAAAGTACCGAGACCAGCCATATACTGTATGTTTAAGTTCCAAAATTAATATCGTTTATGGGCTTCACACGCGTTGCAGTATGCTCAGGCACTAAGTAAAAGGAGATGCTTCGTATTGCTTGACTAATTTTAAAAACTAAGTTATAAATATAAAAATTGCAGGCGCTGCTCTGGTGCGTCGGCTCCTACACAGTGCCTGTCTGCCGTAAGCGTTACAATATACATACAGTACCCAACACTGCTTGTACCCATCTGTCATGTAAATAAAACACCTTGAATTGAATTGAATTGAGGGGAGAAGGGGGGGATACTAAAGCCAATACTGGCTCAATGGGCTTTGACGTGCTAATGCGTTAACGGTCCGGGTGTGGCAGGCTTCCAATGTCAACTCGACTCGATTAGAAGACAATGAACGTATTTTAGCCCTAAATGAATTAATAGCAAACATGGTTTACATAAAATACATTTTTCCAAGAAAGTTTATAATAATACGATCTATAGTTGAAATCTGAGCCTACTTTAAAAATAAAGGAAAAGCATTTTCAGAGAGCAATCACGCTGTGTTTATGTAGAAAAAGTGATTAGGTTTATGAGCAATCTAATTACCTATTCGCTTAAAATGCTATATAAAATAAAGTTTATTTAGAGATGAATGATCAGTGTCGCAGTTTAAATAATGTGAGTCAGGAAACTAACACAGCGCCACCGGATTTAATAACGCAATAAAAACGCTATAAAATAATGTGACACAGTACAGCACAGTACAACAATACTGACCATGACTTTAGAAGCATAAATTACCTTACACTCAATTTAAACACAAGCTGTCTTTCTGTATGAACCTCTAAGCTGGTTCATACAGAAAATGTAGAAATGCATTAGCCTGATCATGATTAAAAAACACATAATTAAACACGCGTTTGCGATTTAAATCAGAACACGATTTAAATCAATATAAATGTTTATATTGTAACGCATACTGTCCCGCCTCCATTTCTCTATAAAAATTTACTGTTGCACACACACACACAATAGAAGCAGGAACCACTGTCAGAAGGGAAGATATATTCAAAATATCGCAAATATCGATCATGTTGCGATATTTTGAAATATAAAAGTCAATTGATTGTCCATAATATCGCTTACCTATTTTTTCGAAGAAATGTTTGTTAAAATAAAAGTCCAGCACCAGCTGGATTCGAACACACAACCTACCAGTTGGAAGTCACGCACCTAGACCAGTAGGCTACAAGACAGCTCGCATGTTCAGGTAGGCGAAACAGCCTTACACAGTCCTGCCGCAGTACACGGATATAATCATACCGTTATTAAATTCTTTAGATACGCGATTCCATATTATATTCCCTTTTAATCAAATTCTAAAAGTATGCTTGTTGACTCCGGTATCACGTTAGTTAAAGACTTCGAAGCTTACAATGTTTAGGGAGAAATGGAATACCGGTGTGTATTTTTCCTTGTGATATTTTAAGCTCTAGTTGAATGATAGGTGTCGCATTTTAAATCATTTTCGTAGCTAGAAATTATGAAACGCCCTGTTAAAAGCAAGGAAGTTTTTATGCCCTGTTGAAGTAAAACAAAATGCCTGACAAAGTATGGCTTGGACAGATTCCAAGTGCTTGTACAAATGTGCTAAAGAAATTATACTTTGAGTATACAGCTTGTCCAAAGTCATCCATTATTAATACTATTAGTAATATCTTCAGTAAAGGCTTTGATGCATAAATATTTCTGATAAAGGTAGGTTGTGTACTTCTGTCCAACTGAGCAATCTTGCTTTCATAATATATACCAACATTTTAATGACTGATGATTAACATGCTGTAATACACAGTTCAAAATTAAAGGCTCAAATGCTGTACATGAGAGGTTAAGCTCCCCCTGGCGGTTTTACAAGGCGACGCCGGATAGTTAGTCACGTGACACACGTGAAATGCGTGATACCGCGTGATACTGTGACACGCCCACCGGGGTATGCCGCGAAATACCTCACCCATTTTGAATGGCTGCATCTGTATCTAAACTTAGCTAATTTAGATTTTTAAAAGGCTATTCATGAGGTTATTCATAAAAGATTGTCAAATACACACAGTAGGTATTCAGGGAAATGTTCATTCAGATACTTAAATTGATTAACAGATTTTAAAAAAATTAAAGTTAAGGGATGCAACCAGATATGTTCCCAGGTTTAAAGAAATTCCCTATGCTAACAGACTAAAAGATCTGAAAATCTGAAACATGTTTTAGTAGGGAACAAGTGGAAATTACATGCATGTGCATTTCCAATCTGAGAATGGGAGCCACGTCTTTATGCAAAGGAATATCAGAGTATGGAATAAATTGCACAGATTAATAGTTATGTTAGAGCCCAGATTCTTTCAAGGAATGTCTGGATTACAATCAGTTAGCTAATAACTACTAAACTATAAATAGGTCAAATGGTCTAATATACTGTATATAAATAAAAGCTATGCTCTGATATTTCTGCAGTAGGTATATGGACAGAACATCTATCATAAAAAATGGCGCCAAATTATTTTTATGAATGTACTAATGCAAAGCGAAAGCTTCTACATTTTAAATGAATGTAATTAATGTTTTAAGAGCTCAACTCACAAAAGTTTTATATAATGTATATAAGTCTCCTGTAAAAACATTTTACTTCTGGGGTACAGTTTAAATAAGAGCTTTGCTGGGCAAATAAAGTACACAGATCATCAAAACAGTTTGCTGATCATTTTTATTTAAAGATACCATCTCAGCAGGTAGAGTATACTTTTCTTTCATAATCTTTTAAAATATTTCAGTGATTACAGTCCATACAGCAGCGTATCATACAATTTAGCATTACAATACTCTTACATTTCAACACATAATTACTCTCATTAGAACCCCATCCAATATGTGCTGCTGTGTTATATAGTATAGCATTGCAGTAGGTCATTGAAGAGTGATTGGGTGTACTGCTAAAAAAATAATAGAAAGAAAAAAATGTCACGCTGATAAATTTGTTTTGTCCTTTGTTTTGTTAATCAAATTGATATAATTTTACATTAACTACTGGAACAAATTACTTCAAAAAAGTTAAGTTTCACTTTCATACTAAGTTTTCTTACTGTATATTTCTGTATTAACCTAATTCTATCCATTCAGAGATGTCTGCACTTATGTTTTAATCCCCTCAAGAAAAAGAAAAAAGGTTTCTGTCAAAGACAGATTGTTCTGAAAGTAAGTTACTCTCAAAGGATATGATCTCTGGTTTCTGTGTTCAGACCAGGGTAGAAGCTTTGCTTTTACTTTTTTCAACACTGAAGAATATTGTTCTTTTTATTTTTGTTTCTGCTTTATGAGCTCAGTTGTTGAGCTGCACTGCATACACACCAATTAACTGAATTGATCTGAAGAAACTATGATAGTGACTGCTCATGAAAGTGAATTGAAGGGAAACAGAGTCCCACTAAAATAAAAAATAAATCATACCATTACTGATGTATGAAGTAGTTTTAAAATAACTCTTTGCTCCAAACAATTTTGTGATGCAATATCTCCAGTCCCAAAAATAAGTAATCTCAGTGTCTTCTTCTGAGTAAACCTATAAAAATACTTTTTCATGGAAAAAATAAAATAACGTGTTGTCATACATCATGCCCATTGCATGTCCATGGACACAGTAAAAAGTCTATGGGGGGAGCTTTGAGATGTGAACAGTGCAGTAAAATACAATATTCTCTTTAACCATTCAAGTGTGAGAGTCCTGATTACTTGTTCTTATCTTGTAAACTGAGGTATCCACAATGGTTATAGGACAGGTGGCCAAGCAGATTTAGAAATGTCCAGTAGAGCATTTTGAGGAAAACCATTTATAATCATTTTCAATATAGTATAAAGTTGGAGTATTAATAAGAGAAAAGTATAAATATAAGTAGAAAGTTCTCTTAAGAAATCTTTAGGTAGCTTGAGCACTGAATATATCGATTTAGAAAAGGCACTGCTATCCTATATATGTCAGAATATTTATTTCTTTTTTGGATATCAAGTAAAATGAATCTCACACTTGTATTTTGAAGCACGATTTTGTATAAGAACGCTCGGGTGCTCACAGATCTTGAAAAAATGTACTGTAAATGCTAGTACCTTTCTGTGAATAATTGTAAAATGTTGGCTAGTGTTTGTTACTCAGCTACCTTACACTCCTAATAAAGAAACCACATGACTCAAAGTATCACCACTCTGTATTCAATGACAATTGGACTTGTGCAATGATTACCGGTTACTTGCTTGCAAGCCATGCTCTTGTCCATATCTGATTTTTTCTTTGACATTTTAGCACGAAAAAACACATATGTACACAATAGTATATTATAATAAATACAATAATGGATAATGAATACATATATTAAAATGCTGTGATAGCATTAAAACAATCTATATCTGCAAAACTATCTTATGAAATCAATTCTTCTATAATTTATTTTAAACTTTCCCAGTTCCAGACCAGGACTGCTGAACTTAACCCAGAACATTGATGACCATGGTCACTTGCATAAAGTCAAACTGTATTACCACAAAGTGTTAATTTCACTCATATATCCACAGTATAATCCATGCTTCCAAGATAAAGAAACATGTTTTTTTTTTTACATTTTACCTATACTGTATAGGTGATGTATATGAAACTCTACGAATAATTGGTCACACACTGTCTTAAATGGTTCCAAAAAATATTTATGTGGCATGGTGATCTCATTGTTGTTGTAAGTAATATGTAATTTTGGTTTATATGTAAATAAGTAAGAATCTGTTACTGTAATACAGTGCTTGCAAAAACTCCAAAACTCCAAAACTCCAAAACTGGGCATTTTTCATTTCTGCTTGACAGGTGCATCTAAATCAAGCATAATTCATTTGTCTAATGCAAAGCAAAAATTTTCTATCTAAATAAATAAAGTCTATTTGCAATTTCCAAATATAGTAAAATATAAAATGTATATTTCAATAATTAAACAAGAGCTCTTAAATTGGCATGTATGACAGAGGTGCAGATTGTACAGGTTAAATAAAAAGTAAATAGACCAAAACTGTCTATAAAACACATCGTGCAAAATTTATATTAACGTTTGTAGTATTTAGTAGAATTTCTAATGCTACTGGTGCTGAAGTTTGACATTGAAAAATAATGTGCCTTGTTTTATATGTTTTATATGCACACCTTATCAAGAAAAGCCACAAGGTGGCCCAGAGATAAAGTAAAGGTAGTATTGCAGTTTTGTTGTCATAAGACATGTGTCCTGAATCCTGCCTCAGAATTCTACAGAAAATTCTACAGGGAAGAAAATTGTACTCAGGTCTCAGCAGGGCCCTTGGCCTTGTCATCGTAAGTTATCTGTGTTGCACTGCAGGCCATTTGGTAGTCTTTAACCTTCATTTTATTGAAAATGTAATGGGAAGCAATCCATTAAGGTAAGGATTTAAATTATACAGCCTGAGCAGAATCTCATTTTCACCAATATTTTTCTTCCACTTTTATCCTGTATTACTGTCACCTTCCTATAGAAAACAAAATTAGCTGCTGCAATCTCAACTGGCATGCAGTGCACACCCGACCTCATACATATTCATTTAGCCAGTATTTCCTTGAAACAATGCCCCAGTGCACTATGGTCTTAAGGACAAGTTACTGTACTTCCATAACTTTAAAACTTTTCAGAGCTGCTGATGAGAAAAATCAAGGGGATTGTGAAACTTATTTTATTTTTATGAGTAAAACAGTAGTTTACCTATATATTTTACATGACCTTAAATGTGTGACCTTTACTTACGATGCAAAGTGTTTAACAGGCTTTTGGTACCCAGTTATAGTTTACAATTGTATAGTTATATCATTTATAATTAACATATTAGAATTAGTCATTTGCACCCTTCCATTCTGCCTCCCTTTGCCATTGTGAAACCCATTTTGAGCCTTAGCTTATCAAGTTTCACACTGATGTCCAAATACCCATATTTATTGTTACCATACATTTATTATAGTATTTGTTGTATAATTGAAGTAAGTGATCATAATATGTTTTTATTTAATTTATTCTTATTCTGACATTAGAAAACATCAATAGTTAAAGACTTAGAAATGAAAAATAAACAAAGTATACATACCCTTGTGCAAATGTTCTTAAGGAGATATCAACACAATTATTCACAACACACAGTATTTAGGTCAGGAATAAATAAAAACTTCAACCTGCCCACCAACTGAAAAGTACTGCTCTTAGAAAATTAATTGCTACATGTGTTATTACTATTAATTCAATTAAGTGCTTACATGATTATGTATGGGTCAGTGCTAATCACAGTGGTACAGTGATTAGCATTGCTGCCTTGCAGCACTGGGGCCCTGGGTTCAATTAAGGACTGAGGGTGCTATCTGTGTAGAGTTTGTATGTTCTCATTGTGTTCATATGGGTTTCCTCTGGGTGCTACAGTTTCCTCCTACAGTCCAAAGATACTGGTAGGTTAATTGGCTTCTGAGAAAATTGGCCCAGGTGTGAGTGTGTCTGAATTTGTGACTGTGTGTGCCCTGTGATAAACACATTCACACAGTGCCAATTGTCCCATTTTTCTCTCCATCAATGTTAAAATTCCTTTGCTGATGTTCTAAACAATCCATGGCTTTGTATTTTTATAAGTCCCTTGCCCCTGTTCCTGCATTAGTCTGAAAAACTGTGCTGTAGTAGGTTCAGCTATTATTTTGATACCTTGCTGTCAATAAAAATACTGAGTTCCTCTAAGATTTGCTTATACTTTGTTTTAACCAATATCCCCCAATCTTGGCAAACTTCCCATGAGAACATAATCCTCTATAACCTCAGCCTCTCTGCTATAATAATGCCACAACCATGCTTGACATAATAATGTTCTTGACTGAGTTGTAGTACGGTTGCTCTATGCATAACACTCTGCATTTACTCTAGTCTGATCACAATCCCTTATGGCACAAGTATAAAATAAATGTTTTTTGTAAGCACTATGTGGGATTTGAGATTTGTTTGCTACTCTGCCATACAGGTTAGCTTTGTGTAGTAAATGGGATATTGTTGACTCATGCTCATTTTCTGCCAGCACAACCACTGAACTCTGTAACTCTTTCAAAGCTGCTGTTCACTTCTTTGTGGCAGAAGGTGGAACAAAAAATGTTCCACATTTCAATGATGAGCTTCACCATGCTCAAAGATCATGCTTTTCGAATGAATGCTTTCACTTTCTGGTATCTCTGAAATTTCTCAGGAGTGGTGACATTATCCCTTGGTCATTATAGGTTGAATCTATATTTGGATATCACTTCCAGAGGAAGAATGAATGATTAGAATGAATTTATTTTTTTAAAATCATACATTATCTCTGATTCTGCACTCTTTGCATTGCTGATTAAATACAGTAAACACCAAAAGCAATTGAACATTTGTATACTCATGGAAAAAAGAAACACAACATTTTCTGGAATGAGAATATTATAGTTATAGCTTTCAAAAAAATTGTCAATTTGTTTTAATCCCTCTGACCATCAATACAGTTTGTGTATTGACGCATTGCAACTTGCCAATCACAAGCTCGTTAGGTGCACTTTTACCCAACGAGGTCCAGGTTTAAAGCTAATTCAAAGCTTAGGTCACTGCAAAAAAAAGGCCACACTAAGTCAGTTATCTGGCATTCCATAATGCCTCGAATGTCATCAGAAGCAAGGGAGAGGGCCATTGGCATGCTGCGGGCAGGAATGTCATGTGCCAGCGTTGCCAGACATTATCGAGTAAGGTTTCAGCAGACCGGCAGGACAGATGACCGTCCAAGATCTGGTAACCCTCGAGTGACCACACCAGAGCAGGACTGACACATCAGACTGGTCCATCTGAGAGATTGTTTCAGATCTGCCACCAGTACTGCTGCTGAAACTGCCAGCAGACACAATGCCCGCATCAGTGACAGGACGGTGAGGCTTCATGCTACCTGCCTTAGAGCAAGGCGACCTATGAGAGGCCCTCTGCTCATGCCCCCTAGACGCCACACCCGACAGCAGTGCCATCAGGTCCTCTTCACGGATGAGTCACTCTGCAGCCTGTTCCATGCAGACGGGAGGGCCAGAGTGTGGAGGAGGAGGTGTTGCATTTCTGTTTTCCATCAGTATATATTGAGAGGCAATGATTGGTGATGTGTTTCATATATAGTATTTCTCTGATAGGAAATGCACATTAAGTTCTAATGTTTTAAATGCAAAATCCAGAAGGATTATGTTATTTCCATTTGTTGTGTATAAAAATCATAATAAACACCAAGGTGAAAATAATAATATATTTTGGAAAACTGTATCATATAAACACAGTATTTATTGTACAGAGGATTTATAATATATATTTTGGAAATAATCAAAACCAAAAATTCCAAAAAAGCAAGCACTGTTTTTAAATATCACTTGCATTCATTAATTATCACCACCACCTATCTACAGTTATATTACTAGACAATGCCAAAATAGAGAATGATTCATAAATCACACAACATTTTGAAATAATTTCAGTAACTGAAGCACACAGGACATATTTTGCAGTTATTCTCTGTGATGTACTAAATAGCCACTAGAGGGAAACTTACTAATGTTCACATTCTGTGAGAAAGATCAAAACTTATTGCAAGCAATGATGGATATATACTGTAAAAAAAGAAACTATCAACACAAAGAAATATACTGCATATACTACTAATATACTACAATTACGAAAGATGTACACATAGTTCCACTTGTGATTTAGGTAACACTTAAACATTAATCTTTTTTATAACATAGTGCTGTAAGTTACTGTATAAAGACATTACACAAATCTTTGAATCTCTTAAAAGTCCCATGACTCATATAGATGGATAAATTGTTTAAGAAAAATCTTAAGAGAAAAAAACTTTCTCAAATGACTACAAATGAAAATGATCCAATTAAAGAAAATTAATATAATTATTAATATATCATTATAATGAATTCTAGCATGAATAAAATGGACAATAAATACCAAGATAGTGATAGAAAAGATTAATACAATTAAAGCTAAAACAAAAGTCTTTTTTCAATATTACCACAGTACAACATATAAAGAGTGATGTATGAATTAAAATGTCTCTGAAATAATAATGTGAAACTTTTAGACAATGCAAAGGATATGGCTGTTAGATGAATACTAATAAAAAAGTGCTATTTTAGCATGGGAGAGTAGAATTGGTACAGGTACTAGCAGCACTTAAAATAAATCCCCAGGGCCTGAACCACATAATTACAGACCAATAAGTCTTATTTCTGCGACATTAAAGGTCATAGAAACACTAATTAGACCTAAAATGAAGGATTGTCTGCATGGCAATGGGGTACTAAGAAACAGTCAATATGGCTTAAAAAAGGGCTTTCTTACCTATCTCTTAGTAGTTCTTTGGAATGCCAACAACCGTAATTGATTAAAACATATTACTGTATATACTGTACTTATATTGTAAACGAAGGAGAGCTTGTGTAAAAAAAGTTTCAAATATTGTAAAAACTGAGTAAGAATATCATTCACCAGCTTATTTAGCAAAGGCATTTATAAAAGTTAAACAATAATCATTCCACTAGTTAAAGAATCTTAAGCATGATCATGCAGCTTATTTTGTTTCATGGCACAGCATGGTTTCAGAGTAAACGAGCAGACAACAACCTAGACATAAATATCTATGTATGTACACAATTAATTAACTAAAAACAAAATGCACAAACTGGAGCGGACCTACAGTATATCCTGCTGTTTTCTAATGCACAAAAATTCAACATAGAGAGGTATTGTGGATATCACAATAACGTATATTTTTTCCATAAATATAAAAATGCACATTTTCTTGTGCACATTTATTCAATGTCTGCTTTTTTAGATATTAAATACATGGTATGTAATCCAAAGTGTGGAATTCTGTTCTGTATAAATGTAGGTTCCATTCACAAAAAAAATCCCAGCTGAACCATCTTCTCATGTAAGCCCAACCACAAAAAGTTATCTGAATTTTCAGAAGTTACACAATAATTTATATAGGTATTTGTGATATTCAAATGAGATGTACTGTAACAATACAGAGTAGGCATCTGGGGTAATGTAAGTATTGGTGAGGAGAATAGGTTAATGGACAGAAACAGAATAAGGATAAGGGATGAGGGCTCAACCTAAGGTGATGTAGTGGAATACCAATGTGACCTCCTGTATATTAGGAACATTCTGCTTCCCAAATTCATATAAATAATTTAGATTTTGATAAAAGTAGTAACTAGTAAGCTGTTCAAGTTCACATATGATACCAAAAAAGGAGCACCAGTGAACACTACAGAATCATACAAATAAATTCAAAGAGACATAAAGAATTTAAGACTGCACAAAGCTACAAATACCTTGCAGATGGTGTTTAATGTAGGTACTGTATATGCATTCGGTTATATGCAGATCCAGAAAGAAGAAACACTGAGCTTTAAGAAGCTATTCATGAAAAGGGGCTTACATGGTATATAATACATATCTTCTGGAAATGGTGGGGAAGCAAAACACCAAATAGAGTATTAGAATAGATCGCTATAAAGGTGTAGATAGGTGTAGAATGCTGCAATTGTACATTGGACCCCTACAAACTCTCTTAGACTTCTGTAATATCTATCTTAAAAAATATATTTTTTATGTATATATTATGTCCTACACTCTTCGGTTAAATGAATGGAGAAGTTTGAGGAGATCCAAATCATTATTTCAGTCATCAACCATGAAATAGGAACTAGAGGGAAAAGAAACCTCCTTTTTGAAACTGATAAAAGGAGGCGGTGAGGGTGCTTCTGAGCCCAATTGCCAAAGGTTTACCTGAGCTGTCAGCTGAATTGCTGTGGCTGAAGAAGTTGACCTGTTGATGAGATCATTGACCAAGCAAACAATGTGGTTCAAATGATCCAACAGTGAATATCTTTGTGTGGGTAAATATGTGAACCCTTAGATTCAGTAATTAGTGGCATCTACTTGAGCAGCAATGACTTCAGCTAGACATTCCCTGTAAATGGTTGTCAGTCTCTTGCATTTGCCTTCATTTGGCTCATTCTTCCTTAGAGACCTGCATCAAATTGACCTTTGAATGTCAGAAGGTTTCCCTCATCCATTGCTCTCTTGGCAGCACAATTATACAAACCACAAGGCCAAAGTTATAATAGTATTGCTGATGAATAAGAAAGTGAATGCCCTTGAATGGCTCAGTCAAAGTCCTGACTTGAATCGTATTGACAGTCTGTTAAAAGATTTGAAAATGGCTGCCCATAGCAATCCCCAAGAGCTTGAGCAAATCTGCCACAAAGTCTGGGCAAAAATTGCACCAAACTTGTGTGCAAAACTGATTAACTCTTCCACAAAATGATTTGCAGTTGTAATTGTTGTCAAAGGTGCTCACACCAAAACTTGAGTTAATCAGTCTAAATATTTATGCAATCAATATATTTCATTTTTAGTTTAGTCTCTTTAGATTTTACTGATATTTGTAACTTACCTACTCTAATTAAAGGTTTTCACTTTGAGCACTGAGGTTTTAAATAATAAATTGTAATGTGTATGCATTATTTTGTAATTCACAAAATTGGACACAGAAACTGTGGCACTGTAACTAAATTATATCAAATTATCAGTTTGTGTACAGTGTGCTTAACAAGGGTGAGGTTTTGATCTGAATGACTGCACAGAAAATTGGAGTGATGCAGTGGAGTTATGTTTTATCATTTTTTTATGTCGTCTTGGATGACAGAACAGAGGTTTGGTATTGTAACCAACCTTTATAAAGGTTAATATGAACAAATCTGACCATGACTTTAAGGACCTATATAAGGAAACCCTTGTTACTTAGAGCCTTTAACCTAGAGCTGCTGCCATTACTGTAGTGCATTTGGCTTTTAACACATTACACATTTAATGATCTCAATTTTATGGTTTCTCTAGGGAGAATATAAACTAAATAAGTTAAGAAATATCTGTATAAATTCTACAAACTTGCACTTTTCCTTCAGTTGATTGATAAATCTTTTCGTAGTTATTTAAGAAAAACAATAGCATAAACATAGTTTCTTATTTTCCCTGTGGTCAAACTCTAGGCAATCCGCCCCCTCCCTTGTAAACGCATTGGATGGGAAATTGCTCCCAGTTTCCCTGCATGGAAAGTTAAATTTAGTTTTCAGCCAAAATCTTAAATAATCTTTATAGTCTTACACTGTCATGCTTAAGTGTTCTTTAGTGGGTTTTTTTTGTGTCTTTTTCTTAATCTTATATTTGAGAATTTGCTAAAGCTTTAATTTCTTACTTTAAGGTAATTCTGACATAAATGGAATATAAATCTCAGCCTTTGCAGTGATCCACCCTTAATTTAAATTACTTTATTCTCTATAGCTGTTCCAGCTGAGAGATACAGTTGTACCTTAGATATACTAATTATGATTTATACCTTCTGGCAGGTCTGTGTTGTAACCCACAGAAAACTGAAGCCCTTAACAGACAGGATGCTGACTTCAAAGAACAGCAAATGCTTGCTTTTGCTGGGATCACACAAAGAAATGGCAAGAAAACAATAAGCTTCAACACACAATGCCCTTAAGTCAGGAAAATATTGGTGACATGAAAGAAAACATGCTTCAAATGAAAATCTGAGATTATGACTACATAAAGAATTACTTCTTTGTAAATGTACTATTTTGGTGAAACATTTCAGAGTCATAACTGGGCACAACAGTCAAAATGTTAGTGTAAATGAAAACAAAAGATAAAAGTATAAATACTTTTTCTTGACACATTATGTATATAGCAAACAGCATATGTTTTCACATTTACAAACAGTGCAACAGTGATTTATAGCAGACTGGAGGAAGGATGTATCTCTCACTACAATTACTGTTAGCTCACATGTACTTATCAAATACTTATCAAATTCCTATTTGGGTGCCTATTCTGAAGCAAGTCAAAGATATCCTTAACTGATCAAGCTTACCCAATTCCAGTGGAGTTTGCCTGTTGTGCACCACCTGTTAGGGTTTCACTAATGATATAGCCCAGAGTTGACTTGTGCGCTTTATTTAGAAAACTCCTACCTTTGCAGCTCCGCCAAGATAAGTTTGCAGAAGAACAAGTTTTTAGTAATGTTTTGAGTTTGCATTTCACACCTACTTTACATGCTCATCCACACTGTCATACAAGTGCCCCATTTCAATACACATTACGGTCTCTACCACTCACTATTTGTGCACTGTTTTTTCTGCTCAATCTTGAGTCAAAACACAGTGCATATGAGGTACACATACAAATATTGGTGTAATAGCATTAACCAAATAAGTAACTACTAATTCCCAGCATTCCTATACAAAACTGGCTGTTGCAGACCCAGACCAACACTTTCCTACTCTTCTTACACATCTCTATCAAGACTCCTGTTACTGGTGGTGGCGTTCATGGAACGCTCCAAAAACAAGAGGCAGCCATTCTGTTTGTTCTCTCAGAAAGAATAAAGTCATCACAGCAGGGAGGTGTTTTCTCTCTGTCCCTCTCTGAGGGATTATACCAAAGCTGTCCAATTGGACCTATTGTACCATCCAGTCCCACCTTTCAATTCACCGGCTTCAATCCACCTTTCAATTCACCAACTTCAAAAGATAAGAATATTTCTTACTGAGATTTAAGATTCAAGATATTTTAAAATTATAATTGGCTTCATTGGATTTTCTCAGATTGTCTGCTGAGTACTGGCTATCTGACCTCCCAGGTTGTAGATACATCTCATTTGCTTTGCCTAACTTTTTTCTTTCATAGTTCTAATTCCATTTTATCTTGAGCTTCACAATTTCTGAGATGACACACACCCAAGACTTCCCTGAGACATGACATGAGGACCCTCAAGACTTCAGAACCTGGAAAATCTTCCAAGAACCTCAACTCAGGGACTTCCTGGACTGTGAGGAGTTCTGAGAAGCTTTGAATTAAGGCCTTTTTAAAGGCGACCTAATCAGGCATTGTTCCACCTGGACCTCATAAAAGTGCACCTAATGAGCTTTCATGTGATTGGTATTGCTGTATCCCTCTGTATTGCTGGTCAAAGGGATTCAAATAAATTGACAACTTTTTGTGAAAGCATATGTAAGCTATAACTATAGTATTCTTATTCCAGAAAAAGTTGCATTTATTTTTTCCATCAGTATATTTGGATTATTTAATTTAAAAAGTGATCCAACAGTAAATATTCTTGTGTGACTGTGCATTTGAAGCCTTAGGTTAATGACACCTACTTTAGCAGCAGTGACTTCAACTAGACATTTCCTGTAACTACATATCAGTTTTTTAATTGGCTTTTAGGAATTTTGGCCTGTTCTTCCTTATTGAACTGCTTCAAGTCAGTGGCAATTGAAGGTTGTACTTTCATGAACAGCTCACTTCAGGTCCTGCCCTAAAACGTTAGTGAGGTTTGGGTTAAGACTTTAAGTTGGCTAAAAACAAAATGTAGATTTTTTCTTCAGACATTATGTTGTACAGTATGTTTAATGTCTTGCTTCATGAGTCACTTTCAGCTCTGCTTCAGCCAGCAAATGGTTGATCAATCTTTCTTCTCAAGAATTTGATGACACAATGACAAATTCATGGTTCTTTTAATAAGAGCAAGCAATCAGATCCTGTGGAAGCTAAGCAGCCCCAAACCAATATATTTTCAGTTGTTTTAGGTCAAAAATATACAAAAGTATGAACCAATCAAGAGGGTTCATAAACTATTTTTCAGTGTTACATGTAACTGTTGAATGGACTTGGTATGCACCTAATCCCAGCTCGTGTAGGGAATTTGCAAACAGATACAGAGACTCACAGAAATGTAAATATGTTACAGCATATATTATTTGCACTCAGACTTGTTCTAGTCCCTGTACCAGAATTGTTTTGCATATGTACTTGTTTTTCTGTGCCCTTTCAAGTGTCCTGCACGCCCTGAAGGTTTTTCAATAACCTTGGATTCTGATGCGTTCAGATTACTTTTCAGATTGTTTATATTTGAACAAATAGCCATAGCTGCTTTCTTTGACTGGCAGGAACATGTATCTGGGAACAGCCCCTTTCCAACAGGAAGATAATTCCCTACTGTAATTAAAAATCAAATCTGACTTGACCTTGGCGAGCAACAAAGAACAATAAACAAACACAGATGTATAATAAAAGAAAAAAAACACTAAAAAGGAAAACATTCTGCCCTTGTGTCTTGTTTGTTTGCTATGTAAGACATTGATTCTAAATAAACATATATAAAAAAACATTGTAGATACCCAGACAAATGCTTAAGAAAAATAACACATTTTTATTCCTAATAATAAAATATGAATCATAACTCAATTAACATGTTTAAATATAATGCAATGAGACATTTTGTTATGTCTCTAGAAAATATGTAGTGCACATTCCCTTTTTGCACTTCTCTATGCATCTTGATTATGGAATTATCTGACAATAAAGATGTGTTAAGAAATATGAGTTACAGAATTTACAGTTATGATACTGATATATGAATGATATATGAAATCTTAGTCTACTAATAAAAAGTAAAAGTTGGTAGGTTTAAATTTCTGTAAATTTGTGTTTTACGCTATATAGACATCACTTATACATGCAAATTGCGTTCTCTATGCATCTTAGCAATATTCAGTTACCTTAATTGATTGCTGAACAGATGAGACTCTTAGATGCTTCAATATCTTCAATAATGTTATGATCTATGTTCATAGATCAGGCACAGATCACCTTGTTAATAGGTACAGATATATTAGAATGTTCATTACATTAAATTTGAAGGCCTGTTTCATTGCTAAAGTCTGACATTAAAAGTTTTGGAGAGCTCCTTACTAGTTACTAGTTGAAAAGAATGAACAAATGAATTTCAGTCT
Organism: Lepisosteus platostomus; assembly: GCF_059453375.1. NCBI lineage: Eukaryota > Metazoa > Chordata > Actinopteri > Semionotiformes > Lepisosteidae > Lepisosteus > Lepisosteus platostomus. The sequence continues at coordinate 56,178,849 of NC_142618.1, forward strand.
TTCTGAAAGGTCAGGTTTTCTTTTGATAATGTATGGTACCCTTTCCATATTATAGACTAAGCAATTTTGAATATATTCCTCTATAATAAAAAAGAACTGAGGCAAAGAACTGGACTATTTAGACAGTAGTGTGATAGAGAAATATTATCTTCTTCTAAATGTAATAACATCATTTGGTCCATTTTAGACTTGTTCATAAAATCTACAGGTATTCAACATTTCACAGACCATGCCAGATGGGGATCGCTTATTCTCTCTGTAATAGTTGTATACATGGTGAGAAAAGTACCAATTTTTACATAGTTTTGGCTTGTTTTAACTAGTATATTGTTCTATCTAACTGATGTGGTCATGCCAATGAGCCCACAGACTGCTCTCTCAATTACAATTCTCAAATTGGTAATTACCAGATACAAAGTCTTTTGTAAGCATGTCTTAATGAAAAAAAAAAAACAGTTTTGTGAGATTGGATGGAGAATAATTTACTTTTGACTCATACTTAATTACATTTATTAATATAATATATAAAAACCAAGTATAGCTACGCTTTATTATACTACTGCAAAAACTGTCAACCTCAATGGAAGCATTTTTATGTACAGAATTTCTTTCATTAGAGATTATTTTATTGTATTTTACAGTATGTGGATCTCCCTTTTATGTTGATCTTGCAGTGTTTGTTCAATGTTTGTTAGATTCTAAAAAGTTTAATAATTTGTAAAAAGACATAGTGTTTCATTAGAATTGGGAATAATATAATGCATATGTTTATTAGGTTTCACAGCAGTATGGCACAATAATGCACTCATTCTGATAGGATTGTCTTTGTATTTGATTTCTCTGTATATCTATTATACATTGAAAGCAAGTAACAGTATTCACAGCTTTACTAATTTATCCTCACTAAATGTGGGGTAATGTAAATAGGGCACAAATGGGACTGTACAGCATTATGAATGACACTTCTATTTATTAACTATTAAAAAGATGTCACATAACCTTTGCAGTCTAACATGTTTATTTTTTTTCATTTTCCAATTTCCTAAAGACACATATTTTCAGGATTTTTTATGCCATCTGTAGTTTCTGTGCTAATCTTGTTCTTAGTGTCCACGTTTCATATCCATATGTTAATAAAGGTGGTACGGTACAGCAGCAACTGTAGGCGTCGACTCCAAGGGTACATTGGAGCTCAAATTCTCCTGGATAAAATTTTATGAGGGGCTGAACACCGACAGTATTAGTGAAATGCTCAAATAAACTATTGTATAAGTGTATGCAATGCAACTTATTTTTTATTTAATTTTACACTGAAATCAGTGAACCTTCTACTCTTTCTACCTGTAGCTTTTTTGTATGTCTGTTATCCAACTGGGGTCATGGATGTAAACAACACTCCATCTGTTGAAAACCAAATAAAGTCCCCGTCACAAAAGCATAAAATTTGTTGTTCTTGCCACCAGCCTCTGTGATGTTACTAGTTAAAGCTTATGTATCTATCAATCAATCAATCAATCAATCAATCAATCAATCAATCAATCAAGGTTTATTTATCAATGCATGAACAGTAGAGCATACAGCGGTGTTGTCGGCAATTAAATGCTTTGTCCGCGAGCTCGTTAAGAGGGATAGAAGAGTAGAAGGACAGGAATTTATTGGGATTAGATTAACACTAGGATACAATAAATTACACAATTGCAATTTACAATACAATTTACAGATTGAGCAAAAGTAACACAAGGATAGGAGGTATTTAGCGCTCTTCTGCTGGTTCACCTGTCAGTTCAAGGAGGTAATTGCAGGCGTCTGTTGTGGTTGGCTGTTTAGCAGTCTTACTGCCCCGGGGAAGAAGCTGTTACGAAACCTGGTGGTCTTGGTCTGTATACTTCGGTATCTTTTTCCTGATGGTAGTAGAGAGAGCAAGTTGTGGTTAGGGTGACTGGTGTCCCTGAAGATAGAACTGGCCTTCTTGAGGCATCTAACAGAGTAGATATCCTCGATGTTCGGTAGCGCGCAACCGGTAGTGTTTTGTGCTAGTTTTACCACCCTGTGGAGTACCTTGTGCTCTTGGGCAGCAGTTACCATACCAGGCAGGTATATCTGTCCTCCATCTAATGCAGGGACTGACAGTAACTGTTTGTAGTCTGGCTCACTATTTAAGAGGCATGTCTTGGCAATGCTTGTTTCAAAGGATGACAGACTGTCTTCAAAACCCAGGTCGGGTGCAGGGCCTGTAGTTGTGATACTTGTTAGATATGATACTATAATTTTGATCATAAAATAACTGACAATTTTTTTAATTTGTGTATGAACAAAAATATACATTGAAAACAATTTATTTTTGCTTGGGCAGAAAAAGCAAAAACTTTATACTTGCATCCAATAGAATAAATATAGTCATACTATATAATGGAAATGTTATATACAATGTTATTTTAGCGATACATACAGTAATTAAAATATTGTTATTTTTTCTGACCTGACGCATTCCATTTTAGCAAGAAGACGGAGTTGTCTATCAAACTGGCAAACCTGTTTTAAGTTGTCAATAGGAAACAGAGGACTGCGCTCAAGACTTCAATAGAAAACCATGAGATTAAAGTAGCCAAGCAGGCAAAAAGTAATTTTGTTGGTGATTTATTGACTTTCGGGTTTTGCTGATGAACAATGCCACTCTCAGTGACTCCCATCTGGTCTATGCTTCCCTGATTAAAACAGATTTCAAGTACATCAGCATCCAGAAGCTTCTTCACACTCTATCTAGAAGATGGAATGTTGTGGCATTTCTGAACACAAGGCTAAAATAATGCTGTGTTTCAGACTATAATGAACTGCACTTGAGTGATAGGGTGCTAACAGTGATATCCTAGGAAAGCAATTTAGCTGAAAAAGTGAAATGGTGTATTGCTTCACACATACAGTATAACCATTTTTATTAATACCATTGTTTTCTTCACATTTTCTCACTTTCAGGCTTTAAAAAGTATTGTTTAAAATATTCAGCACCAGAATCCAGAATACACATAGCAGTTGTGGCATACTGTATACTACATACAGGTACTGTATATTTGTGTGTAATGTGTAAGGGAAAATCAGATACTATATGATTTTGTTGATCTTAATTAACATACTTTAATTCCAGGCTTCATGGGCGCCCCTTGAGTTAACATGCACGTATCAAAAACTATTTAAAAATGTATAACAAAAATTACATTTACAGAATACATTTTATATATTTTTGTATTGTATATTAAAACACCATTACTGTATAGTATACTACAATATTGTCACTGTCCATTACATAATTTATATAACATATGCATAATTGCAGTATTAGTATGGCTTTAAAGGAACTCTTAAGTACTTTGAAATTTTAAATATTGCATTTGAAATAATTTAATCATGGTTTTTAAACCTTAGCTAATAATCTGCTACCATAGGCTAATACAGTTGTCCTCTATTCTTAAAATGAAATATAGTACCCCTTTATCTGCTAGTTTTTTGTTCCAACTGGGCCCTTATCGCCCATGCACCGCCAGTAAATTGATTTGATTGTTTGTTTTGTTTTGTTTTTTTTGCACTCAGGCCTAAAAAAATACCTACAAAATACCCTAGTACAGCAGTTCTCAGTCCTGGTGCTATGTAACCCTGAGATTTGTGTGCTCCCAATGGGGTCTTATTCTTAGGCTAATATATTTTGATTTTCTGTTTGAGTACTTTTTAAAAAAAAACTGAATGAGATTTGTAATTGATTTAAACTGTGTGCTAATTAGTGAGTTTCAGGACTTTCCTCATTCAGCTGTGCTGAAATATAACCAATAGGACTTGAAGGGAGGGGGGATATTGACTCCCTATGAGAGTTATCTAAAACAGTGTCATCCCCACCTTTGTTTATTCATCATCAATTGATCACCTATTAAGATCTGTTTAGTCAGAAATACTGTAAGGGAGCAAAATCTTAATCAGCAAGATGAAGAGAGACTGGATACCATTCTGTGTGCTGATGTTATTGGAAATAATTAACTTTTACTAGAGGAATTGTGACATCAAGAATTGAGTGCTTTAAAATGTCTCGTCAGCAGGTCACTTACTGGCACCAATTAACATTGGTTAGAACATAGTCCAGCAGACACATGTGTACTCCAGGACCAGTCTGAGAACCACTGTTCCACTAATACAATTGTCTCTTTTTTATTTATTTTTATTCATAGTTTATGTATGCTGCTGTTATTTTATCCAAGAACATTAGCAAGTAGGTTAGGCAGGGTGTACCTTTTCTAACTCCATGTTATATTATTTTCATACACAGTAAATTATACTGTAGTTTAGGCCCAATCAATATTTCCACAACCTCAGATGTAATAGAAGTCAGACTTTTTGATTTCTAATTAGTTGATTCATTTTTTCACCATTTCACCATTCTTCTGAATAGTTTTGCTCACACCAATGCATTCCCTTTGACTTGAGCTTCCATAATCAGGTTTCCCAAACTAGAACTAGCTTTCTATTAATTTGATTTAATATGTTTATTTTTCACAATTATTTAAAACAGGGTAGTGCAGTGGTGAGCATTGCTGCCTTGCAGTACTGGGGCACTGGGTTCATCATGGACCTGGGATGTTACCTGCATGAAGTTTGTATATCCTTCCTGTGTGAATTCAAAAAGATGCTGGTTAATTGGCTTCTCAGAAAATTGGCCCTAGGTAGGAGCCTGTGCCTGTGTGTGTCTGCCCGGGTCGCAACGGTCCGGTGTCCAGTCCAGGCATGTACTGTGCCTTGTGCCAGTTGCTTGCCAGGATAGGCTCTGGCTCCCCAGCAACCCTGAATTGGAAGAAGCGGTTAGAAAATTGATGCTTGGAAAATTATTTAACAGAAGTTCAGGTTAACCTTGTAATATAAGGACTGAAAAGTTAAAGCTGTTATTTTCGGTTTTAAACTCAAGCAATTTGTGTGTGTGATCATGAAATTAATGCAATATGCAGTATGAATGATAAAACATTATAACTTTTTATGAAGTACACAATATAAGCTCAATAATTTTAGAAGAAGCACGTTAAAACCAGAACCCATGTAAGTAACCAAGGTAAAGACTTTGATGCATAACATATTTATGCATAATTAAAATAATTAAAATTAATTAAAATATATGATGAAGGTGGAAGATTGTGTATTTTTGTCCAACTGAGCAATCTTGCTTTTATAAAATATACTAACTTTTTAATATTTAATGACATGCTGTAATACACAATTTAAAATTAATAAAAGTCTAAAGTGTATACAACTTAATTGGAAAAAGATTGTCCCTCAGTAGTGACCGGGATTCGAAACTGGGCATTTTCTGGTGACAGCTCAAATGCTGTACATGAGACGTTAAGCTTTATTAGCTCCAACTGAAGGTTTTACAGATACTATTATCATAGCCAGCAGCCATATCACCCTGCAACTCACAACTGGCAACCTACTGAAGCTAAGCAGGTGTGAGCCTAGTCAGTACCTGGATGGGAGACCTCCTGGAAAAAACTAAGTTTGCTGCTGGAAGAGGTGTTAGTGGGGCCAGCAGGGGGCCTGCGGTCTGTGTGGGTCCTAATGCCCCAGTATAGTGATGGGGACACTATACTGTAAACAGACGCCGTCCTTTGGATGAGATGTAAAACCGACTCCTGACTCTCTGTGGTCGTTAAAAATCCCAGGGCGTTTCTCGAAAAGAGTAGGGGTGTAACCCCAGCGTCCTAGACAAATTTCCCATTGGCCTTTCATGGCCTCCTAATAATCCCCATCTATGAATTGGCTTAATTACTCTGCTCTCCTCCCCACTGATAGCTGGTGTGTGGTGAGCGTTCTGGCACACTATGGCTGCCGTCGCATCATCCAGGTGGATGCTACACATTGGTGGTGGTGGAGGGGTGTCCCCATTACCTGTAAAGCGCTTTGAGTGGAGTGTCCAGATTATTAATCAGTAAGCAATTATTATAATTATAACAAGCCGTAAAATTCGGTATGATGCAATACGCCCACCGCATTTTGACGCAGCGTACCTTGCGCATTTTTGAATGGCTGGATCTGTAACTGCACTGTGATATAAAATGTTTTAGTTTTGAGGCTAAAACTGCATGAAGTCTGTGACCCATTGAGCTCACCAAATTGTGTAAGTGGGTGTCTTTGCCTATTCTTGGAGTATTACAATTTCAATTTGTTCTTTAGCAGGTTCTTTAGCAGAGTTCTTTAGCACGGCGGTGCAGGGTCTGTGTGGCTAAAGATCAGCGTCTGTGGCTGGATAATTGCCGGTTCGTATCCTGCAGAGGAATCCTACTCTGTTGGGCCCCTGAACAAGGCACTTTATCCCAACTGCTCCAGGGGCATAAATGGCTGACCCTGCGCTCTGACCCCAAGCTTCTTTCCCTGTCTGTGTGTCTCATGGAGAGCAAGTTGGTGTATGTGAAATTCCTAATACAAGAAATTGTATATGGCCAATAAAATTGTCTTGTCTCTTATCTTATCTTTAAATACATGCTCAATTGCATTTTCAGTAAATCTGGAGATTGACTTGTCCAGTCTAAGATTTTCCGGCTTTTTGTTTTCTTATGATCCTCTTGGTTGCATTACACAAGTGTTTTGCATCATTGTTACTTTATGCTGCATGATGAAGCACCACTCAATAAGTAGGTAACCTTTTTCTTTCATATATATATTTTTTAAATATACAGTACATTTTAATATATCAGTTGTCCCATGAAGTTATAAATTCACATTCACACCTAAATTCTCTTCATAAGTAGTTTCTTTAATACCATTGCTTCTCACCTCTTACTTCTAATTAATATTCCTTTCAATATTTGATGTAATACCCTGCACTGGCCTATATTACATTTAAATTGCCAAGTATCTGACCATTTATGAACAGTGTAAATCTTTTTGTAGTAGTTCATTTGCTGCTTCAGCAGTATCTTCTACTCTCCTTGTGTCATTTACAAATATGATGTGGTTAGTAACTATACCAGAATTCATATTGTTGATATTAATTGCAACCATTTATTTTAAGGTAAATTGTAGTAAAATTATAATTTGAATAAATGTTGTGCCAGAAAGCCTTTATGGGGAAAGCAATACTTCTAGCACTTTAATTTAAGAACTTTCAAAGTGACATATAAATTAAATCTCATTTTAATGTATTTGATATTACTCTGGGTAATAGCTTTTAGAGAAAGCATCCTTTATGTAAAGATATATCAGAATATATGTAAAACTGTCTGTAAGACGTCATATTTCTGATTTAATCTTTTAAGTTATAATAACAGGTCACATTGTGTACACTGGGACCTTTGCCAAGAATGAAGAAGAGAACAGAAATGTTTGAAAATTTTAAATCACCTTAGTGGAACCATTATTATACAATACTAACTGCTTAATTCACATCAGTCTGTAAAACAAAAAAAAGAAAGCTTTATAGTTAAACATTAATTTTGGAGTATAAAACAATATTTAATGCCAGTTTTCATTTAAAAAAAAATTAATTACTGTTCTTTCTATAGCATAAAAGTTGTTAACATTGATCCCTAACAAGTAATGTTTTTATATCCTTCCATTCTAGAGTTTCCCTTTATATGAGATCACCTGTACTTTGTTTTTCCTCATAAAATCAGAAAAGATTCTGCTAATTTTGTTGTATGTGCTGCAAATTTAGGTGTAACCTTGATGTAAAAGTGAATACATTCAAAAACACCTATCCTGCTGGACTATATCCTGTCTTTTGATTAATCTTACTCTTTATTTCAACACAGTAAATACCAGCTGTCCTCACCACAAGGCACCCCAGGACATAAGTGGCATGGGGTGCCATTGGTGATGGAGATGCCTCTTTATCGATGGAACTGAAGCTCCCATATAGGTCTGCGCTGTCTGTGATGTTTTAAGAGACAAACGGCCAAAGATGGTGGGTTGGAGATATCTACCTTCCCTTCTCCATTCTCCCCTGTCCTGGGTTTCGTAGCTGTAAGCCAAAACGTCACAAATACACTGCTGTGTTTCTTCCAACCTTGAGGTTGTTGTAAAAACTATTTCAATGCAGCTTCACATTTAAGATCTGGGAGTCAAACTAGAAAATGATCAAAGAGTCAGACTGTTCATCATAATTTCGCAGAAGTTATGGCTGCTAGGAATACTTATTTTGCATAATATGAAACATCACACAGCTTAACACTTACAGCTAAAATGGATACAAAGGAGGGATCCTAAATAACAAACTTGCAAATTATTGTTTTTCCAATCATGTAAACATAATAAATCAATGTTTTATTAAAAATAATTATATGTTTTGTTTTACAGATTTTTAATACAGTATGTATATACTACTTTGGACATTTTGATCACATGTAATAAATATATTTAACCTTTTGTTGTTTATCCCTTGTATATATTGTTTATCCAAAGGGAAAAATGTATCTTTCTAAATGAAAATGTGTTCATTCTTGATTCTTAGTGAAATGATATTTAAGGCTTTTGACTCCCTTTATAGGCTTTTCAAATTGACAGAGATGCTCCATTTTAAGTGTGGAGGGTGAATGACCCAACAAACCACAGATAGAGAGTAACTAGCAATTTGCTTGTTTTGCTCCAGGCAACATGTAACAGAAGGGGAGGCAGAGGCGGGGGTGAGGGTGAGATGGCTCAAGCAATCCAAAGCTCCTGTATAGCATGGAAATCCAATGTGTTGATCTCAGACAAAAGGAAGAAACAGATCTCCACTGTGTCTCTGGAAAGGAAAATCCATTTTATATTGTAAGATACTACATGTACTGCATGCTACTGTTTATACCTTTTGTTTACTTCCTTTTTTAGATATTTTTTAAATATTTGAACTTCAGTGGGAATTTTGAAGTGCAATAGTTTGTTTGCTGTGGAGAGACGGTGCTGATAAACATGCCACAGAGTTCATGTTCACTTTTTTTTTCTCAAATTGTTCAACTTCACTTAAAGGATAGGAAGTCCACAAATCCTTAAATGTTAAAAGAATAAAGACTGCTGTTAACTCTGCCGCAGGCTGGCGGGAGGATTGTGTTCTTCGAAAACATGTGACTGTTTACAACCATATTGAAAAATAGATCAATAATGTTTTGTAACACTCTAACACATATTTTCTTAAACTATTAATTTAAGCACAAGCTCAAACAAATTTGTATGTGTCTAGATATGAAAACAGTGTTGTAGTGTACTAGACAAAATGAAATCTAGAGTGCTCCACAGGGCTTGGAATGTAAAAGGAATGAAGAAATGCCTTTTCACATTGCAGGTTAATAACAAATAAAACATCATAGTTCCTTGAATTTATATGAAATTCCTAAGGAAGGATACGAAGGGACCCACTTTACCTACCACAGAAGCGCAACACCCATCTGGTTGAAGTGCTGCAGTAATTATGTGCTGGCAGTCCACATACTGTACATACCAGACCATGTAAACAAGTGAGAAACTGCTTCATCAGTTAAGCTGAGCTCAATTTGAAATTTCACCATGTTAACACCCACACTCTTTTGATAATCATTAATAACCAAATAGTAAGCACTTCTGTCTATGTCTTATGTGAATGACAGCACATCCTACAATGTGCTGTTCCTGGTTTGCTAACTGGGGCACTGGTTTCAAAATTCTGTCTGAAGGGAAGAGTGAAACTTGCTTTTCTACTATACCAACACCAGTTGGTTGAGCCTTTATCATCCAAGCATTAGAACAGAGTTCTTATTCAACAAACAATAATGCATTTTTGCTTCAGTGTCACGAGTTGCAATCATTCCATATATAAACCTTACAGGTTTTTCATTTTCTACCACTCTGCTACTAGTTAAATGTGAATTGAATCTATTAACTATACCAGTTTGTATACATATACAGTATAGTCACTCACTAAAATATAAGAAGATGTCTTTTAATTTTCAACCTCACAGGGCAGTGTTGATGGTTAATTTTAGACCCATTAACTATATTAACAATAATGTACTTGGTCTAGGAGTAATTTCGTAAAGTAACTCTGAGCACTAAAATGATTTTTGGTGACTCAAAATCTAAATGGGTAATATTTGATATATAAAGATACTGTTTAATACATATAAAGTAATGTATATACTGTATGTTTTATTGTACCTGTATTTGCTGCATACAGAGATGTAGGTTTGAATCATAAAACATTAGTAATAATATTATTTATTTATCTTGTGGTGAATGTTATTACACAAATTAAAATGAGAAAGTCTTTTAATACTTTAGTGTTGGATTGATAGTTCAAACAAAATAAAACAAACTGCAGTGGTGAATTTGTCCTCGTGTATTAGAATTATAAGTGGTTGTGGGGCTGGGTGGAGAGGGTAAAAAGATCACCCCAATGCAAATTAGTTTCTGTTGACCCCTGTGAGGATGAGTTATGACAGCAAATCTATGTTAATTTATTCAGCTTGTGGTCAGATGAAAGAGATATTGTGTTTACAGGGACTAAACAGCAGCTTTTGCTCTTAACTTTCTGAATGTTTTAATAAAAGTATGAAGATACTAATCACACCTACTGTATAAACAAAATAAGCACGTAAAACAAAAATGCATTCACCAAGTCTAAAACAAGCTTTATTTTGAGAGAAAACAGGAAAATATTGTACTGTACCAAAATGTTTTGAAGAAGTCATGCCATAGATTAATAGAAATGGAATATGATTTACTGGGGACATGTATTGTGCTAATTTAATTATATGCTAAAGATATTGCAATAATTGCTAGGTCTTTTTGTTTTGCTTTTAACAAAACCTAATTGGCTGATGTCACCTTTTATGAAAAGAGGAGTATTAGTCTCTGGGGCAAGGAGCTGATTGATTTGGAGAGGCCGAGTGTAACAAAGGGTGAGAAACAAAGAGAAAATATTCATTTTCAGGAGGAATGCTCCATGTACAGTATGTCCAGTTATTATGTTTTAAACATTACATAGATCAAGTCAATACTGTACATGCATATTTTTAAATAAATGAAAAGGTCGGGATGTACAGGAAGACGTTTCTCAAATTTGTAGTATCTTACATTCGTATTTGCCAAAACAAATATTATCTTGTGTGTAATAGAGGCATTGGGATTTATTGGTCATTGTATTTCTCTCTAAATAAAAAGAGTTTCGGAAAAGTTTGTTCTTCTCAGAGATTATATCTGAGTAAATCTCTCTGAAAATGTCAAGACAGAGCTCAACTATATGAAAGTAAAAGTGACTGTAGAAGCAAAGAAAAGTTTCTTAGAGCTTAATTAAGAGTAAGACACCCTTTGGAGATGAAGCCTTTGATCCCTACTTAACAGTCCTCTAGTGAGATTTAACTGAGCAAATATGACAACTCCAGGCATGGACTCTACAGAAAACATAACCAGCATTATGTTGTCTAATAAGATGGCATGACATTTTCTTCTTTTTCTTCTTTCTTCTCTGGTATGTTTATGTACCTCCACCTAGGGGACAACCTGTATTTTCAAGTTCATTTTTCATTGCAACACAAGACATATTAAGAATACGTACATTGCCTCAGTTTGCTTTAGTGTATCTCCACACTTCTGTTCTACATAAAAGTTTCATAGATGTATTTTAGACTAAATCAAATATATTTGTTAAGCCTAAATCTTGAAGGCTCATTACAGGTGTGCAAAAATAGGGTCAGTGGTTCAGAAAAATATTATGGATTCTAATAAGTGAATCCTAATAAAAACCTAATAAAGAAAATCTATGAGACCTTTGCTAGGAGTCTCATAGATCACCCCAATTAGCACCAATAATAGACTAACTAACGTCATTTCACGCAATAACAAACAAGCAATATAGGAATCTAGAAGTATTTCTAATCTTATCCTATAAAGTCAGTGAATAAAGGCATCAACTATAATGCTACTTTTCTGCTGTTCTCAGGGATGATTAGGTTTACATTCTGTAGTTCTAATTAGTACATTTCAAGTCAACAAAATGAAATTGTAGAGCTACAAATATTAGGATGTATTTTTAGAAGTAACACATTTTCCGTGCCTCCTTATATTACACTGTGAGAGGCTTCTCTCTAAAGCAATTTCAAAAATATAGTAAATAAGCCACCATCCTGCATGCATTTCAGTTCTGAAAGCACTCAATTCTCATGTGAGGCCACAACCCCAGATTTTTCCTTGCCATTGCTTCGAACTAGTGCTTCAAAATTGAATAGACTTTGAGTAGGAAAGCACAAAAGAAATCTGAAGCAATTTCCTTTATTTATGGATGAACATACCTGACCTACTCTAAATTCTGTGAAAGCAATAAACATCTGACATTCTTAGGTTCTTGTAAGACTGAAAATGTATTGTTTTTGGTTTCAAAAATGTGCCTTTGTAAATACTGTTAACAATAGACAAACAAAAGAATGTAAAATGCTTAAAAAATGACCGTTATTTATTACTTTGAAAGCCAAAAAACTGTCACTTTGTTTCATAGATTGAAACTGGTGTTGTAATAAAATAAGAGGGAGATGCGAGAACGAGTTGCATCATAATATGAAAGTAAAAATTATACTGACACCAATTTAAAATTCTAGATAACACGGCTTCGGTGGTCAGGAATGAAAAGCAACCAAGCACAGGGAGATGGTAGAACAATGAACAAGTAGGAACCTAAAAGACAAATATTTATTTGGAACACTTAACACATAACACACAGGGATTTTCGAATTCTTTACAAAGACTCTCTAAACTACACTGTCTTGTCCATGACAGCTAAGGGAAGTAATTGCTGCCAAAAGTGTGTCACGCCCAGTACACCTAGAGGGCGCTCTATTTCTCTCCTGTTCCTAGTTTCCTGTGATTATTCATGTCTTTCTGGTGTGTCTTGTTGTATAGCCCATTTACTTCCTGCTTCAGCTCTGCTCCTCGCTCAGCATTGAGGTTCGGATGTCCTGAAACCCACCTAGCACCAGGTCCCCCCACGTCCGCTACCTGAGGGCATAGGTTTCTATGAACAGCTGAGCCCGGGCTAACCCCCGTCTTGTCACTACGCATAGGGTCTTTTTCGCTCTCTTGCCATTCCACTGATTGTCCCTTCAGACATCAGTGATAAGGTACTTCCAACTAGATTTGACATAGGCAGCTGAATTTGTATGTAATTAATACATTTCACTTTATATATACTTATATGTTTTCCTGAAATTCAAATGCTTTAACATCACTCAGGTTACAGCTATAATTTTGACTAAAAAAGTTAGTTAAAATTATATACATTACTTGCAACATATCAAAATGTGTTATTATTGGGAATAAATATGTTAGCTAAACACTTCATATTTCTGTCCTTAATTGTTTCTAAGATTTCTAATATTGATAATAATATTAATATTGCTGTAATGAAAAGGTTTTTAAAAATAAACACATCTTGTTAATCATTGTAATGTAAAGTGCTTTAAAAGTTTTACAGATTTAAAACTTATTTTGTGTATATTAGATGACATAACCAACCTGCAGTTACAGGTATGCAAATTCCATGGATAACTAACGTGCAATACTAACAACAAAATTTGATCAACAAAATACAGAGAACAGTTACATATTCTAAAGCAATATTTAAAATGAACAAGTAATAGGTTTATTCCGTGCTGAAAAAAAGAAGAAAGAAAACACAACGTTTCGGCCTTGGAGCCTTCTTCAGGTGTGAGAAAGACAAGGCAGTAAGCAAAGGTAATGTAGCGGGAGAACAAAGGCTGGGAGAGAGGAGAAGCGAGAGGCGGGAAACAGGGGACAGAAAGAGAGGCCAATCAAGAGGTGTGAAGTCGGAATAGGTGAAGAGAGGTGTGAAATGAACCCTCTAATGAATGGAGAAAATTTAGAAGAAAAGTAGTCTATCGTTAAGATAAGGGGGAAGGTGTGATCCTAGCTGCAGGATCATTTTGGTTTTTGTAGTCTTTCTGATGTGTGAGTTTGAAAAACCGTCTTTGAGAACACAGACGGAGAGATTAGAGTGGTCATGGCCGTCACAGGTGAAATGGGAAACAATGGGCTTGGAGAGATCTTTAATCTTCACAGCCCTAACATGTTCTCTGATATATTAAAATGACAATATTTAAAATAACTAATATAAAGGCAGAGTAGTCCTTGAATTTTATTTTTTCTGTTTTTTTTGTATACTGTAAATAACTCAAAACAACCCTGTTCTCTTGCAACAAACTTTTATTTACTTTTTGTTGTTGTTTTGTTTCTTGCATTTTCAAAAGTATCCATTTAATATCCTTTTACTCCCAGAATAAATGTTTTAAAGTTTCCTTTTACAAACACTTTTACAACATTTTAATACTTCTAAATTGTATAATTTACAAGCTTCAGAAAGTTTCTTGTTTTGACAAGTCGATTATTTCCTGGCCTCTCTTGCTTTGTGCAGCTACTGCATTTCACCTTGTAGCATTCTTTGAAAGTGTAACTGCACAGAAATAGTCAACTCAATCAAACATGTTTCACATTGATCTACAGCTTTTTTATCGAATTTAAATAAAGAAGAAGTTAAGTGCAGGTGAATGCAACCCTTGAAAATCACAATAGTATCCATCATATTTCAGGGCCATGTGTGTGCTTTACTTGTAAGGGTATCTTTATCTATTCACACTGTTATTAGTCACTGTTCTAGAACTCTGGAAAGTTCATGGGTTGTTGTGACTTCATTTGCATATTTATTACTATGTCTACATAGGAAATACCACTATATAGTTGAAGAAAGATGTGAAGACGGGGGTTTGAATTTAATCCTTTCTGTAGGGGGTTTAGACTTCTAAGTCACAAGCTGGGGTTTATGGCAGGAAAGGGGGTTAACTGATAAGGATTGCAGATGCAAGCTAGGAACCCCCCTGGGTGTAATGTTAAACTGACCATTTGCCCAGAACATCGTAAACTGGCCAAATACCATGAACCCCCCTCTTTACCATCAGACCGAGTGACGTCAGAAACGGAGAAGAAAACACTATATAACCCAAAAGTTTGTAACAGTACGTTGAACAATACTTCGGTTTTGTTGTTTCTTGCGGGAAACAAGACTTCGGCTTTATTGTTCCTTGCATGCAATAAACTCATCTGTTTTACTTCATCTCGGGATCAAGAACCTTATTTCTTCTGTTACAACATAGTGTTGTATTTAGATATATTAAATTACAAAATGTGAAGTGGAACTAGAGATAATTAAACCTGCAGATGAGCAGAAGGTGTGATTGCGTCTATACCCAGTACTGTGTGTGGTGTGGGGAGGAGGTACTGGGGGGGGGTAAACTGTCTAGTTTAGATCCAGTATCACCCCATTTTCAGATTCTGAAGTAATATAAAAATATGGCTACGATAGTGAAAACACTACCAGGAAGAAAAGGAAGAGGGAATTCACTTTGAAACCTTGCTGTTGTTCAGAGTTGAATTCTATTTATATTTATATTTATAAGTGTATCTGTAATACACTTATAGCAATCAGACAATCAGAACAACTTTAGAAAGCAATCTATGCATTTTTTAAACATTTAATGTAATGTTGTTCTGGTTTTTGATTGCTGTATGTTAATTGTTTACAAAAATAGATAATATTTTATTATTTAATAAAAATAATAATATTAAAAAGGAGAAGGAGAAATATATTTTCATTGTATCACTATACAGTATATAACATACTGTAGAAAGTATATCTGAACAAGGTATTTCCTTAGCAATAAGTGTAAGCTTGTTCCCACAAACTTTTCAGTGCTTCACCTGCAGCTCATGGTTCCCTGACTCCCTATGTTCATTTGCCATTTTGTAATGATACAAGGGCTCTGTTACAATGGAAGACATCCTTACCTTCAATATCTAATCCTTCTTTGCCATAGGCATTGAGTCATGTCACCTCCTGATCCTGATATCCAACCTTCAGAAATCGTCTTTGAATTGCTGGGTTGACTCTCTCTCTCTACTCCCCTCTGGGATTAAGGATCTTTATAGGTGCTGTACTGTCATAGAAATCTACTAGTCTCATACTGAGACTTGTGCTTGCTCATAGAGGGCTTTCTCTATGAAGCTGTCCACTTCTCACTCCTATCCCAATAGTAACTTTGACTGTGTCATAATTTTTGTCCTGGGGTGAAAGATAATGAGTCTGGTATTTAATTGTAAATTAAAACCGCACTGCAGATTTTATTATGCTTTGCATAACTCAGGCATCCGCTGTCAGTACTCCCCCTGAAAAGGTTCAACATTGTCCAGCCAAAATCTCTTAATCTCTCTGGGACATAGCCTAGCTCACTAAGCTCACCGCTACCTTGTCCATGATGCATGAGGCTTGCTGAAACATGAAATCACATCCTGTGCAGATGTCTGTTTCAAAGAGCGAATTGTCACTTTTAGTTCTCATTTATTTCTTACCACATTATATGAGAAATTGTTCAAAGTACAATAGGAAGACACTTTGTCCCAAGTTCACTTAAAAATGTTAAGAACAGTTGGTATTGAAATCCTAAGGATGATCTGACTGCTTAGCTGAAAGAACAATTGTTTTCAAACAAGTGGCAACACACTGATGCTCTAGTACTCTATGCTGGAAAACTATACTCTTTTAATTTATGAATGGAGATATATACTATATGTTTTAATAATATCAAGTGATGTAAGAGTTCGGCATTCAGCCTCATTTTACGCTGGCCTACCACAATATATTTTTAGATAGCAGGAGAATACTGTGAGAAAACAGAATCATGTTGTGTCAAGTGCAATAGCTGGAAGATTCAATTACATATTATGTTACAGAGTCTTTTGTCTTTTTCTTACCCATATATGATAGATAACTTGCCAATGGACAAAGATAACATACTCGCACAAACATACACACATAGAAAAAATAAATTAATACTGCAGGCAAAACTATTAATAAATTCAATAATAGCAGCAGGACCATTTTTTTCTCTCCTTCAAAAAAAATTGATCTTTTTAAAATGAGCTTTGATTCTCCTTCTGATTAAATGTATACATATTAATTGTCTATTTATTTTTCAGACAAAAAATTTAACATCTGTGAGCTATAATTAACTTTATGTAAAAACAAACCATAGCATATACAACATTCAGAAAGTTATGTATAAATGAAGATACAATCAGAAGTTAATATTTCATCCTCAGTAGTACTACCAACTTAAACAAGATCAAGTATCAGCTACGTTAAAACAAGCTTTTAGTTTTAACATTTTATATTCAGCACCACTTAATCTGAATTTAATTGGAGTTAGATATTTGTGTATTGATTATATTATGTAAATTAAATTGTTGTTTCTGATGGTTGATCAATATCTAGTACGTAAATTATATCAATTATCTTAGCACAGCCCTGGATATTAAGTGGTACTGTATATGATAAGTGATATATGTGCAGTATGTTACAGGTATTGTTACAATTGCAGCTACAGCTTGCTTATTCTTTAGTTTAATTTACTGTGACACTTTGATCAATCTATTACTATGCCTTTGTTAGTTTTACAATATCTTGGAAATAGGGCTTGAATTATAGCAACTCCCTGGTGAATTTTCTTTTATTTTCCTTTGAATTTGATAACCAAGAAGACAGACTGCAATGGAGTGAACTTTTCGACTGCATCAGGATGTAATTTTATCCCAATGCAGCAATAAAAGCTCATTTGAAAAGAAAATGAGTCAGTAAATGATTCAAACGAAGTCAGCTAATTACCTTAGGTTCTTTAACATGGATTAACTGCATGAGCTATTTATCTTAAATGCAAAACATTGCCAATTACACCATAAAATGTCTCATCAACAATATTCTTCAATATTTGTGACCTTCAGTTTCTCTAACACAGTACTACCTCACTGCCAAACATCTCTTTTAACTTTTTGCTTTTCTGTGAACTTTTAGTTAATCGATTTTTGCCTTCAGCAATAATTCAATATGCATTAACTAAACAAAGTGCTTCTTCCCAGAGGAAGAGCACTAAGGTTGGAAGCCAGTGTTCTGGAAGAAGGCAACATGTGTAAAGTGTCTTTCGCCATTTTCAGCAACTAACCCATAACAGCTCTATATACAGTACCTGTAAATAAACATTAGTGCCACTGATATGTGTATTTAAAAACAAATATTAATATTGTTGTCTAATTTTACATATAGCAACAATACCTACAAGAAGAACTATTACAATAAATCTGCAAGAGGTACTGTTTCACCTATCATTAGCCATTTGAAGACTTTTCATGTACACAAAACTTTGTTACATACTGTATATTTTTTCAACAGAGGTATAATTTACTGTATGAAAGACAATTAAGTTACCTAATTTGCTAAATTGCTCATTTCTATACAGTTTGTCTTTAAATTCAGAGTAGTATCTGTAAGAATGAATACAATTCTTCCCTGTAAAACATGTTTTGCTTTGAAAGGAGAATCACGATTCCTTTGCAATAAGACTTTTTATTGACGGTACCTGTTGTGACAAAGGTTCTTAGTAACGCATTGAGAGAGTGTGTTTAGCTCTCGTTGTCTGGAAGTCACCACAGACACCACAGTAATTTGTAGAAAATCAAATTATATCTATTTTACATTGAACACATATAAAAATGAGATTCATTTGATTTAGACATATCAATATAAATATGAATATATGAATGCAGCCCCAGTGAAACACAAGATTTTGTTATCTGTGTTTGCAGATGGCTGCTCTTGGCTAACTTTTATTCTGTTTTGATCAACATAGCAATCATAGGGTATCATGTTTATATTAACCATAAGGGACATTCTTATGTAATAAGATATTTTGAATTGATATACTAGTGGAATGTAACCCAAAAGGACAATTTTACATTTGCTATTCTCAATGATGTCTTTTCTAGTATTTCATATGAAGTTAGTCTTATTATTACCTGTTTTTCTTATTTTGGTATATATTTTACCTCCTTTCTATTTTTGTCTTTTTGTACTCTCTTCATACTGTATTTTATGTGTTTTATGGAATGTGTAGAAATAAAGTATCTGTCTTGTGCAGTACAGTCTACAGCTGGTAAATATATAAAAAAAACATTACTGCATTGGCCTGTAAATCAAGTATGTGTGAAAAGATGTCTTGCAAACAGGGTTCCAATAGTAGTAACACAATCTTCATCTTAACGCACTAGAGGATGAGATACTCTGCTTTGGCAATGGTATGTTGTTCTCAGTGATGTTTAAAAGTTGCTGTGCTGATATACCAAGGTGTCAAAATATATTTATTTTACACTCTGATTACACTCATTCTATTGATTATCATGAGGTAAAGTCTTTTGCAGCACACTCTAACTGGTAAAATGTTATCTTAGATCAACCAGTTCAGCCTACAAAGCCAACTGCAGTGCTTTTGGTCAAAAGTCATGATTCAATATATGCATTTTAAAATTTAATTAAAAAATTTATAATTTAATATCAAACATATGACATATGAAGTTATCACTTCATTCATGCTACTTTAATTGATGGTCAGAGGTAATCTAAAATCCCAGTTGTTTCGAATAAAATTAATTTGATACCAATTGCTTACAACATGGTGATAGTTAAAGATAGTGGATTAACTGTTATCTGATTTTTTAATTGAGAGCACAAGGTCTTATTTTTTCCAACTGGCCTTTTAATTGCATAATTTAATTAACTACTCACAATTAACATTTTCACTTGATCTTAAGCAGGTAATGAAAACATAACTCCTTTGAGGACCAGATTTATTGCATTAGAAGTTCAAAGTAGAAGAATATGAGTTTGGTCTCTTTCCAGCTTATAGGAAAAGCTTTCCTATCACTTAATTTAAATTATGGTTGCATTCAGTAAGTTGAAATGACAGTGAGAAAGCAGACATGATGATTAAGACAAAAGGGACTGTATTCTTTATACAGATGAATCAAGTTGAAAAAGTCAAGTTATTCTGTTTTAGAAAATTGGAACAACAGTCTCTCAAGGACTCATGGGAAGTGTCAGATATGCTTTAATGAACACATACTATTTAAGAAAATTCTCTTTGCCAATTAACAAATTGGCTTAGGAAAAACTAATAGTAAACTAATAGTACTTAGTCCTCTGTAACACTGATAAATGACAGGTGTCAGCCCATCAGTCCAGTAGTCTGGATTGCTGCCACTTAAGGTCTGGATACCATCAAGAAAACTGAGCCAAATAATAAAAGTACAGTATAAAGATATTTTTCGCAAATATACAGTGGCCTTCAAAAGTATTCACTCCACCTATTCTTTGTCACATTTCTTGAGTTACAATATTGAATCATAATGTGTTTGAATGGTATTTTTATTGCCATTGATCAACACAAAATACTCTATAATGTGAAAACAAAATTCTACAGATCCTCCTGATTACATAAGTATTCACACAACTTGAATCAATAATTGATATTTAGTAGAGGCACCTTTGGTAGTGGGTGGCACGGTGGCGCAGTGGTTAGCATTGCAGCCTTGCAGAGCTGGGGCCCTGAGGTGCTATCTGCGTGTCTCTGTCTGTATTTGTGTCTGTCTGCCCTGTGATGGACTGATGGCCCATCTGGGGTGTACCCTGCCATGTACTTATTACCTGTCAAGATAGGCTCGGGATCCCCCATGACCCTGAATTGGAAATGTGGTTAGAAAATGGATTACTTGACTTTTGTCAGAAATTTAAGTTCAAGTTTACTGTCATATTTACCTGAGTTTAATTAAATGCTTACTTGCATGTTTTCCTGACATGATAAATCACATTACGGATGACATAAACGATGACATAAAATTAACATAGAAAATAACATAACATATGACATCACGATTCTTGGAGACAGGAACAGGTAAGCAGCTATAGTTCTAACCAGCATTTAGATAGCAGTTACAGTATGTACAAACTTCAGAAGTGGTAGCATTGAATCAGTTTAGTACAAAATTCATGTGACGACAGTATTTTGAGTTGAGTGCTAAACAACGGGGTGTAAGTGGGGGAAGATTTAAGAGGTGAAGTTAAGGAGTCTTATGGCTGTGGGGTTTCTTTGAAATTTTTATACTCCTAAATCTTCTGTCAGAAGGAAGAAGAGAAAAAAGTGCTTTCCCAGGGTAGTTTTGTTCTTTGATTATGTTATTCGCCACTTTGAGGCAGTGTGTGGTGAAAATAGTCTCAATGGAAGGGAGTTCTGTACCAGTGATGGCCTCATCTGTTTCCACCATCTTCTATAATTTTTTTATGTTCATGAGTTAAGCAATTGCCATACCAAACTGTAATGCATCCAGTGAGAATACTTTCTACAGTGCATCTGTACATGTTTTTGAGTGTTTGTGAAGACATACCAAATCTCCTGAATCTTCTGAGGAAGATAGAGGCAATGGTGTGCTCTCGTAATAACTTTGTCTATGTGATGGGACGAGGTCAGATTGTTGGTGATGTGAATGCCCATGAACCTGAAGCTGCTTACCATTTCCACGGCAGGCCCATTGATGTAGACAGAGGTGTGACTTCCTCCCCACTTCCTGAAGTCAACAACCAGATCCTTAGTTCTGCTGATGTTGAGGGAGAGGTTGCTGTCCTTGCACCATACCACCAGGTCCTCAACCTCATTCCTGTACTCTGTTTCAGCATTTTTTGTGATCAGACCAATAAGATTGGTGTCATCAGCAAAGTTAAAGATGGAGTTGGAACTGTGTCTATCCACACAATTGCAGTGAACAGGGTGTAAAACAGGGGACTGAGCATGGGCTCCTGTGTTAAGGATCAGAATGGGTGAGATGTTGTTGCCTATTCTTGAGGTCTGCCCATCAGGAAGTCCAGGATCCAGTTACAGAAAGAAATACTAAGACCCAGGTCCAAGAGCTTGGTGACTAACTTGGATAGGATAAATAACTGACCTATAAACTATGAAAAGTAATCCATCATAGGTGTTAATACTGTCAAGATGAGCCAAAGCAGTGGGTATTGCATGAGCATCAGCTGTGGACCTTTTATGTCTGTATGCAAACTGAAGTTGATCAATATTGTCTGTGAAGCCAGAGTTAATGTGTGTCATTACTAAACTTACAAAGCGCTTCATTATGATGGATGTGAGTGCTACTGGGGGATAGTCATTAAGACACATAACTTTATTTATTTTGGGCACTGAAATAATGGTGATTAAAGCAGGTAGGAGCAGCAGACTGTAGTACAGAAACATTGTGTCTGTAAATACTCCAGCCAGCTGGTCTGCAGCACAGGCTTTGAGAACATGACCAGGTATTCCACCCAGCCTGGCTGCTTTGCAAGTGCTAACATTGGTGGTGGTGGAGGGGAGTCCCCATTACCTGTAAAACGCTTTGAGTGGAGTGTCCAGAAAAGCGCTTTATAAATGTAAGCAATTATTATTATTATAACCTGTTTAAAGGTAGACCTCATATCAACTAGAGTGACAGAAAGCAAAGAGTCATCAGGGGCTGTAGGGGCTTGCACAGGTGATTCCGTGTTCACATGTTCAAAAAGGGTGTAAAAGGCATTAAGATCATCTGGGAGAGAGACGTTAATCTGTGAGTCCACACGGTTTCACTTTAAAGTCTATGCTGACATGTAACCCTTGCCACAACGGCAAAACATTAGAGGTGTTAGACTTCAGTTCCAGCTTGCTCACGTATTGTTTTTTAGCACTTCTGATGGCTTTCCAGAGGTCATACCCGGTTGCAATGTATAATTCTACATCACTGGAATGGGTCCTTAGCATGAAATGAAATTCTCTTTAAATCCATGGTTGCTGGTTGGGAAAAACCCAAGTTATTTTCCTAGGTACAAGTCTGTACTCATCTCCTGGTTCTCACGTTTCAGTTTCTGCTTTAAAACAGGAAGTAAGAGCACAGACAGGTGATCTGATTGACTGAAATGCCTATGAGAAAAGAACAATAGGCATCCTTCTTGGAAGTGTAACAGTGGTCAAGAGTGTTAGTGCTTCTAGTGGGGCAGGAGACATGCTAGTAGTATTTTGGATGTATTTTCTTAAAGTTGGCATGATTAAAATCCCTGACAAAGATGAATATAGCAGTTTGCAGTTTTCTGTTTGTTTATTACATTTTATAGTTTGTTGAGTGCAAGTTTGCTGTCTGCTTGAGATAGTATGTCATCTGCAGACAGTAGGTAGGTAGGTAGAAGGGCCAACGTTTCACCATAAGGTATTCCAGATCAGCGGAAGAGAAGTGAAAATAGGATAACTACATCTGAACCCCAATGAAGTGTTTATCAGAAAATACACCATCTCACTGGAGGATTCTGTGCGATCCTTACAGTATATGGGCTGGATAGTAGGATCACGTGAGTTTGGGGTGAGCCATGTCTCTGTGAAACAAAGTACACAGCAGTGTCTCATCTCCTGTTGAAAGATCAACCTCCTGTTGAAAACCATGGCATTTCAGTCTTACTTGCATGTCTTCCATGCTTTCGTGTTCTGCGTCATTCTGTTCATGCTTGGTGCTTTTGTCTTGAAGAGTCAGGTGCAAGGAAGGTAGTCTGGATAGCTGTTTTTGGTCCAATAAACTAAAACGTATGTCTTACACTCTTAATCTAATGTTCAAAAGAGCATGTTGGTTGTCTGTGGTTTCTGTTGGAATAGTTTGTACATATAAAGTTAATAATAACACATAACACAACATAACGTAAAAAACTGCACGCAAGTCGTCGCCTCTCTCCAGCACCATCTTGAAAATCATCAAATTACAGCCATGAATCTTTTTGGATAAGTCTCTACCAGCTTTGCACATCTGGACACTGCACATTTTGCCCATTCTTCTTTGAGGTGTGGTCTTTTATTGCTTAGTGTGGCTTGGCTGTATGCTTTGGGTCATTTAAGACTGTAATTTCTCTAGCTGACATAGGCCTCTTAGTTGCTGTCCTGACTAGGGCCCTTTTTGCCCAGATACTCAGTTGTTGATGATGGCCTGATTTGCAAAGATTCACAGTTGTGCCATATTCTCTCAATTTCTTTCCAAAGGAATTTACCGTCCCCTGAGATGGACAGTTGTCCAGTCCAGGGTGGGTCTGCTTTGTGCCTGTTGCTTGCTGGAATAGGAATACAGGATCTCCCTGTATTGGATAATGTGGTTAGAAAATGAATGGATGATATTGTATTGGAACACAATAAAAGTGACCAAATGGTTTATGAAGTGTCTGAAATACCTAAATACCAGAACCCATATTTTATTTTAAGCATTGTTAAAAAACAAAACAAAAGAAATGTAAATAAGTGAAAAATATTTATAAACATTACTGTCTACAGTAAAATACTCCACTACCCCACTAGACCACAAGTAATCTAAAAGTTCCAAGACTCATTTTATTTTTAAAAATATGATTTTTAGCCAATTATGTATGCAAGGCTTAAAGATTGCTTATATTCCCGGAGGTAAAAAGAGCATATAATTAATCCGGCAAAATCACTGAACCATCTATTTTATAAAACTGATACACTTCTGTCTATGAATGCTAAACGTGAGATTTACATTCTGCAGTCCAGCTTTATAAATTCAATGTCCATGTACTGCTAACTCCCATCATATTAGGGATATTAGTGTCTGTTTTACAGAGGCCAGCAGAAATTATTGACAGAACAGCAGTCAGTACTTAGAATGTCAAAGGAAAAAAGCTGAAAAACAAAAAAGAGTCAATATATACTATATCTAATAATACAAAACCCTGTATTGTGTTATTAAAGATGCCAAGCAGGCCTCCTATATTAAAGTCAAAATTAGCTAATGACCCCCATTAATATCAGTCCAATATTTGGACAAAAAAAGTCTGTCTGTGTTGAAGTAGGTTTAATATGCATTTTTCATATGGAAGTATCTTTTATAGGCAGGCATTCAGTCTACGGGATATATGTAAAATGAAGGACTTAAAACACAGTAAAGGCCAAAAAAGTAAATGGTTGTATTGAACAGAAAGAGAAATGTAGCATTCTAAGAACAAAAAAATGTATAATAATGTATAATTTGTTTATTCATGGTTTTGTTTGTTGTTTACTCATGATGCCATGTAATTTTTATTGTATGTGCGATTTATTCTTGTAATTCTGGTTCTCAGTCTAATTGCACTGCCATAAAAAATATTCTTGTATCAATCAAAAAGTGTACACTTTTTTGGTTTAGATTAAAATCAGTCAATAACTGCTACATGATTTGAAATGCACATGATTTTTACATCATTTGGAATGTATAAGACACAATTCATGTCTTGAATCTTTGTTTTGATTTTGTAAATTGAAATGATTGAGTATATTTAACGAGCTGCAGGGTGTAGGAAAACATTTTAAAACTTTTATGTTTTTAATAAAATTGTAACATAAAGTGCATAAAGTATAAAATGGTAACATAAAGTACATGGCAGAGTTTTATCATGTACTGACACTTATTACTTGTTATTTAAAATTGGACAGTATTTTTTCATATTCAAAAAGCAAAACTGTATTCAATTAATAAGAAAAATCTGATAGAAAAGACGATATCTTAGAAAAGATGATAATGGCAATCTGATCTTAAAAGTGACTGACAAATCAAGTGGTTACGCCAACCAAAAATAATATTTATAAAAAAAACAAAGTCTCCTTGATTTTCATATGGGAGAAGTATTAACTATCTTCTTTATCTTAAGTAAAGTGTACAAAGCATTGTTCATTTGATGGTATCATTCAGTTTTTTAAATCTGATGAATTTATATAATGATTTATTTTTAAAATTCAGTTTTTATCATCTTAGTGAATGAAAGAAAAGAAAACTGGGTGGCAAGAGGCAAACCATAATTGCTATATTCTATCTTATCGCAGTCTCATTAATTGTGAGCTCCTGGCAGAAGTTTTAATTGGCAGTGGATTTGTAAATTTACATTAAAATGTATTCAAATTCTCATATTAAGGGAAAACATGGACTCAATTAAAACCAAAAGTATTAACAGCGATGGTCAAATTTATGGGGGAAACTAGATAATCTTATTAAAATTTGAAGACCATTTGGGAAGTACACAGATTTTTATAATCCACAATGAAATATCTAGTCAATGTGTGTCAAATACAACTTGGCAGATAACATCAGCAAATGAGAAATACTACTTCGATAGATAGGCCTTAATTTCTTCTTCATTTTTTTAACATTGAGTTTGGCAATTACATTTTTGATATAGCAGAGCAAGAGGACAACAACTGTTACAATTTAGATGAAAAAAAAAGTTTATGGGTATCAGTCTTTGGCGCAGTGCAGAACGTATGAAAGGGTGAAAAGGTTTAAGATGAGGATGCTCAGTATTACCAGCTGACCAGCACCAGATTAACTGATAAACTGCACTGAAAAAATGATAACTCTTGTCTCCTGAAGGCAGATAAATCAAGGCTATTGAGGTTTATAGGGACGTATTTCACTGTAACAGGCTAAACTGAGCCCAATTCCAGAAGCACAAATATAAAAAAGAATAATATAGAATATCCTTCAGAAATAAGTTTTTTTTCCCCTCAATGAGTAGAGCTATGCATCTCTATGTTACCCTGATGAGTCATCACTAGGAAGAGCATTGCCTGCAGTTTCAGCCAGTGGGAAATGAAGTTGATTTTTTTCTTTTTTAAACTTGTCTTTGTCTAGATCAGTTACTGACTTACATTTAACCTTAAATTTAAGTGGCATTCAAGCCATCTAGCTCAAATGATAGGGGAAGGTCATGCAAAGGTTTCTAGAAGTAACCAAGTTATCAGCTTCAACAGCATGACTGGATAGCTTGTGCCACAATCTCACAAAACATTGTATAAAGACCTGTCTCCTATTATAAGTTTTCAATATCCTTTCCTTTAGTTTGCACTTATGCCCTTGGGTAATTGGTGAGTATCAGATCATTCTAACTATATTGCCATCTGTTAAAAATGCTCCAGAATATATGTTTCTGCATTTTGTGTTGAATGTTTACTGTATTTGAACACATATTTGGTCTTTTAAAATGACTGTCACTTTGAGTTTATTATCACTAACCAATTTTGAAAAAAGAATAGTGAATGTAATGAATGCTACAGAAATTAAAGGGAAATAAAGCAAAACTTATGTGACTTTGTCTTCAGGCAAATCCTCCTCTTACAATGTTTTATTTCAGGGTATCAATTTTCCATTTAATGCATCAAGCATCCAGCCACGAAAATGTAACATTATGAAATTGTTCTAAATAAGGTATTTGTCTACACTGATTTTGCTTTTCAGTTTTACTTATATTTTAGTTGTTGTGGGGTCTAATTTCTGGGTTTACCTCTTGGGGAAACACCAACACTTCTGCTTCCTGATGTTTTTGAGCCATGTGTTATTTCCCTGGAGTAAATATGGAAACCTCATTTCTTTAGTAACAAAATTGATCCTCTAAAAACTGAAACAGAATGAAGGACTTCTAGTCCATTCACAGTCCCCAAGGATATACATATAATATTATACCTGATAGAACTTAAAATTAATTCTGTAGCATTTTAAAAATACCACACCTTTTAATTTAAATCACCTTAAATAAAATCAATAAAACTAAAGACAAGAAAGCAGTGCACTGTGTCAAAGCATTCAAAATGTACTCAGAATTACTGCTGTTTGTGATCATACCAGATATGTAATAAGACCCTATATCTAATTCATGTAATTAGTGAATCCTCTCATCACCTACCAAGACTGCTTTATAGCAAAAAATAGCTAACAAATAATAATAACTAAAAATAAATAATGTCTCGAGATCGTAATTTAATGAGATACATTTTAAAATGCTCATAACCCATCCACTGAAACACCTTCAAGTCCATGTTGTACGTTTTCTGCTTTGAATAGATAAGAAAATATTGGGTCAAACTGTGACAAATGTTGAAATCTGACAGCCAGCTCTGATATGTTTATGTTCTTATATGTAATTAATTTGGCCTAGTTAAATTATAATTGCATTAAAGTGTCTAAGAAGCACAGAATTTAAGTTTGAAATCCGATAACATAAAGTTTACAGTTTAGGCACATACTGAAAATGAAAATGAAAATGAAAATATCTAAATACAAATTTTTCCTGAAAACATAGTAGGCTCTAGCTTTACAGACACAATTTTAGCCAAACAACACAAATCATCCACCTAAAGAAATGCTGTTACACAAATATAAATTGACAATCCACAAGCATTCCCAAATGTTTAAATATTTTATAGTGACTCATCTAGTGATACAAAGCCATTATTGAACAGGGAAATACTGTATACACATCAGATAATGTGTCTAAATATAAAAGCCTGTTTATTATTTATGACATAATTTTGTATAAATTTCATCCATATGCTCTTCTCTTACCCATGATCTTAGAAAAAATGGTCTTAAGGAAAACTGAGCACAGATTTAAAAAAAAAGTGGAAGCACTTCTAAAAATAATGTATTTTGAAAGCTGTATAAAAATGTAAAAATGGTCTGGCCTGTTCTGTTAAGTTTATTTTATTAGAATTCAGTTTTAAGTTATTTTTGCCTGGTTCAATACATGTTTGTTTTGAATAAAAGATCTCTGAAAATATTCTGGTATATTTTAGTTTACTCATATTTAGTATTTTTTCTCAAAATAGGAGTTATATATCTCACAAATGCTCAGACTGCAAGAAAAGGTATTCACATCCGAAGAAGTTGTGTTTTCTTTCTTCTCTTTTCAGCATGGAATAAACCTATTACTTGTTCCTTTGCAGTCTATGCATGCTGATGCAGCTACCCACCTACAGTATACTCTGTTAAGTTAACCTCAAATAAGAAACCCGGTCAGGAAATATTTCTTGATTCTTGGCCAAAAATGGGGTATCGATGTTATATTCATGTAAAGAAAACCATCAAAGTCCACAAAATTAAATTCCTCTGTTATTTGTCTTTGTGAGGTGAAAATTTGATATTAAGAACTAGGATTAATGTTAATACATATTTATGTATTCACACCTGAAGAAGGCTCCATGGCCAAAACGTTTTTAGCATGGAATAAACCTATTACTTGTTCCTTTGACACAAGGTAGTGTTTCTGTAAAAAGTTGTAAATGGAAATTTTTTCAGGTACATTACATATCATTAATGACAAGCTAAAGTACTACAGTACTTTGTATTTGGGAACAAGTTGTGATTAGGCTTAATTATCATAAAAGTCATTGTGAATGGGTTATTGTAGGATCAACTCTCTATTGTGCCACTGCAAGTAGTTGACGTTCTTCAGTAAAAATTGGTACTTCTGCCTTTGACTTCTTTTTTATTGTTCGCAATTCCAATTTTCGATCCCATTTATAAGATGTTCCACCTAATCAGTAATCACACAGCCTGTGACTTCGGCCTGTTCAATACCATTATCAGCCACAGAGCCTTTGACAAAGGGTCTGTCTCAGTTTTATTTTATTTCCACCACTCCCTGTAGACAGCTGTTCACCTTAATACCAGGAAAATGACTGCCTGCCAAGAGTGATAAAGAGACATTGAAACAGTAAAATATTTTATGATAGCATGATGTCCAAGTTATTTAAAAGGGTGAAAGTGCCAGAATATTAACTGTTACCAAAAACTTGCAGAAGTGGAACGACTCTGAAAAACATAGCGATAAACACTGCTTAACTTCAGTATCTGTTATTAAATGTCACTTTTGCAGATTTACCAGCTGTACTTATTCAGTTGTTAAAAATAGTCACAATGTAAAAACCTGAGATGTTGGCAGCATCTGTTACATTTTAAACAACATTGTCTCAGATGGCTTCTCAGAAAATGTGTTTCAATTGCACTCCTTTGTGTTTCACCTGTAATACCTAATGCCTAATCTGATAATGCTCTTTTTCACATTTTCATGTCTGATCATGATTTCTCCATTCCAGTTTAAGCAAGTTTAGAAAAATAATAATGGTTCATATGCAATGAATGGCATTTTTTGTAAACTCACTAAATCATACAGTATGGTCAGAGGCAATAAAAATTTGATGTCATCAAGGTTAAGGTATAGTATGAAGATGCATTAACACCAGCCCCCAGAAAGAAACATGTAAGAAAATGGAAACTAGGTAAAATATTTTTTTACAAAAACTAGTTTTCTAATAGTCTTTTTAATACTTAAACTAAATTCACAAATTTACACCTTCTCCAAGCTCTCAATGATCGACTAATTTCTCTCAAAATCTCTCCATTCATTTACAGATTGTTTGTTGCCTTCCACACTTCCTCTGTAATTTGTCTCACCTCCCCTATTCATTCTCACATTGTCTTTCATTTCCTTACTCTTATATAGCTGAGCTTTCCCACATTCCCCCATAGTATTCCTGAAGAAAACTTCACAGTTCAAATAAAAACAACAGCTTAGGCAAATTGATTTATCTAGGTCATACTAGGGACAGTATTACTACGTAGGTATTTTGATAAATACCTAGTAATAACTAGATAAAATTCCCAAACAAGTAATATCATAGCAGTTTTCAATATATAATGCTAATAAACTAGAATCTGATTTTTAATTTTTTTAACATTAATATATTCTCAGTGTTTAAATACAATGCAAGCATTTACTCATGTGAAGTAAATAAAAACATACGAGAGTGTGTTCAAAAGGCTGCTTTTTAATCTCAGAATCCAAAAACAAAACAAAAAAAGAGCACTTTGACTAGCTTAAAGTAGTATTAAGAAAATAAAAAAATAATTCACATAAACACAACATTCCTTCATTTACAGTACTATCGCACTGTATTGTGACGACTCTTGAAGTAGTATATTACAGTATATTTTTAACAGATTAGGTCACTATTATTTAACATAAGACCATGTAGGTCATGTATAAATATATATATTGCCCAAAATGATATTGCAGAAATATAACACGTCTAAAAAAATCATCTATCCAATACTTTAACTAGACACAGTCTTGTTAGAGATGCTTTTTATGTCATTTCAATTGTTCACTCATTCATTCATACACATCTACTGAGGCTTTAACCTCACTGAAAATGTAAGGATAATCAATAGCTAGATGAACACAAAATTAATCTGTTTAATAGATTTCTGGTTGAGCTGGTCTAGGCCAAAAGGTTACCTGGCATGCCTGACTGTCTGCATTATGCTGCTCTAATATACTGTCATAATTCCCTGGCAGAGCTGACAGTTTCATGTGGCATTCCAGAGTAGAAAAGACAATAAGATGCTGGTGTTGCAGAATAATAGAAAAAGCAGTGACATTGACAAATTTATACTGGCCAAGCACCTGCTGTTTGCAACCATATATGGGAAAACATGCGCTTTTTAATTGTACTCACTATAGTATGGTATGTAGCTTAAACAAGTTAAAATTCTTTAAACTAGTAAAATAGTAGGAGCAAATTACATAAAATGTTATTAGACCATTCCAGTCTGTTATTAAAGAGTCCTAATTTAATCGTTTATACTAAATTTTGATAAGAACCTGATAAAAATGCATACCCTTTTAGATCACCTGACTGACTTGAGGATTTTTGCTTGTCTGTGGGCATGGGGGTTCGGAAATTACTTAACATTTAAATCAAATTCCTCCAGAAGATGCATATACCATTCTGGCACTGTAGCTGTAATCACTAAGACTGATGCCTACCATATTGATCACTGAGCTTGCGCTAGAATTTGGAGAAATGCAGAGGTGAAAAGTGTAACAGGTACAATTTAGCCTGAGCCTGGATCTTGACAAAATATAAGAGAGGATACCTTTTATTTTTACATTACCTGAACTGTTGAGTAGCTTTCAAGTTTTCTCTTATTGATACTGTACTCTCTTTAATGAAAAATTGTAAAAGTACAATGGTACAGAAAATGTTAATACAGAGATTTTCATTGAGCTGAAATGGTTTCTGT
Organism: Lepisosteus platostomus; assembly: GCF_059453375.1. Taxonomy (NCBI): domain Eukaryota; kingdom Metazoa; phylum Chordata; class Actinopteri; order Semionotiformes; family Lepisosteidae; genus Lepisosteus; species Lepisosteus platostomus. The sequence goes on from NC_142618.1 coordinate 56,210,664, forward strand.
TTTTTTCACAGCATTTTTAACTGCTTTATCTATTCATTTGTTAACATTTGTCTTACTTCACTAATTTCAACTTTCTAAATACAGTTATATTTTCTACGCATTAATTACTTAAAATTTGAACAGAAATATTGGTCCCAAAACACAAACCCTGCTTATGTGTACTGTTATGTTATTTTTGGCTCCCCTCCCATGCGGGGGTCCATTTTTGGAGGTAGGCGTGTCCCTAAATGGGGTCTCTCTCTGGGTTGGTTGAGGAGATCAGTCTTGCATGAAATGATGGTACAGGACGTCCTGAGGTGGTGTCTGAAAAGAGGCATAAGAAGAACAAATGGCAAAAAACGTGAGATGTATCGGACTTGTTTTCTTAGCTGTGGTGTGGGGATGGGATTGTTGTGGCACCCGTGTTTTTTTGTTTTGTTTTCCTTTATAGTTTAGTTTAGTATAGAGATTGCGGAAGACTTTTCTTTGGCTTTTCCACCCCTTTCTCAGAAGACAGGTTTAGCGTGTAATTGGTTTGTAGAATAGTGAAGTTAGTTGGTTTTTTTTATTCACTTACCCCTGTGTGTTTTTTTACTTCCTAGCATTTTCTGCCATCCTACACGCAGTTGTTTGTATTTCTGTTCATTAAACCCTGGCTCATATTTTTGTCCCCATCCACCCCTAGACTGAGCCATTTTGGGGATGTAACAGTATACTATGCTATAAAAGATTGCATTTGAGAAAAATGGAATAGAATATAATACTGCTGAATATAAATTATTAAAAGCAGAAATGTACAACATAATAAACTGTGAGCACTGTCAAAGAAGATGCACTGTGTGAGAATGTTAACTTTACACACTACCATGTTTCAAAAGCTGTCCTTTTGTTTTTTGGACAATGTCCAGAAGATCTCTGCTGACAACCACTAGTGTAACCTGACAGAAATACCAGAATATGAAACAGAAATAGTAATGAAATAGTAATTTCACATAAGACTGCTTAAAAAAACTAATATATATATATTCAATATAAAAATGTCATATCCTTTCTTTTTAGTTCCTAGTAAAAAATTGGCCTTTTTTTTCTTTTGAATGTCATTTTCACATTTTCCACCCCTGAAAATGTTACATAATCCACATATACAGTAGTTTTTGCTGCATTTTATTTATTGTACATCTTAACATATCAATAATGGCCCATATACAAGAGGCTAAATCTAAACAGTTGACTTGATAAAAACGATAAAAAATTGTATAAGTTAAATTAACACAACAAAGACTTTATTTTCATAAAATCAAGTTTTAGAAATGTTGCCATTTTTTAAACGTACAGATTATTTTTAACCTGTTGTATGCATGCAATAACTGCATATACAATACAAAATATGTAGGATGTACTGTAATATCATTTATGTATTGTTCAAATGTAAGTAATATAGGGAATTTAATCAAAATGGTAACAATATCTTGTGCTAATTTAAATTTATATATTAAGGGTACTGTTTCTATAATTACAAAAGAATTACATAAAATTGCTTATAAATCTGTTTCCTGGGTAGATCCTTAGTCTGTGTTTGCTTACTCATATTGTCGACCTCATTTTGTAACAATTATGCAAACTTTACTGGTCAGCAGATATGGAAGTTATGTTTGAGATAAAATAGTTTTGACATGTTAGAAAATGGAAAAAAATATTTCTACTGTAGTGAGAGGATGTGCATAGTAGCTGAATATACTATAATATAAACCTTGGTTGGTTTCCTTTAGTCTTAGTAGGATTATCAGTATCCACAATTATCAGTGATGTTATGATGTTATCATTCCATACCTTATTTATGATGAATATGATGAATTGGAAATATTAAAGAAATTATCGAAACATCCGTAACCCTGAAGCTCTGCAGACCTTTATACAGCATTCAAATTCATGATATCATTCAACTACTTTATAATACAGTGACTGCTCCATTTACAATGCAATTGATCTTCAACAATCACAACCATTTGTCCTAGTGTAACTAGAAATGTGACTGTGAAATCAATACAGAACAAATGGGAGTTTTTGTATGTGTGTTTGGTATGTAATATGTTACATCTGGGCTGAGAGCAGCATTGCCAGGGGCAACCCAACATTTGAACGAGCTCTCAGCCTTCTTCTGACCATGTGCAAACTCAGGCTGCCTTTCTCTCAGACCACCTTCCTTTTAATTAGGCTGTGAACAACAATTCTGTGGAGTCTCTCCATCCTTTGGACTAGCAGAAGCCATTTGGCCCATTTACCCTGCTTGGTTAGGTTACATAGCTATTTGATCAAATAAATATATTAAAATATATGCTACATTTATATTATAAATGTGCAGTTTTAACAACTGAATTTCACGTTTATTTGCACAGTAAGAAGCAGAAAGAAATTGCATCTCTGCCCCTCTCAAGTTCAAATTCTTTATTGTACATCACTTTATCTAAATGTCATCACGTGATGTATTCTTGCTTAATGGTTGGGTATTTGCCTGGGGTGATCACACCTGAGTGCAAGATAATCCCACGCAATACTTTTTGTATGTAACTAAGATAAATGTCTTGTGCCTAGCTGCAAAACGCAATAGGAACACATTTGTGGACAGCATATGACAGCATTTAAATAAATATTTACTAGATGAGTAGTGTTTCTTAGAATTAACCTTAATTTTTAACATTGGCTAAATGCTGATCAGTACTCTTTGGTTTGTAATCTGGGATTAACGCATTTCTAGTTTAAAAGTAAATTTTAAAAATAAGGTAGATAGAACTCGGCCAGTTCGCAAATTTCACAAGAATGTACTAAGTTATATTAGTATAGAAAGGACTTTTTAAAATAAACTGAAAATTTGAATAAGGGAAAGACCCCAAAATTAAAAGATTCTTATCACTCATGAAGCGATAAGATTGTGAATTGGAATACTTGGTGCTATGATGGCTTCCATTTCCAGAACAGTCGATAATTTCTTGACTAATTCTTTAGCAAGTTCAAAGCTATTCTTTTTTAAAAACCCTCAAGACCAAAACACTCTGTATGAAACAAGTTCTTTTCTTTTATCACGTGATTTTATAAATTACTTTTTTTATTTCTTTTTCTAACAAAGATTTTTGATCATGTTAAAAAACATTTTTCTTCAATATGCATCTCACTTTTAAAACCTGAGAAGTGAGTATATTACTCTTGGGGTGAAATACATCCTTAGGTTTGGATTTAAATTAATGAGATCTTTTAAGTTTTACTTCAAGCTGTGTCATGGTAATTTTTTTTTTATGTGTAAGCTTAGCAAGGTTTTATCTTATCAATACTTTGCTTAATAAGAATTTTCAGAAATAGTACAAAAGTAAAACTTTTGGAGATTATTTAGTTCAAAGTGATCATTTCTACTTCTTTAATCTTTTCATGGCTTTGTTAATACTTTTTTAAAGTTTGTGATCCTTGAATGAACTACACTTTCTAGACAATTCTAGGTACAGTTCTTTAGAACAATTAATATAATGTTTTATAAAGCTTCCTGTAATTCTGAATACATTTTTTTCAGAGTAGAAAAAATAATCACATTGTACAAAAAGCTGCTTTTATATATATGCCATTTCATACTAAGCATCACTGACCTTTTCGTAATGTGAATGCGAGAACAGAAAGCACAAAACTGAGCAGACACCATCACAGCAGTAGCTAAAGGGTTGACCTTGTGCTTAATAACGCATGTCCAGATGTAGGCACTAATGCAGAATGCTGATTCTTACTATAACAGGGAGCAGGGCTCTATATAAAATAATTGTGTTAACAATTCTTAATGAAGCAGGAAACAAGCCCTTCGCTGTAGTTCAATAATTCAGCTGGTGGGTGTACTGTATACTGTACAGTTGCACAACATCACAAAGCTGTGACTTAGGGTTTTGTTACTGTTATTTTTTTCACACAGGGCTTTGTTACTTACAGAAGTGTCAATTTTACAATTTACCAATCCCTAAATGATCTATCCATTCCCTTTATGGACTGACATACAGTACATTCTAGTGTTGCTTTAGTAATTAATTATAAAAGCTCAAAGGTAGAGATTGTTGCATCGTATAAACTTCCTACTTAAAGTATGATTCAGTGTTTTTACCAGTTACAGATAAACAAGTTCACATACTTTACAATGACAACTCATCCACAAACGTAATGAATAGCAACTGACAGAAACAATAAGGAAACCTGCAGTGTCAGTTTTTTTTTTTATTCTGAACACTGAATGATCAGTTACTGTAGTTGCTTGGTTAAATCTCAGTATTAAACCTGAAATACTGTGGTTCTACAGGACCAAGGTTGACCTTAGGCTAATACATTCTATTACAGAAATGAATGAAGCAAAGCTGTCAGTTCTATAGAATGGTATACCGTCAGGTAATAAAATACATAATTGCAAAGCAAATAAACTATTGCAAACTATCTGACCTTCCAAGAAGGAGCTATGTGGTTATGCAATTGTTTTTCTATAGTTGTGTTATTTTATTAGGTACAGTACTAGTAAACTGAGATACGGTATACTCTTCAATGACCTGGTCAGTTACTTGGACATAAACCTTGCAGATGTGCATTATGCACATATATGTAGCTCCAGCTCTTAGAATTTCCTTACATACAGTAGACTTTGGGGGACTAAGATTGTATTTCCACAGTGTATATAAATGTTGATACCTGCAGCAGAAGAACATATTTACTGTGTTGCTTATTTTGGTTTTCCAGTGCTACAAGTCAATTACATGCTGTCTAAGTAGGATCTTATTTTCTTTTTTGTATTGTTTATTGCTTATTATAATTTATGTTTATTACTATATGTTAAGTTGACAGGAGAAAAACTATAAGAAATCTTGTAATGTAAAAGTGCAATTAAACAAAAACGTTTTGCATTTTGGCAAAATACTGTAGGTGGAAAAAACATATTAAAAAAATTTGAAATAAAGTTAATTGCAATTCGGGCAAAAGTGTTTTAGGCAGAGTGCTTCAATATATGACCTCAGCCAATGATTGAATGCCTTTGCCTTGTAAACCAGGAACGCTGGAACATTATTTATATATATGCCTACAAATACTGTTCAAGAAATACCATTCAAACTGTCAAAAAATTGTTCATTGTAGATAGTGATTTATGTGTATTTATTAACAAGTCATTCTTGCCTAAGGAAGAATGAAAGAACATTTCCAAAGGATGTGTCTTTAAGTCATGGATAAAAACCTGTGCATTTACATTTCTTTACTCTTTGTCACCACTTTTCACTTTTTTATTAAAGGGAATTTTTATTTAAGTCTGTATTTCCTAACACTCTGGTTGAATTGTAGTATATTGGGTATAATTTAATTCATGGTGATCAGTATCATGGAAGAGGTTTAATCATAGATATGTAGGGTTTTGTGCATTTTCTGGGACAATTATTAATTTTAGCAGTAACTCACAAAATGATTATTTGATGGCTATTAGAAAACCGACCTTGCGGAATAACTCAGTTATGCACAACATGAATACTAATACACGGGAATACATTTATTAATATATAAAATGTGCATATAAACAAAACAGATTTTATAGTGAGGGTTAGCATAATACAAAAAGTATATATTCAATAACGAAGAGTTACAAACCAAGAGAGACATACATTCAGTATACCGTTCATTTATACTGCTTCATTAATGAGCTTTGATTACAACTTCTACACTGGATACTCGAAAGCAAGTACATCACTCATAAGAATTAAATTGATATCAACTCAGGTTGAGGTAATAATTGAATTCTCGAGCTGCAATGCAGAATGTTGAATACTCATCCAATCTGTATGGACTCAGATCTCCCGCGGACACAAGGGAACAACAACAGGCTGTTGCTGCATCCAGTCAGCGTTCTCTGGCCCGGTGCCAGGCAGTCCTGGTACGGCGTGAGGTGTGGGAGAAGGAGGGAAAGATTCCTGCTGCGGCACACTGGCAGTTACTCCCTTGATGTAGCGCTAGTCCTGAATACTGAGATTCAGCTGTCGACAGTTCCGACCATAGTTCACTGATTGACCAGGCGAGCGTTCATGGTGGGGTACCGGAGGTTCACGAGGCTTGCTGCTGGGCTAACCTCGGGCGGATCCTTTGGTTACGCGTGGGCGACCTCCGGTCTCTACTCTTAGAACAAAGTAAAGTCCCGGCACTCGGACACACTGGCTGTCACGTGATTGTCCGAGATGAGTCTGAGAATGTCCTGGAGGGGCACCTTCGGGGCCCTGTGCTGCCTCTTTTATCTGGAGGAACTACAGTCGTTCATTGGTTGAAAGTTCCGTGGGCATTTGAGACCCATGTGGGGTTGTCCTGCTCTACCAGTTCCTGATTGGCTGATCAAGGTGGAGGATAAGTAACAATGCTCTCTGACATTAGGGTTGTAAACAACCTGGGATGAGACTGTCCCTTGGAATCTCCCAGACAGTAAGGCACCAGAGATGACCATTTATTAGGGTGGCTGGAGAATCTCAGCCTTGGGAGTTGTTCATTATCAGGAAACTCTATCAGATAGAAAAACACATTAAATCTGAACCACATGGAGTAGCCTCTCTTTGTCCAGCACATCCAGCGAGGGACTGGCAAGGGAGCAGCAAACTTAATACCTGTTTTATTAATAAGCCTTGCCACTACAGATATAATGTTTTTATGATCCTCCAATTTCCAGATTCTGGTAAATATGTAGCACACAGCTGTGCTTAAAACATTATATTAAACTGTGAGTTGAGTTTAGAAAGGCAAACATTGATCAAAAGAACACAAGAAAGGTTGCAAGCATGAGGATATTATTTTAATAAAAAATTAAATCAATTTTATTAAATTTAATTAATTTGATTTTTTAATTCACTTAGTTTGCTACACTTAGTAACTGCAACAAAAACTGTGACATTGCAAAGGGGTGAATGGTGAATGAGGAAATGTAAGTCAGATACCTCTGATCCAACCACCTCTGACCCAGTCATTTAACATGTTATAGACATCACAGCCCAATGTCAGAGACAAGCCTTGCACATGGGTATCTCATCTGGACTCTAACATTGGCCAACCATATACTGTATAAGGCTGTATCTTTCAGAGACACAGGCCACACACTCACAGCCCACTCAGTATTGATGGAACGGAAGTGGAAACAGTCACCAGCTTTAGGTTTTTGGGAATTCACATCTCTAAAGATCTAACCTGGACTGTGAACACTGACTCTATCATGAAGAAGGCTCAGCAGCGCCTTTATTTCTTAAGGTGCCTCAAGCGATGGGGGATGCCAATACATGTGTTGGTGAACTTCTACCGCTGCACTATCGAGAGCGTCCTCACCAACGGGATCACCGTGTGGTATGGCAACACCTCTTCGCGAGAAAGAAAGGCACTGCAGAGAATGGTCAATATGGCCCAGAAGATCATCGGCTGCGGTCTCACCGAGATTAAACAGCTCTATGAGGACCGCTGCCGTGGTAGAATTCTGGCCATCACAGAGGACAGTCACCACCCAGGGCATGAGCTCTTCACCCCACTGCCCACAGGCAAGAGATATAAGAGCATACGGACACTTACCACTAGATTCTTCAATAGCTTCTATCCACAAGCAGTGAGACTGGCGAACACATTTAGCCATCCCCCTCGGACCACACCTACACCATCACCATCTACCTCATTGTAATTTATTTATTGTACGTCTCCAGTCATTGTTTACACGTCTGTATTGTTTACATTCAAACTGTCTGCATGTTTACTTGCACATTGTCTATTGTTTGTTTGTACATTGTCTTGATGCACTGTTTGCACTTTGTTTTGTTTTTTACACTTGTTTTACAATCGAGAGACTTTCTGTAAGTAAGAATTCCATTGTACCAGTACCGGTTACATATGGCAATAAAGTTCCTCTTGACCTGTTCCATTCCACTGGTTTCTTGTTCTCATCTTGGTCTAATGGCTTTTTCCAAATCTCATATGCTCTCTTGTGTGATGCATTGTGCTCCTCATTTCTGTACTTTTCTTCCTGTTTTGGATTCCTTTTGACATCATTTTAATTCATAAAGAAACTTTCTAATCACATTGTATTCTTCTGTAGATATCTGTTATATCAAAAGAATTCCAGATGAAATGCAACATCTTTTCCTTTTCCAGTTCTAGAACTGACAAACTTAATGTTCAAAAGCTTCTTGATCAGTCTATTTAACACTAGCTTTTGACTATCTTTTGCCTTTTAGAAACAACTCATCCTTACTGACAAAACTATCAGAGAAGCAAGTTACTTCTAGCAACAGGCAGTTCCAGAACCTCTGCCACCCATTCCTTCTCTTTGCAACAAAGGCCATTTCATCACCTGCCAATATCTACCCAGGACACATACACACATGCATTTTTCTATCACACTTGTTCAATAGTTCAATTACGTGAATTTCAAGTAGAACGTTTTTTCTGTTTATTGTCTGTCATTTTACATGTTAACTAAATGTATTCTGTAACTGAAAATAAATTATTTGTTTGTTTCTAACAACCTTAAACTACATTTGAGTCACATTTTGAGCTGTCAATAAAGTCAATATTGAGACAAGGAAAAGCTAACTAAAATAGGAAAGCATTTACTTAAGGCAAAAGTGTGCACAATTATAGCCACACAGGTAAGTCCATTAAGCATCTCTCGTGAGATCAATTGTCATTTCTTGCTGTGTGCCTCTTACCATAATGAAAGGTCATCTTAATTACTGGATCCTGAAGGGACCACTGAATGTGTCAGTCATTTGGTCTGTAAGTACCAAAATACATGCATGGAATTATTCATGAAACCAATATTGAATTGCTGTCATATGTAAAATTCCTAGGTGGTTCCAGGTGGTGGTATTTAGAATTGCTTGCATTTCTTTAATTATGTACTGTAACTTTCTTTGCAACTTGTTTTGAAAAAAAAACGAGACTAGACTTAAACTGGTAAAGAATACCTGTTTGATCTGATGCCATCTAGAGCATGTGTAGCAAATTAATTCTGTGCAGTTAATACTATGTCATGCTGTCCTATTTCCTTGTGAGGAGAACAGTCCAGGTCTTCATTCCTGGCACAGAATTCATATGGGGCAGTCCTGGGAGTTATGATACTTTGACCATTATCATTAATACTTGTATCCAGGCCACTGGATTTCTAATCATTAGGGGTGTGTAAATATAACATCTCTCAGCATGTATGTCTCTGATTTGCAGACTATGATGGATATGAACAAGTAATAGGTTTATTCCATGCTGAAAAAAAAAAGAAAGAGAACACAACGTTTCGGCTGTGGAGCCTTCTTCAGGTGTGAGAAAGACAGGGCAGTAGGCAAAGGTAAAGTAGCGGGCCTCTCTTTCTTTTCCCTGCTCCCGCCTCTCACTCCTCCTCCCTCCCAGCCTTTGTTCTCCCGCTACTTTACCTTTGCCTACTGCCCTGTCTCTCTCACACCTGAAGAAGGCTCCACGGCCGAAACATTGTGTTCTCTTTCTTCTTTTTTTCAGCATGGAATAAACCTATTACTTGTTCCTTTGCAGCCTACGCATGCTGACGCAGCTACCCACCTGAACTATGATGGATATGCTTTCTTTAGGTATTAGGCATAACTCTCAGTGTCATAATTCTATATAATCAATACTAATAAATACAGGAGCACATTGGGTCATGTACAAATTTTACTTATTTTTTAATTATTTTGAAAAGAAACCTTTAAATTTTAATGGTACAGTTATAGCTATAGACATATTACTCATTTCAGTATCTGACATTCTAAGCAACATTGACTTTTCTAAAATATGTATGTAGAAAAATAAAATCTAAGCAACATTTGAATTTTTTTTTAAATACTCAATGGCACACAATTGCAAAAAATAATATTTTAGAATTATTTCCAATGCAGTTGTAAAGGTAAAGAGAAAGACAAATAGGATAGAATAGTGGGATGCACATTTGTGCAGGGTGTGCAGAATACAGAGAGCAGGGTGTGTCCAATATGGGCAGAGTTCCAGAGTGAAGAAGTGTTACAGCTGAAGAAGCCTCTTCTAAATACAGCAATCAGCTGTAAAATGAGCACAGGATTTATAAGAAGATAATATTGGGCTTGTTCATTAAGAGATAATTTGGACCATCTTTTTGAAAGATTTAGTTGAATATGAGTTTTGAAAATAGTTTGAAATTTGATTGTTAGCAACTGAAGATAACTCAAGTAACTTTTTAACAGAATCCTGCGTGGTTTATTTTGTAGTTCTTTGACATAGTCAGTGAACTTGGTAATGCATTCTGCTAGAATGCTGCCAGATAAGACGAGACAAATATGTCTTAGAGAATCTTTTTGTATATAAAAGACATAGAAGCAAACATTGGAAAGCTTTCAGAGGTGATGGAAAGAAGATTATATTCTGATGGTGTTTGTTTGTGAAGAGATCCCCTTCCAAGTGCTCCTCTAGGTCTGTGAGTGACAACAGCTAAGATCTAACTGAAGTATGTTCCTAATGTAGGGGTTTGGATTATTAATAGTTTAGCCTTACTGATATCACACTGTGTACATAATCCCACCATACCTTGGACAACGGCCAGAAGATGCAGGAAATGAGACCCATTTCCAGACACTATCAAATACTTCCATGTTTGCTTCAAACAAAATTAATATTAATTCTCCCTCTTAATGCAACATTAATTATCTATTAATGATGTCTTATTGTGAATGCATCCAACTCATGACATGAAAACAAGCAATTATGTGCAAATTAAACTAATTTACAGCTAACAATAATTCAGAACTCTTCTCATACCGTCTTACCATTATAAAAGATTGGAATAATTATACTCCTGCTCAACTTTTGTCTATCTTTAGCCTTCGGGACATACTCTCAAGGTTTTCCTAGTGACACCCAGGGCAAAACCAGCAGATGAAGCCAAGACAAAGCAGGGTCAGGCATTCACAGAAAAAACACCAGACAGATAACCAGGAAACAAGATAATTGAGAATTGAGAGGCTGTAAATGCTGTAACAAAACCCAAGAAATACCAAGGCAAATATTAAATCTGCTTCACCTGAGACAGGAGTGGTTGAGAATTGCACACAGGTGAACAGGTTTCTTGACAGGTTGAGTATCCATGTAAACTGGCAGTGATTTACAAGTGAGAGAGCTTTAGCTGACTGCTATGACAACACTAGCTCATTCCACAGCACTCCAGTGGGAGTGAGCATGACAATAAAAGTACAATAAAAGTCTGGACTGTGGGAGGAAACAGGCACAATAAAAGTCTGGACTCAGAAGAAACACACACGAAAAACAGGAGAATAAATAAACTCCACACAGATGGCACCCTGGGTCAAGAATTGAACCCAGGACCCCGTGCTGCCTGATTTAAACTGCCTGGTATGAGAACAGACAGTACTTTGCTAAGTATTCAGAGCCTCCCTTTTTGAAATTATAAAATGATGCACTTATGTTTTAATATAACATTCAAAACATAAAACTGAATACTTCTAAGGAGCAACTGCACCGCATGTGACCATAAGGCACTGCAGCGGGCGGTCAAAACTGCCCAACACATAATAGGCAGTGCCTTACCATCCATCCAGGAAATCTACAACTCCAGGAGTCTGTAAAAAGCCATCAAAATTATGTCTGACTCCACTCAACCCAGTCATAACTTGCTTATCCCACTACTATCTAGTAGAAGGTTCTGGATGCTCCAGTAGCACACAACAAAACTCCAGAATAGCTCTTTCCCAGAGCCATCAAGCTGGTGACGATCCCACTCCCTCCCATCATACTGTAGCGGCGAGGCTTATTAATAAGACAGAATTAAGTATTGCTGTGCTTTCCCAAATGAGGCCCCATCTCTCAAGCTATTCATGCAGGCTGATTTAAAGATGTTTTGTTTTGATAAGGGACAGCTCCCAAATGGGGATGCACTTAGCTAAGCCTGGCTATCATGATCAATGGTCATCCATTGGCGCCTATCTGTCTAGGGAGTGCCAGATGGACATCTGGATTGCATTCCTAAGTGTCAGGAGTAAGTGACTCATATCTCACCTTGATCAACCAATCAGGGACTGGTAGGGCTGAGTAACCCACGTGGAATTCTGATGCCCATGAAACTTTCAGCCAATGAACAAGCTGAAGTTCCTCCAGGTAAAAACAGGCAACACAGAGCTCCAGGAGAATTCTGTGGACTTTTCCAGTAGGAGAATTCTAAGGAGAATTCCAGGGGTGCGAGACAATTCCAGGGAAGGATGGCCCAGGAGCAGAAGGCTCCCAAGGGCAGGACATTCTCGCAGCGCGCCTCCTGACCATCCTGAGACTCAGCCCGGACAACCACGGAACGGCCAGTGTGTCCGAGTGCCAGAATTTTCCTTTGTTCTAAGAGTCGAGAGCGGAGGTTGCCAGAGAGTAACCAGAGGATCCACCCGAGGTTAGCATCAGCAGCAAGCCTCGTGAACAGGTTGGAACTGTGGACAGCTGAATCACTATTCAGAACTAGCTCTTCATCAGGAATGAACCAGTCCTCTTCCTGACTTGCTGGGAACCACAGTCATCTTTTCTCCTGTGCGCAAACTTTGCTAGTTAAAGCCAACACTAACTAGCCGGTCAGTGAGCATCAGCAGCGCACCGTCGCAAGCCACACAGCAAAGCCTGGCACGGAGCCAGAGAGCCCGCAGGATATCTGAATCCCCAGAGATTGGATGAGTATTCAACTTCACTGCATTACTGCTCGAGAATTCAATTGTTATCCCAACAAGTTGATATCAATTTAATTCCTAAGAGTTATGTACTTGTTTTGAGTATCTAATGTAGAAGTTATAACCAAATTCATTTACGAAATGGTCTAAATGAATGATATACTGAATGTATGTCCTCTTGATATATGTAACTCTTCGTAACTGACTGAATATATACCTTTTGTATTCGGATAACCCTCTCGATAAGATCTGTTAGGTTTATATGCATATTCTATGTATTAATAAATGTATCCTCGTGTATTAGTACCTGTGTGTGTGCGTTGTTTGAGTTATATCGGATGGTTGGATTCTAAAGCCATCAAAAGAATCAACTTTGTGATTTACTGCTACAATTAATATTTGTCCCAGTAAATGCCCAAACCCTACAGAACTGGTGCCTTCAGAGAGCTTTGTTATACAGTAGATACATACTGTAAGTGACCAAGATTATTTTTTTCTTGTTTGGTTTAATTAAATTATTTTAATTTATAATTCAGAAATATTTGTGAATTATGTAAAATAATATTATTTGCCTCTTGTCATTTAATAAAAATGAGGAGAAATAACCATCTAGAGAAAATTTAATTTTGCCTTTAGCTTATATTGTGTCAAAGTTTGAAGCTACAATCATCAATCACATATCAGTCCATCTACTATAGTCAAGATATATCAAGGCCACATTGCATGACAATTTACTTATTATGGGTCTAAATACCTATTATAAAATATGTAATATATAATAAGTTTACATATTTTTTGGGCAAAAAATTGAATTGTCATACAAACATTAATAATAGTAGATATATAATTATTGGGAATGTTTTAACGGTTTTTGCTCTAGAAACAATGACTTTGTGAAAAGTGATTTATAAACATTATATAGTATTTTCAAATCACTTATCTTTGAAAACATTTGCCCTTGCACTGATTTATTTGTTTTACTAAGAATTATATTCAATTTTGTATTTCCCCTTTAGTTTTTTCCCCATGTTTGCTTACAAACTGTAACTTCATGTGTAGGTTGTTATAACCTATTATGTGTCATGTTTCTATCTGTCAGTTTTGATTTTTCAGCCACATCACGAGTCTCTAAACATTTTTGTGTTGCTCTCAGAAAATAACTAGAAAAACTGACTTAGCAATATTAAAAATTTCATGACTCAAGGATAGCTTGTTTATTTTTCAATTTTACATTCCAATTACAACTAAAAAATATTTCACTGTAAAACAGCAAGGCATTGATTGCATATGAAGTTAATGGTTCACTCTGTGCATGAATGGGTACAAATACATGTTGTTAAAATGGTCCTCAGTTCAATAGCAAGAATATTTTTATCAAACCCTACCTAATGCATGCTCTGACTTATCTTTTTGATTCTTTTCCCTCCCTTTTAGAGCTCAGCTGAATATATTACATTCCAATACAGCTGTGAAAGCAGTTTAAAATAAAATGAATAACAAAAATCTATTAATGCAAAAATGTTTTGAGGAGATTTATGAAGTTCTCTGCCTAAACAACAGTTCTTCAGGATGGGATCTCCGAGAAGGATATACAGTAACTTCAAGACAATATCTCAAAACCAAAGAAGCATTGGATTACCTCAGGCTAGTCTTAATGAAAATGTTCTGTTGTGAGATTTTTATTATATTCCAATTTCAGCACTTTCCAGAAAGCTATTAACGATGGCCTAGCTCATATCTAACAGGATAAAAAGAAAGGTAATTGGCATGTGCTGACCAGATATAGTTACAAAGACAGCAAAAAAAGGCACTGCACTAATGACAAGTATGGCAGAAAACTCATGGGGATAACTTGTAGCCATCAATTAGTGCATACAGAGTACTAAGCTCCCAAACTGTTTTAACATAGAAATGTTAGGAATAACACTGAGTAAATCTGTAATGTTTTCAGTTTGCTAGTTTTGTTTCAAAAGTGATTTACAGAATTATCATCTGTCAAGAGAACTGCTGCTCAAGATGTAAAAACTATTTTAAATGCAACAACTTCATTAAAAAAGTTATCAGTTTCTGAATAAGGGGAACTAATGAAGCCTAGTTCCTGCTCCAGAGTATTGTGTGTTCCTTATATATACAGTACACAAACTGTAGAATAGTTTACATCCAGAAAATACAGACCAGGAAGCACTGTACTCACAATTTATTTTATTTACAACAAATTTGTTGTAACAACAAAGAAATGTACAACATATTTGTTTTGATTTAACAGACAAACAGAATAAACAATTAACTAAAGTGTACTTACTGTAAAATTGTAATCTAATAAATTAGAACACTTCCAAGATGTCTGGATATCTTGGTTTTTTGTTGCACAGTGCTGTTATACCAGACAATTATTCCATACTGCATGATATTTTGTGCCACGGAACCAAAAATCATGAACAGAAGATGAATACTAACAACAAAACCTGTAATCATCATTATCATTCATCAGAGAATGTAAGGTGAAAACACCAGAAAATTTGACTAGGAATTAGCTTAGACCACTGGAAACAACCATTTGTATAGAGAGTGAAGAGCAGTGGTAAACTCAACATTAGATCCTGGGGTTTTTCACAGTTAGTTATTACCTCCAAATAAAGTGTATTATTAACTTTAACCTACTTTGATCTTCTTGTAATTAATTAATTGGACCAAAATATCAAATACGGCTTGATCACTAATAATTCTTGTTAATAAATGTGATTTTTGTGAAGCAAAGTTAAGAAAAAGTACCTTAGCTTATGTTTTGCATTTGGCTAGATGCTTTGAAATGCGAGTAAGGTGAGTAATAAAATTGACCCTTAGACAAGGTCACATTAAAAATCTTATAGGATTCATTGTTATTTATCTAGTAGTACTAGATATGCAGTTTTCTTGACTGAATCCAGATACGTAAAATGATATCATATGAAATGTATACCATTGATATAATCTTCTGACACTTCTATCACAATATTGCCGTCTGTGACACGTTACAATATCATATTATGCAAAAACAAAAAATTAACTAAACTCAGACAAATTCCTACCATGGGACTGTAGCGGCAATGCTTGTTAATAAGACAGAATTAAGCGTTGGTATGCTCCTAAAGGAGGCCCCATCTCACCCTCCATCTCTGGTGCAGCCACAGAGAAAGAATTCATGCAGGCTGATTTAAGATGTTTTCTTTTGATAAGAAAGAAGCTCCCAGACGGGGATGCAATTAGCTAAGCCTGGCTATCATGATCAATGGTCATCCATTGGCGCCTATCAGTCTAGGGAGTGCCGAATGGACATCTGGACTGCATTCCTAAGTGTCAAGAGTAAGTGACTTATATCTCACCTTGACCAACCAATCAAGGACTGGCAGGGCGTGGTAATACCACGTGGGTCTCCAATGCCTGCCAAACTCTCAACCAATCAGCACACATCTGGGTCTTGATCAAAAAGGGAGCGCAAGCTCAGTTCTGAGCTCTCCTTGGCCATTTTCGCGCATCCTCAGAGACAATCACGTGACAACTGCTGTTGTCTGCAAAAGGACTTGGACTTTGTTCTAAGCGCGAGGCCGAGGATCCCGTACGTACTCAGAATTCTACCAACGTGAATGCTCCGCTTGATCAACGGCAGCCTACAGTTGGACCCTCGTCGACAACCTGAATAGCTTTTTCAGAAGCAGCGCTGGACCGGGAACGAACCAGTTTCTTCCCAGGCAAAAGAGTGACTTGTGAGGACTTGCGGTCACACTCTGTGCATAGAGACTTTCTACTAGCCAGCCGGACTGCTGGTAGATCCCCTCGGAGCAACGACTGCCCTGCGCGCCGCAGTTAGATTCCTCCGCCCGTCTTACTCCGAGCTGCACCTCGACTGGTTGGCCGGTAGCCAGAGGACGCCGGGACAACGCCCATTGGACAACCGCTGGAACAGAGGCTGCAACAGAGCCTGTCAGCTGGTTTGGTGTTCGTGCCGGGAAATTCCAAATCCATACACAGTGGATAAGTAAACCCTATGTTCTACATTGCGTCTTGAGAATTCAATTGTACCTCAACACAAGTTGTTATCAATTTAATTCATGAGTAATGTATTTACTTCCGAGTTTAGAGTAACAGTGGGTAATAACACTGATTAGCGATTTGGTAACCGAATGATATATATTGACATATATTCTCTGTTGTGTATCTCTTTGTGTTTGCATCTCTTCGAGATTATATACCTTGTATATTGATAAACCTCACAGTAAGGTCTGCCGCTCGTATCCAGGCAGACTAGTATATGTTTGGTGCACAGTTTATATTAATAAATGTATCCCGTGTATTGAACCTGTGTGTGTGCGTTGTTAGTTGTTCTGACGATTGATTTTCTAAAAGCCCCAACGAACAACCTCGTGATTACTGCTACAATTATTATTTTTTCAGTAAACCCATCAAACCACTACAGGACCATGGATACCTAAATGCCTTGTCTTAATCATTAACATCAGGACAGTCAAGTTTTTGTAACAATAGCATGGTACTAGGTAGCATCCTGTGATGTCATATCCCATTGATGAAGATCAAGCACTTCTGGCTCACATGGTAAACTGTGGAATGATATCATTACTTAGATTTATTCCTGGAGCTATTGTGAATTGTTTAGACACTGCATATCTTACAAGATCTACTTACCAGGATTTGTTAAACTCCTTCCTTAATCACCAGCTCAAGCAATAGCAATTTAGTCTATTTTTAAATATTGTATTGTATACAGGATAATCTAGATCTTTCAAATAGTTGATGACACAGTATATTGAACAATATTTTATTTTCCTTCTCTGTTGTATTCATACTCATAGTTTGGCAGACTGATAATACCATAGAAAGAGCAACATGAGGGCAATGATATAATACCCTGAGTGTCAACACTATATGGGTTTACTATTGTTTTTAAAAATAATACACATTAATACACATGGGGGATTTTTAATTCTACAGCAATTTATCACCAACGTTAATTATAACAAGTCTTTAACAAACAAACCTTTTTATCAATTTTGATCAGTTAAGGTGTATGCTTTTATTTTATAATAAATCCATACTGAAATACAATATCTAGTCATTATCTTGGGAGAGCTGAGCAGTCTTAGTTTACTACCATTTTAGAAGCCCTGCAGGGTGAGCAAAACCCATCCCTGACTTTAGTTTATGGATTGATATCAGAACTTGCCTAGAGACATAGATTTATGATAAACTATCATGGGTGAAATGGAGGTATCATTACAGTTATCAGTCCTTCTTTTTCAGAAGAAAATTTATTTTGTGGCAATAGTTTTGAAGTAAATTGACATATCTTGGCAATACAGTATTTATTGCAAAGTAAAAGGCATATTACTTTAGACATGTTAATATAAAAACTAATGCAGTCATATGACCAAAGATTAAATAAACATTTTCATTCAAGACTAAGCTTAGAGTAAATGCCATAACTTTTAGTATGAGGTAAATACATTAAAACGTTATTTTAAAGTTTACACTTGAATAATTAAACCCTTGAATGACACGTGGCGAAGTCACCATCTCTCCTTAATCATTTAAATTTACTTTTTACCAAAAAAAGTGTTCAAATGGCAGCATTACTTCATACATCATTAATTTAGAGGATAAAATATTTGTAGGTGATGAAGCAAGTGAGCTTTCTGCTAAATAAATAAAATAATAGCCATGTGGAGCCCATTATGTTTATAGGCATGTTCTTTTCAGATGCACAGGCATCTTTTACTCAGCTTACTTTTTCATTACAGTATAGTAGACATATTACTGAACTGTGCATTGACTGAAACAAAATAAGAATCTAAGAGAGGCTGTGAATGAGAGAAGGTAATCTGGCAAATGTATTGTTAATTAGGGAATAGAAAATATTATTCACTTCTTGAAGATGCCTACAATTTGGGCCTCAATCACCTGGGTGAGAAGCCTGTTTTACAATTCTTTGTATAAAGAACTGCTTCCTATTCTCCACCCTAAATTAATTGTCTTTCAGTTATGACCCTTTGTACACATGCAATGATTTAATTCACTGGGTTGGACCTACAGTATGTGTACAACTCAGGAGTATAGATACTGTAGTACAAATATTTAGTTCCTGTCTGTCTACACATGATAGTTCCCTGGGAGTAGGAATCACTCTTGTTGCTCTTCTTAGAACTCTTTCTAAGGATGTAGCACCTTTATTGTGGTATGAATAAATATGCAACATAAGCTTCGAAGGAATAGTTTCAGTTGTGGATCACCTGATACCTGAAGAAGGCTCCACAGCCAAAACATCATGTCTCTTTTCTTTTTTTTATGGAAAAAACCTTTACCTGTTCCTTTATTGTAGTATGGTAACCAAAGCTGATAAAATATTCTAAACAAAGTATTAATAATTTAGCATTATAAAGCATGATAACTGGTTTGCTTTGTTCAAATTCCTTGTATTATGCTATGTATCCAAGCATTTTGTTGGCTTTTTATTACTTCCCTAAATTGTTTTAATGATGAAATAGAAGAACCACATAAACACTCAGAACAATTTCATGCACAGCTTCCTTCAGCTCAAATCACCCATGTGATATTAATAAAAGCCAAATAAATTTATATTAGTTTTTTTTTCTGAACTGCTAAACCAGTGTTAGTGAAACTAAGACATCAATTTAAAAAAAATCTATGACAACTGCATTATTTTGCATACTGTAGCTGTAAGGCATTTACTGTATAGTTTTTATATAAAATTAAAATCTTAAACATGTTTTTAGAAAACAGCACATTTATCACAGCAGACAATTGAATAACTCTTGTTAATCAAAGTATTTGTCTACAATGGAAAGCAATCAATTCAACTTTATTAATCTATACCTCCCATGTGCCAATGTACTGTAAATTGCCCAATCTTATAATAACCCTTTAAATGTTAATCACAAGATAAATAGGCCAAAGGTAAAATCACAGATATTGGTGAGAAATCAAAATGTCAGAGAGTGAACATAACAGACAAGGTTGACATCCTGGATCACAAAGGGAAGACAGACTTGTAATCCTTGAAATTAAAGATGATAAACTCTAATTGATCGTGCATTAAGACATCTCCTTACATGAGAGCAGCCAGACTGTGGGTTCAACTTTAACCTAAATAATACACAGTGGTTTTAATCACCAAAATCTTCAGAAATGACCATACAACCAATTTCTGTATTTTATTACACTATACAGTATTTGTAGGTACAGTTCTATTGGTATTCAATCCTTACATTATTCCCTGTCTTTGAAGGTCTGTTGATCCATCAGTTTGCTTCCACTCCTTTCTAGTTCAGCATGTATCAGAGAATTTGTCATCTTGTCTAGACAGTGTCAATAATAATCAGATAATGTGACAATATATATTAAATTCAATATTATAACAGTTTTTCAAGGGCAGGAATTTAAAATAGTGCAGCAAAAGCTGTACATCAGGAGTTAAGATATGCATATTCATATCTATATAAAACGTACCTTCATATAACAAAATTAAAAAATAACAAAACAATCATCCATCTATTGTCAAAAGCCTGCTTATCCCTGGTAAGGGTTTCCCTAGACCTAGAAGTCTATCTTAGAAACTTAGGGCACAACCTAGGATAATACCATGACACATAAGTACAGGGCATCCATACAAAATTAACCTGGCCAGCATGTCTTTAGACGTTGGGAGGAAACTGGAGCACTCCAAGAAAAGTCACACAAGCACAAGGAGAACCTGCAAATTCTACACAAAAGGCTCCCTAGTCCAGAATCAAACCTAGGAACCAAGAACTAAGAGGCAGTAGTGCTAACCAATTTATTTTATTATTATCCTTATTGTAATTATTATTATTATTCTGAAATACTGATTTACAGAACAAACATACACAACTATACCTGAAATGGGTTGTGACTATAGCAAAAAAAAAATTATAGATAATTTTAATTATATTTAGCTATTTTAATGCTGATATTATTTTGGAAGCATGTACCTTTTCTAAATTAGGTACCCAGTTATGTAAAATTATATATTTTAAGCATCATTTTTAAAGAAAATAATTATTTGTATTCCATTGTCATTCACTGAGTTAAAAAAACTTTGTAATAAAACATTCTTGAGAATGATATTTAGTTTATTGTGTCTGACTGTTGTCCTTCATTGCAATATATAGCCATATCACTTATGTGATTCTATGTTCCTAATATATTTACACAATTTTACAGTAAACATTAAAAGTTTTATAAGGTATCATGAACAAAATCATTGGCCAAATGGTTATATTTATAAAAATATATGTGAATTTCTATGAAGTTGAAAATAAATTACAAGGGAGTTATAGGACCTGACATTTAATCTGATCTTCCTCTGATTTGAGACTTGAATCTCATAGAAGGAGGGCAAGTGTCTGGTCAATGTTTCTGTCCATATCAGGTCTTCTCATGCATGAAATTATCTATCAACCACATTTAGGAATAAATTTAAATCCTACCTTGAAACAGAATAAAATAATAACACAATGACAATTAATTATTTAATTGTATTACTTGAGTACAAGCCCTAATCTGCATTTGTATTAAAATTAAATCTTTTATATCGGTTTCTTCTCCAAACACATTTCGGGCTTGTGAATATCTCCTGTATTTAACAGCAGCATGTTATTTTCACCTGTGCAATAGCAAACTGACTAGACACATAGGTTTATAAAAAGCACTCCCTGTTGTCAAACACAATTCATCTGACTTAAGAGAAAAAGGAACAGATGAACTCTCAACCTTCCAAATCAACTTTAACATAATAAATGCTGTACCTGCACCATGTGAGTAATTTCATTGAATGTGAGGTTATTTTATTAAACAAATGTTTGCGTTATTCTTTTTATTACACAATAATACTCTAAATATATGCTGTGTCTTAAAAACTTTTCCTTTTCTGTCACAGTCCCATCCTTAGCTTAGAAGCACAGATGGGATGCAGCAATAATGATAGCACAGCCATAATTGCATAGAAGTGCAATGGTGTTTGATGTGAGGAGCTGTGTTCCCAAAGTCCACACATGAAAAAACAAAAACACACTGTGAAAAATTCAAATTAAACAGGAAAAAAAACACAAAACTATAGGTACAAGAATATATACATTGATTGATTCCAAAAAATTGCTGTAAACACCTCCTACTCATCACTGCTCCACCAGCTTCACCCTGTCTTGGTTCTTCAACCTTCGAGAGTAACTCCTTTTCTAGGTAAACCTCCTCCTCTTAGAAGGTTCCACTGTCAAAATGAATTATACATAATAATGAACAGAATTCTGACATAAACCTTTCTCCAATAGATATATAATTAAAAAATTAACACATTATTGGCAAAAATAAAATGCCATTAATTCTTGTTTGTACACACATTAATTGTTTTTATGAAAATAGTACCCCCCACATAATGGTACAGTATCTTCTTACATGTCGACACACACATGCATAGCCCTGGGACAGGTACTGCTAAATCAGCCCCTGCTGCTATGGTTTTAAAAGAAACACAGCATTTCTCGGTGGAGACTTCTTTGGGTGTCACAATTCGGAAGAGAAACGTTGTGTTTCTTTTCTTCTCTTTTAGGCATGTAATAAACCTTGACTTGTTCCTTTGCAGCCTAAACATCCTGATGCAGCTACCTACTTGAACTACTTCATGCCGTGGTTTGGTTGCAGGAGAAACCATTTTGCCATTGAGAAACAAAACAAGGCAATAATTGGGTAAACGTGGTGACTAAATGTATACGGCTAAATTGGTGTTTTGTTTCCCTTTAAAAAACATAGATTACAAGAGTTTGGTTTCAGTTAATATTTAGTGTTAACCATACAGTATGTGAATGATCTTACTTTAGTCTGTGTGTGCACCCATAAAATAAACAAAGCTATCCCCAGGATTCCATACTAGTTAGTTTGCATTTGAAACCAGTTTTAGCGCCTTTGTTTAGACAGTGATACGCAGTCATTTTTGCATATGTGTGTGTATAAATGTGGATACCTCACGAGTGCCAGGTGATTTTCCCATGAGTGGGTTAGTCCAACTCTAACATTGAATCTGACAGAAAGTCTATGGCATGTCTTGAAAAATGGTTTCCATCAAGGATCCCCAATCAATTTGGCAAAGCTTCACCAGACTTTGCAAAGATAAATAGGCGAGCATTGCAACATCACAGTGTGCCAACTTGGTAGAAACTTATCCAAAAAGATTTGTATCTGTAATTGCTGGCATGGTAGAATCTTCACCTACACTGAGTGACAAAGAGAATTTACAGATATAGTTGTATTTATTCTGAAATAATGACAACCACTATTATTTAATATGTACAAAGGCCACTCAACTAATTGTGAGGCTCTTCAAAGTAATTTTAGAAACCTAAATTAATTTATGTTTTCCACAGTAAAGGGTTTGAGTACTTATGCAATCATTATGTTTCAATTTTTCTTTCATATAATCTATTTACTTCTTTTTTGTTGCTTTGATTATGTGGAGTTGGTTATGTATAATAACATATACATTGATATTTCAAGTTTCGCATCATACTGCATATAGATTTTTTCCTTAGATTTAGCATCCACTAATTGTAAGAATTTTTCACCAAAATGAAATTTACCAAAGACCATAAATAATTAAGATCATATGTCTATGAATAAAATCAGTTGTTGAAATGAACTACACTAAAATTGCTTGTAGGAGTCACAAAGCATATCAATACATGTTCTGTTAAGAAGATACTGTATGTTTACTTTAACACTATGTGACAGATAGCATCACTGTAAATGATACAATCATTCTGAATGCTTATAATGTGTACTGCTAAGGGTACTGTGCTTGTGAACTTGTTGTCCGGATTTTAACTCCTTTTCTGTCAACAACATTACTCTGAATTGGTCATACAAAAGACATTCAAATCGAAAGAAACACAACACTCTAAAGTAACACAATTCATTAAGTAAATCATGTGTATTTTTTTTTAAATACTGTGTATGGATTTAGGATATTGATTGAATGTTATTTGGTGTTATATAAATAAAAATGTCAATTATTTTCAATTGTGCACTACTGTATATCATGGCACTAACAATAGTATACTGTATTAAACTAGCATCACAATTATCTCTATGCGTGTTTTTTTAGATTAATAGTACTGTATAAGGTCTTTGGATAATAATTAAATGACTTCTGGTGTCACTTTGATTGATCATTAATGACTGTGATTTGTTGGAGTGCGTTTGACAGACGTATACACACTAATTCACCTCATTTAATATTCCAGGTAATGAGATGATTTAACCTGCTTAATGTTTAAATGTAAAGCATGGTGAAAATCAAGAAAAAAAAACACAGCCAGGACTCAATATGCCATGCTTATCAAGAGAACATTACCTTTGTTCCATGTGTGTGTCGGAGGCTGGACTGAATCACCTGAGATGGACTCAACAACAGTGGATCCAAGATTTCTTCAGCAATGAATCAAGATTCTGTGTAGATCAAGGTAAGAAGAGTATGTGTATTAATCTTTGAATGTCTTAGACCGTATTTGAACATCTGTGGGAACATCTGGGATATATGAATAGCATCCAAGACGTAGAGGTTAATGAACAGAAATCGAAAGGTTTTACTGTTTGGGTTTTGTTAGATGTCAACAGCTTCTTGTCATATTTAAGCATCTAGAAATATGTCAACCTGCAGGAGACATAATAGTGTCACAGACTTGTAATTCTTGGGTCAGAAAACACTATCATGTGGTATAGAAAATAATGTATATTAAAATAATATGTCAAAGCTATAACCAGCTTCTCTGAACAAGAGGATCATCACTTTAAGCATGTTGCCCTGAGTAGGACCATTTGTTTTATAAAAAAAAAAAAAATCTCCATTATACTGAATTTATCTCTCACTTTAATAGTGCTGAAAACTATTTGGCACTTAGAGACCCAGAATGGTTAAATCTTGATTCTATAAAAAC
The DNA here is from genome assembly GCF_059453375.1 of Lepisosteus platostomus. NCBI lineage: Eukaryota > Metazoa > Chordata > Actinopteri > Semionotiformes > Lepisosteidae > Lepisosteus > Lepisosteus platostomus. The sequence goes on from NC_142618.1 coordinate 56,235,367, forward strand.
TGGGTCCAGGTGTTCAGGATTATTGTAAAAAATCATAGATGATAACCCATGTGTTTTGTGTGCAGTCTGTTAGTCTTTTAAGATTTTTTTTGTCTTCTAGCTAATTTCTTTTATTCTGATACCATGCTGTGACAGGAACTAAGAAACCACATAACCATGCTTGCCATTCCCTGACAAATAGGGGATTTTATTTTGTATCTTTACAAATGTAATTTTTAGACTAGCTGTCAGGAACTGATTTTTCACACAAGTTTTATCTTATTTATAGTTAATTTTGTGTATCTGTCTGTTGTAATTCCTTTTTTAAATAGCCCAACATACTAGAATGATAACCAAAATTATGTTTAATCCAATACATACTGTATTATTATTACATTTGAAATTAAATCTCTTTAAAATGGGATCTCTTTGAAAACTGTCAGTTGCACTATCTAGCTAAAATGCCATCTACCACTGACTCTAGGGTGGCTGTGTATGGTGCTTATCACACCTGTTATCACTTGTACTTTTATGTAGTATTATTCTTTATAAAGAACTCTGTGTCTCTTAATACAGTACTAAATAATTCCATGACTTACATCTCCAACAATCCCTTAAAATCTTAAACTACTCTTAAACTCTAAAAGAAGATGGTGTACTGTATACAACACACTTCAGTCTTAGATAGCCTTTAAATCACACATTTGTCAATTACAATTGTGATCAATTAAAGCATGATTTGTTAAATTAGGTTATTAAGTGATCGTTTTAAATACAAAATTAAACGCTCTTCAGCTCTCAAGAATCAGATTTCACTTAAAATGTATAGTGTTGTGACTCTTTAGAACTTAGAAACAACTGTTGTAAATAAATGGAAGGAGGGATGATCTGAGCTGTCTGTGTACGTTTGAATATTCTTCTGAGGCTTCAGCATAATATTTACATCTATTTCATATACTACAAATGATTTCATTTACATTATAGTCTAGTCCTTGCATTTAACGTTTCCCCTCCTTTGTCAATCTTGTGCTTTACTGTTGTTTTTAATTTCATTTTTGACCTTTTATGATTGCTAGAAATAAGAGATCCCAAAGTCCTGCAGTCACTCAAGCTTTTATGTTTTCTTCCCAATCCAGCTCTATGTCTCCAAACAGACTTATTTTTTTCTGAAAAGTCTTACAGACAACTCCTTAGGAATGTATATTACTTATGCACCTCATATTGCCTCAGACATCAAAATGCTGCACAATGTACAGAGGGACACATTGCCTCCAATAACCAAGGCAAGATCCCTGTCTTGCCTCACTGTTACCTTTTCAGCTAAGGAAAACAAACCTGAACTGTTTCCAAATGTCTACAGTATTGTGATTTTGGAGGCTATCCAGTATATTTACAGGAAAGTGGATGTCACTATTGCTAGAATAGTGAAATTTGAGGTATTTCAGTGTCAGAGACCACAAAGGAGAGGATGTCTTTGAAAAACTGAGCATTTCTCTTGTCAAACAACATAATCTACTGAAACATATGCAGAACTTTAATAATTACTTGCACTTATATATCACTTTTCTTGACACTCAACTCAAAGCACTATATAAGTAATGGGGACTCCCCTCCACCACTAATGTGCTGCACCCACCTGGATGACCTCAGGAGGTCTCCCATCCAGGTGCTGACCAGGCTCACACCAGCTTAACTTCAGTGGGATCAGTTGTGAGTTGCAAGGTATATGGCTGCTGGCATACTTTCAATGTACACTATATATTTACCGATAGTCATATAATTGATCTGACCAAGAAGGTTATGGTTGGAGAGTACATTGCTTAGTTTAGGTGGAACCCAATTAATTTAAACTGCAGGCCAATTCTAATAGTTATCCTAAAGTGCAAAGCCAGACATGTTCCATTACTAGCCTGGAGAGAATGGCAGGTCAGTACATTTTGACATTTAATGGTATGTCCTTCAGTATTTTTATGCATCCACATATACTTATCTGTCATTCGATTTTTGGGGAGTCCCTGTACTAATTTTTAATATTACATACTGTGGCATTACAATTTAAGAAACACTGAGCACCTCCCTGGAGGGACAAGCAGACCCCCGCAAGGGGAGAACCTTCCAGAGACAGTCCCGGAGGGGGTTGTGATGAAAGAATTTGAGGCTGTGTTTTTCCTTCGTTTTTTGTTTTTCTTTTCTCCTGTCTCACCATGTATCTACACTGGGACAGATTGAGTTTATTTTGTGTTTGGGCTCACACTCTTTTCTTCCAGACTGGACCCTGTTTGATAGGGTAAGTCCAGTCTGGATACTGCTGTCCCAGGCGGTTCTTTTTCCCCAGGCTGGACCCCATTAAATAGGAACAGTCCAGCCTGTAAACCGCTGTGCAAAAAGCAGAGCATTTTTGGTTTAGCTTTTGGTTTTGGTTTAGCTTAAGGTGTGGATTGTTGCTTACAAGTCATTGAAAACCTGAAAAAAAGGCACTGACTCGGCTAGGAAAGTGGAAACTGTTGTGCATTATTCACTAATTAGGACCTCCGAATTCATCTAAAGGAAGGTCCAGAAAGATTATAATTACTATATAGTTTATTGTGCCATTTGTTTTGGTGAATATCTCCTCAAAATCCAAGATGAAACTGTGACTCCTTGCTGAAATAACAAGCAAAAAAAGGTTGCAAAATCTTTTTCCAAGGACCTACTGCCTTAATCAATGAGAAAGCAAATGGATGTCAAAATCCCTTTAGTGCCTCAGTGACAAATTTGATTTCCCCTGATCGCTTTAAGAATAAGTTCTTAAATGCTTTGTTCCTCTTGCATTTTAGAAAAAGAATGCTGAGAATTTAGTGTGACTCACTTTTAATTTCTCTAAGGAATGACTTGCTGTCTGATTCATTTATTTGTGATCACCTTTCTTCAGAAAGAAAAACTAAAAACTATGCAGTGACTTTTCATTTTGGTAGAAAACAAGTCAGCTTTATGCTTTTCAATTCAATATTGCAATAACTGTTTTTTTTCCCTGTCATTAGTCTCCCCTTCAAACATGCATTTCTAGTTCCAGTATAGACCTCTATTTTATGTTTACAGTATATAAGAAAGGTTTCAAATAAAGGTGGCCATTTGGCCTATGTACCCCTTGGGTGGAGGTACCGTAAATACTTGATTTAAGGACCTCATATGACGGTTTCAATGCAAATCACCTTTCTTTCCATTGGTATCCTCTTGTCTGTATTTCACTGGTGATTTTGAAGTATCTAGTCCATCCCCTCTAAACACACAGCAGGAATATTCTTAACAGTATTTTAAATTCAGTATTTTTTTATGTAACATGATTATACACTTCATCTAAAAGATACAGATGACACTCTGTCTATCACTTTACTGTGGATAATGGTGGTGATAACATTTTGTTATGCATCTGGTTCCCATAAGCAGGGACTGGAAAGTTTGCCAAGATTGAGGGGAAAATGGGTGGAGTAAAGTAAAGGTAAAACTAAGAGGAGAACCTGTTTTAGTTTACTAAATTGGTATTGTAACCCTGTCTTAAGGGGAGCCAGGTATAAAAGTGGCTATGATTGCTCACAGACATATTATTGGTTCAAGAACTGCAACTATCATTAAAATGCACTGACTTCCTGACAGTATTTATGTCACAGTGCCTATGCATCCCAACTGCAACTTTGTTACAGTTTTACAACTCATTTTATTTAAAAACAGTTTCATTAGGCTAATTTAGATTCCTACTGTATGTATTCTAGATACAAAATGTTGACATAAAGCTTTTATTTTGTCACCCCATTTTGACTGATGAATATTTGTTTACCTACGGTGTATTTTGTAAATGGAAAGAAAGGTGATGTGCATTTAAACAGTCGCATGAGGTCCTTGAATCAAGTATTTATGGTACTTCCACCCAGGGGCTACACAGCCCAAATGGCCTTCCTTATTTGCAACCTTTCTTATATACTGTAAACATAAAATACAGAGGTCTGTACTGGAACTACTCAGGGCCTTTTTTCCAGGTTTTCAATGACTTGTAAGCAACTATTCACACCTTCAGCTAAACCAAAACAAAAAGGGAAAAAATAAATTACAAGGATTTATCTTGGTCCCACTGCAATTTGTATACTGACAAAATAGATCAACTGAGGACGTCATCAACACTGCTCTACACACTACCCTCTCACACCTAGACATGAAAGAAACGTATGTGAGAATGTTGTTTGTTGATTACAGCTCAACATTCAACACCATCGTACCCTCAAGGTTTATCACTGAGCTCCAAGACCTAGAAATAAGCTCCCCTTTCTGCAATTGGATCCTGGACTTTCTGACAGGCTGACAGCAGGTAGTGAGAGTAGGCACAAATACATCCTCCACTCTGACTCTGAACATCGGCAGCCCCAATGGCTGCGTACTCAGCCCTCTCCTCTACTCCCTCTTCACCCATGACAGCTTTGCCAGGAACAAAACAAACTCGATCATCAATTTTGAGGACGATAAAACGATAATCGGATTGATCACGAATGGTGATGAGTCCCCGTACAGGGAGGAGGTAGAAACGCTGACAGTATGATGTCAGAACAACAACCTCTCTCTGAACACCTGCAAAACTAAGGAGTTCATTGTGGACTACAAGAAGCATAGAGGAACAGACCACGCACCCATCAGCGGGTCCGCAGTGGAGAGAGATAATGGTTTCAAATTCCTAGGTGTCAACATCACATATGATCTAACCTGGACCCACCACACCAACCTAATAGCCAAGACAGCACGGCAGCGCCTATTCTTTCTCCGCAGACTAAAGACGTTCGGCATGCCATTACAAATCCTAACAATTTTTTACAGGTGCACCTCTGAAAGCATCCTAACCAGCTGCATCACTGCCTTCATTCAAAACTTTGAATAAACAGAGAGCGGTTTTCCCCTTTTTGTCTAGAGCGTGCTGAACATGAATGAACATGTGTGGTTGTTTTGTGCAGGTACAGATGAAATGACATTCAATTTCATCAAACTGTGAGCTAAGTATGAAAAAATATTTTATTAAATTCTCTGCCAACATGCATAGCAACAGAAAACATTTTGACCATGAGCCATGTAACAGATCAGTGATGTAATGTGAGGGTGTCCCATTACCTATTGCTCTACAGTATGTCACAGAATTGCAGACTTGTAGAAAGCGCTAAGGGCTTAATGCAGCATTTTGGGACAAGGCCTTGGTGATCTCTTATCTCTGGCGTGTGCAGAGGGAATTCAAATTTATGAATGAGGTAAAAATGTCACCATCATGTTTTAATAGGATGATCTGGAGTGATTATTTTTATGAATAACTCTCACAGGAACTAAAATTCCTATTGCTTTCTTTTAGGATCTTGCATATTATTTTATATACAGTATATATTATATATATTCAATTGCCACCTCCCTTCTTTGTGCTATTTTAAAACATTCTTGTGAACAGAAATAAACAGAAGAAAGAAGTCCTACATTGTCTTATTAAATGCTGGATATTTTAAGTTAAAACTTATTTTACTTATTTTTAACTAGTTCACATTTTATACGGTATTTACACAGCATTTTATTTTGTTTTTGAATCAGTTTCCACAACATTTTGTATCTGAATAAATCTGATCAAGCCTTAAATTAGAAAGACAATAATAAAGATGGTAATTTGAAATATTATAAAGAAACATTTGCCATTTTGCATTTTTCCCCTAATGTCCAAATCAGAGAAGCAGAATATTATAAATTTTGTCAATGTAATGTTCCACTTTAAAGGTGTCCTACGCATATAAATGTATCTTTATTGTAGTTAGGCATTGCACACAAAAATAATTTACAATCTCATTAATTAGACTGGCTGAAAATAATGAATTGTTTCAATAGCAATGTGAAAAAAATGTTAGCTAATTTCAGATACAAATGTCTAAAAGAAGTTAAGTGCAGTGCTCATTTCTTCATTCAACATTTCATGAACCAATTACAAAAAGTGTCAAAGCTTCTATTATACTGGTACAATTTAAAACTATTTCCTACATCAACTGTTTTAAAAAAAAAATAGAATTGCTTATTATTTTTATTTTATGAATTCATAACAGAAACTATAGACTCGATTACAGTCTTAATGCATTTCATGTGAGTTCACTTTTCAATTTAGAATTTATCCAATTATTTTTCTTATACCTGGACAATTTGGAATAGTCAATTGTACAGTACATATCAACACCCACACACACAGTAGAATGGGGAAGTGTAGGCAGATCCATCTGACCCACACACCTACAATCCACTCGTCTTCTCTCATACAGTATCACAGCCAGAGGAACACAGCCCCTCATTGGGCACCAACTGGAGAAGAGGAGCATCCTTCTGACATTCAGAGCAGTAAGGATGACAGATCCTTCTAAGCCAATAGTTCTTTCCTCACTTCACTTCTCCCAGCCATGATTTCACTGACCTTTCTGTCTGCATTATTTTACAGTGCTTTTAGGATTTCTACTAAAAAAATCATCTGAAACTAAGACTATTCTTAAACTAGGATCACACAAAAATAAAATAAAAATAAAGGATCACACCTTCCCCTTTCTTTTCAATAATACACTAATATCTTTTTAGAACTTGTTCATTTATTTACAGATTTCAGCTTTTCAGACTCCTCCCCAGATCTCTCTTCATTTGTACACTTTTTCTCACCTACACTCTGCCCCTTGTCATTTATTCTGTCCTTCAGTGTGCTGTGCCTTATATTCCTGCAAACTTCCTCTCACTCTCTGACACCTAAAACAGACTCAACAGCCAAAACCTTGTGTTTCATCTTTCTGCTGTTTAGTGTGGATTTATTCTTTACTAAATCCTATGGATTTAGAAATGGAAACTCTTGGTTAAACCTGTTAAGAGACCCTTGAACAAGCAACAGCATTTGCTACAGAATGTTACTCTGTATTAGTAAATTAAGTTTATAACTTTTAATTAGTTTAAGACCTTACTTTAAGATTTTAAAAGGGCTTTTGATAATATTGCCAGTAAAATATTAGAACAAAATACTTTTGTCAGAGTGCCCACATGTTGTTGGTATTAGTATAGTGTACATACTGTAAGCAATGAATGGAAGATGCAGTACTAAACAAATCCTTTAAAAGGCCACAACAGAAAATAAATTGTCCATAAAAATGCATATTATACTATGTTTTAAAATAAGATTAAAATACAAATAGTGCTTCATGCTGCTGTATGCTAATATCAATCAAATAAATTCAATAACATGAACATCCTGTTAAAATGATGCTATTTTCCAAATGTAATAAATGAAAATAAAATACTGTACTGTATGTGACTACAACTAGAAGAAAGTTAGTAGTACAAAATACCCTCACTTTGGCAATGTATTGATCTTGTATAACAGGTACTGTTTTTTTCTCATTTAACTTTAAATGATTGCATAAATGCCAGTTGGACTGGACTAGTGCTGTGGGCAATTTAGCTTATACTGCAGTAATACCTTCAAAAGCAGACAAATGCCATTCTACTCCTTATTATAGACTGAAGAGTGTAATTTCACTTGTATTCTCGTTTTTCTCTTTTACACACACACTAAACAAGCTTTCTTTAATCCTTAGACAATTCCAAGTATCTGTATTTGCAGGCCTCTGAAAATGTGCCTTTTCATTGTTTTTGTCTCCACGCTTTTTTTGATAATTATAAAAAAATATTTTTTATAACCTTAAGCACTCTTTTTAAAGTAGTGGCTTTAGTATTAATAGGGTTATGCAGTTAATCAGTCCATCCTTTTCTGTTTTGCTTTGTTCAAATCAATATCAGATCTGGCTCACATTTTATGTTGCCAATGTTATTTGTGTGATAGCATTTACTACAGCTGCTACTATATATTTTAGAGCGCTAGTGTTCCAAAAAAGAAGTTTAAAAAACGTAATCTAAACCAAATGTTATAATGGATATCAACAGATATAATATAGGAACCAAATATTCCCTTTTGTGTTAGTCTAACTCCCTGTAGTGAATAATTTTAATGAAATATTTTATAGCCTATCCTCCTGTTATCCCCCAAGTGGTTATTGTTGGTTATTGTGTAGCTTCATAACTTTTCCTCAGAGACCCTTCCAGCGAACATCTGCCTATGACCCCTATATCAACAAACAGTAAACAGAGCTTTTGTCTCTGCTTTCAGAATGATTATTCTAATGTTGAATACTGTATTTCCTAAATAACTGGATTCTACATTTACTCATTCAATTTATGGAAAAGGTTATTTTGTTTCTGAACATACTCTATTTTTAAAATTTAGTTTATCATTCTTCTTTCTTGGGAGATAAAATCATGATTTATTAAAACAGTTTATTCTCATACTGATTATATTTATTTGATATTTTTCATCAACATTAATATACTGTATGTGTACATATGTAGGCACAATGTTTAAATTAGTAAATCATACAGTACTTTCAAAGCTAATTGCAAACAGTTTTGTCATCATCCATGCAAGTTCCTCTGTTGTGAAATACAATACAAAAGTCATGTTGAAACAAGTATTCTATGGATCAAATATGTTAGTTGCTTGTCTTTGACATCTGATTCATTTATAATACTGCATTCTGCCGATCAATGTGAGCAATGTGAATCTGTTACAGTATAACCTAGTACACAACTGAATATTTTATTACATTCTACCTTCAATACAATATTAGACAGATTTTAAGAATCAGAATATTATTACACCTTTAAAAATAGTGTTGCTATTTTCATATTAATATTACATTATCATGAGCTCAACCAAATTTGACATTTATTATATAGTTTTTCAGCAACAGCACTTAATGTTATAATTAAGTGTAATGCGGCCATTTGTTATATAAAACCACACAAGTTTTGACCATTTGAACTTTGTTGAGTATAGATGATGCCTGTCAAAACAGCTTCAGTTATGACAGGTTGATTGGGGGTTAGACTGCAATCATCAAGCCTTACCATAAATTTTCTATTGGATTCAATTCAAGTGGTGCATTACCTGCACCACTCAAGGACATTCACTCTATTCTCGTCAAACCACTTTAGTGCAGCTTTGGCCTTGTACCTCAGGTCATTGTCCTAGCAAAATGTGAATTGTCAACCCAATTTTAGATTTTTAAATAACACAAGCAGGTTTTCCCCTGTAATGCTCCTACAGTATACCATCTATTCACCACGCTTTTTTCCTTCATCCTAACAAGTTTCCCAGTCCTTGTTGATGATAAGCATCCTCATAACATGATGTTGCCACCAGCATGCGTGATGACTAGGAGATAGGCAGTGATGGAATTGCTCCAAATCTAACACTTTCCATGTAAACCAAAAAGTTCAGCTGTTGTCTGGTATGGCTTTTAAATTGTCTAGCGCATTTCTTTACTATACAGTATATCATACAAAATTTTACAATATTTTAGAAAAGGCTTCTTTTTTGATACTTTCGCACACACCCCAGATTGGTGTAGAGCTGTTTGTACTAAAAAGTAATTGTAGCCCGCTTCTCATCTGTAACGCTCTACCACTTTATCCCTTATTTGTCTTGAAAGCTTCCTTTTTCTTTGTATTTTAAAATGAGAAAATCATACTGCAACTTGTTAATTGAAATTCAATATTTCAGGGAACTTACTGACAAATATAAACATTTTAATGTCAAACCATTTTGACTAGGAAGAAACTATTACTGTACATAAACTGTGACCTTTAAAGCTATTATTTTCCTACCCAAACTGATTCAGGATTACCATAACAAAAGCACTGAAAACTCAGGAAAATTGAGAATTTAAGATTTATGTACTATCAACAGTATCTAGTGTATCAACAACAATGTTGTTAAGGTGACAATCTTCAATTGTTTGAATCCCCAATATGACTTGGACTGATCTTGTTCTTAGTATAAATGTATGCATTAACTTCAGCAAAAAAATGCAACAATTTTTTAGGTGCTGAAGCTGCTTTGATTGTCAATGAATGTTTGTTATTTGTGAATATTTGTGAATGGTTGTTGTGAATTATTAAATGCTCCTATAATAGTATATGTTAGTCAGTTTTATATATTAGTCAATTTGATATATTGCAGGACAATACTTAATTCAGAACTATATTTTTATGTCAAAACAGGCTTATAGTGGAACAGACACCTGCTATCAGATTGTCATTTCATGTCCATACAAAAGCATTTTTTCCCCACAGTAGAAGTCACATCCCTGACCCCTTACTCCTTTTTGTAAGTTTTCAAAGTTTCACTCTTGAAAAAAATCAACATACCTTTATTTTTGTATAGCCTACCTACTATGGGGGAGTCTGAACTGTGTGCTCCTCATAAACACCCAAAAGTGTCCAATGTAGATTGTATCTTTTGGCCTTTCAAACTTTTTTTTTCCCCAACCCCTCACCCTGACCTGTTTTACAAGGATTATACTGTATACTATATACTGTACCTCAGATTGGCCTTGATTATCCCTGTCCACACCTGGGCTCAATTACACGGCTGTCAGCAGCCTTTTTGGCTCGATGATTACACTTGCCCTTCATGAGAGCCTAAATAGACACTTCCTTCAAAAGCCACTCAGGACTCCCTCATACGCACCCAGTATGAAGCTGCTCAGTAACATGGTTTTCAATCATGAGCATTTTCGTCAGTGGGAAAAAATTCTTTACAAATACCAGGCTTCTGGTGCTGGGAAATCTAAGTACTAGAATTACAGTAAGTTAAATTAACTCTGAAACTTTTCTTGTATCTAAAAAATGATTTTTGCACTGTTTTTCTTATATACAGCAAATGTAATTAGAATATTTCTGTTGTATGAGCAATGACAGTAATGATTGCCATCATTATCAATGAGTATATATTTTTATCATACTTTTATCCATATTTTGTGAAAATTACAATTTACAATCCCAGAGGCTAGATAAACATTGTTCTAATTAGTTATCTCTCCTGTTTCACATGTTGTCTCAGTTTCTCCAGAGTCTGAGATCATTACAGCTTTTGCTCTCTAGTCATCTCATTTTAAACTGAATTGATTAAAAAAAAGAAACCTGAAAACCTCAAGCTCCTAAGAGGGTCAAAATGAAAGCAATCCCTTGAACATAAAATAATGCTGGGTAATAAATATTTAATTTTATTCATATTTCGCAATGATGCAATGTTTCTGCTGTTGGTGTTGGTTCGCAGTGAAACCAGGTATACAGTTCATTTCTGATGCTTTGTGCAAATGTCCCACAAGCAACATTTAAATGGCAAATGCAAATGAGAAATTACCACTGAATTATGTATGTCCTATGTGAGGTTATACTTAGGTTTGGCTTAAATTCAGGCACATTGTTCATTGTTGAAATGAAAACCTATAGGGGCAGCACTCTTCTCAAGCGTCAGTGTTCTTGAATCTCTTAATATAATTTCTATTCAGATTTTGACAGTTGCTCATAAAATTGATATTAAATTATGTAAATCAAGTTATTACATAGTTTAATTCTTCTTGAGAACCATTTAATTTAAAACAAATACATGCAGCTAACCCTTTAGGCTTGCTTGAAGGACACAGAATAAAATAAAATATGCTGCTTAAACAGTCTGAAAAATAAAAACATAACACCAGTTGGTGATCAGACAGATATTCCTCTACATTTAATTCAAAGTCTTTTCAATGCTTGTAGTTCTTATTAAAGCACAAACCACTTTGGTGTCAACATGGACAAAAGATTGAAGCAGATAGGTTAATACATAACCATTTATTGTATATATGTTCATATTTTTAAAGATACTTTTCATTCGTTCAAACATATTGAAGGCATATCAGACTATCTCACAATATCTTGACCTACAACCACGCTAGCAGTCAAAATTATGAGGCTTTCAGGAATTCTTACTGAAAGTCTAACTTGACTTTTCAGAGACAACTATACTTAAGCTGCTTGTTATATAAAACTCTGAAAGGAAACTGTGGATCTGTCATCGCTTGTAATGCAGCAATGTAATGTTGTAGTGTTTGATCTACAACAAAAATTTTTGATCATAGTCAAAAAATTTAGTAGGGGACCAATTGAGGTAACTGATGTGAAAATTGGAGACAAACCAACAGATTAAGTAATCAAAAATCACTGTACCTGTATTTCCTAACAAAAAGAATATCTGGAGGCTAAAAAAGAACAGCATGGTAACATGTAAATTGGTGCAAAATACTTCCAGTGGAGCCTGATAAATTTACTTGGACAAAATTTGATTGTGGTGCTCAATATTATGACATTTCTCTGCCACATTGAGTATAATCAGTGTTCAATTTCAAACTTTTAAGTAAGTCAGGAACTGATTTTTGCTGACCTCATAGATGGAGATGGAGTATAGACTGCAATTTAAATTAGTCACAAAGTAAGACTTTAATGACATAACTCCATTCTCAAATGCATTTTGGATGCCAGATTACCGAATATAATTTCTTGTATTTATTACTTTAATAATTCAGCAACAGGCTGTTTAGCCTGTTCCAGGGCTGTTGTTTTGGAAAAAGATATCCAGTTATTCTGTTAAGCTTGATGCTATGGGATTCCTCCACTAGAAGTTAAATAGGCTTGGTGTGTTCCTCTTTTTGGAGTTATTGCATGCTCTTATATATTCTTAAAGTATAGATATTTGATTGTAATGCATGTAATGAAAAAGGTTATTGCTGAAACAATTCAAATCCTCTGTCACTGGCATAAACATTGCCAATGGGACAAAACAGTGAAAACATACTTATGTCTCGCTTGAGCGCCAAATGAACTCAAGTGCAAATGTATTGTTTGGAAGGAGAAATTGAGTGTCAAACCAAATGCAATTCTTTTTTAACCATCACATATTCCTGTCAGAAATGTCACAAAGTGACAGATAGTTGCAGTACCATTCTCAATGTAAATGCCTGAAGCAGTTTTACATTTAGCAATACAACACCTGTTTTATTAAGAAAGACAGTGCAAGTCAGTTCTAGGCTTATATTTGTTATCCCATACAAGTGTCAAAATAATCATTTTAAAATCTCAAAAAAGTTATTTTTTTATAGGAAGAGCATAAAAAGTTACATTGATGGGTTTTTTTTAAAATTGAGATTTCCAAAGAATAGACAGCAGTGTTTAATGTAAACTATTGAACACTTAATTCAGTGCAAACAGAAAAGAAGAAACTGCCGTGCAGGAAGGGTGCCATGTTCAACATTGTTAAACATGCATTAAAAAGAGGGATACTGTATGTACCCCCGTCTTCATTCAATAAAACATGCAAAAAACACGCTCAAACAGGAATTAGAGGAACACTTCACCACTAATGACCCAAGGCGCATGTGGCAAGGTATACAGGCCCTCACAGACTACAAGAGGAAGAACATCTGTGCACCTGCCTATGATGCCTCCCTGCCTAACGAGCTCAACACCTTCTATGCTCGGTTTGAAGCCAGCAACACAGAACCAGTCATCATAACTGCACCCTCCGCAGCTGACCAGCTGCTCTCACTGTCTGCAGATGAGGTGAGGAGATCTCTGCTAAAAGTGAACACACGCAAGGCTGCAGGACCCGACGGCATACCCAGTCACGTCCTCAGAGCCTGCGCCAATCAACTGGCGGGTGTATTCACAAACATTTTCAACATGTCTCTGGCCCAAGCCGTAGTCCCCACCTGCTTCAAGACAACCACCATCATACCAATACCAAAGAAAACCACAGTGACATGTCTTAATGACTACCGACCAGTGGCAGTAACACCTGTCATCATGAAGTGCTTCGAGAGGCTGGTCATGAAGCACATTAAGGACACCATCCCAAACACAGTGGACCCATACAAGTTTGCCTACCGGTCCAACAGATCCACAGATCACGCAATCTCCATTGCCACACACATGGCCCTATCCCATCTGGACAAAAAGAACACATACACAAGACTACTATTCATCGACTTCAGCTCAGCTTTTAACACTATCATCCTAGAGAAACTAGTCAAGAAACTCAGTCCACTGGGTCTCAACACCACCCTCTGCAACTGGATTTGGGACTTTCTAACAGGCAGACCTCAGGCTGTCAGGCTTGGAAACCACACCTCCGGCACACTAACTCTGAACACTGGGGTCCCCCAGGGGTGTGTGCTTAGTCCAGTGCTCTACTCCCTCTATACCTACGACTGTAAGGCCAAACACAACACCAACTCCATCATCAAGTTTGCCGATGACACCACAGTTGTAGGTCTGATCACAGACAATGATGAGAGGGCCTACAGGGAGGAGGTCAATATCCTTACAACATGGTGTGATGACAACAACCTCACCCTCAACGTCAGCAAAACCAAGGAGCTGATTGTTGATTTCAGGAAACTGCAAACCGGACATGCCCCTATCCACATCAACGGGACTGAAGTGGAAAGGGTCAGTAACTTTAAATTCCTTGGTGTCCATATCACCGAGGACCTCACATGGTCTCTCAACACCACCTGTCTGATCAAGAAAGCGCAACAGCGCCTGTACTTCCCAAGACGGTTGAAGAAGGCTAAGATATTATCCCCAGATCCTCACTAACTTTTACAGATGCACTACAGAAAGCACACTGACAGGCTGCAACACAGTGTGGTATGGCAACTGCAGTGCTGCTGACCGCAAAGCCCTACAGCGGGTGGTGAAAACTGCCCAGTCCATCACTTGGGTTACCCTCCCATCTATCTAGGACATTTATGACAGACGGTGCTTGAGGAAAGCTCTAAGCATAATCAAAAACCCCACACACCCCAGCTACCATCTGGAAAATGGTACCGGAGCATTCGGGCCCGGACTACCAGACTCAGAGACAATTTTTACCCCCGCACTATCAAACTGTTAAATTCCCAGCCTCTCTCACTCTCACTCTCACCTCACCTCTTACCTATGATCTGAACCTCACAGTGCCTTCTTCCTTTCTTTCTTTCTTACCAAAAACCCAAACACACATTGAAAATCTACCTCTACCATATATGTCAAAAGCTCACTCCCCATAATTTCTATCCCTTTATTTTATTCTGTTGATGCACATTTTTGCACAAAACCTGTTACCTTTTTGTTGTTTTGCACATTGCCTGTTGTTGTTTTTTGCACATTGCCTGTTGTTGTTTTTTTGCACATCGTCTGTTGTTGTTTTTTGCACACTGCCTGTTGTCTCTGTCTTTCTTTTGCTACACAATTGTATTGTTGTTGTTGTTGTTGTTTTTCTCTTTGTACTACTTATATCCGAGAGCTAGCTAAATAGCATTTCGTTATACCATATACCATGTATATGAGTGTAATGACAATAAACGTGAAACGTGAAACTTGAAACTTGAAACTTGAAACTTGAAACTTGAAACTTGAAACTTGAAACTTGAATAAGGGAGAAAATTGAAAATAGTAACCTCTTAGTCCAAAGTCCACTTCCTCTTTAAAGCTTTAGAACTTCAGCTTGGCTACTTCACACTGTATTTCATCCACCAGAAAGGCTTGCTCTTCCTGTTTTATAATTTCCATTTCCCAATTGCCTTTGCCAAACTATTTAAGAGAAACCATGCAGCAGTTCATCCCTGGGGGCTTCTGGTTGAAATAATGAGGGCTCTTCTACTGCAAAGCCACAGGATGGTATATACAGTATATAAGATCATTAAGACACATATACATCACTCCATCCTCTGAAAGAGAAGTCGATTTAATTATGATTCCTATTTCTGTAGTATAGAGTGAAGCAGATGCAACTGTAAATGCTGATAAATCTATGGAAGTTGGTTTACAAGTTTAAAAATATTTAAAAACTAATACAAAATATAACCAAGCAGTGACCCTGAATATGAAAGCTTTGATAAAGGTAGGTGGAGAATAAAGCCATGATCCAAAACTCCTCCATCATCATCTGACTGCAACAGCAAAGAGATCACCTTATTAGTTTTCTGAGGTCTTCACATTTGGACTATACAGCTGCCTACAGTATCTGAATTGTTTGACTCATCAAAGGTCAGCCCCTGTTAATGCAGTTTGGTCTTTTGGTGACTGCTTCTACTGTAGGTACTAAGTAAAGTATGCATGTGCTTGATGTTAGATGTCTTATCATAGTAACATGGTGAAATACTTTGAACATTTTTTAGAGTATGCAAGATTATGTGATGGATATTGGATAAGACTATTCACACAGGATGCTGCACAATTTTGATGGATGCATGTAACCTTTAAAATCAAAGAAGCAACCTTTCAAAAGAAGGATATGTTAAATAGTTATATAATTGAATTGTAAAAGTACAACTAAGAAAAGGTAGAAAAGTGATTGAAAGCCCAAGGTGATAGCCCAAGTCTTGTTTAAAAGTATTAAAGTGTGAAACTAAATATCAAAGAAGAGTCTTAGTGGTAGAAATGTCTGGTAAAGAACTAGATCAAACCTGTTTAAAACATGCTTTATTTTTTAAAACAATAAAGTAATGTAAATAATAACTTATGTACAGTACATGTGCATACTTCGCCACCTTCCTCTGTAGCTGTAACCTACATGTATCATAACTTGCAACACATACAGTATGAGCAAGTGCAGTGCTGGATTGGAGAGGGTGCAGAATTTATGCATCAAGAATGGGGATGCAATACTACTTCAGGAGTAATTACTGGATTTTTTTTAATGGAAAAATACAGAATAGTATACACTAAAACAGCAAAGATTTAGATAAAACTGCAAAGAATGCATCTGCAGGAAAATGTTTTAGATTGCTAAGTCAGATGTGGAGAAAGTTGACACTTGTATGCTGTAGATTTACCAATAATTTGATTTAAATAAAGACGTATCAATCAGGAAAACTTTCTCATGCTGCATTAGACAACTTGTTCTGAAGGTTGCTGGTGATAAATGATGGGCTTCTTCATCCATTGTCAAAAGGTCTCTCATTCCTGTCAAGGGTAATGGCAACTTGAAACTAAAAAAGCACAGGGTGGGATAGGGATGGAACCAGGGATGGACAAGGATGGGATCAGGCCATCACAGGACACACTCTCATCCAAACCACGCATAGTTTGGATACATTAGAGACTCTAATGAACCTACAAGCATGTGTGTGTGAGGCAAAAGGAAAATAAATTAGAAGAAACATGGAGAACTCCATATTGAATGCAAGTCAGCCCACAATGAATCCCAGGACCACACAGCTCTGAGGCAACTGTAATAACGTTCGATGTCACCATGGCTAAATGAGAATATTAAACTTTGCATGACTTATAAGCATGCAGAACATGCTTAATGAAAAGTATAACAGCATATCACAATACTCGGTATGTAACATATACTTATTAAATATGATCCAATATTATTTTTACATTACATAGAATGGTATAATTTAGTTTAATTATAATTAAGTTATGCTAAAAAGATCCTTTACTCTTTGTTGTCTTTAGTTTTTGTATGTTTCAAAATTGATTAAAATGAACTGGTAGGTACAAATATAAGGCTTTTTAATATAATATAAGGCTTTCTAGGCATTATTAAGTTATTCATTGTATTTTTTGGAATAAGAAAAATTTAAAAGCTTTTGTAATTAGAGATTTGATGATCTGTTATGATAAAATTACATACATATACTGTTATATAAAACTAATAGACACTGCCAGTAGCTGAATAAGGGAACTGTTTTTTAAAGTTACATACATTATGGGTCAAGGGTCTAGACAGAGATTTTTTCTGCCATTCTGAAAATAAATACTATCACCTTCAAACCCTTAGGCTGACCTCATGACACTTTATTAAAGACAAGTGGCCCTGCCCAAAAGAGGAAGCAATGAAGATTTAAGTAGCTATTTTCAAAACGTGTGCCCACTTTACTCCACGTATAATTCCAACCTCCTGCCCATATTACCCATTTACCCATATCTGAACCCATCAGCTACATTAGGCAGTAGTATGGTTAGGGCACTGAACTCTGCTGCTGTTGTACCCTTGAACAAGGTTACTGCTGTATGCAAATTCATTTTCAATTTATTTATCTGGTAAAATGAAAGAATAACAATTAGAAGTCCAATCACACTTCAACAGTGGAGATAGTGTGTTATTTCATACATTTTCTGTGCTAATAATACCATGTGAATAATAAATATCACAAATACACACCCAGATACACACAAACATATTTTTTCTCAATTAAACCATATAGTTCTATCACAAAAACATATGCCTATTTCACTGTTTCAGTTAAAAATATAATGTGAGCAGTTATAAAATTCCACAATTATTTTTTAAGATACAGTATGTACAATACTTGAAAAAAAGATAAATATTGAGATGGGGAATTTATACAGAATATTAGGAATGCAAGTTAATTTTACATTTATCTTGTATTATAACTCACAGGGTTTCATTTGATTTTAATAAAGCAGAAAGCATTTACAAGTATTATGTGTTCTGAGCTGGAGATCCATTTCCACACAGAGACTTTATGAAAAGTCTATAATGTGAAAATGGTTTTGCTAACTGCTAATTAGCATAAAATTAAACAGAGAAAAACAAAAATGATTTAGCGCCAGTGTGGTGAAAGTGAACTTGCTACATTAACCATTCTGATTACAGAATGATTATTTTTTAACTATGTGCCCTTTTTATACTACATTTCCTGCTGAAGCATAAGTTCATTTGAAATTTGACCAAATTATTATTTTGCATATACTGTGCCTATAGATAGAGAATTTAATTCATTCTGTTAAAATGTTCACAGGATGTCTAGTATCGATGGTTCTGTTACTTATTCAGGTTTTGTTAATTATTTTATGATAATTATTTAGGTGTTGTAGATTAAAAAACTTTGTATAATATTGCTAATATTCTCATAATGTGAAATATTGACAGTTCAAGCAATACCAGGATCAAACACTATTACCCTATCAAAACCACAATCTCTCCTACTCCTTTCAAAACTAAAAAAATAAACATTTTAATTTAAACTTTTAATAGTATTTTACAGGAAAAAATGTTTTTAAATTGTCTTAATGTGATGGAATTATTTTGTATTATTGCATTTATAGAGGTGTCAGTGAAATTAATTGACATATTTATGTAGCTCCAACTCTGAAGAAAACTGTTATACCATATAACCAATGTATCCTCCTTTATTCATTAACAACAGATACTCTAATTCAGTGGGCATTTTCAATCTGAACCTAAGACATTTATATGTTTCCCATTCTTTTCAAATAATCTGCAACTTCTCTAAACCAAAAAGATTGGGATTTTCTAGCACAACAGTGGGCTCCGATTCACACTGGCGATGTCTCTCAATAATTAAGATGAAGTCGTTTCTTTTGTAAAACTGGGTCAACGTACTCCTAAACTTTTCAAAGCGGTGTTTCCTCCTCAGTCACTGTTCTTGCTGTGTCAGAGTCAGTGATTGCTACAAAGGTTGACACACTGCGAGGGAGATTTCTACCTCACTGATATAGTACTCCAACAGTACAGGAGTATTATACAGCACCGTGAAGGAACATTTCCAGGATATTTTATATTCTGCTCCCAAAGGCAGTACTTTAAACAAGTCCAATCACTGCTATCTTACTGGAAGTAATGTTGTTATCTTTCATCTGTGTGGAATAACTCCCTCTTTCAGGTTCTCAGCCTTTCACTTACCCACCCTGGTCTACAAGATATATTCTTGACAAACCCTTTGATACAACAGCCTCCTCACCTTTGAGGTTGTGAAGGAGGCTTACTCTTTCCCGTATTTTCTTTTTTATCTTCCTTAGTCCTTTGCAACTACAGGGTACCATGACTACCTTCCTCTCAACCACTGAGAGATCTAATGGTTTCAACAGACAATACAAGGTGTCTGATCTCTCTTTTATATGACTTCCTTCCACCATCTAAAATCTCTTCCCTATGCATCAATGTATTTAGCTGGAAAGTTTTTCTGTAGCCAGAACATACAGTATATAGCTTGTGGTTGGGTGAAGGCTGAGATAAGTTTCAGTTAAGATCACTTTATTGGCCATGTACAATTTCTTGCATTAGGAATTTGTCTTTTCGCCTACCCCAGCTTGCTCTCCATGAGACAGAGACACACAGACACACAGACAGGGAGAGAAGCTTGGGGTCAGAGCGCAGGGTCAGCCATTGTACAGCGCCCCTGGAGCAGTTGGGGTTAAGGGCCTTGCTCAGGGGCCCAACGGAGTAGGATTCTGGTGTGTAGATTATGTATTCTATTAATTCTTATGGAAAGAAGAACAAACTAGATTGAAATTTGTAAAAGTATGTTAAGAAACATCAATTTTACTTCAAAACCAAATTAATTAGCCTCAAAGGATATATTTATATGTATTGGTGTTATTTTTGTTTTTATCCATGCTAAAATAAATATATTATGAAATACATGCAGTACACTAAAAAGCTATAATAATTCAAAATGTATTACTGCTAATAATATTAATTGTTGTTGTTTTTAACAAATTATTACCAAAAATCTATATTAGTATATGATTTACTGTTGTCAGATAAGCGTGAAAATAATGTTCAGTCTAATGTCCCTCCCCTCTTCTGTAATATCTGATGAAAAAAACATAACAGCCTATGGTACAAAATTCATACTACTGAGATTATGTGTGTGAAGTGTATATGTGTGCATAGAAAAAGATGTGAAGAAATGACTAGAGTCTTTAGTACTCATCAAGCTGCACAGCATTTTGAGTTCTTTGCTCCATTATGCCGTTATTACTTCCATTTCTATGTATATAAAAGCTCACTGGCTGAACACAACTCCCAAGATGGGCATCATGCCACAAATCAACTTCTGGAGCACCCACTCCTCTACCCCAACATCTTCATTACAGCAATTCTTCCTGACTTTCACCTCATAAGTGATGGGAATGTGCAGATGCTGATCTTAGCACAGTGCAGTCATGTCCTCACACAGGCCAGTTAAAACCAAAGTACTAAAGAAACTCTTTATTCATCAGTTTGTTTAATAATTTTTAAGAATTTCACTGATCAACTGAAGTGACTGTTGTGAAGTTTAAAGTGATCACTTAATCTTCCAACACAACAACCCTTGTCTCTTCATGTCAAGGATTAAACAGTGTTTTTTTGGGAAGAACAGCATGCAATCTACCATTGTACCAGAGTTATGTACAGTACAAATGTTGTGTAACTTTAACAATGGCTAAATAGAATTTCTAGATTGGAAGATGTTATAAAGATTTAATCGAGAAACATCTCTGTTGTCCATGATCAATGTCAATGCCAGTCTGTACTACACTGTTTTTTTACATATACCAATGATAATTATACATTGCAAAAGTAATGAACATTGTTGTGTGACAATCTGAGCTGAGAGAAAAACCTATCACATAACCTATAGCAAAGCATCATATACACCAACTTGATTGCAAATGAGCCGAAACTGAAAACTGAATTTAGCAAATATATTAAATTTATTAACAATAATACTATTAGATAAAAATATTCTTAACACAAGATAGAAGGATTGTTCAGTGGCGCTGCTTAGAATTCACCTGTACAGAATTTGTACACTCATAAAAGTTTGAGTTAAAAAGGGAGCTCTACATTTTTTGCAAAAAATGACAAATATAATTTGATAAGAATCATATTTTAATAAGTGAACAGGATTGACCTTTCTTCTATAGAATCTGAATATTGACTTTCTGTGCAGAACAAACGTTAATGGAAAACCATTAGAAGGCCTCTGAGCCGCAGTGTGGGACAAAGACATGTATATAATACAGTGAACTACTTATGTACATATCTAAGTGAAAGGATTAGTAGATAATAGGATGGGTGGCTAGTCTATTAATATTTAATATCAAACAAAACCTCATATCTTCAAATACTGTGAATTACTTCAAACTAATTCTCTGTCAAATTCAAGAAAGAGAAGTTTAATGAATAGGTGTGTGCATTTGAATTATAAAAGTTATTTTTTCCGGATAAGGTAACATATAAATATCCACAATACACTGTATGTTAATAAGCTCTTTAATATTATGGGAGCTTGTTAAATGAAGTATAACTCCAAATAAAATTATAAATGAATATTTCCTTTTTTATGAAGACATTCAGGTGTTGCATGTGTGCTGCTGAGGTACGTAAACTAAAATACTCGCCATGGTCAGATTTCTAATATTGTTTTTTACCAGAGTTCACGGACACACACTGCTGAATTGAAAGTTTGAAGTCCATGTTCCCCTTAGATCAGACAATGATATTAGTTCATTAACTGAGTCAATAAAGTTGTCAATTTGTTTTAAGCCCTCTGACCAGCAATACAGCTTGTGCAGTGAGGCATTGTAACTTGCCAATCACACAAGAGCTAGTTAGGTGCACTTCTATCCAATGAGATCCAGGTGGAACAATGCCTGATCAGGCCACCTTTAAAAAGGCCTTAATTCAAAGCTTAGGTCACTGCATGAAAAAGACCACACTTAGTCAGTATTCTGTGCATTTCATAATGCCTCAAATGTCACCAGAAGCAAGGGATAGGGCCATTGGCATGCTGCAGGCAGGCATGTCATGTTCCAGCATTGCCAGACATTATGGAGTGAGCCGCTCCACTGTGTCCTGACTGCAGAGAAGGTTTCAGCAGACCGGCAGGACAGATGACCGTCCAAGATCCGGTCACCCTCGAGTGACCACACCAGAGCAGTACACATCAGACTGGTCCACCTGAGAGGTCGTTTCAGATCTGTCGCCCGTACTGCTGCTGAAACTGCCGGCAGATACAATACCCCATCAGTGACAAGACTGTGAGGCTCCATGCTGCTGGCCTTAGAGCAAGGCTACCTGTCAGAGGCCCTCTGCTCAAACCTCCTAGACATCATACACGACTAGCTTGGGCCAGACGGATGCTGCAATAGACACGTCAGCAGTGGCATCAGGTCCTCTTCACGAATGAGTCACTCTTCAGCCTGTTCCACGCAGATGGGAGTGCCAGAGTATGGAGGAGGTGTTGCGTTTCTTTTTTCCAAGAGTTTATATTGTAATGTAGATATAAATTTATTGGGTAGCATGGTAGTGCAGTAGTTTTCTTTGCTGCCTTCCAATGCTGGGGAACTGGGGTCAGTTCCAGATCTGGAATGCTACTGTATGTGGAGTTTGTATGTTTTCACGGGTAACCTCTGAGTGCTCTATTTTCTTTTCACAGTCCAAAGACATACTAATAGGTTAATTGGCTTCTGGAAAAATTGGTCCTGGTGTATATGTCTGTCTGTGTATTTGTCTGCCCTGTGATGGACTGTTATTCTGTACATCATGTACCCTGTCATTTGCCAAGATTCTGGTTGCGTGCTATCCTGAATTGGACGAAGCAATAAGAAATTTGGATGGATATGAATGTACAGTACAGTATGTGTATTACCTTAAGCAATGATTTTTACTGTCAAAGTGGTCACTGCAAATGATTGGCATACAGTATCAAGTGTGTGCCTTTATACTGATGTTTTGAAACAAACACTTATACCATCATACAGTCTGAGAATTGTTTCTGAGAACCATGTGTTAGGTAATTCCATGCCTTTTAAATAGTTTAAACAGATTTCGTTTCTAAAATAAGAAAATGATTATCCATTGCTACTATATACAATATATATTCACCAGGCAATACACATCTAGTATAATGTAAGTATCAAACACTAGGGATAATATTCTGAATAAAACTTAATAAAAGCATACCCTATGTTTAAAATACAGTACTCAAGAAAGTGTAAAAATTGTTTAAGAAAGTTTAATCTCAGTTTAAGTTTCAGTTTAGGTGCTTGGTAATCCTACAGAGACATTCTGCATTTGACTTTCGCAGTGATTTGCTACTACAGCTTTTACATATAGATGCATCTTATACTAACAGTTGAGATGATTAAGCTATAATAAATTGATCCAGATAATAATTAAATCATTGGCACAGCAACAATTGGCATCTTGCTGGATATAGCTTATCTCCACTGCTGTGTAACAAATCACTGGTAATGCAATTTGGCAACCTGGCAATCTTACAGAAATATAAGAAAAGAACTATTGATTTGTAAGAAAATGTATTAACCACCTCAAACAAAATGCCACAAAGAATGTTTGCATTATACTACATTTAACAAAATATCACCCTTTGTTTCCAATCAAATGTATGTATTCGGGCATTCTGTATAACAATGTTAGCAGCATAATGACATACAGTATATTTTAGTTTATTCAGTGAGGATAACTCATGTGAATAGATATTTATTAAAGATTATATATATATTTACATTTGCTTCATTAGCCAATTGTATAGTCCTTTGAGGTACCACAGCTCTCTAAACAGTGCGGTTTTGCTTGCTTGTTTTTCCAAAACATCCACTTGTGATATTTTGCCTGCTTAGCTACACAATTCCATATTAATATTACTATCAAGTGGTATTATATCAGTATAACTTTGTTTTTTACAATAACAGCAAGTGGTGTTAGAAAAGGATTCTTAGAAAAGGACAAAACATTATAACATTATAATTTTTTATGAAGTACGGTGTATAAACTTTAGAATGTTAGAACAAGCACATTAAAACCATAATCCACTGTAAGTCACCAAGTTAAAGACATTGATGCATTAAATGCATTATGAAGAAGGTGAAATACTCTTGTGTACTTTATACTACTGTTTCTATTTTTAGCTACCAAAATTTACCTTTAGATTTTCTGTATGTGGATGTAAACCTGAAAGAGGCACATAAAGTATAATAATAAACTTTTTTTATATATCCAACTAAGCAAGCTTTATAAAATATACCTACTTTTTAATTAATGTTTAAAATGCTTTAATACACAGTTTATAATTAATAAAAGTCTAAACAGTATACTACTTAAATTCTGTAATTGGAAAAATATTATCTCTCAGCATTGAGCGGGATTCAAAACCAGATATTTTCTGGCGACAGCCCAAATGCTCCACATGCCACGTTAAGCTTTTACTGCTCCACCTGATGGTTTTACAAAGTAATGCAACCCTATTTAAAAAAAACTGCGGTACCCCGCAGCCCCTAAACCTAAAACTACTGCAGTGTCCCCTACGCATTTTGAATTGCTGGATCTGTATAAAGCCTTTATTGTAATTGGAAGAATTTGGTATTTTTAGTGTATTTTATCCTTTTGTATAATATTGTACACAAGATCATTGTTAGTAAATCACTGATATACAACCCAATATAATTTGTTTTAATTTAACTTTAGATGTAGGCCCATGTATGAATATCATATACGGTTACAGTTATTAAACATGACACATAACAAATAAACTGAAAACCTTATTGATGTTGAAGCCTTAGGTGATTCGACTAATTGATAAATTATTTGAAATCAAACAACATTAGGATGACAGCTTCAAGATTCTCTTGCCATTAGGCTACAACATCTTAGGACATTCTAGACATTTAATTGAGTAGAAAATAATTATTTCAATTACTGATTTATTGAACAGAAGTTTGGATGTAGGTTGAATTCTAATCTTGCACTACTACTTTTCCTACAAATAAAAACACATGTTCAGTTGCGCACATCTGTAGCACTGAGTTTTTTGTTTCATAACAGATGGATGTGTTTCACAGTTGGTGCTACTTTCTTGCCTTCAGCCTCAATCCTCCACCTAAAACAAGCATGTCTGCTCCAACCATGGCATCTGCATTTTTCTTTTAGGTCTACTGATGTTGCAGAGCTTTCCAGAAACTCTGAACAACCACAGCAGGTTTGTCCCCCTTTCCCTTCCTTCTTTCTCTTCCTAATATAACCCATTCCTTTCTATTTCCTTCCCCCTTTGTTCTCGGTTTCTGGTCAAGTGTCCAACACACCACCCCAACCATCTTTTCACTGTCCATGCAGGAACCCTTGATTGCTGACTTCAACTGGTTGCGAGTGCATAAAGTCCTGAATCCAGGCTTCCTCATTCATCCCCAAGCTGTCCCTAGGACTTGGGCCTAAGTTGCTACATGATGGGACCACACACCTTTACCTCCTCTGTCGGCTGGTAAACTCCTTCTGTTTTGGGGGGTTCATATCAGAATATGTTCTGATCAACTCTCAATCAAGCCAGTACTGCTAGTTTCTACTCTTCCAGTGTTCACACTCACCCACCACAGAGCTCTAATCTCAAGATAGAATTGCAGGTGCTGCTAGCTGCTAGATCTGCCACTCGTTCGCTGACTCGTGTTCTGTCACCTGCCTCATAAGTAGCCATTTGCACTACATATGCACTACTGTACATGTCTGAATCTACTAATTCAAACAAGCTCAACCCTGCATCATATGTACTTGTCATGCTTTACATACCCAGATCTACTTAATCAAACAAGCTAAAGCCTGCATCATGCATGCTTCTCATTTGCTCCATGATATGTGCATGTTCTGCTTGATTCTCTTTAAACTGAAACCAAACCGACTGGCTTTCAACTTAGTATTCAATATCTGCATCAGTGTTTTAGGGATATTTTTGGGGAGATGTTACAATGCTGATCTCCGACCATTACTGCAATTTCCTCAGCCAGTCGAATTAAAGCGACAGTATTAAGCACCCTTTACAACCATTGGCTCGTTTCATCATTATTAGAATTTGATTGAACACCTGAAATGCACCTGAAATGCATTGAGGTTTTTTTCAACAGTATTCAAAATGCACCTTCATAGTCAAGCTAAAAAAATGTTTTCTTAAATGTTTTAATTTACCAAATGAAATGTGAAAAATAGTAATCTCCTCTTGACCTCTTGATCTCAGACTAAGCGAAATATTCAACAAACCAAAAGATTGAACGTGAACAAAGTTCAATGGTTCAAGGGTCTTTCTATTTCTAGTTGGGAAGCAACTAAATAATGATAAAACATAAAATGATATTCAAAGTGCAAAAACATATGAAAGTAAATGATGAAGATTATCTAACTAAATTGAAAAGACTTTTGTAGCGTAATCTGAGATGCTAGTGGTAAATAATGTTTTTGTTTGCACGTGATAGTAATAATTTAATGAAAACATTAAAAAAAATCTATTTTTAAGCCTAACATTGCAAACTCATTACTCTAGTTTAAAAATGTCTTAATCAGCTCTTCCCTCACCATAACCTCATTGACACAGGTATTTTGATCAACTGAATTATCTGTCAGAATAAAATCTTGTCTCTGTAGCCAACAAAGTACCCAATAAATCAGACCAAGGACGAAATTGACAAAGCATGCATAAGCTTCCATGGCATGAGCTGTCAGCAGAAATCATTTTACTTTAAAGTGAGCAGTATGCAAATTATGAATTACTAATTCAACGATATTTGCACTTCTAAAGGTGAACCAAAGCAAAGTGGCATTTTTGTTTCACCCAAAGGCATTGTAGCAAAGGGTGACCAGCACAACATCAATGCAGTACATTGCAGTATTTATATCAAATTAAATCCATAAGTGTCCTATGAAGATGCAAGTTCATTCCATTATCCTTTATATACTTGTTGGGGAACCAGAAAGAAATACTTTTGAACATACACAGCAAACTTTTATTTAAAACTTTAAATATCTTCCCAATGACATTTTGGGCACTTTTGTTAGGGGAATATTAAAGCTAGCAGTATTAAATTATTTTTTTAATAACTGTTAATGACTTTAAATGATAAAATGATTATAACTCTAATGGTATCATCCATGCACTATTTTTCTAGTACAAAATGTAACAAAAGTAACATTACCTGGGCTGATAAATGTGACCCGCATCACCAATGCTTTTTTTTCAATAGACGTTGATGAGCTCGACTATTCAATTTCAAAGTAAACACTCTTTAAAATACAGGTATCATGCAACTAAAACTGTAGGTACTGTACTGTGTGTTTGTTGTAATAACACCACTTTTGACAACTTTTCAGTCTGTTTACCAGCAAAGCACAGAGGACCAGAAACGAATATGTAAAATGATCATATCCTTCTTCACTATCACTCACCAGTTTTTTTTAGCAGAATATCTGCCTCATCCAATAATAGGTTTGTCTGATTCATGCAGATGATTTGACTTAAAGCCTATAGTCCTGCCTATAATA
The DNA here is from genome assembly GCF_059453375.1 of Lepisosteus platostomus. NCBI lineage: Eukaryota > Metazoa > Chordata > Actinopteri > Semionotiformes > Lepisosteidae > Lepisosteus > Lepisosteus platostomus. The sequence continues at coordinate 56,263,361 of NC_142618.1, forward strand.
CAGACGCACTCCTCAACCTCAACCTGCTACTATACAGTACATCACGGTCTTATTGCCACGCAGGATGGCCAGAACCTTGAAGGGGAAACAGAGAAACACTTCATTTCATTTGCATCTGAATCCCTCTCAACTATTGGGCCCATGACAAACATCTGTAAAAAAACACATTGAACTATTTAGAACAGGAAACAATATCACAAAATAAAATCAGAAAAAAAAACATTCTAAGCACCTCACACAATCTTCCATGTGACACCTTCTGCTCCCTCCTTATACATTCCCAGGATGCACCAAAGATAAAAAGAGCACAAGGCATGGTTTGTGATATCTTTTGTGTTCTGGCATGACAATTTGATGCTTGTGTTTAATGACTCGTGCATCTGTCAAAGGCAACTGAACTGGGACACACTACTCCAAATTACAGTAAAAAAAGACATAAAGTTTAGTCACTTCCTTTCTTCCTGTTCTTGTCCTCTCAGGGGGACTGTCAAATAAGCTCCAAATTAGAATCTGCTAAATAATTAATACATGGTTCCATGATTCATTTCATATACATGAGTTATTACATTAAATTGGCTTTTCAGAATTAATATCTTAGAAAGAAATCCAGGTTTTAAACAAATGATATACTGTAGTTTTGAAAATGTGTCTTTCACTTACATATATATTACTTTATTACCTATTAAAGAATAATGCACCCTTCCCTTTTTGAAAATTAAAGACATACCTTAGAAATATGTCTGTTCCCATGCCCCTGATTTTTTTATTTTTGTGTAATGACTTTGACTTTTCTGGTCTCATATTTAATTCCGACAATTCATAAATCATGAAGAAGTTGGCATAAGATGGGGAATCTGCAACTTTTGATGCTGAAAATGTGTTGAACCAACAAAAACTTGATCCTTTATTTTTTTGCAAAGCTTATCCTTTACTATATAAATCCCTACGTTTTCAGACTCACATTTTCAAGGGACAGCATTCAAAAAGGTTTATAAACCTTTAGAGTACTGAATTAGCATTTGTATTTTATAGTTGGTTTAGACAATAGCTAATGCTGCATTTAAAACATGCTTACTCGTTATGCTCGTTATGCATGCTGCCATACTGTACATTAAGTATGTCACAAAAGAAATAGCTGTAGTGTAATTTAAACAATAATATCACTGCATAATTCAGGTTATTTCTTAACACATTAAAAATCTTTATTGTGCTGCATAACAAGTAATAGGAAAACAATCTGCTAAACATAAGACTATGTTTTTCTATTGAGTTGTCTAGTCCTAATTTGAATATTTGAAATCTAATAATAGCCATGTTTAACCATTTATATTTAACATTTCAATATCTCAAGCTATACATTTCCTTAAAATTCAGAAACTCAGATTAAAATGTGACTTTTTTAATATTCAAAACATTTCAAATTGTATATGCTGACACATATAATAAATGTAATAATTACAATGCTTTGTGCAACTCTAAATAAAAAAGCTTACTGAAGCCATCATTTCAATCATCTAAGCATTGTCATGATATATAACAGATATACTTAACACCATATGTTAGATCACAGTAGTTTTGACTTCTGTGACCAGTAATAAAATGTAGCATAGCAATTTGTACACATGGGTTTTAAAGGAAATCGGTTCAATGTTAAAGTTGAAAGTCAAATTAATAATGCATGAACAGCACCTTTGTGCCTGTTGGGTAAGTGTCCAGAATGTTAGATATTTTGCATTATATCAAACACTAGCCAGTCAGTCCAAGGCATTTTTTTCTTGAACACCAGGTGAATACTAATGGGATTTAGTATGTGAGAGTTTTACTACAAGGTGTATTTAAGAAAACTAGATGACTTATCAATCAAAGCATATGTTTTCATACTGTAATTTGCTACTCTAGGTGTATACTTATACAGTATAAATTATGGTATCCTACTTCAAATGCGTTCTACATCACTATTTTACATGAAGTACAATAGAACATATTTTATAAGTACCAATAAAAATCAAGATCTGTACCAGTAAATACAGGGAATAACCTTTAGACAGGGAAAAATAATTGGTGCCATTTTGATTTGGCTGCTGTTTGCATCAGCTTGCCATCTGTATAGCAGGCACAAAACCAAAGTAACAATATCTTGGCTATAATTCTAGGAAGGATGTTAGACAAGCGAGGCAGCAGGCTGTTGTCAGTTCCTTTCTGAAACAGGTATGTCATGAGAGATGTGGGCAATACGTTCCACAAGCTACAGCACTAAATATCGATTAAAAGAACAGGAAGGCTGATATTGTGCTATAATATGCGATCCAGGCTCAATGAGGAATGATGAATTCACTGTGCAACAAGAAAGAGCATGTTCAGTGAAAGGGCAAAGCAGCAGCAATGTGCAAAAATAAAGGTCTAATTTTGAATTCAAGTTAATTAATGCATGTTGCCATTTATGATATTAAATATTTAATAAAACCCATGAATTAAAATATGTGCTCTTGTAGTCGCAAAACAATTGGAAAAACAATTCTGTAAAGTGAGAGTATATACAGTAAGGCTGAGTGAGAATGTCAGAAAAGACATTAAATAAAAATTAAATAACATTTTGTCTATATGACCACTGATTCAAAACAACAAATAGCTTATCCATTGTCTTCCAGTGTGTAATGTTATATTCACCGCCTAAAATTGTAAATAATAATTTTACTTATAAAGACATTCTTGATTTTTTTATAATACTCTGTAGAACACAGACACAGAAGTACTGCTCATACTTTAGTGTATCATACACAGAAGTACTGCTAATTAAGTTATAGAGACTACTAAAATAAAAAGTTAAAGTTAAGGAAATAATTTCTAGTATATTTGGTACCATAGATGTTTTTACGAAATATTCACTATCACATTTGTTGCTAGAGACAGATCAGGTTATCTGTCAGTCATATAAGTCTATGATACTACTGTAGGTGATGTCACAGATGAATTTTCTGTGAGGCAAGAGAGTGTGTATAAATTTCCAGCTGGAGATGTAAAATCCCTGAGGACGAACTACACATTTTATCTTTTTTTTTGCCTCTCAGATGTGTTAGGTGCAATAGATTACAAACACATTGCAATATTTTCAGATTTTAAGAGAGAAATAACATTTCACAATATAAAACACTATAATTGGTAAAAAGGATTTTTTTTTAGAGGCTGCACTGAGAAAAGTGATTTCTGAGTCTAGCACTATAACATTATGGAAATGTTTTGAAGTATATGGTGTGATGCCATGTGGGGTAGTATAACGGGAGCTGGACCAGGCTCCTGCAAAGTGTAGTTAAGGACCCTATGCAGACGGTATTATCCGGAACTAGGTGGAGAAGGACAACAGGGAGGAGACAACGAGGATCAGTACAGGTTGACAGACAGGGGGGCATGATGACAGTAATCTGGTGCTCGCAAAGGCAAACAAGTCCAAAGAGTCCAAGGGGGAAATCCAGGGTGCAGTCCAAAACCAGGTGATCCATCCAAGACGAGACAAAACATGGTTAAAATCCGGAACGGTGTCCGGAAGAGGGACAGGAAATAAAAACAGGGTAACGAGGCCAGGCGCTCCGAGCTCCGGACTCAGATGGTCAGGAAGCCGCGATGAAGCCTATGCCGTCAGGTCTCTCTTGGACCCACTGGTAGGCGGGCTCCCGGGCATCCATCTCCCAATGCTGAGCCAGGAATAGAGAGAGCTCCAGGCTTAAATAAGAAGACAGAACAGGGGGCAGGTGCATCCTTAAGTGGAGGGATTACGATCATGAAAGGTAGTCCACACCTGGAGCAAAAGTTGTAGGCAGGGCCCCGTGCAAAGACACCCACACACAAGATTTAAAGTGAAAAGAAGGGTTTTCATTAAATGTTAATCTATGGAAGACAAAAAAATAGAGCAGAAATATAATGGGAAAAATGTGGCAAAAACTGGGATCTCACAGCAGGATGCTGAGGAGAAAATAAACAGCCCTGAGCTACAGCGTAAAAAGCTCTTCCAGCTTCTGGCCAGGAAACAAACAAATTGCACCTGGAAAAATAACAACTTAAAAAAGGTAAGCAGAAAAATAAGTTAGCAGCAGAGCTGCTCTTCAGACAGAGCTGGGAGAAATACAGTAGTTAAAATGGTAGTATAAGGCTCTTTCAGCTGCCTACAGTAACTCACTCTGGAAAACACAAACAACCTTCAGGCAGATGATGGATTCAGCCTGCCTGGGGCAGAGGCTGACAAGCCAGCAAAGTTTGTCCTTGAACTCTGCTCCTGGTCAACACTGTCTTTTTCCAAGCTTGACACTTTATTTATCCTGTCTGGAGCAGGATGATCAGCTGATCCTGATGTAGTGATTGCAAGGATCCTGTCAGACTTCCCATGACCTGCACACTGCCACCTGTGGGAAGGCTACGGAAAAAAATGCATATGTCCACAAGGAATACACCACCCCCTTGAGGTGGTGTACAACCCACAGCGTCACAATTGTCATCTTACATTTCAACTCTAGTTTGTTATAGGTTATGTTTGAGTTTTTGTTGCTCCAGATGTATCCATTATCTGAACTTATTACAGCTCCATTAATAGCTCCACTTATTATATCAGTTACTTCTTCCTAGATCTTAATTTTAGCCATGATACCAGAACTAATGGTAAAAAAACAGTTTGATGTTGTAAACATTATTTCAATACTTTGATTAAACCCCAATTAAAGCAGACAAGAGGCAAGGATCAAATACTGAGCTTCATAGAGATACATAAGGATCAGACTGCTAGAACCCCACCAGCCCCTTTAATGAAGATAGAGCCAGGCATCTCATGCATGATGGACGATAGGGTGGATGTGAAAACTAAATGAACAAAGCAGGAAGTGTGATATTTATATGTAGGCAGGCAGAATTGGTCAAGTTTTGAATTTAATTCTTCCTAAACATTAGTTTTAAACACCATTGAGCACAAGTCTACTTGACCAATATGTTTCTTATTTCTTTATTAGTACACATGATGTGAACAATATGTGCAGTTTCTATTTAAATTATATCTTACTACGTACATTTATCTAATTGACTACTGGAAATCTATTGCCATTCAATTAGATCAGTCGCAAGTGGGAGTAGAAAAATAATGCAATCTGCACAATAATATTTTTAAATGTAATTCTTTCAATAATTTATTTACTGGTAAAATGATTTCCATCAAGGTTGTAACTTACAATGCAAAAGGAATATGCATAATTCTATGTTCCCTGAAAAATCTAATTCTGGTCAAATGGCACATGCATTTAAATGCTGAATATAAGTACAAAAAAATCATGTGTCATCTGTTTTCATCCCTAAAATATTTTGGAATAGACAAGGTTAAATTACCAAGTAGAGGTTAAACGTTCATATCTTTGTCAAGTAAATAAACTAGAAATATATTTGGAATGCATTTGAGTATGCATCTGCTCTTTTTTCTCCTATTTGTATAAACCTTTTAATTTTTTATAGCTCAATATATTACAGTACATAAGCATTAGTTTAGCTGTAGATCAGCAAGTTTTGTTTTTATATAATATCTAAAAGGTACTGTGATTCACATATGGTCCACACAGAATTGACAATAATGCAGCAGCACATGGTCTAGCTTTAAAATTCAGCTTTATCCGTTTTCTTGTTCCTTAAGGTTCTGTTAGCTTTCTTACCTGTAACACCTGGAAAATAAAACCTCACAGTAACAAATTTACCTAGGACACATTTTCTTTTGTAATCATTTTAAAATGTAAGAATGATGGTATACATATTTTAAATCTAGTTCAGATGTCCCTCCATAATACCTTTATGATTTCTATCTTTCAGTTTTAATATGACAGCCGTCACCTTTCTTGGAGAAGCCCATTCTTTATCTATATCTGAAATTTCATTGACACTATTATAGATAGTTTAAACTCTTATCTCCTAAGGCTGAACTATTGCCATAAGTTTTTTTTTCTAATTTTTTACAGTTTTTGTCAAATCCTTTTTCATCATAGAGACACACAAAAAAGTATCACTTTTCAAAAACATTGCTTGGATGTACTGTAACAACAGCTTTCCTCAATGCTATACAATATAGAAATACTCTGTATCCTTCTAAATAGAAACTGTATTGAATGCCAATCAGAACAAATATGTATATAATGCATATATAAGACATATATATTTAAATACCATGATGTCTGGTACTGTATATGCTGCAGATTTAAGTCTGATATACAGTATATTGTAAATATTGTATTCTCAAAAATGTTTGGAATAGCAAAGTGAAACTATTAATTTTGTTTACAGTCAACCAAATAGGTAGGATAGGTAAAGACAATATATTGTATATTTTAGTAGCTAATTCAATGCACACATTTGATCATTTTAGAACAAGTACTTTATGTTCACTCCAGTGATTCCAAGTGAGGTATTGGAACACATTAAATTTAAGCAAATTTCAGTGTGTAAAGTCAATATTTAGGTGGTTACTTGTTTGAGGCAGGATGATGATCTGATACATTGTTAATTCTTTGCTGCAACCACTGTAGGTGGAACACAGCTTGTTGTCTATTCATGGGGTGTTTGGACAGCTTTTCTTCTTTAGTGTGTGAAACACATGTTCAATTGGAATACAGTCTAGAAATGTTTTACTTTTTATTTTAATTAACTCTTTGCTTGCAGGTCCCATTTCTTTTGTGCCATTCCTATGCTGAATGGTAAAGAGACATCCAAGAATCATTGAAGCATTTTTTTTCTGTATCAACAGAAAAAATATCTTCTGTAAACATAAGAATTTATTCAGCTGCTGTCATCATCAGGTTTTGTTTGATGTATCTTCAGCTCTTCTGTTTCTCCACACTCCTCAACTATTCATAGAACTTTGTTCCAAAACTCTAATCTTTCTTCTTTGTGCTGATGAGAGGTGAAGATGTTGTGGTGAACATGTTGTGGTTTAGTCTCTGTAATTCTGCAGCCTCACATTTAAGTGAGCTATGTATTTGGTACGTCATCCTTGTGCTCCAAATGTTTTTTGATAATTTGTCTCATAGTTGTTTTTGGTTTTTACTGGAGAGCTCTGATACGACCCAATGTCTTGACTGATTTGTTATACAGTACCTGTTGTTTCTTCTTCAGTCTATCCCAAAGTGTTGATTTTAAGAATTCACATTTTCAGAGCTAAGGTTCAGATTTTTTCCATTTTCTTTCAGTTTCAAAATGGTCTACTTTTATTTGGCAGAATATTTTTGTTTTCATTTGTGCTTTAGAATAGGGACTCCAAGCACTATAGTCAAAGTGAGATAGGTTAATAGGATGCTCACAGCTTTTTTATGAGTTCCTTAATAACCAACAACAAAAACGTGATCAACAATAGACGCCTGTCAGCCAATTGCCTTTTTACTAAATCCTGTTGAATGTCTGGCTGCTGTTTAGAGTGAGATGGGAATTTAGCTGATTTCAGAAACAAAACAGAGGACAATCATATTTTGATAAATTCATATTTAGAATCATATATTTTTAACCAGCTTGCAGCTATAGAGGAGTTGCTAAGATTGAACAGACTGTAAGTCTGATTTTAAAAATAGAACATGAAAGAGAAAATTATCACTAGAAAGCTCTATACTGCCTGTTTGGCAATGTTTGTACAGACCAAGTATTCAAAACAGAATAAGATACTTATGGCAGTGAACTTTTGCCCACATTTTTCCCTGTCTCCTGTAAGAAATTTATGAAGATCAAATTGAATTTTTCATATTTTTTTTTTATTTATAAAGGAAATACAATTAGAATACGTTTCCTTCTGGGTCAAGCCAAATACTGTAAGTTTTTTAAAGAGTTACAGGAAAAATCAAGGGTGTGCTCAGTGCAGATATATCACCAGGATGTAAGGTGCCAGGGTTCTTCAGAGTGAAGTTGGAGTTTACGAGATGCATTACGAGATAGTTCATCAACTGAAGATGTCTGAGATGATCAGGGGACAAGGGAGAGGTCAATGGGGTAGAAATAACCATGCACTGTAAAACATAAAACTCTATTCTGTGTGAAGTTTGCTTGTTGATTTTAAGACTCTTGAAGTATTATTGTAATTACAGAGGGAATGCAATGCAATGAGAGCAGGTGCATCATGATATAGTGGTGAAAATATAACTCCAATATCTCCACTGAACCATATGTGTGGGTTTTGAAGGGGGGAAATCTCAGAAAAAAGTATTTTTGTCTGTTAAATAAACAGGGCACAGTTATAATTTTAATTAAGAAGTTATATCTACTTTTCTAGAAAAGAATATTTGTGAAACTAACAATTTCCACCAGTCACACTACACCTTTCTACACAAAACCTTTCTTTAATTCAAAAATATTTTTTGGAATGATTAGACTGTAGTTCAGTTTTGTGTGTAGTTTTTACCTGATTTATTTATTCTCTAATTATCCTCTGTAGATGCACTTTTTTACACTCCATGGTGGAGTTATGAAACTAGGAAAAATCTACTTCTTGTGAAAAGAAAAAAAAAGTAAAACCCATTACGTAGCAATGATTTTATTTTTAGTTTAGCTAAATTCATTGCCTGCCTAGATGGTGGCTCTGGTTCGATTCCCGGTCAATGCACAAACTGACTTTTAAACTAACTTTTGGTATAATAGGCTCCTTCTCTGGTAATAAAATATATTAAATAATATGTATACTATGTTGGTATTTTAATTAATTGTACATAGGTTGCACAGCATATTGAATTTTAAAATAATATTATTAATAAATGTATTCATAAAATGAATGAACCTTCGTATCGTAGAGTTAGCAAACGTGAATACTGCCATAGGGGGACAAACAGTACAGATGAACCTATACAGAAGGTCTAGGTTGTGATTTATGCTTTGCATGGAACACACTCAAATATCACACACAAAGATTATAGCACAGGAAATGACACAGAGATGAGTGAATTTTCTAGTAAGTGCAAGGTTACACATGTACTGTAGGTACAGACTGATCGATTGCCTGATTGCCTTGATTGGTACAGTGAAGGTGGTACAGTACTTACTATACCACAGAGCTGGTTCAGTAGGCTATCATTAGCCATTAAGTTGTTGATCATTACTCCTTCACACATCAGTGTAAAGCAGTAATGTATGTGTTACCTTACAAGTTTCCAAATTCACACATAATTTTTTCGATTGGCTAAATATAGTTTCCAAGTTATTTACACAAAACGAGATTGCTCAAATTAGCCAGATAATTTTGTTCATAATAAATAATTGTAACATTTTTTTCCTGTTGGATAATCCTGTTTTTTCAGAATTTTCATTAAAGTTATGTGACTAATTTGTATACTCAATACACTATCTAATCAGCTCTCCCAGAAGGCTCAACTTGACTTGACAACTCATGTCCGAAGTACAGTAGTATAGTTTTTGGTTTCCTGAGGAAATCTGTACCCCTTTCAATGTGCACAGGAAATCTGGCACCTGATTTGTCTGATTGATCATGCACAGGCTTGGTATTGTCTGTAATAAATTTACAATGTTTGTTTTTCAGATTTACGTGTTATAACAATCTGTATGTAACGAACAAGAACGAGAGACTCACAATCATTGCACTCTTTTAGGTTCCCCTATCTTATGTAAAGATAAGGAATGAAAGCACCTGGAAGTTTCAACAGGACAAACTGCCCTGACGAATGAGAGTATTTTGGTTCTCTTGCCCTGGTCTTGGAGGGCTGATTGAGGTAATGAACCCCCCCCAAGGAGTGCTATATCGTGGAAATGAAATCAACACTTAACCTACTTTCAACGGCAGCACGAACCAGCACAAATGGAACACATTGTTTGTGTTCTTTTTATTGTGAAACGGTCTATTTAAAATGGAACAGAAAGTATTTCCTATACAGCACGTACTGTATTGTATTTTTAAATCACAATTTTTCATTAAGTCACATGAGCCGAATAGGTGAACAAATAGACTACAATTCATGTGTAATTATATTAATAGATATCCAAACAGTATCATACAGTACTTCAACGACAGTATAGTACTCATAAGCATGGTTCTTGGAGACTTCCTTCTAGATGCCATTACTAGCTCCACTGTTTTCCAAGCAATCAGTAAAATTATCTTGCATCAGTGTTTTTGATCAAAGCATACTGCACAAAACCTCAAAAGCAAATTGAAATATTGACAATCTAAATATACTGATCTAAATATTGTGCAGAATTGAAGAAGAATTGACACCTGAAGAAGGCTCCATGTGGAGAAGGCTCCACGGCTGAAACGTTGTGTTTTCCTTCCTTGTTCCTTTGCAGTCTGCACATGCTGATGCAGCTACCCACCTGAACTATTACTGTACAGTACATGATCTACAAAGTCCTTCAAATCAAAACAAAATGTTATCTATTTCGTTTTTTTACTGTACGTGTTTATGTTCTTTTAAATAGAGTATGATACTGTATGGTTTAAAGCCAGTACAGTATGTGCATAATATATTTTTATAACCAACATCTAAGAAAGTTTTCTAATTTAAATCTAATTAATTGATCTGTAACACCCACAAACAATTGTGGTTTAAGATATTTTAAGTATCTGTATCTCGCAGTTTTAAAGAGTAGTGCAGTGCTGCATCATATTATATGAAAAAAGCACATGGAGCATGGAGCATTATACTAAAGCAGTGCAATGAAGTTATAAATTGATTAGAAATATGTTGGAAGTAAACTAGTGTAGCTAATTAAATTCTTAAAGGGTGTATTGATATCAAAGCTATAATAATTAGCAATAACACCACATAAATGTGGTAAAGTTAATGTCCCCTGTGGTGTAATTTCACTTCAGTGAATCTTGCTACATCCAAAATCAATATTATAAAACCTTTTATACTGTACTTCTAAAAGATCAGTTCTGTTATTTCTTTTTCACTGGATTTTGTTTTTCAGATACTTATTACATCTTTGTAATACTTTTTAAAAAACTATAAAGATATTGGGTTTTTGTTTAATTACCATTATTTGCAATATTACTGCCCATACCCATACAATGGAATTCATTTGAAATAGATGTACTGTAAATCATGAAAAATGACAGTATAACTTTCATAGTAACTGTCTTTCTTTGGCCAAATATCAATAATACTATTTCCATTTAACAGAAATATAAACGTTTTTTTTTTACAATGGTATTGTATAACGTTTTTATTTATTATTGCACAATTGGTGGAAACCAATATCATAATGCTTAAAAGCTTTCAAAATCAGTACAATTGTATACTGAAAGCCATTTCATTACAACATGTATTTTTATTAGTGTTGTAGACCATATTTCATGTGTCATGTGCTTGCTTTATGACAATGGCAGGGTAGTTTGGAGTGCATATACAGTACATGTAACATGAGCTATTATATGTGTAATAAATGACAGAAAATGTGTAAGGCATTGTCAGCAACAATAGTTCTCATAATAATAACATAATTAGTAGCATAGCAATAAGAATGAATCAAAGGTACTTATAAGAAAAAAAACAGCATATGTAATATTGCTCAAATGTGTTTGGTGTTATGTGATGGATGATGGTTTCTTAAATGTATTAAATAAATTCATACCAATATAAAATATAAATAATTCAAATGTCACGGATGTCGGAAAGGCATCCAGTGGAATGACCAAGAGAGCTGTGGAGACCCTATGCGTAGTGGCAAAAGGGGAAGAACAGGGGTTAGCCCGGGCTCAGGGAGTCAAACGATGTTGGGGTAGAAACCTATGGCCTCAGGCCATGGAAGAGGCGACCTGGTACTAGACAGGTCTCAAGACATCCATACCCTCAATACTGAGCAGACACAGGAAGTAAATTGGCTACACAACAGGACACGCTGACACGTGAATAATCACAGGGAACTAGGAGCAGGACAAAGGTAGAGTGCCCTCTAGGTGTACAGGGTGGGACAGTACCCCCACCTTCAAGGGTGGCTCCTGACACCCAAAAAGAGCTGCACAGCACTGGGTAAAGGAAAAACATAATTTAACTGAAGGGAAACCTCAGAGAGTTCACGGCTCTCCATCTGGGTAAAAACCTTTATTGAGTAGAGGAAGGGGGGCTGGGGGCAGGCTCTGGAGGAGCAGACCAGAGGGCATGGAAGCCCAGAACCAGAGAAACCAGAGAGCATGGTAGCCCGGAAACCAGGAATTTAGGAATTAAAAAAAACAGGAATAAAAAAAAGTAACAACAAAAAACCAGTGAAAGAAATATTAAAAAACACTGCTTGCAGGGACAAAAATAAGCTCAACATTCTGTCACAGATGCCGGGAGTGACGTCCCATGGAAATCCAGGTATTTGTACGTGGATGTGGGGAGCAGACACAGGCTACACAACAGCACACACCAGAAATACATGAATATTCACAGGGAACTAGGAACAGGGCAAAGGTAGAGCACCCTCTAGGTGTACAGGGTGTGACATCAAACCTTACTTCATCAGAGAAATCACCACTGAGAAGTCCAACAATATCAGAAAATTTAGATTACATACAGTATTGATACCATACAAACACTTCACCTAATTAGGGGATTACAGAAAAAACATTCACTCACAAACATTTATTGTTGTTTTTCATAAGTCGGTGGTTATGACAGCAGCAGCACTAGTCATGTTTTATTGATTAAATAAAAAAGGAAATAATGCTTCAAACTTTGTAGCTAAAGGGTTTACCGAGGACAGATGGAACCAAAAGCACCATGTAGCAAAGTAAGGAAGTAATGTATTTAATAATGTTGATAATGAATGCTGTCAAAGAACAGCTCACATAGCAAAATCTTGCTAATATTGGCAGAAGCCAACCATTGTCCATCTCTACAATGGCCTGACCAAAAATTAGATCTCTGACAGAAGCCAGACAGTATTTATGCATTTACATACTGTATTTCAGATGTAGTTTGCAAGCATAAGCATTTTTAATATAACAAGCTGATGAAAAGCTGAAGATGAATTTACTTGAAATTGAGTTTTCTGACACACACATTAGCGAGCATAATGAATCTGCTCACACAGCTGTGAGGAAAGAAAACCATCAAGTTTGTGTTTGAAATAGAGTGGTTTGGGAATATGAAATGTTCATCTGCTCTGCCTCATGAGTAGAAAAAAAGATAATCCATGTTTATCCATGTTTATGTTTGCAATACATTACTTTCCAGAATTCTCCTTTACACTTTTCTTTATCTAATTCTTTATGAAGCAAAAAATATGCAAGTGTTAAGTTGTGACAAATAATTTAAAACTCTTCTGATTTCAAATGATTTGTAGTACAACCAATAGTTTTAGACAAAAAAAAAGAAAACTGTTCTTGAAAAAGCATACTCTTAAATTAAAGTTTTTTTACTGTATGTATACTTATATTTCTAGATTTATTTAGATAATTTAGAAAAAAACACGTAAGGAATTGCAGTAATTCAAAATTTAAAAAAATAAGTCAATATGAAATACAAATAAACGTATCAAAGTTAGCCTTCTGCAAAGGTGACTGCAAATAATATTTTTACAAGGTTAATTACCCCTTCAAAATACTTTTGAAAATTTATGTTATTATTTAGAGGTGTGGTTATAACTAGGCTTCGAACATGTCAACATTGATTTTTTTGGTTTTTTAGAAAATACAGAACACTCAACTTTTAAATCTAGTTGTTTTATTTAAACTTACTCTGACACCTGCTAATTGCCTTCTCAGTCTGATTAGAGGTTTGGTGAACTTTACTATTTCAAGAGAGAGATACATTTGCTGTTTTTTCTGTGTATTTGTGTTTGTGTGTGGATTAATTATTAAAATAAAGCAGCTACAATAATTTAATTTAATCATAGTGTGAGAGATGTGTCTTTTTAAACTTTTTTAAAAAAGATGGTTTGTTGTTAATTTGCAATTTTATTAATCACAGCTGAGTTATTACCTTTAAAAGCTAAAGACCATTTAAATTGCTAGCCACGCAATTTCTGGATAGTTAAACAGTTCAGCATATACAGTACTAATAGTAATATAACTGTTTAGATGTTACAGGCAGCAATTAATAGTATGGTATTTTACACACACACCCAATAGAAAACAAATCATGGTGTGGCAGAAGAAACATTTTCACAACTGTTTTGTTAATGTTTATTTTTTCAGCACACAGGAAGAGTGTAGGTCTTTCCTCTGGAGGTTTGATGGTGATGGTCTTGGGATAAAATACCTGTTAAAGACTTGACCAATTTAAAGGGACAAAGACTGATTGAATGGTACAGCAACTCAGTTTACTTGATCAGTTATTGATAAGTTGACTTATTTAAACAAAACAAAAACAGTCATGAATAAACAGAAAGCATTTGATATGGTGTATTTAGATTTTCAGAAAGCCTTGAATGAAGTTCCTCATAAACGATTAATTGTAGTAAAAAGACAGTTGGCATTCAGGGAACCACACATGTTTTGCTTATGAATTGGTTAATAGAAAACAAAGAGTACAGAAGAGTGGTGATGTGATTTAATTAGTTGAATATCACAAGGATCTGTACTAGGATCACTTCTCTCCTAATTTGTATCAAATATCTACAATAGATTCTGGTATAGTTAGTAAAGTAGTCAAGTTTACAAATGAAACCAAGCTACGGAGATTAGCAAGGACTGCTGTAGAAACAGGAAATGAATTAAAAGAATTAGATCAAATTCAAGATTGGCCAAGCTCCTAAAAGATAATGTTTAATGGAGTGACAGTAAGTACAGTAAGTGCAGTGGTTTTATTTATTAAAGACAATAATTTTAACAATATGAGCAACACTGCGATAGAAGAGCCAACTTATGAAAAATACCTGCTTTACAATAGGTGTTTTTGTTGACACACCATCACATTTTCTACACAATGTGGGAAAGCAAGTAAAAAAACAAAATGCTGGCATATACAGCATGGTTAAAAGAGCACAATTTCATAGAATTTCAAGATTTTAAAATGTATAACTCACTAATAAGGCCACATTTAGACATGTACAAATTTGGTCACCACATTTTATTTATTTAAATAAATTGTATTTATTTTATTCATATAAAATATATAACTGCTCTCAATTAAGCAGAGAAGGTCAATCAGATACTTTCCAGAGCTTAAGGGAATGTCCTACAATGACAGACTGGAGAAAATTAATCTTTTTAGTCTTGAACACGTTAGGGGGGACCTGATACTATAATACAAAATCCATTGAAAAAGACATTAACAAAGTCAACCCAGTGGAATTTTTCAGATTTAACTGTGAAACATGAACCAGAGAACACAAGTAGACTTAAAACTCAGAACAGGAGGCATTTCTTTAACCATATGTTTGTGGGAATATACAGTAGAACAAGTAAACCAGCCAGTTTTTGAAGCCAAAACCCTACTTACAGTAGCCTTTTCTTTTAAGAGCTGTTAAGAAACAGCTGGGTGAGATCCTTGGATTTCTCATTTGTAACTGTTCTAATGTTGTTGTATGATATTTCTCTATATCACTATGGCATATTTTTGCTCCCTTGTATTTTGTGATTCATATTTAGCTGTTTTCAGTTGTGCTGGAAAATTACACTTATTTTCTAATAAATTTATGTACTGTACATTCTTTTTTTCCTCCCTTCCACATGTAAACAACCTAAGCAGAAAAATAGAAATGAATATATAAAAAAAAGATCTTAATCATAAGCAAGATAAGAGTGTAACTTTTAGTTATTTTATTGATGTTAAATTTTTGCTCTCAACCCTTGTATTGCAGGAGGAGGATGTGAATGATCATGTGAGGGCAGCCCTTCCACTTAAACTGTGTTACTCATCTAATAGAATGGGCTTATATTTGTTTCATGATCTTTTGCTCTTTTCCATCATACTTCAGTATTTAAATCTTGCGTAATCTTGAACAAGACCATGATGTACATTTTATAGCATTTTTTTTGCATAGTATAATATGTTGAAAATGATTCCACATTTTAGAGGACTTGGAAGGCACATTTTGATACATTAAATTTTTGCTGTATTCAAAACATTTCTAAAAATGTTCTATTTTTTAACCTTTTTTAAGAAAGATAACAAACAGGGGAATTATGTCATAATACCATGAAAAAGATGTCAATATGAAGGCATGTATCATTTGCTAGCTTCTTTTAATTTAATGCCAACAGAACATGAGGGAATCCAGATGGCAAACATTAAACAATTCTCTGAATACAGTTTAATTTCAAAGTTTCTCAAAAAGGTTTTACCTGATATGTCCATAATCTGTTATATGAATGATTTGATCCAGTTCTTTAAGTGCTGAGTTAATAGTATGCTTAAATAAATCCACTCAAAAAATCGACAGTGAAGAAACAGCATGGGTGGCAGTAGAATGAGAGACTAAACAATATGTCAGCTATCAAAGGATATTACATCACCCACCCACAAATCTGCATTGTACCTGAACAGTAGCCTTAAATGGGAGCAATGTGGGCTTAATCTGCACTAAAGAGGACCAGTGGTGGAGAAAGAGGATTTGTTTCATTGGAAAACATATTATACTTTTTTTCAAATTTATTTTTAAATATTCAATTCTCTTTCAGCGTTAAACAGGTCCCATCTTTTACCGTTATTTAGCATTACTGTCCAATCCTTTACTTTTGACACCTCATCCTCCATTAGTATGCTAATGCACACATGTACTGTGTACTGTATATACTGTAGGTAAAACAATAAATATTCTACTGCAAATTGGGATATCAATGAGATCACGTTTTGAAAGGCTGAAAAAAGCTGTGAGGAAGTATACTACAAGTTGTTAAATTTTAGGTTTTATTTCAAAACAGAATAGTGTTAAAAATATTCTTAATTTCTAAGCACTGTATAGTGGTTTTCATTTAATATACAGTAATTAAGTTTAATTGCATACATCTAGAATCAGACACATTTTAAAGCATGAATAATGATTTTAAAGTTCACATCAAAAAGTATACATCTAAATAACCATATTGGAGCTCAATTTTTAGTTTTTTTTAAGATTCACCTAAAATTATCATTGTTTAATTTTTGCTACTTATTTGCCTTTGGAAAATAATGTGAATTGATGCTTTAACTACAAATCCTAAAGTGATTTGAAAAAAAAAAGGATATCATCATCACTTGTGTTTGAGACTAATACCACAATTTTCTTTCTACTGAGTACCAGCGGAAACGGATGATTTTATAAAACATTCGCCAGGTCCAGAATCAAACAGTAGATCTCAGTATTTTACACTGTCAAGGAAGCAAAGGAAAACACCAAGAAGCAAATGATACATGTTGCATAATGCATGACTTTGGAGTGGTAACTTTTGTAATGCTATAAGGGGAGTCCCTTTTCTGGTGGAACACAAGAACATAAGAAAGGTTACAAGTGAATGGTGTGTAGCTAATTGATCTCATTCAAAAGTTTCTTGAAAGAAGATGGTTGCTATTCTGGATTGATTCTAGAGCAGCAATATATTTTCTATAATGTGGTCACCCAAACTTTACACAATATTCTAAATGAGGATTTACTAGTGATTTAACAGTTTTTAAATAATGTCAATTTATTTATATACTGTGCCTTTAACATTATATCATATATAATTTTGCCTTTTTACTTGTTTCTTCAGTAAAGTACACTATGTACAGTACAAACATAACACTGCACTTATCTACATTAAACATCATCATTCAGCTGTTAGCCCAGTCTTGAATTTTATCTAAATCATTTTCTGCTTCTACAGTTTTCTATAGTTATTCTTCTAATTGGTATCATCTCCAAACTTTACTACTTTACTACTTACACTGCAATCTAAATTGATATTTATACATTTAAAAGAGTAGTGGTCTAAGAACAGATTCCTGTGATACTTCACTAATTTCATCACTCCAAATTAAGAATTCAGCCCTCATTGATGCCCTATGTTTTCTATTTAATAACCGGTTCTCAATTTATAACCAGATTGTGTGTTGCTTTGGTACCACACTGTACATGCGATGCAGTATCCCTTTTGCCCATGGATGATGAATTTGAATACAATTACAACAAGCTGTGTGCACTTTTTCTTCCCTTTTCATGCAATAAAAGCAGCAAAAATTCTCATCTGTGGCAGAGGTTCTTAGATGCCAAGGTCAATGCTAGAAATACATATCCTACCATTATCAAAGCTGTTCTCTCACACATCCCACCTGTTTCATTTACATGACATACAGTATAAGAACAAAATAATGTTACAAATGTTGCTGGTAGCTAATTGATTTAAAGATCTAATTCAGCTATTTCCCAAAACAAGCCAGGTTATCTTGTGGTTGGGTGGTTTGTTCAAGGCTTCCAAAATCCTTTATATTCAGTACAAAAAATGACTTCATTCCTCAGTTTATTCAAGCTACTGTATGTGTTTCCCATCTTAAATGTACAGTATAATCTTTTCTTTCCATCTTGCAAATAACATTCTGCACTTGTCTACATTAAATCACATCTGACAGGTATTAGTCTGGAAAATGCTATCTAAATCATTTTATATTCCTTTGCATCTTCTAGATTATTTGCTAATTTTAGTATTTTATATCATCTGCATGCATGATTAATTCACTATGTAAACCACAGTGTACATTATTCATTTCAAATAGGAAGATTGGTGCTTTTACTACAAATTCCTACTGTATGCTTGTCTTACTTCACAATCTAATCTCCCAGATTTTATCCCTTATCTGTATTCTCTGTTTAACTGGCCGCTAGCCAGTTCTTGGTCCAGAAAAATCAAGTTTTGTTGTATTTATTACTTCTCTCATTCTTTTTCAAAGACTTCTAAAAAGTTTTTAAGATGTTAGTTATCCCATTGCCATAGAGATGATCCTCCAGATTAGTTCCAATTATTGTCTCCATCGCCTTACATGTAATAGAAGCAAAGCTCATGTGGGCTGTTATAACTTGGTTTTATTGACCTTGGAACTTGGTACTTCATTGGCAATTTTCAGTCAAAGTCTATTACCCATGACTTAAGTGACTGTTCAAATTTGATTAATGGTTTGTAAATAATACCTACATATACCCTCAGTACAATTGGTAGAATACCATCATTCACTAAAGATCTGTTTAAATGATTGTAGTAATTCTATTTAAAACTGTATTTTAGTTTCTAATATTTTAGTTTAAAATAATGTAAAGATAATAAAGAAATACAGAAAACAATAGGCACATGAAATTGGATTCTTGTAGAAATCATTCTGTAAAATTTGCAATTTCATAAAAATTTACAAATCATTCTATAGCTAAGCAAACGTGATTCTTACAGGTATTTAAAAATTAGTATAATTGAATCAAAGAAGCCATATTAGTAGAGTTTTATTGTTTGCACACTATAACACATGTTTCTGAGAAGTCCACTAAATTGTTCATATAATATACTGTACATGAACCTAGCAGAGTATTTATAAAAAATCAGAGTAATTATAAAATCTGAAAAAATATCTCCTCTGTTTATCTTAAAGATTTTCTCACTTCATCTCATATTGCTGTAAAAGGCCACAAACATAACAAATTAAGGCTCCTATATACAGTAAATGCTATTAAAAAAATTAATTATGCAGTTTGTACATAACATATACAATATATTGGTGCTTACAATCCAGTACTCATGAGAACATTTAGGAGTTTTTAATACAAGGTAACTTTTAAATAAAATGTCTATTTAAAAAAAAAGTTATGAATGATATAATAATATATTGAAGGTGCTATTATTTAAAATATAGCTTCTATGTACTTTGGTTGTATTGAATAAGAATAAAGAAGTGTGAGATTAGCACATACATTTTTCTTTTTTATGACTAATGCATTTGGTGATAGGATTAACTGAATTCCTTCCCACACCTCATCACTTGACATGTAACCTGTAAGCAGCACATTTCTGAAATCAATAGGAATTTTTATTCAGCAAGCTCACTGCAAACTTCCACCCCCACCTCCATTCAAGGTGGTTTTCAGTGAAAAAAATCTCTATTAGATTTACAAGTATTAATCTTTGCCAAAAAAAGATATTTCAGAACTATATCAGAAGTATCTCTAGCTATAGACTGCCCTCTTACCTTTCTAAGTTTATGATTGGTATATAAGGAAAGAAATACATTCAAATGTTTTTGGATACTGTCAAAGATCTGTGCAGTATACTATCTGCAACTTGCATTTGAAATTCACAGAATTAAACTGACATACTGTACTTCTTTTCACTTTCAGAGAATAGTAAGCAAATGTTTACTCAGATGGTGAAACAGTAGCACATACACATTATGTCCTGTAGATTGTTAAAGGAAATGAGAACAAATGGATTATAGGTTTTAAATAAATTCAATCAGTGCATATATTAAAAAATGTCCATGTACTATAATCATACAGGAGAGAGTGTTTATGAAAAATGCCTGAAGTATATGGAGTTGCTTTCCAAAATAAAATAAAAAAACATTTATTTCTTTATGTATTAAGCAGCTCATCATAATGAAGTATTATAATTCTAACTTTTGGTTATAAGTTTTTTCCATAACTGATTGAAGGTTTTTTTATTATTCATTTCTTTCTCTCCCTGTCTTTTGTTATTGTGATACTGTGTTTTATTTCTGTAATCCCTTGAAGATCTGCAAAGGCAATGTTTTCTGTTTAATTACTTGTAGATACTGTATTTGAAAGACACCTGTGCTGGGACAGCTGCACAGTATAGCACTCTAAATTACAGTGAAAAAATAGATGAAAGTTTAGTCATTGCCTTCCTCCAATTCCTTGGCCTATGAATAAAGCTCCTAATTAGAATCAAGTTAATAATTCATAAGTGCTTTCATAACCTATTTCGCATACATGAACTGTTTCATCAAATTTACTTCATATCTCTAAAGTACTGCCAAGGAAACTCAGCCAAAAAACAAAATGTAACTAAAACAATGCCAAATTGTATTTTACATTCAATTTAATTTTATGAAATTTCAGTTCATCCATCTATTAGAAACATTCAAACAATTTTTAATGAAGAAGAATTTAATCTTATGAATTTTTGTTTTGTTTCCTCTGATTTTTGAGTGTGTGCAATGACTTTAGCTTTTCTGTGATCACTTTTAATTCCATCAATTCATAAATCAGGTGGAGGTTGGCAGAAGATCACAAAAGCACTGCTACAAATGTGTTGAGCTAACAAAAACTGTGATCCTTTATGATTTCTGGAAAGCTTATCCTTCATCATATAAATCCTTCAAGTCCTCACACTCATATTTTTTTTTATCAAAAGCCCCCACCAGACTGTTTTATAATCCTTGGGAGCATAACATATGATAGAATTAGCATTTGTATTTTATGTCTATGAACCCAATATTAAACCACTTAAGCACTTAAATCCTCCTTGCTTCGTATGGGGATTTAAATGCAAAACTATTTTGAATATAGGGGCCTATATTTTTTTCCTAATGTTAAGAACATGAATCAAGTCATGTTTTATGTATAATGATATATATTAAGCATGTAGAAGATGAAAGAGATCTAGTCAGATTCAAACTATTACTTAACTAGGTCACACCATGTTCCAAAAAATGGTCATCATCATTTTATACAAAGATATGGGTAAATCAATGAAAAAGATAACAGTGTGATCAAGACTTATATTTCATCTGAAACAGAACAGAAAGAGTAGTGGCTTTAAGGTAAATTACATTAAAGTAATGTCTTGCAGAAAACATCTGCCCAAGATATGATATCTAATTATTTTTTAAAATTCTTATTTTAGTTGTTTAACTCAACCACTGTCATATGTTACATCTACGGTATCATAATATGCAAGTTTTCAGTTAATCATTAGTAAAGTTACATATTTATACAAAATGACACATAAAGTTAGAAGAACTGCCAGAACTCCAAAATTATAGACTCATTAATTTTTTATCTACAGAATCTTAATTTCTCTGTTCTCCTCCCCACCGATAGCTGATGTGTGGTGAGCGTTCTGGTGCACTATGGCTGCCGTCACATCATCCAGGTTGAAAGTTGAAAGTTGCTTCTGTTCATGAACTTTTATTTTTAAACATATATAGAGGAAATATAAACAATGCACTGCAGATTAATAGTTTTCCATGGTTATATAATATATAATCTCTGAGGTAAACTGTTTATTATTATTATTATTATTATTATTATTATTATTATTATTATTATTATTATTATTATATACATTATATTATAATATTATTATATTATATAGTTATATTATTATATTATACTGCGCTTTGACTGTATTATGAATGTGTGTGTTTTTCTTGACTCTGAGAATCCATTTCATTTACACATTATATCTATCACATTATATCTATGACTAAGTCCATTTCCCTTAACCTGAAAAACATTCCTAAGCTATAACAAGCCTGAACAGGAAGGGCATGTAAAGGGCATGTTTTCACTGAACAGGAAGGGCATGTAAACTCCTACCTTTAGTGTGTGGTTTTTACATTGGTGGCCTGTCAATTTTCATATTGAAATCTGTGGATTTAGGAGCTGAACTGTAAACTACCAAAGTATCTGGGGGACAGCAACATCCTAACCAGTTAATTTTAGAAATGTTTTTGACCAGTTTGTGCTAAAATGAAGCAGGAAACGGTGTCAAAAGAGAGAGAAAGTAAAAGACATGACATTTGAATCAGTAGGTCTGAAAAAGCAAGAAAAATAAGTGAATAAGACAACAAAACAGTACAGAAATGTTAGAGGAAGGACTGAGAGTCTGTGATTTTTGCTGTTGGGAACAATGGAAATTGATCAAGAAAGGACAGCAGTAGAAAGACAGAAATGAATAAATAGAAGCATCAGTAACACACTGAAGGGTATCTATGCACCTAGCAAGTAGTAAGATGGGCTACTATTGAGTCTTCTCATGCCATTGGTGCCAGGAGCTTTTTATGTCTGCAAATATTCAGTTTTCCCAACTCAAAATATTTTAAAGAAAATTTAGAATATTCTGCGTAGTAGGCACATACAGTACAGTAAGTGGTTTCAGAAATAGTGACTTTTGCCCTTATTTGAATAATTCTCTAACATATCCTACATTATGTTGAATTACCATTTTAAGTTTCTACTGTTTCAATATGCTTTTACAATTGGTTTATATAATCATATTTTGCTATATGGGTCACTTTAGTTTTGGATGAATAAAATTGCAACCCAATTTAACTGCTTTTATAATCCTTTTTTTCCTCATAGGAAAATGCTTCAACATTTCTTTGTATGTCTATTATTCAGTTTTGTAACCATGTCATGGCTGTATAGCATAAGAAAAATGTTATATCAAGAAGTAAGCAGACTTTTTGCTGAAGATTTAAGGATTCTGATGTATTGAGAGATCCAGTAATGGGATTATCAAGTACTATATTCCAGTGAATAAAGCTACAGTGAAGAGCGCAGAATTGCCAGCCTCAGCTGGTAGTGCTGGGAAGTGCTGGTGGTAAAAAGCAGCACACTTCTGTGAAGACAAAGAACTGGAGACCACTGCCAAGTTACATCATTATCTGGCTGTTTATTGAAAGACATGTAGAGTGTCAGCTCTGATTGTTACAAAAACATGTAATTACAATTCCATCAGTGGACAAGTCAATCTGAAAAAGTTACCACATAATTAATTTGATTTTTCCTGAGTCCTGGTGACGATGTATGAGTTTGTGCATTGTAGGAAAAAATGTCATTACATTCTAATGAGACTGAATTATGACCCCATGATTTACGGCTTGCTTAATTATTTAAAGACTTCAAATTATATTTCTGGTACCTCTGCCAACTATACAACAAATGATTAATTTTCACATAACTCCATACACTTTGCGTTTAGTTTTGTTCATTTATTATCTTGTCAATATTTATATTAAGTGAACTTTTATGTATTAAAGGAAAGCCCTTGTCCCTTTCCATTCTTCCATATCATTTTAATGTGGCTACAGAGATGATAAATAAGCAAAACTCTGTTAGGGAAAAAATAAGAAAGACTGAGAAATTATCTACCCCATATCTTCAAATACAAATTTGTAAGAACATTCTACACTCTCTCTCTATTTTTGTCACGTTCGTAAACCCCTCCTCTTAAGGACGCTCCGGCCCTTCCTTGTTTTCTATTTATCTACCGCACCTGCTCCCTGTTCCAACCCCCTTTTCAGTTTTCCTTAAAAGCGGGGCGCTCACTCTATTCCGGGCTCTGCATTGGTTTCCGTACCAGGCGAGTCCGGGACCTGGAAGCGCCTGGTCCCGTCAAGTTTTTAGTTCCTGTTCCTGTTCCTGTTCCCGTGCCAGTCCCGACCCAGTTTCTGTTTTTAACCCCGGTTGTCTTGGATGGACCGCCCAGCTTTGGACTTTTGCCTCCTCTTGGATTCTCCCTTGGACTCAGTTCTGGATTGTATGCCTCGGTTTTCATTCCTGACTCCCACCTGCTTTTTTCCCCAATTTTTTTTTCCTCACTCTACCCCGGATCGTGTCGTCCGCATAGGGTCCTGAAATAGTACTTTCGTGACAGTTTTAAACAGGATGTGGCTTAACAAATATTCCAAAGTAGTGCATAACTAGTATGTGGTACTTGTGTAAGGGCTTACTTTCTAAAATGAGAAAAGCTTGGTGGCAATAATCTTTAAAATTAACCGTACAAAAAATACTGATAAATATTAATCAATTCACTGTAATAATCTCATACTTTCTTGCTGCCTTCATATAAAGATGAAGTAGACATCCTCCTTTAATTCTGCTCATTCTGAGCAAATCTTCAACAACCTTAATATCCCGTTGTGAAGAGTGTCAAGCTGTTTTGGGACAGTAATTATTAATTCAAGTCTTTAAGCATTTCCTAGTGAACTACTGGATTCTCATTATTTCAAAACTGTTTAAAACTGAAAAGTCAGTCAAAATCCCATGACATGACTTATTAAGGAACATTTATTGTAGCCTGTGTGTGGCATGATAGTGGTCAGCAGTGCTGCCTCACAATGGTGGGACCCTACCCAGACCTGCGGTTCTATCTACATGGAGCTTATATATTCTCCCCATGTTTGTGTAGGCTTCCTCTGGCTGCTCTGTTTTTTTCCTACAGTCTGAAAACATACTGGTAGTTTAATTGGCCCTGGTGTAAGTGTGTGCATGTCTGTGCATCTGCCCTGCAATAGACTGGTGTCCTGTTGAAGTTTGTGGATCTCCATTCTTATGAGGGTAGTACAGCAATTTAATTTCTCTGTTCAATTTCTTATTAAATTTTAACCAAATTGTGTTCTCCCCTTAAGGTTTCATCTTTTGAGACAAAACAAAAAGCTACATTGAAGGAGTTCAAGATTCTCTGCAAGATTTACTTTACTTCCTACCCAAATTTAAGCTTTTTATTTTTTTATGAACAAAATGGTACAAACAGGACAACAGTTAATGCTTTTAAAATATGTTCATTTTTCAATTAATTTTAGTATTGTAAAGACTAAGCCTTTGAAGTTATACTGTATATGTTCTTTTATGTATTGAAGACTGAGAAGTTGTTTGAAAAACAAAACTAACTCCAGAGGGAATTACAAACAGAAAAACACAAATGCAGCATACGATAAAGTTAAATAATAAATCCCAAATGTGTTTCCTCTTTGTTTTTTTCTTCTCTTTGAAATATTCCAGTTGTTCAACACTAAAAAAATATAAAGGACATCAATAAAAACACAAGATTTCCTGTTCTTTTAGTGTGGAAATTTACAAGTTTATCTTTGGCTTTTACCATTGATGAGCATAAATTTGCATATAAGCACTCATTATTTGTTCATTTTAAGTATTAGTTTTATTTCTTGTTTCCATATTTTTATGTGTGACATCTTTGTTTAATAACGTTTAAGAAAATGGATAGTGTGAAAAATTTATTTCATTTTTTTTTCTTAAGGAGATATTTTACTACATTAAGACATGTATAACTCAGAAATCTAGTATCAACCTTGAATCATTACATGTAACTACTTTTTTCTCACCAGAATTCTAAGCTGATGTCATATACAGCTGTCTGTATGCATTCTACTGTCTGGGATTCATCGTTTGGACACGCTTTCTATTGTTCAGAGAATGAAACCAACATTTTCATATTTTTTAAACATTTAACATGTTGCATGTATTTCATTTGGCGATTCTTTTACCCAGAGTGTCACGATCCTAAACGCATCCTCTTTAGGATGCTCCAGCCCTTCCTCGTTTACCTGATCTCCTGCTCCTGCCTCCTGTT
This sequence comes from Lepisosteus platostomus, assembly GCF_059453375.1. Lineage (NCBI taxonomy): Eukaryota > Metazoa > Chordata > Actinopteri > Semionotiformes > Lepisosteidae > Lepisosteus > Lepisosteus platostomus. The sequence continues at coordinate 56,289,570 of NC_142618.1, forward strand.
CCAGTCTCCCCTTTAATAGCCAGACACTCCTACCAATCTAAGCTCAGCTTTGGAACATGGACGCCCGGAAGCCCACCTACCAGAGAGGCCAGGAGGGGCTCGACAGCATAGGCTTCGCAATGGCGTCCTGACCATCTGGGTCCGGGGCTTGGAGTGCCTCGCCCCGTTACCCCTTTTTATTCCCCCAACCCTTCTCCGGATCCCACTCTGGCTTTAAACTTCATTTGTCTTCGTCACTGATGGACCACCCAGCTCTGGACATTTGCCACATGGATTTCGTAATGAACACCCTTTGGACTTGTTTGCCTTGGACCCCCCAGCACCGGCGCACCGGCACACCGGCACACCGGCGCACCTTGGACACGCCCCCCTGTTCTTCCAGCCCCGATCCTAGTCCTTTTTTCCCTGTGTTTTTCTCACTCCCCACTGGATTTTGCCATCTGCATAGGGTGTGATGTAGAGAGAGCATTCAACACTTGTAAATGATTGTCACAGCTACCAGAACAAGGATATTTTCTTAAAAAAACAAACTTATATAAAGGACCTACTAATTCTTTACATTCTACAAGATAATTCCATGCAACTAGTTGTTACGGCAATACATTTTTCAATTTGAATTGATCTTTGTCAATGTCTAGCTACAACACAGTATAAAAAGTTACAACATATATAAAAAAAATACTTTATGTTCTGACTTGGAAACCTTTTGAATTTTATGTACATGGAATAACAAAGGGAAACTTCAGAAGCATCAGGAACGTCAATCACAGCAATATTTTTACTATTTCTATGTTGTTTTGTTGTTACTGTATAATGAAAATACACAAATTAAAACAACACATAACTTTGCAGAGGTGCAATTGATTTATTAAATTAGATACCAAGATGAAACTAAGAAGAAAAATCTAAAAAAAGTTAAAAGAGAGGGAGCACGTTTCTTAGAAAATTATATAACATTTGCTTAAATTAGAGGTAAGGTCAAATTACGCCCTTTTATTTTTTGAATGCCAAAATATTCAGCTCATGAAGTATACCGGTATCTCCTGTATTAGACTAATATATTTTACTATTAGTTCTTGTAATGTTAGTTCAGTGTAATTGAATATGGTTGAAGATAGTACTTAGCTAATAAATATTGAATGATAATTAAAAAGACCACACCTAAGGTAACACTTACCTCTCCCAACCCCTTGCATACAGATACACATCAAGAAATTACTCACTGACAAATAATTCTGTACATTTCTGGCATTTAAAGATCATGTTGTATTGTGCTTTCAAAGCATTTTCAGAAGGTAAGGACATACAAGACACAGACAGTATCAGACAGTCTCACTTTTACTATCTGAATTAGGGATTCATTTACCGAGGCTAGCAGTGAATGCCATCCACATGACAATAGCATTGAAGTATGCTATTCTGAGTAATATATTCAGATTGTGATAACGTGGATTGGGGTGAAATACTCTCAAGAAAGTCTATAAACTATTCCAATCCTTCTTTGCAACATCAATGAATCTGAATTGAAGGTGCAGTTAAAGGTAAGTTTTCTTCTATCTATAAAGCCCCCAATTATATCTGGACCCAAGAACTGTTCCCACATGTGGTAATGGAGATTAGTTTGATGAGTTTTTTTTTATTTCACTGCATTACCAGATCCTCTTTTCTTTCAGTGAAATTAATAATAGGAAATTTATTTATTTTCAAATTTGTTATATATTTTTTTCTAAATTAGTTAAATTAATAATAGAATACCGCTCAACATTTTGGCTCTGAAGGACTGATGCAAAGTGAAAGATTTTCATAAATGTTCATAAATGACAAACAGCACACAAGCATTTCTCCAATACAGTACATATCATCACTATGGAAATTAAAAGCATATTTTAATTCATAAATGGAACTGCAAATCACTATGAAGCAAAAGACTGTTTTGTGCAAAACTGATGGTTATTCTAAATCATTGCAAATTTTAAGCAAATAGAAAATGTTTATAAAACCTGTGTATTATCATTTTAACTTAAAATTTGCAAAATGTAACTGTTTTGGTAACTGTTTGTAAAAGTGTTTCAACTGAAATTATTGAGGCTTTTGCATACAAATCTGTGCTGGTTAATGTTTCCACTTAGTACTGACAAAAAATGTATAACCTGGTTTTGCTTTACTATTAAACTAACAATTTTAAAGTGCATGACTCCTTTTGCAAGCAGCCACATTTAGTTGCTTACAAATTCATTATAAATTGTAGATTGTGGTGTATGATTTCAACTGTAAAAAATAAAATATTCCTTTACAACTTTTTACCTCAGTACATTTAACAGTGCACACTGTAATCATTTGTAGGCTGTTGTGAGGCATGACCTACAAGTCTCCTGTATTAAGATAGACATGACACCATTCTTGTATGAATGAAATTCCTCTGAGTAAGTACTGTATATAGTCACTGTCTTTGTATGTATCCATATGGTAGGATGCCTATTTGGCTGTCAGGGATTATCCATGACAAATCTACCCTATTTAGAGTCGCTTACTCTTGATCCCACACAAACTGAGAAGAATCTTCAATGCCTAGGCATACAAACAAGCAGATCAGCATTTATCTGAACACATGGCTATCTACAACCCATATACACAATAACATAACCAATGTGGATCAAATGATATGTGATTATACTTCTGTCTTTCTTTTAGTAAGCTGGGAAAGCTACTCTTCAATTTCAGAAAAGAATGTACTATATACAGCCTACTGAGGTATTTATTGCTAGGAATCCTGTGTTGGAAGAGACTGTTTAACTGTCAGTTCTTCTGAATGCATGATGTAGCATATTTTATATATGCTACAGTGCCTAAAGCCTGTGCTATTTGGTCAACTTTGACAGCTTTTTAATCTTGTTTTTTTATTCAGTCAATTCAGGGGCTCTTAGCCTATTGCAGAAGATGACATCCTCCCTTGGAACATAGACAGCATTGAATTCTTCCACGGTGAGAGACCAAGTCTTCTGACATGGCTGAACTCCTGGCTGTCTGCAGAAAGGCAGTCCATGGCTCTAAAACTGGAGTACCTGCATGCTGACATAGAGCTGCATGTGTTGCATTTAGATCTGCCGTATTTTATTTGCCGTCTTACATGTGTTATTTGTGCGTGTTGCTTCACCATTATCACAAACTTTATTAAGAACAGAACAACACAAAAGCATAATTGTAAAAGTGTGAATCTTCACTGTACTGTTATCATTCCTTAACTATAGAAAATGAAATGTACAAAACACATAGTCTATTCCTTTATTATTCTCTGGTAAAAGTCATATTTAAATCTTTCTAATTAAATAAATATATTAATTAAATAAGTTCCATTCCTTACATAGCTATTGTGTAGTGAATAAGACCTAATAGCAACTGTGTCTCAACACCAGTGCTGGTTGTACTTCAGTTTAGGATTGTAGGAGGGCTTAGGGCAGATGGGCATTTACTTTGATATCTAATTCTTTTAATTTGTGAGGTCATTCATCTGAAAAATGTCAAACAATCCCTGTTGGTATAGAATGCAAATTATTTATTGCACAATTGTAATACTTTAGAAAGCAGTTAGATGGGTGTTTATAACACTGCAAATGTCATTTAAGCACATAAATTAGGTAATAATGTTGTGGATATTTGCCTTGAATTTGCATTCCCTGGGCATCCATCACCTTATAATGTTATTAGTTTTAAAGTTTGTGTTAGACATAAAATATTGCAAGTTTACTGTATATGTAAGTGTAAAGTCCATGATCGACTTTTTAGTTATTCTTATGCTTATAATTACTGGAAACTGGTAATAGACAGGTAAATTGGCAGAATGGCCCATTTGTAACTGTTCCTATATATTTAAATAAGAAATTAAGGTTAACATTCTTCTCTGCTGTGAACAAGTAGCAAGTAGCTACTGTATGTCTGTTGCTTATAATGTGTTAAAAAAATGACAATCCTGCTTTCAAAGTCTACTTTAATAAATAGGAAAAATGATTTTAGAACACTCATAAAGAATATAAATGGTCTGAAAACCATTTTGTCTCATTTATTGAATATTTCTAAGACCCCATCATTTCAGAAATTTCATTTGGAAATTTGAGAACACCTCTGTGATGTATTGTGAAAATGGAGACAACATGTTTCATATTATTGTGAAATAAAGTATTTGTGGAACCATTAGGAAGTGCTTCATTGGAATGGACACCATACAATATAAATGGAAAGTGCTTTCACTGAGGAAACAAAATCCTTGCATAATAGCAATGAATAAGCTGTGGTATAGCTAAAGATTAAATCAAAGCTTTGAAGTTGTCTGCTAGACACTAGAACACATACAGTACACATTGTTGATACCTAAGTTCCCTGTAGAGGTTTGTATGACTTAGCTGTTACTTCTATTTGTTTTGCATTAGCTAGGATCATTCTCATTTTGAATTAATTCATCTGGGAAATCTGTAACTTCTCCCTGGTTGTAAAAATAATGTGATTTTACATCACTAACAAAACAGCACTCTACTTGGGTGCATTTCCAAGTAGATGTTCCCACTTCCACTACTGTGTGATATTGCAAATTCTTTACCATAATGTTTTGCATGGCTACCTGCTTACCACACACTAAGCAGTTTTAGCTTTTATCAGTTATTTATGAGGCAATCACCTTTAAACTCTACATTATACAAACATTGTGTCACCTTGCTTTTAATTCTTTCAAGTGAGATGCTGTCATCCGCGACATGATGACTTCAAAACCTCACAAAAACTCACTTGCACCCATCAACTGTAATTAAAAAGTGCTGTTTGTCGAGAACTGTTAAAACTGGAGCCAGCTTTTTTATACTTTGTACACATAACAGAAACAAAATGGATCAAAACGAAGCTTATCATAGCCTCTTAATTACATTTATTTTCTTGATAGGTCTTTTGTAAACTGGGTATAGTGTTCTAAGAACTGCAGTGCCCACCAGATTTATTAAACCTTGCAATGACATAGCAACACAAAACATAATATTAGGAGAAAGATTGATGGACTGGATAAGTGTCTAGCTTAAAATCTAAAAATGTTATACTGCAGTCTTAATAGAGCATATTTGTCATAATTAATGACAGAAAACACACTTTTAGTATATTGAACATGCTCTCCTGGCGTTGATTACACTGATAAGATGCCTCCTGTAATGTGTTTTAAGGTTCTAGCACTTCAGAGGAGCACTCATTCACAAGTGCTCTAGGTCCATCAGACTCTGGCTTCTCTGTGAGCAGTCAAACCACAACTGTTTGATTAGTCTGAGGTCTGGAGAATGTGTTGGACAGTTAAGAACATTCATTTTGTTCTACCGCCAGCAGCCATATCACTCTGCAACTCACAACTGCCAACCCACTGAAGCTAAGCAGGTGTGAGCCTGGTCAGTACCTGGATGGGAGACCTCCTGAGAAAAACTAAGGTTATTGCTGGAAGAGGTGTTAGTGGGGCCAGCAGGGCCCCACTAAACAACCGTTTGACCACAACTGTTTGATTAGTCTGAGGTCTGGAGAATGTGTTAGTATAGGGGACACTATACTGTAAACAGGCGCCATCCTTCGGAGGAGACGTAAAACCAAGGTCCTGACTCTCTTTGGTCATTAAAAATCCCAGGGCATTTCTCGAAAAGTGCAGGGGTGTAACCCCGGCATCCTGGCCAAATTTCCCATTGGCCCATACCAATCATGGCCTCCTAATAATCCCCACCTATGAATTGGCTTCATTACTCTGCTCTCCTCCCTACTGAGAGCTGGTGTGTGGTGAGCGTTCCGGCGCGCTATGGCTGCCGTCGCATCATCCAGGTGGATGCTGCACACTGGTGGTGTTGGAGGGGAGTCCCCATTACCTGTAAAGCGCTTTGAGTGGAGTGTCCAAAAATAATAATAATTAGTATTATTGTATACAATTAAATATTTCCTGCTTTGGATTATAGTTTCATTGGTACATCCATTTGTAGCCATACCTGCACTTCTTTGCTGAAGAAACTAGGTGTTGATAAAAATGTAAGCTTTGGGGATCATAATCCCCCCCAAATTAGCAAGACCCCCAGGACCTGCAGATGAGAAAACACCAGAGCATATTTGACAGTGTCATGAATGTAGTATTATCATGAGCTTCACTCCTTTTATACTAAACTTTACACTAAACAGCATGTATTCTTTTTGGATGCTAATTCTCTGTTCTGTTAACTTGATGTGTAATTGATGTATGGAGAGCTGGCAATAAAGTACTTTTTTTTTAAGTTTCTATCCAGGGAAAGTTACTGAGCTAATTCATTGAAAGTTTGCATTGTATTATATGCCTTACTGAAACTTGAAAGTCATCTCATCATTTTTGTTTGTTTAGTGTAGGAGTACTTCAGGTTCTTAAGAGCTCTATCATTTTTCTGTTTTGATCCATCTGTGCTCTCAAACATTGAACACTGAACATTGGGATTAATTGATTTTAAAAAATAGATCTTAAAGATTTTACCAACGAAATGATAACTTCATACTTTACAGCATGCTTCCTCTCAAACAGCAGAGATGCTCTCAAAATGATTGTAGATTTTCTTTTAAAAACATTTATATAGTATTTTATGTATGATACTGAGTAATATCTTTCCTCTGTGCATGTTATGTGTAGGATCATTATCTGATGTGGTATGGGCTGAAATGTTATCCTGGAAAGGTGTCTGAGTAAGCCTGAGGCACACATGCTAAGTTAAGGTGGGCTCTCAGATGCATTTCTTTTTTATTTTATTATTTTATATAAAAATATATAAATTTTAGTAAAACACCTTTGGCCTGAATCTCAGAGTCCCCAAAGAGTGATGTTGGTCATACAGTGCAATTGACATTAGCCTCATTGAATACAGAGACATTAAACAGGCATTAAACACAATATCCCTTACTTCTTTCTTCACATTAGTGCTGTAAATGAAGAAGGAAAATGTTTCTCTTTACCATAATTCAAGCAAATGTGAAATAAATTCTTTAGTTCTTTCTTTGGCAAAATGTAGTCCTCAAGGCTTCCAAATACATTAGGGTTGCGTTAAGGAGTAGATGAACATATTCATCACATTTGATCAAAGCTGGCATTCAGGATGCCCTTCAGGCTCCTGAGAAACTGATTTGAAACAAGTGCTGCTTCCTTGCTGTCTCTTGCGTTTTATGACTGCGGGTGAACATCAATAATATGAGTTCCAGTTTAATTCTTCTATATAAGATCCTATTTATAAGGTAATTTTCAGCACAGTGTCTTGTCTCTAGGAAATGATTGCCATTTCTGGCAGCTGTTAAACTTTACTGCACAATCTTTGCTCACAGTGTGTGAGCAGGGTATGTATTATCTTCGGATTGCAATTCAGACATATATAACAAAAGAAATGAGAACCGGAATACAAAATTATTCTTAATCCCAAAATCTACCATGCATTTCTCTAAACATACTGTATAATTTTCCTATTCAACACCCTACCAATATGAAAATTCAAAGTCAAATATAAAATAAGTTACTTTTTCTTGTGAAATTTGAGATTTGAACTAAGTCTGAGTCTAAGTCTGAGCAACTGAGTGAAGATGTACTGTACAGTACATGATATTCTTCATATTTTAGAAGTCCAAATATTTTCTGTAGTAAAACAACAGCCTTTTCAATTGGTGTGCTTCTTCTGAGGTTTTCATTTAAAGTTTAACTTTTAAGACACTTAACAATAACAAATTACATTATTTTGCAGGAGCTCAGAGCTAAAAATACAACCACATGTTGGGAGGGTGAGAAGAGTTTGACTACATTTCCTCAGTGTTTTGAAGCCAGTAAGCAGCTTAGCTGACCGCCCGTATTAAAAAAAAGGGACCCAAAGATGTGAATTGTTTATGAGCTCAAAGAAGAGTCGAGGTTTTGTTTGGTCTGCTTTTATTTTGTGGGGGATTAGCTTTTCATTTCTGATAACCAAATGAAAGGAGCTCTTTCTGTATATCATAGCTGTTTTTGTGCTTGATTTTCTGTGACCTGCCTATTAAAATACAGTATAATTGGTTATAGCACCCCAACTCTGGTGGTCACAACTTGTAAATTTATGAAACTGTAACATAAAGAAATAGTTTATATTTAACAAGTACTATTTCTGAATGTTTTTAGAAAGATTTTAGAATTCAATAGTTTTTCTTTCTTTTGCTAATCTGAAAAGTAAGAGTTATTTGACGTAAATATATAATTCATTTCATCCATATTATTTATGTACTGTACTTAAAACATGAAAAGAAACTACTATACTATACAAAAAAGGATTTATATAAATACTGTTCTAAAATACCTACAACATATATAATAAGTGTTTCATCTGTGAAATAATCCTTCATTTGTTGTGCTGTCAGGCATAATCTGATGGTTGAAGAATAAACAGAGGAATGTAGGGAAGAATACATTTCTAAAAGTATTTATTTAAAATAAATGTTTATTTAAACACAAACTGTTCTCTATATTGTAGTTGTGGCCAACAAGTGCTGCATAAAAAAGGTTCAAATAAGATTTTCTCTAAAGTTAAACTAATAATAACATGTGCCTGAAAAGCAGGAAACTCTCTCCTCTAAAGAAGTACGATCAATACATAATAATATGGAAAACTACTAGTAGTTTTGAAGGTTCATGTTCTGAGCTAATAATGACTTAAAATATGCAATGCTGAATTATTGCATAGAATTCACCCACATTATAGGCTTTATTTCACCAAAGAGGCAAGAGCAAGTGTGGACAAAGTACTGCTGCAACATATGTGGTACAACTCTGAAGCAGGTTTGACTGTTGATAAAACCTATAAAGTTTCAGTTCAATCAATGCAGCACCTAAGACAAACATTTCATAATGTTGTGCCAGAGGCCTGTCAACTTCCAAGGTTTTATATAGACCATATACAGTATATAGGTCAATTGTGCCAGAACAGTTAGCATGAAGTAGCTGTAAAGAGTTAATGTTCTAAAAGCACAGCCAGTAATTACATATTGCCATCTACTCAATAGTGCACAAAATGCAGATTTTGAAAAACTTTTTCAATATTTTTGTTTTATAAACTTGACTGTGGGCAGCTGTATTCACCACAAAGGTAACAAATATTTTGTATTCATACAATATATTGATTTTGAGACTGACCTCTGGCTCAGCTGCTCCCTGTTGACCATCTCTCTAGGCTCAAATCCTAGTCTAAACCCAGTATTTACAGATGCAGCCATTCAAAATGCGCGGTAAAAACCCGCGGTACGGTAACCTACCCACAAGCCACCGCGGGGCACCGGAGCATACCGCAGGGCAAGTGATTGGCTGGCCAAAATGACCGACAGGGGCACTCGTGGTGCATTGGTTGGTAGTGCAAAGATTGAATCATTTAATGTCTTTACTGTGCACATTTTAATCCGCTTAGTTTTGAATATTTATATGGATTTTACCACTAAAGGGAAATTTTAGTAGCTGAGCATAAAAAGAAGAGGAGCATAACGCATCTGAAGGTCATAAACGATATTAATTTAAAACATTACTGTATGTATGTAAACTGTACTGTGTATGGCTGGTCTTGGTAGTTTAAAGAAAAAATACACACCAGTCTTCCATTTCTCCCTAAACATTTTAAGCATGAAAGTTTTATGAAACGGTACCCAAATATGCGATTGCTGTATAGAATGAATTTTAATTAAAAAAAAATATTTAACACGAACATTAAGCTGTTTACATCTTCCGCCTGAGAACAGTCACCCGTTGCTACCCAACGCAGAATGGTGATTGGCTGACACCATCTGACACCCCTCTGATTGGAGAAAAAAGACGTGCTGGTTTGCTATACCAGGAAGAGAATTTCTTTCAATTCTAAACGTGTATTTTAAAAGTTTAAGAAGTAAAAACCTTACAGCGTACACAGATTTCTAAACTGATCAGGATCGTTATCTTTGTCTTATGCATAATAATGTTCACCGCTCTGTCCAGCAAATTAATAATAAACTTTATTTTATATAGCGTTTTAAACGAATAAGTAATTAGATTGCTCATAAACCTAATCACTTGCTTTTTCTTTTTATTTAGGCTCAGATTACAACTATAGATCGAATTATTAATAACCATAATAACAACCAACCAACAAAAACAACCATATAAACATAATGGTGGTGCTGGACCTTCCAGTTTTATTTATTTATTTTTTAATCGCGTAACATAAACATATTACCGTATGCAAACTGTACTGTATACAATATGTACATGTATATTTAATGTCTTAACTGTGCCCGTTTAAGTATTGAATATTCATATCTAATTTTACCACTGAAGGGAAATCTTAACATAAACATACAGTATATGGCTGGTCTCGGTACTTTAAAGAAAAAAATACACACCGGTATTCCATTTCTCCCTAAACATTGTAAGCTTCGAAGTCTTTAACTAACGTGATACCGGAGTCAACAAGCATACTTTTAGAATTTGATTAAAAGGGAATATAATATGGAATCGCGTATCTCAAGAAATTAATAACGATATAATTATATTCATGTTGCAAAAGAACTGCAACGGACAAAAAACTCCCTTGCATGGTTTCATTACGACCAGAATCGGTCTTGAGATATTTTTAACTTGATTTACAGTATTTGAGAGGTATGTCTTAACACCGATACTACAGTGCTTAAGTACTGCTCACGTATATGTTTCTAGGTTTATATTATGCATTTCATACGGTCAAATTACTTTTGAGCAATAAGAAGCGAGAAACGGTATGCGTTTTACTTTCGTTTTGTGCTGGGACCCGTGGATTGATTAGAGATATCAAGTACATACAAGTCATTTTTTAAATGTTGTAGTTCGTCTTGAAAAAATGTTACGAGTACATCATCTATCAACAATTACACAGGTTCTGTTTCCATATTGCGGATTTTGGTTACGTAATATTATTTTCTAGATTTCACGTTGTGAATATGATGGGATGTCTGATGGGATGTTTCTAAAAATCCACCCTCTGTAAAACGTCTTCTCTAGTTGTCCTGCATATGTATTCGCTAATGAAGCTGTGTGTTCTGAGCCTAGATCTCTACATTTCTGTATGAACCAGCTTAGAGGGCTAAAGACAGCTTGTGTTTAAATTGAGTGTAAGGCAATTTATGCTTCTAAAGTCATGGTCAGCATTTATCTTTGTACTGTGTTGTAAACTTGTTCTGTGCCAAGTCACATTATTTTATAGCGTTTTTAAAGCGTTATCAAATACGGTGTTACTGTAGTTTACTGAGTCCCATGTCACATGGTCTGTGATTGAAACCTGTAAAACCGGTTTAATTCGTCACAGCCAGCACTCTTCAGGTGTGAGGGTCTTCTGCTCAGAATGAAACGCTAAAATGTTTGTGTATATTCTAATGGTAGTGGGGGCGGGGTGTGTGGGAATAAGTTTGGTTGAAACATTTTCTCTGAAAGCATTTTCTTCTTGTAACCGATCTTGTTACAGCATGTTACAGTTTACTATTATTAACCATATAAATTTTAAGTGCTTAATGTAAAATCTTGTAAAAATATATTTTCATTGTTCAAATATACATTAAGTCTGACTATCATATAATAAGTTAAATACAAAACTAAAGAAAAAATAGGGTTAAATATAATTCAAAATATTTTGCTAACAATGTTAACTGTTTATGAATAATAAAATGTATTAACTAAGGAGTAGGATGGCACAGTTGTTAGTATGTTTTTTGTTTTTTTTTAACCCAATCTCCGGGAAACCATTAGTACGATGGTGAATCGGAGATTCTCAACCCTTGCTGCGTACGACTGGAAAAGAATTCGTGATCGGATCAACTAAATGCTTCGTAGGAGGAGGCAGTCTTTTCCTCTTGTCTAACAGTCTGTCCACAAACAAAACATTCCTGTTAGACAAGAGGAATTGAAAAAAAAACAATGTTGTCAATGAAAACCGGTGTGTGTGTCTCTCCCTGCTGGATGTCCCTCTCACAAACTGCTGAATGAATAAAATAATTTTATTGAAAACGAGTTTGCGATTGTCTGGTCTTTAAATTCTGTAGATACGCGATTCCATATTATATTCCCTTTTAATCAAATTCTAAAAGTATGCTTGTTGACTCCGGTATCGCGTTAGTTAAAGACTTCGATGCTTAAAATGTTTAGGGAGAAATGGAATACTGGTGTGTATGTTTTCTTTAAAGTACCGAGACCAGCCATATACTGTATGTTTAAGTTCCAAAATTAATATCGTTTATGGGCTTCACACGCGTTGCAGTATGCTCAGGCACTAAGTAAAAGGAGATGCTTCGTATTGCTTGACTAATTTTAAAAACTAAGTTATAAATATAAAAATTGCAGGCGCTGCTCTGGTGCGTCGGCTCCTACACAGTGCCTGTCTGCCGTAAGCGTTACAATATACATACAGTACCCAACACTGCTTGTACCCATCTGTCATGTAAATAAAACACCTTGAATTGAATTGAATTGAGGGGAGAAGGGGGGGATACTAAAGCCAATACTGGCTCAATGGGCTTTGACGTGCTAATGCGTTAACGGTCCGGGTGTGGCAGGCTTCCAATGTCAACTCGACTCGATTAGAAGACAATGAACGTATTTTAGCCCTAAATGAATTAATAGCAAACATGGTTTACATAAAATACATTTTTCCAAGAAAGTTTATAATAATACGATCTATAGTTGAAATCTGAGCCTACTTTAAAAATAAAGGAAAAGCATTTTCAGAGAGCAATCAGGCTGTGTTTATGAAGAAAAAGTGATTAGGTTTATGAGCAATCTAATTACCTATTCGCTTAAAATGCTATATAAAATAAAGTTTATTTAGAGATGAATGATCAGTGTCGCAGTTTAAATAATGTGAGTCAGGAAACTAACACAGCGCCACCGGATTTAATAACGCAATAAAAACGCTATAAAATAATGTGACACAGTACAGCACAGTACAACAATACTGACCATGACTTTAGAAGCATAAATTACCTTACACTCAATTTAAACACAAGCTGTCTTTCTGTATGAACCTCTAAGCTGGTTCATACAGAAAATGTAGAAATGCATTAGCCTGATCATGATTAAAAAACACATAATTAAACACGCGTTTGCGATTTAAATCAGAACACGATTTAAATCAATATAAATGTTTATATTGTAACGCATACTGTCCCGCCTCCATTTCTCTATAAAAATTTACTGTTGCACACACACACACAATAGAAGCAGGAACCACTGTCAGAAGGGAAGATATATTCAAAATATCGCAAATATCGATCATGTTGCGATATTTTGAAATATAAAAGTCAATTGATTGTCCATAATATCGCTTACCTATTTTTTCAAAGAAATGTTTGTTAAAATAAAAGTCCAGCACCAGCTGGATTCGAACACACAACCTACCAGTTGGAAGTCACGCACCTAGACCAGTAGGCTACAAGACAGCTCGCATGTTCAGGTAGGCGAAACAGCCTTACACAGTCCTGCCGCAGTACACGGATATAATCATACCGTTATTAAATTCTTTAGATACGCGATTCCATATTATATTCCCTTTTAATCAAATTCTAAAAGTATGCTTGTTGACTCCGGTATCACGTTAGTTAAAGACTTCGAAGCTTACAATGTTTAGGGAGAAATGGAATACCGGTGTGTATTTTTCCTTGTGATATTTTAAGCTCTAGTTGAATGATAGGTGTCGCATTTTAAATCATTTTCGTAGCTAGAAATTATGAAACGCCCTGTTAAAAGCAAGGAAGTTTTTATGCCCCGTTGAAGTAAAACAAAATGCCTGACAAAGTATGGCTTGGACAGATTCCAAGTGCTTGTACAAATGTGCTAAAGAAATTATACTTTGAGTATACAGCTTGTCCAAAGTCATCCATTATTAATACTATTAGTAATATCTTCAGTAAAGGCTTTGATGCATAAATATTTCTGATAAAGGTAGGTTGTGTACTTCTGTCCAACTGAGCAATCTTGCTTTCATAATATATACCAACATTTTAATGACTGATGATTAACATGCTGTAATACACAGTTCAAAATTAAAGGCTCAAATGCTGTACATGAGAGGTTAAGCTCCCCCTGGCGGTTTTACAAGGCGACGCCGGATAGTTAGTCACGTGACACACGTGAAATGCGTGATACCGCGTGATACTGTGACACGCCCACCGGGGTATGCCGCGAAATACCTCACCCATTTTGAATGGCTGCATCTGTATTGTCTGTCTGTAGAGAGTCTGCTTTTCTTGTTGCAATTGACCCAAGGAGAGCAAGGTGTTTATTTCCCTTTCAGCTTAAACTCTTTTGTGTGCTTGTGTTGTGAATACAGCACAGAAAAGCCAGGAATTTTGTGACAACGCTGGCACACTCACCACCTAAAGACCAATGATATTAGCTTGTCCCTTTGTTTTTTGTTTTCTAAGTATTCTGTCTTTGTCTTTTTGACATCCTCCAAGGGCCCTATTCTTTACTTAGCTGGTCCCCTCATGGGCAAGAGTGAATTGTCATCTTGCTTCTCTATTACTTTTTACTTGGTTCTACTGACAGCTCACAGCTAAAACTAGTGCTTTTGAATTTGCTCAGTTATGGCCTAACTCCTCTAATAATCAAAAGGCACTACAGGATATTTGCTCAATGGCACTAAAATCACTTCAACTCAACCAGTTAACTCCAGATTCCCCATTTTTCAGTCCCTCATACTCTTCAAGCATCATGCAATATATACATTAAAAATCACTAACTTCCCACATGATCTCGTTTGATGAGTGATGCGTCTCTATCATTAAAGCTTGCATCCATTACACAGCAATAGCCTGTTTGATATTTTCTCTCTCTTACTGTAACTCACATTGTGAGACTGCCTATCTCTCTGTCTGCTGATGTTTAAAGCACTGAGAGTATTCAGGACTCAACCTGCACTTTCTAGATTCCTCTCTTCCTCAGCTATGGGAACAAAGTATGCTGCTATTGTATGTTGCCAAGCAATGTTCAACTCTTTCAGGTTCTGTCTTAATTTTTAAGACTTTTGGAAAGTTATACTTTCTACTATTAGAATTTTCTCTGTAATCTTATTTTATTATATTATCTTAATCTCAATCTATCCTTTTCACTTTTAATTAGGTGTTGTATTTATAAATGTTGATTTGCTACCTTTTGGTGTAGCTCACAGCTTTTTTTTCAATTACAGTACATTGAATATTTAATATGTTAATACTAGTGTCTGATTTTTGTTCCTAAGGTAAAACACTCTGATAAACCAATGCTTAGAATGTCTTGCCAAATGCAGCAGCCAAAACTGGAGAAACTCAAGAAATGACTGAAGCTGTTAGCTGCTTGCTTAATTTGTTGATTTTCATCCAAGATTGTAGTTTTCTTCCTCCAATCTTACAAAAAGTGAGTCTGAACATTATTGTCGGCATTTAGTATCAATTATTAGAACAACCAATAATATAAATAATAATTGCTGGCAAATAATTCAAGTGCACAGGTACACACTTGTGTCAAGGCTCTGCGTTAAGTGTGTTTTACTTAATTGTTTAAAATTAGAATGCATCACATTTGTTTAATTTATTTCAAATGTCAAAGTAATTCTTTTCAAAGGAGTACAAAAATAATAAGCACAGGTTAAAATGGATACTAGAGATTGAAATTAATAATGCAAGATATGCTAACATCAACAATATATTTTTATTTCAGTATTAAAATATCAAAAGAACCATTAAGAGTTCAGAAAAAAATATCCAGGGCAATAATGGGGAATTTCTAGACAATAAAAGGGAAATGGCTAATTGTGTAGATAGCTCAAGTTTTTACTTACAAAGAAGTGAATAACTTGCCTCAGGCATTGAAAGGACAATGCTCTGTATCAAATAGAATTATTTTAATGGCAGGAGAAGTATTTTGGAAACTAGAAGTACTAAAGATTAATAAATCCCCAGGAATAAATGATAAATTACAAAACTGTATTCCAGTAAACAAGATTTGTTTTCCAGATGTCCTTGGCACCATTATTCCAACAGTTGCTGCAGGGTACAAGAGCAGGACATGGGTAGTCCCCATGGACTGTAAAATTACCAAATAGCACCCATCCACAAAAGGATGTGAACTATAGTATGCTGCATAATCCCTATACATTACTGGTTTCAATGATTTAAGATACTGTATATGTATCAGTGTCAGTATTTCTCCTTATATTGCACATACTGTAATTCAACAACAGCTGGTCCCTGCACCTTTGACTGCATAAAACAAAAAACTAGATTCCACAGCTTTTTCTCTCTTGTATAAGGTTTGTTATGGCTAAAAAAGGCCATTTCATTTGTCTGGTTTATCTTAATTTGTTCAACTTGCAATATACTGTACAGTATGTGTGTGGTCACTTGCAAGAGATAGACTAAGTATCAAGTGAGGAGCTGTGTCTGACTGAGAACTACAAAGAACAAGAAGAGGTTAACGTCTGCTTGTCCCATTAGAGATGATTTTTAATTGACAGCTTGCATTGCACTGCATTTTAAAATGTATTTATTTAATTTGTCACTATACGTTGAAGCTTCAAACCATGCAAAGGAAAAATACTTTAGCTCATATATGTTCAATGAGACCTTTTACTCAAACAAGTGATAATTATTAAAAAGAAATGTCATAAACTAGAGTCATAAACACATGTTATGGAACAAGGAAGGAGTTTCATTCTTAAAGTGAACAAAAGATTTCACCCAGAATGTGTAAAAACTAAACTTTTGTGACTCTAAATTTAACCAATAAACCTAACTTCAGAACTGCTGGAGTATGGCAGAAGCTGCTAATGGGAGCATAAAAAAGCTTTATGAAGTTCTTGGGTCATTACATTGCTAACAACCACATGAACAAGGCTGATTTCCTTCCACCTGCAAATTTTCTTATACAGGTTAAAAGTAGGAATTTGGAAACATTTTCAAATTAAAATTTCCACCACAAATAATCTGTTTAGTTAGAAAATGAATCAACAATATTAACAGGAGGAAAGCATAATGAAATTATTTGCATTGCTAGAGGAATCCTCAGCAAAATTCAACTTATGAGATATTACAGGTCAGACAGGTCTCATGACACAGATAAAGTTAAGTGTTGTAATTCATGACACAATGAAAGGGTCTTCTGCTGTGCTTTAGAAATACAAAATACCAACTAGTACAGATCTAATAGAATGGGATAGAAGAAAAATGTAAAAAGATTATTACTTAATTCTTTTAACTTAAAAATAAGTTTTTTTTTTATTTGCAACAAAGAAGAGTTCTCAAGCTTTGTGTGAAGTAAAAAAATATCTATTTAATAGGAGCACTTGTGAATGTCCCCTTTAATTTGCTGCCCTCAGATACAACAACAAATTGTGCAATACAACTATACATATAATATACTGTAGATATAAGAAATATCTAATGCAAAAAGACTTACACTATAAATTCTCCTTATTATCTCTCTTTATTTTTAAATTATATATTTTTTTTTGCATTTTTAAGGTTTTCAATATTGAAATCCACAAAACAGAATGGTATAGCTGAAATCCTGAAGAAAAGCTAATATGCAGTTGACAGTATTACAGACCTGGAAGGTATGAGCATCAGTTTTGTATATTAGAGAAGCAATTTCATTCTATTAACAGTAATGAGCACCGCAGGGCTTGAAAATAGTTGTGATAAAAAGTAGCACATTATGAATGTTTAATAATTCATATTGTAAATTTCTTAACATACAGAAAAATGTGACAATACGCACAACTTCACAAGAAATATTTCATCACGGATTTGCTTCTTATACTTCTACAATTCCTGTGTACAATATGCATCATTTTCTATATATCCAATTTTAACTCTGAATGATATTAACAAAATTGAGAGACCCCTGAAATAACACCCAGACTATATCGTTAATGTGTAAGATTTCAATTTATTTATCAAGGCATTTAAACCTTTATAATTATACATAATTTTAAACAGAACAATATTTTTTTAATTGATGTCCTTAAAACTTCCAGAAATACTCCAGCAATGAGAAAAATGTATGAATTTGATACAACAATCTAACAAACTTTACTTCTAAATTGATCTGTGTCCTTTAAATCTTATTCAAGCTGTTTTACTTCTAACAGATTTTTAGTGCAAAATAATTACTGTATACAGTTAGTTTTTTGTCTCAATATATATTTTTGCCTGTGTCTTTGTCATACATTTCTAGAGGGAAAAAATATATTTTCCTGAACCATCTTTTCCCTTTCATGATGCAACAATATTTACTAAAAAATCATTTTCTTTTTAACACTTTTTTTGGGGGGAATACATTTTTTACAGGCTCTGTAAAGGTTGTTTCATTCAGGCATCACCTTAGAGTGGAGGTTCACTTTTAGAATACTACTTATAGTATTTCATTAAATGTTTTTGAGAACATTAGGGTTTGTCTGCATTTGTAATTTATTGTGTTAAAGAGAATGTTGTGTTCTGTGCTCTAGAATTCATTGTTACTATACACAGCAGCTTGTACTACTACTATTCTGCTTTGTAAATATTTATGTCTTGTTTGTAAGTTTCGTTTCTAGTTTTTGTTTCTTCTGAAATGGTGTATCTTTCTAACAGAATATGTACTGTAACTTTCACATTTGTGATAACACCAAAATGTAGAAGTACAAAAATATGACATCCTGAATATTAAACTATTTATATTTAAAATGTTAAATATTAGTATTTAAGTAATATGAGAGATCAGGGCACAGTATGCTGTGCACATACCATATTTAGCATTTTAGATGATGCTTCATTTTGTAACATTTTTTGAAGATTCTCTAGCAAAATAACAAATATTTACTTCCTTGTTATAAAACACAAGAATAAAGATCCAACAGTAAGAGAAACATACTGTACTACAAACAAACTGCTATTAAAGCATTTAAACAGCAGATACAGTAGTAGAAACTAAAACAAACATCAGAAAAACAAAGAATCTTAAACTGTGAGCCATGCAAGAAATACAGCAAAGGGATGTAGCAAGTGAGACCATGCTAGTCATTGAAAAGGATGTGAATCATTGCTACTTAGAGCTTAAAAGCCTATTCAACCTGTCAACACAAACCCTTGATGGATAAATGTTGCAAATATGCAATACGACAGCATCTTTTCTATCTTGTTAGGTCTCAACAATTTAAATGAGCTGGAACATGTCAGTATTCAGTTTAATGACAGCACCTATCAGTTTCTTCAAGTATGTGCTTCCCCAGACTACTGATATTCACAGGTCAGTAAATTTACTGGACCTAGTATCAAGCATTTAGTTATAGACTTCACATTTCTCAGTGCAGTAAATAGATGAGAAACAAAACCAGTTACAGCTGAGCCAGCTTTCTGTCTAGCACCATCTAGTAGCTTTTTGTTTCATGGTTAACTTTTAAAAATAACATTTCACCTTAACAGTAAAGTGATCAGCTAAAGATGGCATTGTGACAGTAATTTATGTTCTGCCCTTCAAAATTATATTTCCTTGTACTTAAGCAAAATATCTGTTCATTATCTGAACAATAAGATAATGACATATATTGCGTATATCACAATAAAATACATTTTTATATTATCTGTTCTTCCCATGCCATCTTCACAATTCATACATTGAGAATGTACAAACATGCCAAACAAAAAATGTGATATAAATCTCTTTAACAATCATTTTACATAACATTCCAAGAAAATATAAAAACAACAAAATAAAATCCCCTATCATACTCAAAACACCCTCATCTATACCCTTCAATAATACTTCTTCCATGTTTCTACTTGAGAACCCTTAATAATAGTCTTAAACCACTAAAGTGAAACCCTTAAGCAACAATACTTTGTATGTGTCACCAACAGCTCTCCAAACCTCCAAAGTCCCCCACACTGGCACCATTGATCCTGAGTCAAAGTTCCATATAAATATATCAGGATAGACCAGGATCAATGTAACACCATGAAACGTAATGCTGAGACTTCCAGAAAATTTCGAGCAAATTTTAAAGCTCAGGTAGTTCAGCCAAGAAGATCTACAGTATGTCTCTGTGAAAAGCTCTGATCAGAGTCATCATTAAGCAAAGGTACCGGTTGTGTACAGGAATTTTTTTTTTAGAATAAAGGGAGCAAAATGTGTATTATCTGAAATATTGTTTCAGGTAATAGCCTCAACTACAACAGTCTAGTTCCCTTTCAATATAGTAACAACTTCTAAAGGATTCAATGAGGCTTGTAATAAAAAGACAGAAATAGAGTAAGCCAATCATTTTGTTTTGCACCTGAGGTCAAGCAGATTATGCAATGAATGTAGAGAGAACCTTGATCTCCAGGGGACATCCGAGGCATGTATTGAAGAATTGAGATGCAATTACAGAAAGAAAGAGAAGCCAGGAAGCTTGTATTACAATTGTAAGTCCTGTAACAAGTGAAGACAATCCTAAATAAAATAATACCTATTAGAATGTTAATTTCTTTGACATTCCAATTTGGAAAAAAGAAAGGGGAATTGCTTGTAAGACGTTTATGAACATGAATAATAGGAGATATGGGCATGCCACATCTTCTGTCAGTCTTTCTCTTGAATGCCAAATAATTTATGAAAAAGTCTCTCATTGAAGTCACCATAGTATTTCTGTTTAATCCAGATGTGTAGTCACAGAACAATAGAAATGTCCAATACAAAAACATCAATAGCAAAATAAAATAAAGATGTGTATGTAAGATCATATACTTATTTTTCTTGACTCTTCACTCTCTTTTCTTGACTCCTATGTTTTCAACAGAAATCAGTAGCATTAAGATTTTGTATTAATATTTTCCTGAACAAAATTTTATTCCTTTCATTAAAAGGCAAAAAAAAACATTTTTGAAATTTAAAGATTTCTGACATAATTAAATGTCAGAAACACATATACTGTATGTAAGATCATATAGTAAAATGATGTTTTGCAAATATTATATTATTTAGCTTATTATTGTAATAATTACTGCTGTGGGTGGGAGTCCAGCACTTATAAGTTAGTTAAACATTACTAATATATCATACATGAATATAATTGCTTGTAAATGTGTATTATTATCTAATGTATAAATGACACATTCAATATTACTCAGGAGCAACACATTATCTGAAAAGTCAGAAACTACTGTATATACAACAGTATATAAACCCATCACTGCTTATACAGGTCAAGCTCAACTTGCTAAAAAGGTTCAGGCACACCTGAAGAAGGCTCCACAACCAAAACGTTGTGTTTCCTTTCTTCTCTTTTCAGCATGGAATAAACCTTACTTGTTCCTTTGCAGCCTACACATGCTGATGCAGCTACCCACCTCAGCTACTTCTTGCTAAAAAGGCTGTCTGAAGAAATGCTAGGGTATTATCAGTCCTAGATAATATGTAGAAGTCTTTAGTTATTAAAGCAATTGCAGTGGTGGATGAGCAACTTTTTTAAAGTGAAGAAATAAGTTAAATAATTTGTTGCAGTCTAGATTACATGATCTACACCCTTAATGGTAACGGTTTCTTATTTCTGACAGTTTTGAGCATTTGCAGTTGTTTTTAGTTTGTTGGTCAATCTTTTGGTTTTCTTAGATTACTGATATACAGTATATACTCTACTGTACAGTGTTTTCATAAATCATGTTTGGAATGCCCATAAGAGACTACAGATGTTTTGCAGTTTTTAACCTTCTCATTTCTTTTTCCTGTTTTTGCCTTCTTAGGTGCAAAACACACAAGTGTTAAGCCAATGGAGGTAGTTAGCCAAGGGAGGTCATTATTTTATTAATTCATACTGCATTATACTCTGTCCTAGCAATTGCATATTGAAAACAAAGCCATGCACACTATAGCATCACTTAATATTTTTATTTTTCATGTTTTTGTAGATGAATTCCTAGAAAATTGTCTTGAGCACACTGTTGACATATGCTATGCTAATAGGATGATAAATTTCTCAACACAATAGACACATTAAAAAAAAACTTTGTAAAGATGAAGATTTCTGAAGTATAGCTTTAGACATTCATTCCACAGAGATAAAAAAAAATCCTGAGTAAGCAGCTAGCTGATTCTGTAGTTAAAAATTCTGTTTTAAAAGAACTACGGCATACTGATTTTGTAAGTGATCTTTAATCTCACTCTTGAGATTTATGTGACATTTAAGACACATAATGTTAAAGGACTCAAAACTAAATATTCAAATTAGTGTTTCATAACAGATGGAAAACATATATTTTTCAAAAGAATCTGGACTTAATGCCGACTTTGTTTCTTCAGCCCCAATATACAGTACAGTAGTGCATGTACAGTACCATGCTACATCAAAGTGCTTTTGACAAAAATGACTGGCAAATGGAATTGTCACAAGCAAACCATTGTTGCTTACTCATGAATTTTCAGTCTTTTCTGTTGTTTGTATACTTCTGCATGGATACACAGATATATTTCCATTGTTGCATAGTGTCAACCTTAATAACTGGTACACCTACAGCTTCAAGTGAAAATTCGTTCTCCACTCTGTCATGAGTACTTACCCATTTTCATCAATCCATATTTCATGACAGAAAAAGAAATATATTTATTTCACTTCTTAAAAAAGCTGTCACTATCAGCTTAAAGATAGAGGGATTGTGATTGAGTTCTCCCACCCAAACAGAAAACCTTTAAATACATTATTTTGTTTTTGGTGTTTGTATTTTCTTTCAAAAACATAGAAGAAGATAATATTGTATAAAACTTTTCGATAACCGTAGTCAACCTAGTAGTGCACTATTTTAAACAAAATAATTGTGGAATTGTCTATAGGATGCTATTATTGCAAACTGTAAACAGAACTACAGTATGTTCTATGACTATGACTATGTTTAAAAGCAGTCTATACTATGTCAAATCCAGATTGCTTTTTTCAGTTTTGATTTTGCTATACAGTATTTACAGTATAAATATTTTTAGTGTTTGCCACAGTCCAAATATTATAAATTGTAATCTATGAATGAATGGTACCATCTCTCAGTACTATGTATAGTAGCTCATAATATTTGACATAAAAGTGTCTATTCCTTCTTATAAAGCACATTCCATATTTCATAACATTAATAAGATATAATGTGTGTTAATTTGTATATTAGAGTAGGTAAAGCATTATTGCATTGTTTAATATGTTTTTGAAAAAAATGGTATACTTGTTTACAGCTTGAATAACACTATATCACTGTTTTAATGGCTCTAACAACAGGACTACTTGACTCTCACATCCCAGCGGACCCTGAACCAGGAACGGGATTTGGCTCTTTTGTTAAGTCTGTACTGGCCTTGATTTCAGTGCAGAAGACCCAGGTTAAATTTATAGACTGGACTACTTCTCCCCTCTTTAATGGTCTTTAGATACATTTCAGTGGAGTGCCTTTATCAACAGCCAGACATTTTTCACTTTAGGTTGTTTTAATTTACCTGTGAATTACAGACTTGCTTTAGTGGTGGAAGTGAAATCTAACCCAATAGCATTTGCCAAATATCCAGTGTTTATCATTACTAAAATCTCTTCTGTTATGAATCATTTAACTTTTTTCAACATAACTGAAAACCTAAAATGGCTTCTTGCTTGTCCACCTTTACAATATATAGGAATGCTTTTGTTGCTAGAAAACACATTTTGTGATGGAAGACATTAAAGAGTATCCTATTATTGTCAGTAAAAGCAAATAATAAAATACATTTCAGTAGGTACTGTAACTAGGTCAGCATGAGTAAGCTGCAAAGAAAGAGGTACAGGTAAAGTTTATTCCATGATGAAAGGTAAAGAAGGAAAGACAATGATTTGGCTATGGAGCCTTCTTCAGGTGTGAGGAAGACAGAAAAAGTAGCAGAAAAATAGGACATTAGAGAGCAAAAGTAGTTAAGAAGTGGCAGGGAGCAGGGAAGAAATAGGCATGAAACAGGTGAGAATAAGTGTCTAAACCCAGGAAGAAGAGGAGGCGAGGTGTGAAAAGCCAAAATCTGCAAATGAATAGAGAGGATTTAGAAGGAGATGAGTTTGTCATTGAGAGAGGTGGGAAGATGTGAGGAGCCTTTCTGCAATAGGAGTTCTGAAACACCTTAGGGAGGACACAGACAGAGAGATCTTAAAGATTGTGGCCAATAATAATTAGTATTTTAAGGTACTAACATTAGTTATTTTTTCTAATATTAGCAATTATAATGGTAAGATATACTTTTCATTTTAAATAATTAAGATTGGCTTGTTTACCAGTAATAGTTGACATTATTGTAAATATTACCATAAAGTTGCTTGCACTGATCAATTTATAACAACACTAATAGATTAGTAAAATAAATTGAAGCATGTTATCTGTTCATTTTTCAAAAAGAAAACAAAAACAAATGGGGCAATTCCAGTGACATATACAGTATGGCTACAGTATGTTTCATACATATTATGGTTATATTATACTATTTTATTAGAATTACTGTAGTAATTCTAAGAGTATTACTTTTTCTTGACCTTTGATGTACTTATATTATTTGGCTTCTGTAATAAAGGTTACTTCTACAACAGCTGTCAAGACATGGAGGTGATTTCATCATTGATGATAATTCTTAATTTCTGAGCTCTTCCTTTCTGATGTTTTCTTTCTCTTGAGCCCTTTTCCATAATAGACAGTTTGTCATACCAATCAGTGAAATCAATATGAAATCCAAACTAGCAATTTAGAAAGGGCACTTTTTGAAAAGTGCCTGTCTGGGATTTTTTTTATTGCAAAAAAAGAAATGCCACAAGAAAAACTTGAGAAGTTTAAAAGTGATTGAACTGATAAAAATACAAAGTACAGATGGAGAGAACCTATCCTCAGTGTAGACGTATCCATTAAAAGGGCACTTATTAAAAATAACTAAGGATTTATAATAATTCAGTAGAAGTATGGAGTACCAAATATTAATTGCTACTTTGAAAACCGTGCAAGGGTCTAAATACTTTCATAAGGCACTATATACTGCATTTCCCATATTGTAATTATAATTGTGATCAAAATAATCACAGAGAAAATATTGAACCTAAAATGTTTTTTTCACATTATATGTCTTTATCTGTAAGTATTATTGATGCAATGTTTGGATGTTAAAAATATGGGTGGGTAAAAGATATGTATGCATGATTTAACCAAATGATCAGTGTGTCCATCATTCATGGGGTTTAGATATTTAAGCATCTAGGGAGTCTGAGACATCTGGGGACTGATTACAACACCCAGGCTGTCTAGATTTGTCCTCTAACATGAAAGATCTTGTGATCGGATCAGAGCTTTTATTGACAAAGAATGACCTTCTTACAGTGAAGATAGTCTTCCTTCAGTCATTTCATCCTAATTATTCATCCTAAATCCATTTCTTATGAGCATTTATGTTGCACAGTGAGATCCCCAGAAGTAAAATAATACATCTGCACTACTTGCCAGTGGTCCTCCATCAATGCAGTAAAATCATATAATTTCTTTAACTACTTATACACACCAATAAGCATGTTCCCAATTGAATGCTTATCAGTGTGCTCAACAACATACAAAGTAATAACATTTCCAATTAGTTAATACGCAGATCACCAGTCACACACTTTATACAGATATTAATCATATTATCATTGTGATTATTAACCACAAAAAGGGTATTTATTCTGCAGATAATTCCAAATTAACATAACAGACAGTTTAAAGAACACATCAATATTTGATTTCATACAAAAACGATGATTCTACTTCTAATCAGTATTCCCGAAAATTATAAGAATAACCAAAATAATTAGAATGGCCCATACACAGGAAAACAACTTACAAACAACAAAAAACCCACACATATTATGACAGCACAGCCCTAAGGATTTCTGAGTAGGAACCACAAGGGGATGACACACCTACCCGAGAAGCAGCATATTTAGGCAGCTTTGTGGCCTTTCAAATGAGAATATAATTAATAACTGATGAACATTTACGTGTTTTTGTGTGGAATGGAGTGTTCAAAGCGGGTATATTGAAGTCTTCTCCAACCCACGGCACCAACCCTCCTTTTGAAGGGGTTGAATTCTCAAGGCTTGGAGGGGATAGGAGGCATCATCATTACTTTAAAGTCCAGCATTTGACCACTGAAGCACCAGTCTACGGTAGCCACAGGGCACTCCAGAGAACAGGAGCTGGAAAACAGGCAAATTTGTGAACGCAGCCTGGGAACCTACTACCTGATTATACATAGTAGAAATTTTTCATGTTTTTTCATCATCGGGTAGTAGGGTTACCTACTAACTGACAGTGAAAATTGAAAAGATGAGAGGTGAAACATCCAAGCCTGCTGATGATCAGAGACATTAGGTATCACAAATTTGTATTTCACATCAGGAAGCCACATGAGGAAATCATGCAAGACCTTTGGTCTTAAACTTTGAAGGACAAAATAGTTCTTATCATTCCATTGCACAAAGCACGAAGATTTAAGACAAATTTATCTTACTGTTGTACAGAATGCCCCACAAAAGGACTGCAAATGATTATGACTACTAGAGGCGTCTATGTAAGCAGCCTTAAGCAGCCTGTAAATAAATCTCACCTGAGGTATATAATACATCTGCCAACACTAATTGTTTTATTTGAATGTGAAGAGAGTATAAGGGTTTATACAGTAGTGGCACTTGGTATATTAAAACTGCTGGTGAGATTTTAATAAAATTCGATCAGGATTGATATTGTTTATTAAACAATGTATAAATAAAGCCTTAAAAGCACATTTGTATTACAGTGGTGTTCTCGTGTGAAAAACAAAAGCCACATGCCAAAAGCGACAATCTTTCACATATGGGACAGTGTCAGGATAGCACCCCTAGTGACTAGAGAAGGTACTACCCTGGTCAATGTTCTACTCTGAATACAGTAGATTGTTAGAATGATTGCAGCAAGTTACTAGAGGTCAGCTAAAAGTTTTTTTTTTATATATATAAACTGCTTCTTTTCCAGCAGGCAAGACTGATTATTATTTATTTTACATTTATTTTTGATTGGCTTTATTACATAACAGGATGAGCTGAATGTGTAAAATGCTATCAGATCAAATAATGTTTAATTACATTACAAGGGTGAAAATGTATTTAAATAAATATGCATCTATATTAGGACATTTTCAAAGGTTTGAGTCTCAGAAATATTTTTTATCCATATTCAGACTCCCTGGTTTAATAGTCTATTTGCAGCCATTTTTATAGAGAGGTTTTACAGAAGAAACATTGTTTTAAAGAGAGTTTTTAACAAGGTTAGGATTTGTGGCTGATTTTGTTTAACATGAAAGACTTAAAAAGTAAAAATTTTGAAGTTGCTGAACAATCACTTACTGTTTCAATGGATTTTCATGAAATGAAAATATTAGAAAAATGCTGTGTGACGAGAAAGGTTGATAATCCAATATTCACCTTCTTTCTCAGCACCTTTTTCAGGAATAGTAGCAGTGTTGACAACCACACTTTCTTCTCTTTTAGTATTTTGTGCAAAATTGAATTATCGTAATTTTATAATGACATTTGAGACTCTGACTGAATCTTGAGGTGATGATGAGTATTATGTTTATCTTTTTTATTTATTTGACTTTGTTTCTAGTCATAGTGAGTTAAACAGTTTATAGTGTTTTATTGTCATTGGTTTTCATCATTTTAGGTAGATGAATATTAGAGCCTACTAACCTTTTCCTCAACATGATCCAGCAAATCCTGAGTTGTTGTGTGTTCTCAAAATGTGACATTTCAATGTTTATGATATATTTCTTTAAAATATTTCAAATCACTTAACATCCTTTATAGATTTAAAAAACAGCACTCAATATAAAATAAAACATTTGTCTGACATTTGATTAATGTCACATTTATTTTACAGTACTTGCTTTAATTGTGGATTATATTTACCATTTTGGCTTACTGTTAAATATTCCCTACATGTCACAGTTGCCTAATTGAGAAATAAGGGTATATAATACGTAGGCTTTATATAGAAAAATATATAATGATTACAGTTAACCATTATTGTAACCATTATTGCTACAGTATATGTAGGTTCAATCCAACCATCTCTATAAACGTTCACTAAAATTAAAGTAATACAATCCCTAAGAAAACAAAACAAATGTTAGAATACTGAGGAAGTGACTCTGGAGCTGTCTCTGCTGCCATACGGTACATTTTAAAATTTGTCGGACTTAGAATTCTTAGAGTGGTTTTCTTCTCAGTTCTCCATTCTAATATGTGCTTTCACTTTGAGAACGGAAAGGTCACTTGACCCTGAGACTGCATTAACGCAAGTATGCTATAATAAAATGATATATTTGATTGGTCAATTGTCTAGAGATCTGAGAGTATTCTTTCATAGCACAAAAAGGAACAAGAGACCCTACACCTCTATTGACATCTTCTTCAATGCCTATATTACCACAGTCATACTTGCGTCTAGCAAAGACATCCATATATTTCCGTAAATACTGTTATACAGTACATTTGGTTTCAAACTAATAGGCAATATGGACAGTCCCAGAGATTTAACAGTATAAACACAGTGTGACTCCATTTATTGTCACTACTAATGTGCACTGTTTCAGCCCTTGTGAAATGCTCTTAAACAAAATCTGTAAAAACATCTAAACCAATAATCAATTGACCTGTTAGGGACATGAGAACAGGTGACCACTGTGTTGAATAATTGTCAGATTGCACTGTTTTCACTGAATAGCATTAATTGTGTTTCCCAAAAACTATGAAACTAGAAGAGGAAAAGCAGTTGATAGTGATAGTGAATGTGTATGAAAAACTCACACAAGCATACATTGCAGTGAATCTCTATCAATAGAGGCTGTCAGACCAGGCCTACGAAACCCCATATACAGGAGGAGCTTAAATAAATTGGAAAGTTCTTTGTCTTTCAAATTCCCACACCTTAGAATCAAGATCATCCCAGTTAAGTTCATAATTTATATCATTTTTCTTATCAAAGCAAGGACTTTTATGGGTGATATCATGGCCTGCTGCATTCTTAATTTAGATTTCAAGGTCTCAACTACTTGTTTACATTTGCTGTAGTTGCCTGAGCAGGTGGAGGTCCTTAGGGCAAGTCTTAAGGCAGCATTTGCATCAGATAGCGTCTGCTGTAACTCAATATATTCTGCCCTTAGACTCTCATTGTCCGATCTATGTTTTTCAGAATTGAAGGTCATCGCTTATGAAACAGGAACTACAGAGGAGAAAACTGAACTTCATTCTCTAAGTCTGCTTTCCTTGCCAGTATATGAACTTTTTCATCAAATTCAATCAATTTATCTCTCAGGTGCTGTGCCAATTCACTAATTGTAACAACACACAGGCCCAATCCATAAATTCATGAATATTTAAGCTGCTTTTTTTCTTAACCTTCTCTCCTTTCAATTGATCTAGCAAAAATTCCACATTTTTCCAAGGATCATTTAGATTCTTTGCTATCTCTTTAACCATCCTGTCCTTAAAAGGGAAATTGATCTGCTTTGGCCCAGTCTCCATTACTCTTTCCAAAACTGTACAGTATGTGTGTGCTTTTACTATCTTGAAGCATGTTTTGGCTATAATACATACTCTAGGTTCTGTGTACTGTATATCACAAATAACCATGACCATCTTATGGCTGCTTCTACATGAATCCTCATATCCAGTAAATCAAATTTCTGCTGCCTCACTGAAACTGTTACAAAAAATTCAGAAATCAAATTAAAATGTAATTATTTTGTATACTTTCCTCATTAGGATATTTTATCTTATTAAGATTTCTCACTCATTGTAGAAAGAGAAGACTGAGGACTTCTTTACATTAAGTGACATACTGTACACAGTACACATTAGATGCTCTCCACTCAAACGAAGCACTATCCTCAAGAACACTCCATCAGGCTGGTGGGGAATAATTATGTAATTGTTGGTTAATTGATGTATCATTTCATAGGAATGCAATTAAGCTTTTGTTGGTTCTCTAGGTCAATGTTTGGTTTTCTGTGTGCAGCCCTCTGGGACTGCCCTGCTTGAGGATTGGGTCTGTCACAAACATCCAAAATAACTGGAAAATAGAGACAACAATATAACAGTCCTAGGAACAAATCTAAAACATGCATTAAAACAACACACACTGGGATGTAACACTAGATGTAAAAGATACATTGTGAAAATACAAGGAATTCTGGATAAAATCACTGTATTACTGTTTACTGTATATGTAAGAATAGGCACGAAAGATGAAAGAGATTCCTGATAAATAGTATCACCACCCTTCTCTGATTGACATATTTGTACATCAAAGGAGAACACTTGGTGAAAAAAAGTTTGTTTCTGACCACGGATATCCATCCTGTACCTGCCCTGGAGCATCTTGTTGTTGCTTGTGTTTAACATAGTTTCAGTTCTGCTGGGCCACTGCCAGAGGGTGTACGCGGTGTACTAATTTCACTACATCTGTTATTTCTTAAGCAGACCAGTAACAGTTAAGGCATGCAGGAAGCACTTAACCCTTTCCTTCAAGTACATACAGAGAAATACAGTACATTACACACCCAGTCAAAACTTGATATGTTCTCAGTTTTTACAACAGCTTCTACTGTTCGTCCCTAAAACTGTCTGTATTTCAATAGCTTGGGTTTTAAAGTAAAGTCTTTATTCTTAAGAAAAACACTGTATGAGTGTAAGTTGTGAATGCTGTTTGTTCTCATTATTTTCAAAAGACCTTCAAAGGTTTGTCTACTAATATGCTTTCTACTTCAAGGCTAGACCAGAAACCAGGGGCCTTGATGCTGTGTTTCTACAATCATATTCAAACATTGTAACAGGTATAGACTGAGGGCCAATATTATATGATAATTAGCAATTATCAGGGTGTGTTGTTTATCTCCCTTTCCCATTTGTTCCTCAAGTCCGGATAGGCCTATATATCAGGATTTCATGCTGTGTGAACAGGTTTTGTTTGTGCTTTAATTTTTAGTATGTTTTGGTATGTTTTATTTGTCTAGCAATACTAAAATGTATGAGAATAAACCCTGTGAGATTGAATACTGCATCTTTTCTTTTATTGACATCACCGTTGCTCACCCAGTCAAAAGACTCTTGTACTTTGGAAACCTGAAGACCATAGAATTGAGAAATCTTAGTCTTCTATACTATGTGTTTGCATTTGGATGTATTTAAGAGTCACTCTTTATCCAAAATATTCTGAGGAAGACAAGTTACTTTAAAAATGCAATCATATCTTTGAAATATGTGACAGGTTCACATAATGCAGTGATTATTAAAAATAAAGGTCACTTTAAAAATAACAGAATTTGAATATACAATTAATGTTGATGTGATTTGTTACTATTGTTTTCCTGTGGCTTGACAGTTAATGACTAGGAACAAAGTCTTTGATATTTCTTTCTACAATTATTTATTAACCAACAAGAATTAATATATTTCTTAGGGATTATTGGTTAACTAATTTGTTAAACAGAGATTACTGCTTCATATATATATAGTGAGTGAAACAGTGTGGAACAGATAGCTCTAAGCTAATTTGAAATTCTATATTATACTGTCTATAAAAGACCATTAACAGCATTCTTCAAAACCTAACTGCTCAATTCTACACATAAATTAGTATTTAGAGCAAAGTGGATTTTTTTACATTACAGTCTTCATGAAAGTAGTACCAAAAATTGATATGTGATTGAGATTCAAAAACATAAATATTATCCAACATTAGTTTTTCATAGTTTTTTGGCAGTTATGATACAATTCACTGATTTAGACTTCAATACAATTTATTTGCAAATACATATGAGAGGAAGAGAAGAGATCGCATATAGTATTTATACAGTAGCTTTTAATGGGAAGAAATTACGTCAGAAATGATTACAAATTACTGACAGCTGAGGCTCATTGAGCTTGGCCTTTCTGAACTTTCGAATCAGATTCATCAGACTGATTAGTTCATTAATAATTTCAAGTAAGTAGCTGCATCAGCATGTGTAGGCTGCAAAAGGAACAGGTAAAGGTTTATACCCTGTTGAAAGGAAAAGAAACGAGACATAACATTTCCATTGTGGAGCCTTTTTTAGCTGTGAGCCTTCAGCCTTTACCTGTTTCTTCATTAATAATTTATTCCTCTGATGCTTTTATTCAAAACAACTTACATCTGTATCGATTTAGATAGATGGACATTCTACTGAAACAGGCTGAGAAGCAACACTTGCTCAAGGGTACAATCTAACAGTTATGAGTCTAGAGGCCAATCCTC
Source organism: Lepisosteus platostomus (assembly GCF_059453375.1). NCBI lineage: Eukaryota > Metazoa > Chordata > Actinopteri > Semionotiformes > Lepisosteidae > Lepisosteus > Lepisosteus platostomus. The sequence continues at coordinate 56,321,895 of NC_142618.1, forward strand.
TACTCACACCTACACCACTGACTTATTAAAAGCCAGGACAAACTTTCTCTGAACAGGCCAAGTAAGGAAAAGACTTTTCAAACTAACAGCACCTTACAGACCAATTGCTCACTGTTCTACAACAGGATAACAATTTCATCCATGCCAGCTACCATTTATGTTACACTTCCTCCCTCTTTCTGACACCTACAGCATTTTAAAGAATATTTATATCAACAGTTGCTACAACATAAAATGATCCAATAGGATAAAACCTACTTTTTATATATACCTTCTTAATTTTAGCTGTTATTGTAATGCGTTAACCAAAATATTGCTTTTAGCAATGGAAGAAAAGGCTCACCCCCTGTAGTTCTTCTTATACCCACTGGATAGTAAAGAAAAGGAAAAGAAATAAGACAGGGAATCATTTTAATATTTATTTCAAATTTTACATGTAAATTAGGTTGATGTTTTAACTGGAAACTTGACACTAGCTTTTATATTTTTTCTAAAAATGTTCCCATTCTGTTTTATAACATTTTATTTTACTCTAGGCCTCACCCAAACAAGCCATTAGCTAAACTGTTTTATTTTTTTTGCAATGTATTTTAAAGAGCAACAATAATTAGGTTCATTATTGCATTTTACCTCATTTACAATTGATGCCTCAGTACTACTTTGTCCTATGAATTTTTTGCATTTTGCAATTTTTTTACGTCACTATGTTGTGAGTGATTAGAATATGTCTTAAAATTATAAAAACTTAAAAAATAAACTTTTAAAATGTTTAATTATATGCTGAGATTTTATTTAAATCAAGGGCAGTAAAAACCATTTTTCGTGGTATACATTATCAAAGATGGTAAAAAATGACCTTTTTCATGTAAATTCCCTTGTTCATGACTTGTGATCTGGATTAACTTCCTTACTTAGCAACACATTCCCCAAAAACCCATTCCAGCCCTTTAAGCTGACAGTTTCAACCAAAGCCTGACTTACCCAGATGTAATACTTTTCCTTTTAAGTGGGACTCTGAAGCTTGGCTGACAACCTCTGTTCAAAACGTCTTGAAATGCTAAAGAACAGATAGTTAATAACCCCGAAATAGATATGCCCTTGCAATTAGAAATTTATTCTGAAATGGAATACTTGTGAAAGTATATAGAATTAGTTGGCTCATCATCAATGACAGCCATATTACAGCAGGGAGTTATAATTGGTTTCTGGTTAGTGTTATACTCATTAGTCTAACAAGGAAGCATGGTTATGTTCCTTTCGACATTATCTTGTATAAATGAAAGAAAAGTCACCACAATCAGGCTGCAGGTATTAATGCTGACATTTAAAACCAATTATATAACACTGTATACAGAGAGAGAAAAGGGAAGAGCAAAGGAATGTTTTTCCAAATATTCACTTTAAAACAGCTAACATAAAAAATATTTATACTTTCTGTTCAGTGTTTGATCAGCACAGCAAAATTTAATTGCTAAGGCAATTGTCTAAAGAGTATCGGTCTCATTTGTTGAACATTATACATGAGCTTCACAACAACTAGAACTGCAGTCCCTAGTTCTATTATGAAAAATAATAAAACAGTTAATCTTCATAAAAATAAAATTCCTTCTCTTGTTTTGTGATTGAGAATAAAACAGCTCTTTATTAGGATTCTTCTTTTCTATCACTTTCAGCTAGTGTGTGAAAGAATGAACATTAAAAGATATACATTCTGCCATTAAAGTACATTCATAACAAATTGTGAAATTTAATTGAATACAGACCAAATTTCATAATATAATTTTAAAAACAAAAATGGTAAGGAGCAAGTTTGCTAATAATTAGTACAAGGTATTGAGAGCAAAATATTTTGTCTTTTGAAAATAATAACTTTTGTGTTATATACACAATATACTGTATATTATATAATATGTATGTATTACAGTATATGGAGGCTAACAGTATTCGGTCAGGGATGTATCATATATAAAATGTAGCATTAGTACTGAAATTCATTTGAATACATTTGAACCACCCACCTGTCTCAATTTGTACATTACCATAAGTTTTGAACAGTTACAGTCATCTTTCATCTCTTCATTCAAGACGTTCTTCATCCAATAAATTGTGATGTACTGTAACTAATTAATTGCCTGCAGTGAGATATGTAGAAAATGTATTACAAATTATTTATTACATACATTTTGTGTCATCATTTCATTTACAGATTGAAACACCCACATACATATAACACAGGTATCAAAAGTCATGTGATGTCATTTGCCAAAACGCTTTATACCATACAGTGTCGCGGGAAGCCAGAGCCTACCCAACAAGCAACGAGCGCAAGGCAGGGTACTCCCTGGATGGGGTGCCAGTCCATTGCAAGGCATGTACAAGACAATTATACATGGGAACAATTTGGAGGCCACGGTAAAGGTCAAGTGGGGAAATTTGGCCCAGACACCAGGATAACTCCCTACTCCTATCGAGAGATGCCCGGGGATCTTTAATGACCACTGAGAGTTGGGGCCTCGATTTAACATCTCATCCAAAAGACAGCGCCCACTACAGTGTCCCCGCCACTATAGCGGGGCATTAGGACCCACACAGACCACAGGGTGGGCACCCCCGCTGGTCCCACTAATACCACTTCCAGCAGCAACCATAGTTTCCCAGGAGGGCTCCCATTTAGGCACTGACCAGGTTCAAACCTGCTTAGCTTCAGTGGGTAGCCAGTTGAGAGCTGCAGGGTGATATGGCTGCTAGCAGTATCAAAAGTATATTCCAAAAATAAAGGTATTTCAATTCTCTCATGCTGCAACACGTATACAATATATTCACCATTCTCTGTGTCTCCTCATGAGGATTGTGAGCATTATTCCTCACTTTGACTGTGTTTCATTGCTGTACTTAAAATATATTTTATCACTTAAATCACAAAAGGCCTAAAATATTTAATTATTTAAATATAATGTGATTGTATTTTTTTTTCATCCCAAAGGAACCAAACCATCTAAAACAGGAGCAGACTCACTTCATCCTCCACTGAAATGCAGCATTGTGATGAGCTTCAGGATTATGCACCAGCTGCCCCCCCTGCATAGGAAATTAGGTGGAGAAGGGACAAAATACATTGACTTAATGGGGAAATTTAGGGATGTCAGATTTTGCAAGGCCAAAGTTTTCCAGGACACAACAGATGAAATAGTTATGCATAATATGACATTATGCAGCAAAATACACAGAAATAACAGAGAAATATTTCTACCTTAGGCAGAAATATGAGTTTAAAAATGATTTGATCATGACATACATGAGTAGTCTTTCGTAACTTAATATCTGTAGTCATGATGTTGCCCAATGTTTTAAATTTGATATAGTCATCTCTCCATGAAAATGTGTTACCTGCCACGTGGCTCTAAAGTTTATTTGTGATTGATTTTAAATCATACTATAAGCTTTCCTTTCATTGTTTCATTGAGTGTGGTAATTCATCTGTATAATATACAGTACTTCACATTTTCAGACTTCAAAATTCACCTGATCTGATCCAGTTTTAATGTTTTGAAAATTAAAATTATTTTAATTATGATTTCCTAAAATACTTTTCCTCTCATTACTGCACTGTATTTCTCAACATACAAATTTAAAAATATATCTGATGAGCTGCTATCTGTGCAAAGTTTGGATGCTCTCTTTGTACTGTATTTGCCTGCGTTTTCTCTAGGTATCCTCTCACAGTCCAAAAACATACTGGTAGAGTAACTTGATTCTGGGAAAAATGTACCGTGCTGTGAGTGTATGTGTGTGTCTGCGTCTGTGTGTGGCCCTGCAATGGACTAGTAACCAGGATGTACCCTGCCTTGTGTCCCTCACCCCCCTCGACCCTGAAATGGATGAACTAGCTAGATTTTGTGTGTTGTTGTTCAGTCGTTTTAAAAACTTTTGTGTTACCATTGTTTTCCACTGCCATAATGAACCCCTCATCGGATCATTTTTTTTTTATTCATTTAGAGAAAAAAATATCTAAATACAATTTTTTAAATAATGTTGATCTTGGCACGATTTCTCATTTTTATTAATAGGTGGAAATAAAGAAATTGTAAACATGTTCTGAGAGACTGATGCATTACAGATGTCATTACTGTGTGCTGTGGATGAGTGTTTCTAACAACCTTTAGCTCTTTAGGAAAAACAATTTTGATCTAAATTGATTGCTTTGGGATTAAAAGGGATTCATTAAATATTATGGTATTGACATTCACTAATGTCTGTAATTAGTATTTATTCCAGCTCTGCAAAAATGGCATAAAACGTGCATGGTAAATGACTCATTGCTATGTTACTGCTTAATTCTTTAATTAGAATTTTCATTAAGTATTTTAATTAAATATACTCAGGCTGAAAAGAAATGGTAAAAATGGCTCTCATTACCTTGTTATTTGGATTAGCGAACACTTCAATGTAATAAATTGATATGTCTACAGCAGGCTCAAAATGCAATATAAATTACCCACTAACAATGCCACTGAATAAGGTCTTTAATTAGCTGAATCTAATGATTTCTGGTGATTGCACAAACAAGAGCTGGAGCTAAAATTTACATTACTTACCTCTGAAAGTCACACAAGAAATACATTTACAAAATTCTTCCTAAGCACTTTTGACATATATTGAAAGGCAATAGCAACGCCATTCTGAAAATAGTTAGCTTGTTTACTCCTAATACATATTAGAAACTGCAATTACCTATTCATGAGCAAGGGGTACCTGTATTAGGATATTCTTGTACCACATTTTTTATTTTAAAAAAGTCTAAACAACAGTCTGGCTAAGGATTTCAAGAAATCTCTGTCTAACAGAAACTTACATACAGTAAATGCTACAGTATATTCAACCCTGCCACAATTTAAAAAAATCCTAATACTGGTTAGTCTCTCTCCACTGTTGATTACAACTGCATCAAGTCATACTGTAGAACTGATTAAATTATTTCAGACATAGTCCTTAAATGACTATTTCTAAAGGTTCTCCTAAAAATGGCTTTTAATAACACATTCCACTAAAGTGGCCTAAGTGGACCAATTCAACACATTTCACCATTTTTTAATGTGCTTCTGGTTTAAACAGACCATTGTAAAGTCTGAATATTAGGACCAGGATAGGATAACCTGCCAGATATTCACCAATGTCCATGATAATATGGGACAGCCAATGGTCTCTGATGCATCTTATGTACTGTATATCCTACATGTAAGAAGCAGTGTAATAACTTCTTACACCTAGCATTGCATTTTCTGTTTGTGTATTTCTTTTTAGATGAACTATAACTGCTGTCTGTAAAAAGCTTAGCTTGTGAAGTGCTTTACATTTGCCTTCTTCACATTAGCACAGTACATTGAGGAAAAGGCCTGGTATGTTACTACTTTACAAACAACAGGAATCAGGAGCCTGTCATGTGCTGGGCCAGTCTGAATGCTATTAACAAGAAAGATCATCCTATATATTTTTTACTACTCTCTAATATTTTAATACAGCACGATATATCACCCTGCAACTCACAACTGGCAACCCACTGAAGCTTAGTAGGTGTGAGCCTGGTCAGTACCTGGATGAGAGACCTCATGGGAAAAACTAAGGTTGCTGCTGGAAGAGGTGTTAGTGGGGCCAGCAGGGGGCACTCACCTTGTGGTCCATATGGGTCCTAATGCCCCAGTATAGTGACGGGGACACTATACTGTAAACAGGTGCCGTCCTTCAGATGAGACGTAAAACCGAGGTCCTGACTCTCTGTGGTCATTAAAAATCCCAGGGCGTGTTTTCGAAAAGAGGAGGGGTGTGACCCCGGTGTCCTGGCCAAATTTCCCATTGGCCCTTACCAATCATGGCCTTCTAATAATCCCCCTTTATGAATTGACTACATTACTCTGCTCTCCTCCCCACTGATGGCTGATGTGTGGTGAGTGTTCTGGTGCACTATGGTTGCCGTCGCATCATGCAGGTGGATGCTGCACATTGGTGGTGGTGGAGTCCCCATTACCTGTAAAGTGCTTTGAGTGGAGTGTCCAGAAAAGCGCTATATAAGTGTAAGCAATTAATTATTATTATTATTATTATTATTATTATTATTATTATTATTATTATTATTATTATTATTATTATTATTATTATTATTATATGTAACCTGAAAGTTTACTTTCAGTGTGAATGCTTCAATCTTCCAGAAGGATTTGTCATGTACCTTTATTATAGACTCCCTTTCACCTGTTGAAAGAGCTTACTAAAGAGTACTTGCAGTTCTTTCAAGAATTATTCAAAGTCTATGTACACTTTTAAATAACTCCTTATAAATATAGTATCCCTATATACATGTAATGAACAGTGTTATTCAGAAATATAAATTACTTCTTGATGAATTAATCACATTTTCTATGCTTAGATAACTATGTCCATGCCTTAGGTTACAGGTGGGAAATATTTTAATAGTAGATAGAGAATAATAAAAACACCCAATTAGAAAATGTGTTGTGAATGTTTATTGAAAGATCTGAATAAAAAAAGGCTAAACTCACTTGTTTTAGGGCCAATAATCTGACCATTGTTCTGGACCATACTGTATGAGAAGGATGTTAGGATCCAGAAACAGAGTGAAGAATTAGTAAAAATTAATATTGGGGTTTAGGAGAGAAAAAGGAATGTGAAGAAAAGAGCTGCTTTCTGTAACTTTTATAGCATTTTGGAAAATGACATAATGCACGAATACAAATTAGAGCAGCAGAGTTGGTTGGTGTCACTTCTCTCAAACCTTCCTGAAAACTGCCATATGGAATGATGATTCTGTGGCAACTTATACTTTTACATATGCCAGACTCCATATCACCCTGCAGCTCTCAACTGGCTACCTACTGAAGCTAAGCAGGGTTGAGCCTGGTCAGTACCTCGATGGGAAGTCTAACATCCTATCCAGGGGCTAGAGTAATGTGCTCTCCACAGAATAATTCAGCGGGCTGCTGTGATCTGGATATGGAAAATGCTTACCCTCCATAACCCCTTTCATTTCTTTTGAGTTCAAATAAAAAAAGAAATGTTAGGAAAAACGGGATTGTACAGATGGAAGACAAAGAGTTTGTTTTGTTGGTGCATTCAAAGCAATAGTAAGTTCAGCCCCCACAGTTCATCTTTTAAAATAAAAGTGTTTGTGTAACATTAACCAGTTAACCATCAATAGAAGAACAGAGGTCTGCTAGGTCAGAAAACGAGTTATTATTAATTTATTTTGCTATTTAACACAGTTTTGTTTTGTTTTTATAAATGGGCATTGCATTTTCATATTTACTTCACATGAGATCCAGCTGTAGTAACCCCATTAGCCAATGGGTGGCCTTAGACTTCAATGTCTTACTTTATTTCTTGAATACAGTGAAGCTTCACCTTGAAAAATTGTATGATAGTCCCTTATCATTGACGTTTGTCGAAAAATCTAGTTAAAGATGCAAAGTAAATTTCTGATTAACATTTTAATTCAGAGGAAACCATGTGAACTATGAATTTTGTTGCTTTAGCTTTTATGAATAATCTTTTTCCCCAACAGGTGTGCTTCTGCACTCCATCTGATGCTGTTTTTCAGTATGGTATAGGTGTTTTCACTTGCACATGCTTTAACATCATTAATCATTGTTAGATTCTTCCATTGTTGTTTAACCATTATCTATTCTGGACAAGGCTGGAAGAGTGATGTGCCAAACCTGAAACTCACCTGATAGGAACACTAGCAAACACTTATCACCTGTCAGTTAGAACAAAGAAAACAAACAATATAAAGCAAAATACCAAAGAGGGATCCATCAGCTCCTAATGAATCACAGTGTACAGTACTTTCGTTTCTAACAGTTAGCCTGAAAGAATAGTTGCTTTTTTTACTCAACAACAATATTCAGCATAACTGTGATTGATTGCTGTAACAGAGAACTACAAGATTCTCATCAAAAATAACAAAGTGCAATTTAATTTCAATAACACAAATAGTATAAATGTTTCCTATGTTAAAGCAAATCTACAGTGCCTTGAAAAGGTATTCACTTCCTTCCAATGATGTTCCATTTAATTGAATTAGAAATGATGTATTTACATTTTAATGTATATTTTTTAATCTAAATTTGAATGTTAAAACTGAAAACAATTATGTGTGAAAAAAGTAAAATGCCAAATACAACTGCAAAGAAAAACAAACTGCAAAGAAAATTCGTAATGTACTGTATGTATTCTGCACTTGAGTCAGCTGGTGGCTGTAATTACAGCTGCCTATGTACAAAGTCTCTATCCATTTTATGCACAGAGATGAACAATGCAATTTTCAACCAATTATGAATGAAAGTAGACTTGAATACTTTTATTTTTTTTCTGGTGTTATGACCTTTGTGTGCTTATCTTTTTTTCCCCTGATTTTGCTTTAAATGTTACAGATTCACAGTTGATTGAGGCGTGGTCTTGACGTTCCACCTGAATAGGAAGGTCTGGCCTTTCCCTATGCAAGATCTGTCACACCATCATGAAGCAGCCTTGCACTCTCTCACACAGGTTGTGTCCTGTGGTTTGACTGCTTGTGCTCAACTATCTGGTCTAAACTCTGATGTTTTCTTGACATGTTCACAGTGCCTTTTGTGTTTGATTTTCTCCTTTTCTCTTTTGTATTGAATATGTTATTTTATTCAAATAGAGAAGTGTGAGAGTAGTAAGATAGTTTGTGGAATACTTTCCTTTGGGGAACGTTTGTTGTGTGTTGGTGTGTTGGAGGGTGTTTGGATAGAAGTGCATAGTTTTCTAAAATTTTGTTTGAAGTAAATTAAGGCCTGTGTTTAGTATATAAAATTGTTTGCTGTTATTGTTTGTGTTTTGCCTTTTATTATATTCATGATATTGTAACAGCACTGGGGTCTAGGCTGAAATATCTGGAAATAAAGATGGCAGTTTGGGCTTTGTGGAGTAACCCTGATTCGGTTCATTTCCACTTCATCTCCTTCTCTGCAAAGCACTTTTACTGTATATAATGTGAGCAGGTCTACCTTCCTTTAAGATTTAGAATGTTTTGTTTTATCTGTATCTAATTTTGTGATAATTGTTTAAATTGTCTACAAGACTATTATAAATTGCTTCTTTTATGTTAAATTATATTATAGCACTTTATTATTAACAAGAAAACCTTTAAGTGGTATTTTCTGTAAAATATTCTGTTAGCACTTTTTACAGTTGAAAATACATTGTACAAGCCTTAAGGCTGCTTTCCTTCTCTTTCATTCAAACTGAGTTATTCACCCAGGTGAAATGTAATTTTGGGACCCCCCCTGACTAAAATTGAGAAGTCCTAGTCCTAGATAATACTAGGTGAAATAGATTAAATACATTCTGCCTCTTATATTAAAAGTAACAGACTATTTCCTCTTAGTATTCTGTATGAAATATATTAGGAAAGGTCAATAAAGACTGAAAGCTCATTTTAGTACTGTACAAATTATTTGAATCCAAATGTTCTCAAATGTTAAGGTGGAGGATCAGATTTATTCCCTGTTTTACTACATCCCTTCACAAATATTCAATAATCAATTTTAATAAATGTTAAATTATAGCTAATATTAGGCTATAGTACTCTCAAAATGGGAAAAGTATAGATGCTCAATTTCCTCGAGGAAAACTGTATATGCAAGGGACATGTCTGGTATAAAAACTAGGAATGGCCCACTCCCTGTAAAATATTTACACTTTAGTATGGCTGTCTTAATAATGTTACAGTGAACAATAATTGGAGTAAATTAGAACTCTTCAGTCACCTATATCTTTTGCCCCTACTACTTGTCTGAAGGTCCAGATTCTGCTGTTGTGCCAAAAACAATGCCATTTGTTCCACGCCTTCAGAATAACAGTCTGTCTGGGAATTGCAAAAAAGCTCAAACTCAACTGCTCACAACCTGAAAAATATAATACAAGTTTAATGTCTTTACAGGATATCTGAATACAGCTTGCAATAACAGGAACTTTAAATAGGTATGAGTCAGGGAAACCTGAGACACAAACTGAGCCAATAGGTGACAATAGTAGTGTTCCTTTATTTACTATAAGAGAACTACATTCAAACCAGAAAACAAAACCCTTGCAATGTCTAAGCTCTAACTGTGCTTCTACTTGTGTCCCTCTCCTAAAAGCTAAGCCACATCTCTGTCTCTTGTTCCCAAAACCAAAATCTCTCTTAATCAAAAATCTGATTCTTCAGGAAAAAAAAAATCCTAAACCATATAGGCTTATTGGTCCACTCCAGCCAGTCAGTCAGCTCTTGTCTTGGGTTCTTTTCTCACTGCTGCCATCACTCCACTGGATATGCCTCCATGATATGAGCAGACATGGAATGACTGTAGAAGCCTCCAACTCCTGGTTTTAAATGCAACCCAGCCAACCGCTTTCTTCAACTGGGCAAGGGATACACGTTGGCAGTTTATTCTCCATTGGGATCATTTTGATTAGGGAAGAACTTACCTTTTTCCATCAATCCTGAAGCTCATTGTGAGATTCAATTCTGTGTTAGTGTAATTAGACACCTTACCAGCCTCCATTCTAAATGTAACCACAGGCTGCTGGGGTTCACAGCCCAATGGGACCCTCTTTAGATCTGACATTATTCAACCAAATCTATTTAACTCTGTCTCCAGTGCTTCATTTTTTAAGAAATGGAACTACTTTAGACAAGATAATTCTCCAAGCTGGAACAGTTAATGGAGAAACCTAAAAAGCAATTAAATAATTCTCTTCTCGACTGCTCAAGAAACCAGCTCTTAGAAGTACTACACCAGAACCATTCATTCATGCAGCAGAGATAATATTCTATCACAATTAACTACATCACCAATGGTACACACAAAAGCCTCCAAAGGTATCAAATCACCTAAAGATATTATCATAACATGCTGCTTGTTAGCTGCTTGGGCTCCACCCCCCATCTGGCCATTTTGTCCACCATGTTGACATAAAATCAACAGAGCAAAGGGAAAAAACATGATTTCTTTTCCAAATAGGGAATCCTTAAGTAATAAATAAAAGAAGGAGAAAGATGGAAAAACACTAGACTTACCAAAACACTTCCAGCTTCACTCACATATCCTGAATTCATTACTTGAATGTACAGAGAGAAAGACTGAGGGACAGATAGATAAAAAAAAGTATTAGAAGGTACTGTATTAGTCCCTTTACTCAAGTCCCAATGAGTCCATTAAATAAGTTTACGTAAAATAGTCAATTGTTAATCTATTTATATGGCTTGCAGTTTAAAGTACTCCCCATGAATGCTTTATTATTTAACAATACTACTGTGATCCTGGAAAGTAGCAGAAGACTGTTCGGTGGAAAAGTATAATATAAATACAACAAACTTAGGTACTGGCTATTAAAAACATATGTAATTAGCTTGCTGTATCAATTTTTCTTCCCCAGAATCTTAAATACGTGAGCTTTTTTCCCCTCAAAATCCATCAATGTGTCTGACATTAATTAAGAAATGCAAAAATAGTCTAATAAAAAATGCAACATTTATGTGAAGCATTAACAATTATTTGAGAGCACATATATCACTGTTACCAGATTTTGACAATCAAAAGCGAAAAAATGTCTAAAAACAAAGATACCATTCGTTTAAAATGTGACTTACTGAAATATGGAAGGGTAGGATAGCAGACAAAGTGGATTAATTCCTTGAACAACTAATCCATCACATCATGCTCTTCCTAACTCCTGCCTTTTTTAATTTTATGCTGTGATTCCTGTGCGTTATATATTACAGAGTGGGATCACCCTGTATATTAAGTGAGATGGCTGTAAAACAATACCATTAGCTTAATGGTCAGTGGAACACCAGCTAAATTAATAAGTTTGGTTTAGATGAAGAACAAAAGACTGCAGCTGCTAGATTCTGATAGCTAACCACAAACTATTTTTGGAGACTATAAACTTTTGATTTATGTATTCTTTTCTCACAATGTCAAGGAGATTAAGATGTGTATTTGTCCCTCCACTGATTGTATAATAGGAATTCGAACTCCCACTGGTTTTAGAAGTTAAGCACACAACAATGGAATACCAATGGGAGTTTTCAGAATGAAGCTCACTTTAATTGCTTCTGGATTTTTTTTAAAGCAGCTGTGTGGTTCATTTGATGAATACCGGAAAATTGCCTTCCCAATCTTATACAGTGCCGTCTTATTTAAAAGCTTATATAGATATTCTATAGCACATATACTATTTATAACCAAAATATTACCAGGTAGCGATTTTCATTAAGACATAAATCGCAAATTGCCATTTTTTAATATTTAAAGGACTTCTGAATGGTGCAAAATAAACTAAATTAAAGCTGAAAAGTTAAAAGACATGGGAATTGTCACAATATGAAAACACCATAGACAGACTTTATAGACATTTACTTATGGTAAATCAATTCAATTTCGATATTATTATTAATGACAAAATTAGAGGGAGTTCAGAAAAATAGAGTTCAAATACATAAAACATCTCCTATCTAATTAACATTTTAATGTCATGAATAGTATAGGTATTTAAGACAAATCTATTATGTCTGAAATAGATATGTATTCAATGTGAACATTTGACATCTAAATTTTAAGTTTTGTGTCTACAATTTGGGATTAAATGACAAAAAACTGTGTATGTTTATGTTTTAAGATTTTTTTGACAATGCAAAATGATTATTTAAATACACATATTCTAAAATAACCAGATGAATGTAATATTATTTAGAAGTTAAGTAAAAAAAATAGTAGCCAAATATTTGAATCACAGAACCCTCATGAAAACCGTCAGTTATACTGTACAAAGCACTTTATACCAAAGTTCTCTCATTAAGACCCTAGTTGATGATGCTTATGAATAATTAATCCACTTGTCACAAATATTTAGACATTGACATCTTTTATTAACATATGCCAAACAGTGGAAAAATATAATGGAACAATAAAAAAGGATAATCTTCACCTCTCCAAATGTTATTTTGTTTTGTCAGTTATTCAGTTAAAAAAAACTGTGTCAATGTAATTTGTGATATCAGATTGTGCAAAGAGAAGATTACTTTTGAGGCATTTAGTGCCTTTTTTAGGGTGGTTTTACCTATTGATCTTATAATTGATATAACTTTTAAAAAATCTTTAACATATTCACATTTTTGCACTTCATGCATATATCTGATTGGCAAGATAAATAGTGAAAAACATGTACAAGCACAAATACAAACCCTCCTTTCACACCAATCACTTATTACCACTGCAAATATGAGTTAAAGTGTCTACCCTGCAATTGCTGTTCAGCAACCCTCCATCGTCCCCATAATATCAACAATGTAGACCACATAGGTTAGAAAAAAAAGCACAGGACACTTTCTTGTAAAGGGTTTGTCTAAAGCTCCAGGAATGATGTAACGGAGCAGCGGAATTTGGAATGTTAATACTGGGTTAGGACACTATAAGGTGGGGTAATACCATTCCAGAGACTGAGAGAGTGCCAAGAGTAAGGGTCTGTATTCTTCACGGTTTATTGGAGAGCACACAATGGAGGCAGTCTGCTCGCAATTTGGTCCAGTGGAGTCTTGTGATGTGCTAATTAAAAAGTATAGTCTTTGAAGTGAAAGTGAAATATGACAAGGTATGGAACAATAAATTACTAACAGGTGCTCCCGCTGGGGCACTAATATCTCAGGTGATATACTGTATTTCTCTGGCCAAACAAGATCAGCAGGTTAGAACAGTCCATCAGTGAAAAGCAGAAACGGAAGGCCAGTACATCACACATGATAATAGGGTTGTGAAGGTTAAAACATCAGGGATAACCCTGCCTTAGCCTACTTCCACATACTAAGCAAGTTTTTTTTTTTTAAGTAGATCCTCCATACCATGCTACTCGGTAAGGAGGACTGCTACAGATGTTTGTATTTTTATATAAGATTTTGTAGACTGTTCTTCACCAGTTACTTGTACTTTTTGTGACATAATAATAATGATAATTGCCTCAAGAAGACTGCCTCTGCAACTGTCTCTGAAGCAAAAGCCCAGATTTGGGAAGAGTTTGGAGAAGTCACAGAAAATGACCATCAGAGAGCATCAAAGATTGTTCTAGCAAACCAATCAATGCCTTTAGGCAGTGACAATGGGTACTGAATGGTTTGATTCAGAACTGACAAACAGTGTCAGTTTCCCAGACTGTTATTAGTAAGGGTGAAAGAAGCATTTTGAGGAGCTTCTAAACCTGTTTGTTCTTAGTGGGTTAGGATAAATATGGTGAGATGCTCTTACTGAGAATGTTGCAATTTAAGAGCCTTCATAGTGGTAGGAAAGCAAAGGTGGATGAGATTCACTCAGAGATGTTGGAATACTGTAGCTGGCCATTGTTAAAATAATAGTATTTTGCTTAATTATTTGGTCAAAGGCAGATGTTGTACTATAGTTTAGAAAACTGGAGTGATGCATATTTAGGAATACAGCTACAAGTGAACCTCTGATTTTGGGGATCACATAATAAATCTACCAACAATGTAGAATCTCCTTATTTTCCGTGACTGGACATCTCACTCATATATCCAGATGTCACATTTTCGATCGACTAGGTAAGATAAAAGAGTGAAAAGACAGTTCACCTGGATAAGGTAATAATTTCATTGTAATAAACACTAAATTATTGTGAAAAAGGGGTCATTTGAATTTTTTTTATTTGTCCAGAACAAGATCTTTCACAAAATAACTGTTGTTACAATTTTATGTTTTTGATGTAAGAATATAATTTTGGAAGTATTTTATTTATAGGAAGTAACAGAAATACAAGCATTTTCCCTATTTGCATGTACTTTCCCTATTTCAAATACTTGTAAAATATACAAGCATGTATATTTTACAAGTATTTTTACTAAAACTATTGCTATTTTCAGGTGATAGTTATTCATCCCACTCAGAAGGAAGGTCTGGTCTTGCTAAATTTTATCCTATTGTAATTTCCTTCTCAGCACATTTGCACAAAACCCTGTCTTCAATACTAGGAAATTAACATGAAAACGTCTTTCTACTGCAATATTATCACTGACAGGCAACAAAATTACATGTTAAGTCTCAAATAAGAAAAAAGCTTTTTTCAACAGGTAGTAGTAACTAAATCAGTAAACTACAGTATTTAAACGTATATACAGTAAGTGGTCTGGACACAGAACCAAAGTGGCAGGCAGACTAGTTTACTGAGTCTGACTAACAAGTCTTATCAGACTAAAATTCAAACACATATTGAATGCAAATGTAATTAAGAAATATGCAGGTGAAACAGTTGAATCATGCCCTCCTTGAACAGTTCAGCATGATAGGTTCTCCTTGTTCTAAATGAAGGCATTCACTTGTAAACCAGGCATGCAGTGTACTTTTCAAGTCAATCTTTTTGTAAAGATGAGAGCTGTGGCACTCAGGGGTGCTGTACATACTGGTATCACTGCCTTTCCATTTACAATATTTGCATTATTCTAGTTATCTGTTGCATTATGTATTATTTTATATATAGTTTACAAGATGAAAAAGTATAAATGTATAATACAGTATAAGCCAATGGAATAGCAAAAACAAACAACACATTATAACACAGCTGCTCTGAGCATTATGAATTTCTGAAAACTAGTGGAAGGTCTATTCCCCCTTTGTCTTCAAGGACACAACACAGAATTTCCTTACAAATGGCATGCATGAATTTATAACAAGAGCATGGGATCATACTGTTAACAAAAGAAATACATTTTTCCTTAAGCTATTGCATACAATTTAAATCTGTGTCCTTGAGCTCTGCATCTAATATGAATTCCTAAGCACATCTGAGATTCTGCATGAGTGAAGGAAAACATAGCAAGTGTTTTTCCTTTTGTTTTTTATTTTCTATTCATTAATTTTTTAACACTCATCATCTACTGGTAACATTTATTATTATTTGCAATGATCTCTGCTTCTGATAAAGTATGACATACAGATCCAATGCTATCCTTGTAAGGAAATGTTTAGCTGACATAACTAGCTTTACAAAGATGTACCACATTTTAACTTTAAATAGAGCTTTCAAAACCAAAAAAGTTACAAAATAATTAAAGTTCAGTATGAAATAAAATAATAATTTTAAAATAAGTGAGAGTTAAATACTAAATGTAATAGAATTGAGATTAAAATGACAAATTGTAAAATACTAAATTCTACTTCTAGATAGAACTGTCGCAGTTGATTACAGTACATCTTTACTATTTTCTCTGATATTTTGTTTTTACCCTCAGAAAGTTCGATCTGAATGCATTGTAATGAGCAAAATGGTGCTGAATCCTAAAAGTTGCCAATGAAAAGACCATTTTATTATAAGAAATTGCAGTGGGGCCGCTGCAGTTATGACATGGTTCAGTAAGCAGTTAAAGAAATATAAAATTACTATGAAATAATTTGCTCTAAAAAATCTACACTCTCTTTCACTCCCTTCAAATGAGGTCCTGGGAGCAGGAATGAAGTTAATGCTCTTGGAAGAGCTTTCTAATATCTACACATGAACCAAATGAATTTTAGACATCGGTGACATTTTCAGATTAGCAGCAGTTTGAAAATATCAGTGAAAAGTTGAGTCACATGAAAAAAGCCTCATGATGCAAAATTAACCAAAAAATAAAGGAAAATGCTGCTGTAATTTTTAAAAATTGTAGAGCATTTTATGTGATTTGTAGTTGATACAGTCAGTATGTACAGAAGGAGGTGATATTTTATATATTTTTTGTAAAACATTAATATTTGTTCAAGGTTCTATATATTAAAATTGTTAATTCTCAGCTGTAGAAATATGTGGTAAGTTATTTATATATATGTACTAGCATTCAAGAAAACAGATATTCATTCATATTTTACATTAGCACATAAATGGGGAAAGAGTTAGAAACCATTCACGTTGGACTTTTACTGTAAGTAGGATCAAAATGGTTAAAAGCTCTTCTGGACTGGGCTTATAAATAGCAAAGAACTATGATGTGGGTGCAACACCAGAAGAATTTACACTAGTTCAAAAGTGGCAGGGAAAAACCAAATGTCTGCATCTCTTTAAAAAAAAGAGAATAACTAAATGTGGTCAGGAATGACTTTATTTGGATATTTTTGGATACTGAATCATTATTTACTTTTCCTTTTATAATTCAAAAAAAGGTATTTAAGTCAATTTACTATATGTGTATTCCATCATTTTTGTCATGAAGTTTGTCATCCAAATACTGCTTGAAAAACTACAGACACAGGTATTAATACATTGAAAATCCTTTAAAGGTAGTATGCAACAGATAAAATGCTATAAAGTACATACAGTTTATTTGTCTTCAAAGGAAGTGGAGAAAAATTAGAGCAAAAAGTTCTTGAAAGTCAACATGTATCCTCAACCTCAAGAAAAAATGAAAGAATTAGGAAGGAGAGTACAGTCATCTAGTATTTATTGAATTTAATCAAATATTGGACTATTTATAAATTCAGGTGGCATGTAAAATGGACAAATCCAGAGTACATGTAAGGTTACAATAACAAAACATACTGCAAGTATTTGTCTACGATGGAAGACAAGCAGGGAAACAGAAATTACAGGAATGGAACATTTCTTAACATTGAAGTACTGTATTTTAAATGTTTGTGCAGGTGTTCACAAGGGTGAAAATAATAATATTCCACAGGTAGAATCACAATCACGCAGATAAAAAGATAATCATACAACTGTACAAAATGATTTTCTCATCAGGATCAGGTAAATTTCAAGTCTGCATTTATCGATCTCTTTTGCTGCCATGGTGAAAAGTGTGATCTTCATTGCAGCCACATTTCTACCACCTCACAAGCTGCAACAACACAAACCAACTCTTCACAATACTCACACAGACCTCAGTCACAATGCTGACACAACACATGCATAGCAGACACTGTGCTGCACCTCTCCAGCCTGTAGCTGATAGTTCTCAGCTAACCTTCCTATGCTGCATCTCTGACGAAACACACAAACTATCCCCAAAGCTGCCATTTATATGTCTCTCTAGTATCTGGCCAGTCTTCATACAGAACACCTGCCGTGGCTAACATCTCTCTCATGCTCGGCCAGCCTGTAACACATTTGAACACCCATTCACAATAGATTTAGGAGAGTTTCCACCGACAAGGAAGGAAGGAAAGAGGTTTCTCTTCTCTCTCTCAGGGATTTCCAAACATGTTCAGCAATTTCTTATGAAATGGAACAGTTTAAATGTGATGTTTTAAATAGGTGGTGTGTTGATTTGTGCAATTTAGAGTTTGTAACAATAACCTAAGAACCTTTTATTGGTCTTATAATTTGCAGAATACATCAATAGCTTACAAGTGTTGCTGGTAATTACCTTCAAGTCATTCAAGGAGATCACAAAAGATACCTGTCATGAAGCGTTTTTCAGGACCCTATTCAGACAATAGAATCCGGAAGGGAATGCAAGAAACACGGGGGAAAGTAGACTAGGAACGGGGCTGGTAGACGAACAGGGGGGCGTGTCGATGGTGCACTGGTGCTTGGGAGGGCGTGGTCCAGGCAAACAGTCCAAGGGGAGTCCGAAGGGAAATCCAAGCAAAAGTCCAGAGCCTGGTAATCCAATCCAAGACAGACAAGCCGGAGCGGGATCCGGCGAAGGGTCGTGGGAATAAAAAGGGTTAATGGGGCCAGGTGCTCCAAGCCCCAGACCCAGATGGTCAGGACGCCGTTGCGAAGCCTATGCTGTCGAGGCACTCCTGGACCCGCTGGAAGGTGGGCTTCCGGGCATCCGTCTTCCAAAGCTGAGCCCAGAGTGGTGGGAGCATCTGGCTTTTGTAGGGAGGGGCTGGAACAGGAGGCAGGTGCAATAATCAAGAGAAACAAGGAAGAGCCGGAGCGTCCTTAAGAGGAGGGGTTTATGATCATGACAATACTAAAGTTGGGGTACCCATGACCAGGGATGGAGATTTTAATATAGGAAACAAACCAGACAAATTCAAAATTCCATAGTCTTATATCAAAACAATTTTATAAAATGGCAAACACTGGGCAGATAACATTTAATTTAGAAATTTTGATGTGTTTAGGCTTTTGTACAGAGGTACAGTAGTAGAAATATTAACTGTAAATACAAAATAGGAAAAGACACTTGTGAAAAAAGTCTTTTGTGTTTACTTTGACACATTATTTTCATTTTCTAGGTAACATGGGAATGTAATTAAAAAGGCAAGTAAAATGTTTGGATATATACTGTAGCTTAACATGTATAATTAAAATGAAGGGCATGTGTTGTTAGAATTGTATAACACACAAGTAAGACCTCATTTGGAATATTCTGTACATTCCTATATTCTTATAACTTAAAATAGGTGATATTAAAAAGTTTAACAGCAGCACAATCAAAACAAGAAGACTGACAAATTTCAGGACTGAATAAACACCTTGGAAATTAAATGCATATGAAGTTTAGAGATGAAAAAAGACTAACAGAAAGCTTTGATTTATTGTTGAGCATACAATTTAGATCAAGGAAAGTCATGCTCACATTATAAAATGTGTTAGACTTTACTTGCACTACTATGCTCAGTTGTAATCTTAACACTGCATAATAGTTATTAATTTAGAGGCACTAAATGGGAGAACAACTAGACTTAGTCCTTGCATGAAGCAAACTTCATTTTTTGAACAGACAAAGGTATCTGAATCTTTTTTTGACTGGAACAGAAAACATTACATGATGATGTTTTAGTCACTTTTTTCAGTTTTACTTTTTATTTAAGACCAAAATGAGGGCACGTCTTATCACAGAAGATTTTCGTAGTCTTTAATAATCTTCTAGGACATTTGGTTGAAGTTGATGGATCTACAGAATCTTTTAAGAAAGGGTTAGACAGAAGACTTAGAACATTATGCAAATGGAAATCTTGCACACTGGGCTGAATAGCTTCCAGTCATTGTATATTGTGTATATTGCTTTCATATCAAAATTTAATGGGGTTTAATTAATGTTAACTTTTATTTTGCATTTGTCATAATGCAACCTGAACTAGAAGACCAAAAACACAAAAAAATCTAAATAGCAAAGGTAATGAAGATAATCTTATTCCTGTTTTCATATTGATGTGTTAATTGCAACCTATATCTTGTGAAAAAAATATATTAAATTGTAAATATTGTAGAGCATACTTAAGCTCCTGAATCTATAGTATGTGATAATGAAATACAGAATTACAAAAAATGAGTTCCCCTTTACCACTTCATGCTCTCTAATAACTTAGAGGTATGCAAGCATCAAAATACTTAACAGGCTGCAGTCTGATCAATTCACCACTGGAAATCAAGTCAATGTAAAAAGGAACAATATAAAATGTAAAATATGGATGAGTGCAAAGAAGCTCTGTAATATAAATAAATAGCCTGGATAAAGGTTACTGTCATTAAGGAGTATTGCATTGCAATGCATTATCATGTTAAATAAATTAAAGACATGAATTACTTTCAACATAAGTTCAAACATTAAACTTTGTGCAAATATTATGGGTCCATGCACCTAACTTTCAGCTCGATATATATAAAAAATGTTTTAAAATGTTTGGGAATACTGAAAGACTTGACTTGTAAAGACTGAAACCACAGGTAGAGTTCTGTTGTTCTGTCAAGACTCAAATCATTGGCTATCTCCAGTAAACAGATGATATGTGTAAGGTAGAAAAACACATGAGCAGAGTAAAAAGTCACCTTCATGTACTAGTGGTTAAATATGATGGCAATAATGTAATTAATGTCTTTATTTAATGAACATAAAGCTTGAAAATGACTAGTTGGTTTAAAATTTAAGGGTAAAAAATCACTTTCATTATTTATAAATCCCTTAATTACTTTGGTAGAGGATTGTAAGAACCATCTGAGATGTGCAATGAAATTTTGTTCAAAGGCAAAAGTTTTTTTTGTAAATTAAAAATGCATGAGGTGCTTCACGCTTCACAGTAGGGGCTCTTCACATAGAAAATTCATTTAAGAATTCTAAAATGAGTACAGCCCTCAGGATTCCCACAAATATCATAGTGAACATTCGCTTTCAAATATGTATTATTCCAATAATAAATCGAGATTAGCCAAAAGTACAGGATTTATGGCCAACGGAATAGCCACAGACCTACACTATTAAGTTCCGTTACAACTCAGCACTGTCCTAAGGGATCACATCAACCAGTCTGAGTGAAAAAACCCACACTTACAAAAAAAAAAGATCTACAGCATTCAGTAACATGGGTTTTAATCTACAGAGTTGTGGTCTAAAAATCTAAACCATTCAAATGTAACCA
Source organism: Lepisosteus platostomus (assembly GCF_059453375.1). Classification (NCBI taxonomy): domain Eukaryota; kingdom Metazoa; phylum Chordata; class Actinopteri; order Semionotiformes; family Lepisosteidae; genus Lepisosteus; species Lepisosteus platostomus. The sequence goes on from NC_142618.1 coordinate 56,343,266, forward strand.
GCAGTGACGACAAATATGCCTTATAACATCTACAGTTCTAGCAACTGAAAATAATTATGCAAAGCCTTGCACATAATAATAATAATAATTACACTTACACTTATATATAATATATATAGGCGCTTACACTTATATAACGCTTTTCTGGACACTCCACTCAAAGCGCTTTACAGGTAATGGGGACTCCCTCAACCACCACCAGTGTGCAGCATCCACCTGGATGATGCGATGGCAGCCATAGTGCACCAGAACGCTCACCATACATCAGCTATTAGTGAGGAGGAGAGCAGAGTAATGAAGCCAATTCATAGAGGGGGATTATTAGGAGGGCATGACTGATGAGGGCCAATGGGAAATTTGGCCAGGACACCGGGGTTACAGCCCTACTCTTACACGAGAAACGCCCTGGGATTTTTAATGACCACAGAGAGTCAGGACCTCGGTTTTACTTCTCATCCGAAGGACGGCGCCTGTTTACAGTATAGTGTTCCCGTCACTGCTTGGGCATTAGGACCCAAATAGACTGCAGGGTGAGCACCGCTTCCAGCAGCAACCTTAGTTTTTCCCAGGAGGTCTCCCATCCAGGTACTGACCTGCTTAGCTTCAGTGGGCTGCCAGTTGTGAGTTGCATGGTGATATGGCTGCTGGCACATATAAACACTTAACACTCCTCTGAAAGCATCACATCAGGAAGCTAAGTCTGTGGTCAGCCATTTATGACACAAGATGCCAAGTAAAGATGAAAATGCTCTGGCTTGACCTTGAGAGCTTTTCATGTTTGTTTGGAAAACAAAGGAGCTTAGATTTTTTTTCTGGTACTCTTACATTGGACTGTGTAGTGTTTTGTGACTGCATGACAGGGTTACTGATCCCAAACATACTGTTCAGCACAGAAGGTATTAGAAGGCTACTGTTCCCATGATATCATGAAAAGCAAATGAAAATATATCTGTAGAGCTGTAAACATGCAAGACATTGGACACTGAAACATACTTGTACACAACCTCTAAACAAATAAAAAATTTAACATTTATGACATAATATCAATTTGATTAAAATATATCATTAAAAAATGTTAATTAATGACAATATTTACACATTGATATATTTCAAAGCATTATGATTTTTCAGAGGAGTGTTAACTGTAATTTCTACTAACCACATACTAATAATCGCAGTAATTAAGAAAACAGCATTGGAATGAGAATCTCTTTCATGGCGAGAATGTCAAAGTAATGCATAATTTATAAGTGAAATAAAAACAGGTAAAACTGATTAACCACCAAATGATACTATAATGCGAGCATTTCTGGGTATATTTAACATCAAAGACTCAGAATGCTGTATGCAATGAATGAAAACACACCAAAATCCAAGTAAATAATAACAGAACATTCCGATCCTCATGGTACACATTTTGGTCCTGGAGACCAAATATCTAGACTGCTATATACAGTAGAGTAAGCCAAAAGAGGTGGGAGCATAACCCAGCAGAGGATGTCAATAACATACATACAAACGAACAAAGTAGTGAAGAAAGTGCCAATGTCAGAAGACTAAATGGTCTTAGATTTAGGCAAGGCATGAGCAGTGCAATTTGGAATACACTAAAATTCTTCAATCAGATATAGAATTTTAGATTCTAAATTCTAAACTGGAATGTGTTTCCGGTTTCAGTCTGAGAGTACGCTGTGGCTGTTTTGTCTGATGCTTTCTACCAGTACATTTAGCTGTTTATAATCTTTTGAATTATTTTATATATTTTATTATTTTATATATTAATTTTTATTCTTCTACTATTGTTTTTTTTTGGATTTGTTGGATTGTGTTTCCTGCATCTTTCGGACTTTTACTTTCTAGAAACTACCGAGTAATTTCTTTGCTGCCTTGCTCTAGCAAAACTATGAACTCCACCTACTAACCTCCTCAACACCTTGATATAACGCCTGCACATGTACCATGGCTGTTCTGAGGTACTCCTACTCATTCAGCTGTACCCAGTAACATTAGACAATAGTCATTTGTGCATAAAAATAAAAAATGCACAAATGACAAACAGACATGGACAATAAATTCAGACAATAGACATTATAATACAGCCAAGACAGGACATAGTGCAAACAATACAGTACCTTAAAGTGCAGGTCCTAGTTTGAGCTGTTTAAGATGCAGACTGCTTGGGGGAAGAAACTGTTTTTGAATCTATTGGTCAGTGTTCTGATACTGCGATACCTCCTACCAGAACTCAGGGGTGAAAACAGATCATGGCCAGGGTGAATCGGGTCAATGGAGGGTAGCTTGGTCCCAGTGATTTTCGGTGCAGACCTCACAACCCTCTGTATGGCTTTTCTGTCCTGTACTGGTATATATAGTCAGAAGGAGCACGTAAAAACTTTTCCAAAATAACCACAGTATGTAACCGAATGCAAGACTTTGATGCTTAAAATGTTTAGGAAGAAAGTGGAATACTGGTGTGTATTTTTTATTTAAACTACCAATATCAGCCATATACAGTTTAAATAATATGTTTATGTTCCTAAATTAATATAGTTTATGAGCATGTGAAAGGCATGGTGAATGTATTATTGGAAATGAATACGTGATAGGATCACGAAATGCTATGGTGTTACTTTTTGTCAATGGAAAATTAAAGTCTTCTCGTGTTGCAACAGTTAAACTGATGCAGACGGTTACAAAGAATACGGTAATAATTTGAGCTTACAACCTGTCCAAGGTCATTTATTATTAAACTATTAGTAATATCTTCCATAAAGAAAAATCTTTGATACATAAAATATTTCTGCATAATTAAAATATTTATGATAAAGGTAGAAGGTTGTGTACTTTTGTCCAACAATTTTGTCCAACAATTTTGAGCAATCTTGCTTTTATAAAATATACCGACTTGTTAATGCTTAATGATTAACATGCTGTAATACACAGTTTAAAGAGTATACAAAAGTTTAAAGAGTATACAACTAAATTCTTAATTGGAAAAAGATTGTCCCTCAGCAGGGACCGAGATTCAAAATCGGGTGTTTTCTGGCGACAGCTCAAATGCTGTACATGAGACGTTAAGCTTTATTAGCTCCACCTGGCAGTTTTACAAGGTCTTACAAGGTGCTTCCAGATACTATTACATAATCTAATTTGCATGCCGTATAATGCGGTATATTACTCAAAAGCAAGTATGTCATTCATAGAAATTAAACTGATATCAACTGGGGTTGAGGTAACAATTGAATCCTCAAGCTTTTATGCAGAATGTTGAATACTCATCCAATTTATGTGGATGCAGATCTCCCGCATACATAAAGGAACAGCGACAGGCTGTCCAATCGGTGTCCTTACTACACTTCAGCTTATGAAATTTCTGTTGTGTCCTTATCATAATATTGGACAGGCAACTGTCAAGTGCAGAAGCTGCAGAAGTAGCATGTGATTCAGTTTGTATGCAAATCTCTCATTAACATAACAGGTCATATCCTTTTGTGATTTTAAATTGCATTCAGACAATTAAAAGACTTAGTCAATGACATTGTTTATGCATTTGATTGCATTAATTAGTAATGTATTTTTGGAACTCTTGTGCTCTCTGATACATTGCTACCTAAGAAACAGTTCAGTAAAGGCTAATAACTGGTTTGTGATCAGCACAACAATAGGGTGAACCTTTAAGTGATAATATTTTTTTTTTTACAAGACTCAATATGCCCAGCCTAATTTTATTATAACTGTGAATAAGCATCAATGGATAATGACAGTATTTTGTACAATGCTGTTACTGAGAAGGATATATATATATACTATTCATTATAGGCCACATGAAACAACAATGTCAAAAGTCATCTGTATATTTAGTTTACAATGTTTTATATACAGTACAGTATTTGACAGGTTTTGGTTGTAGAATTCAGTTCTAGACTGGGCACATTTTTGTGGAATTTGCATGCTCTCCTTGTGTTTGTATGGGTTTTCTCTGTTTTTCAGTTTCCTACTGCCTTCGAAAGACATGCTCACTAGAATAATCTGTATGTACTGTACATTTGTTCTGTGTGCTTGAGGGTTTGCATGTCCTGCAATGGGCCTTTATGCCCATTGTACTTCTGGATAGCCTCTGGTTTGCCGCAACACATGCCAACAACAAGTAGCTTTTGATAATGGCTTCATGATGAATGGATAGTTGGAAGTTCTAAACATAAAATGATGGTACCATATAAAATTGCAATTTAAAGCAGTTTAGGTAAAGTTTGCCTTTCTAATAAGTGTATTTCATGGCCACCTCAGAGTCATGTAGTCACATAGTCTGAATTCAGAGTTTGCAGTGCATAGCAGCATAGACTGTACACAAGGTACTCTATATCAGTACATCAAAATTCAAACAGTTGTAAATGTAGCTTTGGAATCACAGTATTAATACATTACATTACATCTGAAAATGTTTTTAACCTTTTGCTTTCCTTTAAAAAAACACTTCTTCTTATTTTAAAGTGGTCTACAAATCCCTTGAGCCTTTATTGGCTCAGGCATAGTCTGCTGTCCCTGTATAAGTGTCTTTGACCTGTTTGGCCCTGACAATGAGTTATCTAGCTATTTCTTCCTGTCTTCTGCATCATTTGTGTCAGTGCCATCCTTGCTCATGCATCATCCTGTGATTTCAGTCAGCCCCATCTAGCCTCTTTGCTCTTGCCTGTCAGCCATTTGTGCTGCCAGCTGAATTCTGGTTTCTCTTGATCTTATTAACTGTTACTGGAGAAGATCCAGGACATGTGCTGCCATCAGGGATTTTAAAGATCCTTTCATACATCCAATAACACTCTCCTTGGGAGGTCAACCACTGCATTACTAATATTAAGACATAGAACTGTATACATTCAACACTGGCATTTTTCAGGACTTAAGTACTGTTGTTTGCTTCAATATTAGATCTTACCATTGTGCTTATTAATCTACACTGAGTTTCAGAAAATCTGTCTCATTTTGCAACTCAGTTTAAATTATTGCATTATTTTGTAAAGAAATCTTATTTTTTCATTACCTTTTGACTTGTAACCTGTTTTATACAAAACCCTCCTCTCAAGTCTGAATCATTTCTGCCCTGTTATTACAGAAATGTAAACATAAAACTTTATTTTTATAATTTTCATGTGCAATACAGCCCTGTGCATTTTAACAGTACATTTTAACAGTACATCTTGTCAAGCAATAAGTTAAATTCACAATTTCAGTGATTCAGTCCTTCAGTGATTTCTTTAATTAATAATTTCTGACTTTCATTTCGGAAAGTTAAAGTTTGTATATTCACGTGCAGAAACATAGTTATGCTAAAAACAAATTAAATGAAAAGAAATTAGGGAAACACTTTAATTAAAAAAATACATTTTGCATTTCTTCTTTACAAATATGCTATTCAGAGGGCTCATATCTGACATGGAAATGTGTTATTCACAAAGTTCCTTACAACCTCAGAAATTGTCATGACACTGGTCTAGTAAAAAGAGGTCTGCATGTTAATGGAACCTACTTACTGTAAATTCACTGTGATCGAACTAAATGATTATACTGGCACCATGTCCAGATAAACTACAATTACAAGTTCAAGAGCTGCACAAATCTCTCAGATAAGTTCTGAAAATGAACTTGAAAATAAATTTAAGCTTAATATATGTGGATCTCCCAAGAAAGTTGAAATAAATGAATTCCATCTGGAAGGGATAAACAATTACATGTATGGGGCTTAGATAGGGGTTATCAGCTGAAATGAAGGAGAAGATGAAGGAGTACTAGTGAAAAAGTGCGTTTGTGTTTTGAAGGGAGCATTTGTGACCAATTTGTACTTCCCTCTTAAAATAAGTATCGGAGTCCTGGAGCCTGAATACAAAACCAAAACAGAAACTACTGACAAAGAAGCAACACGTTAAAATTACAAGAGGAGAAAAAAAAGATTGTTATAGGAGAAAAAAAGAATACATTATCATTGTAAAATCTTCATAACTAATTTATAGGAACAAGTAATAGGTTTATTCCATGCTGAAAAGAGAAGAAAGGAAACACAACGTTTCGGCTGTAGAGCCTTCTTCGGTTGTGAGAAAGACAGGGAAATCAGCAGAGATTATATGGCATAGGAGAACAAAAACTGGGAGTGTAGAGGAGGTTGGAGCAGGAGGGAGGCAGAGTGGGCACTCAGGTGGTGCAAAGTCGAGAGAGGTGAAGAGAGGCGTGAAGTTGAAACCTGTAAATGATAGATTTAGTTTCTTCTAATCCTCTCTATTCATTTGCAGGTTTCGACTTCAAACCTCTCTTCACCTCTCTCACCTTCACACCCCTTGAGTGCCAACTCTACAGTACCTCCCCCCTGCTTCTGCCTCCTCTACATTCCCAGCTTTTGTTCTCCTGTGCCATATAATCTCTGCTGACTTCCCTGTCTTTCTCACACCTGAAGAAGGCTCCAAGCTGAAACGTTGTGTTTCCCTTCTTCTCTTTTCAGCGTGGAATAGACCTTTGACTTGTTCCTAAATTATTATTAGGCGCATAGTGAAATGAGTACATCATTACTGGATGAGGAAAATATTGATCCTCCTACTATCAAATAAATTATATGTAATGATGAATTTACTTGACTTACAGAACGTTGTATTTCCCAGCCCACCTGATAGACATTTTTTTGGCTAAAACCACATCAAACAAATATGTTTCAATAACTAAACAACAAAAAGCTTTATTTTCAGCTGATTGCTGTTCAACCTTTTCTAAAAACATTAAGGTTGAAGTCTAAAATCTTAAATATCCCTCCATTACATATTAATTAAAATACTTATTCATTGGCTTTAAGTTAATTAAAATAACATTGATCAACTAAAATAAACAACAGTAATCACAAATTTATTGTAATCAGCTAAATAACTCCTCCTCTGCATCCAGAAGATGCCTGAACTTTCTCTCGTTGCCTTCCCAGGTAGTATCTGCCTTCTCCATGATTAGCACACCCCGCCATAATAAAAAGGACAGTGAAACTGTCACTGAACCTGTAAAGTTATCCGCAGCGTGTAATTTGCTATGCCCCCAGCCATACCAGGAGTCTTTGTTACAATACAAAAACAAGAACATGTTAAAATACATATACTGGGTAGTGGCTATGTGGGCTAGGGTAGATAGAGACTTAATCACTGGCACTGCATGGGTAATTTGAAAGTTGAACTTGGCAACCTTCAGCCCTGTTTCAACACATTCTGATCTTTCTTCCAAGATCCCATCGAACAGACCGAATCATGAATACGCAAATTTATGATTGTTAAATCTGAAGATGTTGAGAGCCTCCTGTATATTGTTTTACATCTCTCTCTTCTATCTATCCTGTCTCTCTGGAACAGTGTGCATCCAATAATGTTGCATTCATCTCCACATTTTCAGTAATTCTAAGAACATCGTAATTGTAAATGTGGTACAGTAGTTTCTATCTCATTGGTTTTGTTTTTAAAACCCTTAACATATCAACATGAGCACAAAATCACCTGGTCATTCGGTGTGTTTTTCTCAGCATTTCAGCATAATAAAGAAATGCCAGATCCCCTTTGATTTGTAGTGCAGTAGGGGTAGTATTTTGACTTTTTCACTCTGTAAAAGCAATAATGCATTATTAAGCTTTATTTTCAAAGGCAAAATAAGTGAAATGAAAAATTTTCATACAATACTATACTATAATATAATAATGAAAACAGTCAAGGTTATAATCAGAAATCAACAATGAAATACTGAAGTAACAATTTTCTTCTGTGTATTCAGTACATTTATCTTTTCACAAATTTATGTATATATTATATATATATATTTATACTTGCAGTGCCAACTAAAGGTGACAAGAAAATTACTTTTGAAAACACCTCTCAAAATTAATTGTTAGGAAGTGAGTGGAGAATAAAAGTAGAGTAACACAATGCTCCAAAACCCATTAATAAATCAGACCTTTCTGAACACTGGCTAGAAAGGATATATTTTCCCTCTACACTTCACATGCAGCCTGTAGAAAATTTTACAGTAGTTACTGTACAGTATTTTTGGTGGAAATGGAATAATTAGTTTCAAGGGACAAAACACCCTAGAGAGAATTCTTCCTTTTTTATTGCCCCTTAAGGTGTAATATCTAGACCTACCAATGATTCACAGTCTAGAGAACATGTGATTTCAGTAGACCTCTGCTTTTATTTATAGACCAGTAAAACGTTCTAGAATAATTTTAAAAGTAAAAAATTAGAATATACTTCAGGTATAAAAGTGTTATATACTAGTGATATGTTCTACTATCATTGTACCCTAGCTGGTTAAGATGTGCTTGAAAATGTCTGAAAAAGTATGTCTAAACTATATCTTATGCATTGCTTCTTAATTAGTTAAAAGCTTATTTTAACGTGTTTTAAGCTTTTCCACAAAGAAAAGGCAAATATAATGATTAGTGCCAAGCACATTAGGAAATATAACCATCTCTGTCATGCCTGCAAAGCATGCCTGGTGCCAAAAAAGATACTCCTCTCTCCTACCAAGCAGAAATTTAATGAGTTGATGCAGGCAACAAGAAAAAGCAGTCTGTGATATTCCTCTAGTAGCTACTTTGAAATGACCTTGACAATAAAAATGTTTAAACACTACCCTCTTAAACTCCTTCTTTTACACAAGTTGAAAAAAATATGAATTTTTAATACAAATAAGATTAACTGTGTCCTTAAAAGTGATAGGGTGTTCTCAGTTTAACCCTCTACAAAACAAAATATACAGAATTATTTGGTTGTACTTAAAAATCTTAAGGTTTGCTATCTGCATTTCGTATACCAATCATATACCATATAATGCATTCTAAAAATAAGCATCTTTAACAAAACAATATACTGTTATACATAATACAGATATGCAGCAAACAGAATTACATCCATATGTAAATTTATTTTAACATAATTCAGAACTTGGTTCTGATTATCTTGAATAAATTTAATGTTTTATAAAATATAGCTATTTAAATACTTTTAGACTTGTTTTTGTCTGTGCTTCTATTAACATGACAAGACTATACAAGAAATGTTGTATTTTCCTCTCCAGGAAAAAAAAAGTATATCGAAGTTTCCATACAATTTCAGAATAGCATTAATAAAATTGACAATGTTGATCATTAAAAGGTGATAAAATGGAACATACAAAAGGAGAAAAATCACAGATCACAAGCTTAATGTGCTGCACGTGCAAATGGGCACGCTTTAATCTTCTGAGATTACTTACAACATTGAATCTAAATGGGACTGATTATATTGTTATGTAAAGGCTGTCAGAAGAAAAAAAAAACAACTGGGATCAAAAATGATGTTGACACCCAGAATTATGACTTCTTCCCAGGGCCATTTCAAAGTGTCTTTTTAATCATTTTCAAAGTGATCAGCAAACAGAAACACTCACTGAACATCACAGAATTATTTTCAGAAGTTTTAAATGGAGAGAATAATCCATCCTCTTGGACCTGCTCAATGATCATGTCTTGCTAAAAGGGACATCCAAGCTTGACTTCAATAAGCAAAGAACACAACTATAACTTATATTTTATGGGCTAAAATACTTTTCTGAGATGAATCATAGTTTAAATCTAGTAGGTGTCTCTGGGATATCATTGAATGACACATTTATGCAGCCCCACACCCTACCAAGACTTGTACAGAGGCTAATCAGAGCATGCAGTACCATTCTCCAGAGTCAGATTAGAACTCTGATAAGGTAATGAAGAATCGATGCATAGTGGCCATAGTACTGCAGTACTGACACTGAGACTTTATCTGACACTGATCTCAAAAAGGGAAGGGATCCTCAAACTGTAAAGATGATTTGAAGCAACATATGAATTAAATTCCTTGTAAACGATGTACGTGTAGTAACCCCAAAAATGCTGTGAGTTTTAAATATATGATTCTGTGAGTAACAGGATTCTGCTTTCAACAGACAGGAAACACAGAACGCTCTTTAACCGAGATAAAAAGAAAAACACATTAACAGAGGTAACCTCTGTCCTATCAAATAAGGGCTCTGCCTAGGACTAAGTCATTCTGTGAATAGATATTAAGTGAAAGGGAATGTATTTTGGAATACATCTCTCCTTTTGTAGTGATGGATTGTTTGGAATTGGAAAATACTGCAATCCAGCAATGCTTAGTGGACCATCAGCAGATGCTGGAAACCAGATCCCCTGTTCTGACTTGTACGGTTCTCCAAAAAAATCCTCAGATGTTGAGTGATCTGAAAAACAGCTATTTACAATGGACAGCAATTGTAGCTTCCAGAGCATGAGCTAAAGTAGAGGCAGCCCATCCTACAAAGGCAAGTGGACAAGAAGTAGTAAATGACCACTTTAGAAGATACTTTGTATGCCTTACACCAGGTGAAGGAATAAACTGCTGCAGTTGCCAAGGCAGAAGTCTTGACAACAGGGAGCACTGGAGCAGAGGCAGTGTTTATATTTCCTCTCAGGAGAAAATGCAACTCACAAGTGAGCATGTTCAGGATCAAACAGCAGTTTACACTGCTATGGAAGCTACAATATCTGTTGGTGGAGTAAGACCACCTCAACTTTCACAGTATGAAGGAACCAGCATTTAAATGGTACTGTATGTATCTGCTTGGACCACTTGTGTTTTAAAATGCTGCACTCAGTATGATATATTTCTGTTTCTTATCAGTTACACATACTGTATATTTCTTTTAACACTTTGCTCCAATACATATATCTAACTGCAGATGGTCATCCTGTCTTGGATATTTAAGAAGAGAAGAGTTTGCAGTTGTGCAGTGCTATGTATAGCATGGGCAGAATTAAAAAGATTTTGAGGGAAAGACACAAAATGAGATTCATTGATCTCAACAGTACGCAGCTATGATATGACCTTGACAGTTTACCAGGTTATAGTTGCAGTCATGGTGACATTGTACATTATGATTACAGTATGTGTACCACTGTGCCCTTCTAAAGTTGTTTTATAGACATTTTGAATTTGCGATGTCATAAAGAAGATAAGTAGAGAAGACTACATTAAACATTCAGATTGGTGAATGTAATGACATTTTGATTAGAATAGCAGGATGTCTATTTGTTATTCATATCATGTTTTTTGGTTTTTAAATGAAACCTAAACAAAATTTAACACAGGAGTATTCAACAGATGGTGACTTTGTCCACCACAGCTAATAATAAAACACTAGCTTCATCATCTTTTAAAGGTCTACTATGTTAGTCAAGAGAATCAATGTACTCATCTAGGAAGAGAGAAAAAATTAAAGCAAGTATAATGCATTAATTAAGACCAGTCATTGTGGAATGTTACTATAGTTTAAAATAATACTGTTTCTCTGCTACATAAATACATCAATAAAAACACTTTCAGAATGACCAGAGTTTGCAACTAGGGTCATTTAAAATGTGTAAGACAGTCCCTAAGACATAAATTTCAAATTCATTTGAATGAAACAAAATAGGTCAACAGGTCAATTTGTTTACCTAGATTAGTTGACTGTTTTGTCATTGTAAACCGTTAAGAAATACTAATGAAATAATGACAGCACAGTATCCACAGCATTCACTAAAACTATTTGTAAACACTGTGGTCATAGTACATGTATTCTGTACATGTTCTAACTGCTTCATCCAATTCAGGCTCATTAGGGAAACAAGAACCTACCTTGGCAAGGAGGATACACCCTGGTCAGAAGGCTAGTCCATTACGGGGTTCACACAGAAACAGAAATGTGCACATTAAGCTCTGTGTCACTATGATATCCACATAAAACCTTTCTTGATTAGAATTACAAAAATGATACTTGTAACAAAGTGAAACTTTACAATCCATCAAAAAATATTTGTCATTTATTCAGTCATTTTGTCCATAACTGAACAAAGTTGGCTTTCGCAAATTTCATTTATCACTGAATCTTACAATTTAAGTAAATTTAAAATACTCATACAAAACAAATGCTTTTTGTTTATTAATATAATTTCCATCTAGTTTATTGTTAATTCATAAGTAAAATAGAAACAGTTTTCAAACCTTATAACATTACATTTTGGATCCATAATTTGGTGGCTATGTTATCTATGATAGTGTTCTATCTTATAGTACTGTATATGTTCCGCCTTGTGTATACAAGAATGTATCAGCAATTTCCTAAATCCAGCCTAAGTAAAAAAATGCTTTTTATGTGTTGTTGGTTGAAGAGAAAATAAAAAATATTGCAGTAGACTGAAAGAGGGAGACAACAATATATCAACACGCTATGGTTTGCTCAAAATTTGAAGCACAAGGCTGTCTTTCCAATGGCTTTAAATACCTTTCCCAATGATGCCTTTTATGGTATCAGTACTATCATGGCTGAAGCTCCATAGTTAGAAATAAGTGAAAATATGAAATGCCTAAAACTGAACTTTAAAAAAAACTGTAAAATGGGACAACTTAAAACAGTTATGATTATGCAATTTTTCATCTTCATTTTAAATAAAATCATTTTAATGGGTTTAGCTGGCATTGTCAAATAAAAATACCATATGCTCTCAAGGTGATGAATGTACTTGGACTAAGAATTGGTTCATGGACAGGAAATAGAGGGTGTGTTCTCATACTGGGGTACCTCAGATATCCATATCATATAAGATCACTGATCTTTCTTATTTATTTAATTTAGTTATCTATGTTATTTTATAGTTAGTAAAATAGTGAAGTTTGTGCATGATATCAAACACTTCAGAAGCTGAAAATAAAATTCTAAAAGACCAAACTCAGAACTGCACAATCACCTAGCAGATGGCTTTTAATGCACATTAATGATACAGTACAGGTACATGCGGGTTGCAAAAACATAAATTAATCATTTAAAATAAAAAATACTGATATCTCACCATCTGCCAATAAGTAACATGATAGTATTTTAAACACCAAAAAGGAAACAAATGATGTATTATTTTAATTAAGAGTGGGAGGATGATTTTTTGTTTACTTGTGTTAAGGACAAGTGTGTTTCTAATCTTCAGTGTGAAAATTGCAAATGGAAAAAAAAGATTAATATTAAGAGGCAATATCAGCAGTGCACAAGGATTTTGAAAAAGTCCTTTCCTACATGAAATAGTCTGCAATCAAAAATAGGAAGGGAATCACAAGCAGTATTACAGAGCTTACAACTGTTTTTATTTACAGAAAACGGTTGGATGCTAATGTCACTAGCAAGATTTCAAGTTGCCTAAAAACGAAACAACTTTTACACAACACAATTGTGAAAGGTATGATGAGACTTGTGGGTGAATCATTATTAAATCATTTTAAAATGAAATCAGAAATTATGGTTCAGATTTCTGAAGTAAGGCTAAGAAAGAATATTATCGTGGCAAGAAGGATACCCAAATTACCAAAGTATCCTTGATATTTTTGTGTTTGAAAGACACACTCAGAAGAACAGATACGTTTAACAATTTTAAGAATGATTTTGTCAAAAGCTACAATAACAATAATGAGTGAAGATCATGTTGGCTTCATTGTAAATTACAAAAGAGACACTGTTTTCTTGACCTACTGTACCACTGTATCATTAACAACAAGCAATTGACAACAAAATGATGAGGTTTAATCACATCATGATGCCTGTTTTTAAAATTATTTATTTGGTTTGTGCAAAAGCATTACAGCAACACCAGTTTAAATCAATTCTCAATGATCTGTTATCCCAAGAAAAATAATCTTTTTATTGCACACCCAGGTTTAGTGGCTTAGAAAGGAGAAAGTGTTGCTCCAGTTTCTTTTATTTGGATAGGAAATCAAATTCTTCATAGAGACAAGAATTAAAAGTACCACCCTAATATTACACATGGCGTGACTGTTTGATCTGGAATTTAAAACAGATGTGGCAGAAAAAAATGAATAGCCTGCACTCTGAATTGCAAGGGAAACAGTCTCAGCTGTGAATTGCAAAGAAAACAACAATTACATACATGATTAGTGCAGTGAAAGCTTTCAAATCAAAACTTAACCTTGGATACAATAAGAGCAGAAGAAAAAAATGTTACATTTTACTTACGTGATCAGAATGATGGTAGAAAATGAAGCCACTGCTGGTCTCCAGGACATTAGCATGTATAACCAAGTATGTACTGTATAGTATATATAAATAAGACCTCTTGACTAGTTTTGGCCTAGAAGTCAATGACAGATTTATTTGTTTTTTTCAAGAGCTGGAGTGATGCATGATCGTAACTTCAAATCTTTGTGAAGTGGATTTACTGTGATAAAATCTGATTAACTTAATTTATTCTTGAACCTGTATCATGCACAGGTATCTTTAGAATTTAGGATTTCAATCAGAAAAGTCACCCATTCATCTATCCATCCATTTTCTAATCATTTTATCCAGTACAGATTTGGGGGGAAGTTGGAACCTACAGTATCTTGGCGAGCAAAGGACATGCAGATAACACCCCAGAAATTCAATCCAGGGCCCCAGTTCTGCAAAGGCAGAAATGCTAAACACTGCTCCACCATGCCAGCCTATCTGTAAAGTGAACCAATTGCCGAAGTGCACCCTATCTACAAAGTGAACTAATTATTTTAAAGTCTTGATTATACAGAGATATACTGTACAGACCAAAAGTATTAGCTACTGTATGTTGGACACCATCTAGCGTCAGTTATCACATTGAAGTAAAACTGTGATATGTTTTTCTTCTTATTTTAGAAATTAAAATTCAATAAAAGAAAAATGTAACATTCAAAGGACGTTATGCTAAAATGATACAATGGTTGAATAAGCCCACATTTAAAATACTGTGTGGTCACTAATATACAAAAACATACTGATGCGCTGTTGGTCCTGAGAAGAGCAAACAGATACATTTCAATATATAGCTGAACATCATATGCTAGAGGACTGAATATTTTTACTCACGAACGTAGAAAACACCTAATTCAGTTATCTTGTTCTGAAAAGTTTCTGACAATAACCACTTAATGAACTTATTCAGTATCAACAGTGAAACATATTTCAGTGGACAGAAGTATACTTAAATTTGAGAAACTGGAGGCATTTCTTTATATATGAAACAAACTGCTTAGCCATGTCATTAAAGCTAATAGTCTGGCTACTTTCAAGAAATGATGATTTGATGAGATCCTTTCATTAACTAGCTACTGATAAAACAAATAAGCTAGATGGACTGAATATCCCTTTCTCGTTTGTAGCAATTCTTCTTTTCTTTAGTGGCATAGCATAAAATATCATTTTATGGGGTGGACTAGCTCAGAAGAGTGATATACTGTACTGTTATATACAATTGAGAGTGTAAAATATGTTACATATTTTTTCTTATCACAACATGATGATTTTTCTGATTTTTTAAATAATTAATGTGAATTCTGTTAATAATTACTCCCGCATAAATTGCTTTAGAGACACTGCCATACACAGACAACACTGCATAAGGAAAAACTGCTTTTGGAGCACTGTTGACTGTTTGCTATCACCCTCCCTGACATCAGTTCCAGGTTGTATCTGTAAAAAACACTGCTGGTATACTTGCTTTTGATCATGAAGCTCTTATTTCATTATGTCATTTTCAAGTGAAATATTGCAACTTTCAACCATGCCTCCACTTTCACTTCATTAGGTCACACCATGGAGGACCTAAAGCAACATGTTTTTGTTTTTCAGCTAAAGGTGAAAACACGCAACAGCAAGAAGGTCTATTTTTGCATTGTTACCTCACAGAATGCAGTTGAGTTAACATCTGTTGCTTGTTAGCAATCTTGCATTGTTAATTGAGGAATCTAATTGTTTCCTGAGTTGTGTTTTGATTGCACTTTTATCTGGAGTTTGAAAATGAGATTTACACTGGAAACAATTGCGCTACAGTGGAAATTCAGAAGACAAACTGCACCAAATGATTTGAAGTGTACTGGCACAAAAAGCTGTTTGATGGCCAGGCGGAATCCAATAGTTTGAAGATAGCTACATACAGTAAATGATCAATTGTGAGTGGCAGGTGCCCTGAAATATACTGTACAGCACGTAAAAGACAACATAAGACACGGAATCTATGTGTGAGAGTCCACTAAAAGGGGAGCTGCATGGTCAAACGTTAGAAACACTATATGTGGCCTATTAATATACTGTAGATATAAAAAAGCTACTGTATATATAAAAAAGAAAATGTTTTATCCCCAAGAAAATGTGGAGAAAAATAAAAAGGCAAACAGAACTTTGGGGCATACTGTTATGCTAAAAGTGCAGTATGTGAAACGGGTTGTTCTGTTAAAACTATGCAATGCATAAGTAAGATATATTTTTAAAAAAAATGTACAATCTTATTTGCCACATTTAAAACATTATTCTATTTAGGCTTCCCCAGAGAAGACTGAAAGGGAAGTAGCAGACCGCTCCTTATTTTTTCCATTCTAGCTCCTATTTTAGTCATAGATTCATTTGTTCCTGTTGGCTTTTTGAAGCATACTTTTTAAATCGCTTTACACGTTTCAAAAGATAATTGAGATTTGTAATGTGTATCAAACCTGTATCAATGTCTGAAGTTCAGAACTGTAGTGAATCAGGTATGTTACCTGCAATGTAAAAAAAAAAGTAAATCTGAAAATGGAAAAGAAGAACACTGAGTGCTTGATAACATAATTATTTACATTCGAGTCTGTTCAATTTACAGTACATTAATCACTTAATAATAGATGTTTACTCAGAATTAAGGGAACAAACTCAAATAAGTACTTTGAGGAGATTCTGCTTAAAAGTCTGTATGCTGAACATGTTGAAAATAACTCACTTAAATTGGGGTATTTCTTTTTAATCAAGGACTGAGCGCTGAAACAGCTAAACGAGCAAGTTAGGTCAATTAAAGGCATCAATAAGCACCACTGATTTAAATGGAATGAAAACCAGCCGACACTGTGGTTCCCTAAATTCACATTCCTGCCCCAAGGGACCCCTGAGTCCAGAGGTTTTCATTCCAGCTGACCGTTTAATCCACTGTGTAAATTGATGCCTGTAACTGATATATTTGTTCATTTAGACTTTTTTTCTGCACTAATAACTTTGTTTCCTTCAACTATTTTTTATTTCGTCACTGAACTTTATGTCATGTTGTATCTTCTCAACCTGCTGAGAAATGCTACCTTATTTCTCACATTTTATAATAAGTGCCCAGATCAGACAATCTTACAATCAGAATGTTTTCCATTCAATTTAAAGCCAAATTTGTTGCATTTTAACTTACACACCTTGAATAAGGGCATTCTGAAACTCACTAATTAGTACAGATTTACACTAATTACAAATCCCATTCAACCTTTTAATAACTAAAAGCAAATTTAAAAATTGATCTCAAATAGAATATTAAAATAAATTAGCCTGTGATTAAGGCCTCAGCTGGAGAAAAAAAAAAACGAAGACAGATTAGTAACCCAGGATCAGGGTTAGAAACTGCTGTATTAGAAGACTGGATTCAAAAATACAGAATCCACGAAGGCATGGACAGGGCACCAGGGTGAGCTCACACAAGCACATAGGGACACTTTGGAAATTACAATTAAACCTGTCAGCATGTCTTTGGTAGATAAAAGGAAATTAAAAGAACAAAAAACTCCAGTCCAGAATCAAACACAGAACCCACAAGCTATAAGGTAGTAGTGCTAAATGATAAGATGCTCTTCCATTATCATAATTATAAATACTTACATTTTTAATTTACCATTCATTTACCATTAAAATAGATTAAGTCAGGAATTCTACAGTATGTTGATGTTAAGATAAAAGTTAAAGATACTGTCTTTAACTTACAGTCTATAACCTCTTTATTTTCAATAAGTTTTTAGTTTAATTGAACTGTTATGCAACATGCACCGTTGAAATTTAAATTAATGTCGGGCTACTACTCAACCTTGCATTCCTAAGATCCTGACGCTTATGTTTTGTTCTGACAGAATGTCCATAGCAGATCTGCTCTCACAAACTTTTTTTTTTATTCCATAATGAATGAATTCCAAAATGAAAGTAATAGCACAACAGCAACTTTTTTTTCCATTGGAGTTTGACACTTTTCTGCCTGACCTGTTATTCAGTGGCTCTGCTGGTGCAAATCATCTACTGTATGTTCATCACCTAGTTGCAATGTGTTGCACTTCAGAGGTGAATGGAATAGGTCACCTTCTATATGTAAAGTGATTTGGTGTCCTTTGGGATGAAAAGCACTACATAAATGCAGTGAACTATCATTGTTACTGATGTTTCACTCTTATTTCATTCTTAATTTCTAAGAATGGGGAAGTAGCAACCAGTTCCTTGTTAGATATATTTAATACATTTAACAACATCACGTAAATAATTAATGTGGATAGCATTGTTTCATCTTGCAGTAACTGATGTTGTTGCTTGGGGGATCAGGAGGTCCTCCAATATGCTGCAAAAAGGGATTCAGTCTTCTCTGTAACCCCTTCATAACTCCTTACCATGGACATATTTACTGATGAAACAAATAAAATGTAATTCCAAGATTAGTAGAAAGTAGAAACAATTGAATGTTTCAACTGTTGAGCCTTTTTTCAGATGTCAGATTATTGAAGTGTTATTCATTCCATGAGTGTTAATTAAAGTAGTGCACATTTTTATGCTTCAGTCGAAAAAACAAAATCTAACCTGTGGTACTGTAGAACCAAGATGGAAGTAAAGACACATTCACACCTGAATTGCTATAAAGAACCATGGTTTGGAAAGCACACTATCAATGGATTAATTATTCACTATTTGTTTACATACACTGCACAAATGTATCAACTATGTAGTGCCTTGCTAAATCACTAAGACTCTTGCTCTGTTTTTTTTTTGTTTTGTTGTAAGGCTTGCAGTCACAACACTATGAAACAGCAGTTAATAATTATTATCTGCACTACACATTCCACACATTCCAGGCAATAAAAAACAAAAACAAAAGATATAAATAATTAATATGAAAGAAAAATTGTAAAATCATGATTGCATAAGTTTTCAAACCTTTTGCTCTGCGGAAACCTAAATTAATTTAGCTACACACTTACCTTATGGAGCAGTCTTTGTTTATATACAATAATTTTTTGAATACCCCAGTTAGCAGAGTTTACAAAATCATCAACTAATGGAAGAAGCATTGTACCATTTGACCACTGCCTAGTTGGGCCCTTCAAACTGAGCAGTCAAACAAGAGGAAACTAGTGAAAAATGTCATGGTAAGTCCGACAGCAACTTTGAAAGGCTATAGGTTGCAATAGCTGAGATGGGAAAAATGTGCATTAGTCAAAATTATCCAGACCACATCACAAAACTAGACTGTATGATAGAGTGGCAAGAACGAAGCCTTTACTGATCTAAACCATCTGAAAACCTACGTGGAATTTCTAACAAAGCACCTCAGTTATCCTGCAAAAATTGTGGCAAAAGATGTTGTGGTCAAAGAAAAACTTCTCTTAATCCTAATTAAAGATTTAGATTTGGCACAGATATTGGATATCTCCAAATCAACACCATTACTTAGCTCTTTTATTGTCCCAAATGGGAAATTTTGCAAGACATTTAACACGACATGAACGCATTAACAAATAAGAGGCATGTGCTGTATGATGAGAAATGAAATAAATATAATACATATATGTATAAATAAAGTAAAATATGCAATCAATAGTCCAAATTAAACAGGTTAGTAGCCATGGGAGTAATACATAACTTAGTTCTATTGCATCTGAATCTAGGTAGTCTAAATGATGACCATATGGAAGGAGCTCAAATTCACTGTGCAAGTGGTGATCATGACAGTCAAGGATTATATTGGCCTTCTGCACTATTTGTTTGACATGTCTGACAGCTGTAGCTGTTGTGCACCAATAATTTTGCTGGCTACCTTCACTGTCCTGCTCAGTCAGTCTGTTGCATGTATTAAGGTTACCAAACCAGGCTACCACAGTGAATGTAAGGTCAGAATCAATAAAAGGTCTATAGAATAAAGTCATTACTGTAGTACATTTTTATACTCCATAGATGGAAGATGGTTGACACACTTACACATAATTGTGCAAAAAGTATATTTAATATCTTAATTTTAGCTATTCACACCTCAGTGAGGACAGTCCTCAAACTCATTAATTAGCACAGAGTCCATGCTAATTACACATATTACTCAATTTTTTTAGAGATGAAAACAAATTTACAGAAATTTCTCAGATGGAAAATTGAAATAAATTAGGCTGTGGTCAAGAATTTGACTGGAGCAAAAACAGAAGACATGGGTTACCAAGCACTAGGACTTAAAACCACTGTAGTAGGGAGTACAAAAGAATCTCAAATAAGAAAGAAGATCAATTGCTGGGAGCAATTAGCAATGATGATTATGGTTGGAACAGAAACTAGCAGACACAGAAATTTCTAGGACCAGGACTAAAAAACTGTACAGAATAATCAAGTAATTAACTCATCAACTGCTGAGTAAATCTAAAAGTAAAGACAAGCGATGAGAAAAAAAATGGACAAGCTACACATGATGTATTTCCAAGCAAACATTAATTGTAATGTACTGTACAGCTATTTAACATTGCTGTGGAAAACAGCTATTTTTTAATCTTTTACTTCAACCAATTGCAAGTAAGCAGAAGGAAAAACACTGATTCACTATGGACATTGTGTGATATAGTAATTCCCACCTGTTTCTTTTCATCATGAATTAATCACCTATTAAGAGAAAATTAAAGGGAAATGGCTGACACACCATACAGTATGAGTATTTTACTGAGGTGTTCACAAAGGAAAAAATCAAAAACATGCCTTAGGCAGCAGAAGGAAAGAGTCTTCTATTAAGGAATTAAGAGAAGAGACAGAAGTGTTTCCATGTGCTACCACTACCCCCATTTTATTCCCCAGGGAAAGACCTTCAGAAGTCTGTATAATTCTGGACGGTTCCACTGCACTTACAAAATTGCAGAATATTGTAGATGTGCTTTATTTGGATTTTATTTAAAGGAATGTTTTGAGTGGATAAATGCAACCTTTGTGTTTTCTTGAATTCATTTAATTTATAGATATGAATTTGTTCTCTGCAATGCTATTGCAATTACAGGATAACATTTTTCATTTTACGCATATCACATTATCCGTTCTGTAACTTAATTACATGATGATTTTTGTTTTTCTGTAAAACAAATCCAAGTTTGAGGACTAGTTTTTACTTGTGAGAAATTAATGTCCAAAATACAATAGATATTAAAGACACATATTGTAGTGCCATCTGCTGGTGCTATGCCACTTAATTCTGGTGACAGAGGCATTATGTGTTATGGACAATAAGGCCTATGATAATGCATTTTAGTTTGGAATTACTCATACAAGTATCCTGGAACCTTGAAAATTCTATGAATTTCCTGTTGCAGTTTTCATCTTATTACCTTTTGAATTACAATACCTTAGCACTTTTCTGTGACCTTTGTGTCTTGCACAGGACAGTCTGTCTGTACTTGACAGTCCTGTGCAAGAGCCTGGTACCCACGAATAGGACACATGTCTGGAGGCAGGTAGTATTTAGGTTTTGCCCTTATTTGCTGTAGGTTTTCGGCTGTGCTCTGTGCAGGGCCTGCTTCTCTCTGGCTTGTAGCCAGTCTGGAGGTGGAGAGGTGAGAAATCTTTGCACCTTTGCTACAAATACGGATAAAAGGATAAAATCAATTTTGTCTTCTGCTTTATTATTAGAACCCTCCAGATGCTCACTGCCTGCACAATATGTTACACTCCAGATTTGAAACACATTTCAGGAAGCAAATAGGCACTTTGCTTTCTACCAGATATCCAGTTGATAATGCATAATAAATCATAAATTTGCAACTTACAAATATCTTTTAATAAATTGTTTAGTATTAAATGGTGGTTATGTGGTTATGTAATGCTGTATTGAAAATATTATTTTTTATTCCAGACATACAAGTGTCATTTTGTGGCACACATAGAGATCACACAAAGACACACACATTATCTCCAGTACCTATTGCTTGATTTTATGTGATTTTAGGCATTTAAATTTTTATGCTCATATTATGACTAAATCAGATCTTTAAATTACTTTGGCTACACCTTAGAGACATGCTTTAAAAATAAGCTCTATTTTTTCAATCGCATTTCATTCGGCAAAAACAGCCATAGTCAGGTTTGTTGAAGTGCCGATTATGGTTTATTACATATTATCATTTTTCCTGGACATCAGTGCTGTTTTGACACCCAAAATACACCAAGGCTTTCAATAACTTTGAGTTAAACTGTGGTAAAGCTCAAGTCAGTTAGCTGATTCTACTATGTGAATTCTGTATTTTATATATTTACAGTATAAAAGCAACATGACTTAGTCATCATGGTTTCAGTTTCCTGTGTTAAGCTGATACTTCTTCCCTCAAATTGTCTTGATGATTCAACTGACTTGCGTCAATTAAATCAGTACTTACCTATGACAATACAAAAGTAAAATAATTCCTTTTTTAGTCTCCACATCAGTTGCATAAATTTGAGAGCTTCAATACAGTTATTGTCCTAAGTGAGATTAAAATGCATTTTATAATTAAAGATTTTGGTGTTAATCATGTCAGTGATCTGATTTTACCATCTCATTTTCAGAATGCTTTTAGAATGTTACACTTAAATATATCCATCCATCAATTTTCTAACCACTTCATCCAATACAGGGTTGACAGTGGAGCTGGAGTCTGTTCTAGCTAGTAACTGGCACAAGGCATGATACACCCCAAATGGGGCCATTGTAGTCTATGGTAGGGAACACATTCGCACCAGGGCCAGTTGTCACAAACAGTTCTTTTCAGACCCCATGCGGATGACACAATCTGGGGTGGAGTGAGGAAACACCAGGATAAAGTCATGCAGGAATCGGAAATGAATACTGGGGAGGGGGGGCGTGTCCTTGGTGTGCTGGTGGGGGAGTGAGTCCGGGGCAAACAATCCAGGAAGAAGTCCCAACAGGGAATCCAAAAACTAGCGTGAGTCCATGGCCAGGCGAAAGAGGAGATTAAAAACAGGAACTGGGTTGGGACCGGCAGGGGGAACGGGAACAGGAACAGGAAGTTAAAAGCATAACGGAGCCAGACGCATCAGGACCCAGGCTTGCGTGATACGGGAATCGATGTAGAGCCCCGATTATCGTCTGCATCTGGCTTTTAAGGGGGAACTGAAAAGGGGCTGGAATAAGGAACAGGTGCGGGGAATGAGACAGAACTAGGAAGGGCTGGAGCACCCTTAAGAGGAGTGGTTTGCGATCGTGACACCTACCAGTATGACTTTGAACTGTGGAAGGAAACCAGAGCAAACCCACATAAACACAGGCCCCACTGCTGCAAGGCAGTCATGCTAACCACTACACCACTGCCTCACCCTTTTTCTATCTAGTTAATATTAAATATCAATATTTGAATATTATAAATTCAGAAAAGTCCAATTAATAGTTTAATATGAAAACACAAAATATCCAAAAACAATATTATTGTTCCCTTTAAAATATAACAGAACTCTATTCTAATTTTACCACCTAAAGTAGACAGATGGCTAATTCTCTTTTAAACTTTTTTTTTCTTTCATACTCGAATTTACTAATATATACACTTTTTTTTTGGACAAAACAATCAAAGGATGAAACTTTTCAAAGTGGACATATGAAAGCATGAGAACCTATATAATAATATATTAATAACAACTAACATGGTCTACAAAAGGTGTGTAATGAATTTATGAGAAGTTTATTAGGAGAAGGTAAATCTTTGAAAAAAAAAACGTATCTGGTGCAAATACTGTACATCATACTGTAAATCATGCCCAACAGCATTTGTCAGTCCTATGGTAACCCTGGCATTTAAAAGGAATGTAGTAGTTCAGGTGGGTAGCTGTGTATGCATGTGTAGGCTGCAAAGGAACAAGTAATAGGTTTATTCCATGCTGAAAAATAGAAGAAAGAAAACACAACATTTCGCCCGTGGAGCCTTCTTCGGGTGTCTTCTTCAGGTAACACCTGAAGAAGGCTCCACGGCCGAAACGTTGTGTTTTCTTTCTTCTAAACCTACTTTATTACTTGTTCATTTAAAAGGAATGATGTGGCACAAGCTAAAGCTGAAACCTCCAAATACTACAGGCAGGACAAAGGGTAAGATGAGCAGAGAGAGCTGTAAAGCACCAGATTACATCAGTCTATGACCCAAATGGCATACTCCTTCATCATTTTGAGATAATGACAGCATGTTGAAGTGAAAATGTGTTCCAACCAAATTCTTATACTGCAGAGATCACTATATAGTAGTCAGACATACCTGTATAAAAGCATATTTTTATTTGGAAAAAAGGAATACTGTTTGTGCTGTCTTCATTAAAATATAAACATTCAGCTTTAGATTGCTCCTTTCTTCCTATTTTTCTAAATAAAAAGCATTGAATACACTTGCAGCACATTTTTCATCTTTATTAATTGATATCATCCGGTGTTTATATTGTCTGCTCATTTCAGTTTACTACTAAATGTGTTAACAGCAAACTTCCATTTTAAGCATTGATTGATGACCTTCCCTACTGTCCATTATTGTAGAATTATTCATTTGTTTTGTTAACCATGCACATCATTGTTAGATTATTTTATGTTTTTACATTCAGGTAGTATTGCTTTATTTAAACCACTGAAGGGATAAATCAGGTAAAAGATCATTAACTTTTCATGAAATGTCTGTGTCCCTCAGTGCAATATCAAATGTTTTACATCATGTTAGATATATGGGATGTGAAGGTTTTAATTGCAATGCTAAAAAAACTATTCGTTATTAGATATATCAAGTTGAATAATTCTAATATTGTTAAATAAATGGCTAAATAAATTATTATTATTTTATCTCCTTAAATATTATCTGAATTCTTTTGTTGGTAATGTTCATTTGTGTTGTATTTTTGTGCTGCTCTATGCCACAAAAATATTTTATTTAAAGGATAATAAAGATTAAATTGAATTTAAAATTGAATTAGTATTGTGTAAAAGAGATAAAGTGTTTGAATTTCACTAAATAATGAGGAAATACAAAATGAAAACATTAGATAGCAATAAATAACAACTATCTTACCACAGTAATAAAACAATCAAAAATAAATAAATAAAATCATTCATTTCACAACTTTTATTGTTTTACAGCTGTATACTGAAATATTTAACAATTATTGTGAATGTATTGTTACACATTATATACTGTATACTATATAATATATATGTCAAGCATAATGTTACTAGACATAATTTTAAATTGCTCATTCTATTATGTCATAATACAAAATGAAAACCGCTTAGAGTAAGGAAAAGGATGTCTTTGATGGGAAGATTACAGTATGTCATTGCTCACAATCAGTGAAATACCTGAAGGCAAATTACCACTGGAACCAGAGAAAAGTCTAATTACATCATGGACAGTGTTTTAGCTATCCTATTTGTTTAGGGATAATTTAATGCTGTTCACCTCTCACACTGACTTTAGTAAGGAATGTAAACGTGCATAGATTCTTTAGTACATTACAAGACAGTCCTTCATTTGATCTTTAGGATACATCAGAGGTCACAAGCAGCGCATTTGTGATACAGCACACTTGGGTTCCAATATTCAGTCTTTGAGGAAAGTTCAGAGGTAACAGACAAGGACATTTTTTTTCCCAGAGCATATTGACTGTCACCTAGAATACTATTGTCATAAAGTTGATCCTGTAATTTAGTTCTAATTTTTGCCTTTATAACCTTGCAGTGCTCTACGTAAGGAAAGCTATATTTATTGATCTACAATTAGGTTGTTGTTTTTGTCACTCTTTTAAATGGATGGTTGCTACATTTAGCTATAGTACATTAGTCAAAAGACACTTCCAATTGTTGTATGGTAGGTCTCTACAATCATCTATCGTTTCACAAGTCTTGTTCAACATATGAACATATTAATATTTCAGATTTTGCAAATGTGGTGGATAATAAAACCAATGCTGAAAGCAAGTTCAGAACTTTCAACTTCACTCCAGGTCTGTGAATCCTTGTTGGCATGCATCAGTAAATTGAAACTGGTCATGCATTACCTTGCGGAAGTTTTTATTGCTTTTCAGGGATGTCTTTTTTTTTTGCTGAATTACTAATAACGTTAGCACAAGTTTATATTTAATTTTAACCTGATTGGTGAACTGAGACTGAACAATTTTTATGGGTAACAATTTGAATGTCAGCAAAAGAAGAAAAAGACAGAAAAGTCAAACATTAAAACCATCATCATAATTTGAAAGAAAACCCCTGATACTGTATCTTCAAATGTTGTTCAGTCACTTCTCAGTTTAGATTCCAAACTATTTTAATATACCTACACTTGCAGCTTAGCTTTTGACATTGGAGTGTATGTATATACTGTAACTCAGGTACTGTCCATTTCTGGGCATGTACTCTTTTCTCTCCATCAAAATAGGATATAGAATTTTCCCTCTGGCATTCTTCTCATTCTTTGGTTTTGAAATAAATAGAATGACCTCTTTCTGAACTTGAATTTTGGTTTTCCTAACCTTTAAAATTAGATGTACAAAACTATTTTTGGCTAATTCCCAAGTTGTTCGTAAGAGTGCTAATACCTCTATCATGTCCAGTCAAAGTCTCACTCTGTACATTTCTGTGTTCATACAGTACTTTCATCCTGTAGAACATCATGCTGAGAAAAAAAACATATGGTCTATTTGAAAGGTTTATATTCTAGAAATCTGAAACAAATCAATGTTTATCAATTTCTAACAAACTCCAAAGACAACTTATCTATAGGGGCATGCAAAGAGCTTTAAAATTACAGCAAAATTATGTCTGCAGCATGTAAAGATCAGATGTTAAAGAGTGCCTTCAAGGAACTCCAAAAAGTCCCAAACTAAAATATTTGAAATGACCATATCTCAAAACCTTGATGGAGTGTCTAATGTGTGTTATTTTTCCCTGTGTCCTGTTCCTCTCTTTCTCAGAATCTTTGTTCCTGCTATAGTGAATTCCTATGGAGACAGGTTTAATGACCTCACTTGGAATGACCCAGTCACTGTTGAATATTTATTCTTTAATTTGAGGAATCAAAGGTACCAGAGTTAAGGGGGATGGATTGTTTTTTGGTTTGATTTGGCTTCAATGATGACTTCTCTCACAGTTAGCATGCAGTACAATAGTATCTCAAAATGCTCCTCCAAGTCTAGTTTTAATCCCTTTATTTACTTTGTGGAGTACGGAACCATCATGTGATTGAAGTACAGTTGGACTACGGATTACTGTAGTTATAGATGCACCTTATAGAATGGCAGAAGCCAACGTACAAACAACAAGCAATTTTCACACAATTATCCCTTTTTCAATCAAGAAAATAGAAATAATCACAAAAAGCAATAGTGCCTTGTTTTAACATCTGCAAATATTTTCTAAAAAATAGTAAATATATTTAGTAACACTATCAGATGTTTGGTGCAAAGAAATCTGCCATTCATTTAAAAATAAGAGAACACCTTAAATGTTTTTCAAAGAAGGGCAACGAATTAGAAGAAAATTAAAGTGTGCTGGTACCTACTAGGGGATGTAATTAAGCAAATTTAGCCTGAACACTGGATCTGTCTTGTATTTAAAACAACATCATGAAGTAATTAATCAGCGCTTCTGCAGCAAAACATGGTGTTTAAAAAATAGAAAAGGAAGGACTAACCATTAACCTGTTCGCCTAAATGCTTGTAAAGATGCTACACAAATGTTTGCCTAAAGCTACAGACAGACTCATTTATAAATATGGCCTATTTTTCTAGAATATGCCTGATTTCATGAGTAAAATAAAAATTAAGTTTCAGCACATCAAACATATCTTGGGAGAGCAATACAGGCTGATCTTTCTGTACTTCCATAAAAACCTAAAAAAATGTATTACTTTAGAAACATTTTATAATAATAATTGCTTACACTTATATAGCGCTTTTCTGGACACTCCACTCAAAGCGCTTTACAGGTAATGGGGACTCCCCTCCACCACCACCACCAATGTGCAGCATCTACCTGGATGATGCGACAGCAGCCATAGTGCGCCAGAACGCTCACCACACATCAGCTATCAGTGGGGAGGAGAGCAGAGTAATGTAGCCAATTCATAGAGGGGGATTATTAGGAGGCCATGACTAGGAAGGGCCAATGGGAAATTTGGCCAGGACGCCGGGGTTTCACCCCTACTCTTTTCGAGAAACGCCCTGGGATTTTTAATGAGCACAGAGAGTCAGGACCTCGGTTTTACGTCTTATCCGAAGGACGGCAACTGTTTACAGTATAGTGTCCCTGTCACTATACTGGGGCCATTAGGACCCATATGGACCACAGGGTGAGCACCCCCTGCTGGCCCCACTAACACCTCTTCCAGCAGCAACCTTAGTTTTTCCCAGGAGGTCTCCCATCCAGGTACTGACCAGGCTCACACCTGCTTAACTTCAGTGGGCTGCCAGTTGTGAGTTGCAGGGTGATATGGCTGCTTTTATATGAGATTTATACATCTCATATAAAATTGGTTATCTACAGTAGGTTACAAGTCTAGTAATTATGTTTTGTTATTCGCTTAATATCATATTAGAATTACTTGCTGTGCATAACCTTATCTTCATTAGCTATTTCTTGTGAGATTTTTACTACAGAAGTGTATTTATATAGGCTGGCAAATACATAATAAAAGGTAACAAGAAACTTGATAATATGGTATTTATATGTTCTGTGTAAGGATTAGGAAAATGTTAGCTTGTCATGTGTCCAGTGTGCTGAAAGATTCTAATTAGAAGTAATTTTAAATATTCTCTTATATCAGTTCATTGCAAGACAGAATTTCTTCTACACGTAACATCTGGTGCTAACAGAAGTGCCATTGCTTCCCTTTCATGTTCATCACCATTTTAGTATGAAGCATTTTAGTATTGAATATCTTGTACCTCTTCACACTAAATGTCCATAACAGCATCAAACTAAAAAAAAAATCACAGCCATAATATGAGGGCATTAAACTACAGCAGCAGAACCTTGTGCCAACATTTTCAACTTAAATACGTTTATCTTTTGTGTGAAAAGCAAGTTCTCCCATTTTTCTTATTTTCATTCACAAAGGTGAATTGCATTGATGCGATGTGACCTTGTAAATATTGTCACTCAAAGTAACATATCAAATACAGAACAAATGCATCCAAATTGCAGGCATTTGCTCATGTTTTGTCCTGCCTGAGTCAAAATAAAAAATAATTATGCAATATAATTAAGGCACAACCATGTAGTCTGGGTATGGTAAAAGCTACTTGGAATCTGCAGATCCATCCTTGTACTAACTTCATTTGGTTTCTTTTTCTTCCACTGTAAGGGAATACTCTTTCACTTTTTCAAATATTTTATTTGTGTCCAAGTTCCTGAATGTTTACATTTAGCATTCCTTTCAGCATTTCATGTTTTACATCAGCCTGCCCTTGTAAACGTTTAAATGGAAATGCTGTACTATTGGACATTTACAGAAATAATGTGTAGTAAATGCTGTGTCATACTGTACTTCACTACATTCCTCAACTATATGACACTGCCACCATGCCACCTTACAATTTCACACTTTTAAGTGGTCTGTCCCCAAATCTTATAAATTCTTTTGGACCCTCTTTGACAGCAGTCCCTTCTCTGGGAAGACTGAACAGGCTTTTCCTTTTGCAGGTCCTCCCAAGTCTCTTCCTTCACACATTGATTCACACTACTCACCAGGCACTGAATCATACAGCTCGACTAACTCTGTGTCACTCAGTTCTCTCTGTCTTCATTAATTATCAGGCATTTAAGCATTCATATACTTTCCAGTTTGCTCCATGGTGCCTCATTCTCATTCTTATTCTTTCTTCACTTCTCTTTTAAACATACACATTCTCTCTCTTCATTGAAAACTCTAATCTAACACAACCTCTAAATAAAATAAGAAATTACTGTCTTAAAAAGATCTGAGTGACCTAATGTGATTTCTGCTATGGATCATCACATGAGTCGTTGCAACTCAGAGTTTGTTGATGGTGGCTGTCAGATTCACTTCTGTAGCAATGAAGTGATGTTAAAAAGAATATTGTTTGATTTTTGGGGGGGTTTAACACAGGGGTTTATTTTCTGCAATAAATTGCGAACAAATTTACTTCAAGCTATGATTGATTATAAAGTAATAGGTTTATTCCATGCTGAAAAAAAGAAGAGAGAAAACACAATGTTTCGGCCATGGAGCCCTCTTCAGGTGTGACACCTGAAGAAGGGTCCAAGGCCGAAACGTTGTGTTTTCTCTCTTCTTTTTTTCAGCATGGAATAAACCTATTACTTGTTCCTTTGCAGCCTACACATGCTGACGCAGCTACCCACCTGAACTACTATGATAAATTATATTTATTCAACAAACAGAATGTGCTAGAAAATTCATAATATTCAAGTCGAGTCAAAAAGGTAAATGAGGTCACTTCAGAAATACAGTAGAGTAGAAGGCTAATGCTCACTGAAATACTACATGACACTCAAAGGCTACAGTTCATAAAGAAATGCTGAATTCGATCTATGCTTGTTCTTATACTTGTGCAACTGGAACACAAATGTCAAGTACCCCGAAGTTCTTTACACACAGTGTTGAACATAATTTTTATTTACTGCTAAAATGTAATTTATGTTATTGCAATATGTTTAACAAGGATCAGGCAAGTTTTTCAGTTTACCTGTTCTTTTTTCCAATCTGAATACATCTTTATGCCAGTCTCATATTTTCAAATTGGTTTCTTTATCAGCACACTCCAGGATCAAACTTTATTTTAGTATTGCTACCAGAAGAATGAACTATTATTTATAGGTAAAATGAACTTTAGTATAAATAGCCTCCATACACTTATACACATACACTCCATACATTGATATCTGCTATTTTCAGGTCTGATTACTCAGAACCATCACAAAAGTGGTTCAAACTCTTATATTCATCTAAACTACATGTTCTCCCTATCCTGCTCTCTCACTTTCAAAAAAATATATTTTTTAAAGCTTCAGTGTTCATAATGATTGTGGGAATATGTTCAAATTTGGAAGTACAGCTTAAGAGTTGTGCAAGTATTGAGCAACCTACCAGACCATGTTGTTAAAATCAATAGCCTGGCTTCTTTAAAAAAAATAACTCACTGAGATCCTCAAGTCAATTAGTAACTATCAAATTGACTTATTGAGCAGGATGGCCTATTCTCATTTGTAACTTTTGTTATGTTCTTATGTCCTTAGAAAATACATACATAGTTAAATTATTTAGTTACAATATATAGTTACAGTAGTTGTCACATGTGACAGACTGACATAAGACATTTCTCTTTCCCTTAATGTAAAATATCTGGATTTGTTTAACCCAGAGCCTACATATTATGTAAGCAGGTAGTGTCCATTAATTGAGCATACTTTTTACATAACAATTATTAGCTTGGTTTCAGAGTTTTTAAAGTATTTTCAGAGCCCTTAGACAACAGCCTTGAAATGCCTGAAATCGCATACAATTAGGTAACTCTACTATCAAGTAGAATAACTACAGCACCAAGTTGGTCAAAATTATCCACACTAGTGCATTATTCATCGAATGTGATTTTTATTTGTCATACTATGGGCTATTCTAATAAATTGTGAATTATCTGAGCTTCGAGGCTCCGGCTCCCCCTCAACCATATATTGGATAAAGCACTTAGAAAATGAATGGTTGGATCTGGGTTTCCTGATGTTTGATGTGAATACTACATGTTGGCAAGAAGAAAAGGTGAATACAAAGGAGAAGATCTGTCTGTCCACCCCATGGATTATTGAAATTGCACTGAATATTATCGCATTTTACTGATGTCATTAAATACGCACTAGAATAATGAATCATAAGGCAAATGGGTAGGCTGATGAAAATACCAAACAAATCAGGTTCCAAAGATTAACAGAAACATTTGAAAATGAACTACTATGAAGAAGAATTTTGCAAACAAAATGAGAACACCTGTTAGGACTATTGAAGAACAAAATGCCACAGCTAGATGAATTATTTGGCCATATTATTATTTGCCATAGGCAAATAGTGATGAAGGCAACCATTCTGTTAGAGTACTCTTGTTTTATATTTTTTATTTTACCTATTAATATTATTTCAAAATACTGTAGTATTGCTTATTGAGTAAATAGCTATTAAAGTGTCCTGATAGGACTGAGCTATAGTACGTGTGGAAAATGATTTCTTAGATTTTATCAATTGTTAAATTATATTTAATGACAGAGTGTTTGAGTGTTAATTACATTTTGATATTATCACTACTTGTTACACTACATTTGGACATCATCAGTACAGAGTAAACCCATGTTACAGGAACTGACAGACTGTAATTGGTGATAAAATCACATACAATTGCAACAATGTATGCCTACAGTATGTATTTATGCCAATAGTTGATATTTTTGTTGTTAAAGCATATAAAACATTCACTGCAGAGCAAAGAATGTGTCCAGGTAATAGTTTGTACATCTATTATCATTGTTATCTTAATGCCTTCCCAGGGATAAAAGCCCTCCTGGTGTTAAAAGCATAGTCATAATAGTCTGTTCATTTGACACTTACAACGAAAGCAGCACTAAGACAACCACTTATAGAGACAGTTCTAAAATCTTTGTTCAATCTTGCTTTTCGTCACTTCACTGTTATTGGAACTATTTTCCAAAATGTGTATTTATAAAAAACATTGTTATTTATTTTTCATTTTTATTTTACTTTAAACATTTGATTTCCAAACGGAATGTTCTATACTGAAAACACTCAAGCACTTAAATCCCCACAAAAGCGTAGAGAATTTAAATATGGTCCTAAAAATACAGTAATCATTTGAATTGAACTAAAAGATATTTTAGTTACTCTCTTCTAAGGACTTTTCCTTGACCCATATAGTATTTCATTTTAAACAAGATTGCACTTTTAAATAGTACTACTAGGCCCTTCTTTATCTATTATCTCCTGATGGATTTTAATTAAAAAGTAAATTTCCTTTAATGTGTGATAACAAAGTTTGTTTTACCTTAATCCTGTTTAATGTGATGCTTTAAAATTCCAATACAGACAGATCACTATACTCATGAGAGAGTCCATTAGAGAATTATTGAACTTTTTTACAATTTGCCTCTCAAAATATTTGCCCTTGTGAAGGGTAATTATGGATGAGCAATTATTTATTTTATCTTCTACCTTTGAGCCATAGTAACTAACTTACCAGTATAACTTAACTTTTCTGTCCTCTTTCAGTGTCCCTGTATAAAATACAGTACAATATGTGGTCAGCTGATGGTTTCTTCCAGAATTCTGCCATACTCTCATATTCCTCCCTCTGTATAAAACCTCTATATGTAGCCAACTGTCTAAAAGAAGGTTTACCCTATTACAATTAGCAATAACTTCATGACAGTGAATATACAGGTATTAAAAAAATCAGTAAATATAATCACATGGTTAGCACCCATATTTTTTACTGCTGTATTTTGTCTATGATCAAACAATACTACTCAACAATGATTAATTTCTCTTTCCATTGTAATAGACAATATTTTCTTTATCCTTTTTGGTGTATCTTAAAACCTTATATTTTTCTGTCCTAACAAGACAAGCAGTTTTGTGACTTCTTGACAGTATTGAGGAAAGAGCACCAGGGCACCGAGTGAGGGAAATCCTTGACACCAATTGGCTTTTTCAATAGACTCCTTCTTGCAGATTGCATAGAAGAAGATGAATTGATTGCAGAGAAAGTACAAACAGTGAAGGTCATGGAATCTAGGGAAAACTAGGCAGAACCTTTCTTATTAGTGTAAGGGGCATAAAGAAAATCTGCAAGTCCAGCATTGCATTAAATCAGATGAGACCTTGCCTTCTGTTCATGACACAAGTCTTACACTTTTATTTTCTATTGCATTTCATTTGAAAGAGCCCAATGTCAATCATAAAAATGATGGACTGCAAGCATAATGATAGATTGATATAATATATTTGATACATATATATTATAGATATAGATTTTATAGTAGGGGTACTTTAAAAGATAAATAATAAAATAGCACTTCCATGAATAGTTACTAATAGACATTTTGAAAATTACGTTTTAGTTTTTAGGATAATCATTACAACACATTTGTGACCTCTGTAACATCATCTTAGCAGTGTCATTTAGCATTCTATTTTCAGAACACTAGTTGTGAAACATACAAGCAGCAGCAGAAAGAAGTGTTACTTTAGCTTAGTATTCATTAACCTATTTCTTTTTAAATTTCTTTTATATGATGTTCTTTCTCTTTAGATTATATTTGAGCCTTTTTCATGTGCAAAGTGTATGCAATGCAATGGTATTATCAAGTATTATATTGACACATTATATGGTGTGTCATTTATTATGTGGTACAGCCTGATAACAGAATAATAACCATGTACAATATTGGACAGGAAAACAATTGTTTATTACAATACATACCACAATTATATACTATTAGCAGATATGTATAGATCTGTAAGTAATCAGAACCCTGCTTTCAATACAAACTCAGAATTAAATAATTAAAATATAGACACAACACACTAGGCAAAGAAGGGAACCTACATCCTATTAAGTTAAGCAATTTCTAACCAGGACTAAATTCCCCCCTTTAATTTGTTGCTCAGAAAATAAATTGGAACCAATTTCCCCATTCCAGAGAAGGCATCAATTACATAAAAGAGATGTTTTTATTTGCGAATTCCACAATATAGATATCAAATAAGATAACAAGTTCGCTCATATAATCCAGCTCAGAATACATTCTCATCATTCAGTTTACCTGGATAGATTCTTCTATATAGTTTGATAGTATAGGGGCTTTGTTTCAGTAGGTGGTACTTCTGGTGCATTACAAGTTAGTGAAATTATTTCTTCATTTAATCTGTTTCTGTACTGTGCATGTTTAAATCTGCTTAATACAGAATATTAATATTAAATTAGCTGTGTAAGCTTATCTAAATCAGCTACTACGCAAGCAGTGCATGACTTCTCAAAAGGTACCCCTTTCTCTTGTGCAAACTCAACAAAAGTTAGATTTTTTTTGTTTGATTTTGAAATCTTGGACGGTATGTTTTAGGGACTAATTTGTAGTATAATCAAAACAAAACGCTTACTGGTTCATATCTCCCGACGTTCCACACAAGTGAATCACGTGAAACCATATCCACTGATATACTGAAACAGTAGCGTACACGTCAATGAACTGCATTGTGAACATATACCGTATAAATAGACTGTATATATAGTATGATACTGTATAATTTTAAAGCCACTACAGTACAGTAGGTGTGAAATATATTTGTCATAATCAAAATTTAAAGTTAAATTGTTTGCTGATTACTTGTTGCTGAATTTATAAGATATAGATTTTCTCAGTGCAGATGTAAACCTGGAAGGGGGACATTGCGTTCACAACAAGCTAAAAAATAAACTGTTTTTTATATACCTGGCTATGTAAAAAACACACCAAAGGAACAGTATGTGTGAGATTTGAACCGCTCAACCTAGAGTAGCAAACAGCCATCTAAATAGCTTTGCCAAATGGCTGCTTGGAGTCTATGAACATTTCATTGTCCATTACCACTATGAGGACAGAAAAGGTTTTTAAAAAATGAAGGTCAAAATGTTTTAAAAATATCCACAAGTGATATTTTTAGCTGCCACATTTTTTTTTAATTATATAATTCCAAATTAATATTCCCTATCATGTGGTATTAAATCAGTATTATAACTTTTGTACAGCAATAAAGGCAAGTATTATTATTATGTATTCTTAGAAAAGGATAAAATTTACAGCTTTTTATAAAGTATATAAACTTTACTGTATATAGTTGGAACATGCAAATAAAAATGTTTCCAAAATAACCACCGTAAATTACCAAGTTTAGGACTTTGATGCATAAAATGTTTATGAAGGTGGTGGAATACTGTTGTGTACTTTGTTTTTTATAGTTACCTACCACTACCATCTACTGTATGTACTTTAGGTATATATTACATAGTAGACCATATGGCTTTGAATCACTATATAATTTGTGAAATATATTTTCATAATCAAAATTTAAAGTTTCCTGATTACTTGAAATGTGCATTAAGACAAAATATAGATTATCTCAATGTGGACGTAAACCTAAAAAGAAGCACATTGTGTTCAAAACAAGCTACAGTATAATAATAAACTATTTTGGAACTATTTTTCCAACTGAGTAATTTTGTTTTTGTAAAATATCCCTACTTTCTTTTTATTCAATTAAAGATTTAACACACTGTTAACAACTTAAGAGGCGAAATAGTATACCCCTTTAATTCTACAGTTGGAAAAAGATTGTCCCTCAGCATTATACATAATATCAGTGAATGTATTTCGGCAACAAATCAATACAGAAAAGAACTATCAAAGCAAAAGAGTATTTTTTTGTAATTGTGGAAATTACTAAATGTCTACCAAAGTTTTAATGAAAGAAGCTTACAATTTTCTTCCAAACATCCAGGTTAAGTGAGTTTCAATGCCTTTACAGGCAGAACTGGAAAATTGTGAAAATGTGTTTTGTGTGGTTATCTGTATTTTAATACCTAATATCATTAAGAGAAAAGTTAAAAAATAGAAATATCAAAGAAACTCAAATATTACTTTTAAACATGAATTCTACTTGGCCTAAAAACACATTTCAGTTATTTACAAGCATCTGTTTTTAGTGATTCTCTAACCCTAACCCTAACCCTATCTCAGTAGACATGAATGCTCAACACGGTTACAACTTCAGATATATTAGTTCAATGAATGTATATGAGCAACAGTTTGATATAGAAAAGAACTATCAAAGCAAAATAGTGTTTTTTTTTGTAAATGTGGAAATTCTGAATGAAGACTTATCATTGTTTTACACTCTAAATGTGCTGATGTGAATTATTATGAATGAAGTCATGACAGTAGTAAAAGAAATAGGTCCTACCTAGGGTTAGGGTTAAAATGTCTGCCAAAGTTTAAATGAAAATAAGCTAATTCATTTATTTCAAATTCTGCATGTTTCAATGTCTTTATGGACAGAACTGGAACATTTAGAAAAAGTAGTCTGTAGTCTTATGTCTTATACCTCATATCACCAAGTGGAATGTAAAAAAATGTTAAAGAAACTCCAGTTTCCATTAAAACATTGATTCTGCTTGGACTAAAATCACATTTACAGATTGTAAAAAGAACAAAACAATACATATGATTTAAACCTTCAGAATATGGTAACTTTTCCGGTTATGGACAATCTTTGTTAACTGCAAAGCTAGGCTGGGCACTGCTTTTCCCAACCATGAACCATGCCTTTAGTGATTTCTGAACCCAGTTTTTATCTGTGTGTGCAAACACATGATTGATCATTGTTATTTTGAGGCGTCATACCCCTTACTTGTTAGTGAGGTAGTGTGGGTCTTAGGTAGCATAAAGCAAATGTAATTCCAACTGTGGTCTCAACTGTGGTAAATTCATTTTTTTTTCATCTTCAGGAATTCCACATGGGAATTAACAAAGAGATGCTGCACATGAAATTCCATCAAATCCACTAGGTTTCGGTCTCTCTGAAGTAAAAAGGCTGCTTAGAGAAAAAAAGAAAGGCAACCTAGAAGGAGATTCCAACATAAGGAACCTGGCAGTGTGTGATCAGTGTGGAAATAAGAGTTTTGCTCTTTATTGTATAAAATAATCTTTTAAGGAAATGAAAAGACAAAGAAACTTCGAAGAGACAAAGGGACAGCAAAGGGGGGAATTTATTACTAAGGTTAGAGAAGAGTTTATTCATTCAGTAGCCATTTTTTTATTTAAAACACAGATAAATGCTGATGACTAACAGACAACGACAGTGCTTTTTGCCTCTGTCAGCTACAAATTACACTTAGCAGATCAGCCGTTGATCAGCTTTGTCTCTGTGGGAGAATGATGGGAATGATGAATGCCAATAACAATGAGTGTCAAGTCTATACCCGAAGAAGGCTCCACAGCTGATTAGGTACTGTAGTAAGAGTGCACCCCTCAATAGTACATCATCTTTGTCTGCACTGGGATTGGTCTCAGTTCAATTTACATCTGTTAGCTTTGTTGGCCTCTACATCATTTTTAGTTATCTATTATGTTGCTTGAGCATCACTTTTTAAGACAATATATATTATTTTTTTCACAGTGTACTCTCAAAAATGTCCTGTAGAACCTGATGAAGTACAGAACTTCAGTCATTTTCAGATTCATTACATTTGCATTTCCCTGAATATTCACTACATGAAAATGTTTCAAATATAGTGCATAGTTTTTTTAGTTTATAGTTTCTTTCATCTTAATTATATGAGTTCTGTTCCCTTTTACTATTACAAATTGCACACCATATGTTTTCTATAAATATGTTACATTAGTTACATGTGCAGTACATATGGTTAAATAGTTTAGGAATTCCTATTTTCTTTCAACTTTACTTTTTCTTTTATGTTTTTACTTTAGGGTATAGTTATGTGATAATTAAGTGTCCAGTACTATGTGGATCTTAGCTTTAAAACTTATAAAGGAATGTTTGTTACATTGACCACTGTTACTTTCAATGTTATTATCCTGTCCTTCTCTTATCCTGTTATGTCTAGTTGACCCTATGTCAACTAGATCTCCAAAATTGTCAACATTGTAGCATGCGTTCTGTTCTCTGATTATTCTAGCAAACTGATCTTTCCTCCTTAATTTCTGTACTATTACCTTAAAAATGGACATCAGTATGATTATGTCCCATGTGACATCTTGTGGTTATCTATTGGTAGACTAGTTTTTCCTAATGTCTGTCTATATTTCATTGCTACAAATATATCCAAGTCTCAAATATTGAGAAAAAGGAAATAATGAGGAATATTTTTTATAAGAAATCTTATCAAAAGCATACAGAAAATAAAACATACATTATATAAAGTTCTGTATCCATTACTGCTATTGCCTTTTCTAAATTAATGGTGATTTGTAATTACTTCAGTTTTGTCAACCTTTTTATGAATGACCATTATATTGACAATTTTCTAGTCAGTTGTGTCAAAAGAAGAGTTTTGTTAGTGATCTATGATTAATGTCTCCCTCGAGATTTGTTTGTCTTGGTTCATGTACCTTTAACACTTCTGCTTCTTCCATGCTAAACTCATTTAATAGAGAACTGTGTTTTGTCAGCCTTTTTTCTGTTCTTTCCTTGGCAAACACCTGAGTGAAAAATCCATTTAATACAACAGCCATTTCCCTCTCATCATCTAAAAGTATCCTATTCTACCTTCAAGAGTTTACTTCATCCTTGACTTTTTTGCTGTTGTAATACTGGAAAAAAATGTTTATTACAGTGTTTTAGCCTCCATTGCAATTTTCCTTTATATCTCTTTCTCGACCTTTCTAATATCGGTTTTACCTTTGCTTGCAGCTCATATATTCCTTTGCTTTTACTGAATTTTTTAACACATTTTAAAGTTTCTACCTTCTCTGTATATTCCTTTTAAAATTTTTATTTAACCATTTGGCCTCTGCTTTCCTACTGTGATTCACTTACTTGTCAGGAATCTGAACAGTGCATCTGTTTGTGCTTTAAGCACATTCTTTAATATGTTTTAATCAATTTTCTACTGATTCCACATTTCTCCCATACTGTTGCATTCTAGTCCTCTTTAGCTATGTTTAATTTCCTCATAGTCTGCTTTCCTAAAAATGAAAACCTCTGTTTCATACTCTACATGTACAGTGTAGTTCAAAGGATACTGTACCTCATTATGATAACAATTCTTTAACAATCAGTCCTCTGCTTTCCCTAATCTATTTTGATTGTCAGATAGACAATTTTTAAGACATGCATTTCTGACACACATTTGCACTCAGATCCCATTCCAGAAATGAGGAGAATAACAACAGAAATGCTCTTTATTAAATTTGGAATCTTATAGTATTAAAAGTGCTCTAATGTATTACAGTAAATACAATGCAATAGGCTGAGCCTCAAATCTGTCACTAAAGCCAAATGCAAAGAAAAATACAAAAAATAAGATGTCAGTCTCTCCATAGCTCAAGAAGAACAGAAATACCTTCCATGGTGAGAGGGGGCTCCCATGAATGAATGTATAATCATCCTGCAAAACTAACAGAAACAAACTGTAAGTTCATATGAAATAATAAATGCACAAAAATGTGTTTTTAAAGAGTCTAATTATCTTATCATTTCTACGGACTGGCATGTACTTCTTAAACACATCATAATTTAAAACAAATGCCTAATACGCCGCTAACAAATACTGTAAACCAAGCCTTTGCTCAATAATGTACATATACAGTAAGTTCTAAGACAGGAGTCTCAAACTCAAATGAATATGGGGGCCACGTTAGATAAAATGCGCTAATCGGTGGGCCGCATTCATACACATACAAAATGCATCAAATATTAAAAAATTAACTGAATCTGAAATGTTTATTTGAAACATGTTGGTTAACTTTACTCAATGTACTCAACATCATGTGAGGTTATTTCTGAAGTTCTTCATTCTGGCTGCTTCATTGATAGCGTTTTGCAGAGACCAGAACATCAACATCAGGCCTAAAATCACGTGAAGTAGTAATCGAGTAACACGAGTAATTGCAATGTTGCTCATTTTGATTTGTTGATCTTCATTGACGAGAGAAACTGTTCACATACGTACGTATTGCTAAACATTGCTATTATTCTAGCAGATGCAGAGACACCAGAAACCTCTCTTTCTGTCTAATGTCTTTATTGACAGCACTCCGTCAGCCAGCAATCGGGCAACAGAAATTTACACATCAACTACTCGGGTTAACACACTCACAAGGGATGTGAATAGGACACGTACATAGGTTTTGGGTGGTTACAAGATAAGGGACATAACAGGAGTAAACAAATTTACTATTATTTACATTAGGTTTTATAGTCACTATTTAAATAGGTAGGGTGATCTAGTGGTCACTCTGTGGACCCCAGACCATTTCCCGGCTACAGTTGCCAGCATGCACTCAATGTTTTAGTTACCAAACATTTAAGATGGATGATTCAGAAAAGGAAAAAAAAAACTTCCAAACATAAAGTAGAAAATAGTTAGGCTTTGGTGTTTTTTTTTCCCCTTCAGACATCCATCTTGATCAGTTGTACTGTATGTCATAGATGAGCTGTCTGAAAAAAAACAAACAGCTTTTGTTTGTGTGTATGGGAACAGGGGGTGGAGGTATGGGGGGAGCATTAGTGTATTACTCTAAATCTGGGGTCAAAATGTGAGGAAACATAGTCTAAGAAATAACAATGACTAAGAAAGGGGTGATTCACTAGGTCTGAATGGCCAGTGCAACCAATGTCTTATATGGTTGTAAGAGTCACAAACAGACAGCTAAGTCCAATATTCTATGGAAACAATGATGCCTACAAAAATAAGCTGGTTCTGTCATTACAATTAAAGCTTAAATGTAAAATGATATTATTTTGATTTTGACTTAAATCTATAAAAATGTATTTGTTGTCTTGTTCCTTAATATACATTATTATTAGACTATTATTAATATTAAAAATAGAAATATTACCTTGTTCAG
The DNA here is from genome assembly GCF_059453375.1 of Lepisosteus platostomus. Lineage (NCBI taxonomy): Eukaryota > Metazoa > Chordata > Actinopteri > Semionotiformes > Lepisosteidae > Lepisosteus > Lepisosteus platostomus. The sequence goes on from NC_142618.1 coordinate 56,385,021, forward strand.
AAATAATGCATTTGTCTACTGTCAAAATGTGCAGAGCACTCTCAAGTCCATAACTAAATATAAAATAAAATTGCTGAATTGAGCACCAACATTTCTTTTAGTCAGATTTTAAGATGTTTTTAATTTATTAGCATTTATTAGCAATTTATGTATTAATTTATTAAGCAGTTGTCATTTTCAGATTGTTGTAGATTTGATACAGAAAGGAGATTGTGAATGATGTATTATTGATAATTTAAAGTAGAAGGAAACAGATAAATTATGCATTAAGAAATTCAATCATTATAGTGAATATACAGTGATAATAAAATATAAAATTGTCACGCAATTAGTTTCCCAAAACAATGCTTGTCTATTTCATCTGAGCAGCATTCAAGATACTGAACAAAAACTCATGAAGTTTCATGATTGTGAAGACCTATAAGTAGAGGCAGCAATCCCAGAGAGGATAAAAATAATGTAACATCAATAAAAAAGGTGACCAAGTTATAATAAACCAATAAGACTTACTTCATGATTATGTAAGCTTATGAAAATGATAGGACTAAATGAGAGCGTTGTCTGTAGGTCTAAAAAGATTCTGGAGATGGTCCACATGGATTTACAAAAGGTACAGTAGGTCACAACTAATTGTTTTCTAAGTTCTTCCTTGGGAAGAGAAATGCAATATACATGCATTTAATTATTACAATGGCTGTTGGTATTATTTCCTCCTGAAAATGGGTAAAATGTTCTTTTCTAAGTTCATACTATATTAGTGACTGATTGACAATAACAATTGGCAAAAGAAAAATAAATAAATAATACAATGCTGTAGTGTATTACAGACTGCAAGTCCAGTTGCCTCTCTATGACATCTCATATGCCGTTGTCTCTACTTACTAATAGACCAACTCCTTACTATTAGACCAGCTAATTGACCAACTTATTACATTATGTAAAATATTCAGTGGTATGGAATAAATGTTGATAGCCGTTTGTCTCTTCTTAACTTTTCTAATGTCCAGGATATATTTGAACAAGTAAAAAATTCAATCCAAACTGTATTTACAGTATTTTCTGCAGTAATATAAAATCAAGTTAGAGGCTGTGCTTATTGTCTCACAAAAACTTATTTTACTTATGTGGTTGATTCACTGACCTGACCCATTTTTGTTTAGCCTTCAAATAGAGTGATTGAACAAAACAGCATACACCAAGGTAACAAAATACCATCTTATAATACTTTATGAGACTTCTTTGACAAATTTCCTGTGGCCATTTTGGCCATTTATCCTGTATTTTCAAGGGCACCCTCCCTGTATTGATTCTTGGTAAGTTAAAAGGTTTGGATATAACCTTGCCAAAGGCTGCATTGGTGATTCATGGAAGAGCATCTTCCTGTTACTCATTTCTTGTACAGACAGCAAATTACCTGAGGTTTAGCATTTGAAGAAACTTGATCCTTGAAGAGAATACAACAATTGTAGACATAATTTTGGTCATATTACTTTACAAAGGAGTTCAGAATAAGTAAAGAATTGAAGTGTTACCTTTATGATCTTAATACTTTTTCTTTTTGTAAGCAGCTCATAATCTTCATTTTTAAATAAATACCTGAAATTTAATCTACTGTAAATATACTATACTGTTTACATTTCTGACCATGATATTTCTCAAACATTGTGCGTCAATATTAAATCATTTTGTGCAGTTTTGCCTTTTGAGAGCTGCATCCATTTCTGCTGTTTTCTCAAAATCCTGATTATTTCACTCTAAATGAATCTTTGACCAGGAACATTGTTCTTCTTAATTTCTATACACCTTAGACCTTAGACCTATATTAGACCTTATAACTATCTTTCAACAGTAAAACGCAATTAAGATTCTGTGTCTGAACAAGCTATTTGATTTTGCACCCCTTTTACTGTTAGGTACAGTTGTACCAATTACCTTGCACAGACATGAAGGCCCTATTACTGTTAAAAGTCTGTGATGGTGTTGATTTTTAAGGCCTCTTGGAAGAGCTTGGCTCTGTTTAAAAGATGAGCAGGCAAATCTCCTGGTTTGAATCTCTGAATTATCTAATCCCTGTGACAACAGCATCTCAGGCACAGGATACTCCTGTTTCTCATTACATCCAGCCTCCTTGCTTATACCACTTGGTGATGTTTCCTGACATGGAAATGGCTATGAAATGTTTTAAATAAAATGGCAAAGAATAATCCCTATAGATCTACAGCCCACAAGCCTACATGTTTTGTCATCAAGGCTCTAAGCTTATTGGTTTAAACTTCTGATTCATATGATGGAGCCAATCTCCTCAGCCTAGGGAAAATAAAAATCACAGCTACTCTTTTTCTTTCTGAATGAAAAGCACAATTCATGCCTTAAAATAAAAACATTATGTTGTGTATCACTAGGTTTCAAGCACTGTTTCCAATACAAGTAATAACTTATGTTTGATAAATACTTATACATTCCATTTCCAGCAGATGCTGTATAGTCATTTTGCGCTTGAATGTGAAAAGTAGAATGAAATCAATGTGTCATTTGAAAAGATAAAGCCTGAAGTGATGTTTCTGCTCAGTGTAGAGAAATATGTTTATGTAAAAAGGATGTAATCTGATTCTTAAAAAAAATCCATACTCTTAGGATAACTTGAATTGTGATTATATGAAACAAATCTTAAGGTTTTCACAAGTTTATTGTATATTCTGAATTGATTAATTTGAGTTCAATTAATGGAAAATAATTTGGTCTACAAATAGGCAATTACAATATTTTGTATGGATAGTTTTGTTTATGAATCATTTACAACCCTTCAGCATTGTTTTTGTAAAGAACTTTCAATTGCATGGCTCAGATACTGTAGATGCCCAAGTTGTACTACTTAATCTCAGTAGTACAACTTGGGCAATTAATACATAAGTTTGACAAATCCAAATGTTAACTACACATATACAATAGAGTTAAAAAAAAAGATTGCAATGTTCTGTATTTCAGGTAATAAATTTGAATTTCCACTGTGCTACATGTCTTTAGATCTAAAGTATAAACTATTAAGCATGCAGAACCCAAGAGATAGTTTTTCATATTTGTGGCCACTAAAGCAACACGTTCATCAACAAAATAATTTTAAACATAAACTTAATTTAGCATAATTAATAAACACTCTAGCTTTAAGTCTTTTATACCATATTATGATTTCATAATGGTTTCACTACATATGGAAAAAGTCTACTGACTACTGTCCACATATTTCTTTTTCAGGATGCTAAATATTCTAGTAGCTAATAAATTGCAATGATCTAAAACACTACATCAACCTAATTTAAATACCCATGTGTTAAGATACTTGACTTAATGGAAAAACAAGTACAGATTTCTAGAATCTCTTTACTGTATATTGCTACCATGTTCATATTGCTACTACTCCACAGATCATATTTTGTTTTCCTACAGTATAATGTATATTTAAATTTATTAAAGTCACATACTGTCTTGTTGTTTTCTAAACTATTATACAAAGGCAGGGAATATGAACATTGCATTGTTATAGAATTTTCATCTGCCTCAGTGAAGATGATAATTTGATAGCCAGTTTCTGATAGCCAGTTTATTTTTCCAAACAATGATTTTATATGGATCTTAGTAGCTATTCTTATGCCATAATGACCATTTACTCTGTTACCATTATATTGCATATATTCAAGTTCTGTTATCGATGAATTGTAATGGTTAGCAAACACTATATTTGCAGTTTAATTTTGTTGTTATCTTCTCTGATATAGCACTGTAGTCTTGTATGTCTTTATGTAATGTAAAACTAATGTATATTGTTCAGTAAAATGTAGTACGCTGTGTTATTTGGTAGTTGGTTTTCTGTAGCAGTGTGAAATATTATAAAAGTATGTGCAAACTTAGTAGAAGTAATTTTAAACATGTTGAAAAACATATTTTAATGGATGTCTTCATATACAGTACTCCACAAGCCTTCTAATCCACAAACACTTTGGCTTCTGAACAATTGATACATGTATAGTCAGTAGCCCTTAGGAAGTTTCTCAAATTAAAACATTAGAGCAGATGTTCAAGAATGATTAAATCCCTTGTGACTCATCTCACAATCTTTCTTTTGCCCAGCAAAAAAAAAAACAGATTCGTTGGATTACTGACTGTGGACCTGTGGTATTGATGTTTTTGAAAGTTGCAAATTACAGTACATCACATTAACAACCCCAGTAACACTGATTAGGTAATCCATGTTAAACTGCAATTGTAAATTACATTTTTGTGTTGTTAGATTTCTCATCTGATAGTTTAAACTAAAACAATAATTGATGTGTACCTGTGTAAAAAAATATTTTCCCTTGTTTTACAGACTCCAATCAGCTGTAGTCCTTGCCATTTTACATAAATGAAAATTAATTTAAGCTAGATAGACCAAATACTTCTCATTTGAAACATTTCATATGTTCTTATTAGTAACCCGTATTCCACAGATTCGTTCTAATCAGACTGTTTGAAACAAGTCCAGTGCTCATTCCCTAGAGTAGAAATATGCAGGACTTTTTTTGGACGGCTTCAGAATCTGCACGTTTTCTAGTGTCTTTGAAGTTATTAAATAGATAAATTAAACCAATGATGAAATGATGAAGTTCACTAACAGTTTAAAATGTAATGAATAGAAAATGGTAAAGTGTAAAATCTTAATTATAACCAAATCACAAGATTAGGCTAACATAAAAAAGAAATAAGAAACGATAAAGAAATCAAATAAATTTACTGTGTTAACATTTTTTAATTGAGATATAATGAAAGAGAGAACTTAAAATAACAGAAACAAAATGTCTGTGTATTATATTTTCTATATGTTGATTATCCTTCTGGTACTTTAAAACATTCTGATATAGCCTGGCTAATGTCATTCTGTTTTAATTGGAACCAGTGAAGTGTGTATTTTTATTCTTAATTTCATCCTTAATAATTATTCTCATGTTTATTTCTTATCGTATTTGGCTTTCATGTAGTGGTGTAAAGTACTGGAAATAATTATGGAGTGCTGAAAAATGAGAAAATATTATCTAATACAATACAATGTTGAAACTCTAAAATTTCATTGGTTGTCAGGCAATCCACACTCAAGACCTGTACAAGTAGTATGAATGATAACACTGTAAAGTTAAATAAGATGTGAACATGGTAAACACAAGCTAGAAGATAATGGCATGGTAAGAGTTAGAACAAAATGTGCGTTAACAGGTTGGTTCTATATTTTGTACAGGGGATGTGATCTAACTGCTGTGCAACTAAATTCTAAACACAGCAACCATAAAAACAATGTTCACAGAAAATCCAGGATAATTGAAAGTGATACGGTATTGGAAATTGATACAAGATTTTACAATAAAGGTTCCAAATGGAAAATTGTCAGAGCAGTGGCACTGTGGCTAAGGATCTGAACCTGTAGCTGGAAGGTTGCCGGTTTGTATCCCCCGGTCAGCAGAGGAATCCTGGGGTGCTGTATACAGTAAATGGCTGACCCTGTGCTCTGACCCCAAGCTTCTCTCTCCCTGTTTGTGTGCCTGTGTGTTTAAAAAAAAGCAATACTTAAATCTTCCTCACTGTCCCTGCTTGTACCATCTGTAGTGATGTTGTTGAATCAAGTCACAAGTCACATTAAGGCTGTAAGGTTGGTAAGGCTGTTTTTTAAGGTACATAAAATACGCCTTAATATATACTTACCATCAAAATAAACAATACTTTTAACTATAATAAAGTCAAAAAGTTAGCAGGAAAATTACAAATTTCGTAGCAGGTACACTGCCATTTTAATAACAGACATTACATTAGTAAAGTAAACTAATTAACATGTGTCATCAACAGGCTTAGTAGAATGGTCACCACTGGAACCAATAAATGCTCTACATCTGTGACACAGACTTTGCATAATTTGTCCAATTTTTCTCATGGAACTTGGACATGCATATCTCTGTTCACTTATGAACCCTAGATGTCGTACATCAGTGACACAAAGTTTCAGTGGTACTAAATTCTGGTGAGAAGGACATTCTGCACTATATAATCTCATAATTATATGAGAAGCATGAGGACACGTTTTGTCTGTATGGAATATTCTAAAGTCAGGATAAACCAGAAAATGAGATCCCAGGACATGATCAATGTTAACTTTGTTGATTCACATCTCAGTCAGCCAGGATCATGAATGAATCTGTTGTTATTCATTTTTCTCTTAAACATCATTCAGCAAAAGTTTTTTGAATACTGTTCAAGATATGCATGTTGTTATAAAGAAATACATATATATATAATACATTGAGCTCAATATTGAATTCCTTTTAATGACTGTTTAATGAAGTACCCACATTTGGCCTATTCTTGAAATCAAACCTCCAATCTGCTTCAGGTTAAGTATACTAAATATACTAATTTGATAAGACAATAATTACAAACTTTAAATTGTGAATGTTTTTAGTGTTATATTCTATCTAGAATTCTATTTATACTCTGAGTTATTTTTTCAGTCAACTTTTTTAAGTTTTGTATCATTATATTGTCAACTGCCTGTATTTGAAAAACGTATTAACAATCAATGAATGCTGTATTTAAAACCAATCGCTGAAAAAATCTGAAATATATATATTTTGTTTGCAGTGAAGAGAGGCACTGATGGCAAACTCAGTGTGTAGACACACTTCCTGTAAAATAGGTAATTATTTTATTTTGTTGTTTTTATTTGCTGCATTCTAAATGGCATTTACTGAATTGGATACGTTCAAGAAGGACCAAACTGTCCTATTGTCAGTAAAAGTGTATGGTGTTTGATGTTTGGCTGTAAGAACAGTTCTTTATAGTTAAGGTCAGGATACTTCTTTACAAGTAGGGTACTCAACATTCCTCTGGTGGGAGACAGAATGTCTATTGTAGGTCAAAGGGATAACATGTTTCAAACTCAGTTTGCTGCTATTCAGCAGAGAAAAGAACTCTTGCTGCTTGAAAATTCTTTTATTCTATCTTTTCAAAGAGTTTTCAACTATAGGAATAAATTTGTACAAGCTGCCTGTGATGCATTTCTATTTTCTATTTTCGTTTTTTTTCTTAGACATTTTGAGATCAAAAGGAAAATGATGAATCCATAAAAAATATAAATTAAAATAAAAATATTTTATAGAATAATTTTATATAATAATACAATATTAAGGTCACTAAATAATGAATTGTAATACTCAAATTAAAAAAAATAAAGTGTTAAATACAGGTAAAATAAAATTAAACATTTCAGATCAAAGAGAGAACAGCATACAGATGCTGAATGGTTCATGAATCATACCAATTTATTTTAAATGACACATTTAAAAGTAATCAACTCAAAGTACTTGTACTGTATGAGAAAAAATAAAAAATAAAATATCACATTATTATATCATGAGTGTTAAACTTGTTGTATGAGTGATCAAAGAGAATATAATAATAAAACAAAATTATAATATACAGTATGTAAAAACAAAGGATAAAATTGTATAAACCCATGACAAGGCAACTTGTGAGTGAAATTATATGTTTTAATATCTTATACTAATGTTATCCCCAAAGGCAAATTAGATTCAGTTTGAAATCAAGATCCATGATTGATTGATTTCAGATCAACTTAGATCCCATCCTTACATCTTTAGTGAAAGTTTGCCTGCCAGACTTCTGCCCTATGATTGTCAACATTATCAACTTTCCCTTCTCATAATGATGAACTAAAGATCAATTTCTAATTGACCATTTCTATCTAGAATGTGCAGTTGCACATCAATGACAGACTCACATGGTAAACAATGACTTGTTTGAAGTATGAGACTGCTCTTGTCAAGGTTGTGAATGATTTGCTTGTTGTGTCTGACTGGGGGTGTGGATGTAAGCTCCTTGATCTTTGTGTGGCTTATGATACAGTAAAGCATTCAGTGTTGCTCAAATGCTTGCAGACATTCTTGTCTATCAGTGATGCTATTTTTAACTGGTTCTCTTTTATCTGACTGGAAGGCAGCATTTTGTTTCCCTTGGTTCTCCTGAATCCCTCTTGGTCCCAGTCAATCACGGTATGCTGCAGGGTTAAATCTTGGGCCCATTGCTTTTTATTACTTCTACGCTTCCTCTTGGTCAGGTCTTTTGCAAACATGGTCTTCGGTTTTATTGTTATGCATATGACTTATGTTATGATCTCAAGCCTCTATCCCTTATCTTTTGCTTGCCTGACATCAAGCTCTGGTTGACATTAAATTCATTGAAGCTAAATAGTGACCAAACAGAAAATTTACTGCTCGGCAGAAAATAGCAATGTCAGCTGAACAATTGGAGAGCTTTACAGTAACAGTGGATTCAAACATCAGCTAAAGTAAGGAATCTGGGCATCACACTTGATCTTCTCCCTTCTTTTGAGCTTCACATGAAAAAACAATGATCAAGACACCTTAGAGACATTGCTCGTATTAAGCAATAGATAACCGATGCTTGATTTACACATTTATAACATCAAGACTTGATTTCTATAACCCTTCGGGCTCTCTAACAGGCTTCTCAGTAATTTGCAATATTTCCAAAACTCTGCAGCTAAATTTCTAACTCATACAAGAACCTGGCAGCATATCACTCCTACTCTTAAATCTCTACATTACTTGCCTATAAAGTCATGTATATAAATTCTTGTTACTGACTTTTAAAGCTTTAAATAATCTGGCTTCTTCCTATGGTACATCTCTAATCTACTTAATGTTTACACTCCCTTCCATAGGCTCAGTTCAGTTAAGGTTGCTTTATTGTTCAAATTAACTAAATATCATATTTTCTGTGACTGTGCTGTTTCTGTTGCAGCTCCATTGTTATGGTACGCCCTTCCTCTGAATCTTTGAGAGAGAAATTATTTTCTCTTTTCAAATCTACACTTAGAACTCACCTTTTTATTAGGGACATTTGTGGGTGCCTTAGTTTCTTTACTTTTTATTTTATTTTTTGTATTTTTTCTTCCTTTATCATTGTGTATGGTTTAAGGCTTGGAAAGTAACTTAATAAATAAGTTGAACAGAGTTTTCTTTTCCACTGTTACACTGTTAAGATATTTCATATTATTTTTATAGCTGAACATCAACATATCCTTCATTTTGACTATGTATGTGATATTTATTATTATTATTATCATTATGTTTTTGTTGTATTATATTTTACCTTAGCCCTGCTATATTACAGGCTGATCTTACCAAGAAATGAAGTACACACTTGCTTGGCTACAATCAGCACTGAATGAATAACAATCCAAAGTCATACACTGCAAAGCTACTGTATGGGACAGAATGTACAGCTGTATCTGCTTACAGGAAAGCTACTGTATTTCCATAAGAAATGTTTTTCATCAGATTATGTAGTGTGTTATTTTTTCTCAGATGATACATTCTGTGTACATGTATAGATGCAGTAAATGCAGCATGCTAAAGTTAATCATACTGACAATGCTACATTCTGCATATTAAACATAATTTTGTGAAAATATCTTATAAAAGAACTTCTTCAGGTTGCTGTCTTATCATTTGTTATTGTCTGACAAATAGTAATTTAATATTTGAAAGTAATTAAATTAATCTGAATCAAGTATGGCTCTAAATTAAACTGCTAATTTTGGGGAGAATTTAATTATTTTTTTATTTGTTTTACTTTCATTTTATTTCTTATTTTTTAGAACAAAAATATCTAAACTCATAGTGTGCTTTTGAAAGGTTTGTCAGTAAATATCTGTTATGTATACAAGATAGTAGATTTTTTAGTATTGTCCACCGATGTCAAATGTCAAAATCCATAAAAATATCTTCCTGTAAATTGATCACATAATTACATGACAACATGACAATGGTTTTGACACCTTCTAAGAGTTCCTCTGTTTAGACTGTACCTGTAGTTCCAATGTTCTGTCTGCCTGAAAGCCTATAATTCATCAGCACCACACTGCTTGACACCTACTGCAGAAGTTCCTCACTATAATTTAATACAGGGATTTCTTTGAGGGGGAATTTCTTTGTAATTAATATAATTTGTAAGATAATGTAATTCGCTAGAATTATATACTTATTGTTACGGAGAACCATAGGTATCGTATATTATATGGAAAATTAAATGCATGATGTACCCTGGTACTATAAGTCAATAAAATCACCATTGTGAGAAGGAGATTGAAGCAGTGGTTCCCATTACACTTACTGAGCATCCATGAGGAACCCCATAATGCCAATGCAGAACCATTTGTTTTGAAAACACAAAAATACAAATGAGGGGTATTATTAGCAGGTCAAATGTAAAAGAGGAAAAAAAACAAAAATAATACAGCAAAGTCAGAGATTCATGTGATCTGGTAGCTTCACCAAACTCAGAAGACACTAGGACTATGGACAGTGAGGTGAGAACCTGAAATTCTTCTGTAGACAGAGTTATTGACAGGTTAGTTATTATAGAAATAGATCCCATTTCTTTGCTCTGGGTGCAGACATTACCAGGTTAACATGGTCTCAAACAACAGACTTTTACTCTTTACTCTTTCTTCTTTTGTAGTTAGAAAGCTTGTATCAAATACAGAATACCATCATGAGAAATTAACCATGTTTTTTTTTCTCTAAAATCTGGTTGGAGTTTAGCAGCCTGATGAGTCAGCAGAAGAACATGGATTTGGCCTCCAGAAAGTTGGAAATGGACAGTTCCAGTTGGGTAGGCATAGATGGAGGTCAACATGGCAAGGCTGACCGCTAGGTAACTTGTGATAAAGCAGCACTTTCGGGTTATGTTTTGCTTTTGGTTTGGTTGCATTTTCAAATCAACTGGTGTTCTGTGTCTTACTAAGTCATTGGAAATATTGGACTTCTTTGTTTTCTTCAGACAGAAAACAGACAGAAGAAGAGTAGTCACAGAAAGTAACATTGTAAACTAGTCCCTGGCAATTTTATTGCTTTATCCCTTCTGTTTTGGTTTAACTTTAAAAATTGGCTGGTTTACTGAGGTGGTGGTAGTGCTTGGATTTCTTCAAACAGGCAGAAGAAAGACAGTAGCTATGGGGAAAAGAACAATAAGTCATATAATTTTGCATTTAGTGGTTTGCCCTGGTGAGCACAAATTCTAAATGCTAAAACAAAATGCTCAATTGAGTAAACAATAAGTGTGATATTTACAAGAGGTTTAAAACTGTAAGACGCGTTAATGCACAAGTTAAAGACTCTGACCTTCTTACAAAGTTTTGTTTCAAACTTCGTTTACTAATTGTGTTAGTTACGTCATTTAAAATTATGAAGAAACTGTATAAAAGTGAATAAGTCTAGTCTAGTCCAACAAGTTATTTTTAGCTAAATTGTTCAGCTGTTGTGTCCAGCAGACACTAACGTTTATTGTTTTTTGCTGGTCATACAGCTGTGCTTTGCTTCTAATTACACTCTCACCATTTAGTGGCAGATGGCAACAACAGGGAACATAATATTATTACAATTTTTGCTGAAGAGAGCCAATATATTTCCTTAATAAATTTAACTTACAACTTTTTTTAACAGTCTTATTTACTGATAACTTTTAACTACTGAATTACTTAATTCTATTATTTCTTAAATTTCTACTGATTTGCTAGCATTTAAAATTAATGCACATTATGAGTATTGTGTCATAGCACTTATTAAAAGTCTATATATGCAGTTACCTACTTATCTATTCAGAATCAATTAAAATTACAGGACATGCTCTGTACACACATGACATATAAATACAGAACCAACCTTCCTAAACCTTCGGTTCCTAACTGAAACATATAAGAAAAAAAATCAGTTTTCTAATGTTAAGCAATTTGGATTTGGGGTCCTGAGCTTGATACGTGACAAATTTAATATGGTTTATTTTTGGGTATCCCCATGCATATATTTAGTCATATTAGAAAAATCACATAATTTGTGCTTAAATTTTGTGTTCAAGGATTTGTAATCTGTGATTTCAAGTGACCATACAATTAGAAACAGGCCATGCTTCATAGATGAGGTGGTGCTCCTTGGAGCATATGCAGCTTTTTCTATCCACAATTTAACCATATATGTGATAAAGTTTTTTTTTCTCTCATCTGTCCATAAAACATTGTTCTCTTGTGTCCAATACAGGGTACTTTATATGCAAAAACACACAAAAAATGTATTCTGCAATACAGCTTTAGAAACTCCTTCTAATTAGGAGTTTATAAAGTCCTACGTAAGAGATAAAAAGCTCTAATTAGGAGTTAATAAAGGCCTAATTAGAAGATAAAAAGTTCTATGTTTGAATTTTTTTTTCTTGTGGCACTGGAATGCTGTTGTAGGGTTTATGGATTGCAAAACAAAATATGAAATTAACATCTCTTGACAAGCGGGGACCTAGACAAGTCTATAGCTATGATCAACACACAATGCTCAAATTAGCCAGATAACTTTAATAAAAAGGCTGGAAAAGTAGTATCAACATACTGTATACTGTAGTATTTATCCTAATTTATACACACATTGTGCTGTTGCCATTCAACGCAATATCTACTGAATAAAATTACTTATACTGTAAAACCTATAACGAACATAGTTCCCACTAGCTTTACTTGTGCTCTTTGCCACCAGAGGCACACTTTTCTCAATTTTTAGCTTCCAAAAATAAACCGTAAAACATAAATCTAGATGGCCCGTCTTTCTGCTGCCCACTAAAACTACACCGTCCAGAAATCCACTGTTCTGATCCTTGGGTCCTGCAGGTCCAGCCCAGCCTTGGAAGTTTTCAAGTTTCTTATATAAATTATGTTTGTTCAATCATATGTTGTTCATTGTTTTTCATTTTAACCTTGCAAGTGTTCATGGGAAATGTAGTTAAAATGAGCATGTCAAAACTTTCCAAAAATAATGACAGAAAGTGACAGAGTTAAAGAATTTGTTGCAGAAATGTTTATGAAATATGTAGAATACTGTTTTGTGCTTCATTTTTCATTTTATGTTTTGGAAACATTCCTATATCTTGGTTGTTCTTATTTTCAGATATTAAAATGTTCCTTCAGTAAATGATTCCATATTATGTGGATTTAAAAAAAAAATTAGGCTTCCAGTACATGAAGTACCATACTGTACATAGTGATCTAATGTGAGAGCCACATTTCATTTTAAAATAGTTGCTAGGCTATGTATTTTATATATTTATATATCATTGAAAATATTTGATGTTTTAAAGAAATACGATTATTAGACTAAGAAAAAAATAAATTAAGGGAAAGCTACATTTTCAGTAATATCTAACAACACCTATTGATCTGCATTGAGCAGTGAAGGGCTAAAAGCAGCACAGATCTGTAGTATACCGCAATGTGCTTTCTGCTGGCATGGATTTTGACATGCATTCTAGATGACGGCATCTGTATTTTGAGCTTTTGATAAAAGCCTGGGTTTATTTATTACAGATAAGGCATTTCAATGTGACCCTGGTGTTCTTTCATCTGTTTTTCATTATGTATTCAAATCCGGTTTTCAATAGGTTATCCAAATCTTGATTACATAATTTAGAAAGTTAAGGTTTCTAGTCCCCAGATGTGAAAATGACAGGGAAGATATTGGGACGGATGATTGTCCCACAACTGACCACATTTTTCATTACCTCTGAAAAACAGTAGATTGATAATATTCAATGATAACTCCAAATATTTCTAGCACTACAGTTCTTTTACCTGGGAACTTTCCTGATTGTTTTCAGTATTTCCTCATGAAATGGGAATTAATTGACTTCCAAATTTTTCCCCTTTGTATCTCTGTATGTTTTCTGCTCTGCAGAGTGTGTGCTGTCAGAGGTCACTCTGTGTACCCAACACTCTGTATAAATTTCAGTAACTCATTCAATGCATTGTGTTTGATCTGAAATTTCTGTTCCATGAATCCCGATGTAATGCCTTTAGTGCAATCTTACTTTGAATCTGAAGATTGCATTCATTTAGATCATGATTATATCTCAAACATCAAAGAAAACACTTCTTATATGTTGTCCACATGCCACAATTTCAACATCATTGTCTGCATGAGAGAGACATCCACTGTCATTGATTACATCCCAAGAATAGGCTTCTTCATTTGAATCAATTCTGTCATCAATACGTGCTACTCTGTTGTTCTGTCAGAGAGATATTGTTTCTTTTTTTTTTTGTTTTGCACAGCCTTTGTGGTTGATCTGCAGAGATTCAGTGATGAATAACATTACATTTTCCTTTAGTACTATTCATTCTGAAAATATATGCTTTTAATCCAATACATGTTTTAAATAGTAAGAGGTGATCCGCAGGATCTGATTCTCTTTCGATTTCAATAATCCTTATACTTAGGGAGTTGCAATAGCTTTTGATTATGTAAAAAATGTTTTTAAAATTTACTTAAACATACTCCACTTATGACCTCTTGAATCATAATAAAAAATACTTTGTCTCATATAAATATCAATGTACGTTTCTAGTGCTCATATTCTGTAGTCCAATTGGTGAACTTTTGTAGGATTGATTTATGTTGTTTTCAGTTCTCTGCAGTTTCGTCATTGCTTTTTGCATATTTTAACAAATCTACGCTTATACTTGGGTCCTAATGCCCCAGTATAGTGACGGAGACACTATACTGTAAACAGGCGCCGTCCTTCGGATGAGACGTAAAACTGACTCTGTGGTCATTAAAAATCCCAGGGCGTTTCTCGAAAAGAGTAGGGGTGTAACCCCGGCGTCCTGGCCAAATTTCCCATTGCCCCTTACCAATCATGGCATCCTAATAATCCCCATCTATGAATTGGCTTCATTACTCTGCTTTCCTCCCCACTGATAGCTGATGTGTGGTGAGCGTTCTGGAGCACTATGGCTGCCGTTGCATCATCCAGGTGGACGCTGCACATTGGTGGTGGTGGAGGGGAGTTCCCATTACCTGTAAAGCGCTTTGAGTGGAGTGTCCAGAAAAGTGCTATATAAGTGTAAGCAATTATTATTATTATTGTTATTAGACAATGTGCTCACTATTCTTATGGGTTGATGTTACCATTCTTTTCTTCACAAGAAATGCTAACTATAATTTGTTATGAAGAGGTAATTAGTTTCAAAAACTTCCTTTAACTACCCTTTAACCTTTTAAATCTTTTTTTAAATATATAATTATCATGTATTTCTGAATACAGAAATGCTGTATTATACATTTTTACTTATGAACTAATTCTTAAACTGTCATGTCTGATTCTTCTTCTGCATAATTGTTTAAAATGGTTTTGATTGAATATTGTAGTATATATTAATATAATACAGAGTGGCATAGTGATATACAGTAGTAGTTAGCATTTCTGCCTCCCAGTGTTAAAACCCTGTGTGTAGTTCCAGACTTGGGTTGCTATATGCATGAAGTATGCATGTTCACACCATGTTCATGGGGGTTTCCTTCATGGCACTCTGATTTCTTCCCACAGTCCATTTTTAGTAGGTTAATTGGATTCTGAGAAAACTTGCCTGATGCTAGTATATGTGTCTCTGTGTGTAATCTGCTTTGCTGTTGCTTGCCAGGATAGGCTCCAGCTGCTACCTGGAATTAGATAAAGTGGTAAGAAAGTGAATGGATATACAATATACTGTATATACAGTATAATACATGTAGAGGTCAGATGAAGAGTAAAGTGTTTATAATGTACAGATTTGGATTTGGAATCGTAAAGGGTGTATTGCATGCATGAATACAATCATGCATTTGTCTCTGACAGTACAATTCCAATTAACCCAATCCTTGTGACTTCCTGGTCACCTAGAGGCTCAAGGTGACATAAGTGATGGATGTACCTCTTCTACAACCAGCACTAAACATTACATACAGTACATCACTGTAGAGCTGGAAAAGCATTAGAACATTAAATATTGGCTGGGTAATAGGGTTGGAGGAGCTGAGTATGTACATAAGTAAAGGGATTGTCAAAGTAAATAAGCGGTGAAACACGCTTAGTTTTTCTAGATTGGATTAGAAACAAGTGTTCTATATGTAAAATAATTGATACTAAACAAAATTGAGATCTTACTGTATTAGTTTTGTAAATACTTCAAGTCATCCTCAAATACTTGTGTAATATATTTAAAAGTACATCAAATATAAGAGCTTACATCCTAGAAGGATATTCAGTCTTTTTATGTGTAAAACAATGCATATCCAATAAATATGCTGCAGAGGTAGGTGAGAACCCAGTTCCTGTAAATAATGCATTGGTCAAAGTTGAAGAAAGGTGGCAGTTTATGAGGGTCAGAAGCTGGATGCATTGACAGGTTCAAAGAAGTACAGTAGCAAGGGATTTGGAAAAATGGGGAAGAAGGTCATGAGGAGATATACAAAAACACTTTTTTCTTGATCTTTATATTTGTTTTTGTTTAAAGTGTTTAAAATATTGTTGTTGTTGATGTTTACGTGTCCGTCAGTAATACAGCACATCAAAAAAGCAACATAAATAATAAGAAGTAATAAAATTTGTATTACAAATCAGGAACAGCAACAACAGTAATTCCATGACCTCATTCTGAAATTGAGTGTGGAGGTCTTAATAACAAGTAGAGGTAAAGTTCAATAGGATATTTTTACTACATGTGTCAGTGTATGTGAGGTGTCTTTTTACATCTCCTTATCCCAACTTGTAGCACTTCATTTGTGATTGACAAGAAAAGACCAGGAGCTTAAATGGCTCACAAAAAGATGTCTATCTTGTTTTAACCATTTCTGGAAATTCAGAGTCATGGAGGGGCCATAGTTTCTCCCAGCCAGCAATGGACACAAGGCAGGGTATACCCTAGATGGGACACCAGTCTGTTGCAGAGCAGACATACAGACACGCACACACAATCACCAAAGGTTTATTTTCCCAAATGCCAATTAACTTATCAGAATGTTTTTGGACTGTGGGAGGAAACCAAAGCACCCAGAGTAAACTCACATTAACATGGGTTGAACATTCAAACTCCACACAGACAGCACCCCTAATGACTCAGGTCCTCAGCTCTTCTAGGTAGCAGTGCAAACCCCTGCACCAATGTGCCACTCCTCATAAAAAAACTGTATATAAAATACTGTAAATATAAAATTATATTCTGTAGTTGTAGTAATTATGTAATTATGAAAAACTCTCAAGTGTCCACTACCAACTGACCTACATTGAAATCCTCATTGCCAATATGCGTTAATACAGTATGTCTATATTAATATATTAATATGTTAACATCGTCAAAAAAACACATAACAAGCAAAAATTGTAAAAATATTTTCTATAAATTCATGGGGATTATAGAAGTCGTTTGGAAATCACTTCAACAGAGTGATTAAACTACATTTTCTATTCCCCTCACTTATACTGCATTGTCTCTTTCTAGTTTTTCACACTGAAAGTTCTGCAGGTCTTTAGTGCTGCTTATAAGTCCTGCATGCAAAAGGACAACTGACCATTAACTATTGATTCACACAAACACTCATTAACCTTATGAACAGCAATTATCATTTAACTGCAAACCAAAAAGAAAATGTTTTAAGTTTCTTCTCAAAGCATTCTCTTGTGTTATCAACTGCACCTTATCCAATTGCATTTAAATTGAGTTAAAGTTTATCTAAACCTTCTGTGAGGGCTAAAAGATCACATTCACAATTCTTTCTCATTGTTTCCAATTTAAACTAGCATCTGCAAAAACTTTATTCATGAGTATGTTGCAGGACATAGAAGAATGGGATGATAATGTTGCTGTGTGTGCTTTTATATCCCTTTGATTTGTGCATTTTAGCTAAACTGTAATATCCTTTATGTTCCATAGTCAATTGAGCTGGAGCAATAGTCAGTATTCAATATTTTAAAATAAGAAAAGAGACTGAACTGTTAATATTAATTTCTACTTCAAAATGTTTAAAGAAGCCAGTGTTCAACCCTTAAAATCCAAAAATATTTGATATACTGTTTTAAAGTAGGAAACATGAGAAAACAACAATAAAATAATATGAATAATTATATAAGAGTAAGAAGTGTGTAAGGCTGATATCTGTAAACCAACATAGAGATTGTGATTGTGAAAGAATTTGGAGGAGAGATTGATTTCCTGCTCTCTTCTTCATTCTTCCACACAACTGGCGAAGGCCCAACAGCTGTAACATTTTTACTTTTTCTTTTTGTGCTTGTGGAATTAACCTCTGCTTCTTCCTTTGGAACTTTCACACTGAATCAGCTCCCCTCTCTAACCATGCTGTACATACTGTATAATATACTGTATATAAACACACATTTAAATAGATAAGACCCTGGGCACATTAAATATATACAGTACAGTCTGTATTTTAGCTATCTAAGCATAGAGGTCCTTGGAAAATTAATATTTGTTATACTGTATACACAACAAACTCCACACATTCAAAGCAAAAAAAAAGTAAATAAACAATGGGAAGTTTGTATAAGTATTCAAACCCTTTGCTGTGGAAAACAAATTAATATAAGTGAATAAAATTACCTTAATGAGCCACACAATTAGTTTAATGACCTCTGTCAGTGTACAATAATTGTTTTCATGATTTCAGAATATAAACAACTGTCTCTGTGAGGTTCCGTAGTAAGGTAATGTATTTCAAGCAAAGACTACAGAGTTCTCAGAGAAAGTCATGGATAATGTCATTGAAAATCATAGATCAGGAGAAGGGTATGAAACATATCAGAATTTGCAACTAAACAAGGAGAAAAGTGATCAGAGATGCCATCCTGTGGTCTACAAGAACAGTTAGCAATATCTAGGCCACTCCCAACCTTTGCCATGTCCCAAAGCTTGTCTGTACAGCAGAGGGCAAACTCATCTCATGTCCCACATGGGGTTTACAGCAAAGTATCTGAGTGAACCTTCAGATATGTAGCAAAACGTGTTGTGGTCAAATGACACCAAAGCATGGTTTTGGCAGCATTATTTTGCAGTTCTGCTTCTCATCAGCAGGGAGTGGGGAAATGTTCAAGACTGATGAAAACATAGATGAAGCAACATACTGGCAAATCGTAGAGGAAAACATTTCTTAGTCTGCTTAACACTTAAACCTGGGGTGAAAGTTCAACTTTTCACCAGCACAATGATCCAAAGCAGAAGCCCAAAGCTACTTAGGAAAGTTAATGTCTTGAAAACCTACCACATCTCAAATTAAATTTACTCCCAATCAAAATATCAGCATGTATCTCCTATTTATCTTTTGGCATCACATGCTATATTCATTAGCTTTTTTTTTTTAGAATCTTTTGGCCCTTCTTGCCCTAATGTTGGTGTATGCCATTAGCCAACAGCTATATCAAGTGGTATTAATACAGTACAACTTTTTCTTTTACAATAACAGCAAGTGGTGTTCTTACTATGTATTCTTTTTTCATTAGTTAAATATTTAATATGTTGTAGTACACAGTTTAAAATTAATAAAAGTCTAAATAGTATAGAACTTAAATTCTATAATTAAAAAAGATTGTTCTTCAGCATTGACCGGGATGCGAAACAAGATGTTTTCTGGCAACAGCCCAGATGCTCTACACGCCACATTTAGCTTTCACTGCTCCGCCTGGCGATTTCACAAAGTAGTGCAGTCACACAACTGAGTATTTTCAAAAAGCTGTGGTAGACCACAGAACCTGCACCGCAAGGTACTGCAGTATCCACCACTCATTCTGAAAGGCTGTATGTGTCACAATTTAATCTTACCCTTTCATCTTTTTTTTTAGAATTGACATATTCTTTTTTTATTATACAGTATCAACTTATTAGGACTTGCAAGCAACCTTTTCATATACTGTACTGCAAAAACAGATGAATTCCTCCAAAGTCCACAGAATCTTACACGTGAGCTAGCAGCAACAGTATGAGTCCCACCATTTCTTGCTAGCATCATCCTATGTCTGGATATCGATAGCAAGAATGTCAGGCTCTTCCAAACTGCACATCTACTGTCCTTTCATCTTTTGACATGCTATTAGCTCTGTAGTGACATACAAAAGGCTCTGTGTGGAATGAAAGTAAAGCACATCCCTTCGAGAGAGCACCATAAGACTGTAGGTACCTAGGAATTACTTAGTCAGCTTATTCCAACCCAACCCCTACAATCAGTGCAATGCTGATTGTGCACCACTGCTTGCGGAATCCCAGTCACAGTCATCTAATGACATAATCCAGGTACAAATTCTGCTGACTACAGCTCAACCTGTGCTGGAGGAACACGCCTGTACTGGTCGATTACTCAGGAGCCTGAACCTTAATATTTAAATACATTTCTACAAAATTCACAAATAATTAAAATTTGTGCCCACCATTTACATGATCAATTCACATCCAAGGAGATATTTCTCGTGTATTGGCTGCATCTAAAAACAACTACATTTTAATCTTAACAGATGTCTCTAATAGACAGAAAACTATACCACAGCTAAAGAAAATATTCTTCAGGTTAATGTTATTCTGGAAAATTCCCAAACAAGCTTGTCTTTGCTTTCTGTCCTTATAGGATTTATGTAATGTAACAAGTTTACAGAGTCAGAAGGCCTATATTTCCATGTTAACACCACTGAGTAGCTCACTATACAGACTCTCTGGGAGCCATAATGCTCAATTTAATTATTTATTAATTTATTTGCATACTGCATTTCAAGGCTGGTATTTCAATATCATTAAAATTGTAAAACACCAATTAGAGTGCAAACAATATTTAGGTGATGATAAGGTCTCAGAACATTTACTGTATGACATTTAGAAAAGCAGAAAACAGCACAAACATAAAAAATGTCAGTCATGTGGAAATGCATAATGGAAATCAGGAAATTGAAACACCACCAGAGAACTTACCGTAGCATTCCACTTAAAATAATGAGATAATTATGTGAATTTATCAGCTGTTGTGAGATGGCTCGTGAATATAAAGTTAGACTTAAGTTGAATGTGTGTATATTATATTAACACATAAAAGTTAATTCCATGCTGAAAAGTAGAAAAAACTCTCAACTGTTTATGGTGGTGAAGCCTTATTTCTTGCGTGTAATACACCTGTCATTTTAAACATTTTGTGTTTTTTCCTGTTTACTGTACTTTTAATTGTGGAACTTCTTTCTTCTCCTTTGTTGACAAAGGTCTCCACTGTAATTTCTATAGAATATGTACAGTGCACATACTGTATGTACATAGTGTGATGCAGTGTGGGGTGGCCTACAATAGGGGTACAGGTTGTAGTTGAGGCTAGACCGTGAAAAAAAAATAGAGCTCTTCCCACAGGACTATGGGGAAGATAGTTACTGTAGCTATGACACTGCCTTTCAGATGGAGCTGGAGTGGAAAATAATAGCAGCGGTGTGGCCCTTCAGCTGGAGCTGGGAAAAAATAACAACAGCAATGCTGTCCTTTCAGCCGGGAGCTGGAAAAAAATAATAGTATTTGTAGCAAACCTTCAGATGATGGACAGACTCAGTCTAGTCTGGGGTTGAGGCTGGGAGATCTGATATAATTCTTCCTTGAATTCAGCTCCTATTCGAATGACTAATACCATCTCTTTCCCTGTTTTGCACAGCTGATTCTGCTCCAGTGATTGCTGGGGTCATATTGCTCGTGTTCTGTGTGTAGCCATTTTGGGTAGGGGAAAGCTTTAAACAATGCATACATCCAAGGGGAAGGCGCCCCCCTTCAATTTTCAACTCCAATATGTAAAAAAGTAACATAAAATAATAAAATGAATAATATTTGTTATAAACTTAGTATACTTAACAGAAATGGAAAAAGATAAGTGGGAATTGACTGTTAATATCCTAGCATTCATAAATAAATATATTCATAAAGATAATGTAGCTCTCATCTCATCTTGTTGTGAGGCTTAACTCCTTTAAAGTTCTGTCAAGGACTCCAAAAAGCATACTTTATTTGTATTACTTTTGATACTGTATCTTGTAATGGTATCAGCTAACACTGATACAATTTTAATGCAAGATTACTGTCACAATGATATAATACTGTACATCCATATCGTGGTAACTTATTGTGAGGTATAGAGTACTTTTTATAGAATATACTAAAGCTCTTTGTAATGCTTTTGTAGTTTAATGTTGAAACAAAGTCTGTGGATATACAGAACAATTTAATCTCTGTTTTTTGCAGAAATATAATTTCCTCTTGTATTAATATTTAACATGCAAAATTGTAACTACTTTGGCAGTATTGCATTTGTTTTATTACATTATTTTCTTACTTTCATGTATAGATACATTGCCATTACTGAACTACATAAGACATTTATTTTATCCAAAGCAGCATGGCACACTCAGTTCAACATCATGCCTCTGTTTCAGAGGTAAATACTGTAACTTTATTAAACATTCATTGTTATAATAAGAGTCTTGTAGTTTTCTTGTTTAGGTATGTGTTTTTGTGCTTCTTACAAATAAACTCCAGGTAACACATATGTACAGTTAACTGTCAAATAAATGTTTTATTTATTGTTTAACAGATTTTTCCTCATATAATTATCTTTTCTTATTGCCCACAACTCACAACTGACAACCCACTGAAGACCACCCTGTGGTCTGTGTGAGTCCTAATGCCCCAGTATAGCAACGGGGACACTTTACTGTAAAAAGGCACCGTCCTTCAGATGAGACGTAAAACCAAGGTACTGACACACTGTGGCCATTAAATATCTCAGGGCATTTCTTGAGAAGAGTAGGGGTGTTACCCTTGTGTCTTGGCCAAAGTTCCCATTGGCCTTTTTAAGTCATGACCTCCTAATAATCCCCACCTATGAATTGGCTTTATCACTCTGTTCTCCTTCCCACTGAGAGCTGGTGTGTGGTGAGCGTACTGTGTGCACTGTGGCTGCTGTCGCAACATCCAGGTGGATGCTGCACATTGGTGGTGGTGGAGGGAAGTCCCCATTACCTGTAAAGCGCTTTGAGTGGAGTGTCCAGAAAAGCGCTATATAAGTGTAAGCAATTATAATTATGTTTTTTTTATGCAGATCAAACTTTCAAAGTGGCAACAGCTTGTTTCTTACCTCTGTAGACAAGTGACAGGATTAGAGTGCTGCAAATTTAAAAAGAAAATGATCTCCTAGTTAAAATTCAGGTCACTGTAATATTAACTGAACAAGCTATTAACTTGTAATTAATGCAATGTGGTAGATTATTGCTTTCATGGAGATATACCACATCAATTCCTCCTGGTCCTGGAAGGCAGACATTTCTTCTGGTTTTCATTCCACCCTGGACTCTTAATAAATGTATCTGAATCAATTGTTCACTTAATTGGTCTATATTACCACTTTTCCCGGGTCTTTACTCATTGAAGATTATAAATGACCTATAAAACCTGAAGGACTATAGTGAATATCAGTGAAATATGCAATTATCTATGTCTGGTTGTCTTTCAGTACAGTATTTTCTTCAATTTTAATATTCTTCAAAAAGAATTTGTTGAAAAATAAAATGTATATTAAGTATATAATATAAATATTCAGTTTCTGTTTCCAAATTCATCATTTGTGTTTCTAGATCTGAAATTATTTTTAGAAAGAAAATTCTGAAAAGCAACCTACTGTATATTAAGTACAGAAGTGTGTCCTTTCAAATAGTCCAAATAATGGGAACCTTAAAATTAAAAATATATATGTGTAACTTTAGGATGTGACTGCATTTTGTTACAAAACGTTTGGTAATGTTGCACAGAGACAGTCTTCGTCACTAAAAAATACAGTATGCTTTAAAAGCAATGCCATAAAAACATGTGAAACTAATCAACTGATGTAGTATATAACCACAGACACTTCACATAATAAAAACTGTTATGAGCAACAGAACTAGAACATGATCTCAGTATATTCACACATGTGTTAATGTAATGGCCCCTGAATTGTCTGTGCACTTATAAAAACAACTATTGCTAATCCTTATAGCTTCATGCCAGTAGTAACACTATGAAAATCAACACTACACCCTATGTGAAATGAAGTGTTAAGGCACTTCAGTCTGACACATTATTGGCTGCCATGCTACAGCAAAATCGGGGAATTAAAATGCCTCAATTATGAATATAAATTATAGAAATATTAAATTTGTTTAACTATACAGACTTATAAATCAATCAATTTTAGAGCACATATACACATATTTTGCTTTGTTAAATTTCAGTTAACTAGAACACTCTTTGCTGTTTCTTTTCTTAGAAATAATACACTTATTATACTTGAAAATACAAAAGTAAAGTATCAGTAGATTTGTGGGAAAAGATAATCATGAACTGTTCAGAGTGTAGTTGACACGTGGTAATATAAATGTAATACAAATGAGTGCAAAATATTTTTTGTATAGGAAACACGAATTTAAGATAGAAACATCAGATGAGTGATAATGACCTTTTGGTCTCAGAGACAAAGTTGTCCTGTCAGTTAAATGAGGTACAGCTACTCCTCCTCAGATTGAGAATAAGTCAGCAGGGGTGTGAGTTTACAAAACACTGCTGGAGTTTTTGCGGCTGTGATATCACAGAGTTGCTGTAGCTTTACCAACCCTATTGAATGGTTCCCTTTTCATCCTTCAATGCCCAACACAGTCATCATGGTGACTACAACTGTGCAGATGGAACCAACCATTGGGAAGACCTTGAGAGAATGAGGATTTGTTTTCTTTTTTTCTTATTTCTGTTTTTAACATATTTTAATTTGTTTAGTAGGGTTCCCAGGACCCTTGTGCGGTGTGGGTTAGAGAACCAAAGACTCGAGGAAGGAGTTTTTTTTTCTTTTAAACTATATTAATAGAGTCCTTCCCATGTAATTGTACTACCAAATGGCAAAATAGACTTCTTACTCTTATAGAGCTGTTTTCTCTTTCATACAAAATATACTGTTCTTACAATAATAATATACTGCATGTACATTACATGTAGAGGTATTACAAGAGACAAAAAGCCTAAAAGTAAAAATGCACATCCATAAACAATTCAACAGAACTGATCACTATGCTAAAAATGTAAATGATCTGGGAAAAGTTTATTCTTTACAAATTACATTGGGAACCAGTATGAGTCCATGAGTAAAGTACATTGAGTATTGAGATGCTTCAGACTGAAACAGAAGATATTCTGTTTTGTTTTCCCCAGAACAAAAGCATGCCATACTGAAAAGGAAAAGAAAAGATAATTTAAGACTGAGAATTGTACTTACAACACATGTATGAATGTAGACAATATACTACTTTTGTGAGTTAAATTCTTCCTGTCACATGTTTTAGAGCTTAGCTACTGGTGTAATAAATTATCTGCAGTTTTGGTAATTCTGAGAACAATGTAACATGTTAAATCAACACCTTTTACATGACAAGTAGAAATTAAGAAATTAGAGTACAGTATATGTAAAAGTCAAAATCAGAGGATGTTTTTTTTTTACTCACAGTTTTGTGGGTATTTGTAGCCAAATGTTCAAATTAGTTGTGGAAGTTGTTTAAAAAAATCAAGAAAATGATAAACTAGGTCAATGCCTCAGATCAATAAGCAACAAAAAGCCAAACGAGCAAGGAGTTTTAATGCAAATGTGTCCTTCTGTTGTTTGTAATCTTTCCCATTACATGGTGTTTTTATGAAACTATATTGAAAGATTAAACCTTCATTGATCTCTTACAGTATTTGCATAAAAATGATTAATGGGTGGAAAACAGCATACAGATTAAAGATGAAAGCTCCAATTGTGATTGTTTGAGACATCAAGATCACTAAGGCATTGCCTCTTGTGAAAGCTCTACTGTTCCGGCACGTTGATAAAAAAAGCAACTCTTAGCTGCTGTATGTCTGCATTTTCGGCTTAATCATTAACATCCTTAATATTTTTCATCTGTGTGAGAAAAATTAAGATCTCCCATCACTACATATTCCTTTATATATTGTAACGCATATGGCCACCATTGCAGGTTGTGCGAGCCGGCTTACCAGATCGGTGACGTCACCACCCTTCCCTGTGAATAGCAGGGACCGCAGCCGCCGGGCTGTGGGGAGATTTCCCTTTGGCTCAAGAGGCTGGGTCCCTGTTGAGGCTGACCTGAGGTGGCAGAGGCGAGGGCGTATAGCCACGTGAACCCTGAAGCGCTACAATATATTAAAAATGTAATAATAAAAGAGTTATAATTAAAACCTTAATTTGATATTCTGTGGCACACTCCTTTGCAGTTATTACAAAAATGACATTTATATTTTAATTTAGGCCTCTTTTTTATAGGTTATATCTCTATTTTTATTGACAAAGCAAAAACTCTTTGACTCTTGAAATAAGTAGTGCACATATTCATATATACATAACCAACATTTTATGCGTCTATGATATTCATTCTTCTGCTGGAAATATTTAAAAATCTCTAATTATACATTTATTTTTG
Source organism: Lepisosteus platostomus (assembly GCF_059453375.1). Lineage (NCBI taxonomy): Eukaryota > Metazoa > Chordata > Actinopteri > Semionotiformes > Lepisosteidae > Lepisosteus > Lepisosteus platostomus. Next base: position 56,411,448 of record NC_142618.1, read on the forward strand.
AATAAAATGATTACATTTCTGTGACAACTAAAGAAAATATTTTAGGGACTCTAACTTTGCTGACTTTAAGAAGAATGTGCCCTACCAAAGTCACACAAAGAAAATCCTTTCAATCTGGGCATGCAGCATTGGAAATAATTATACAAGCTCACATAGAATATGCATGCAAGAGTCCTCAGAGGTGCACGGTTGGACTTTAATTGGGTGTGCTGCTACCATGGTTACCACAGCTCTTCTTTATCAGAAACAAATAATTATTGCAAATGCCTAAACAACTTAAATCGGGCAATTCTGTCACCTTTCTGTTCATTATCATCCTAATTAACATTCTTCATTTTCAATCAGCACAGAAAAGTGATTGAAAAATCACTATATTTCTGAATTTAAGTACAATGATACCAGTATTACACCATGTAATGCATATGGTTGCATATGGTAGGTTGTCTTGATTTTGACAACTTTGGCAACACAATGTTTGTTGTATGTAGTTGTTGCCTGATTTTCTTAATTGAAACAATTAATAGCTTAGTTAGTTAACACATTTCCCAGTTGTCTATCCAATGACTGTACAAAGCTATCGAGGTGAGGGACAGTAACTCTCAAGTATTTAGTCGCAGCCTAGATGCCTAGATTCCATTAGGTCTTTGTTCATTCATTTTTGGATATGTTTTATAATATTAATGATAATATTTTTGTATTTTCTGTGATAATAATACACCTTCCTCTCTGCTGCTGTTTAATATATTTGGCTGTCTAGCATATGAGTATTTGAGCACTATGTTTGGTGATATTTTATTTATGTACTTAAGAAAGAGCTTGGTAAGCAATAATACCCTTTTTCTATGCCTGTGCCTGAGGTTCACATGAACCTCGTGAACTAGACTGTCTGAGAAAAGTGTACATAATAATCTTATTGTATTCCTCACTGCACTTCCTCGGGTGTGGATCAGTCAACATTATATGATATTTGTGTCACTTAAAATACATTTTCGGGATTGTGAGACTACAGTACAGTGGGATTGTGGGACTAACATAAAATGGTAAACATTAATAGACAAAATGTATAATATGAAAGACACCAACAATACCAATACTTACAGTACACCACACCCCGAATAATGCATGTAAATAACATTACTGTACCCCTGGATTTTCAAAGACATCCTTATTTGGGGTCTCCAATCTCACTGAAGTTCAGTCTCTCCAATTTTCTGGACTTATTTTCAAAACATAAACATATTTAGGGTTTCTCCTGCTTGTTTCTTTTTGCAGTTGCTGATGCTGTCAGAACAGCAATTCTTGGCAAACTTTAATACTACTGCTGTGTCTTAGCAGACAATGTGAAATTCTGCTGTATTTTTCATTGGAGAAGCTCCAGATTGGAGCTGTTAGAACTGTCTGTGTGAGGGAACTGACAGTAAAAAAGGTACTTATGTTTGATACAAGATGTTGTTTGTTACCTGTTGTTTACAGTACCCTCCAACTGTATTCATACTCTCAATGATTTGTAGGAAAAAAAATGATTAAGCATTACAATTTGGGTTTCCATTCAATATTTTAAAAAATATTTGTAAAATCTAAAACATTCTGATTTTCTGTACTGTTTGTAAAAATCTATAATAAAACATTTCTTATTGATTGATGTTCAAATGCATTTGTTACATTTTGTGTTTTTTTGGGGGATTTGATAAAAAAGTATTGCTTTCTATAGCCACTTAAAATGTTTTTACACTGCTCATAAAGCAGTAATATGAATGACATACAATAAATATATACACAGTATATATTTTGGGTAGTTCCATGCACACATTTTAATATATTACAACAAGAAAAAACTTACTTTCTGGGTGTTCAACCCACTGACTTGAAGCATCCAAATATAGGTGCACATTCAATTTATGTACAATTCAGAGAGTAAGTCAGTATTTCATTGCTTATCCCTCTGAGGCAATGATTAAACGAAGTAAATCATTGGCAATAATAAATGGCAATAATTGCACGAAGTCTGTGACCAATTGAGATCACCATATTCTTTGTGTAATCAATGTCATGACTTGGCATGCATTGCTGCCTCTGAAAGTGGCTCACTCATTTTTATTGATGATGTAAGTTTGAAGTTTGAATTAACATTATGTCTACTTATGTAGAAGAAAGTTTTCTAGAAATGATTAAGTCAGAATAGTCCTGGAATAGACAATTATTCAAAGTGGCTTGTGCAATTGACAAAACATTTGAAATTAATACACAATAGAGAACTCAACTGGTTGCACGCTTCCATTATGCAGATTTGAATATGTAATAAAATACTAACTCTTGCACTTTGAAATGTATTTAAAGTGAGTGTATCCCAATATGTTTGGAGGGTATTGTATATTAGGTTGTACAGCCCGTGCATGTGATATTTAATCTTTAGCTCATATCATATATGTTCTGGGTTTAAGAATGTGATAACCAATCAAGAGCACAAATATTTATGCTCTCTTAACCTTTTGGTCATTGAGTGTGATGTCATGTTTTGTATTGGAATACATTTGCAAAAATAGTTTCATTACAGTGACCAAAAGATATTGGTAAACTTAGTAATCTTAGGATGAAAACCTTATGATGAACATTCTTCACAGAACAGAGTTTTTTTTTTCCCCAACAGGAATCTTCACATGAACCTTTACTCTCCAGAGTCATCAGTCCCCTGGTAAGACTGTCCAAGAACTCAATTTGTGTTTCATCCAACTACATCATGTTGTTGTAGTTGACTTGTTTGGCAAACTGATGCATTTTCATATTTCCATGAAACCCTGCTACAGATGCCAGATTCATGAGGTCTAGTCCAAATGATATTTGTGATGTATCAGATGAATAAAAGAGCATTAGAGCATTATGATTACAGCATTAATTTTCAACATAGACATCAACAAGGTTCAGTCATGTGATCCAATTTCTCCCTTGTACCCTGGGCCTCTGGAATAGGCTCTGGATTGATATGAATCTCATCAGAACAGATAGCTTTCTGACAATAAATGGCTTATCAGATCACACCTAAAATATTATTTACAGTTTTGGTCACAAAACACATAACTGCCCTGGAGTTCTAAACAGATACACTGGATTAATTTATAATCTAAAGGGTACATTATGTCATGCACAGATTTAATAACTTAATCCTTTCAGTCTTGAACAGAAGAGATTTAGAGGGGTTTTGATGGAATTATTCAAGATTCTGAAAGGTAGTGAAAAAAGATAATCTGTTATTTGTTTCAGGATCAACAATAAAACAATGATGCAGTGAAAAAAATGGAAAAGAAAAGAGAGTGCATTTAGAACTTAGAAAAGAAATATTGTGCACAAAGTACTGTAGTGCCTGGAACACACTGCCCAACCATGTTGAAACAGATTACATCTGATCTTTCAAAAAATGGCTGGATTTGGTTCATGGATTAATTAATAATCAGTTGCCAAGCAAACAAGTCAGGCCAACTACCCTTTCTTGTTTGTAACTCTTCATATGTACACATTTGTGGCGCATTTTTTTTCCAAAGCTCTTCAATTGATCAATCAAACTCAGCTTTCTGAAATAGCCTGCACAATGAAGTGCCTCAAAACGCTTTAGTTATACAAACCAGTCAAAAGACAATAGATCAAAACATGCATTAATATGTGTAAAATATGTGAACAATTAAAAGTCATTTTTTAATGCAGAAGTAAGAATGCAATTCCAGATTTTTAGTTCAAATTTTCATTTCATTTTTAAGAAGAAACAGTGAGTGCTTCCTTAGCTAATAAAGGAACATTATTCCATATCTCAAGGGAACTAAAGCAGAATGCTGCACCTCCTGTGCTCTTTTTTGTATCATTGATGTTGTAAGTATCCTGGCATTCTGTGATCTGAATACCCAGTTTGGGACATATCGGTTTGAAATAATCTTTCAATTGATAAAGAGCTTTTCTTCCTGGAAAACAAAGGCAGCAAGATATTCCAAGTTTTTTGAAAGGCAAATAGTTTTTTACTAGTTGCAGATGAACTACTGTAATACATGCCAATACTCATTGTTTTTCATTTTTGAACATAGACATTGTAAATTCAAAGACTGTTACAATAGTCACATTAGTGTGAATATTACAAAAATTTTCCCATACTGAAAATTGTTCAGTTCCTTCTTCAGAATCATGTGATTAGTGTATACTGTTTTGTTCTTTCATTTATTGTTCAACTTTTTGAAGTTGATATTATTAAAACCTATTGCAATTATAATTACATTGTATTAATCTAGGTAGGAAAATGTGACTATCAGCAATACTGTAATATTCAGAATAACATTTCAGCTAGTTCTCTTGACTGCTTCACAGAATTGGGCAGAAGAGTATGCTCTTGGAGATGTTTCTGATTTCATCATAAATCATAAAATCACACTACTATGTCTCAGATGATAGCAGTGACTGCGAATTTAAACAAGGTGAAAGCATCAAGTTCCTGCTGACAGATTTAATTTTCTTTCCACTTAAGAAGAGCCATAACACTATGCATGTTATTTGCAGTGTGAACAAATATTATTTAAAAAATCATGTATATTTAAAAATATAGGTCTTTTATGGCAGTCCCAAAATTTAAATTAGACCTTTATGCTTCCTCTGTTTTGTTGGTTTCAGTTAATGGAAATACACATAGACATGTACGTTTCCCTAAACTGATACCAAAACAGTCAGTCATGAAATTGCCTGTAGGAAGGAACACTCCTGTGACTTTTACAATGCCATATGAATAATATTGTAAGCAGCTGTGGATTTTCTAGAAGAGGAAGTAATCATAGAATCCTCAAACTGGGTAGTTTTTGTTGGTAAAAGAATACAGTCCCTTAGTTACTGATGTTTTAAATTAAATTATTCATTATTGTTAACATGTTACTGAAACCATTTTTTTCACTTTTTTTAAATCTGTCGAACTGTCTCTCAAGTCCTGACTTACTGTAAATTAAGTGTGTGCAATAAATAGCTGCACTCTGCAAACATTTAGTGACACATTCAGATACTTTAAACAGTTTTTCACATAACCCATGAAAAAAACTGTTTGAAATTACTGGAGAAGAGACTGTATCTCAGTCTGCCTATCCTTTTGGATGTCAGGGTACCACATGTTGTTTCTGCCGCTCATCTTTGACAGCCAAATTTCAGAATACATTTAGTTTGGTTTCCATTGATCTCTGGTACTGATGCATATGAAGATGTTTCACTGATTGTTTTGAAAACGTATCAGTTGTTTCGCAGTTATCACTTGTACTGGCACACTCATTGATTCCTCTATTTTTTTTCTTTTTTCTAAAACATAAATCCTTGAATGTTAAAGGTTCATGCAAATGACACATGCATAACTACAGCTACTACTACAGCTTATAAACTTATACATCTTATAATAGCTGTGTAGTTAAATATCTAAATGCAAGTGTAAAACCTAGACTAAAACTATACTAAACTATAGCTAAACTATGTACTGTACCAAGCTTCTTGCACATTTGCACTTAAAGCACCCTGTCACTTCTGCATGAGCTATAATTTTGGTCTTCATATGGAATACGGTTGAATATGATATCTTCCGGGATTTGATTAATGTTGCACAAGGACTCAGAGAATGCACTGTACCACTCCCCATACAGCACCGAACTCTGTTATGATAGAAGACCAGGTCTCCTACCACTCGAGAAACCAAGCCTTTTTACTGTAGGTTGCCAGTAGGTTACTGTAGGTTAATTGCTTTGAGAAGCCACCTTAAAGGTGCTACAGTATGTAAAATAAAGTTGTATTATTATTATTATTATTATTATTATTATTATTATTATTATTATTATTATTATTATTACCGTCAGGGTGTTTATATCACTGTAACAGGATCAAGTGTGACTGGTGCAGATCTAAAGTTTAAAAAGAGTTCTTAGACTTATCTACATCAAGTAGTACAAGTTTGTACAGTATAGCAAACTCTGTTACATATGTTTGCGAAGGGTGTTTCTTGCTTCTGTTATATCATTAATCTATTCCTGATGCTTTTGAACAACATCTCAAGAACACTTTTCCCTCCTCCTTCATTTCTTACAACAAAATCTCTGTTTTCTGTGTGCTGTGTTTAGAACAGTTTTTATCTTTAGCATGAAAAAAAGGTCTTAATGCTGTGCTGCACTCTATAACTAATTTGCAAACAGTAGCATATAAAACAGATGCTGTCTGAAAATTCAATGAGAGAGAAATACCTGATGTGGGAATCCTAACACTCCCATAGGACAATTTAGGAGATTACCTCAGAAAAGACCCTCAGTTTTCACCTTGGCTCAGTGGAAGAAGAACATAATTCTAGTAAGGTGCAATACAAACTGCTTCCATGGCAGGGGTACCAGAGAGGGCTAAGACCATGCAAGAAAGGCTGTTTATTTATTGACAAAGTATCCCAGGCTAAATAATCTTAACTGATAATCTAGGCTCTGTGAGGTAAGAACATCATTTTTTGGTGTAAAAAGAGACTAGGAGATGGCCTGAAGTTACAGAAAGAGGTCCGCTGTGTGTGGTTTACAACCAAAGTACAAATCTTACTGAGAGAATGAATGTGAGAGTCGTTGAAGGAGCTTAAATCTTGGTAAACAAAACAAATATGTGGTGAAAAAGATGACCTAGAGAGAGTACAAATGCTATTGAGAGTTACAGTAGGTAGGGAAAACTGAGATGAAGGCCATCCAAAAAAGAGGGCTCAACCAGCAAGCAGACATGAAAACAGTGATGAGTGTTCCCAGAAGATCAAGAAAACAGGTGAGTCTGCTAATATGAACTTAATATGAAAATCAGAAAGGGCTGGTGAACAAGGATATTCAGTCTCCTTGCCTTGTTACGGAACTACTCCAGAGCCGTTCATAGAAAGACTTGCTTCAGTTCACATAAATAAACTGCAGATAATTTTGGATAGGCAAGTTACCATAAGATACCGTATTTGACCTACTCACAGCTATAGTTTGGTGACCTTGCTACAGTGCTTCAAGAAACTAAATTAAACCCCAAATACAAATTTCAATCCTACATCCTTGTTAATTAACACTTACTTTAGACTTACCAAAGACTTTAACTAAGAACAATAAACAAGACTAAAAATAATAGGTGTTAAGATATAATTGTGACAGGCTGTCATTGTTGCCATTTTAATTAACATCTTCACCACCACTCCTACTATAAGAACCAGCCAAAAAATGCAGGTGTAGACTGAGGAAAAGATTATAAGATCTTGTTATAAAGATTGTAAATGCAGTGTTATGTCAGTTCAAAACCAGCACAGCCCAAAGAACTTGTAAGAACTGGAGGAAGTTTGTCTTTAAGAATGGGCAAAATGTACTTACTCCCATTATGCAAAGTTGGGAGAAGCCTGTCTAGAATTATTAAGAGCAGTAATGGTAGCTTGTTGTGCTTCCACCAAGCTTAGGAGGTCGAATACTGTACTTACGTAATAAGTAAACTTCACTTCTTTTAACTTCTTTGCAGGTTATGCTGATATTCAGCCTTTTTCATTTCATGGTAACGATTATGAATAGAAATAATTTGTTTGAAAACAAAACAAAAACTATTCATAATTCACCAAAATGTGTCATTATTGATAAAGTATGCACACTTTTTCTAGCTTCTTTATATATAGCAAAGTTTTTTGTCAATATCTGAAATTATATCCACATTTATGAGTATGATTTAATATTGTAGTATAATTTCAGTGCAATGTATAAAGTTTGGCACTCCAACCCTCAGTGGTTTGGGATATCAGTAATACTTAAAATTGTTATTAAACCCTTTCTATTAATAAATTGTTGTGTCATGAGACATTTTTTAGCATACTTGTTAAATATGTAGTTTTTATATGGGTATTATAACAGCAGCAAAATGAAGTGCAAAGGTATCCCCTGTAGATTTAAACCTCTTTAGAAATCCAACCCTTAATAACCTCATTGAATATTCATTTATCACCTTGAATCTCAGAAAAGTGTCAATTCAAATTCTCAGTTCTAAGGCATCTTAACAGTTCTATTTTTTTCCATTTGAGGTAATTTAACATTGAATAAATGTAAAGGATCTATATTAGTTCACAAAGATGAAATCAAGAGGAATTATAATAGAGAGCACAACACTACATAGCACTTCAGCTAGAAAAAAAAGAAGTTGCTTTATAAACTGGATGATGATTTAAATTTAAGAATTTAGATTGTACAAGCCTAGAGTGAAATGGCATGCTTCTCAGCACCCCTATTGGTAACACTTTATTTGAAGTTTGCTGCATAATGGTTTCATAATTCCTTCTCAGCTGCTATACAAAACTTTATAATTGCATGTACTGTATAATGCTGTATAGGGATGTGCACAAATGACATAATAAGTGCTTAAGAGGTCATGCCATTTGATCTAGCATAATTCATAACACTTGGTATGATGCAATTATTAAATAAATGTCATGACCTCTTATACATGTTATGCCATATGTTTATGTCCTTGTAAAGCATTATTCATGTGATTGTAATTTCTTATAATGCACATAAAGTCTTATAATGATTGTAATATCTTATAATCATAGTAGTTATAGCAGTTACAGTATGAAGGGATTATGAAACCATTATTCAAATGAAGTGTGTTCTTTTTAAAAATGTCTTAGGATCCTTCATGAGCATGTAGTCGGAGCCCTTGTTGAACACCTCATTTACTGAACGGAAACAGGTAAAGATTCATTCCGTGCTGAACGGATGGAGCCTTACATATGCTGATGCAGCACCCTATCTGAACCTAATTTACAGAATGGTGGCTTGCATCTACATTAGATGCCATACTAGGGCATTGGATGTGAAATTCTCATTCGGTGGTATAGCACCGCCTATTTGGTTCACCAACACTACTTGAAGCAGCAAACTAATCTTTTTTAGATGTCTCCCATCCAGTACTCACAAGCCTAGCTCACCAACTACAAGGTGGTAGTGGTTCTGCTAGAAATAACTCTTTAATTACTTGATTACTAAAATAGGAATTACTTTCAATCTATAAAATGAATTTGCTCAGCTCTTTTTTTAATTTCTGTATAATGTTTGAGAAAATGTCCTATTGTTTCATAAAGGAATTCCTTTGAAGTTTTAATGTAAGTTGGAGTGTAGTGTTTTCTGGTTAATGATTTGGTAAAAATGTAATGTTTTAATTTTGTATAGAAAGTCTACTACACATAGTACAGTTGATTGCTCGTGTGATTTTATTAATTCAACCTAGAATAATGTTTGGAGAATCATGTGACATCTTTTAATTTCTTTTTACTGTACATTTAATTGCTGAGACTAATACATTAAATTGTTAACTGGCGTATTTTTCCTTAGTTTTCACAGGAAAAGCAAATCAATTTTACATAAGTATCATGATACCTAAGCTGATCCATAACATTTGTGATTAATAAAAAAAATGAAATATGCAAGTATGTAGTCAGTAATAAGAATAATTTACAAAGAGAACTATGTCTCTAAGGACAAAAGTTCATAAAAACACAAATATCCCAGCACAAATGAAGAAAATGTGGTTATTTTTTATACAAAATCTGAAATTTCATTACAACATAGGCTTATTATTTGTGAACTACAATATATTCTTTTTTTTTAACTTCTTTTAGAGTAGATTTCTGAAATTATCGCACTAGTTTGAGCTTGTTTCAGATAACTTGGCTATCATTTCATGTCTGAGAGTAGAATGCATAAATCTTACTGGCAAGGAAAATCTATCTCCTGTTGAAAGGGTGAACATTGGTATGGCACATTGCCAAGGTAACCAGAGATAGAGACCGCATAACAGAATTGGCTATGGAGTAGAAATTGGATTCTGTGCTCAGGATTCAACATTAAGTGAGCAAGACGTCTTTACAATGTATGTAATTGAAAAATAATACACAACCACAACTGGTAAAATGCATCAGAGTTCTGAAGTGTGTTGTGTTAATCACCTTCACAAAAGAAGACAAAATAATCAGCATAAGTATTATGATAACTCATTTTTTAGGAGAGGAAACTTATGCAAGTGAGTAAAGATCTCAAATTACAAGAAAATAATGACCCAACAGCACTTAGGAAGTTGTCTTGATAAATTCTTGTAAAATCAGTATACAAAATAAATTAATATTTTTTGTGCATAATATCTGTTATTTAAATCAATATATTTACTGTATAGATTACAAAATTCAATAAATGGCATATAAACCATTCTATTGAATGAGTACATTGTTGTGTAATCATTAAAATGTACCAGTACTCATTTATTATTTATTAATTTATCAATCCATATATGTCATTTAAATTAGTTTAATCTATCCTAGCTCCAATCAATCAATAACATTCAAGGCTTTGCATGCTTTCAAGCACAGATCACTATGTACTTTTGTATAGGTGACCCTTGAATGACCTTGAATGACCTGATAGGCCTGTGTTTATTGTTGTCATTATCCTACAAGATAGAATCTTTAATAAGAATATCATCAATATGCTCCTAACAGTAGGTGTCGTGTCACTTTATTTTCTCCTGACTCCACAGACAAACTCCCAAACACTGTTTGAATGTTTTCGAATGTAGATTAATGTAGTTATTTTTATTTGAACAAATATGTTTGCTCAGAGGCAACAAAAATGATCAGTAGCAGCTTCTGTGTTAAAGATTTAGTATGCATATAATGCAGTTTTAAAATGTAAATTCCATGTGCTTTCAGTTCAATTCAGATAATTTGGATTGTATTCACTTGTAAGCCTGTATTTGCATTTTTAGGAATAGATTTTACAAGTGAGTGCACTAAAATGAACATAACACCCTAATATAATTATTGTTACAGCTCTACATTTCCAGATTATTAGAAAGATGTTAGACTTTGACCCACAGAGTGCACATCTATTCACATCTCACCTTCTGTTTTACATTTGATCCAATGAGCATATGTCCATGTGCCATGGTAATGTTCATTGAGATGCTTGATCAGTTTAATGTTTGTTGCACAGTGTATGCTGCTTATTAAATATACATGAAATGGAAATTGCTTCAGATTCCATAAATTAAAAAAAGCAGTCATTACCAGTTAGAAAGACAAGTGCTGTATCATTCTGGTGAAGTTTAATTAATAATAAAATCAAGTGCACAATGATGCAAAGGGTATTGCTCATGGCTGATTTCTCTACATACAGTATAGGTGCAGTTATGGCCCTGGTGTTTTGACAAGCTATTCCAGTATAGTTCTTAGGCTGTCATACTGAAACATTAGCAAAAGAAGCCTTGTCTGTAACTCTGGTCCAGCAGGGGCTTGCAGATCACCCTTAAATCTGTAAAACCTGAAGTTCCACCCTATGGCATCAGGCTTAAGTAAAGACTGGTATTGGGTATGCCGGCATGGAGAGAACAGCTGTTTCACACATTCACAGTGTGGAAAATCAAACGAAAACTAAAGATAAAACATTGTATTGTATAATATGCTCAGTTTCATGAATGAATATTATGTTTATAAATTATACAATCAAAATACTTTTTCACAAAATAATTATGTAATACCCTTACAATTTACCCTTACTTTATTGTTACCTTGTTACCTAACAATAAAGATTGTTAAGAAGACAACAACCAAGATAAGCAAAAATATAAAAATAAGAGAAAGAGCTACTCACTTAGAGTTCATATTAGGGTGGGAGTTCACTTTAAACATAGGTACTGTATTTCAGGTGGGTAGCTGCGTCAGCATGCGTAGGCTGCAAAGGAACAAGTAATAGGTTTATTCCATGCTGAAAAAAAGAAGAAAGAGAACACAACGTTTCGGCCGTGGAGCCTTCTTCAGGTGCTCACACCTGAAGAAGGCTCCACGGCCGAAACGTTGTGTTCTCTTTCTTCTTTTTTTCAGCATGGAATAAACCTATTACTTGTTCCATAGGTACTGTATGTACTGTATATGTATTGCTTGTTTTAACGAGAACTCAAAAGGGCTCTTTTAGGGAGGGATGAGTGCATTATAGATTATGATGCAGGGCCTATTGTTTTAACACACTGAAGAAATAATCTGTAATTTGTGTAATCCCATTTGAGTTTGCTTAAACAAATCTTAGTCAATTCATGAATACAAACAATTCATATATATATTAGGAGGATCACAAGACCAATTAGTAATCACTGATGTTTTCTCAGCTTTTTTAGCACTATAGAGCATGAAAAAAAACTGAAATTCTTATTGAAATCACCCTGTAGGGCACATTGTGTTAAGTTACTTCCCACATTTGAACAATTGCTCTTCCCCGTTTGTAAAATGAAGGTACAGATTTTCTTTTCACTTTCCATTTTTAATTATATACATGAAAAATTACCTGAGGAAAAGCAGCATAACTCTATATTGATCGTATTCCTGACATAGTGCATACTTCCTTTGTTCTTTCTTCACATTAAGTATTGCATTTACTTTACTGTTAGCAGTGAAATTGACTATATTTATCTCTAAAAAAGGCAGACTAATATTGATTTGTGGCCCACATTTTTGCAAACCAAGCTCAGATTGGGTCCATTTGAACGATTGAATAGTAATTGATTGAGCTACTATGGAGAAATGAATTCCCCACCCCCAGATTCTCATAAGATGTACAGTATAAATATAATACCTTAGGGAAAATATATCTGAGAAAGTATCAGAGTAAGATGATACAATGCCAATTATGCAACAGTGTTGTTTCTGTTGTAGTCTATGTTTTGTATACTAAAAGTAACCAAATTTTTTCTCTTTTTTCATAAAGTAATACAGTCAAAGCTTTAATTCTCAAATGTGCTGCTTTGAAATCAAATTCATTATCTTAACACTTTTTTAAGCTAAATAAATTGTAGTGATAAATTATCCTTTACCATTCATCACATTATAGGCTTTAAATGTATCTTTAGCACAATCGCTTTATACTATATAATGTATCTGTTAGAAATACTGCCAATTAATACTGCCAAAGTGATTTCAGCTCAGAGTCAACTCTCCTTCCTGTGGGAATTAATCAAGTAGAATCCAGTATTTGGGGAAATATACACTTCTGTGCAAATTTCTTAGACACGAGTTATGTGTCGAGTAAATGTGTGTAATAAAAATACAAAAAATACTCAAATCCTTTACTAAAGTTTTCTATTGTTATAACTGTTATAAATACATCTTGTGTTAGGTAAGAAAAACTTAAGAAATTAAGTCATTTTGGAATCTTTAATTTATATTTGCGAGAATTGTGTGACCAAAACTTGGTGATAACAACCTAAGGTAAACAATTTATGAGCAGTTAATAAGTGTTATAGTAGATACATATGTCACATTTGCAAGTCAGATCTAATTGACTCATTGTCAGACTCATCAGTTACATAATTTGTTCCTGTCTACACATCCATAATGCTAAATGGACACTTTCAGTGGCACAAAATAAAGATCGTATTTGATCAACTGTTATCTTAGAATAAAATGATGAAGATCATTGTAGAATTGAGCTTCTGCATAGAGAATAAAATTGTATAACAATACAAAATACCAAATACTTTTGCACTTAATTATGTCACTTTTGTGAGGTGTAGTGATCACCTTCTCAACAGAGAAGCATTATAATAATTGTTAAAGGACCTGGTGAAAAGTAAGTGTTTTTGCTTCATAATTGTGGTGTAGTATACTGCTTAAATGCCCTATTAAATTATTCTGTTTTTTTGTGTACCACACAACATTTTGGCTTGCATAGAGGCATGCTTTTGCCAGAGGACGAGTGCCAGATTAATGAGTCCACAGAAGAGGTATTTGTACCTCTGAGGCATTTTGATTAAGAAACCTCTGACAATGATTAATTGAGCAGAATTCTTTCTGTGACTGAGTTGTAAGGGAACTGTGTGGATATTTAAAATAAACTCTTTCATGCCATAAACACAACTGCATCAGTAGTCTTATTTCAGAATGCTTAAAATGTGTGTGCCAACCTACCATATACTTGAAAGCACAGTGTTTAAGTAGAAATGTTTTGATACATTTCACTAGAAAACAGGCATGATCCATTGATAAATTAAAAACATAAAGATTAACTTTCATTATTTATCTTACAATAATTAAATACTGCACAAAATTTCCCTTCATTTGGGTCCGTTATTATTAGAGACAAAGCAGAGTTTAATATAGGTTCAAGGACATCTGCTCTTAAAATCTCAATTTGTTAGTTTGCTATTTGCTTTCAGTTGCTCATTAAATAAAAAAGTATTTCCCCCATTAAATTTACAACACATAAAATCTTCACATGTTGTACATGTAAGTGCTCGGAAAGGCAAAAATAACTTAATTGTAGAACAAATTTCATTTTGTGCAATACATTGTTACTGTAAATGAATATGCCTGGGTGCTTTTGCTAAATGCTTAAACACGTACAGTATCTTTTCACTTCTACAGTAGAAAGCCAATTTATTTCTAATATTTCCTCCTTACATATTTATGTGTTTATTTGGGACCCTTATATCTACAACAGTATATTCTAACACAGTTTAACTTAAAAATAGGAGTATAAGTATTACTCTTTGCCACAGTTTAGTTCTCCAGTTAATAACTTGATGAGTTTTCCCTCATCACATTCTCCAAGGAAGACCAACACCCTTCACTCTTGTTTTTTTTTTTCCCAGGGTGGTTGAAACCCATAACATGTTTTCAAACCGCCTATACTTCCTTTATGTTCTCGTACTTTATATATCACCTCTTAATTTCACCTAGTTCTATCATCTTTGCAGACACATTCAGTAATAATAAAGCTACCTCAAATCAGCAGCATCCCTATTTTCTGCAACAAAATAGGTCATTATGTTTGTAAAATATTCTAAAAATATTTATGTCACATAGCTTTTTAATTAGAATATCATAAAGGTACTGTATACAGTACATGTTTATACACATAGCAGAGATATTTCACATTGTAAAATGCTTTTTTATAACAGTTATCTTCCTAACTAGGGCATTGCCTTTGAAGTTCAAATTTCATATTTACATAACTGCAGTTTATGCATACTTTCTTGGAAGCTCAAATTTGGACAAAATTGTAAGCTATTTTCTAGTCTTTTGTTCTTTTCACTTTCTGTAATATGTAATTTATATTTTATTAATCTCCCTTTAAAAAGTACAGCATTCTCTTATTATTATTTAAGTATGACAAATCATTTTAACCAGAACTACAGCTCTTATAAATTCAATATATTTTGTTAGAAAATGTTCACTAAAGATAAACTGTGACAAGACTGTTCTTATGTTCATAGGCTCCCAATTTTATTTTCTCTAAGATGGTGACAGATGTCGTTGTAATTAATGGTTCCTAAATCAAGCTGTTTATGAAAGTTAGAAACTTTGGTTCTACTGTACTGTACTTCCGACAGTGTTATCATTTGAAGCACATGTTAGAAATGTCACAAGGGTACCTTTTTTTCCACTTAGATTAAAACGTGAAGGTCATTGAAGGTTAAGTTTTCTAGTGGTTATTAGTGGTTAAGATTTCTACAGGTTAAAGGATGAGGTTATAGCTGTTTTAAAGGTTTGGTTAAGATGAAGGGAGAGACAGGGTTATTTTCCATTCCTCCAAAAAGGAGTACGATGTACATTTGTTGGATTTTGGGGATTCCAGACTCTGTGGCTCCCTGCGGAAGAGAGGTTACATATATGGATTTGGTTATATGGCTATTTGTTTTATTACTACAGACGGTAGCTGTAATTATGGTTTATGCTGGTGGGTGTGTTGTAATGGAAATCGTAATATTTCCTAGTATGAATTATACACTCTGTAGTGTGGTTTATGGTTTAGTTTCTGGTTAACGCTTGTAGATTAGAGAGATTATATTCCTCAGGACTCTGAATCTCAGAGTGTCACAGAAGGCTGGGTGTCTTAACTGGGTTCAGATAAGAGGCATCTTAGTCATCTTATTGGGTCTTGGGTAAGAGGCCTCAGGTTAAAGTCTCCTCAGAGAAGTAAAGTAACAGGATTGGAAGAAGAAAAGCCCAGCCACAGGATAGCAAAATCTACGTTGAGTAGCTAGGAAAGCATAGGTTACAGGTTTTGAGTGATTAAGGTTACTTTTATGAACTTTTATTTTATGAATTGCTGGTTTTTTAATTTGGAATTCTACAATTGAGTAGAGTTCAGTGAGTACAGCTTTCGTCTTCAGTTAGAGATTAAATATCCTTCTTAAATGTTTATGAATACACACTTCATGTACTTAATGTATCACTGGAAACAAAAAAACCTGTGTTGGAAAATATGTGAAATATGAATTTAGAATGTTTATTTTTTATAATGACCTATTATCTTACAAATTGTATCATTGTAATGCTGAAAAGAATGCATTGCTTTATATTTTGTCTCTGATACCGTTTTCTTTAACGTCTCTCTCTTGCCAGTTTTCATTGAGACGGTAGCTTGATGTACTCTTTTTTCTAATTAATTTTGAATCTTGACCCAATTTGTGCATATTTGAGTGCAAAAGGCGTTCATTTGATACATTTTCTCCATTACAATATTTTTCAAGCCTTTGACATTATTTCATTATTCATTATTCATCATAGTTCATTATTTCTGAACTAGGAAAGAGGAAATGTTTATTATTATTACTATTATTATCATTATCATCATCACCATCATAAAGCACTTTGAGTGGAGTGTCCAAAAAAGCGCTATATAAGTGTAAGATTATTATTATTATTATTATTATTATTATTATTATTATTATTATTATTATTATTATTATTATTTACTAGAAGAGGCAGTAGCAAAACATTTTTGCTACCTTTATATACAGAGAAAATGGCAATGTGCAACTAAGTTAAGTTTGTCTGGTAGTCTGAATTTGTGATATTAGGCTGCCCATGAAGGCATGAGGCAAAGTCTCTGGTGATCTTAAGGTTGGTCAATTCAAAAGATCTAAAGATTGCCTAAAGACCAACTTAAAAAGAATGCTATATCTCAGCTGACACATAGGAGCAAGTTGCTTGTGACAGAAAGAAATGGCAAAAAATGATTTACGATGCCACTGCAAAACTTGAAACAGATCATATTCAGCAGGCTAAAGGAAAGAGAACCCAGAGGAAATCAGGCAAAGAACAACCTTCAGGTCATACCAACATACACTGCTCTGTGTCTAAACTGTCCTTTCACAAGTCAGACTTTTCAAAGCAAAGGCTGTCATCACTGCCAACAAGGGACAGCAATATTCATCATGTTAGTTCTCATCATCAAGCAGCATACATGAAGTCATAAATGTCGGGCGAAATTAAATATAAAATGGGATTCTACCCCTTTTCAGTGGGGTCTTTTGAAAACAAAGATCACAACCATGGTAGTGTTTCATTGAAAGTTTCATTTATGTGTAATATTTTATAAACATACACATTTTGTGAGATATGTTTTACTTTTTATATGAAAAGAGAGTACACAACATCATAAATAGGCTATTGCACTGTTAAGTAGTGCACATGAGCCACCTGTAAGAGCCTCCTCTCAGTACACAGTGTTTGTTTGATTGTACTGTATGTACTGAATAAAATGAGATATTAGATCATTTCCTGGCATCCTAGGAATATTTTACATAAAACTAAAAGTGGAAAATACAACAAAACCATTCTGTGTTGTATAATATATCCCGACATAGTTTTCTTTTTGGTGGTTAGTAAGTGATTAGTAAGTCAGTGGAACAACATTATCACCTAATCATATTAACATTTTATGTGGTTAGTTTCTATATTTGGGAAATTCAGATGAATTATGTTTTTTTTTTTACTTCTGACAATAAGAATTCCTTAAACTTTACAAAGCACTGAGCTCCATGGCACATTAACAACGAACACACCACAACACTATGCCATACTGAAGATTTCCTTCCGAAAACAGCTTCACAGTCTAAACCTTCTAAGAATGAATATTTTATGTAAGTGAATATTGTTAGTGTGGGCTAAAAAAGAAATAATTCTGAAACAAGGTTCCCGTCTTCTTTGAAGAAACACATGCTGTTTCAGAACTCAATAAGAATATTTCATCTGAAAACAATCAAATTGCATGCATTTGGCAGTTCACCCCTATGGCATCGAAGGGCAAGACCTGAGCTCCAAGCTCGTAAATAGAATTGTACTACAAAACCCTGACAAGATAGCTCATGACTAATTAGAAATCATGGGTGAATGAATTTTACTGCAAGGCCCAAGTTGACAAGCCCCTGGTCATGTGAGCCCTGAACAGGCAGGGCCCCCAGACCTTTCCAGTTCAACAGTTATTGCTTTCATTTATTGCAAAAGGCAGTTAATGATCATAAGGCATGGTACTGTTATGAAGTATATTTTTAAAAACAACATCATAAACCATTGTTATTTACATTGGGGTGACTAAAATTTCAACTTTTATTCCCCCACTATCTACAGTACAACCAAGCACAAATGTTTAATGCTTGACAATATCTTATCATGTATCTTTTCTTCTGAAATACTGTACATGGCTTGCAGTTATTTTTTCTCTCTGCCCAGATTCTTCTGTTTCCAGCTTTTCTAGAATAATCTAGCCAAATAAAAATTGAATTATTAATGTGTTCTTTTAAAAAAATGTAAACACTAAAAGATAAAACAAATACTTCCATCGGCAATTGAAATTGTTTGTCTCTTTGCACTTTTTTGTTTTCATTTTTCCTCCAGAGTAGCTCTGAATGACTGACCATTACAGCAGACAATATTGACATTGCACAGTCAATATATTGATTCCCTCAAATACACCCTTTAGGCTTACAGAAGACTGCATCCCTGAAAACAACTCAACACTATTTCACCTTGTTTACACACAAATTGCACATTGAACATCCATGAACCTTTTGGCAAGACAAATAATCCAGGTTTGCACTACTTAATACAAAGTCATATTACCACTTATGGCCAGTCTTACTTTAATTTCATTACCATGTGATAAACAGAAGCAATAAACGGCAATTATAATCACACTTTTTATGTTTAAATATTTCTGCAATATGTGTGCATGACTTCAGAAAATTAAAAAAAATGTGCAATCCCATCCATTTGTTTGTCATATTTGATGGTGGCAGCAGTCCTTACTGAACTTACCACCTCCACCTTTAAAGTACAGTAAAAGCTTTAGATTCAATCATTGCTAATGATGAAGTAAAAGTTTTGTTTTAGCACCATATCCATAGTATTGCATGTTTTTACTTGCAACAGAAAACATTGTACTCTGTCATTATAAATTACACATTACTGTATGTAAACCAAGTCAATGTTAATTACTACCAAAATCTACTCATACATTGAAATCAAAATCCTTAAAGAAAATTAAAAAAACGTTACTTCTGATGTCCTTAAGTTAAATTTAGAAACATAATGAAGAGGAGAAAAACTTTCTAAACACAGATCATAATCAAAAGCCTTGTTAAGAAAAAGAAATAAAAGTGTTTCAATAAAGACATAATAAAAACATTGTTTATATTAAAAACAGTGGAGTAAATTGAAAAAGAGTAAATTGAAAAAGAATGGTTCACGTTGTATAAAACTGAAATTAATCTGAGCAGCACGGCACTGGCATGCACTGACTGTGGAAAAACTAAGGAAACGATGTCCTGGGATTCCAAGGATTACAAGGGATAAAAGGCTGTGAAATGTAATTGAAAAATATAAAGATCCATGTGTCCAGTTGGGTTCATTCCAGGAATAAAAAACCCAGACTAATCACCCTTTACTAACATCTTAATTTATATTAAGTATAGTATTTTATAGTAGCATACAGACATTGTAGGTTTTGAAGATAACCTACCTGTATTAGTGTGTGAAGTATATTTAGCTTTACTTTTAAAACTGAAAGATTATTTCATTCACGGCACAAAATATTAGCTCCATCCTCCATGGCCATCTATTTTTGATGCATGACAGGCCACCTCTTTTTCATCTTATGAGACAAAAAGAAGCTGTATTCTGTTTCTAATGTTATGTGTATTGTCTAGGTGCACAAATGAGGTTTGAGTCTAATAGTATGTTTCTTTCCTTATGTATATTATTACATCATTGATTTGGGTTATTCTGTTTCAGTCTAGCATCCCTGCTGTAACCACAGCCCAGAGATCCATATTTCAGTTACTGATGCTGCTTTAATTGATCTATGTTTTACAAAAAAAATCAAATTAATAAAGAAAATTACAAATGACTTGAATACCTAAGTGTCAAAAATATATTTAAAATATTTTTCAGTTTTCTGCAATTGTTATGCATTTTAGGATGTTAGAGGGAAGTCATGAGAAACATCTTGTAATGTTATAAATTAATGATACATGCACAGATGTAGCTATCTATAATATGTGTCAATTCCCGTGCTAAAGTTAAGCATACTACATTATAATGCAGTTTTGGCAGGTGTGCCAAAATCAACCTTTCACTGCTCAAAACAGATCAATAGGTGGCACCTTTGTTGCATTCGAATATAACTGAAATGACATGTACATTTATTCACTGTTTTCCTTAGTCTTATAATCATATTGTTTGTCTTGAAAATATAACACATTTTATATGTTAACATATAAATACATATCCTAGCTACAGTTCTAAAATGAAACATGGCTATATATATAGTATTTTTTTCTGAAAAGGGGATTGCATGCCATTAACATGAGATATGAGATACTGACATTCTGTTTTCCTGATGTTTTAATTTGGTGACAATGGACACAAGTACAGGTGAAACAGCCTGTAATGGCAAACTAACTCACAGTAGCTTACAAAAGTCCAGAGTCTTAATTCTAATATTAATGTATGTGATCAGTATAGGATATGCAACCATAAAGGTGAGTCACATTTCGTACAGGCTGCTTATTAGCCTGGATACAACAAACCTTTGACAGCTCAGTAGTGATATGATAGTGGTGATGCTACTGAGGCATCTACAGAAACTGTGCAACATGGATGTCTTTAGCATGTTTGCATCTTGGTCCAGATTAAATCACTTAAGTGGCAAATGGTGTTCTTTTCTACCCCGGTTCCTCACTTAAGACTCGTGTCAGAAATATTACAATTATGTCCTTCTTTCACTTGTATAATATTGCACATTTCCAACCTATTATATTCCAGTCAGATGCTGGAAAAGTTTGTCCATACCCTTATTGTGTCTAGATTGGAATAATGTAACGAACTGCTAGCTGGTGCTTCTAAGTGCATTATCAACAGATTTTATTATGTTCAAAAGTCAGTGGTTAGAAACTAGATTCATGCTTCACATTAATATCACTCCTGATCTGGCCTGCTTGCATTAGCAGCTTATGCCACATAGCATTCATTCCAAAATCCTAGTACTTAACATTTAGGTACATTCATACCTCAAGGACTTACTGAGATATTATGCTTCAACTCGAAAGCTTTGCTTTTAATAGTACAACTTGGTCAGTGTCCCTGTGATAAAATGCAATACCTGTGTACCAATTGAAAAGGCTTTTTATTGAACTGTCCTGTTCTGAGGACCTCTTTACCTAAGACTGTACGAGCCCTTCCATCTCTACCTGCTTGTGTTTATAAATGTATTTCTAAAGTCTGCAAAATTTTAATAGAGAAAATTTCTACCAATGTCATGTCATATCATTTGCCAAACCACTTTATACCATACATACGGTGTTGCGGGAAGCCAGAGCCCACCCGGCAAGCAATAAGCGCAAGGCATTACTCTTATCGATAAATGCCCGGGAATCTTTAATGACCACTGAGAGTCAGGACCTCAGTTTAACATCTCATCCAAAAGATGGCACCCACTACAGTATAGTGTCCCCGCCACTATATTGGGGCATTAGGACCCACACAGACTGCAGGGTGGGTGCCCACCACTATTCCCACTAACAGCACTTCCAGAAGCAATCGTAGCATCCCAGGAGGTCTCCCATTAAGGTACTGAGCAGGCTCAACCCTGCTTAGCTTCTGTGGGTAGCCAGTTGAGAGCTGCAGGGTGATATACTGTAGCTGCTGGTTTTCTACCTATGTATTGTTGATTAGTTACCTCCACTGTAAAGCACTTTGAGATGTCTTGACATGATAGGTGTTATTGAAAATGCAATTATCCATCCATCCTTCCATTTTCATATCCACTTGATCCAGTACAGGGTTGCAGGGGGAACTGGAGCCCAACCTGGCAAGCAATGGGTACAAGGCAGGATACACCCTGATCGGAAGAGCAGTCCTTTGCAGGTCACACACATACACTCAAATCAGGGCCAGTTTTCCCACAACCAAATAAACATACCAGTATGTCTTTGGACTGTGGAAGGAAACTGGAGCACATGGAAGAAATCCACACAAACAAGGGCCCATACAAACATACAAACTCCACACAGATAGCACCCCAGGAATTGAACCAAGGGCCACAGTTCTGGTACAATGAGGCAGCATTGCTATGTTGTCAGGAATAATAATAATAATAATCAATTGGTATGTTGTCAGGAACAATAATAATAATAATCAATCATCATCATCATAAACCAAAGGTATCAGATCCATACTCAAAGAATGGTTATTCAAACATTCAGCTATAGAAATAATATGAAATATCTGAAAAGCCCATCTGAGTAACTAAACTGATTTACTGTATTTAAAATTTGATTAAGCCAACTCTGCTATGCTCTTTGTGTAAAACAATACAACTATGATATCCTTTCACCTTCACAGGTCAGAACTAAAAGGCTTTTGTAACAATTTGCCAGTATGACTTCTAACCAATGTTATTGTAAGAAAAAATATGTATGAAAGATACTTTGAAAGTCATAACAAATCCATATCTTCAACAGATATAAATGATGTATGATAATAAGGTTTAAGATTTGTTATTCTCAATGTCTTTGTGAATTTTATGCTTTTGCAGTTACAACTAATTTCCTATTCCACAGTTTCCTTTTATACATCTTTAGAGGATGCATTTGTGCTCTAGATTTAAATTGTAATGACCAACTACAGTAAAAAAACCCTACTGGATGACGACCCCAGTCTCCCAGATAAACTCAACCAGTTTTATGATCACTTTGAAAAACCTGACATTAAGGCCTCCTCATTACCTTCATTTTCATCCACCTCTTTGTCTCCTCCTTTCTCCAAACATACCGACAAAGTAAGAGCAATCTTCAAAAAACAAAATAAAAGAAAAGCCACGGGCCCAGACAGTTTGTCAGCTGCAGCCCTCGGCTATTGTGCTGATTAACTGGCTCCTGTGTTGATGTAACATCTATAATACTTCACTTCTTCAGCAGAAAGTCCCTCACAGTTTTAAAATATCCACTATAATACCTGTTCCTAAATTTTCAAAAATATCCCGCCTCAATGAGTACAGACTTCGGTGGCTATGAAAGCCTTTGTGCATCTAGTGCTTAAGCACCTCAAGCACTGTACATCTTCCCTGCTGGATCCTCACCAGTTTGCCTACAGGGTCAACAGGTCTGTTAAAGACGCCATCAACCTGGCTCTCCATTGTGTATTCCAGCATTTGGAGAAGGCAAATTCCTATGCCAGCATACTTTTATTGGATTTCAGCTCAGCATTCAATACCATTAATCCACATAAATTATCCAGTAAACCGGACATCTTGCCCCCTGACTCTCAGCACAAGTGCTCCCAAAGGCTGTGTCCTATCTTCGTGGCTCTTTCCCCTTTTCACAAACAACCTCACCTCTTGGGATGACTCTGTCAAGATTTTCAAATATGCAGATGACATTACCATGGTCGGCCTCATCTTGAATAATGATGAGACTTGTTACCAAAAGTAGATTGACTTGGGAATGGCCTGGTTTTTGGACAATGACCTCCTACTCAACGCTTCTTAAACCAGAGAAATTATCATTGACTTCCGACAAAACTTCCAATCTTCATTAATGATCTCCGTATAGAGACCACAGACTCCTTTAAATTTCTGGGTAAATACATAAACAGTGATCTTGAATGGAGCACCAACACTGACCACATAGATAAGAAAGCACAGCAGAGGATGTTTTTCTTAGACAACTAAAAAACACACAGAGTGAACCTGCAACTCCTCCTTCTATTTTACACAGCCATAATCCAAAGTGTTCTGACAACCTCTATTACAGTGTGGTTTGAGAGCTTGGATAACTACTCAAAAGGCAAATAATCGTGCCAAGAAAATCATCTCAGACCCCTCTCACCCAGCTCATAATCCCTTTCAGCTTCTCCCTTCTGGAAAACCTTTAAAATCCTTCCTCTCAAGGACTGCCCGCTTCAACCTCAGCTTCTTTCCCGCTGCCATATGAGCTCTAAAGTTACGTTGAACGCTGAATTCCATTGTATAGTTATGCTGTTACATGGATAGTTGTTTACATATGTATGTGACGATGTTTGTTTGTCTTCTGTCCTATTTAAATTTGTACTGTATAAAGTATGTTGTATGGATGTCTAATCTGTGTTCTTTGCTGTACCGAAAGCAAATTCCACCAACTATTGCTGTGTGGCAATAAAGAATAATTGAATCTAATCTGCACTAATGTTCTGAGTGCACAAGTCACATACATGCCTCAGCAATACAGTATGTCAAGCCCATTTTTCCAAAAGGCAAGTACACAAACGCTTGTGAGAGTCCTGAGGATTTAAAGCAACAGTCTTATCTCACTACAGTGCTGTTGCACATCTAGTGTGTATTTTTCTTTGTTTTTGCCAAATATTATGTCACTAAACATACAGTATATCACATCCAATTAAAATAGCCTGTGGTTTTTCATCTACCACTACTACTTCTATTTAAGAGCAATTAAATCAAAACATACACCCACAGAGACATGCATTACCAACCCACCTACCTTGTTTTCATCTATTTACAATTCAGACAGGAACTATTTTGTAAACCAAAGAAAAAACATGGTTCTTGCTCATTTAATACATAAGGCACGGCTTCATAAGGCATTGAGCCCAACACAGGTGTTGTTTATGCATGAAAAAGTTTTATTCAACTCAAGCATTCTAACCCTATTAGTATTTAAATACATTTCTAGAACAATTGTGATGTTTGGGCCATAGTGCAATAACTTGGAATGGAACCAGTTACTTTCAAACTACTGAAGCTACTGGGGTAATCTTACTTATTCATTCCAGAAGCAACGTGAGAGTTTCTCAGTAGGTTTTTATACATTTTAAGATATGTTAAAAAGAGTTAACGTACTGAGAATGCTAATTATCTTTAGCAAAAAGGTGCTTTGCTCTTTCAGCTTTCTTGAGTGCGCAGAAAGACAAATTATAATATCTGTAGTCAATAGGAAGTAAGCTTGAAGGGTACTATCAGTAGGCAGCTTAATATGACTGAGACCGAGCAGAAAGCCAACAGAGAGGAATACTAAGTACAAGTGGATTAAGTATTAGAAATTGGAGAAAACAAGCAGGGGTTGGAACTGGCTATATTATGGCTCATTGTTGGAATACCAGATTAAGCAAAGGAAAATTCTACATAACAACAGGTATGGCTATTGTAAAGTTACACTGCAATCAAGTGCAATTCAAGTTGAAATCATACACAGTTACAAAAATTATTATTGGCATACTGGGATATTACTTAGAATTACTCTTTGAATAAGGGTTTTATGTTTAAGAAGGTAATAGAACCTGTAGGAATGTGTCTCCAAGACTTTTCAAGCCAGGCTATGCTGTGTATTCCGATGACCAGTAAAGTACGGAATATCATATCAGATGGAAGCTGAGCATAAGAAAAAGGCAAGATACATGAAGTGTTAAAGATTTTCCATACTGTGCATACAATAGTATACAATAAGATTTTAATAATTAAATCTTTTAAAAATTTGCACTGCAGAACAGTGTATTTAACATTGTGATTTTTTAAGTAGTTAATTCTGTGCACAAGTATAAAATCCGTGGGAGAAGAAAGCATGTATCCTGTTGATTTATTTTGAAAGACAAATGGGATTTCCATCCTTGTTTTGTATTTAAACAGTACCTATTTTAGTTTATTAAATATGGTAAATAGGAATGAATAAAGGCTTTGTAGGAAATGAAAGACAGGTTGTTTCACCTAGGCTGGGAGTGGCTAGGAGTTGCCATGGGAACTTGGGACATTCCCATGAGCGCTTGTCACTCCCCTGGTCCCGTGAGAACATGCCCAGGCTGCCCTCCTGCTTGCATTCCTGGTCAGCTCTCGCTCAGCTGCACCACTGCCTGTTGCTCTTCGCAATCCACTAACCCTACTGCCTCCTGTACAGCGGCTTCACTGCCATCAACCCTGCACAGCAGTCGATCGGTTTCCTCTCTTCTGCCATCCCTGACAGTGCTTCACCAGCTGACCACGCTGTCCTCCTGGCAGTGTCATTCCTCTGCCACCCGCCTTTTCTCTAATCTCTTTAGCTCATTACTAACCTCTACTCATCCTGCCAGTCAGAGCTCACTGCCTTTCTGCTTTCCAAAACCCACCAGAAACCCCCAAAGTTTTGCACTGACAGTGTAATGCAGGTGACCAATAATCAGAGAGGTAAATAATCTCCCTTTCACTGCTGAAGGCGTTTGGTTGCATAGCGGTAAAAGTGTTGTTAATTTCAAATGAATCTTTTAGTTCTGTTTCACCCATGCTCCCTTCAAAACACAGCTTCTTAAGAGGTCCCTCTCCATCTCTTTTGACACTATATGACCTACCCTTAGCATTATCCTAAAACTATGTTTTAAATGTCATAAACAAGCCAGACAAGTAAATAGACTGAATGATAAAAGATAAAAGATCCTACACTGTGCTTAAGTTGAATTACTTAAATAGACCTTTTCTATTACTCGCTTCTTTTTAATACATGATCCTATACTCTTCTTTAGCCAAGCTCATTCAATTTCCAAAAGCTTTTGATGAGGTTTTGAGGGTTTCTAAGACCCAGTCCACAGAAGATTAAAAGTGTCGGGGGGTGGGGGGGTACATACTGTATATTGCTAGCACAACTTTTTTCTATTAATCCAGAAGTGACCTCATAAGGTCAGTTTTTATGGAAGTAAAAAAAGTAATTTGTAATATATACAGTAATTGGATACTGTACACTTCCCAATACACTAGTAATTCCCTGTACACTTGCCTTGTACACCTGGTCCCATGATATGACCTCACAGACAATTTATGGCTAAGATTTTGAGCTCTCTATAGTATTTTCACAAAACAAATACTTATTTAACACTATAAATAATACAGAAGGGAGGATAAATGAAGAAATGCTCTGAAAATACACAACACTGTAGTGTAGGTTGTATGTAGCAATGCGGCCTTACATACAGTATAGAAAACTCTGGAATTTTTTTGCAGCAAAAATAATTGAAATAAAGGCCTCTCAGAATTCTTTAAAAATTGCTGAATGAAGCCATATAAAAAGTCAGAAAGGTACTGCCCTGGAAAATAAGATATCAGTACCCTACCTTGTTGAATAAACTGTTCATTTTATGATGTCTAAATTATATTTTATAATGTCTAACACCTGTATAAGGGCACAGTGCCAATATTTCAAATAAATATCACCAGTGTGGGCTCTTCACCTCAAATTCCATTCATACACACTGCAATGGACGGACTCTTGCTCAAAAGAATGTGTGTTACTGCATGGATATTCTATATAATTCCTGTGGAAACACTTATGTGTGCCAGCATATTCTGCCAGTGTTGTGTTATTGGTTATGGGAACAAAATCTTGGAGGAGTGAAACTATTTTCATTTCCAAAAAAGAATTTAAAGCTCCAATGGGAAAATTCTTTGAGTTCAAAATCCAATTTTTTGTATAAAAGCAAATTGAATGATATGTAGTGATCACTTTGAAAGATTGCCACAGGCGGTCTATGCATTTATATATATATAGTTTAGTGTTGGGTATGGATGTGCAAGCTTGTTATTTGCATTTTTCCTTATCGTATGAAGGGGGAGCAGATCTGGCACTTGTATTATTGGAAGTGATTTACAGTATAGAGCAGATAAGATCTATTGACAGTGCCTTCATGGGGTAATCCAATCAGATAATCACTCCATCTGAGTAGACACAGTTTGATGTCAGTCAGAGTTATTTTTTTTCTCTTGCTTATTATGTACAAACTTTTTGATTAAGAATATATTTTATAAAAACAGACTTATTTTCCAAGTAGTTTTGTTGCACTTTGACATGGATTAGGGTTGGGCAATGTTTCTCAAATGTTCCAAAGTATAAAGGGTGGATGTGGCAATTTGGATTCTGAAACTCTTTCCAATTGTACTGTTGTACACAATTGTAAACACTGCAATCTTTAAATGTCAGTTTGTGTTTTTGTACCATAACACCAAACTCTTAACAGAAAGTTAAACAAAGTCCCAAGACCTTCTTTTGTATTCCCTGAACAGTGTGGGTTTGTACGGTATATAACTTTCGAAACAAAATTGTACTCAAGATAGTGTCAGAACTGACTAATATTTAACAATGATTTAACATCTAGTACTAATGTGAACATTAATGTATAATATATACCCTAGCATACATTTATAGATGTTACAGTATAAATGTGAATCAACAGGGATTTCATGTACTGTATGTACTTTAATATTTAAGGATTTTTTGAAAATCATGGTATTAACTGACCTACTACATTGAGTTTGTGTAAACTGTAATAACATACATTTAGACAAAAATGGTCCAATATTGAATTGTCTGACTACAAAACCTTTTACCAAATATTTGGAATATTAACTGCTTTGTGATAAATCAGGGTTTGGGATTTATTTCAGTTTAGTATAAACTCTCTTCAATTATGGAGTGACCAATATATCGCTGACGCATGGACATTTTCTCCTATCTCAGCCACTGAACTCTGTAACACTTTCAATGTTATCACTCACATTCCTCCTTACTCAGCTGCTGAATTCGGAGGGACTGTGTGATCTAGCCAATCTCGTCAGTGTCTGGGTACCTTCCACTTCTTAATGATTGACTTCAGCAATGCTCAATGTTAAACAGGTCTTTTGTTTTAGAAATGTTTTATACCCTTTCCCACCTTTTGTTGTGTGGCCTTACACAACTTTACCCCGAGTCGCTTTTAAAGCTACTGTACCTCGTCTTCATAGTTGAATCTTTCCTTGAAATTCACTACTATTCTAAAGTCATGTGAACAACGATTGTTGCAGACAGTGGCCAATCAGCTTATTATGTGGCTTGTTAAGGTCATTTAGTGCACCTAAGTTAATTTAAATTTAGTTGTTTTGAATTCTCTGCTTTGAAAAAATGCAGTTATGGCTTTTCCATTTTTTCATGTTAATTACCTATTTACTTCTTTTTTTGTTTGCTTTGATTGTGGAGTAGGTTGTGTGTATAACCGATATCAGCTGCCACTTCAAAATGACTGGATGCTTTAAAGGAACAAAATGTGAAAACTGTGCAAGAGTCTGAATAATTTTCCCAGTCACTATTTGTGTGTCTATTAAATCTCATTATGGTGGACTGTATTGCACTGCGTTATTTTCAAATGAGACATATTCTGTATTTTCCAATACTCCTTCCCAGCCTCCTTATATATTTTTATGATTAGAAATATCTTTGCATAAAATGTCTGATACAATGCATGGTACTTAAAGTAAGTCAAGCAATATTGCACTACATATCACTATTGTCCAATTGTCCGCATCTCTTTTGTTTCTTATCTGATTTAGTTTATTTACTATTCTGAATAGGTAAAAAAATTAACATTTTGAAATTTTGATGGTGTTCTCATTTTCATACAATCTGCCTTCTAAATGACTCTTTGGGTTTTACATGTTTTCAGGTCCTTATTTATCAAATGGATTATTTCAATTTCAAGCAAAAACAAAATCCCCCTCATATCACTATTCAATACACTGTACTAAGAAGTAGAACATGTGTGATTATATTATTATTAAATGCCATACAGAGTACAAATGTGTGAAATATAAAAGTGTCTAACACTGAAATTATAGATACATACTCATCCCACCTTCCATAATGTTAATCACCATCATGTCATAATTCCTAATTCCATTTTCATTTTGTTTGTTAATGTTTGTAGTCACAGAGTATTCTTTATGGTGATAACTTGTTTTTCAACTCAAATTAAGTAATTTACAATATATAGCATTCAGAAAATTGATTTATTTAAAAAATACAAGATAATACATTTCTTTCAGGAAGGTGATTAAGAATCTTAATATAAAATAGTAGAATGCATTTTAAAATCCATCATTAGGTGTTATGCAGAAATGTACAGCATTATTTTAATGATTAAATTGTTGATTTTAAAGGATGTAGCATAACCATGTCAAGCAGTGCGTGTGGGACAAATTTATTATTTTGATTTCTGTGCAGTATTCAATTAAAAAATAAAATTGTTGAGAGACATCTTTGATAAATACTGTAAATAATTAATTTTCCTTCTACCTATATGTGTTAATCTAGCAATTAGGGAGGTTTTGTGATGATTAAAGTTTGATGGTTGTCACAGTTAAAAATATTATTGGGCAATGACTTACCAAACCTTTCAAATATTAATAAATATTAATATTAGATTAAATTATTTTATGATGAATAGTTTTGTGTAATGACAGTAACCTACCTTAGTTCTGTCAGTTTATTTACTTTTCATATCCATGATTAAAATTGTTAACTATATCTTGGTACATGTCCAAGTGTACAAAATAGTATATTTTCTTTCTCTGGTGCAGCTATAAAATGGTAATCAAATCAATCAAATAAAAGAAAACAGATACAGTATATATGTGCATACATACAAAAAAAAAACACATTCCTTAATAGTCTTTAGCAACTCCTTCCTAGCATTTATTTGTTTCTGGAAGAAAATAGAAAACCTTGTTTTAATAGAAGTGACTGTACAATGGAAAGACTAGGAGTTATTAATATCTGGTTAAAGATTAGGGTAATTGCACACTAAATCTGATCCTACAGATTCTACATTTAACATATGTAATTATCATGCATGAACTTAATAGATGATTCATTACCTATTGAACCTTGTTCATTGAGACCTTAAGTGTTGAATGACAGTGGCTAGTTCTTTACTGAATCAAACACATTCCACTTGTTTTAATTTCTTAAGCAACACATTCCACTTGTTTTAATTTCTTAAGCAATTAATATTAATTTATAAAAAAATATACTCTTGGGAAGATCTGAATTCTTGCAGTTCTGTTTGTCCTCTTCAAAACATACAGTTACTCTGAAATACTTTAGAATTAACCATTTACAAATCTATGTAATGAATTTGCTGTAATGTAAAGCTCTGTACTTTTTCTTAAAATAACAGTACTGGATACCTCGAACACATTGCTTTTACATCTGCATATGTATGTTCCTATAAATGTAAGCATATAAAACCTATTTTTTAAATAGCATGTTATTTTTACAAATATAGTATCTTATTATAAAGGAAAACAGATGTCCAATGTGAAATAAACGAAACACATAAAATGTTCTGCAAGTGTATAGTTCTGATTTTTAATAGTTGGCTGTTGCCAACAATATTCTCTAAGGAAAAAAAAAAGAAAAATGTTTGCTTCTCTCTGCTTTGATGTTTTTGTTTTTAATTTTATATTCTTCTGTGAAAATAAAACTAATTTATCTTGGTCCTCCTAGGCCCAGAGTACTTACCAATGAGTTATAGAGCATCTAGCCCACCAAGAAAGATACAAGCTGAAACAATAAGGCACATTACTATACAGTGGCTATCAAAAGTATTCACCCCTCTTGGATTGGTCACATTTTATTGTATTACAATATGAAATCATAATGCATTTAATTGATTATTTTTTTGCCATTGATCAAAACAAAACACTCTAACATTAAAGTGAAAACAAAATTCTACAGATCCTCCTAAATTAATTATAAATGAAATTATAGCAATAAGTCTTCTTGGATAAGTCTCTACCTGCTTTGCACATTTGATAAAATACAATCAATTTCAGTATTGGAAAACTGTCTAAATATTATTTGCATGTCCTACTGCACTTATTATAGCTTTGCTGCTTATAATCATTGTTTGAAAAGTTTGTGTTTATGCTCCTGAGTGTGAATGTTCAGTGTTTCCGACATTACAGATTAACGAGCTTGTTGCAAGACTGGCGTGGGTCTCAGGGGTTAAGGGGTTTAGGTGAAAGATCATAGAAAGTGTCTTCATGTAGCTGTGTGGAGGAGAAGAAACTGGCAGATACAAGCTGTGTAATTAGAAAACTTTCTCTTGTAGAAAACACTTTTCTCTTTGATTTCATGGGTGATTGCTTTTTTTTTTACATGAGAAGTTAAAGGAATGTGTGCACTCAACTTGAAAATGTCCACTTGTTTGACCAAAACCATTTTGATACAGAGTGTAAATAGGGTCAGTTCTGAATCTGTTACTCCTAGACTAGGACTGCACAATGAAATTGATACTTTCTTTAGAGAGAATAAAAGTCATTGTGGTAAAAAACAGTAATTAATGATACTAAAATAATATGTTAACTTTGTATATCTAGCTCTTAACACAAATTATTTTCTAAAGCATTTTGTTTTCTACTTACAGTATGTTCTTTTGTAGAACTAATTATTTAATTTCAACCAAAATAAATTTAAAAACATATGTAAGAACACTGAATGCTAGTGATTTGAATAAACATTTATTAGTCTGGAAAGTATAATTGGTTTTCTGTGGTTATACTCAATGTCCGACACAGTTACAGTAAAAAGTAAATAATTCAGAAAAATTAAAGGCATATTTCTTAAACTTCACATAGAAATACTGCAGAATGATGTTAATTTAAAAAAGACAAAGGCTGTGATAAGGTTATGTATTGTTACAGCTTTGGGTAAATGAAAAGTGCCTCTTAGATTTTAGATAAAGTTTGTGACAGAGTAAACACTTCTAATTTCAAAGCAGAGAGGATGTTTGCTGAAATGTGGTGGGCTCTTGATCAGAAACCATGGTAAAGTTTACCTTGGTATACCTAGGTAAACTGTGGGCTAAGGATTGTCAATTAACAGTACAGAAACACACAATATAATATCGCATTAAGAACAAGGATGAGAAGAGAGAAGAGAGGAGATGGAACTTGAAGCTTGTGCCAGGCTAAAGCCCTTACTTCATGATCTTCAAAACAAAACCTGACTGATTTGAACCTTGTTAGAGAGACCTATCTATTCTAGGTTTTCAGGAAACTTGGGTTTTTAGGGTAAAAGATACCTCGGTTAGAAATGTCTTTCCTGCTTAGGATGCATTTTCTAGAATAGGGAGAGAGGCTCCCATTTATTTTGTGGCATCCCGGGTGCAGAGAGAGGGATTTAATTGCAGGTTGTATGCTAACCTGTATGGTGCAAAAACATAACGGTGTCAGAATTAGCCATTAATTTTCAATTATCATACTTTAATCTTGTTTTAAATTTTCTATTTCAAGAAAAATGGAAAAGTCATGATTTCCTAAGTATTCAATCCAATTGAGTATCAAATTAAATTAGTTGCACAAAATGGTCTTAATGAACCACACAATTAGTTGAGTGTCATCTATCTGTGTCCAATAATAGTGGTTCATATGATTTCTTATTAAACACACCTACCTTTGTAAAGGCTCTCATTTGGGTAGGGAATTTTAAAGTTCAACTAAATAAGATCAAGGATTTTTTTTTTCAAAACAAGGATAGACAGAGAAAAGTTGTATAAAGGCATTAGATCAGGGGAAAGTTATGAAAACATTTCAAAGGCCCTTAACATTCAAACATGAAGACCAGTCTTTAAATACCAAGTATCTTTAAAACCAAGTCAGGGATAAAGCTGTGTAAGGCCACACAGGAAAACATTCAGATATTTCTTTTCTAAGATAAGAAATATTACAAATATTACACTTTTAAGACAACCTTAAGATACATGTCTAAGATAATCCGTTAAGATATTATATTTTTAAGATAACCCATCTTCCATATTAAAAATTGGTGAAGTCAATTATTAAGAAGTGGAAAATATCCACTGCCTAGATCTGACTGCTGCTCTAAACTGACATGAAACTGACTGAACTGACATGAACTGACTGAAATCAAAATGTCCATGAGTCAACAATGTCCTCGTCAATCCACACATATTGAGCTTGTATGGAAGCATTAAATCTGATGCAAACCCAACATAGTGCATTTATCAGTCAACACCATCCCTGCTCTCAAGCATGGTGGTGGAATAATTATTTTATGGTTCTGCTTCTCATCAGCAGAGACAGGAAAGCTTATAAACCTAATGGGAACATAAATGGAACAAAGAACTGTGTAACGTTGCCATAGCCAAAATGTAATGTAGTGTGCTCTCTGAAGGCACCAGTTCTGTAGGGTTTGGGCATTTACTGGGACAATTATTAATTGTAGCAGTAAATCACAAAATTGATTCTTTTGATGGCTTTAGAATCCAACCATGCGACATAACTCAAACAACGCACACACACAGGTACTAATACACGAGGATACATTTATTAATACATAGAATATGCATATAAAACTAACAGATCTTATCGAGAGGGTTATCAGAATACAAAAGGTATATATTCAGTCAGTTACAAAGAGTTACATATATCAAGAGGACATACATTCAGTATATCATTCATTAAGACCGTTTCATAAATGAACTTGGTTATAACTTCTGCATTAGATACTCAAAACAAGTACATAACTCTTAGGAATTAAATTGATATCAACTGGTTGGGATAACAATTGAATTCTCGAGCAGTAATGCAGTAAAGTTAAATACTCATCCAATCTTTGGGGATCCAGATCTCCTGCGGACTCAAAGAAACAGTTGCAGGCTTGTTGCTGTCCAATCCGCGCTCTCTGGCTCGGTGCCAGGCTGTGCTGTGCGGCTTGCGACGGTGCGCTGCTGATGCTCACTGACCGCTTTAACTAGCAAAGTTTGTGCACAGGAGAAAAGATGACTGTGGATCCCAGCAAGTCAGGAAGAGGACCGGTTCGTTCCTGATGAAGAGCTAGTTCTGAATAGTGATTCACCTGTCCACAGTTCTGACCTGTTCACGAGGCTTGCTGCTGGTGCTAACTTCGGGTGGATCCTCTGGTTACTCTCTGGCAACCTCCGCTCTAGACTCTTAGAACAAAGGAAAGTTCTGGCACTCGGACACACTGGCCATTCCGTGGTTGTCCGGGCTGAGTCTCAGGATGGTCAGGAGGCGCGCTGCGAGAATATCCTGCCCTTGGGAGCCTTCTGCTCCTGGGCCGTCCTGCCCTGGAATTCTCCTTTGAATTCCCTTTAGGAAAGTCCACAGAATTCTCCAGAAATCCTCCACTGAATCTCTGTGTTGCCTGTTTTTACCTGGAGGAACTTCAGCTCGTTGATTGGCTGAAAGTTCCATGGGCATCAGAGTCCTACGTGGGTTACTCGGCCCTACCAGTCCCTGATTGGTTGATCAAGGTGAGATATGAGTCACTTACTCCTGACACTTAGGAATGCAGTCTAGATGTCCATCTGGCACTCCCTAGACAGATAGGCGCCAATGGATGACCATTGATCATGATAGCCAGGCTTAGCTAAGTGCATCCCCCTTTGGGAGCTGTCCTAGGAAACCTTATCAAAGGAAACCTTAAATCAGCCTGCATGAATAGTTTCTCTGTGGCTGCACCACAGAGATGAACAGAGAATTGGGGCCTCATTTGGGAAGCTCAGAACACTTAATTCTTTCTTATTAATAAGCCTCACCGCTACAACTGGCATATCTTAGAGGAACGTTTACTTCAGACATTAAAATGGAGTAAAATTTTACTTTCCAGGAGGACAATGTTCCAAAAAACAAGACCAAAGCTCCACTAGAGTGGCTTAAGAACAAGTGAATGTGTTTGAGTCACCTTCTGTAGTCAAAGTCCTGACTTGAATCCTGAGAATCTCTGGAAAGAATTCAAAAGTCCTGTCTGAAAGCCATCCCCAAGCAACCTGGGCTTGAGCAAATCTGCCAATAATCGGCATAAACTGCACAAAGTTGGAGTGCAAAGTTGGAGTTAGAGACTTTTCCAGATAGACTTGAGATTATAATTGCTGCCAAAGGCATTTCGACCACAGAGTGAGTTCACAGATCTGAATACTCATGCAAGCAACATATTCAATTCTTTTGCTTTTAGTTTTGGCTGACATACTGTATACTGTAACTTACTGTATCTTACCCTTAGAAGTTTTCAGTTTGAGCATTCTGTTTTTCCAATAACATCTTATATTTAAATGTGTATTCATCATTATGAAGTTCACAGAATGGGACACAATAGGAAGGGTCTGAATAATTTTGCAAGACACTGGAATTTCACAAAGCTTATCAGGATAAAAAAAACATTCACGTGCAGCATTTACAGTATGTTTAAAATTTCCAATAAAATGTATAGTGCAGATTTAATTATATGAAACAGAACATGATCTGATCTGAATAGATATGTTTGAAAGCAATAAATATTACTTGTCTTAAACATGTATAAAAACATAACGTTCAACCAGTGTTCCATTTTGAAAAGAGGAACACCCAACATTTAGGACACCCACAGTTACATTGTGAAAGTGATTAGTTTCACATAAACCTGGTTTCTAAGAAACCTCTAATGAATCCCTGTAATAGCTAATTAATCTGATAAAAATCTATCATTATATTTTCTCTTACCCTTAAGTTAATTTGAAATACATTCTATACTTAGCACCTTAAATCTACAAATACTCTATTATGAAACATTTCTTTTATCTTTTTTAGAGAACTGGTTCTACCGAAACATTAAATATACAATAATCTTATATATATATAAAATAAAATGCAATAAAACTCCTGCCTGCAGGAAAAAAACATTAGAACATCAGTTACATAGTATGCATTCAAGATGTCCCAGTCAGTGTAATCTATTTTGCCATTATGAGTAAACGTCTTATGCTACAGTTTGGATGGAAAATTCTATATTGGTGAAGGCTGTGGCAGGCTGAAGCCTATCCCAGAAACATACAGTAAGGTGGGATTGACAGCACATAGGACATCTGTCCATCATGGGACGTACAGTAGGAGAAATTTAGAAAGGCTAATAAAAGCTAGCCAAGCTGAGAACGGAAGAAACAGGAGCACATGGTTAGAATGATATGAAAACAGGGAGAGCATGAAGAACGCAAATGGACAAGTGCCCAAGTCTGGAAGCAAAACCAGGACCCTCAAGCTGTGAACCAACAGTTTTACCTACACCATTACCCAGAGTAAGCTTATGTCCATAAAAAGTGCAGTATGATCTGCCTCATTATATACTGTGATATACAGTAGATTAAAAAATAAATACATCTTTTTCTTCTGGTTAAATACATTTATCAGTTAGATTTTACACTGAACTTTTAGATTTTATTACAGAATCTGACTATTAATTTTGCTGATAATTAGGTCTTAATATTACCGGATCATTTTTACTCTGTCACACTATTTACTTAATATGTGCATCGCACAAGAAAAGACAACAAATTCTGTTCAAAGAAAACCAATGCAGGCTTTAAGGAATGCTACTCTTTTTACTTTATAATATCAACCCAATGTCCTCCTTTTTTCAAGGAAAAAAAAACAGTAACTGGGTTAGGAGGAGTGTCTTGCCTGATATATCAACCTAAAGTCCATGCATCTAAAATTTAAATTGGACCAAAGTCTGGTTCTTGCCCCACTTCCCTGCTAAGATTTTCTAGAGCCTAGCTACAGTAGTACATGATGTGTTGCTGTGAAAGGAGTGTTACAGTATGTTTCTCCCCAGAGATGGCTGTACTTCAGGGCATTATTGCTGGTCCATCTGGACATCTTCTGTTTGATATCGCTCATTATGATGAAAGGCAGTATGTAAGGGCATGTTGCTTTTTTTGTAATACATTCTACTTTCTATGAGCACAGAGATGTAAACAATTAGTGTTGATCTAAGGTGTTTCAGACATTTACAACTGATGTTTTTCATTTCTTTTTTGTGTTGTTTTCACTTTCATTTAAAAGCTGACATAATGGTTAACAGCACAAATATAACTGCCACAGGACATTTTCCTTCATTCTCCATAGAATCAAATGCCAACAACCCCCAAAGTTACAAAAATGTTGTACAATTTTGAATCAGGATTCTCATATCCTTGAAAAAATATTGATTCATTATTTATTTTATGAAGAGCTATCTGGTTTATATTTCTGGCTCTCAAAGACCTTAACCAATCTATTGTATCACAGTACATTTTGCTTCAAAACAGTAACAAAGCTCTAATGCTAATTCAAAGTCTATTTGTGCATACTTAACACCCCAAAGTCAGACGGAGACACTGTTTGTTGACATGATTATCCAGAGTATGTAGCATGATCCTTAACAATCACTGCAAATGTGAAACATCATTAATAAATTAGGGAAATAGCCTAGTTTACACATGACCTGGAGTGTTAAATCAGCTATTTACATTTTTGTTTCATGTGGCCAATGAAAAAGTGGTCCAAAATGGATGAAAAATACAAAATTACCCCAAAAATGGAACATTACATGAAAAAAGCAGGTGTTGCAGAAAATAGGAGAAAAGAGATAAAGATACAGTATAGTCTATTACTATGGAAGATATTTGTAAACTTGTAAACTCAAATTAAAATCTATACTACTAAAATCTATACCTTTTTGAGAATTGTTCTTGAGATGATGGGCTCTGTCACTGTCACTGTCTTCCTTTCTGCAGATTCAATAAAGCTGGCTCTATTGATGTTTTTCAAGTTTTCTGATTCTTGGTTTGGAGTCCAACAGTTTTTGGCACCGCAAGCAGGGTTCACTGAGGATGGAGCTGTCCCAAGATGGTGACCAGGGGCTTTCTAATTAGAAAGGTGAGTACTATTTTATTTAGCACCCTAGGATAGGTCTTATGGAAATTCACTGGGGTGAGTTCAGGTGAGCATCTAAGTAGATTAACAAATAGGTGGTGTTGTTAGTCACACAATAGGACCTGTCAGGGTGGAGCTGTGTGAATGGTTTGTCACTAATGCATGTTGGTCGTACAGTAGGACTACGTGTCGGTGGAACTATGCACTTCACAGCAGGACTGGATATCATTGGAGCTGTGTGTACAGTTGTCAGGGGAAATGTGTGAGGTTAAAGTCCTACAGTAGGACCAGGTGTCAGTGGAACTGTGCACCAGACAGCAGATCTGGGTATTGTTGCAGTTGTGTGAAGTTTAAGTTGTGCAGTAGAATCGGGTTTCGGTGCAACTGTGTGTGGTTAAACCGTGCAGTGAATGGAATGAAACTGTGCCCCACACAGTATGACTGTGTGTCGATGGAGACTTATGAAGGTTTTTTTTTTGTGTGTGTAGGATTGTGCATATTTTCTGGTCACACTGTGTCTAGTAAAAAGAACTGTGTGCTAACAGTGCACTGTCTGACAGGATCCTACATAAACAAGCAAGATGTATGGGCAGGAGCCACGTACAGTAGAATTGTTCAAAAAAAGGTTGTAAAAACATAGCAATGGCAGTTGGCTTTGGGGTAATACAGCAGCTCCTGGTGCAACATACTGTACAGATGATCTGTTACTGGCAACACGACATGAAAAGCCACCTAGGGTTCTTAACAGAACTCCTGCAGACACTACAGGAGTGGGGGCTCCAAGCTAACCCTCAAAAGGCACAAATTGTGCAACCAGCTGATCTCCCAGGGTAAATCTTTAATCAGCATAATTAATTTATGATCTATTAGTGTCTATTTAACAAAATGTAAGTGCACCTGCTACAAGAAATGTTATTTTCCTGATGATAACATTTTCAATTTTGTGTTCACTATAGGTAATATAAGCAATCTGGACTGTAATAACAATATAGATGCAAAGAATATTAAACATGCCTATGAGGTAAGCTTAGATATTTCTAACCGGTCTGATTTCAGTGCTGGCCTGTACAGACACAGCACTGATTGAGCAACACAGGGCACTACTATTTGAGTACCTAAGGAAGCACATGCGCGTTTGAAACAAGGAAGTTAATGAGGGGAAAAGAAAAACAATAGATTCTTGAAAGTACAGTAATCCCTTGTCATCCACAACAGTCCTCCTCTAGAGGGCGCTCCTACCCTATTGTATTCCAGTTAGTTTAAGTTCCGACACCTGTGTCTTGTTACCTTTTTTATTATTAAGCCTGGCGTCTCTGCTATTCTGGGCTTGGTATTGGAAGACGGACGTCTGAAGGCCCGCCTATCCACTGGGCTCAGGAGATGCCCGATGGCAAGGCCTTTTCCCCAGGCGTCCTGACCATCTGAGTCTGGGGCTCAGAGCGCCTTGCTCCATTATGGTTTTACCTTCCATGTTCCTGGATTGCTTTTTTGTCTGGATGGATCTCCTAGTACCTGGACCTTGGACTGCGCCCTGATTCCCCTTTTTGGACTTCCCTCTGGACTAGATCGCTACGCCCCCCCCGAGCACAGGATCACTGCCGTCACCGTCCCCTGCTCGTCCTCCAGTCCATTCCTTGCCATGTCTTCCCTTTTGTCCTTCTCCAGCCACTTCCGGATTATACCAAATGCATAGGGTCTTTACAACACATTTCACGGGAGTCAGGACCAGCTTCTGTGACACTGAATACTCACACAGGAGGTAAACTTCGGAACTTATGGAAAAAATAGGGTTAGTGGAACTCGAGTCACGAGTCAACCTATTAAAATCCTTCAAACATTTTTTTCCACTTACAATAAAGTAAAAACATTAAATCAGAGTAAAGGACAATACTGTACATTACATTTTGGAAATAATGTTATACTGTAAATGTAAATACTGTAGATTGGCATAACAGGAGAAGGCCCTGTCACCCATACAATGTAGACAGGCTTGGGGGACAGTAAGGAGAACAGAATTAGAAGAGCGAAGGTTGCGAGGTGGGGAGTAGGGCGATAATAGTTCAGACAGGTACTGAGGTGCCAAGCCATGCAGAGCCTTATAGGTGAGCATGAGGATTTTAAAGTCTACACAGAATCTGACCAGAAGTCAGTGCAAGGACTCCAGGATAAGAGTAATGTTCGCACTTGCACTAGACCTGGTCAGGATTCTGGTTGCTGAATTTTGGACATACTTCAGTTTGTTCAGAGTAGATTTAGATACCCCAGCAAGTAGAGCATTACAGTAGTCAATTCGGGAGAACACAAATGTGTTGATCAGCTTTTCAGCCATAGTTAGTGATAGCATAGGGCGTAGTCTAGCAATGTTTCTGAGGTGAAAAAAATATGTTTTGACAGTATGCTGCACATGTGGGTGGAATCTCAGAGGTTAAGACATTTAAGGAAAACCAGGATTTGTCCTGTAATTGGTGTTGGTTGACTACTAGGCGGAGCTCCTCCTTCTGCAACAGAAACAAAACAATTCTCCCAGCACAATGACTAGGGAAGCTGTGTTGCAGGAGTTGATTTTCTTTGGATTATTCATTAAAACATTGTGGATGCACAATTTGGCCTTCCTAAACTCATATTTTAATTTACTTGGTGAAGCAATTTCTCACTTCTCACAGGTGGGTGCTGTAATTCAGTTGTTGATGAAGTGGGTCCCATCCTACATGTACAGCAATTTGGGATCCATAGGAACCCCTATTAGGAGGAAATGTAGAACTTTATGATGATACAGTAATAATTATTTTTATATAGAACTTTTCCCATGTTAATTAACAAGAAAATGGATGAGAAAAAAAAACCTAAACATAAATGGTTATTTACGTATTTAAGTGTACATTCTGTCACTGTGGCATTAATCCTGTTAGTATTCTACCTTCAAAAGGTACATACATAAATTTAATTTATTATCTTGTCCAAAAACCTATACAGATGTGCTCGTAGATTATGAGTAATTTTTTTGCATGACAGATATTGTTCTCACGCCCACGGTACCATCTACAGTACACTATTTTTCATATTGTTCCTGTTCTCTTCACCGTGAAACATGAATTTCTGTGCTGTTTCTTTGTAGATTTTGAAAGCAATGTTTTTGTTCTGTTTTTTTTTTTTGTCCTTGAAATTTCC
Organism: Lepisosteus platostomus; assembly: GCF_059453375.1. Classification (NCBI taxonomy): domain Eukaryota; kingdom Metazoa; phylum Chordata; class Actinopteri; order Semionotiformes; family Lepisosteidae; genus Lepisosteus; species Lepisosteus platostomus. The sequence goes on from NC_142618.1 coordinate 56,453,444, forward strand.
AAGGTCTATATGAAAATTTGCACCCCTGTAATCACACAACCAGTTTGTCTTCTCCCCTACCAGTCAATAAATTCACTGGAATGCAGAGTGTTAAATTAATGTATTTATCCCTTCTTTTTAGGTCAACTTTTTACGTTATCTCAGCAATACCATTGCTATGCTGCTGCTACACTATTGTTTTGGTGGTTGTAAATTTGCTCAACCTTATAAAAGGTTAGGTTTCTTCTTACACTGTAATCTGGATAAAACTGAACACATTCCTATAAAAATATAAACAAGAATACAGTATACTGTATACATCCATCCATTTTTCTATATTGTCAATATTAGTATTCTTTTTATTTAAAATAATCAAAAATTAAAAGATGTACAACTATAATGTGTATACATCTATCATGTGGTGTATTTGTTTATTTTAACACATATCTAATTAAAACCTGGGTTTATATTCTTCTTTCACATTCATAGTAAAAATAAAAGCAGAAAATTACTTATCTATAAAGACTTACCAAGTCCTTACTTAAGTATGTTAGTTAAAACTTGTGAAATATTGTAATATCTGATTTTTCTTTTCAGTTTTTACTGACATCCAACGTTTCACCCATAAATGTGTGCAATTTGAGCATTCAATTTTAATTAAAATATTTACTGTGTGTAAACATAATTTTAAATGGGACATTGGCAAAATGGGACATCATTGGAAGGGGGTGATACGTTCCGAAATATTAGTTCAAAGTATAATTTAGAAGAAAGCCAATTTAACCATGCTTGATAATTTTGGCAGCAAAATAGGAGTTCCTTGTGAGAAGAAAAATGGGAAGATCAACTTTATTTCAGCACCCCTAATAAAATACTATTACCATGCTGTTCCATGTACAGTATGTGGATGTTCCACATACTCTGTAAATGAAACACTTTTCCCCCTGGTGCTCATCAAAGGAAACACTATCTTAATTTTTTTCCTTTTTTAAAAACTGAACTTGTCAATTGATGATTTTCTGGAAATACTGGTATTACTCCATGCAGATCAGAAGAAAGACTCAACCCTGAAAAATTCTGGTGATGAGCAGGGGCTCAAGAATATGATGATACCCCACCCACAAGTGCAAGTAGTGTGGCAAAGAATTGAGATTGTAAGGCAGTATCACAATCCGTTGACTGGTCTGTGTCTTATACTATGTCTGCTGGGCATAGCATAAGAGGAAAGAAAACCTTACTCCCCACTGGATTTAATGTGTTAAGAGGGTGGTGTAAAAGGTGGTTAGAAGGTGGTTGGGTTGTGGGCAGTAAAAAATTTGTGAGCAGTAATAGATAAGAGAAATATTGCTTAAAAGTCAGAGTACTGAGGAGAATCATACATAGTTAGAGTAGCAGTAATTGAAGATTCACCGAGCCGCATTATTAATAGCAGATTTTTTCACGCTATGCAAGCACTTTTCAATTCAAAAGAAAAAAATAAATCTCTCACTAATGAAGTAATTTAGTGCTTGTTTCCCCATATAATATGCTTGTGATCCTTAACCAAAGCCTGAAACTGAAACAGTTTTTAAATTATATTTCTCTCATCCATTTCACCTCTTCACTTGCACTTCTCCACCACTCCCTTGAAAAGTATTTAAATAGCTCTGTGCATCCATTATCAAAAAGTTGCAAATTCAGGACACAGCAAAACAAGAGCCTGTGCCTGACTTACTGTATACTGTACAGGACGGTGCATGGTAGAACAGAAAGCATATAACAGCTTTCCTGGATGGGATAACATAATTGCAGGACAATGGATAAAGGGAAAACTTGGAATTTGAAACGTAACCAATATGTATGCCTGGGAGGTGGTAGCAAATTGGATTACCTGAGTAAAATCCACACAAACAAGTGGAAAGCATGTGAATTCCATGAAGACCCTGAACCATGGAGCTTTGAGGGTGCCATAATAGTCAACAGATCACCATGCTCTGTGAGTTTTAATAGCCATGCAACTAATGTCAAACACTAATAACTATAAATTCCATTTAATCAAAATTGGAGTGAGGGAAGATTTGAATATAGGGAAAAGAAAAATAGTACAATAGTGCATAAATTCAAACAAAGAAGAGGAAAATAGGGAAAATGAAAGGGCCTAAGACCACCACATCAGTATTTTAATATTACGTGAATAAAATATGTAACAAGAGTAATGATACAATTTTTATTGTGTGTTGAAGCATCTTCAGAAAATTAGTTAACACTTGCACATTATTTTTTGGTTTAATAAATCAAAGCAATATGTTTCACAATATTATTCAGTTTTTTTCTGTTTTTCAAGTATAAAATACCCAGTAAATATCTATAAGGTTAGACATTAGCATCTGTGGTATATCTCTAGATTATTTTCATTTTTCTTAAAAAAGGATACACACAGTTGAAAATACATCATTCTGACAACTGATCATTGAAAGCTTCAATAATTCAATTTAGAATATATCTGATTCGTGAAATCAGTTTTAAAGTTGATGAGTCTTACTTTTCAGTAGGTCATTTACAGATAAATTAATTTCAAGGCAGCATTTTTATAACATTTTTTTTTAAATAGAATCCTTTGTAAGTAAATTACTTTACTAATACAAATTGTAATGAGTTTAATGCACATGCTAGCAGTTAAGCAGTTGGACTTTTCTGTTAAAGATTAGGGTAACAGGTTTGGCTAACCAGTAAATGTATGGAGATCCTTACATTTCCATTTCACTAAGTGGAATCAGTTCCCCACCCCCTTAGCCTATACCAGTAATTAGTTTCATAGTGAGAGAGCATTTATTTTCACGAGCTCAGGAGCTCCCAACTGTCACCCTTTGCCAATGGATATGGATGAATCTCGTTCAACTAATAACCCCAATGCAAACGTGTTTTTTTCTGTGTCATTTATAAATGTGATACCTGGGAAGAACACTAAATTAATCTCCTACTTTTAAATGATTGAGTTAATCAAGAGCCCTGCTACTGTGGCCGAGAAGACAGTTTTGAATTAACTTTCTCTCCAAACTATATTTGCACAGTATGTATGTACTTGGTTATTACCATTTTAACACATTATTTTCTTTAAAAAATTATCTTAATCTACAAGATAGTTTAAAGCTTTTATGGCAGTATTTCTGATCCACTAACATTTACTATGCAATTCTCATTAATGTAATCAAATAAAATTGACCTGATATAGAATATTTGGCTGTATTTCTGTTCCTGGTGTTCCTGGTTTTACTGGTGAAAAACAATTTTAAATATTGGAAATTCAAGGTCTTGATCATTTTGATCAATGCTGGTATTATCCACACAATAATCAGATTTTTCATGTCTTCTAAAGGTGCCAGGTGTTCAAAACTATTTTATTTAAATATCTTGTTTTTAAAATGTTTACTGCAGACTTTACTTTACTGAATGGCTTTCAATTTACCTTTTCATGGCACAGAAATGTTTAGTGCTTTTCATGTTTTCTTTCCCCTCAGCTTCCTAATTGTAGATTATACTGTATATGGTCCTTTTTTGAAAGCAAAAACAATTAAATGTAGACCTTCTTTCTTGGTGCATTAATTATTCATTAAATTTAAATTTAATTGCAGGTATACCTCTAGTCCAGTCATATTTCTTGAAATGGGAAGACTGCAGTCCCCAAAGACTCATAGCAAAGTAAATGTACTGTATAGCTAGAAATATACACTGATGAATGTTTTGAAACCATAACGTTTAGACAAGAGCTTGGAAGCAAACAAATGGAAATATAATTCTTGATATACTGTATTTACTTCAGAACAAAATGCAATATACAAGAATTGTATTTGCTTAAACTTTGATTTTGTTGAAAAATGCTCATAATCATCACCACTACCAACACTGTTAAGAACCACCAAGGCATAATGTCCATTAGTTGCATGGGTTGGCTCTTCCAGTCTTGCCCCTTTTCTCAGTATATTTTGCTTTAAGTTATAAATTTAAAAGCACTTACATTTCCTAAAACATTTATTTCTCATATAACATTCTGTTGAAGATAAAACATTTAAATGCTGCTCTTTACTGGGTTTGAGGGTTTCTTATTGACAACGGCTGCATTTATGTCCATGGGGTTTAATTCTCTGAAAACCTTTTTAGGACAGTGCTGAATTCATATTTTACCTATTTCATGTAGTATGCAGTTGTAGCCTGAAATTCCCCCTTGGAAAAGAAAACTATTTGAGCCCACTTTAGCTTTTGGCTATTTCCCTTGTGTTTTTCATTTTCATGTGGTTGAGCATTTTACCTTTAATGGACAAAAAATATAAATATGCAATGAACATTGACTATTCCAAAAATTGTATTTTTGTTGTTACTCGTCGTTAGGTTGGAGAGAGGGAGAGAGGGAGAGAGGGAGATAGTAAAAACAACAGGATATTAAGATCCCTACCTGAAATTAGTGTTCAACAATGATATTTATGTCTTTATACGGGGGATCTATTACCTCTCCCAGAGGGTAGGAGAATATTCTAAAAAGTATGGTTGATTAATAATAAGCCCCGTTAGACATGTTATTGAGTGCAAGGATGCACCTGTAATTTTGCAGCGAGTCCTGATCACTTTGTTCTATTTATTTTTGTTCTGCAAGGACAAGGCATCTCCCCAGCTCTAAATACAAAAGGTTAGAATGCTCTGACTAAAACTCTTACAAGACAATCAACACTGTGAATTCTACATTAAAATTCATTGACAACCTTTGTTGCTCCTTTAAATGCCTTGCCTCTATATTGGTGGTCGAAGTCAATTTACAATCGATAATAGTACCAAGTTATTTATATTCATTTACTTTTTCAATATCTGTTCCATTAACAGTTACCGAGATGATAGGCGTAGAACATTTCCTCCTAAAATCAATTATCATTTCTTTTATTTCACTTGTATTTAAAAACAGTGAATTATCCTGACACCCATTATAAAAGATCTCCTGTCTGTTTTTATTTTTGTCGTCATTCAAAAGTCCAATTAAGGAAACATCATCCACAAATTTACTAAATCGAACAGTTGTACAGTGTGAAAAGCAATGGAGACAGCTCACAGCCTTGGGGTTCCCCCGATGCTGATGCTGATGGTAAGAGACTTGCCTGAACTCACTCGCTAATACTGTTGCCGATCAGTCAGTGACGACAGCATACTGTCGCCAGGGAAACTGCAAATTAGATTGCAGTTTAAATAACATTTTTCTTAATACATTTGACTGCTTGTGTGTTTTAACTTTATCACCTTCAGACACCAGTGATTTAATCAAAAACGAGAGTTTTCTAATTTCTAAATTCAGCTTTAAAGGCAGGTGATAAGCATAGTAATAGACACTGAAAGCTGACAGCACTTTTCATTTTCTGTGTGGGTGTTTGACTTCAAGTCATAGAACACAATGTTATATTTACATTTAATTGCAAGCATCCCAATAAACTACGTTTCTTGATGCTTAAAATATGACATTAAATAAAGTCACTTAAATTGCATTTATTTTGCACTCCAGTGCAAGCCTGAAAGTTAGGCTAAAAGTCAACTAGTGGGAGGAATCACTCCAAGAAAACAACCTGAAAGCCTGGGTCACTGTTCAGATATCCCTCATTACTGTCAGAAACTGTGCAATCACAGAGGCACTATCTCAGCCACTAGGGAGATGTTATTTTTTCTATTTTTGCTTTTAACCAGTATGTTTTCCAAGGGTGATTACTTGTTGATGGTAAGTCTGTGCCAGGTTTAGGCTAACCTCTTCTACAAAAGGTATAAGGAAGGCAAAGGATGACATCAAGCAGTATCAATCCCACTTACAGATTGTCAGTACTAAGAAAGGTTCTTGAATAAAAACAAGTTCTTTAAAACATACACTCCTATTTTCTAATGTCACATTTTTTACCTCAATTGGCATATCTGGCATATTGGCATATTTTACCTCCATTGCTGCTGGAAGAGGTGTTAGTGGGGCCAGCAGGGGGCGCTCACCCTGCGGTCCATGTGGGTCCTAATGCCCCAGTATAGTGATGGGGACACTATACTGTAAACAGGCGCCGTCCTTCGGATGAGACGTAAAACCGAGGTCCTGACTCTCTGTGGTCATTAAAAATCCCAGGGCGCTTCTCGAAAAGAGTAGGGGTGTAACCCCGGTGTCCTGGCCAAATTTCCAAATTGGCCCTTACCAATCATGGCCTCCTAATAATCCCTCTCTACGAATTGGCTACATTGCTCTGCTCTCCTCCCCACTGACAGCTGATGTGTGGTGAGCGTTCTGGCGCACTATGGCTGCCGTCGCATCATCCAGGTGGATGCTGCACATTGGTGGTGGTGGAGGGGAGTCCCCATTACCTGTAAAGCGCTTTGAGTGGTGTGTCCAGAAAAGCGCTATATAAGTGTAAGCAATTATTATTATTATTATTATATCTGACAGTCCAATTCAATGTGTAAATCGAAACAAAAATATATAAGTGTCTTCTCCATATATTTCAGACCTCTATTTGTTCTTAATAAATCATGTATAGTTGCAGATGCAATATTGAAAATATACCTATTTGTGCTATGGTATTGATATGTACAGTATATATGTAAACATATTAGATACAGAACATGTGTATATATCATGTAATGTTTTTTATAGAACTTGAATTTGAGGCTTTTAATTAATTAATTTAATGTAGCAGCTTTAAAATCAATCTTGTTGCACCAGTATATGTTACATAACATGTAATCATTTTTATGTGTATGTTTGTGAATTGTGTGCATTTATGATTCACTGCATTTCCAATTAAAATTTCATAAGAGCATTAAAAGTCTGGCAAATTTGCCCAGATGAGACTAAAGAGCAAATCTGTGAGGAATTAGATCTGGCACAACATTTTAATGGTTTCAGGTTGAATTATTACAAACAGGGATGATTTTAATTTATCTAGTGACAGCTTTCATAATTGCATAAAGTAGTAAACATACATGTTTATTGTTTTCTCTCTATCTATTGTTCATGCTTGGTAGGCACTGCATCCTTAAGGATATCTGTGGGGTTAAATACACATTTAAAGAGAAAAATTATTGAAAAGCATCACAGGAACAAGATGAGAGGTGTAAATATAGTAACAGTCTTTTTATGGGTTCCAATTGTATTGTGCTTCATTATTACTATGTGTTCAGCAGGCAAAGCAAGGACAGTAAAACCATATGTTCATTAGGAACATGTAAATGTTTATTCCATGCTGAAAAGGAAAGAAAAGAAACAATGCTGCTGGTTTACCTCTCTCCCTCAAGCTAGAAGAAAGCTCCACAGCTGAAAGCATTGTTTTTTTTTTCTTTCCTTTTCAGCATGGAATAAAGACAAGGTAGGGGCAGGGAGCAGGGAACAAAAAGTATCGGCATTGAAGGAGAATAGGAGGAGAGATGAGAGACCGAAACCTGCAAAAGAGCAGAGAATTTTTCTGCCGGTTTCCCTCTTCCCCTCATACCTCAAGACGGCTCCATGGCTGAAACGTTGTCTCTTTTCTCTTCCTTTCAGCATCAAATAAACACTTACCTTTTCCTTGCAACCTAAGCATGCTGGCACAGCTACTGACACGAACTTCATACGATCATTATTATTTCTTGTTTTACTGTGTATGGATAAAACATGCTTGGGGAAAAGGTATTGAAATCCTCTCAACTTGGTCAGGTAATGAGATGGGAAACCCGGCTTCAGAAATCAGGGATGTAAAACCCTGGGGTTTATTACAATCACAATCACTACTGACACCATTAAGAACTTCTAGGCCATAATGTGCTTTACTTGCATGATTTGACACTTACATTATTGTAATGTTCCTCAGCATGTTTTACTTGAAGTTCAGTCTTTCAAAAATATGTATGATTCCTAAAACAATTTTCCATAGAACATTCTCTTGCAGACAAAACATTTACATGCTTGTATTTATTGGTATGGGGACTTGAGGGTGAAGGTGTTTGCCTCTGGTACTTCCCACCTCTCAACCCAACCTTGCTAACTCTAAAAAGGTACATGTGCATATACAGTATTACAATCATTAGAAATGATGTTGTTTTTTCCAACATCATTTATTTAGTTTTTGTTTGATTCTTTACAACTGTCTTTCTCATTTGCTTATGTTCAGAACCTCACAAATTCTTTGTTTTATTAACTGGAAACAATTAATTATGAGCTGTAACAACTGAAACATTGCTGGATTTATGCACTTTAATATGTCATGCCACAGTTTTTCCAAATTCTTGTTATCTAATTGTTAGTGTGAAAGAGTGAACATAAAATTTAACCAATAATGTTGGTGACACATTTCACAATGTCTGTTTACAATATTTAAATGTTCCATCCTTCAGATGAGATATAAAACCGAGGTCCTGACCCTTTGTTATTAAAAATCCCAGGGCGGTCTCGAAAAGAGTAGGGGTGTTACCCTGGGGTCCTGGCCAAAGATTCCAATGGGCTTTACCAATCATGGCCTCTTAATAATCCCCATCTATGATTTGGCTTCATCACTCTGTTCTCAACCTTACTGATAGCTGACGTGTGGTGAGCGCATTGGTCCACTATGGCTACCGTCACCTCACCCAGGTGGATGCTGGACATTGGTGGTGATGGCTGGGAGTCCCCATTACCCATAAAGGACTTTGGAGTGTACAGAAAGTGCTCTATAAGTGTACGCAATTATTATTATTCAATCTTTTGTAGAAAAAGCATGAATGTTGAAAACTTTAAATATGAAATGGTTTTAAAACCATAATAATTTTTACAATTTAAATCTGAAACAAAATTACCTGTATTCCATTTTCTATTTATACACAGTAATAATTCTAATTACTGTACGTGATTTTAAGAATGATAATTACTGTATATTAGTGTTATGCAGTATTGTAACATCTCATTTGGAGTTGTTGTAGCAACATGGTAACAACATCCTGTCTCAGCAATGTAATCATTGTATTTAATGAAATTATTTGTCACTAGTATGCATACATTGAAATTAGCACACAAATCACAAATAGGATAAACTCTACAAATTATTGAAATGTATGCATTGTAAGTTCTTGTTTCAATTGTCATCGATATGCAGGAGTGTTCAGACTTGTGAGTTGGACGATTCTTCCAAAACTAAAACTTCCTTAGCAATATTTTCAATATTTTTATAAGCCTAAAAGATTCATATGGAATATACAAAAGACTGTCATGTTTTTTTGTGTGGAATTTATACCCTATCTACGATAATGATAATGATCATAGTGAAAACATAAAAATGAAAATTTAAGAAAATACAAAAAATTCCCTGGTTTGATCCTACAGGATGAAAAATATTGATTTTATTTTCTACATCCCCTGTGTCTTCATGGCATCAAACACAGTCCTGGAGATTCTTACTTTTCAACCTATCTTTGATTCCAACACTGATAAAGACTTTAGAGTAGAAACAGCCAATTGATGAAATAATTAGTGTAATTAAGAAACTGGGAGCACATAGGCGGTGAATACTAAAATCTCCTGTGGGCTAGAATCTATTGAGGGCAAGAATCATTCAAGGCTCATCCTGATCATTTGGTTCAGTGATGGACAAATTCCAGATGTCAATATTTATTTAATCAATTGGCTATTTTTTTCCTTCAGAAATCTTTAACAATTACGATGACAAATAGAACTAGAGAACCTGCTGGACTGAAGATCACTGGTTTACAGTGCTTGTTCATCTCTCATGCATTACACAATATTTCATGATTCACACTGCAATTTTCTTTGCTGTTATTTATGAGCCGTTGACACCCTATGATGTTAATTGCCAATATGCCTTATAACAATATATCATTCTGTCACAACTATTTCAATCCTATCACTTAGATGCTTTGTGAAAACATCTGCCTAATTGTTTGCACATGTTCCTGTTTATGCCTCTCTGGAAAAATTGAAAATGACAGCACAGGGTGTGAAGAACTGGTTCAGTAGGATACATCAGTACACTAGCCCTGGCACAATGGTATTAATTTCAAATCTGAGACGTTGCCAAATTAAAGTTCACTGAGTACATTCTGAGTGACTTCAATTATTCAGATGTACATTCACTTTTGCCTGTGGGGCTTACTGGCACGATGGATCTAAAACTTCTGATTAAGAGGTTAGCTGAGTGCTTTGTGTGTTGAGAGGATGCCATATTCTATAAACTTCTTACAAAAAGAATTACAACAGTGCACCAAAGGAGCTCATATTCCCAACGTATGATTGTTTCTATATTTTGTACTTTGTAGCAGATATTTACGGCTTTATTGCAACATAATCACAAAGCTGTCACAGACCTGAGGAGTACCTGGATCATGTCCTATTGAAATGTGAATTGCTTTTGTCATTTACTAAATGAGACATGAGGTCCTATATTTAAAAAAGCAATAAAAAAATTGTATATTAAATCACAAAAGTAAATGTCAAGGTGTAAAAAGTGGGTGTAGGGCATCAGGTATTGGAGATTATTGTATGCAAATTTAGCATAATTATAACCAATGTCTTTGTAAGAGTTGGTGTGTTTGTCTTTACTCTCTGTTCTTTGAGCTTTCTCTCAATCAAAGATCTGCCTGGTGCAGACAGCAAGGCAGGTGCCAATCAACAAAGATTGACCAACACACTGTTTGTGAAGTCTTTTTCTCTTCTCCAGGAAATACACATCCTCTGGGTAACAGTACCATACAGGAAGTATTGTGTGACACAGTGTAATGATATATAGCACAGATGGTGTTATGCATTTCATACACGTCTCTGTCCCGTCTCACATTCCCACTCGCACTGTGTTTAACAAACACTCACGCCGCAAGTAAATTTACCGTTCACTCCCATCTCTATTTTAGTTCCCCTCTTTCCTCACTTCCCCCCTCACTTTTGCGGATTCTCCCCGAGCTCCCAAGTTCGCGTTATTCATTTCTAGTTTATATTCGGTATCTGACCTTCTAGCTTGCCACTGATTTACGATTTAGTCTAGTGTCTCGTATTGTTGCTCTCTAGCATTTTTTGACCTTCTTGCTTGTTTCTTGAATTACGATTTGCTTAACGAATTGGATTGGTGTTCTCTCTCTCTCTCTCTCCCTGAAGTCCTGCACAGGATCCATACTACCTACCTGCCCACTGTCACAAATGGCCTCCTCCATCAGGTCTGATTTCTTCCCAGGTCCAAGATCACTATCCATCACCCAAAGGAAGATCCACGATTGAGAGATCTATAGGGTGGAAACCAGAACTATATCCGAGTATATATTTCTGCCATTAGACCTTTCCAAAAATATTCTTTCCACAACAGGAGAAAACGTTTATGAATCTGCTGTAATTTTCTCTTGATCAACAAAACAAGACATTTGGACCCTTTTTCTTGTCGGCATCCTGAATGTCTTGAGGTATGAGGGAAAGAGAAGAGAAGGATCCTTGCACTGACAGCCAGTTCTCTTCAGTGGAAAGTTCAGGATAGCATTGAGCTGAAATGGGAGAAAGTCTATGCACAAGAAGGTGACTGCTTGTTCAGGGTAAGTCACACAACAAGGGGAGAAATGTGGTTCACTCCCAGCATTGAAGCTACTGCTGAAAAATGAAATATTCAGGCGTGATAATGATGACTATCTGCAGGTACAGCATCTGTCCCATGTGTTTTGATGATTTCCAAAAATTAATTCAGTAAAACACTCCATATATGAACTCAAGATGAAGGTTATGGTGATTGCCTCTCTTCATCACTTCTGCAGTCAATTTTAGTATTAAATTTAACAAATCCAAGTAATTTGCGATCCAAATGCTGCATCCAATCATGCCTCTCACTGACTGATGCAATGAAGCTAATGCATGCAGTTAATGCAGCTCTTGCTGGTATATATAAAATATGATTTTAACAAGCTTCATTTTGCTCAGAACTGAGCCGAGAAGCTGTTTGGATCCCAAATATAACTAGATTCTATGACTATATGTCTCTTCAACTTTCTTGTACTAACTCCCTGTGGACTTCAGAATGAATTTTAAAATTCTGCTGCAAACCCTTAAAGGCCTAAATAGTCTGGTTTCAGACTGCATTATTGAGCTGTTATCTCCCTGTAAAACAGCATGTCATTTCCTTCACTGTTTGGACTATGGGTTTCTTTCAGTTCCCAAAATAGTCTCTGAACCTTAGGAGACTGGGCTTTCTGTTCTGTTGCTCCAAGACAGTGGAATGATCTCTTAGACCATGTTAGATGAAAGTCAGTCAGCACTTTGAAATTCTGTTTTAAAACTTGTTTTGTCCACCAGCTTTTATTTCTAATTTATTGTATAAATGTGTATTTAGTATTTTTTGTTCATTTTGTTTTATTGTTGTATTGTAAAGCATCTTGAAATGTTGTCACAATGGTGCTATAGTACATACATTATTATTGAACATAAAACAATATAAATAAACCCCACAAAACTGTTGGAGTATTAAGGGTTATTCTCCCCAATTTAATTTTTAAAGGGATGCGATTTAAAATACATTACCCAGCTATTAAAACGCTGGTGTGTTGGCACAAAAGAACTAATATATTTGATTGAGCAAAGCAGCCCACTTTATTACCTGAGGTGTGAAAGAGATCACTGTCCTATTTAAAGAGAGCAACAGGTCTTGCAGAGCAACAAGTCTGAAGTCCAGCAAAATTGCTTAGCTCCAGAAAGGTGTTCTGCCAAAAACAGATGACATTTGGCAACTTGTAGACATGTCATAAAGATTCTATATCATATGAAAAAAACATGACCCATAGCATCATCCTACCACCCCTGTCTTTCATTGCATTGAACAAGGCTTTCCTGCTTACACTTTTCTTCAGCTTGTCACCAGACCTGTACTCAGCCATCACTTTGGTGGAGGCAAAACTGATGTCTTCTCGGCACACAATTTTAGACGATCTCTCAAGCCATTTATTACACCGAGCTTCACTGCTCTGCATTCACAAGCAATTTCCACTTTGCAGTTTTCTCATGAATGCAAAGCTTGATTTAACAACCATAAGATATTTTGTTCTTTAAAAATCAGACATTTAGAACTTAATTTATAATGCATTTTCCCCTCACCTACTGGTCTACATTAGGTGAAAATTCAAAGAAATTTAGTGTTAGTCGAACTGAACATTGATCACATTTCATTTTTCTAATTTTACAACTATTTTAATTGAATTTGAATATTTAATTGAAATAAAAATATACAGTTAAACCCTTTATTTTAGATCTTTTCTTCTTCGTTTTTAAGCACAGCAGTGATTTTCAAAACATTCAAACTATACAAGCAATTTCAGGAGAAAATAATGATTGTTTTGCAAATGTCATGATGAAAAAAGTATAAGAGTATTATTTACTGTTGCTCAGATACAGTGACATGCAAAAGTATTCAAACCCTTTAAATTTTTTCAAATGTTGCTGGTTTACATATGATAGTTATGCATCTTTTTCTAATCAGTATACTGTATCTATTGCAAACTCAAGTGCTCAATCATGTTTTTAAATTTTTACAGACAAAATTAGATATTTGACAGTGGATATCTTGAATAAAGTCAAAAACCAAAACATGCTACTTGCATAAGTATTAATATACAGTAATATGGCCTTAGAAAAATTTGAAAATTAAATCTGAAACTATTTAAGAAGCATTGGATAATTTACTGAAAACCTGTGGGACTGGAGTGGACATACTGTATATACGGCAAAGGAACAAGTAATAGGTTTATTCCATGCTGAAAAAAAGAAGAAAGAGAACACAACGTTTCGGCCGTGGAGCCTTCTTCAGGTGTGAGAGAAAATTGTTTTAGAAGTCTCTGAGTGTTACTCTGGGTGTTATCAGAGTCAAAAGAAAAGGTATTAAATTTAAGGCGAAATCCTTTAGGGATGATATTATGTCGACGACATCTGTAAAGGAATAGAAGGTGGTTAGAAAGTCTGGTCTTGGAACAGATAGCTGTGAAGAGACGGAATGCTGGTTTAGTGAGAGAAGCGGGCAAGTGGCCCAGGGAGGAAGAGAAGGTATGACGAAGAGATCTAGAAAAAGATTTGGAGGAGAAACGTTGTGTTCTCTTTCTTCTTTTTTTCAGCATGGAATAAACCTATTACTTGTTCCTTTGCAGCCTACGCATGCTGACGCAGCTACCCACCTGAACTACTACCGCCTACAGCTGCTGCGACCCACTATGCCTTCCTCCAAATCTTTTTCTAGATCTCTTCGTCATACCTTCTCTTCCTCCCTGGGCCACTTGCCCGCTTCTCTCACTAAACCAGCATTCCGTCTCTTCACAGCTATCTGTTCCAAGACCAGACTTTCTAACCACCTTCTATTCCTTTACAGATGTCGTCGACATAATATCATCCCTAAAGGATTTCGCCTTAAATTTAATACCTTTTCTTTTGACTCTGATAACACCCAGAGTAACACTCAGAGACTTCTAAAACAATTTTCTCTCACACCTGAAGAAGGCTCCACGGCCGAAACGTTGTGTTCTCTTTCTTCTTTTTTTCAGCATGGAATAAACCTATTACTTGTTCCTTTGCAGCCTACGTATACTGTATATACTGTGCATTGCAATGCTGATATGCTAGATAAAAGTAACTGTAAACACTGGATGTTACCCTGTTATAATAAAGCATGTCTTTCTATAATTATATTTCTGAACCACAATGATTAGTTATATTAACATTTAAATGTGGCACCACCACATAACATCTTACAGTGGTTTTGTAGTATAATGATATATTTACCATTTTACTTTGGTGAAATAAAGGATATCTTTGTTGTACAGTATTGATAATGACAAAGAAGTAAAAGCACCTTCAGAAGTGACCATGTGTTTTTTGAAAATATGGGTGGAATTTATTATAATAGGCCTGCTTGTATATTATAATGTACACAAAAACATTATATGAGCACACAAAAACAGTAAAATGTTTAGCATCACTCTACACTTGCACTATGCACTATTCAATATAACCCACTATGAGACTATATAATGCAAATTACTGTCTGACATTTTCTCATACTGAGGCAGAAAGCAACAGAACTTTACTTGTCCACTTTCTAGACAAGACAGCCAGCTCAGCGGACCTGGGATTAGACCTGAAACTCTGCTGCCGATTACTTACAAAATTACATAAACTGCCATTTTACTAGAAAAAACATTGAAAGCTCCCGAATGAAGGATGAAACATGTGAAATGTAACAATGAAACAGAAGCACTCTTCCCCCTTACCTCCAAGAAGTGTTTTATCATTTTAATCAAAGCTAACCTCACTGAAGATAAAGATATTTCTTGCTTTTTCTTAACACATCTTATTTTGTATTTATGTTTTTCTGATTACCTTCATTTTAATTCTTTGGAATTATGCTCCTATGTCAGTTCTCCTGATGGTCTACTGTTCACATCCACAATATTATTTTTTGTGATTGATGTATTTTCTTTTCATACTTTTTTTGTACTGCTTTAAACAGACAATTCATTCACCACTAATGTCTGTCACCCACATGTTTAAAGGTCTTCAACTCCAGTGCTGATCAAATCCAGCTCTGTTTAGTTTACAAAACCTGATAACAGACAGCTACTGTATGTGCTTGTGCTGCTGGTTTATTAAGAAAAAAAGATTGCATTTAAAATTTGTATTATAAGTTTAAACTTTAATCAATAAAATATTCCACAATGGTTTTACAAAGGTATCTACAATTGTTATATACAATCATAATAATCGAAAAGAATACAAGGGCAGGTGAGTTTCAAACCCTAAAGGTATGGGGAAAGTAAACTTCTTATCCAATAACCATCAGACATTTTTAGATAATAGTTCTCATCTGACTATATTGAAAGTGTTATTCATACCGTACTTTAAATTACCATAGAAATGTACTAATGCCATGCAAATGTTTCTGTTGTTCTATTATATTTAATTAATTCATGACAATTTTCCTTTCAGTGTAGCAGGTGATATTTGTGCATGTTAAATTTCTCTTCTTTATTGTGCTGAAAAAAAGCACACTCATAATTGTTTTCCGTTTTCAAATGACATCTTGATTATGCTATTGTTCGCCATTTTTTTTCAAACCAAATTTAACATAGAATGCATGTTAGAGTGGTACACTTATTTAGAGCTCTCATAGCAACGTGGTAACAACATCCAATCCAACAATGTACAGAATGCATACATCATGATTAGCACAGGAGAGAATTAATAGGTTAATAAACATTTAATACTTTACTGATTTGTCCGATAACCACACGCAGCTGCTATACTGGCAGGATTCACTGTGCCACCTGACAGTTTTACAGAGTAGTGCAGTCCTGCATAAAATTATTTTGAAAAAATAAAAACACTATGACACTATACTGTCATAATGATGGACACCTTGCATATTGTATTTTAAAATACAGGAGTGCATATAACATGAAATTTTCATAATAGCAATGCCCCATTTTCTAATCAAATAATTTGCCAGAGTAATAGTGTTTTTTGCTTCAACTACTAACAATAACTGTCTGGAAAATAAAGTATAAACAGTGTTTTAAAATGGTATCAAATAAATATTTATTTTAATACTTAGGGTAGCGCAAGGGCATAGTGATTAGCAGTGCTATCTGTGTGGAAGGTCTAGTGTTCTCCCTGTGTTTGTGTGGGTTTCCTCCGGTTGCTCTGGTTTCCTCCCATAGTCCAAGGAAATACTGTTAGGTAATTCACTTTTTGTGTGTGCCCTGTGATGGACTGGCATCCCATCCAGAACATGCTGCCTTGCACGCTTTGTTTATCAGAATAGGTTCCAGCTTCTCCCAAACCCAGATAAAGCAGTTAGAAAATGGTCATTATTTTTAGTCATTTATGTATAGTTTGAACATCAGTTGTCTTCTGTAACACAAATTGGTGTTCATCAACAACTTAATAATAGTATTATCAGTCTACAATATTTGATCTCCCAATGGTGACATGGTTGTTAGCACTATTGAACTACTTCAGGGCAAACTTTTAGTGACCACTTATCTTTCACCTATCTGCAGGTTGAGCAGTACGAGAGTGAATGAGGGCTCAAACTTTGGCTGCATTTTCATCTTGTGAATGTACTTCACCTGACCAGCTTCTGTCTCTGTAGTAAAGGAATAGCTTGGTTAAAGATTTAACATGCTTATGTAGCAGTATATCAAGGGTTATGCTTTATACAGTTTTCTTCAGGAAAGCATTAGATATGGATTGTATGTAGACCTGATGTGACTCATTGTCGTGCTGTGAAATAAAAGAATAAAAGTTAACAAAAAATTAACACAGTCACTCTTCTTGTGTGTCTAACAAAAGTATAAGAAAAAAAGCAGAGAAATTAAAAGGAAGAGAAATAGAAAAATCTACAAGACAAATTACACAATTTGTAAATGAATAAGTAGAAATGAACATCCACATGACTACAGAACTCTGTAGAATCTGCCACATTGAGGGCGTTCCTCTTTAATCACAGTAAAATAATAATTAATTTAACACAGCAGAAATAATTAAAAAATAACTTCTGATAAAATTAAAGGCAACATTCAAATGTTTTAATTCTCATTTACAGTGCCTGATCCATTTTAGTAAAAAAAATGGAAACAAAACAAATTAAGAAAAATATGGAACTATCTTAAATGTTTTAAGACTGTGGATAGTAAAAGAAAATGCAAAACTAATCAATAGTCTAGGGACATAGATGAAGTCACAGGGAAGACAGTATTTCCTGAATGTTGAATTTTTGTGCCAGTGTACATCAGTTGGCTGCCTGGGGTGCTGACAGATGTTGGTTTGCTTTAACTGTACAATGTATGTCTAGAACAGTGATTGTCAAACTCTTTGCAGGTCACCCAAGCAGATGGATATTTTTGATAATTATGTTTTCATAAAAGTGAGCGTTATAAACTTTTAAAATGAAAATAATGAAGTGTGATTTGAATGAACATGCCACAAGTAACAGATGTGCAATTAACATTTACATGATTGAATTTTTAAGGTATGGTCAGTTCCCATGGTTTTAAGGTAAACATGTTTGTACAGTACATGTTGATGTACATATTTTATTATTTACTTTGACTAAGGATTATTTTTTTCTTTTTGACTAATACAGTACAAAAGAAATACAATGGCAACTTTGTCCCTTTTTCCTCACAAGTATTTTTTTACCTAACACAGTGTTTTAAATGACAAATAATTGAATAGGCTTTCCTAGTTATTTAATATCTTCCTAATTTGAAACAACCAGTTGTATATCTACCCTAATTGCTGGGATAATTCCTGTACTACAAATTGAGAATAAGAATCTGTAAAAGAAAACAATTTACAAAACATGCATTCATCATTTGTAATAGTCCTAAAATACCACAGAGGAAATTAAGCAACAGGCAGTACATCTCACTAATATCACTGAAAACTAGTAGACACTTGTTCTAAACTAGAAGTCTTTGCTGTAAGCCGAGGAAGAATTGGCCAGCTGTATTCTATCCAACTGATAAATCAGGCTGGTGCTTAGTAAACTAATCTGCAATTCCATAGATGACTGGAATCATGACAGACCCTTGTCACTAATCATGGATGGTTGCATCATCAAATTATGGGGGAGGCGATTAGGACTAAAATCTAACAAATTTATCTATTACAGAAAAGCAGTCAAAACAAATGCAATAAATATGGGTTCAGAAATAGGTCTTGGATGTTTAAACTGAATCTTCTGTCCCTGTCTCATTGAGGCTATTTGTCTGTTTATGATTCCAAAGGAAGGATTATGAGCAAAAACTTTAGGCTGTTAGTGGAAAATGTTATCTTTAGGCCCAAGGAGTAGAAATAAATCATAAAGGAAACTCCAAAGAGTTTGTTTTGAACTTTGGCCACTCCACTTCGGGTTTAATTAAATACTCTGGCCTTCCCCTTAAAGAAGGCAAGTCATACATGGTCAGGCTAATCAAAACACTTTCTAAATAGGACAAGTTGTATTATCATACATACTGTACATATACTTATATCTGAGAGCTAGGATGTGTAGTATGAATATTTCAGTCAAACCTCTCCATACAACTACCCTGGTTGGTGGTTATCTCTTCTCTACTAGAACACTTTCAGTCTACAGCAGTCCTAGTGGAAATGTTCTGCAATCACTCAGTGGAAACTTGAATTAACTACTGTAGTAACAAAACCCTCAATTTTGACTGTATGTGACAATAGAGTGTATATACATGGTTCAAACACATTAATGAAAAAATAAGAATAGGAAATTTGCTAAACAATGCAAAATGATTTACACATTGTCCATTTAGAAGATTAAGTAAAAAGAAAAATCATACCTCTTGTAACTGCCATTCACAGAAAGAGGGCTGACACCTGGATCTATATTACCTGTTTCCATGAAGGTCTGATGTTAAAACAATAAACCAGAAATGGGCTGTCACAGGGTTTATACTGTGAATGCTATCATTGAAATCCAGGTGCAGGGGGAACTCTAATCAGCCACAGCTGTCTGCAATCAGCATTTGACAAATACACTTTGATTGATTGATTGATTGATTGATATGAGAGCACAACGGGTAATTAAGTGTTTATTTTTTCTAATTATTAACTTAAGGAAATCACCCTGTTCTGACTAACTTTGTTACCCCAATAATGAACAATACTTTCCAGCCTCAGCAAGTGTTCTATGTGAGTGTCTTTACCACTTGAGGTACCATGGCACCTAAGAACTAGAAGAGTTTTGCTCTTTAGTCTTATATTGTAGCACTGTACAGTTATGTTTTAGAAGATACACATCTCTAATTCTATCTTTGCAACACGAAGCATGAAATCATTTGACGATATTGAAATTAATTTTGTTAGCTTTGTCAGTTAAACTCTTAAGTGTTCTTTAGCTATACCTAGAGTGCGGCATCAATTGACCTATTTACGTAGCATTGGAGGTCTGGTAAATCTGAAGAAAAAGTTGTCGTTTGAAGAGTAAAAAACAATCAGACACATCCTGCAGTTGGTTATACATTTAATATACTTCTAGTTTCAGTCGTAGCATTGGAAGAGTTCTGTTCCAAGTTATTGGGTTAATATTCCAAATATTTGTAAATATTTTTATGCATTCTGGTGCTCCTTCTTATATTCAAGTTGATGGTAGGATCTTCCTGCTTCAAAAAAACAAACTGCAGTCTGATACATACTGTATTTATGTACTATACTGTTAATCAGGTTTTTATTTATATAAACAGTGTATTCCAGTTTTCCAATTTGTAATTTTGAATATCTCAGAAAATATTTGGGAGTTATGTAAAAATGTTTCATTCTTAAAAAATCTATATTTCTATATTTGTATTTACAACATAGTCATAAAAACTGCACTAATTCTTAAATTTAGCAGTCTTTGGCATTTGAATGTTCAAATTCCTGCTAAACTTGAAAAAAAAAATGAGACAGTACTCACTTCAAGTCTGCAAATAAAGGAAACTTTGGTGAAAAATTACCCTCAAAAGGAATTTTAAGTTGTGTATGCCATTAATAAAATAAAAATTCAGACCTCAAACAGAATGTACACCTTTCTTCTATGAGTAGTGCTATTCAGCATTATGGTGCATCTGAAGGGAACCATTGTCTCAGAAGGGTTTTCCATCTTCAAATGGAAAGCTTCATGAAATCAAAGCATAAGCTATTCATAAATACACTTTACTGTTGTTTTCAGTTTTTCGGATTCAGACAAGGAACTGCTTATCTGTTACATATCTTTAAAGAAGGGGCTACATAAGTGGTACTTTATGAGGCCAAGTAGGAAGAAAGAAACAATATGACATTGTTAAATACTCCTAATGCAAATGTGAAACTTACAGATTCACTGAGAAGTGCTTTGTGTATGGTATGTAATATATGTGGGCAGATGTGTGTGGGAAAGCTTCCGTGTGCTTGCTGCAGGGAATTGTGAAACTACAAAAGTCTATCTCTGTCTAATGGGCTTTATTATCATTGTCAACTACACTTCCCAGTGCAGGACACGTCTATTGCCCTCCTTTAAAGCGCTTTTAATGAGCTCATGAACATACAATTATGTATAAAAACTATGACTATACAGTAATACTATAGCTTAAATGTGATTTGTGAAAGGATTACAGAACATCCCATGGTATTAAAATCAAATTTAACACGATTCCTGTGCATTCTGATCACGTGTTCCTGAAATATTCTGCTGAATCTAATTCTTTTAATTAGGATTTTTTTCTTCATGTCTTGATTGAGATATTCTTGACATAATTCTTCATTCTTAAGCTGTATGTTATTCTTGAACTGTAAAAACATTACCAGAAAATGTGTATGAAAACTGTTCTTATTGTTAGAAATGTAAAGTATCTGTACATGATACAATCACTGTAGCTTGACTAAATTTATGCCCAAAGCACAGTAAAAAGCACAGTAAATTTTTAATCAATGGATTAACATTATCTCATAAATTCTAGTGTAAAAAGAGGATAAGATATGGCAAGATGATTTAACTAAGTTAATTAACTTTTACTTGCTGATAAGATTTCAATGAGGAATAGCATTTTTCATCACATCATCTATTATATATCAAGGATAATAGACTGTTATCATGTGACATCCTTGACTTCATATTGTAGTTGGAAGGAATAAACTGGTGCATAGCAGAATTGTCTTAGCTGTATACTGAAGGCAGGGTGTGGAGACTGGACCATTATTCAGTACCTAGATGTATGCTATGTATACATAGCTGTAACAGCCAATGTGTCCAGAGCCAAGAAACAAACATGTTGATTTATTGTTAAATGAAGCTGGTCTTCCAGGCGGCGAACACAGCTGTAAGATGACTAACACCAGGAGTCTCAGTGTCAGAATATATCTTTACTGTGATGACTAATGTACTGTAACATTCTCACATGTCAGCATAGTATCATTTTTTGGAATAAGCACTATATCTTTTAGAATTGACAATGTTTCATTCTAAGAACGAAGGATTAAGCAAAACAGAGTGCAGTATAGATAAACTGGGTGGTGAAAACAGGTACAATCCTCTGTAACTAGTTTGGAAGTTGCAAGACCTTATGCTATACTGTAGGTGTGTAGTCCTTAGAAATATTAATCAAATTGCCAAATGAATGCTCTCATTGGTGGGCTACTGCCAAAGATTGATCACATTTCAGCACACATTTCAATAACCAATAATACACAGAAAAGTATAATACACAACAGCAATTTACAAACCTACAATGAAATTCTTAAGATTATAAATCTTTAAATGTATGATGAAGGCTTATTTGAACTTGAACCAACATAAGCTGTATGTGCTTTGAATCTAATCTTTTCTCTTTGGTAGCAGTGGACTGTTCATTGAAATTGTGAAAATCTAGCATGAAATTGAGAAAGAAATAACTTATTGCAGGTTCACTAATAAGTACCATAGCTCCTGTCAATCTTAAAGGGTATCCCTTCTTAATCAATGTTGTACCTATTGTTTTTTCATTGTTCTCTATGACATTCATGCTGTTTTTAAGCCTTTATTCAATCAGATTAAATACAGTAGATTTACATGATTCACATATTTTTAAATATTATCACGACTATCCATTCATATAGCAGGGGATGTACTGGACTTGAGAACTACAAATGAGCTTACATTCTTTGTTCAAGAGCACAACAGCAGTGTATGGGATTTAAACACACAACGTTCCTGTTTGGAGTCTGGACACCTAACTGCTACTTCATGCTGTTGTCAGATGAACCAAGGGAGAACCCTAAGGTAGTTCTGTGCTATTAGAAATTGTGCAGTCAGGATTCCCACAGTGGTGGAATTTGCAAGGGTCAGCACAGCCAAAGTGCACTGTTTGAGCCTTACTCCAGATGATATCTCTCCTGTTCGTAAAATATGTACAATATTTAAGGTTATTATTTAAATGGCATATACGTGATGGACAAACTTAGCAGGTTATGTCACTGTAATAAATTATTTATGCTGTATTATTCTGACTAATGCTATATTACAGTTTTTGTCTGCATTTGGCCTATTGTCTCAAACAAATATTTGAGACAATACAGTATATGTTAACAGATACTGTATAGCTGTTGTCTTCCTGTGTTCTGGTAGTAAAAAGATGTTCTCTGCCAGACAGTACTTTGTTTTTGTTCGTTCTTTCTAACTGACCCCACCACTGAATGAAATCTAGCACTATATCTTTGTACATTGCTTTCATGAACTAAAATACATGTTTAAATCTTCTTTTCTTCCTTCTGCTCACATCTTGTGGCTGCTCATGTTTTGCTCAAACATTATTGTGTACTGTATATCGTGTGGCTGCTCAAATTGTTGTGTATATTTTGGAAGTTAAAAACCTTAGAAGACTAGAGAAATGAATCTGAGCAATGACGTTTCTCAAAGTACTCATCCCGTTACTTATTACTGCATTGGCATGAATAATGTAAGACCAAACAGTTGTTGACATCTCATTAATTGATAGCACCCAGTTGCCATATTATTCTGTCTGAGGAAATGAGTAAATGCAGTAGTATACTTTGTATCTCTTAGAGGACGAGCTCGGAAATGCAGACCACTCATCCTTTGTACCAATTTTTTTAGTCTTTTTAATGGTCTAAATCATAAATAAAATAAATCAAAGATTTGTTATTTTATGAAGTACACAAATACATTTTTCATTTCCTTCTTAACAGTAGAACACAGAAATACATCAGTGAAATAATGTATCTTTATTTTCTGTACTTGTAAAGGCTCATAACTGCTAGAGTTTGATGTATTCTTCTCACCGTAAGGAAGGTAGTCCTTTTAACACATTCGCCTGTCAGGCTTCCTGAGGCCACAAAGGAGCTTGTCAGTCTCAGCTGCACACTTGTAAAAGTATTTGCAATTTTAAGCACATGATTAAAACAGCACTTCAGTGACAATTTCAATGTGGGCATCAAATCTAACATAAACATTCAAGTTGACAGCAGGAAAACAAACAACAAATTAGTCCAATATAAAGCACAATGTGCTAACTCCCTGTGCTTCTCATGCCCTGCCAATGGAAAAACAGAATCACTGTGTTCTAAAGTGGAAAACACGGGAACATAAATTCTTTTTTTAACTATCAAGGCTGATAAAAGACTAAGCTATATCGCTTACAGTAATTTCTAATTGTGTGATTTTCATAACTTTTTTTGTTGAATATGTAACCTTGTTTTGACAGCATGGGCTGTATACACAAGTGTCTATGGTTGCAAGTACAGAACCTGGAACCTTTATACATAAAAAGGTCTGTGAGATTAGTTTTCTTAAAAGAAAAATTCAAATAAAATAAAGAATGCACTTCATACAGTATGTGGAGCTCTCTGTCTTTATCTGTTCTATTGGGTAGTGTATTAGTATAGAGCACTTTCAGACTATATCCATGCACCCATTCACCTACTGTACAGTATGTTCTAACTGTTATATCTAATACAAGGTCACAGGAAGCCACTACCTATCCTGGCAAGCAACAGGGTTAAGGCAGGATACACCCTAGATAGGACTCCAGTACATTGCAGGGCATACAGAGACACAAACATGTACATATTCATACCAGGGCCAATAATCCCAGAAGCCAATTCAGTTACCAGTATGTCTTTGTCCTGTAGATGGAAACTGGAGCACCTAGAGGAAACCCACGCATGCACAGGGAGAACATACTCCACACAGACAGCATTACAGGAATTGAACCCAGGCCCCAGCGCTACATCATGCTAACCACTGTAGTACCATGCTGCCCACTTTTAGACAGTAGTGTTATCAAAAATTAGCACAAGACATTTGTGAAGGGCTGTCCAGTAACTTAGGTGTCAATATGACGGCATTATAAAAATGAACATTTTAAATTATTTAAATTTTAAAATTCGTAAAATAGCTTATTTGTATTTACACCCTTGGGTGGACAATTGGGGAATTTTGTTCATAATGACAGCCTTGACTTAGTGCTTGTAAACTTTTAAATCAAGTGTTATCCTATTTTTAAATTTTGGAGAGGTTGCTTCATTAAAAAAGATACATAAAAATAACAGAAGAGAAGAAGAAAAAGAATCACTAGGCATATTTTATTGTGACCTTTCATATTTGTTATTATTGTGAGTCTGGTGCTGTTGTCTTTCCAGTAATATAAATAGCTTTCATCAAAATAAGTATAGGACCTAAGTCTCAATGATTCTCAGTTAATTAGTAACACTCATCAGCCATTCTTTCAGTATGATCATTGTCAGAAAAATGAACACCTGATCAACTTTATAAGATGTGTCATTCAACACTCACATTGAACACATCCAAACATCGTGCCTTGCATACAGTATAAGACAATAATTTAGAATCCAGATCTTTTTCTTTTCAGGTTTCTTCCTGACACTCAATGGAAACTTGCAATCAAGTACTAATTTTGCATTTTGTGGCTGGCTAGTAAATCAAAGTTTTAATTAAATCTTGGCATTAATCCTGATACATTTCCTGGAGTGTACTGTATTGAGGAAACATGGAGCAATTTCTGCAGTGGAGAAAAGATCTGTTTAACGCAATTATTTCAGTATTACCATTTGAACAATATTGATTTTTGTTTTGAGTGTGTCTCTTTTGATGGGGAGAATCAGAAATACTATAGTATACTATTTACTACCCAAGGCTGGAAAGGTAATAACAGCATCATCTATTTAGGATCAATTGTTGTCTGTTTGTTTGTTGCACTAAATAACGGATTTTCTTAGCATCTCCAATAATTAACTGTAAATTACATAGTAAAAGTGGGAACTACAATTAAAACAATCAAATTAACAAATGACTTAGGGCATTTTCAGATATATTTTATTTTTCCTCACAAGTGTAGAGTGTGTGGGATAAGAAGTTAATCTTTTCACCACCATGGAAATTTATTTGCCTGCAGTTTTTGTGGAATTTGGTCCAATGCAATCAAGCTATTGAATTTGGCAAACCAATAGCTAAATAAATACCTAACCCAAAGGCTCTGCATTTATTGTAGATATTAGCTACAGATTATCTTGTCAATAGACCTGGAATATCAACAGGTGCTCACAGAAGATGGATTGAACTTGTAAACACTGTATAATGGAAAAGGTTTATATAAAAATTTAATAGATTTTGAAGAAATTATACTTTAAATACTATGACTGTAAGACCTAATTGTTCTTCTTACAGAGAGTTGATTTTCCTTTCTTTTTAATGCAAATGACTTTTTATACTACTAAAATGATACACTGACCTACTCCTGATATTTCATAATCAATTTATTTTTCAATCTATTTTAATTGATGAAGAATGCATCATAATTACACCTACTGTTGCCTGTAAAGCTTTTAGTGTATTTAAAAAAAGTAAAAGAATACAAAATTTGAATTTAAATTTGAAAAGGCATTTAATTTCTAAGTATTCAGCTTGTGAATGTATAAAATTATTAAAAGTCACTAACTACTGTGAAGACTATTATTGCAAAAACAGCTAATTTCGTTTTAACATCTCTTCATATGTTCCCTAAAAATACATGAAAAACATTCATATTATTGTAGAAGTTTTCATGTTTTGCTTTTATCCAATACTTAAGTTAAGTATTGAGGAGTTAATAGAAAAAGGGTGAAGCAAATTATTCATCTTTTAAAATTGAACTACTCTAAAGAAGTTCAGGCATGTTTAGCAGTGTATTGAAAAAGGTTATTGAAAAATGTTAATGAATCTTTATCCAAGTAGTTTTTTATTCTTAAGTGCGAACAATTATTTTTGTATTCTCTGTCCTAAACGTTTCATTTTTCTTTCCATTGTGTTGAAGTTAATCGTTTCATCAAACAACTGTCAGGTTCTTTACAATTTTCTTGCCTTGATTTTCACCAGGACAAATGAGTTGAAAATAAATTAATATATACAGTAGGATCTTCTTCTGAGAAGCACAGCATCAAAACATTCTTTCATTGTCTAATTGGGTTATTTTCTACACATGTTTATAGTAAATAACACGTTACTGCAGTTTGTGAAACAGCTCAGATTTATCTATGTTAATGTGAACTGATCGGTTGTCAAAAGTATGTTTACAGTAGGTCCCTTTTAGTTCCTATAGTATTGTTGAATAAAAAAAACATCTTTATCAGGAAAAGTAGATGTAATGAGAATAAATTATTAAAAAGTTTAACTCAGTTTTCTGTATGTCATTCTTGTTGAGGGAAATGTGTTTCTTGTGAGTCACAAAAGGTCTAAAGTGGTAGGTTTCATTTTGGCATGGGCAGAGTCACCTCTATTACATTTTCAGCAGGGATATGCATCCCCTACTGATCTATATTAATCTAAAGCACAGCAAGAAATGAAGTGTAATTATTCAATACCATTTCCAGAAACCTCATCTGGTAACTTTGAAAATCTTTCACATAGAGAATACAATTGTAATATTAAAAATGAGGAGAATAGGGGACAAACAGTGCTGCTCAAAAAAGTCAAGTGCAACAAAAGATTCTCTCTTGCGCACACTTTGTATGGGCTCTGTTATAACTCAAATGTCCGGGGTGGATTTACAGCCTATCAAGAACCATTTTACTTCTGAGCAATGTTCTAATGCTCAAAGAAAATGGAGTCTTTCTTAACCCTTTGGTGTAATGAATTGAAATTAATTACTGTTCTTTAAAGCAGTCCTTAACGTGAATTGTTATACAGTATATTAGTGTTAACTGAATGATCTTAAGGATTCATTGTAATGAACATAAGGGATTGGCACAATGAATCTGATTAATCAATTATCATCTCATATCTATACAGAAGTGGATTGTATAAATGTGATGCATTTTTGGGTTATTGAAAAGGTTCAGAAGAGAATTACAGTTGCAGGGATGGAAATTAATTAGGTGACATGGTGGCACCGTGGTTAGCATTTCTTCCTTGTAGAGCTGGGTGTCACGATTATAGTCACTCCTCCTTAAGGGTGCTCTGTCCCTTTCAGACTTGATTATGTGCACCTGTCCCCTGTTCCCAGTCCACCTTAAAAGCCAGGAGATGACGTTCATCCGGTCTCTGCATCTGATCTCCGTCTCATGGGAGTCCGGGACCTGGAAGCGCCTGGTCCAGTTAAAGTTTTATTCTCTGTTCCCATTCCCCTTCCGTCGGTTCAGACCCGGTTCATGTTTTTTAATGCCTTGTTGGATGGATCACCTGGCCATGGATTTATTCTTGTGGTTTTGGATTACCCTCTGGATTACTTTTGGATTGTTTGCCCCAGACTCACTCCCCTGGACACCTGCGGACTTTGGACACGCCCCCCCCCCCCCCCTTTCATCTCCGTATTCCTGCATGATCTTTTTCCTAGTGTTTCCTCACTTTTCTCTGGATCGTGTCGTCCGGGTCTGAAAGAACTGTTTGTTACACTGGGGTCTTGGATTCAATTCTAGGTTTGGGCTGCTATCTGCATGGAGTTTGTCTATTCTCTCTGTGATAGTTGTGGGTTTCCACTGGGTGCTCCAGTTTCCTCCCACAGTCTAAAAACACACTAGACATCTGAGGAAGGCTCCACAGCTAACAAAGTGAAACAAGTGTTATGTTTCTTTTCCATACCTTTCAGCATGGAATTAACTTTTACATGGGCCTTTGCAGCCTATGCATTCTGATGGAGGTACTCGAATGTTTTCAAAAACATACTAGTAGTTTAATTGGCTTCTGGGAAAATTTGTCCTAGGTGTAAGTGTATGCATGCCTGTGTGTCTGCCCTACGATGGACTGTTGGTTGTGGAGCAGATTCTGTGCGACCCTGAATTGGAAAAAGTGGTTAGAAAATGGATGCACGGTAATCCTTGCATTTAACTGCAATAAGGATTTATTTTACAGAATCATTATTGAGCTCTATTTCATTCTATAATCCAAATGCAATCCCATATCTCATGTACGTTTTGAGCATGTGAATAAATAATTCAAGATGGCACCCCACAATAAAACTGTTCAAAGCTTTCCAGACATGATTTCAAGAAGCATTTTTTTTCTCATGAGTGGGCTGTCTTTGAGGTTTCAAATGCTATTTGGTTTTTGGATTAACACCCTTTAATTTCCAAACAATTTTATAAGTAAACTAAGATTTTTCTACTGATTCAAGTTTCAAACCCTCTGATAAAGTATATAAAAGCCAGTATTCTGCTGTAATATATTTTAGTCAATAAAAGGGATGTTCCCATATAGTTTTTATTATTTCTTTCACCCTGTGACTTAACTGAGGTGCAGACCCAATCTCTACAAACCCAGTTCTGAGAAAACCAAATCTGCTTTATCAAATCAGCAACACCATTTTTGGAGGCAATCTTGCTGAAACTTCTGAAACCACAGGCAATTACCAACCAGAAGAAATAAGGCTATGTACTTGAAAATAAATAAAAACATATACTGTATACTGTATGAAATAAGAACAAGGCAACCAGCAATTTTTGTGGCCTGTAATCTGAGCAATAAATCACAATGAGAATTGAAGGATTGTTTTTATTAACATCAAATTCAGTCGATCATTAAGCTTGATTTTTTTTAGATACCAGTCCTGGATAGTAATTGATTTTGAGTTGCTGTAACAACTGTTAGGATTATTTATTTTAACAGTAGTTAAGGTAGTAACATTCCAATTTTAATAGAAATCAGAATGTATGAGTTTGATAGTGTAGATTTTAATGAGAATTTTTAAAATAATTTTCAGGCACAAGAAAATATCACTTTGCCAGCAGGAGAATGTGAAATATTTCCTTGGTACATTTCTGGCAGTTCAACCATTTTATTGCAAGAATATGTTATAAGTCAGCAAATTTGAAAATGTCTGGATAAATACGTTTTTAGAAGCACTCTATCTTCTTAAGAACATTCCTGATTCTGTAGCTGAAACTGCCCCGACTACCCCGAATCAAAAATTACTCAAAAAGCTAAAATAAAAGAAGACAACACTGAAACACTTCATGATTTGAATTTTAAGAACTTTCCCAATTGGAGTGACAGAAAACACCTCCCTATGGTTAGTGGCTATCCCTAATCAAGTGCAAGCTGTGTTGACAAGAAGGCAGCGAAAAAGAGATGGTTTTCAATCTTTTCTCATCACAGATGAGACTGACCTCTTGCTGTGTGTAATTAGGATGTAGGTTGAAAAGGATAAGTTGAAAACTCGAAAATCCTGACTGACATGCTGTACTGGCCATAAACTATAGCTAAAGCTAAAGCAACAGCTGGTTTTATCTTAAGATTGATTTCCAGAATGTAATGTGTTACAGAAGGTGTGATCAGTTACAGGTTGCTGTAAATAATTTAGTGCTCATGTCTTTGATTAGATTTATCTTCTATGTTCCTTTATTTGAATCAGTAACACTCTTCTTTTATGTAATGCTCAAAGCAGCCATCACGTTATAGTCATACCAAAACAATATTATGAACACTTAATTATTATGCATTATAAATACATTTTAATTTGTATTATAAATGAACTTGCCAAATTGATTGTAGTCCAGAAGTCTTTAAATTACTGTATAGGGAGTTGTGTTCGATCTTTCTAATTATCAGGCTTCATCTATGTAATCTATATGATCTTGACTCCTGGTGTCAGCCCTCTGTTTTAGTAATTATAAGACATATTAACTAAAGTATATTTACTGCATATATTATACAAAACAAATGTAGGTAAAAATAAGAAAAGAATGATCATTTTTAATTAATTTTATATTTCTGTTTTAGTCTCTGTCAAAAAACAAACCTACAATAATTTGGGGTTTAACTGAAATGTCAAAACCTAACTTACAGTAATTGTAATTTTATGTGGCCCATTTTAAAAATTTGCTGTAAGTCTTTACCTGCTTATGCACATCCTTCCATTGGACATATACTTAAGCCTTGATATAGAAGCTCAGCTCAGGTCATGACTCTACATGGCAAACTCCCCAGAGAGGTTGTGATTAATTATATTTGAACTCACTATCACATGACTATGTTACCAAAGGCAGCTATCTGTTTTATGCTCTGTGGTTACTGAGTTTAATGTCAATCCTCCTCCATGTCTGAAAGCAAGGTGATATGCTGTCTGTACAGTAAGTTTTTCTCAGGTTTTAAATTCTGGAGGAATGAATCAGTAAGGTGATTTTGGTACTAGGTTGTTCTACCCTGTTAGCAATAACAATCAATCAGGGATGTTTTGGAGAGCTGCAGGCCTTTGAACTGTTTAGAATCCTATCTGAATGCATATTAAGGGTGAAACATACCTTATCTTATAGATGTAAGGAGCTGAGATAAGTGTGGAAACATCCAGCTGCAGCTCACTGATAAGCTTGCAAATCATAATCTGTGAATGTAGTGGTGGTAATTAAAAAGGAGGGGGAGTTACAAAGGCTCTAAGGGATGTTTTAAAACCCCAACAAAGCATAGATTAAGAATGGCCATTTAATTTTAAGCAATAGTGTCGATGCATTTTAAAATTGAGTAATGAGCACAACGTTAGTGATGCTTTTGCTATAGGATTTCTATGTTTTCTCTTTTCACTGTCATTTTAGTTGTATCTAATTATTTCAAAGACCTTTGCAAAAGAACTGATTAAAACCAGAGGACTGGTGAATACAATGTAGGATAAAAAATGTTAGTTACATATTGTGGTGAGTCAACAATTGTAGCAAAATTGAGGTCCTGCTTTAGCCAAAAACAAGGTCCCGTGTGAAAATTTGTCCAAGAATACTGCCCATTGAATTTCCTTAGTGAGTTGTATTAGCTAAGGAGATTTAAAAAGACTCAAAGAGAGAAAGACAATCTACGAGAAGACCTCTCCAGAGTAAGGTGCACAGAATTAGAGCCAGCTCTAACAAAGACAAAATAGAAAAGGAAGAGAGAGAAATCATTTCAAAACTCATCTCCCTGGCCATATTGAAAACCCTCCCCAACCTAAAAGTACAAGAAATCGGAATACCTTGGAATAGGAAAACTGCTTACATTATTCAAGAATAGCAAATCAAAATTTGCTTGGTGTGGTGTGCTTAAATCAGGTTGGTGTGGGAGTACTGTATTAAGACAGCGAAAGACAGCCAACAACTGTAACAAGTCTGGAAAATTAGAGAGGTAGAAATATCATCAGAAGAAACATGCATTTTGAATTATAGCTTGAAGGAGAAAGAGATTCAGCAAGCTGTAGTTGAAAGTGAAAGTTACCGCCGTCTACAGTATAGCCCTGGTAACCAGTAACAGAAGAGGAGACAGCCAAACGTTTTCACAGATCTGACATTTTAATGGCTCCACCTCAGAGAACTGAGTGTGGGAGGGTCAGATGATCACAATAATCCAAAAATATTAAATCATTATCCACAACCATTATACTTTATTTTTAAATGCATGCATAGTCTGATAGGTTTATTTGATATTTAGTGTATATTCTGCATAGAACATGTCAGTTGACACAAAGGAATTTGAAGTAATTTGAAAGATTTCTAGCTTGAAAGCCATTTCAAGACAATTCATTTTTCATTGCTATTTGTTATGCATTTTTAAATACCTGACTACAATATTTCTAATTTATTTCTCTCATTCAATCCATTGTGTTTTTTAAACAGAATGCATGAACTATATATTTCAAATATAAATGTGAATGTGAATTCTGAAATGTCCACACGTCCATTGAAAATTATTGGCTAGGTAGAATCTAACTTTAAATTGGAACAAAAAATGAAATCACTACGTATGTAAGAGATTAACAGAATTCATATAAAAAATTATAACTAAAAATCCACTTCCTAAGTTAAATGCTGCATTTTACATGTTGTTTCAGTTTTATAGCCACTGATTTATTATTTAATTTTAATAATGAGTATTTTCTTTATAGGATATATGTATCTAATAAAATTCATAATATTTCATTTGAATATTCTTTTTAATTCTTAGGCATAGATCAAAAGAAATATTGACAAAAAAGAATGTTAATATTACAGTATATACTGTTTTCTGTGGTAGCAGTAAGGCTCCGTTTCTTAAAAAAAACTCAATCACATACCCATTTTTCTAATGGTACAGTGTGTGTTGCAGGTTGATAAGACAGCTAATGCACATTTGAAAGGTACTGGACATGCTGTTGTAACCAGGAAGAAAAACATAGTATTTCCATAACAAAGTTGCCTAAACTTCTACATCACAACATAAATGAGCTACAAGACAGTGCACCAGTGCTGCTTGTTCTCTGTATGGGTGGGACATAACAGCTCAAATAACAGTTTAAAAATACTGCCGCAACATTTTGGAAACAAATTTCAAGTCTCTGGACCTGAACATCAAATGTTTCAAATACTTGCAAAACAGTATTTTGTTTATAAAAAAAACCTTAAAAAATATAGACTTTTGTAAAAAAAAATGTATTCTTCTAATCAGCAGCATAAATGTGTTTTTTTTTTAAATCTTTTAGACCTGCCTGGTAGACTGCTCAGGTGGCTTGATTGAATGATTGATCAGCATGTGAATGTGGCTACATGCCTTGTTCTCATTGCTTGGACTATGACTCAAACATCTGTTTGGCTGGCACCTACCGAGTCTTTAAAACAGCAAAGTAAATTCCTGCCAAAAATGATTTGATATAGGACTATACCACATTTATATGAAAATAAGTTATCCTACAGTGCCCTTGTGGGGAACATGTAGAAAATATAAATACAGTCTATATTTTGCATGTATTATTTTTGTTTTCTTGAAAACGATTTATTGAGTTTTCTGAGTTTCTCAGAATATTGTCTTTTTACCTTTAAAGTGTCCAGTAATTAAAAGGTCAGTTCTCCCATTGTGTTGCTAGTTACTAAATGTGTCCTTTTGGACTTCACCACATGATATGTGACAGTGTATTTACTTGTTGATTTTAATCTGGAGTGCAGGGGTAATCTCAGGCACACTGTGACTACCCAAGGATAAAGTGATTACTAAAAATGGATAGGTACTGTAGATGGATAATATTATAAGAATCTGATATTTTCCAGTCAAAAATATTGGAGCTCAAGATGCTATGACAACAGGCTTATGGTGGAAATATATGATTCAGGTTAATAATGTATACCACCTATTGGCTTGGCTCCTCAGTACCTAGCCTACACTGTATGTTGTGCACTCCCCTTCATGTGACATTTGCTCATCTCAACATACTTATACATTTTCTCTGCTCTGAAAATGAAGGATCAGAATTGTCAAACCAGATCCTGTCATTTCTTTTTGAATCCTACTGAATTCTTGGAGATACATTTTATAAAGAGAATAGCTATGATAAAAAAGCTACAGAAAACCAGAGGTTAAGGAGAACTAGTTTTCTTTGTATTTTTGCTCCCTTGCTTTTTTTGTATTCTTCACATAACAAAAGTCCTTGATTTCTGTATGCTGTGAACCTCACAGTTTTTAACTTAAAAACAATACAAAGGCTTTTTGTTCAGATAGACCTTAACTTTAAAAAATGTATGTGTATTTTGGTACATACTTCAAAACGTCATGTGTTAACAAGGGAAACACACTGCCTATACCCTTGACTCCAGCTTTGATTCTCACTTCCGCCCCATCTTGTGCACCTGGTTGTTACCAGAAAGAAATCATTTCCTCTGGGTGCTGTGATGACATACTCGGGTATTAATAATCTTCAATGACATTGGTAAAATAGTTCTTTTGTTTCGAAGACTATTTCCTTGAATGAAAAATAAGGTGCATGGTGAATTATAGGTTGTAGAAAATTGACTTTTTTCATGAAAAAGCCAGAATATTTTTTCCGATGTTCTTGCTTCATATTTCCTGCAGACAACATTTTGCAAGGGTTTGTGTTCTTCCCTCTTTAACTGTGTGGACTTCAGCTCTCCCCCCTGTGCTATACCGTCCACTGTTTTGCCTGTTATTTTGTTGTTTATGTTTTTCATATCTGTTCCACCACGGACAAGCTAAACATATTCCTAATTCTATATTTGCTGTATTCTTCAGTAGATGTAGGCAAAGTGAGTGCTATTCTGTTAATTTAATTTGAATTATGAGACATAATTTACCAGAAAAATAAATAAAATAGAATCATGTTTACAAGATAATTCAGGCAGAAGAGTATTTTAATTAGGCTAATGCTGTGCTGTAATCCTAATGTTCACCTCATTCTGAAGTGTAGATGCTCTGATAGCAAACTTCACTTTTTGCAGTTTTATCCTGGAGTTGTTCAGGTGATTTAAGAATTCCAGAAATTTACTCCACCACTTGCTCATTGTTAATTAGTGGCAATAGTGATAAATGTATTTGAAGAAATATATTATTACACATACTGTACAGATCATTTTTTAAAATAGCAGTTTTTTGTCTTTGCAGAGGAAAGTAGAAAAGGCAATATTACTGTAAGAAATTAATGTGCAGAATAAGCTGTGCTGCAATACTTTCATGAACTCAAAACCTTATGATTTATTTATATGCCATTTATAAGGCACATTTTACAAAAGCATTATTCACCAGCAAGGTAGATAAAGCAATTTGAAAGTGATAGAATTGTCTGTCTTCCATTCAAGTGGATTGTCTGTCTTTTTTTCTTACTATCATCTAGGAATCCAAAACCACCCTCTGCATGGAGCTCTGTGGCAAGAAGGGTCAATGTGAATTTAAGGGAAAGCAGTACCTTGGGTACTGAAGCGCAATAATGTGTTTGTTTTGTACAGCAGTAATGTCAGCAAGTTTTGCTCTGGAAAATGACTACCCCTGTCACAAAAATACAAAGTAGCTTGCAGGCTGGAATTTATTCTTTTAAAAATGATTGAAAAACATGAAAATCAGCCAAAATAATAGTTGTTTTTTTTCTACCATACTGAACTAAACTCAGACTTCTTTCTTTTAACAAGCAACTATTGATTTCTCAAACTCGATTTTAGTTCTTAACCAAACATATACTGTACAGTACACATATAGTACCTTGAAACACTTTAGAAAAATGACCTGTATTCAACAGGAAAACAGTTGCCTAACTATTTAGTAAAGGGTTATAGTTTTTAAACTTACATTCTATATTTATATCAGGTTGTTGTATAAAAGTCATGACATTGTCATGTTAAGCTATTTGTATATAAGTCACGCTATTTGTGATAACATAATGAGCCAGCCACAGCAGCACTGTGGAATATTTTTGAGACAGATGTGGAGTTACTGTTTTATGACAGACTCACAGGACTTTTGTTGCTGCAGTTGTAGGTGATTTTCCTTTTAATGTTTCCCTTAATAATTATGTTGTCATGGGTTTGTCCTGTCCTATGTGTTTGGGGGTGCGTACCTCTATAACAGGTGCCTCTTTGACATGCCTCTCTAACTTGTAACTTTTTTTTTCATTTTTGACATTGTTAATCACAAGGGACACAATGTCATCTAGCATAACACAGAGATTTAACCGTAAATTGAAGCTACATCAAGGAACATATTTGTGCATTGTATCACAGGACTCTGATTTTGAAGTTTTAGTAGGAGAATATATTGCACTTATATTGTGAATGATGATAAAATGAATAATCCATTAGGTAAAAAAATCTTAGGATAATTAGATTATAATTACTATATATACTTTATGTTGAATTTAAATTAGTTAATTGCATGGAAATTGCCTGTTCATACTTAGCAGCAACATTATAAGGATAACCAATACTTTTTAACTAATGCATATAACATTTGATTTCGAAAATACACCACAAACACATTATGCAATCTCCAGTGTTCATATATGTGAAAGTTGGCAACATAACTTATTTATGCAGTCTCACTGCTTATGAAATTCAACAGGATGATAAATGGTGATCTAAAAAATGTCAGAAAAGAATTGCATAATTCATGGGAAATGTCTGTACACGAAGACATATCAAGTGAATTCAACATTCTAGTTCAAATTAAAACTGACCAAACACTTTTTCAATTTCCCCCTCATTTTAATTTTACTCTAATGTCCCATTTTAATAAAAAAATAAATAAATTCAGGATACAGTTCACTGTCCAGTTTAACAATATCTCCCATGTGCATATATGTCCTACTAAGATACATTCTTACCTGAGTAACAACAGAATATCATGGCCATTAGTTATGTGAGTGCTGTGGTTTGTTATTGTAAGTATAATGAGTAAGACAATTAAACATCTTTCTTATCTTCCAATGTCTTTTTAAAACTGAATTTTGAAGCATCATTTTGAAGCATTATTTCCTCACTGTAAATTTATTGATGAGTTATTTCACATTTTGGTCTAATATATCATGAGTATCAATCAATAGAAAAAGTGACGTTTCCTAGTATCATTATGTAGGGGACAATATTGTTGCAATTATTAAATGATAGGCTAACATTAATTAAATTAATGTTGCCCATATCAGTTGCTTTTACAGTATATACTATGTTCATTGCATTTCATTACAACCTAAAGTCCATCAGCAGTTCAAATGAAGATTTCACCCTATATATATATACTGTACTTGTGGGATAGAACACAATGTTATTTACAGTATTTGTCCATTTTAAATATAAAAACATGTTCTCTCAGCCAATTAAAACATTTGGTTTATGAAGAGTCAAAGAAGTCAAATGTACATCATGGCCCTTTAATCCTTTAATCATTGTGTTGTTAAATCATAGCAGACATGATCATTTGTACATCTTAACACCAAGATAGTGGCCACACAAAAGGCAAATGTATAAATGAGCCACATATTAACATGAAAACAATTCAAAGCTTAATTTTGAACAAAGTAACTTTAAGTGAAATGTGCCGCCATGACATGCATTTACTTTCAGTATTCCCAAAAAAAATCTGCAGGCAGTTTTCTGGTGGCCCTGGTACTAACTACTCACAATGAGCAATGCAACGTCCTTTTCTTACAGGACACAACAGGAGGAATTTGAGAAGTGATGGGATGAAGTTAAACCTACACGTTTTGATCAAGACTCTTTTACACTGGACATGAGATGACAAGCAATGCTGGACCATCACTGGTCTGACACTGTTGTAATTTAAAGAAAGAATTAAGTTAAATTTTTGTATGACAAATAGGGAGCTAAGTATAAAAACTATGAATAAAAGACGAATGAATTGGTTGTATCCTATATGAATGTGTAATCTCAGCTTTACTGAATTCAAGGGGAGAAGCAGGGGTTATTAAAGTAAAGAAAAGAGCACCCGGACCACACGGGGGAACCCAGGTGGCCAACTGGGTTGGCTGACTCGGCAGCCTCCGGGGCATGAAAACATGAACACACCCATGAGTCACAGAGAGTCGCTGCCTGACATCTGGGAGCTAGGCTCTCAGGGGTAGGGAAGGAAGAGGAAGACTCCCCTGACTCACTGAGAATCGTATGAGAGGCGCTCCCTCACAACTGGGAATTAATCCCTCAAGGGGGAAGAGAAAGAACCCCTGACTGGAGGAATCACTTTGAGAGGCGCTGCCTCGAGGGGTTGAGAATGAAGAGAAAGCTGCTCGAGAACGAAGTGAAAGAAGTCCCCTGACTCACTGAGAGTCACTTTGAGGCACTGCCTCACAACTAGGATAAACCCTCAGGGGACTAAGGGAACGAGAATTAGTAAGTTAGAGTTCCCGAGAATAATATGGTTGGGGGTCACCTCGTGCTTGAGAACCTCCCCAGAAAGGGTCGAGGTAGCACTGCCATCTTGAGGTCGGGGAGCTGAGCTTCACTTAACCCCAGAGATGGACCCCGGACTTTCCCTTCCAACACCCAAGGACAAACAAAATGTGTGCCAATGCATAATTAAAACCAACAAGAGAAAAGAACAGGAGAGGAAGGTAAAGAGGCTATGTGTGAGCCTGACCACACAGTGGAGAGGAAAAAACCCCTACATGCCAATTCAGGGGAAAACCTCTGGTGGACCCAGAAGAATAGACACCCCCTCTCCGGGCAAACTAGTTATAGATGATGAGAAGCTGAAACGCCTGAGAGAGTGGTGTTGATGAAAGGTGGACTGCAGAAGAGGACCACTGGCTCGTTGTTCAAATGCGTTGAATATCCAGGATAACTCGGGCAGCTCCAATTCTGAAGAAACGAGAAGTGTAAACTGAGGGTTGAGACCAGCTTTGGAGATTGAAACTCACAGCTGAGGAGAAAACATGTATCCGGGTACTGAAGTATCCACAACGAAGTGGATCAGGCTAGAAACATTGAGAGGCTGGGATACAAATCAGGTCACTCAATTCTGGAAATGGAATACAGACAAACTGGTGAATTGCGGCTCTTAGAATCTGCAGCAGCCAAACACAATGCATCCATAAGAGCATCCTTAAAAGGGTAAAATGCCTTGTCTTGGGAAAAAGCAGAGAATGTTGGAGGAGACAGGCTTCCTGGAAGGAACTCTTAGAGGTGCTGACTCTGGATTCCATGAAGTGCAAGATGGAGTGCTGGAATAGAAGGCAGTGAGGACATAAAGAGACTAAAACATGAGCCAGAACTGAATCTCAAAGGTAAGATCCTCAAAGGTAAGAACTTGGAAAACAGAGAGAAGAGCAAGGTTAAAATGGAAATAAAGACGGACGATGGAAAGGGGGGAAGGTAGAGCATGCAGTCCTGGCAGAAGAGTAGGCTGTGTGGGCAGATGGGCTAAAGCATGTAGTAACATGTCCATTGAAGCTGGCTGGAGATGTGATTCTAGACAAAAGAATGTAGAGCTCGGAACTTGAAGAGAAAAAGAGCTGAGATTGGCATGAGGATGCTGGATTTGGGTAACTGTGAACAGTAAAATGCATTGGTTGAGCATTGGAAAGGCCAG
This sequence comes from Lepisosteus platostomus, assembly GCF_059453375.1. Classification (NCBI taxonomy): domain Eukaryota; kingdom Metazoa; phylum Chordata; class Actinopteri; order Semionotiformes; family Lepisosteidae; genus Lepisosteus; species Lepisosteus platostomus. The sequence continues at coordinate 56,493,139 of NC_142618.1, forward strand.
GGAGGTGATCCTCGCTAGAGCTGAAGGAAGTCCAGGTGAGATGGCGAAGGAAACTTGAAACTAGGGGAAGAGGATCTTCCTTTATTGGTAATGGAAGTGGTTGATTTGATATCAGAAATAAGATTGATCACTGGTCCTGAGGTGTCACAGACATGGATGGCAGCAACAATAGGGCAGAGCTAACAATTACACAAGGAGAGAGAGGAAAAAAACACTGAGCACTGAATATTACTGTAGAGATTCACAGTCTGATATCCTTCCGGGCATCAGCTGATATAGTAACGTGGGCATTGAGAGACGACGGTTGTAGAAAGCGAAGAGATGGGAGAAAGATTTGGCTTGAGGTATAATGCGAATATCATAATTCTTTTGCAAGGATAGCAAGTGACAGCAATAATTTCAAAATCTGAAATGAAAATAGAGACAGCTGTCGGGAGGAAGGTGAGCTGCAAATTAAACCGTATCTTAAGTGATAGGGCTTTTCTGTTGAAAGGCTTACAAAAAGCAATACCAAAAAGGGGGTTATTCAAAATGACGAATAGGAGACTCTTGGAAGTAGCCAATGAGAAAACTTTTTGGAGCTCATCTGTTAGAAGAAGGAAGAGAATCATTTTGGAGCAGCTGGACGGATCAATCAACAGAAGGCGAGACCGCTATGTTATGAATATTCAAATAGGGGCGTGTCTTAGAACAGAAAGAGTGGATAAATTACAAATTGGTTCAAACTAAAAATGTAATTGGGCAAAATAAAGAACCACCTTAACAAATAAAGACAAACAGTAGCAGTCCACTCCTGGTGCCCCAGAGGGTGGAAAGAAAAGATGGCATCCCTGAAAATAGTGAAATTCAGAATACATTTACAGAGAGTTAAACTTAAGAAGACATGGATCCTACAATTTAGAGCAACTGGAGATTTCCATATTCCACTACTCAGTAATTGTGATCAGAACCATCTAGTATGAGAGAAACGGAATTGACATATTTACCTTCAAGGATCTGCAGGTGGCCTGAGAGCTGCATAGAGTGTGAGGCTTTAGCTGTACTGAGTATGGAAGGAGAAAAAAAAGGACTGAAGATGGGTGGGGCTGAAGGAGGCGGAGCTGAATGAAGAGAATTTTCAAGCTTGAGCAGACAGGAGTTAATATCTGCTACAGAGCGAGAAAGTGGTTAGAGAGTTTGAGAAAGCTGATAGGAAATCTGCAGAGAAAGAGAATCTGCTAGAGAGCTGAGTAGCTATGGATGAGGAGAAGGCAGAACTTGAGAGTTGAGAGACGGAGGAGGGGTTGTCCGATTTGCACAAGGTGGAGCAGCACTGCTATAGAGAGAGAAGGATGGAGGACTTGTTGAGCTGAAACGGAATTGCATAAAAGAAAAAAAAAGGGGCTAAACGATAAGAGTGAGGAGGAATAGGAATACATCTGTCGAAAAGTGATTTGCGGAGCCTTGGAAGAGGCCAGTCCTTGTAAAAGAGATGTAGTGAAGTGACTATTTGAACGACGTAATGCGGGAGGCTGGATGGGAGAGGAGGATTAGGTTGAAAATTAGAAGGTCGAGATGGCAAAACAGCGGAAAATGAATGATGTTGAGAATCTTCAAGGAGCTGAAGGAGAGAAAGGCAGTCTGGAGATGATGGAGAATTAGGCCTGGAAGCCATTATAGATCTAGCACTCAGAATTCAGATGAATTGAATGAAAAAACTAGACTTGTGTGTTAGCAGGATTAGGGTTTAAATAGGAAAGAGATAACCGAATGATAGAGGAAGGGGCGGAGCACCTCCTCGCTTCTCCCCTAGAGCTCCAACTGTCGGTTTCCATTTAAAAATGTGAAAGCAGAAGTATATTATTGTTACTAGATTCTATGTATAATACTGGAATTTCTAGACAAACATATAATCTACTATTTAAACACTTGTATTTTCACATGTTTTCATGGTATTTATTTTCCTTTTTATGGCATGTCTGTTGTAAATGCTGCTACAAATGTATAGTTCATTCCTGTAAAATAACATCACATTTGGGGTATATAATCTTTAAAGCCAAGCAGAAAACTTGTAAATCTGAAACAATCCACAGTTTTGACACTATTCTCATGAAAAGTGTCAATAAAGTTTATTTGGGGAAGACAGAAATACTGATGATTTGAAGATCAGGCATATTAATAAGTTTCAAATGTTTTAGTTTGAACTACCATTTTTATGTTCCAGTCATTCTTTTCTTATTTGTCTCTCCATGTAGCTTTTAGTTTGTTATCTTTAATCATACACTTGTATCTTTGTGACTGGTTTGTATTTACATCATATTCCTGAATACTCTTGACGTAGAGTTGTTTTCACATTTTAGTCTCCTTTTCCAAGAATTTGCTGGATGAGTTCCTCTGATTACGTAGCTCTTAGCAGCCAAAAGAGCTAGTTTGGGCTAATGGCCTCCTTTCATTTGTAACACTTCTTGTACTATTTCTTGCCAAGACAAAGAAACAGACCCCAAACGTCAGTGTATTCACACACTTACAGTACGAGGTGTTGTTAAAGTAGTACACATCTTTTTTCTGTTTTGTATTATTTAATGTCTCATTTATTTTGTATCTTATATATTTTATATTTTTCTTTAATACTGTCTTTCTTCAGCTGAACGTTTCTTACAGAACATCCCTTCAAAGTAATTTGTTTATGAGGAGTTACAATGAGGATACAATTTTATGTCACATATTGAATAAAAACTGACTAACAACATTTTGCAATCTAACATTTCTAATATAACACTGATAAACGCCCTGATGTTTCAATGTTAAAATGGAAAATAAAATTCTTAGCAAGAACAAATAAAAAAGCACCTCAATTTAATGAATTTTTTTTATTTAAAGTTACACAAAAATACACGTTTATTTAAAGCACATGAAATTAAAGAAAATACAATATAAGCAATTATATATATATATATTCTACCTATGTAAAAATAACATATAATAAGCATTGATGGTTTCTAACTGGAAATATTTAACGATAAGGGATTGAACTCCTATAAAGATTCTGAGGAAAAAGGGATCTAAAGTGAAATGAGTTTGAATTAGGATGCAATTTCAGAGGATAAGACAGCATTTGAGGGAGAATTGACATTGAAGAGATACTTGTCACAAAAAAAACAGAATTGTATGTGTTGTCGTGGGAGGATAAGAAATGATTTTGGGGGTATGGGAAGAAGAAATATGTGTCTTCCACAGAGAACATGTCTGAGTGAAGGCGATGGTAATGTCTCGAACATGGCTCAGATCTGCACACAAATGCGAAAATGAAAAAGACAGGAGTGGAGATGCTGACAGCAGAAAGAAAACAAATCAGGAGGGCAAAGGCCATAGCTCAGTGAAAGAGAGTAAGAGAAGTGAGTAGGTGTATGGGATTGTTACCCCCTGAAAAGCACAAATAATGAGGAGTGAATCTGAAACAAATATAAAAAGGCAAACAGGGAAATAGAAATTAAACAATGGACAAGCCAAAGGTTCAATGCCTTAGAGGTCCAATATTAATTATAACAAGAAAGGGCGATGGAAAGACACCGAAGAGGAAAACTCACCTCCTTATTTTAAATTAACTAAGACAAAGGAAACCTAGGAATCTATTGTAAAAGGACGACTAAACTTTAAGGAGACAATTAGATAACTACCAGACACTGGGTGTGTAAAGGGATCTTAAAACCAAATGAAGACATCTGTCTCAAACAGAAATATCCAAAAAGCTCACTATTAACATAACTAAGATGATGTCTACACACAAAACTATCCTAGATATGTCTAGATAAAATAAAATTGCCAACAACAAACACAAATGTGATTTTAACCTCAAACCCTTTGAAGAAAGACTGACATTTAATCTATTATGCTCTGTGGCCTATAGAAGAAATTCACCAGGGGCTACATCAACCAACAGAAGTTGATCACAGTCCACGAACGTTATATAAACATATTGAAACTGACAAAGACATAGATATATATTTATCTTGTTGTGTTCTACTCATAAGTAATAAAAACAAAAATAAAGGCTGGCTAAATTATAATCTTTAAACTCAAATCAATACACAGTATATATTATGTAAAGTAAAAAGGAAATATCAATTTTAAATATTAGCTTTTCAAATGTTGTTTATTTTCAAGATAGGATGCAGCAACCTTCATCACATTGTCCTCCAAATCTCCTTTAAAAACTCAGTGTTTTTTAAACTGTAATTATTACATAAACTATTGCCCAAAATAACCATGAAAATGGTTTGCTGCTCACGCTTCAAGCATATCTGATGCTAGGTCAGACATTTTTACAGTCAGCTGCTTGGTACCAGATGTCCTTGGTTCAGCTACTGCTCACTGTGGTACCATGGGGTGAGTTCATTTTTCACCAAATCCCCATTTGTGATTTGGCAAGGCTACTGAACATGAAGATAAATGCACATCTGAAGCATAACCGATCAGGCGAATCTAGCCCAATTTCTGTTATACTAATACACAAAAGAAATTCAACATACATGTCTAATGTCGGGTCAACTATTTTAAGCATAGATATCAAATACAATCATGGAAAGTATCGATAAAAATGTAGATAAAAAAAACATTACAAGTTTTCAATATCAAACGTGGCACAATGTAACACATTATCAAGTTAGTACTGCTTATGATCTTTCTGTTTATTGATACAATCCGGGCAGCATTACTACATAGATCTAATGCATTTTTGTACATTTTGTACTATTACATTTTACTATTGTACATTTTTGACTCCTCTGGAAACCCCCTATACACTTCCTTTAAAATTCCATCCTTCCTTTACAATTCAATCAAGATAATCTATTGGATGCTGATCAGAACATAAAATCTGGTAATGGCAAGACTTTATCTTTGCTTTCTTGAAGTGCTGCCATTGTAATCCTCACACTGAGTGGTCTTGTGTTGTCCAGCTGGAAAACTGTCTACTGGATTGGCTTTCAGAAATAGAAATACAGTTGGTTTAATGATTTTGTCAATGTACCTCTGAGGAGTAAATGTTGCCTTTAGTATGCATCAAAGGTTCTGGTGTTCAAAGAATCCCCCAACCATATCTTAAAACTGTAATTGCCCCACCTGTTGGTTTGAACAGTGCAACGGTCAAATTATCATAAGACTCACTACAATGTCTCCACAAAATTCTTTCACAATTCATTAGTGAACATTTCATTTATTTCTGTCTCAGGTCCTAAAGTTGAGTGTTGTTCTTTCTCAAGCCCTGAAACATTATATCTCAGGACAAAAAAAAAAAAAGAAAATAATGTAATTTTATGATCACACATACTAAAAAAACCATTAAAGTTTAAACTGAATAAACCTGGCTCATAGAAACTTTGCATATAAGAAATCAGTCTCATGGGTACATACTGCATAACTCTAGCAACTTTCTTTGACACTGCACATTAATAGAGTATGTATGTTTGTCACCAGCCAGGTGACCAGGCTTGGCTCAAAAGAAAAGAAACTCCCACAAGCAGTCTTTAAATGCAAACAAAACTGGATTAATTGCCAAAAAAAAATAAAATAAAACCCTCACAGGAGTACTCGCCACACCTTTCCTCCAAGGCACCCTCTTCCCTACTGAGCTCTCCCAGTCCCTTTTATAGCCCCTCCTATCCCAGGGCTCGTCTCTCTTAAAGGGACTTGCTCATATCTGGTGGACAATTTTTAAACAAAGTACCTAATACAAATCCAGAGTAGCCTGTAAAGTTTAACAAAGTCATGCAACAACTTTTATACCTTTAAACCAAACAAATAATCATACATTAGTTATTTATAGATGGCCTATTAGTAACCTTTCCCTTTAAGATCAGCACTGCTAGTACTGCTGATGTGGCAGTGTGGGGAACTACAAACAGAAAGGTGACTGGTGGCCATGTTGTCCAACACAATACAGTACTCCAACGGGGACCACTGCAGTGATTTTAGGGGAATAACAAAAAGGGTAAGTATCATTCACACTTCATTCGTATCACATACACTCTCTCAAACATACCAGAAGGGTAGAGGGAAGTACTGGAATATTTCACATTCAGAAAGAAAAAATAAAAAGCACTTTGTTACAATGTTTAATAACTTACTTGGTATTATAAACACCAACAAAATCCACATCTGCTGTGGAAGACATTGTTCAATATATTTCTCTTTTAAATCCAGTATTTATTAATACCATCCACTACAATTGGAATAAATATGACTTTTGGCAAACATTGTTCATCTACTGGCAGCTTGTAAAAACCATACCAAACATTGGGTCACACTCTTAACCTTCTTCTGGGATAGTGGTAAACCACTTTATCCCATTAAATATTCTCATCACATTTTTTTTTCAGTACAGTAGAAGTATACATCACACCCATCTCTAAATTAACCCAGTGAGAAAGGCAGCAAAATTGATCTAATCTGTCTTTCACACATTCTTAACCATCACCAATGAAAACCCCAGATAATGCACATAGCAAAGGTGATGGACTCTGAAAGAGTAACGTACAACTACCATACAGTACGAGTCACAATTTATTTGCATTGTTGGGTAGGGTGTGAAGGTTACGTGTTGTGAGTTCAGAATTCTGTCTGACAGCCAGTAAATAATACAACCAAAAAACATTAGCATTATGTGTGCTTTTTACTTTAAAAATATCAAAGTGCCATTAGGTACTTCTGACAGCCTTGTGTCGACAATGAGCTTTTTGCTATTCAAAGTCTGCCTGTGACTCTCGTTTGCGACATGTCAGACTACACTGTGGCACAATGACAGACAAGCTAAATAAATCCCTTTATCTCCTATCAGTGATATTCTTTTAAACATTATCTGACTGCCAATGTAATAAGCAAGCAAGTACGGCAAAATGGGATTAAAAGACAGAATAAAGTGTGGTCTGACCTCTATTGATTTTAGCTTTACATAATGTGTCAAAATGTAAGAGTCTATAAATGCTGAATTTTGAAAAGTAGATAAAATGCTTCCTATACATCTCATTTCTAAAGTGTATAAAGTACAATCTTGATTATATTGTCACAAATAATCCTAATTACTTCCAAATTAATATCTTTGAATGAAGATCAGTTTTGGGATTTTGTTGACATTCCCTATTCCCTCCAGAATTAAGTCATGTTGGCAGGTTAATTCAATTCAATTCAATCAGTTAGTTGTTTAAAATGACAATACAGACATGTGAAACATAGCCAACATAAATGTAATCATGCATACTGTATTAATCAGCATTTGAGTTTAAGACAAAATACATATTTTAATGCTGCATCTGTTTATTTGATTAAATGAGCTGTTGACAACTAAGTATGATGATACAAACAAAGCAACCAACACAATTGTGTCCTGACCTAGAACATGAATATAAAAAGTGCTTGGTTCAAGTGTACTTAATCTCTGCTTCTTTCTCCGTATAAATTAAATAATGAAAAAACTGAAAAGATTTGTTTTTCAATGAGCTATGAACTGCCTGACTATTACATTAAAAATTACAGTAAATGTAATTGTTTCGCATAAATGTTTTATAGATTAATCAACTGCATAGCCTATGTATATTTGCCATGTTGCTTTAACTTTATGCTTCAAATGCAATGTAGATGAAATAACTATTACTTCTTGTTGTTGGAGTTGATGTCCAGGAACATTCTTCACCAGAAAGACTGAAGTCTTGCATGATGATTCTAAACCACAGCTGTAGATATTGTATACTTATTTGTCATCCTATATTAACTACAGTAAGAATTATAATAATAATAAAAATTGCTTACACTTATATAGTGCTTTTCTGGACACTCCACTCAAAGCGCTTTACAGGTAATGGGGACTCCCCAACACCACCACCAATGGGCAGCATCCACCTGGATGATGTGACAGCAGCCATAGTGCGCCAGAACACTCACCACACATCAGCTATCAGTGGGGAGGAGAGCAGAGTAATGAAACCAATTCATAGATGGGGATTATAAGGAGGCCATGACTGGTAAGGGCCAATGGGAAATCTGGCCAGGACACCGGGGTTACACCCCTACTCTTTTCGAGAAACGCCCTTGGATTTTTAATGACCACAGGGAGTCAGGACCTCGGTTTTATGTCTCATTCGAAGGACGGCGCCTGTTTACAGTATAGTGTCCCCGTCACTATACTGGGGCATTAGGACCCACATAGACCGCAGGGTGAACGTCCCCTGCTGGCCCGAGTAACATCTCTTCCAGCAGCAACCTTAGTTTTTCCCAGGAGGTCTCCCATCCAGGTACTGACTAGGCTCACACCTGCTTAGCTTCAGTGGGTTGCCAGTTGTGAGTTGCAGGGTGATATGGCTGCTGGATTATAGGAGTTAACCTTCACATTAGTCTTTACCAATATGGTAAGCATTTAGCATAAAGTGTGCTTTTAAGGTCTAAGAAATACTGCAAAGGTATTATTTGTGTTGTACTTACTGTGATGACCTGCAATATTTTTTTTACCCATGTGTGCATTTCCATGACAGGTGTATCACAAATTGTTCCCAAACAGGATAAGCACATTTCTTCCCAAACCAATTGTATTGGTTATCTATCAAGTTTCATTTTATCCAGGACTCCTCTGACCTAGCAAGGTTCTTAAACATTGGACCTTCAGGCCTCTCTATTCTTGTAATCCCAGTTTTTGTGTGTAATCTGAAACCTTTCAAATTTAATAATTTCCTCATACTTTCTGCAACTAGTATTTTAACTCCTGTAGTTATATGTATATTTCATCTATCGTCTGGGATACAATAATTGTTGCTGCCAAAAAGCATATTTTTTCTGCTTCCTTGAGTCTTAACAACTCACTGTACTATTTCAAATATTAGGAAATTTGAGTTTATGCAGTACCTTTCGTACAAAGGTGTATGAAAAATCCAGGTGTAACACAAATATTGTACTAAACTTTTATTCCTTTCCATGCCAATGTTTCTTCCTAATGCCTTTAAGTTCTTAGTGGGGATTAAAATGATTGATTCTGACAAGTATGAGGATCTTAGCCTTATTAACAAGCCTTAGTGTATTATTCATTTTAACTTGGCATTTTCAAGGGTGATCAGTTCAGTTTAGTGGGTCTAATATGTAGAAATCACTAATTACGTTGTGTGAAACAGAATTATTCACTTATATAAGATAATTTTTGCTCATCTCTAATTCTTGATGTTCTTGATGTTCTTCACAATCACATAGTCCCCTTTCTCTACAGGTGCACTTATCAACAGTAGACCTTTTACATCTACAACCTACATGACATGTTTCTCCCTTTCTTTGGGATTACATTGTTCAAAATCATCAGGATGGGATTTAGTTTTAAAATATCTCCCTTGTTAAAGCTAACATCGATGCCATTTAAATTAATGATTTTGTAAGAGACATTTTCATTCAAGGACACCAATCTTTGTTTTCTGTCAATGCTATTTCTCACATTACACATATATACATTTCCAGTAACACTTGAGTTGGGGGGTACATCAGGGAATGTACTAGTTTATATGGTTTACTAAATGACAACACTTAAATTATAGGCAAACAATGTACTGTATGAAGCATTTTTCTCTTGTATTACTCTCCCATTATATATATATATATATATATTGGTATGCACCTTTGTAAGTATCATTAATAAGTTCAAGTCATGTGCAGAAAATGTCATCGTAAAATGGTTAAAACTAGCATGTGAAAACATTTCCAAAATAATGACAGCAAGTGACCGAGTTAAAGAAAATATTTATCAAGAAGGTGGAAAACTCTTGTTTACCTTGATTTTAAGCTACCACTAATAGCTATATAAGTATTAAAACAGATTCAACAAAGCAACCATTTCGCTAACATCTAATGCACCACGAGTGCCACCTCTCAATCTTCTTTGGGCAGTGTCAAGCTGAATCATGGTACAGCACACTTTGCTTACTCTGGACATGAGTTTTGATGCTCATTCTGAATGGCTACATCATAGTATATTGAATTTCTACAAAATTAAGCCACATCAATAAAAATAGATGGCAGTAACAATACTGAGTCAAAATCTCAGGCAACTCATGACAGTACAAGCCATCTCATTAAATATGTAAGACTAGGCAATGCAGCAGCAATCTGCATGCTTACCAGTAAAGCTGGCAACAAATTAATTAATAACTATTGAGAATAAAGTCATCCTTTCAATAGGTTATTAGAACTATTAGAACAATTGCTAGAAATTAATTAAAATAAATGACAAGTATAAAAGTGTAAAACGCCATTCATGGGTTTGGGCGTGGCAGGCAGACATTAACAACAATTTAGGGTAGGCAAAACTCTGATCCACTCCCCATGAAAAAAATAAAATAAATAAACATACTGTATAACATTAACATTTAACAACAGTTCATTCCTCAAACTAAGTACCATGCTTATTTGATTTGAAAAATTATTAGTCAAAATTTAAATAATGATTAATGTCAATTTTCCTATCTACTATTTTATTGCCAATCTGCAAATATGTTCTTCTTCTTGCAAAGTTCACAGCAATTCTCAAGCAACTGAATAGTAATGCCTGTACATTACCACCTGTTTTTTTTCTGATCTGTAATTTCAATTAACTGTTACTCAGTTTTATTATTTCTTTGTCTAATTAATGGATGCTTCAATTATCAGACCGCAACACTTAATCTCTGCTGTGCCACTGATCGGGTGCTCTGCCATTGAGTTATCTTTAGACCAAGGTAGTAGGCTCAGCAATACTAACCTGCGTTACTGAAGGAAACTCTGCCTGAATCCGTCCAAAAGTTTCAGAGTCTGTTCTGACCCCATTCTGCCCGTCAGCTTATCTTATCTTAGCACCAGACCAGTAGCTTGATTCCTTGCAAAATTCCCATACAGAGGTGCAACCCCCCTGAAAACTACGCTCGCCTTCAGTCCTGTCAGATACTGGTTACCATCGTTCTCTCAGTATCTCCATCTGTTTTCATCCTGCCTTGACCATCTTTGCCAGCCTCTGTTCACATATGCATTTTGGCTGTCTACGCCGGCCTCTAACTTACTCCGAGCCCCACTGGATTTTCACTCTTGTATTCCCTAGCCTATCAGCAAGATGAGGATGTCTCCATCAGCTAGCTGCAGTGTAACACTTTGATTCTCAATGTGTACACATTCTGCAGCATATATGACGTCTTGCAAAACAAGGCAACGTTTTCTCTTTTTTGTCAGCACTCTCCACACAGAAACAAATCAAATAAAAAATAAGGGGAAGGGGAAGTAGCCATGTTTATTTGACAAAAGTATTCCACATTTTCCCCTGGCAGGAACATACAAAAGGTTACTGCCATTGCATGTTCTATAGAGTATATACATTTGTTGCACTTTGTAATCACTGCCTGGGTATAGCAGAAAAGTGTACACTCCAGGGGATCATTCTACTACGTGTGCATTCAGCTGGTCTTAGACATGAATTACTGGGATACAAACAGTCCAGTTCTCCTTACTCTTTCCTTCCCATAAATAACAGTTCGGCACTTGGGCATAGTTCTGTCTATATTGCTTGCACTTGTTATGGACCATTACACATTCTTGTAATTTCTTGGATTCCTTTACAGCAGATGGTGAAGTACCTCATTAGTATATTGGTTTTAGATAATTAACTTCATACAGTTTACTGCTTTAAAATGATATTTTTATAACATTAAATGTGCATTTTTCCATTTCAGAAAATGACAATAATTTAATTATTTGTCAGAATGACAATGAACCAAATTCAGAAATTTGGTCTTTATCATAGTCACATTAATTAAAAGGCCACTGATGTAACATTGTTACCATAACAATCCCTAAGAAAATAAGTTTCTCAGCTCACTGGTAGGTGAAAAAATCCAATGAGCATCAATAAAGGACTCAGGTCCTGTCACCATAACATGTTCACAGAGAAAGAGTCCACTTACAGTACAGTTACCTTTTGAAGAAACTGAGAAATAACAATAAGAGGGCTTAGATGTAGATACATCAGTACATGAACAGAAGTGAAACTATAAAGCAACATGTGACATTTATGGTTAAGTAAAATTTATATTTCAATATACTGTATACCTGGAAGGTGTGATTATTTAAGTATAGTATGTTTTGTCATGTACCAGTATTTTACAGTAGTTGTATGCTATATTTTGATATTAGAAAAGTGCCAGAAAAGTATTGAAACACATTTAATAGTACAGAAAAAAAATCAAAAGTATATTAGTTTCTATTTTATAGTAATTTATATATACATTATACACTGAATATTTTCCTTATGGTTGCCTAACATTCAGTAAGTGTTTTTAGAGCCTTCTTATTAAGTCTTGTTAAACTGTTTCTGAGAAATTATCATTTAATTGAGCTACAAAACGTTCCTTGAAACTGATGTATTCTTCATTCACTGTTTAACCTATTTGATCTTCATATTTGGAAATATTAGATAAGTCAATGTTCTAGTATCAATAGTCAGAACTAACAAAATATTATTTGGGTTCTTCTCATTTGTACTTTCAATATTTTCATTGTTGTCACAGAGTTTGCTGTTTATAGAAAGAAAGTATTATATATAAAGGATGTTGAATTTATGTTCAAAGAAATTTAGGTGGAAGCACATTTACAGTAAAATAGAAATGTTTACAAATCAGTATTTTTATAACAGGCATAGACTATAACAAATGAGAAGAATGTTATACATCTGGGAAGATGAAAAACTGCAATATGCTTACAATTTAAGTGGAGAGAAGTCTTTTTTTGTATTTTAAAATTTTTACTAACTATAAAGATTGGGAGTTGCATGCATTATGTATTGTATGAGACAAACATGAATGTTAAGATTGAAGAGGTCAAAATTATTTTTGTTAAACGTTATATGAAAATATGTTAGCTGTTTTTTTGTAATAAAATGTAATGTCATGTGAAAAGTTAACCTATTGAGGCAAACTGGAATTTACAAGAAAAAACACCACCCATTAGCATAAAATAAAGTTCAAGTTCAAGTACCTTTATTGCCATTTGCATGAACAGTGCATTGGAAATCTTACACAGGAGATTTATTAATTCAAAATACAGTCCCTCACAGTAGCCAAAATTGCTGTTGGACTAATAGTTTAGCAAGGGATCTGAAATGGTTTTGAACTTACACTAAAATACCTTGATTCATGTAACTCAGACAGTGACCCTGTCACTGCTTAATTTCATAACTAACTCTGCAAAATACTTTGTTTCAGAAGTTTGATTAATATCTGATCTCACCCAAACCATTCAGCTATGGCTGCAATTTTTGAGTTTTGTAATAATCTCCAACAAATTATTGATTCTGTTGCATTTCCAAGGGTCTGTATTGATTTTCAAATTGTGATGGATACCATCAAATTGCAAAATTGGATTATACAGATTAGGATTAATTGCTTTTATTAATACTTTCTATAAAGGTTTTGTGGGTATAAATAGGCACTCAAATTCAGCCTATGGAAAGTCTAATTGCAATTGATGGCACTTTTACCCAATCTTTCCTAGCTGGGGCAGCGCTTTGAGTTACAGTTAGAAGAACTTCAGAGATTATTGAACATTTCTCTGACTGAAAAAAGTCTGCAATGGAAACTATTATACGGTAACTGTGCAGTACAACCACGTTTTTATATATATATATATTTATGGATAATTTTTCACTTCCTTAGCACTGGACTAATTTAACATTTTAGTCTGGCTTCAGAAGAGCTATTAGTGAGTTGATACCACTGGGCCTTATGATGAATGTCTCCATGAAAAAGGCTCTACAGTACATGTGACCTATAGAGAGAATTCAGCTTTCTTACTGTGCACTTTGAAGCAGTTAGAAAAGAGACATTTTTATTATGGATATCATATTATTTATCTCACAACAACAGTACCATAAAATAACTTTAAGATGTGAAAATTAAGGGAATTAACATTCCCTGCAGGATTTTGCCAGAAAAAAAGAGAAAACTTTCAATTTAGAGTATACTTTGGGTATACTGTATTTATATACTTTGCCATTCTTGTCTGACAAAGCACTTGGATGGAAGAAAATTTACTTTAAGTGGTAAGCACTAAGGTTTAAAAGATTTGTTATAAAAAAACACTTGTCACAGGATATGAAAAATAAGGACATGCTTTTCCTCACAGATATTTCTTTTGTTAAGGGAAATGACTCACTTTTGGCACATATTTAAATGTAAAAAAGGCACTGAACACCTGCTGAGGGATCCTCCTTTTTGCAGCTGCGAAGCCGAAAAATTCAGAATTCAGGACTGGAAGAATAAACTGATTAAAAAAATAAGTTGCCACAACAACTGGCCAATGCTGACACAATTCAAATAGTGATGCTTTATTCAACTGGCGATAGTGCGTATGCCGTGTGCAGAGCCGATATACAGTTATGAGGGCATTCATACCTCCTATTGAAAATTTCTCTTTATAACTAAAATGCAGCATGTGCTAACAGAGACTTTCCTATTTATATTCTAGTTTGAAACTTTAAATCAACTATCTAAAATTAGTAAATAATTCTGGGACAGAATGCATCACCAAGAAACGGTAGAAACCAACACCTCAGAAAAATGAGAGAGGAAATGTTTTTTTTTCCTTTTCTTTGTCAGGTTCAGTGAGCGGACATTTTTGTATTGATTTAAACCAATAAAATGAGTGGCATACTCAATAAAAATATATGACAGTTTAGCAATGATAAAAGGATAAACGTCCCCTCAATCATAGCATTACAGCACTATTCAACACAATATACAGAGTCTACCACACAGCCTTATATTTGTTTTAAAACATTATTGATTTATTTGTATATCACTTTGTTATGCGTTCATTGTGTTACCTGAATTATGTGAAGTTCTTAAACTCTAATGCAGTAGTGTTATATTAATATGAAGTTGGGCCAAATGGTACCAACAAATCCTTACCTGTAAGGAATGCTTGCTTGTTTATTTCTCATTCTTTCAAAGGTTATATAAATATTAATCAACACAATTAGGGCTAGACAAATTCCCCTCAAAACCATACAAATGAAAATAAGCTATTAGTCAATTTAAATATCACTACATTTACAGTACACATAATAAAAAAAGCTCCATTTCAGTTTATTTCATGTTTGTTGCACATATCAGAATTACACAATATAATAAAAGACAGTAACTATAGATCAGCCTAATGACAGTATGCATACGACAATGAGAAAAATGTGTACTGAGACAGCATATGGAGGTGCACACAGTAGGTCTGCAGTATTTTTAGTTTTATTCACACACTATAGAATCATGAATTGTCAGAAAACAAGTAACACTCCTGTTAGAAATTCAATCAAATTTTCACTTTGTCAAACTCTTTAATCTGTTTTAAGTTTTCATATTTAATCATTTCCTTTGTTACATTTTTTTGTCTATGTACTGAGAATCAAAAGAAACCTATAGCACAGAAGTATTTAGAAAAAATAAAGTATTCAGATCTTGGATATTGATTAAATGTTTTAAGAATAATCTTGGTCATTCATAATTGACTGTTCTATACTCAAGTGACTTTGTTGCATAAGCACTTAATCTTCACATTAGTTAAATTGTGTGAATTAGTGAAATGATTGGTCACACATGGTAATTAGATGTTTTTATATATCTATTTAGCTGTCCTTCTGGAGTATTCAGAGTTAGCAGTCTCTAAACTGAAAAAAAATGTTATAGTCAAACAGTCTGTGTGCGACAGACAACAAATCATGACATGTCAAAAGGATTGATGGGGAGATCAAAGTATGATAGTCCAGGCAAGTGTGTCTAGTTGCTACAGAATTCCATTTGTACTGCAACAAAAATCGGACTGCGTGGAGTAACGTTGATCAACTCCTGAAACCTCAGCAGCTGCGTTTCAGGAGAGATCATTCGGCACAATGGTAATCATCATGGTTCTTGTGTGTGACTTAAGCCATTGAGCCCCATTGAACATTTGTGGGATGAGTAGGGCACACATGTGGCTTCTAGGGCTCGGAGACCAGAGAACATACTGTACATGTGCATGTCTAGACATTATGAGAGCGATACGTCAGAATCCCACATGCTTTGTACTAGATTTCCAATGACTAGCCACATGATACTAGCCCATGACAACATAGAGTAAGTATGAAACTTGTATGAAAAGATTTTGTAATTTCTCTTATTCTTGGGTATCTATTGCACTTTTGAAAGGTTACTCCTGAAGCTCTGAATGTTTCTCTGATCTTCACCCTAAGTCATATGTGTTCGAAACTCTGTTTGCTGCCACTTGCTTTAAGCTCTACATCTTGTTCCTAATGATGTTTCATTATTTTTGTCTCTGTATAGTTTATAATGTTTAGCAAAATCCTGTATGCCTTACACATACAGATGCAGCCATTCAAAATGCGCGGTAAAAACCCGCGGTACGGTAACCTACCCACAAGCCACCGCGGGGCACCGGAGCATACCGCAGGGCAAGTGATTGGCTGGCCAAAATGACCGACAGGGGCACTCGTGGTGCATTGGTTGGTAGTGCAAAGATTGAATCATTTAATGTCTTTACTGTGCACATTTTAATTCGCTTAGTTTTGAATATTTATATGGATTTTACCACTAAAGGGAAATTTTAGTAGCTGAGCATAAAAAGAAGAGGAGCATAACGCATCTGAAGGTCATAAACGATATTAATTTAAAACATTACTGTATGTATGTAAACTGTACTGTGTATGGCTGGTCTTGGTAGTTTAAAGAAAAAATACACACCAGTCTTCCATTTCTCCCTAAACATTTTAAGCATGAAAGTTTTATGAAACGGTACCCAAATATGCGATTGCTGTATAGAATGAATTTTAATTAAAAAAAAATATTTAACACGAACATTAAGCTGTTTACATCTTCCGCCTGAGAACAGTCACCCGTTGCTACCCAACGCAGAATGGTGATTGGCTGACACCATCTGACACCCCTCTGATTGGAGAAAAAAGACGTGCTGGCGTGCTATACCAGGAAGAGGATTCTTTCCATTCAAAACGTGTATTTTAAAAGTTTAAGAAGTAAAAACCTTACGGCGTACACAGATTTCTAAACTGATCAGGATCGTTATCTTTGTCTTATGCATAATAATGTTCACCGCTCTGTCCAGCAAATTAATAATAAACTTTATTTTATATAGCGTTTTAAACGAATAAGTAATTAGATTGCTCATAAACCTAATCACTTGCTTTTTCTTTTTATTTAGGCTCAGATTACAACTATAGATCGAATTATTAATAACCATAATAACAACCAACCAACAAAAACAACCATATAAACATAATGGTGGTGCTGGACCTTCCAGTTTTATTTATTTATTTTTTAATCGCGTAACATAAACATATTACCGTATGCAAACTGTACTGTATACAATATGTACATGTATATTTAATGTCTTAACTGTGCCCGTTTAAGTATTGAATATTCATATCTAATTTTACCACTGAAGGGAAATCTTAACATAAACATACAGTATATGGCTGGTCTCGGTACTTTAAAGAAAAAAATACACACCGGTATTCCATTTCTCCCTAAACATTGTAAGCTTCGAAGTCTTTAACTAACGTGATACCGGAGTCAACAAGCATACTTTTAGAATTTGATTAAAAGGGAATATAATATGGAATCGCGTATCTCAAGAAATTAATAACGATATAATTATATTCATGTTGCAAAAGAACTGCAACGGACATAAAAACTCCCTTGCATGGTTTCATTACGACCAGAATCGGTCTTGAGATATTTTTAACTTGATTTACAGTATTTGAGAGGTATGTCTTAACACCGATACTACAGTGCTTAAGTACTGCTCACGTATATGTTTCTAGGTTTATATTATGCATTTCATACGGTCAAATTACTTTTGAGCAATAAGAAGCGAGAAACGGTATGCGTTTTAC
Organism: Lepisosteus platostomus; assembly: GCF_059453375.1. Lineage (NCBI taxonomy): Eukaryota > Metazoa > Chordata > Actinopteri > Semionotiformes > Lepisosteidae > Lepisosteus > Lepisosteus platostomus. The sequence continues at coordinate 56,511,059 of NC_142618.1, forward strand.
TTTCGTTTTGTGCTGGGACCCGTGGATTGATTAGAGATATCAAGTACATACAAGTCATTTTTTAAATGTTGTAGTTCGTCTTGAAAAAATGTTACGAGTACATCATCTATCAACAATTACACAGGTTCTGTTTCCATATTGCGGATTTTGGTTACGTAATATTATTTTCTAGATTTCACGTTGTGAATATGATGGGATGTCTGATGGGATGTTTCTAAAAATCCATCCTCTGTAAAACGTCTTCTCCAGTTGTCCTGCATATGTATTCGCTAATGAAGCTGTGTGTTCTGAGCCTAGATCTCTACATTTCTGTATGAACCAGCTTAGAGGGCTAAAGACAGCTAGTGTTTAAATTGAGTGTAAGGCAATTTATGCTTCTAAAGTCATGGTCAGCATTTATCTTTGTACTGTGTTGTAAACTTGTTCTGTGCCAAGTCACATTATTTTATAGCGTTTTTAAAGCGTTATCAAATACGGTGTTACTGTAGTTTACTGAGTCCCATGTCACATGGTCTGTGATTGAAACCTGTAAAACCGGTTTAATTCGTCACAGCCAGCACTCTTCAGGTGTGAGAGTCTTCTGCTCAGAATGAAACGCTAAAATGTTTGTGTATATTCTAATGGTAGTGGGGGCGGGGTGTGTGGGAATAAGTTTGGTTGAAACATTTTCTCTGAAAGCATTTTCTTCTTGTAACCGATCTTGTTACAGCATGTTACAGTTTACTATTATTAACCATATTAATTTTAAGTGCTTAATGTAAAATCTTGTAAAAATATATTTTCATTGTTCAAATATACATTAAGTCTGACTATCATATAATAAGTTAAATACAAAACTAAAGAAAAAATAGGGTTAAATATAATTCAAAATATTTTGCTAACAATGTTAACTGTTTATGAATAATAAAATGTATTAACTAAGGAGTAGGATGGCACAGTTGTTAGTATGTTTTTTGTTTTTTTTAACCCAATCTCCGGGAAACCATTAGTACGATGGTGAATCGGAGATTCTCAACCCTTGCTGCGTACGACTGGAAAAGAATTCGTGATCGGATCAACGAAATGCTTCGTAGGAGGAGGCAGTCTTTTCCTCTTGTCTAACAGTCTGTCCACAAACAAAACATTCCTGTTAGACAAGAGGAATTGAAAAAAAAACAATGTTGTCAATGAAAACCGGTGTGTGTGTCTCTCCCTGCTGGATGTCCCTCTCACAAACTGCTGAATGAATAAAATAATTTTATTGAAAACGAGTTTGCGATTGTCTGGTCTTTAAATTCTGTAGATACGCGATTCCATATTATATTCCCTTTTAATCAAATTCTAAAAGTATGCTTGTTGACTCCGGTATCGCGTTAGTTAAAGACTTCGATGCTTAAAATGTTTAGGGAGAAATGGAATACTGGTGTGTATGTTTTCTTTAAAGTACCGAGACCAGCCATATACTGTATGTTTAAGTTCCAAAATTAATATCGTTTATGGGCTTCACACGCGTTGCAGTATGCTCAGGCACTAAGTAAAAGGAGATGCTTCGTATTGCTTGACTAATTTTAAAAACTAAGTTATAAATATAAAAATTGCAGGCGCTGCTCTGGTGCGTCGGCTCCTACACAGTGCCTGTCTGCCGTAAGCGTTACAATATACATACAGTACCCAACACTGCTTGTACCCATCTGTCATGTAAATAAAACACCTTGAATTGAATTGAATTGAGGGGAGAAGGGGGGGATACTAAAGCCAATACTGGCTCAATGGGCTTTGACGTGCTAATGCGTTAACGGTCCGGGTGTGGCAGGCTTCCAATGTCAACTCGACTCGATTAGAAGACAATGAACGTATTTTAGCCCTAAATGAATTAATAGCAAACATGGTTTACATAAAATACATTTTTCCAAGAAAGTTTATAATAATACGATCTATAGTTGAAATCTGAGCCTACTTTAAAAATAAAGGAAAAGCATTTTCAAAGAGCAATCACGCTGTGTTTATGAAGAAAAAGTGATTAGGTTTATGAGCAATCTAATTACCTATTCGCTTAAAATGCTATATAAAATAAAGTTTATTTAGAGATGAATGATCAGTGTCGCAGTTTAAATAATGTGAGTCAGGAAACTAACACAGCGCCACCGGATTTAATAACGCAATAAAAACGCTATAAAATAATGTGACACAGTACAGCACAGTACAACAATACTGACCATGACTTTAGAAGCATAAATTACCTTACACTCAATTTAAACACAAGCTGTCTTTCTGTATGAACCTCTAAGCTGGTTCATACAGAAAATGTAGAAATGCATTAGCCTGATCATGATTAAAAAACACATAATTAAACACGCGTTTGCGATTTAAATCAGAACACGATTTAAATCAATATAAATGTTTATATTGTAACGCATACTGTCCCGCCTCCATTTCTCTATAACAATTTACTGTTGCACACACACACACAATAGAAGCAGGAACCACTGTCAGAAGGGAAGATATATTCAAAATATCGCAAATATCGATCATGTTGCGATATTTTGAAATATAAAAGTCAATTGATTGTCCATAATATCGCTTACCTATTTTTTCGAAGAAATGTTTGTTAAAATAAAAGTCCAGCACCAGCTGGATTCGAACACACAACCTAGCAGTTGGAAGTCACGCACCTAGACCAGTAGGCTACAAGACAGCTCGCATGTTCAGGTAGGCGAAACAGCCTTACACAGTCCTGCCGCAGTACACGGATATAATCATACCGTTATTAAATTCTTTAGATACGCGATTCCATATTATATTCCCTTTTAATCAAATTCTAAAAGTATGCTTGTTGACTCCGGTATCACGTTAGTTAAAGACTTCGAAGCTTACAATGTTTAGGGAGAAATGGAATACCGGTGTGTATTTTTCCTTGTGATATTTTAAGCTCTAGTTGAATGATAGGTGTCGCATTTTAAATCATTTTCGTAGCTAGAAATTATGAAACGCCCTGTTAAAAGCAAGGAAGTTTTTATGCCCCGTTGAAGTAAAACAAAATGCCTGACAAAGTATGGCTTGGACAGATTCCAAGTGCTTGTACAAATGTGCTAAAGAAATTATACTTTGAGTATACAGCTTGTCCAAAGTCATCCATTATTAATACTATTAGTAATATCTTCAGTAAAGGCTTTGATGCATAAATATTTCTGATAAAGGTAGGTTGTGTACTTCTGTCCAACTGAGCAATCTTGCTTTCATAATATATACCAACATTTTAATGACTGATGATTAACATGCTGTAATACACAGTTCAAAATTAAAGGCTCAAATGCTGTACATGAGAGGTTAAGCTCCCCCTGGCGGTTTTACAAGGCGACGCCGGATAGTTAGTCACGTGACACACGTGAAATGCGTGATACCGCGTGATACTGTGACACGCCCACCGGGGTATGCCGCGAAATACCTCACCCATTTTGAATGGCTGCATCTGTACCTTTAATGCTAGGGATACCCCTTACCAGATAGCTATTTTAGTATTTGTCTTTTGAAAGAAACTATACATATTTTTACATGTATCAATGTTTCACTTTTAATCACTGGTTTCGTCAAATCATCACAGAAATCTTCTATCAATTTGTCAAAATTGTTTTAACTAGGCAGCGAATCATACATCTACAGAATTATAACATGCAAGATCAGTTTTAGACGGTGGTGAATCAATAAGAGTCACAGTCTCCTGCCACGCTATGCTTTTAAGTGGGCTGTTTGAAGTGGGTGGCAATTATGAATGTAAACAGATAGAAGTAGGTGAATAGGTTTGATTCAGATTTGATCTGATTATCTGTCACTTTTGTATTGTAAAATAATGTTTTATATACTGTATGTACTTGGCATTCTGATTCATAATTGATCTAACCATTTGGCTCCAATCCCACTCCCATAGCATACTATCACAGTTATTTCTCAGTGACAAAACAGATTTAATCTTGAATAGTCTCACATATATTTAATATTTAGTGTTGGAAAAAGGTTATTAAAATACATCCCTTACCATTTTGTATTGTTTATTGAATACTTTCTCTACTATTCAAGACAAAAACTACCTGGTGTTGTTTAAAAGTAATAGAGAATAGTTTCTGAAAAAAAAAATAGGTGAATGAAAATCAAATGTACCTTTATATAATGTACAGTATCTTCATAAAGAATTATAGTGCACTTCTACAAAAAATGATTTTTTAAATTTCCTTATAATAACTTCGGGAATTTATTACAGATATGATAAGTTAACTCTTGGTGCTCAGGATGTTTCTGTCATTGTGTTTCAATAAAAATGTTCAGAACTATTTAGCTACTACAAACCAAAATAGCTAGTTGTGTTGTGTTGTGTTGTGTTGAAGCAACACAGACAAGCAAAGGAATGGTAAATTTAGGCTTTCTTTTTGTTACTGCAGTGTCAACATAAGGCAATGAGGAAAAAGGTAAAGGAACATCCAAATGCAGTTTCTGGTATAAAGTGAGAAAATATTGCCAGTGGTGCTTTAGTTAAATTGTTCTTATGAAATATTTTCCAATTATTAATCTTGAAAAAAACAATTGCTGTATCTAACTGAAGAAATTAAGCAACTTTTAAATATTATTGATATACTATCATTGCCATAATACTTCTTCATGTCATTATTCAGATATAACACTTACTCTATGCATACAGTAGCTCACAAAATAGAATTTTATGATAATTGGTTTTCCAAAAACTGAAATATATTTTTGTAAATTTAATTTGCTACCTCCCAGGTCCTAGGTTTGATTTGAGAATGGATGTGTTGTTTAATATGGATAAGGGCTGGATGAAATTATTTTAAACTCACGTGGTCATGACATACTTCAAATACTACTTTTTTGTTCGACTATACAGTGTTTACAGTTTTGAATTTTTCTTCATAAAGATTTAAATGTTACATATGCAGTACTCGTTTTAATGATATCTAAATTCTTGAATGAACATACAAATCAACTGATTTAGTGGAAATTAAGTTTACTACAGTTTACCATTCAAGAGAGTATGTACTAACTAGAAAGCCTATCCTGAAACAATATTAATAGGAATAATCTTAGGTAGTGAGCATGTAAACAACATCACAACATCATCTATTAGAAAAAAGTGTAACATTTTGGTGGAAACAGCTGTTTCAGCTTGCTTTTTTATTATTACTCAAAGAACACAGTATGCTCCATCCACCAAACTGAATTCTTAGTTTTTATGACCTAAAAACTGAAAACCATATTCCTCCCTATTTCCCAAAGAGAGAAATTGTTATTTTTTACTACTTAATGGAGTTATTTACATTTATAAAGTAACTTCATAAAATTACTGAACTACATATAACCAGCTGTCATTGAACACAATAAATAGATACTTTCTGAATACCCGACTCCCTATAAACAGATGACCAAGGGATAATAACAAAAAACTTTTTAATAGGTTCTGATGTTCTTGTTCTTGTTCTTTTCGGAATCAGGAACAGTAACTATATGCCACTTATAGTATATATCATACATCTATTATTCATGTGCACTGCCCAAAAATGGTGTAAAGTGGCTAATTTTAAAAAGCAATTGATATGAGTATTCTATAGGCTATAGCAGCTTTAGTACTGTACATACTGATATATTTGGAAGTACTTTGCAACTAAGAGAAAAACGAATATCCACAAAGGACAAAATTAAAATATTTACAATATTGTATTTATGGTGACTTTATAAGCTTAATTTACTATAAATGCTATGTTTCCTGGAGTGCAAACTTTTGTCACATTTTTTGAGCCAGCCTAGACTGAAGTTGTTGTATGTAAGGAATTTATACGTTCTTTTAAATAATATTGGACACAATAACAATAGTTTGAAAACCTCAGAATTTTTTTTTATGAGGGTCATGGATAACCAGGGCAGGTCTCATAAAAGAGTCACACTAATTATGGGACTGAAAGAGACTGAATCTGTTTAGCCAAGAACATAATTGATGTCATTTTAGTTAAATGTTAAACATTCATACTTACACTCACTAAAAAAAACAAGCACAGACCTGTAATATTATTTTTTTTGTTACTAATGAGTAAGGCCTGAATATTAAACACATTTAAGTAGAATGCCTGTTTTTATTAAATTATTTTTGCCTGGATAAAAGAATGTAAGACTTTCTACAGTTTTACATTAGATCTGTATATTTCTAATTAATTCAGTCCAAATGTTTTATGAAAACATTCTTGTAAAGCTATCTCTTTTAATCCAGTATGGAATATGAATCTACAGTTGTTATTTCATGCAATAAATGCAGCACAGTAGCATAGATCTACCTATTGTCAGACTGTATAAGCAATATATTCTTTTCCTAAAGCCCTCTGGATCCTAAACTCGACCTGGACCTATGCTTATGATATTAAAAAAACGAATTGCCTTGCTAAAATTATATTCACAGTTACACTCCAAAGTGAGTGATATTATTGCTATTCTTATCTAAAGTACCCATACTATTGTATTGGGAAGACATTGACTAAGGCGAAAAGTATCGTTGTTTTAAACAATATGCAGATGCAGCCATTCAAAACAAGCGGGGTACGCTGCTGTATAACGCGGTGGGTGTCGCATCTAAACGCGGTATAATGCGTCATTTTGCATCATACCGCAAATTACCATATGCAAATTAGATTATGTTAATAGTATCCGGAATCACCTTGTAAAACTGCCAGGAGGAGCAAATAAAGCTTAGCCTCTCATGTACAGCATTTGAGCTGTCACCAGAAAACGCCGGTTTCGAATCCCAATCACAGCTGAGGGACAATCTTAATTCAATTAAGAATTTAAGTTGTATACTCTTTAGACTTTTAAATTTAAACTGTGTATTACAGCATGTTAATCATCATTCATTAAAAAGTTGGTATATTTTATGAAAGCAAGATTGCTCAGTTGGACAAAAGTACACAGCCTACCTTTATCATAAATATTTTAATTATGCAGAAATATTGTATGCATCAAAGTCTTTACCGAAGATATTACTAATAGTATTAATAATGAATGACCTTGGACAAGCTGTAAACTCAAAGTATTACCCTGGTCCACATTCTTTGTAACCGTCTTTGTAAACTATTTGTAAACTTTGTAAAAGACTATTTTTTTTACAAAAAGTAACACCATAGCTTTTCGTTGATCTGATCACGTATTTGTTTCCAATCATACCAATTTTTTAGAATCTCCGATTCACCATGGCTTTCACATGCTCATAAATGATATTAATTTAGGAACATAAACATATCATGTAAACTGTATAAGGCTGATATTGGTATTTTAAAGAAAAAATACACACCAGTATTTCACTTTCTCTCTAAACATTTTAACCATCAAAGTCTTACATGTGGTTATTTTGGACACGTTTTTACTTGCTCCTTCTGAACATATTACGATTATATACTTTGTGAAAAGTGATAGTCTTTTAACCTTTTCTGTGAATCCGCTCGTTATCGGCTTAAACAAATGCATACTTTTAGAATTTGATTAACAGGGAATATAATATGGAATCGTGTATCTAAACAAATTAATAACTATATAATTATATTCATGTACTGTCTGGCGGAATAAACTGAAAAGTTAGTTAATGCGACATGGAATTATTAAGAGTTATCACCTCTTTTTACACTTGAGAACAAATGAGAACATTTCACTCAGTGGGCGATGCATTGTTATCTCAATCACCTGCTAATTCATTTTACACCACGGGAAGACAGGAGACTGTGATTGTACTGTGTCTGTATGGAATGTGTGTTGCGTTCACAAAATTAAAATGTTTAAAGTGTATAATTGAAAAGTAAAAAAAAAACTTAAAGCTTACAGAAAGATTCTAACATGATTACAAGGAAGTGTATTGCATGTCTAATGGTCTAACCCCATTTTGATTAAAATCGCAATTAATTTAATTAAATGCCTTTTTTGATTATCAATCTGACAATGAAAAGTTAGCTTGAAGTTCAAAAATGATTTTGGCACACCTGTAGCATTTTCACGAAACCTCCTAGAGTTGTAAGAACACTTTCTTTGTGTATAAAGTACATTGTGAATGTTTTCACAGCCTTCACTTTCATTTTTATGCCATTTTTTTTACCACGCACGAATGTCTTATGTCCATATCTTCGCAAGAGAATCAGTGCGAATTTTAATACTAATTAAATGACTGGGGCACTTTCCACCCCCTCTACATTCTCAGAGTAGAATAGGCTAGCCTTCTAATGAAAGACAGTCCACCCTCCCCCCACAGACAGGAAAAGTGCCCGCAGGCACTTAAACTTAATATGGTCAGAAGGAGCATGTAAAAACGTTTCCGAAATAACCACATGTAAGACTTTGATACTTAAAATGTTTAGGGAGAAAGTGGAATACTGGTGTGTATTTTGTCTTTAAACTACCAATTCCAGCAATAAACAGTTTACATAATATGTTTATGTTCCTAAATTAATATCGTTTATGACCTTCAGATGCGTTATGCTCCTCTTCTTTTTATGCTCAGCTACTAAAAATTCCCTTCAGTGGTAAAATTCCATATAAATATTCAATACTAAGCGGATTAAAATGTGTACAGTAAAGAGATTAAATGATTAAATCTTTTCACTACCGACCAATGCACCACGAGTGCCCCTGTCAGTCATTTTGGCCAGCCAATCGCATACTGTGGTACGGCGCGGTGGCTCATGCGTAGTTGCGTGCGGTATGGGTTTGTACCGGGAAATTTTATTGGCTGCATCTGTACTGTAATAGTTAAGGTCTTTTTCTGTTTTTCTTTATTTCAAGTGTCTGTAGAAAATAAGACGCTAATTGACACTCTACTTTTACAGGACTACACAGGGCACTAGAATTACTAGGACATTATTTACACAGGTAGGGTCAGCCGCTGGTCATCGTGCTGACCCTCAGACTCTTCCCGGCTACCACTCCCAGCATGCCCAGCGGTACTACGAGCGCCTAGGGGCGCTTCCTCCTCACCACCAGGCGAGGGCGTTACACTGCCCCCACCTGAAGCGTCTGGCGTCTCGCCGACGTCGAACACCCCCCTCAGGCTGTACTCGTATTCGGCCAACTGCTGCGGAACCCTGCGTGAGCGGCCGCTGCGCCGCGGTGACGGCTGGCGATCCACGGACGCCCCACTATCGGCCGGCTCCGGCCCCGGCTGCTCCTCTGGAGCCTCCCCACACGGCTCCTCCTCCCGGGCCCGGTAGGGGGCCAGGCGGTCTCGGTGCAGGACCACCACTCTCCCCCGTGTTCGCAACCGGACACGGTAGCAGACCTCGCCCACCACCCCGAGCACCTCAGCGGGCCCCTCCCACGACGGCGCCAGCTTAGGACTGAGGCCTTTGCGGCGCCGCGGGTTGTACACCCAAACCGAGTCCCCGGGCTGGAAGGCAGGCCCCCTGCAGCGCAGGTCGTAGTACCGCTTCTGCCGGACCCCCGCCTGTGTCAGGTGGGTCCGTGCAAAGCTGTGCACCCGCTGCATCCGCTGCCGCAGGTCCCACTCGTAGTCCGGTCCAGCCGGCGGTGCCGACCCGTCTCCGGGCGGCGGGCCGAAGACCAGGTCCACCGGTGTTCGCATTTCCCGGCCCAGCATGAGCGAGGCCGGGGTGCACCCGGTGGATTCCTGGACCGCGGTCCGATACGCCCAGAGCGCAAGGGGGAGGTGGCGGTCCCAGTCCCGTTGGTGCCGGGACACCAGGGTGGCCAGCTGGGTGGCGAGCGTCCGATTAAACCGCTCTACCAACCCGTCGCTCTGGGGATGCAGCGGGGTGGTCCGCGTCTTAGTAATCCCCAGGCGCTGGCACACTCTGGCGAAGACCTGGGACTTGAAGTTACGCCCCTGGTCACTGTGTAACTCCTCCGGCACCCCCAGCCTGGCAAACATCCCCTCCAGCAGTGCATCGGCCACCGTGGGGGCACTCTGGTCCGGGAGGGCGTAGGCCTCTGGCCACTTCGTAAAGTAATAGGAGCCCCCACCTGGTGTTGTTGGAGGGGGGCCCGAGAGCGCTCGGGGGGACCCTTCTGCGCCACGCACACCGCACACGTTCGGCAGTACCGCTCCACGTCCCGGTGGCAAAGACCCCAATAAAAATGGCCTCGGAGACGCTGCAGGGTTTTTTTACCGCCGAAGTGCCCCACACCCGGTTGGCCGTGCACCGCTCGGAGCACCGCCCCGCGGAGCGACCGAGGCACCACCAGCTGCCACCGTACCTCGCCACTGGAGGGTACCCGCCACCCCCGGCGCAGCACCCCGTCCTTTACCTCCAAGGCCTCCCATAGGGCGCAGAGGGCCTTGACGGACTTCGGGTGCGGGGCGAGCTCCTCTCGTGTAGGCCGCACTCCTGCTGCCCTCCAGCGGAGCACCGGGCCCACGTCAGGATCAGCTGCCTGACGCTGCGCCAGGTCTGGCAGGCCCACCCCCAGCGGCCCCTCCCGGGCCGTGGCCGCGGCGCTCACCCCCGCCACGGTGCGGACAGCCTCCTCACGCTGCTCCCGCCGGGCGCAGTGATGGCAGTCCGCGGCCTCGCAGGGGCGCCGCGAGAGAGCGTCGGCATTGAGATGGCGGGACCCCGCACGGTGCACGACAGTGAAGTCGTACTCCTGCAGGATCTCTATCCATCGCGCCATCTGTCCCTCTGGCTCCTTAAAGTGGAGCAGCCAGGTGAGGGACGCATGGTCGGTCCTCAACCGGAACCGGGTCCCGAACAGGTACGGCCTGAAATGGTGGACCGCCGCCATCAACGCCAGCAGCTCGCGACGGGTCACGCAGTAGTTCCGCTCAGGCCTAGTCAGAGCCCGACTATAGTAAGCCACTACGCGCTCCCCATCCGGCCCCTCCTGCGCCAACACCGCCCCCACCCCCGAGTCACTCGCGTCGGTGTCGAGAATATACGGCAACCGCGGGTCGGGGTAGGCCAGCACGGGGGCCCCCACCAGAGCTTCGCGCAACCGGCCAAAGGCAGTCTCACAGCCCGAGTCCCAGTCAAAACGGCGGCCCTTGTCGGTGAGGCGGTGCAGCGGGGCGGCGATGCTGGCAAAGTCCCGGACGAACCTCCGATAGTACGAGGCCAACCCCAGGAAGCTGCGGAGCTCCGCGACGGTGCGTGGAGTCGGCCAGCCCCTCACTGCGGCGACCTTACCTGGGTCCGTAGCCACCCCTCGCGGTCCAACAACATGTCCCAGGAAGGTCACCTCCCGCCGCAGGAGCTCGCACTTGCGGGGGTTGAGCCTCAGGCCAGCACGGCGGATGCAGGCCAGCACCGCCTGGAGGTTCGTCAAGGCCTGGTCGAAACTCCGTGCATGAACCAGCAGATCGTCCAGATATAACACACACTGGTTCCGCGGGACCGATGCCAGCACCCTCTCCATCAGCCTCTCGAACGTCGCCGGGGCATTGCACAGGCCAAAAGGCATGACAGTAAACTGCCAGAGGCCCTGGCCGATGGAAAAGGCCGTCTTCGGACGAGCATCGGGAGCAAGCGGTACCTGCCAGTAGCCGCAGCGGAGGTCCAGGGAGCTGAACCAGGTCGACCCGGTGATGTAGTCCAGGGCGTCATCTATCCTCGGCAGGGGGTAGGAATCTTTCCGGGTGACCTCGTTCAGCTTGCGGTAGTTGACGCAGAACCTCCACGAGCCGTCTTTTTTTTTAACCAGTACGGCTGGCGCCGACCACGGGCTCGCGGAGGGCTCAATCACCCCCGCTGCGGCCATCTCCCGGATCTTTTCCTCGGCGGCGGTCCGCTTGGCGTGGACCATGCGTCCTGGTGGGATGCGGATGGGCCGAGCGTCGCCGGTGTTGATCTCATGTTGGACCAGGGCAGTGCGGGTGCAGTCCTCATCCCTCGCCGCAAAGAGGTCTTCGTTCTGGGCGAGTAGCTCCTGGAGCCGCTGCCGCTGGTCCTGATCGAGGCCCTCGCAGCTCCGCTGGAAGAGGTCCTCAACCGCACGCTTCGCTTCCACGCAACGCTCGGCCCCCGCCGCCGCCTTGTCTGGCCCCCCGGCCGACTCAGGGGCAGGATCCGGCACGCTCGCTCCCCGGCTCGCAGGCCTGGTCTGCCCCGGCGACTGACGCCGCCGCCGCCGCCGCTGCCTCTTGTTCCCCCGGCTCCGGCAAGCCCGCGTCCCTCGGCCTTCGCCGGACCTGCCCTCCACCAGGTGCAGTCGCTCCCCCTGCCACACCAACTCCTGCCGGTCCAAGTCCAACCTGGCCCCCACTCGCTGCAGTAGGTCCAGCCCCAGAATGCAGTCCTCCTGGATGGGTGCAAGGTAGCAGGGGTGGCGCACCGTCGCTGCACCCAGACGGAAGGCAAGCACCCGTTTCCCCCGGACTGCAGCGAGCTGTCCCGTCACGGTCCTCAGCCGCAGGCTGGAGGCCTCCCATCCTGGGGGGTTGGTGCCCTCGGTGTCGGGGAGGACGCCCGGCCGAAGTAGGGTAACTGATGAACCGGTGTCGAGTAGGGCCAGGCAGGGTTGGTCCTCAATCCGGCAGTGGAGGTACAGGCCCCGGCTACAGCCGACTCGCCCCACGGTGGCGTGAGGGGCGCCGGTTTTTACAGCGCTCTCCGGAGCGGGGGTTGAGGTGTTCAAGGGCGGCCTTCCCCGCGCTGAGCCGCCCCGTTCCCGTTTCCCGACGCCGATCGGGGAGAGCGAGGTTCGGGTGCCCGCCCCGGGCTCGGTGTCCTCTTTTCCCGCAGCGGTCGCAAATCAGCGTGCGGGGCTGTTCCGCGGCGGTCGCTGCACGGGCTGGCTCCTCTTCCCCCTCGCTGGATTCCTCCGTCGCCGCCTCGGTCAGCCGGCAGGGCGCACTGCGTCTGCTGGCGCTGCCAGTCACCCCGAACACTACCTCAGCCCGTGTAGCAAGGGCCAAGGCCTGCTCCAGCGATGTTGGCGCGGCCAGCTGCACGTGGCGCCGCAGCTCCTCGGGCGAGAGGGCCTTGAGAAAGGCCTGGAGAGCCATCTCCCGCTGCGCCTCCCGGGGGAAAGTTGGGTATCCTCGGCGGGCGAGGAACATGACATCCGCGGCGACCGGGCCCAGTCGCTCTCCTGGTCGGCGCCGCCGCAGGGCCAGCCTCTCCCGCATCAAGTCCGGCGCCTCCTCTACACCGAAGCGCAGCTGGAGGGCTGCTGCCAGCGCCGTGTAGTCGCCTCTGTCCTCCTCCGGGACGTCCAGGAGCACCTGGCAGGCCGCTCCTTCCAGCGCCGCCGCCAGGTGGCCGGCCATCTCCGCCCGGCTCCAGCCATTCGTCCGGGCCGCGAGCTGGAACTGCGCCTCATAGGTCTCCCAAGGCGCCTCACCATCGTAGCGACCTGGTCGCACCCGCGCCGATGGGTGTGGGTATCGCTGATCGGCTCCGGCAGGGAGGGCATCCTCTCTCCGGGGCGGCCGCCCCAATTCTACTGGCGGGACCACTACTGGGTAGCCCTGGTAAGGGCTGTGGCCACCTGTCGCACCCAGGAGTTGCTCAGGCTCCCTATGTGCGCCGCCGATGGGTTCTCCGTCTTCCAGCGTCAGCCGGCGCTTTATGGAATCGGGTAGTGTCTGCCACGAGTTGTTCATTCTGCCCGCTTCTGACACCAATGTAGCGTTTTGCAGGTTCTTTTTCAGAACTAAAGAACAGTGGAGACGCGATTAACCAAGCACTGGCTTTATTTTACAACCACACCAAAACCAAACACAGGATCTACACACACATGAGGAGACTGACGAACACGTACACACATTTAGGGTGGTAATTACCTAACAACACACTCTACTTTTACAGGACTACACAGGGCACTAGAATTACTAGGACATTATTTACACAGGTAGGCTCAGCCGCTGGTCATCGTGCTGACCCTCAGACTCTTCCCGGCTACCACTCCCAGCATGCCCAGCGGTACTACGAGCGCCTAGGGGCGCTTCCTCCTCACCACCAGGCGAGGGCGTTACAATATGAAGAAGAAGGCTCCATGGCAGAAACGTTGTGTTTTCTCTCTTTTCAGCATGGAATAAACCTATTACTTGTTCCTTTGCAGCCTATGCATGCTGACGCAGCTACCCACCTGAACTACTACATCCTTATACATATATATCAACATACTGTACAATAATTATACCACTTAAGGAAATGTGATGTTGTACTTTACTTATACAGTATAATGCTAATACATTACAATGATTTCCCAATCACATTTTCTTTCATTTACATTAGCTGATACATTAACAAAATGCTTCTTCTGTTTTTTTTAATTCTCTCCTTACATTCTGCCATTTTGTCTTTTTCCAACATTGTATGAATAGCTGTAATAATAAGAGTTATTGAAAGTTTTTTTGACAAGAAGATTTGGAAATCATAATTTTCACACTCAAAAAAGACACTGTTACTGACCCCAGTCATAAATTTCTGCTGAATCATACCTTCATTGTATTGCTTTTTAAGAGCCTACACATAGTGCCAGCATGTGTTCTCGGTCAGAATAACTGTTATTGGTTGGGACATAGCCATTTAAGGCTTCAGATTCCAGAGAGATGCTGTTGTCAAAAATGTAACTATCATCTGTGCATCCTTACATTCTTGCAAGTATTTTGCACTCTGCTCTTCTGCATCACCGAGAACTACACCAGAAAATGTCCCCACTGACTACAGTGAGAGTAGAAATGGTTATATGAGAACAATCAATTACTCCTAACACACCAGGAAATCCTGACCTTAAATAGAGATCAGTTCAATTTCTGGTAATGGTTGGACTTGATGTACTGATTTCTCTTCTTTGCAATACCCTTTGACACTCTGCAAATTACTTCAGAAACAAAAAAAACCTGTTGTACTCAGAAATGGTCTTTCATCCACCATCTGGAAACAATTCAGTATATAGACCTATAATGCTATAATCACTTCAAGAAAGGGTAGTATAGCACAATTTATGTCAGCTCAGTGCTTCATGTTAGAGCCAGCTTCACAAATTAATTAATGTAACATAATTTTTCTGAAAAGTAGACCTCTTCTAAAAGTCCCTAATACTGTAAAATTTGAATGATTTTTTTTCTGCCTCTGTTTTTTGTCTTCTTGTACTGTAGCTCAGTGTGCTAGGGGTAAAAACCAATTTACACAGTGAAATCTGGATTTACAATTACTAGTGTAACAGGTGTATATTTTAATTTTTGATAAAATAAGACTGGGTTAATTTAAACAAATATTACATATAGAATATAATTAAAACTTTCCTACAATGTTATTAAAATATTATCCATGATTCAAAATTGATTTAGTGCTAATCCATGGTCAAGCAAATGGGCAGGATCAAATCAAAACTTCAGTCAAACTAAAAACCCTTAATTTAATGGCATATTGCCTTGAGTAAAAAAAACAAACAGATTTTTGATGAGTTGTAAAAAGCAACAGCTGCTCTTTTGACAGTGATATTGGCATACTGTAGACAGCTACTAAAATAAGAGTCCTTTGACTTGGGCGCCTGTGTCTATATCAGAGAAGTGAGCTGACACTGAATAAAAATCAAGACATGTCTGTCCTCTTCAACCCTTACACTCATCCTAGCTTTGTTTCATCCTGCCTTCACTCACATTTACCAAAGGGAACAGTTTTAACGTGCAAATCCAAGCCACAGGGACTCAGCAGCAAACGTAACCTAACCTTGCACCATGATGCACCATGATGGAATTGTAAAATATTGCAATAGTTGAAACAGATCAATAACTCATCAGCTTAATCAGAGACAATCCTGAAGACTATCCAGGATTTTCCATGTGCACATTTTAATTTGAAATATCTCTTGCAAACCCATTTCGAAATCCTATGTCCTTGTAATTTACGGTAGTGAAAATAATAGTAAATGTGGTTTCTTGGTGAATTGTTTACATATGCTGCAGTATGTATGTAATATACAGTACCATGGTGACAAATGGCACATCAGTTAAAGAAAAGGTTAAATGCATCTTCTGTAAATACTGTATAATGCTTATACAAGAGCAGCAGACCTTTTCTGTTAAGACATGATCTTCACTAAGGAGAAAAAAGCTATTTGGCAGTTCACCAAAGTTCAATAAATCATAAACACATTTGATGTTTAATTTGAAAAGCCTTACTACTTCTCATAGTAATCCTACAGCTCAGAACCATATGATCTTGTTGATTTTTAAATCCCAGCTTAGAAATGGCATTTTGATTTGGTTGAACATTTAAGTTACTGTGCATTTTTTTTTGTTAGAATGACAATAGTGGGGAAAAATGTAAAAAAAAAAACTTTCCTAGCCAACAAGTAAATGGCCCTCTGGCAATTTGGTAGGATTACGTCTAAGGTCATGATTAAATTATGAATGTAAGTGCTTAATTAACAATATAATACTTATGTTAAATTATAATGTGATGGACTATGTTCCAGTTAAATCATTTTCTCGTGGGCTATATACAGTACCTGTCACGAATCACACGCAGGCATGCAAGCACTCCCACATTTCCACAAGCTCTACTCTCCTTAAACACCCACGCACCAATTTACTCAGCACTACTTAAACCCTCACTTGTCTTCTTTTACTAGCTCATGGTTGAGGTCTCCTCCTTGAGCTCCGTATTTGTACATTCCCAGCCTTTGTTTGATGCTGTCCCGGCATTTAGACTCTTTGCTCGTCCTCGACTACGACTTCGCCTCCCTTATTGTACCTTCTGCTCTTGGAACCTTCCCGGCATTTTGACCTCCTAGCTTTCGTCCATGATCACGTCTTCTTCCCTCGTTTCGGCACCGAACCACTGATACCTGAATTGCCACGCACAGGGTCCAACTTCCCGTAGCCTGGTGTTACGTGACAGTGCCTACATTCAGAAAATACACTAAACATGTCATAATAGTCACCAAACAATAGTTAATGACATCACCCTAATATCACACCTAGCTCATCATGATACTTAAATAATTTAAAATGCTCTTTAAGATTGAAAGATTGAATGATTGTTTGACTAACACTTTCTTTTTAAAAATGCTAGATTTTGTAGATGGAATGATGCACAATGAATACAGCTGTTGTTGAACAAACAAATTAAAAGAGCCTAAAATATCAATCTGATCATGAATAACTAAAAATATTTGTATACTTACAAAATAAATAATATACATATAAAGAATACAGAGAATAAAGAAATGTAGAAAATCTACCCTTAATAATGTATGAGAAAAAATACTGAGAATATCAATAATTTCTGCTGAAAGGTGAATTCAAATTGCACTTTAATAAAATGTATATTTAATAGACACGATATCCATTGTGTCCACTATAGAAATATTTGTGTATTTTCTCAGTGGGGGACAAAGTAAAACCTACTAAAATTTAAGCCACCTGTATTTCTCAATTCAGATCAGCATCTTAAAAGAGAGCTCCTAATCCACCCATTCATTTTCTGTGGTTTATGCAGCACGGGGTAATGCAGAAGCTGAAGCATATCCTAGTAATCAATGGGCACAAGGCCGGATTCACCCTGGATGAGATGGAGATGTCAGTCCATCACAGGGCACATACTGTAACACCAGAACCATTTTTTTCCAGAAGCCATTAACCAGTACATCTGAAGACTATGGGAGGAAACCAGAGCAGATGGAGGAAACCCACACAAACACAGAAAGAACGCAGCAGATAGCACCCCAGATCAGGAATTGAACACAGGGCCCCAGTGCACTGCCATGCTAACCAATGCACCACCCAGTTTTAGACAGTAGTGCAATAAAATTAGCACAAGATATGTATGAAGGACTGCCCAGTAACTAGAGTTTAGATCTGATGGCATAACAGCAGTGCTAGCCACCATGCTGCCTTATACCTGAATCCTGATAATTGATATTATTTAGGAAGAGTGAGGTCTAGAAATAAAGTAGAACTTTGAAAAAGATTGTGATTAATCTGATGGAATAATTCATTATTCTAAAAGCCACTATTTAAAATAAAAGTTGAAACATTTTTCGTTGTTTTGTTTTATGATGCACTTGAAAATGTGTAATGATTGTACAGTAATTATATCTGTACAAGGCTCCACAACAGTAGTTGCAATTAAACCAAAAATCCCAGCATGCCTGTGCCTTTCAGGTAATCTACATGTACTTCACTCTAACAATATGAGATTAAGCAACATCTGCACACAATAAAAAAACACTTTTGCCAATTAAAACAGAAATATTTTATATATTTTTAAATATACACCTAAATGAGACTCTCTTTGACAAGGTTTTTACATATTCTGACTTCAGTCCAGCGCCTATAGTCCAGTCTATTGATCTTCAGGTTCAGCTTGCGAGGCATTAAGTCTAAACACTAATTTGACTTTTCTTGTCTACCCCAGTCGGCATTCACACTCTATGTGTCATAATGTGCCTTCAGATATTCTTGGAATTTTATTTTTATACCAGCAGTATTTTCACAGAAACAATTCAATTCTGGTCAGTAACTCCAATGTATGCTGAAAGAGTTTATCTTAAACTTGATTAGGAAGACATATGTATTAATATTCTCAAGCTTTGTGCTGGAGAATAAGATAAGATGATTGTAAGAAGCAGTAGGTTCAGGCAAGATGGTGATCCAAAATGTTGTGAGGAATGAATTGCTGCCCTCAGTCACCTGGCCAATTCTGAGAAGGTGATTGGTCACGTGATAGCTTAAAGATCAGGAAGCCTCAGCTTCCATGGTCAGGTAACATCTGTATTGTTTCCCAAAAGTCACACTAGACCATAAGGGCCTACTTTGGAATCCGTACGTTTTATTAGTCAGGAAGTTGCCTTAATGAAAAACCTTAAGAATTTTTCATTGGATGTCACAATTAACCCCGCAAAATCATAGTAAAAAGTTTTTAATAAGGCCTTTACAGTTTATAATTTTTCAGGAACTTTTTTGTGTGGGTATTGGGTTATTGTGCAGATAGTGTCAGGTTGGTGTTACATGAGGAGATTGGAAATTGAAATTTCAAACATGAAAATAATTGATTATTCCAAATTACACAATTATACTTAGTCTGTGAAAAGAAAGAACTGGGAGATAGCATAGTTACCGTTAAAAGTTCTCCCACATTTTACAATGGCATGAGTTAAATATGAATATTCCAGATAGGGAGGAAAAATGAAATGTAGAATAAAGACATGATATTTTCTTAGCCTGTGGTGAGGAGTTTTTTACACGGAGGTAATCCTGGTTTAGATTTTATGCAGTACATAATTGATTGCTATCCACAAAATGTGGAGATTGTTTAGAACTTAGCTGAATTTTAGCCAAGTAAAATTACACCATCTGCAGAGATGCATCTGTTCTCTCTTTGCAGTTAAAAGCTCATAGGTCATACAGCTTAGCTGAATATACAGTAGCCTGCTTGTGGATGTGAGCTGACATTTTGTACTGGTGATATGTATTATTAAAATATCTGAAATTAAGAGGCAACTGCAAGCATTATTAACTTTAAAACACTAGATAATGTTTTGTGAGCAAAACTCATATTTTCTTACCCATTTGATAGAATCAAAAGAGGCTTACAGTACATATATCACCTAAGTAATTTTAAATAAATATTCAAGATGTAGAAATAAATAATATCCTAAATAAAATAAATTCTGCTAATAAAATATGTTCTGAGAAACTCTTAATGTTCAGGGACTGTGAGTGAAAGAAAACAAATTATTGTGAAGCTTTGTTTTTCATTAAATACAATTATTCAGTTTGATTTAATACCTTATTTGAATGTGTTATAGGTGACTTAAAACACAATTTAACTTCATTGACATAATCATAAACAATTTCTCAGAAATAATCAATTTTTGTTTCATCTGACGTTGCTATCCATTAACTTAC
This sequence comes from Lepisosteus platostomus, assembly GCF_059453375.1. NCBI lineage: Eukaryota > Metazoa > Chordata > Actinopteri > Semionotiformes > Lepisosteidae > Lepisosteus > Lepisosteus platostomus. Next base: position 56,530,884 of record NC_142618.1, read on the forward strand.
AGTAACTGTAAATAATCACCTAATATCTGAGGCATAATTACATACCGCCTTGTCATAGATTTTAATCCCGCAGATCCAACAGCTGTGCCCAGAAATACATTCTTTAAACAAGCTACCATATATGGGTTTTATTTAAGGTAGACTTAGCTAGTTTGGTGCCAAGAAAATACCATTTCACGTAGGGATAGCTAGATTGGATTATCTATAAAAACACTAATCCCTTACATAAATATATTTCTCCCTCTTTTTTTCTCAAAGATGATAGCCCTGGAATGCACAGGGCAAATGTCACATATTGTCTTTATTTTTTTTAATCATCTGGTATTCTCAGGGAGCAAGAATAACAAGTAAATACATATAAAAAGATTTTATGATGTTTAAAGTTCTTTATGAAAATGGAAACCATTTTGCTCAGGTACAGATTTTCTTCCTAAGCAAAAGCTTTAAAAACTACTTGCATGCTAAAGTTCTAATGTCTAATGCCCTTTTTCTTTAGACTGCAGCACTAAACATGAACTGGTAAATACTTGACAGATTTTTAGTATTATTCTTCCTTAAAAGACTAAAACCTGGATTAACTTAAAACCTTGAGCCGTTTGCCATCTGCAGATTTTGAACCCTGTATTTGATGGCAGTTTTTTGTTTACCACAGGTTCACCCTCCTTCCCAGCAGACACTTGCCACAAGAAGTGGATTTGGAGTTTGTAATTTCAAACATTTAATTAAATTTTCCTCCATTATGAACAGAAAGGAAACCAAGTATGAAATGTCATTGAAAAATCCTTATAGAAGTGGTGCTCCTTTTTCCAAAAAAATCAATAACTCAACTGTGAAAAACACAGCACTGGGGACAAAACAAAAGTATTTTATTATGAAGAAAGCATGTAACCTGGGGTCACTTTGGTCACAGGTTAGTAAGGGCACACTCAAATTTGGAATAAAATACTATGATGAGACAATTTGTTAGTGGGTTTTGAGATAAACACTATCTTATGGCCTCATGGCACAGTTATTCATCAGGCTGAAGAAAAACTCTGGGACACTAGTTACCCTAGTAACCTCCAGTTACTGCCCTACAGCCAAAGCATGTCTTTATAGAAACATTAAGGGAGTGGACTCAGAAGATGATGCAAGGGGTGTCTTCTGGTGGTAACCATGCCTCACATGTCATGTTGCGCAGTCGTGACTTGTACAGTTCACTTATCCTCAGTGTCCTATAAATCCAGATCTGACTGCTACAGTATGGACATTGGCACATCATGTACTGAGGTGTTAATTATATGGTTATACTCTTTTGAATCACTTTTTAATGACTAATTAGTGTGTGTAACTCAAGTTAATCAATTGTTAAAATCCACCCCTGAATTGTATGAATTACCTAAAAGTGACATAAATGCACTCATGGATTTATGTTTTTTGAATAAGAAAAAGTTGAAAACGTTAGTTGGGTGGATGTGATTTGGGAGGCTATCTGATATGGACTGTATCATGCTGGAAAATACAACTAGAAACTGAGTTGGGTAGAGTCATCTCCTTTTTGCAAAATAATTACAGTACTTCAGGGGTACAAGGATGGGTATTGTGCTGCTTGAATGAAAATGTTCTTGCTCGTGGTGAAATGCAGATAAAACTGCATAAATTCTCATTATAAATGCCATGTGCATTTTATTCTGAATTGCTCCTTGAATGGATCCTGAAGGTAAACATATGGTGTCTGAAAACCACAATACAATCGGATAGAGTTGTATACCCCAAAAAGAAATGTTATTAAGCTTTTTGTTTCCATTTGTACTGTCATTATATGGATCCAAAGGAGAATAGACCTACATTGTCCATGTGTAAAAGTATATTAGAACAGCCACCCTAGAGCTGATTCTTACTTTCGAAAAATAATAACTTAATGATTTCCAGCTAATGAGGCAAGGAAACCTGGAAAAACGTCATACCACCTGTGCAAGGCTTCAGTCTGTTGTCTGTAACAGCTGTGGCTAAAATGACAAAGACAAGCTTCTGTCATCAGAACAGCAGCAACATATATTTTTTCATTATGGGATAAAAATCCATAGCTCCATTGCCTAAATTACTCTCTTCCACACACAAATTCATGCATAAATAACACAAATCCCACCCCTAACTTTCTAGGGGTGGCAAAAAGTTGCAGTAGCTGACATTGCTGCCCTGCTGCATTGGGTCCCACGGTAGGCTAAATGGTTGCTGGGGAAACAGAGCCTGGTGTGAGTGTGTGCATGATGGACTTGTGTCCCATCCAGGGTGTATCCTGCCTTGCACTCATTGCTTGGACAGAGGACAGGCTCTGGCTCCTCCATGACCCTGTAATAGCTCCGTGAAGTTGGACCCCTACAGACAGCACAAATGATGAAAACCTCCTCATTCGTTAATGCTACATTTGTGCCATTGAAAAAACAAGGCACTATATGTCGGAAATGAAAGCAGCACAAATGCTACTTACAATGGCACAAATTGGCACAAACATAGCACTAACGATTGAGGAGGTTTTCATTGTTTGTGGTGTCTGTAGGGGGGACAACTTTACGGAGCTCCCTGTAATGGAAAAAATGAATAGAAAATGAATGAATAAATGGGATAAACATGAAAAGGTGAAAAGGCTATTTTCCATACCATTGTACCACTCATGTGTTTATCACACCTACAATAGTACTTCAGCAAAAGCATCTAATCTCATCATTCAATAAGTACTCAATGTAAACATATAGGATTAGGAAATCATTTAGCACATAATGGGAGCAGCAGTAATCTACTGTATACAAGAAAGACAAATTTATGTTATGCCTCTTAATGCTTATTTTTATCTAAAATTGTTTTATCTTTTAAGGTGCATAATTGTACTGTTTATTAATTAATTAATAATAATAATAATTGCTTACACTTATATAGCGCTTTTCTGGACACTCCACTCAAAGCGCTTTACAGGTAATGGGGACTCCCCTCCACCACCACCAATGTGCAGCATCCACCTGGATGATGCGACGGCAGCCATAGTGCGCCAGAACGCTCACCACACATCAGCTATCAGTGGGGAGGAGAGCAGAGTAATGTAGCCAATTCATAGAGGGGGATTATTAGGAGGCCATGATTAGTAAGGGCCAATTGGAAATTTGGCCAGGACACCGGGGTACACCCCTACTTGGAAATATAATGACAGTATTCCCATGTTTTCAGTCTTCCTTTCTTGTTCCATCAATAGATGATATGCACATTACAAAATAGTATGAGTTAAGTAAAGGAGAAATGAAGTTTTTGTTGAATGTATTGACAGTTTGAAAGAGACTGGGTTAAAAACGGCCAAGCACAATGTAAGAGCATCAATCTGAAGGAGCCAATTAAAGCCAGGATCTTAGTAAAACAGGCACACAACTAAAAAAAGGATTGGATCCAGAAGTAACCTGGAAGAAATTAGAAGAAATGTGTTAGACTTACAAAGTTTTATGAATCAGTTGCTTAATGTTGAGAGTGCTTTATGGAAAAAGGGTGATCAATTAAACTTTTGGAACAATAAGTTTTATTTATACGTGTTTAGTCCTTCTCTTAAGACCTTGTCTGAGTCATCATAAATTCTATTCTTTGCTACCCATTTTACAGATTGTACAGTAAGCACGCAGCAATTAATGTTAAATTTAGAATCATGGTATCGTTTTCTCAACAGATGCTTAAAGCACATCTGGTGAAGGAGCCTGAGGGACATATAATAAAACAAACAGCTGTACACCTGTGTCTCAATCTGTGAAGATTTGTTTTTTTACAGTATTGTGGATTTACAGATCTCTTCATTGCTTCATTGTGCATTGTATACACTTAGTTTCAACAAAATCCATAATACTCCAGTGATTATGTATGTTTATTGGTTAAAGCAATCCCGTCAATCATTTGGTGTCATTTACTGTAAAAGTACAGTATGTATCATGTTACTGGCATCAGCAGTAATCATTTGCACACTGCACAGACCTTATTTACTCAAAATTTGATTTGAAGAGATTGACATATTTTGTTGTTTTGTGTAATTTTACAGGGGGTATAGTAATGTATAGTATGGTATGTAAATATGCACATCAAAGCTTTAAACACAAATAAAAAATAAATTATTCTTATTCACAAAGATGTAATAAGCCCAGTAAAACATTGTATTGACCTTCATGCCCTTTACCTTTGCTATTATATAAACCCCAAGAGACTGTAAATAGTGAAAAGAGCCTAAAAAAGATGGAATTATTCTTCTCTGAAGAAACCTGTAGAAGGCTAGGTGGAAGGCAGCTTCAGTGGAATTGATTATTTATTATTATTAAGAAAAGGTGAATCACGTTAACAAGCTAAGCATGATAACAGTTTGAAATTAATAAAAGTCTAAACAGTGTACAGCTTAAATTCTCTAATTAGAAAAAGATTGTCCCTCAGCATAGACCGGGATTCGAAACCAGATGTTTTCAGGTAACAGCCCAAATGCTCCACATGTCCCATTAAGCTTTCACTGTTCCACCTGGCAGTTGTAAATAGAACTGTAGTCACATTACTGAAAAGTTCTAAAATGCTGCGGTCCCCCGCAGTCTACCGCAACCTCGCGCAGTCTCGTGAAGCCGCTCAACTGCAAACTACTGCAGTATCCCTTACGCCTTCTGAATGGCTGGATCTGTATTGCTTACCTTTGCTCCCTTATTTTTGTTTTAATTCAGATCAAAGAAAGAAACGACTTTAATGGTAAACTATGCAACATATAAGCAATACCACTGATTTGTACAATTAAAGCTGTCAGCTTTGCTTTGTTATTCAGTTTTACTTTTGCTTAAAGTCAAACAAGAGATATCACCTTTCAAACACACTTAACAAACAGAGACAAGAAAAAGAGCATCAAACCATTGGTATTTAAAACTGTGAACTGCTGCCTGTTGATCTGTCTAGGATAGCGTGCAGTGTTGTCTCTCATCCTTATAAAGAAGTGGGGAGCTCCTTACTGGTTGAGCCACTTTGGAGATCCTGTTTTCTATTGAACCTTTAAAATTCTCTTTTATTTCACCGTTTATTTGTTATTTCTGTGGATATTAACACCTGGCAGAGCTAAGTCAATGTTATACTGTTGCTGGGCACTCAGCTAATGTAAAAAAAAAACTGTATTTGGGCCACCTGTCCCCACCCTGTAGATCCCATCTTCCACTCCTGGAAAATTAGACATTTAGGACCCCATATACAGCATGTGTAGAAATACAAATGTTATCATTAATTTTTTATTTACCTAAAAGCAGACAACTATGTTTTTTGATTTGTCTTCATCACTGGTCGGAGTGTTACCAACCTGAGAAAGCCAAACTTGAACTCTAAAACTCAGCACTGGAGGTGGTGAGTGCTTTTCTGATTGCCCTTTTATAACAGTGCTTGATTAAGTTTTTATTGTATTTCTATTGTTCTTCACTACAACATAAGTAATGAAAAACATGTGCTTGGAAATAAGTCCCTCACATTGAATATTTTTGCTCCTCATTATGTGAAACAAATGTGTTCTGTTATAGAGCTGTTGTAGGATATTGCTATTGTTAGCAGCAGCAAAAAGGTGCAGAGAAGTGAAATCTAAAACATAAGAACGTTTGATTAAATAAAGCTAATCTGGTGTAGCAGAACAGTGTACCATATGTTTTTCTAAAATACTGGAGCAAACTGGATTTTCTGGTCTTGGTTATATTTAAGATTGGGTGAACTTGCACACGCTGATAGCCAGAAGTAACTTTCTCATTTGTTTTTGTTTTATTTTCAAAATCTTTATCTTATCTTTAATAACCAAATAAAACAATATTTTTAATCAAAACTAATTCAGGTTTCACAGCACTGAAGCACAATGTCCTTTGCAAATTAAAAGCAGCCAGTACTGGGTCTGAATTATGTTACTGCTCCTGAGTCAAAGACAAGCAAAAACAATATCTTTTATTCAGGATAATATAAACAAGAGTCATACGCACTGCTGCCTTGAGACTGAAGCTGAATCAAATATTTCTTAATTTAAAGGACATACAGTATTACCTCAAAACAAAACTTACAGTATCATATCTTATCTTATTGGTATAATTACATGATTTCAAATCATGTAATTATAGAATCTATATTTACTATAGAATCATCAATGCAACCTCCTCAGGCTTCAAGCATTTATTTTGGAGTATGTTGGATTTCATGGACAAAATCATCTATAAAGTGACTCGTGCTCAAATGAATTTTTCCCTGTGGAAGTAGTTGTGACAGCATGTCTAACAGTCCTGTCTTTCAGGTCATGGGAAAAAAAGAAATTGCAAATTTCCATAAACAGATTTAAAGCATCAAAGGGAAATGTTTGCTTAAATCCAAAGGCCAGCCTTTTGTTTAAAAGCTTTAATAAAAAAACAATCAGAGGATGTGGATCAATTATGGATTAAAAAAATACAACAATGTTGCCTTTTCTGAATTAATTTATGGAGGAAAACAACATGATGTGACATGGCATGGCCAAATAGACTCATATCGTCTCCTGCTTTTATAATTCTCATTTGTGGGGTGTGAATGCAAATCTTTATATTTATTTTTCTCAGTACAGCACGTAATGTTCTCTAATAAAAAAATCTAAAATTTTAAATAAATGTTTTCCTAAAACCTGTTCTCTCAAATTAAAAAAAACAAACAAACAAATATGTCCTGCAAAGTATACTGTACCTTTGATGAACTATAATTCATCATGTATAATTAATTGATTTAGCAAACAAAAGAAAGTGAACATAAAAAATCAACATTGTATCAATTAAAATGTGCTAAGAATGTACAAAACAAATACTGAATATATCAATAGTGTATCAGTAAAAATAATTCCATGTATTTCAAATTAAACAATATGTACTGTACTTACAGTATGCATCAATATGTTGAGAATAAAAGAGTCCTCTAATCTTGATTATAATTATTATTATTATATATTATTATTTAATATATTATTATACAATCTTTAATATAATGCAATCATTTCGTAGTTTCAAAAAACCTCATAAAATTTATAGAGAAGTATGAAAGTCACCTTGCCACTGTGTATTAAGGGAGCCTGCATGGTGAAGCAAAACTCAGTTCCACTTCATCATCGTAAAACCCGGAAAAAAAATGTTGACTGACATGCTATCAAGTCCTTTGAAAGGAAACAGACACTGAGAAGCACATGGTGCCTAACAATTTTGTCCTTGCATGTGTGGCATGTTCTTTGTTTCTTATTGTCTCCAATTAATTTTATACATCTGTCAGAAGCTCTAGGAAGATTATACTTATATCTGATTTTTAATTCATATAAATTTAGAGTGATACAGTATCAGATACTCCATTCTCTCCCTTTCTGGTTCTTCTTGATTTAATGTTGCCTGATGTTAATGGCAATTCCTCTTTCTCACAAGGCTTACAGCTGCTGAGATTTTGTGCTGCCTTTGTATTTTGTTTAGTGGTGTATTGGGGTATGCTTCAGGTGTTGGTATTTTAATACATTTCATTTCAGTATCAGGGGACAGTTATTTGCATGATTTTTGTGGATATGTGGATTTTCTGTTTTTTGTAGATATTACACGGAACACACTCTTTTACCTACTGAACAAAGAGCTTTGCTAAACATGCATTTTGTTGGTGTTCTGTTGTAGGCCTGTCATTATCAGCATTACACCCCATTTTCATACACTGGAATTTGTTGTAAATGCTTCCATTAAATGTTCCTGCTTTGAGTGCAACAATTATAAGACATGAGGTCCTGAAAGACTCTGGATCTTTTAATCAAATACATAAATAATTTTTTTTTTTTTCTGAAATTCCCCTGGCACCAGGGACCTAAGCTATAACTGATATTAGAATGTAAAAAAGGTTACAAATGATAGGTCAGTCATCTTACTTAGGTCATTTGGTTAGAAGTAATGTGATCCAAGGATCTCATCCAGCTGTTTCTGGAAAGAAGCCAGGTTATATCACCTTTGACATCCCAACATTGTTTTTCCATTCTTTATAATTTCAATTGCCTACCATTTTTCAGGTGCATAACTGGTTCTACATTCAATTTATGCTCTTCAAAGTAATTTGTGGGTCTTATTAAGAATCTCCAGGCATATTAAATTATATAACTCTCTCTTCTGTATTATATGCACCGATTAGGCAATTCAAACTTTTTTCTAGTCAAATCGCTAATTTGTTGAAATTCTGAAATTCAAAAAGTTCACTAATTTTAGCTCATTCTGCACTTTTGAAAGCATAGTACGAAAGAACATATTTCACTGTCTCTGACACTTCAAACAATCCGGGGCAGTTAATGTAGTGGGATCTGGATCTCTTTCAAAAACAGTTTGCAAATGAAGATAGTAAATCTAGAACAGAGTAAATCATTAATTCTGTCAAACAGGAATCCTGGAAAGGTCAAAGAAGTGCGGCATTGTTAATTCTGAGAATTAACTGCTGGAAATGGACTATCTACTTTTACTGCAATTGCTCAATCATACAAAATGCATGATTAGTGTTTCATTAAACTGTGAGTGCTTTATCATCCAGGACCTTCTTTGCTCCTGAGGTATCTCTGTTTAATCTCCTTGTTATCTAATCAGGCAAAGTGAAAACCCAATGTTCTCAGCTCTGTCTTTTAACCAGTGATATTAATTTTAAATTAATATTGTTTTGGTTTAACATGGCATTTCCTTAATGCTAAAAACTATTTCCTGCCTAAGCTGGTTTAATGTCCTGTCATTATAATAAAAATTATAACCTTTTTGAAGTGCATATTGAAATGTTATACTGTAGTGTCGTCGTTTTGTTTCCAGTTTTGTCCTTCTGACATTTTTGTATTTAAATATTTTACATTAGTTAATGATGTGGTAATATGTGAATGTGGCTTTTCTGCTTATACTGTAGGTAGATTGAAAAAGTAGATTGTTGTACTGTAAGTCAGATGAATCCGTACAAATTCCATTTGGGTCTCCGGGCACAATGGCAAGACAATTTAAGAACATTTGTCTAAAGAATGTAAAGTGAGAATTTACTTTCTTTACCTGCAGACAATTCTAAATTATACTGTATTAGTAGTAATTAAAAGTGTGCTGTGTACTTTTACACTTTGCATTATCATTTTTTATTTTTTTTATTTTTATGGATTTTTAATAAACTACTGTATTTCAGTTTCCTATAAATATTCTTACAGTAGTAAATACTACGGGGGATTTTTTTTTTAAGTAAGAGATAAGAGAGACAGGAAATTATTGGGTAAGGCCATGAAAGTTGTCTTAATTGAGATGGTTTCATGGGAGTGTCCATTGAATTGAGCAGTTTTTGTGGTTTGGTAATTTGTCAGTAAAATCTAATTTCTGCAATGTTTTCAGTCTTAAAAACAGAAGGCTTTTCTGGAACTAGTATTCAAAATTGGCTAAGGGATTGACAAAGTCAATGCAGAAATCATCTTCAGAGTAAACCGTGAAACACAAACTGTAGGACACAACTATGTAAAAGTGCATTTCAAACTTCTTAAAGTAAGTGCAGCCATGTTGTTAAAGCTAGTACACTGGCTATTAAGAAACAGCTAGATGAGATCTTTGGATCAATAAGCTACTATCAAAACTAGAGAGGACGGATTTACTCCTCTCATTTGTAACCATTCTTATGTTCGTAAGAATACAGAGATGTTCTTTTCCACTACTACTGTACATCTGTATATTATTTTGAGAAGGGTTAAATAATATTGGTAAAATATTTCCTTGTAACACTTAGCACATTCTAGGAAAAATTAAATGGTGATACTGCAGACTATTAAAACAATAAATAACTAAAAAGAATTTAAGAACAAATTTCAGTTGAAATGCCAAGAGGAATGGTGATACTTTTATCTCTGAAAAGGCATATAATCTCTTAATGTGTGGCGAAGAGTCTGATATCAACACAGGTGTGATGCTACACAGTTCAATGAAGCATTTAAAAAGATTGACTAGTCACTCTACATTTTAAAATATCTTCCATCTTTTTCTATTCTATACTACAAAATTGTTATAAAAGCAAAGGGGTTTGCACAGATTGTGACCACCTGATTGCATAGAGTTTGTAATTACAGCAATATAAAATTAATGTTGATTGGATCTATTTGTATTAATAAACATACTTGATTGCTATGATTTGGCTGGAATAATTAGATAGCATTTTGTACAATATCTCTAGAATATTTATAAAAGAGCACAAAATATTACTTCCAAAAGTTTGCCTCATATTAAGAATAGTGGTTGCTCTGTATTTGAGTCTATTGCTTAATATGCTATAGTATCTATTGTATATGTGGCAAACACATTTGTATTACTGAATGATAATGTTTGGCTCTTGGAGGAGACTGAATTGGAAAAGACAGAGGGAAAAATCTACTTTTCAAACTTTGCTGTCACTATTTCTAAGAATGAGAATCTGTGTTTACAATTGATTCTAAGCTCAAGGTGGTAAGTCAGATAAATCAAATAAATCTATTCATACTTCTTCGAATCAGTTATTTTCCTTTATCAGACCATGGGAAATGCTTGAAATGAATCCATAAGTCCAGCAAAAATAATGATTCCAAATGTATTTGTCAATGTACTTGTTGAGCATCCTTAGTTTTTTAAATTAAAACACAATTGAATATATAATTGTTATACAATGTTACTCATAATACTGTTAGTTTGTCTTGTGATTTGTGGCTTTTAAAAATTGCATACACATTATCGTAGTTACAGTATACAACATATTTAAAAGATAGTGATAATAATATCCATTATGCCAAAGCTGCTTATTTTTAGTAAGGGCAATAGCATACTAGATCCTATCTCAGAAGCATGCTGTAGGTTGCAAGACAGGACTGCACACTGAAAGGGTACACTTATGCACATGGGGGCAATTTAGAGACACCAATTAACCTTGCTAGCAAGTCTCCAGAAGGAAACTAGAGCACTCAGTGACAACACACATGAGATGGCAGAGAATGATACTGTATCTATTTTAAATACAAATTTTAATATTACTTTATTCACCATATCATTAACTGTGCTACAGTATATCATTATAATGCAAGAGATTGAGAAATGTTTGCAGTGGAAGGCTAGTCTCAAACTTTTCATTACACCATTATACTTAACAGTACAAATCTGGCTATTATTCAAAAAGTGGGATGATGCATAGCAGATGGAGTTTAACTTTTTTCTTTTTTTTTAGTTCAGTGCTGTTTCTAACTGTATTGGTAACAGTGGTTGGCATATTTTCTTATTTTCTGTGTTATCTTTGAAAATTAAGTAACATTTTACATGCCACAGATGGGAAGACTTTTTTCTTCTTTCAAATCAGAGATTCTTTCAAATCAGAAATATGATGGTTTTCTGCAAACAATAAACTGACATTGTAATAACATGTATCTTTTTTTAGAGTGAGGTAGTAGATTTAATGTTTTTAAATATGCTTTGAATATAATAGCATTTGGGGGGGAAATATCAGCTAATTTTGAACACTGGCAAATTATGATCTACTGTAGCAGTCATTTCTAAAACATGATTTGAGTAATACAAAACAATTAAGTTCCTTTAATGAACTTAAAATATTATAAATGTTCAAGGTCATACTGTGCTTCACTTGAAAATTGCTCATAACATCCAGGATATTAATGTTAACTGCACACTAACTTAAATGTAACTTCCTTTATGCAACGTTATCTGTAGGTTCTGAACTACACAAAAGCCAATGCACCATTTTTCTTACAACTAAAATTATAAGCAATGTTAAATGAATATTTTTTTAGGATTAAGGAATTGCCATGTTAACCAAAAAACAGAATGTTTTAGACACATTGCTGTTTCTCTTTAATGTTGTGAAACACTCAGAAGGTTGTAGGTTCAAATCCTGTACAGAGCAAAGCAGGTGTACTTGAGCTACAGTAGGTAGTTCCCTCACACTGTTTCCATGAAGTGTCCTGCTGTGTGAATAGATACAGGTTTATTTAAGTCACATAATAACTTTAACCTTATTTCAAGATAGATATGTATTTTAATTTTCCAGGCTGGACATTGTCTTGATTTAAAAATTACCCACAGAAACGCAAGTAAACTAAATTTTGCAATGCTGTTATACAATGATTGTAAACTGGGTTAATGTCCCAGTGGGAATAGGGTACTGTTTTTCTTCATCATGTGCTATTCAGCCTTTTCAACAGTGAAAAATTTTACATCACCCTAAAATCAATGTTGCCCACATTGAATCAGGTTTTCATGCCTTGGATACAGCTTCTCTGCCCTTAATTGGATAATTACCCAGAGTGCTATTTGTGTTGAGCTTTCGGATTGAACAGCAGAAGAATGCAGACAAAAGCCTTTTTCCTATTGCAAAGACATTCTGTCAGTCTGGCACTTGAAGACAAAAGAAGTCACATTCTGCAAACACTACCTAACTAAGAAATAACCATTAAAATTGTTGTAGGATTTACTCTTTAAATAATGATCCACCTTTCTTGAGGGTTGAATGGTGACATGCAAATCACTCTAAATTATTAGCAGCTATCCAGATTAAGACTATATTTATTGTAATTGTCCAGAAGAAGAGCAATTATATACTGTCACTCTATCCTTGAACCCTACACTTGTTAGATAGATTCCATCTTGATATGACCCTCACCAGAATTAGTTATGTTCTAAAGTATATATATATTTGTTGATACCTGAAAGTTCTGCTACATTTTATTAATTTTTGACTGTACTGTACCCTTGAAGTTTTATGCATTTTAAAATAAAAATCTGTATTTTGTCCCATGCACATAATCTGCTTTATCTTGAGTATTTTTAATATTTTAATTTTCAGTTCATTGCTGGCCAAGTTGTGTTTAAATGTAGTATTACATTTATATTTATGGTTTTAAAGATTTTAACACCAGCATATTCAGTGCTTTCTGTAAGTTATATGATCTAGCTGTCATCTATAAAACATTAGTAATAAGAACATTCTCTGGATTTTCAAGGAAATTTACAAATACTGTATGTCCTTTTTCAGATATGACTTGAATTGTATGGACATTTTTACCCATCCTCCTATTAATGTTTAACAGTACAGGAAAAAAATAGAAAATAATTTAGACATTTTAACCATGCTTATTATACTGTACATGAGAATAATTTCAGGCGCAGCATTAGTCAATTGAAATAAATATAATGGTTGTTCTGAAAGGGAACAAAAGAAGACAGATTTTTGTTGATAACTCTAAATGTATGATCTGTAAAGAAAAAGCAGTGAATTGTGCAACAAGTACTCAACTAAAAAGAACACAAAGATGAAAGCAAAGATGATGCACTACACCTTCAATATGGAAATGCTTTAAGATGCTTGAAGATATCAGGGAGTACTTTAAAGGTATTGGTTTGAAAAAAGCCAATAATGTTTTTAAGGGAGACTTTAGATAACATTTACTGTGTTATTCTTTTTCATTCACCCCTAGCTATTGAAAATAAATATGAAAGAAAAATATGATAAATATACTGGTGAGCATTATAGAGGAGTAACTTACTTAATTTACTCACAGCAGGGTTACAGTACATGTTTATTTTTTTTTTCATAATTAAAACCCAGAAATTGAGAATAAGAGTATCTTATTTCTTTTTATCAATAATTCTAAGTTTCTATATTTATTATAAAATAGTATGTAAGCTGCTACATTTGCATTCCAAATACATTTGACTTGCTATTACAAGATTAATGGATCAAAGGCGACCTATTTTATAGCTTGTAAACTTACATTATTATACAATGTATGGTATATACTGTACAACACCTTATCATTTGTGTTCTTTGAACTGGTCCTAATGAATGGAGAAGGTATTGCCTCCATGTAGCAAAGCAAGGTTGTTGAGCAATGAAAGCCTTTGATTTAATATTTAGAAAAGTGCTTTTGAAGTTAATGGCTCATTGGATCTGATTAGGTTCTGTGTTCATTTCCATTTTCTTAATGTAACCTTCAACACAAAAGTATAGCTTACGGAATAAAGAAATGTGTTCTTCGAACATAATGACTCTGGCTTCATTTTTTTTATTCAGATTTCAGCGCCTGCCGGAGACTCGTTCTCTGTCACCCAGTGCCTTCTAAAGAGCAGATGGACATTAATGAAACAGAATGAGAGGTTAATGCTGGGATCTGTAGCCTGATATTGATGCTAACAGAGGCAGCTACATTAGTCAATACTGTAGATTTGATTTTTGTGAGCACCCATGTGTGTGTTATGTCCTACCAGGTTTGGAGAAGATATCTGCCACAGCTTTATTTCTGCAAACTGCCATTAACCTCAAGACTTTTTCGTGCTGTAACAGATGGCTGAAAGAAGATAGAGTTTCACAAGCACTAATGGATTAGTCAATATCCAAGAATAGGATCTTATTACGTGTCCATTCCTCCATTTCTGACGTAGAAGTTTGAAGTTTCATCCATTCTAACCGTCCATTATCCACAGCCACTTACAGAGGGTCAGGGTAAGCCAGAGCCTAACTCTGCAACAGGTCACAAAACAGGACTACACCATGAGTGGGGTGCAAGCGCATTACAGGGCATGCAAACTCAAGGGCAATACTGACGCAGCATTATCTTCTTTGAAAACACCGATTAAGAAACAATTGGATTCATTTATCATTTACATTTCTGGAAGGTCAGTTCAAACATCATTTTGGTGTGAGTTACGTTGTGTTATTCAAGTCAGCTACAACTAAATTCCATCATTGTCCCTAAATATTAAGAAACATTGTTTGCATTGAGAGAGTTCTGGAGGAAGGATTTATTTTATTTTATTTTTTCCTTAGAAAAGATTTCAATCATTAAGATAATTGATTTCCTTTCCTTTTTGAAGTGGGTATAACTAAAGTTTCTGCTTTACTGCCGTCTAATTGTAAAGATGCTTATGGGGTGCTAAATAAAACTGAAAAAAGCACGGTATATTTAACAACCAGAACAATATATACCTCTTTAAACGTAGACGAGACACTCAAGGGTTCCATCTCACAGCCGACCGGTGGTCTGAATTTAAATTTAGTTCAAAAGGAGTTACTGATGGGCAGCTTAAGTATGCTGTTAATGTCCCTAGATAACTGCTGTTCTATACTTCAAGGGCAAAAGAAGCCCAGTAGAAGTGTGGAAGAAAATTGAAAAATGCTAGCACATCAGTACAGAATGTACCATAAACTTCAATTGATTTTCTAATGAGTGAGGGGAAAACTCTAAAATATCTCTGACCAATTAATCATTAAATTAATTGGGTGTTGTAATATTAAACCTGTACATGTATGTTCAGTATTGGGGATAGTTTTTCAAAAGTAAAACCATGAATTTTCCTGTATTCTTGATTAATAGTTAATAGTGACACTATAAGAATTTTTTTTTTAATATTCAGTATGTGGATCACTTTGGCTCCTAGAAAAAGATTTCATACAATTATAGCATAGAAATTCCAGTTTTAACTAATGGCATAATGCTGCCCAACTTTAAGTTTCATCCAGTGCTGTATGTAAGACTTTGAGATTTGTGAAATTGCTACTGTTGTCAAGAGAACTTGAAGAAAGAAATAAAATCAAAATTATCCATAAATAATGTTAAGTTCATCACAGTAAGTTCTCTATATGATATATGACAATCCATTAGACACATGGCAAATAACCTTTTTCTAGGAACTTATAATTAATTTTACTGCAGTATTTATGTTTCGTCAAGAGCAATAAGATATTAACACAAGACAGTCTCACTGGGTCATAAACCTTTGTTGAGGAGAAGAAATGAAACACAAAGAATGAAGCAAATGTACCAGAGCAGCTAAATGTGGTACTAATGTAATCTTATTACTTTTGAAGAAACAAACTTCTTACACCAGATGTTAAACATGTTAGAGGATGTATGGTGTTATGGGATTGTTTTTCTTTCTTATGTTGTTGTCTAAAGATCTTGGTGACCTTTGTATTATAAAAAATCAATAAGCATTTGAAAACATTAGGACATTTGTCATTGTAATATGCTACCTAGAGTTGGAAGGCTGAATGGGCTTAAGTTTGTATTACTGCAGAATAATAGCTATGAGTATGCTGTGAAGTCTACAAATATTTGCGGTGAGAGGACATGGGAGACTAGCTCTCCTGAATGCAGAGGCTTTGCAGTATGAGAGCCAAGCTGAAGACCGACAGTAACGGTTGTGAAATGCTACTGGACAGGCCGATGTTAGGGAAGCGTGCCTCTGTGTATGAGTGAACAAAAAGTGACTAGCCGCTGTAGTAAACCTCGTGAGGGGGTGGAGAAGAACGACAATCCTGGAGGGGATTGTAAGAGGAAAACCCCGTAAGGGAGAGAGTGAGAATGTCAGTCTCGGAGGAGCTTAATGAGATCAACGGAAGATTTAAAGAGACAGTGTCCTGCGAGTTTGTGAGAGCAGGGCTGGTGGTGTCCGCTGTATGTGTGAGTTAATGTGTGTGGACTAGAGTGGGTGGTGTAGTAAAGGGACCTTCCCCCTGGCAATACAAGGTATCGGGGAAACAAGTAGGGTCTATCTAGCTACAACCCTCTGAGAAGTAGTGCAGTGGTGGCTGGGCACAGTCTGAGGTGCCACAGCAGCTGCATTGATGTAATGCAGTGGTAGCTGGGCACAGAGTGCGGTATGCTGGCAGCTGCATGGGTATAACAGTGGTGGCTGGGCATGATATGAGGTGGGCCGGCAGCTGTGAGTTCACAACCTGAGGCCGTGAGACTGAGGCGCCAGAGAGGTTATGTGTGTGTGTTTGTAGAGAGGGAGAGTGTGTTGGGTCTTGGCATGGTGTGTAGTGCGGAAGAGACCTACATCGGTGATGTAGGTAGTGTGTGTTTGTGTGGCCCAACCTGGTGACGTCAAGGGAGGATGTCAGTGCTGGAGGTGGACCTGGGAGTCCGAGGCACTGGATATGTGTGAGACACAGAGCAGGAGCAGGAGACTCTGTGTTGGTGTCTGAGAGCAGGAGGTTCCTAGCAATGAGGACAGCAGGGTGAAACTCGGCGAGCGTGGGAAACCGTGAGCAAAGGGCTCGACGAGGTGAGGAATAGGAGATGGGACCTGATGTGAGTAAGATCGAGACTCTGGGCCTCGGACTCCAAAGGCGAAGGGCCCAGAGGTATCGATATGTGGAAACCTGTGTCTAAGTACCCTGATGAGGGGGCCAGTGTGAACCCCACTCTCGGAGGAGAATGCCCATAAAGAATAAAAGGAACCTAAAAGAGGCTGAAAAGGGGCGTATCGGGGATGACTAGAACGCTTGACCATGCCCAAGATGGTGGCCACAGCCCCACAGCCTTTCTGTGATCTTTACTTATATTATTTACTTACATTATTATAGAGCAATAAAAGCGATTTCTTCATTATCCTTTACTTGCAAGTGAAATTCCTGAATAAAAACAAGGAAGCAAATGAAAATATTGTTCTAAGAATTTCCAGTTGAAGTCAGACTAATATCCTGACTGATTAACTGCATTATATTGTAAATTTTAACAAGAACTGTTATAAACATTTCATTAATGTTCCTACATTTGAAGAGAAATGCTAGATCTGACATGGCATTAATTCCATACTTGTATTGTCATTTGTCACAAGGAAGATTGAAATTACCAGATTTCTATAAACAAGTAAACCACCAGAATTCAAGCTGAATATCATAGATTAACAGATAAATTGTAAACAAACTGTTATGCTCAGGCAAGCCAGAGCTTATAGCACTCATTCTCCACAGTAATTGGCCTCATTCTGGTGCCGTGAGAACCTGCTTGGGGCTGTTGTCCCTGCCACCTGTCACAACTTAATGGGTAATCATCTTATTAGCTCCGGGTAACTTAAACTCTGATCAGCCTATGGTTCAGTGCTCTGTTATTGAGCTTCCCAACCTGTGCACAACCAGTCTGCCAGAAGAAAACTTATCTACCTGATTCAGCCTGTCTTCCTGATCAGTAGACAGAACTGCACTGCCAGTCGAACACCTGTCTGCCCTATATTCTCTGCTCCTGTTCAGCAACCTACCAGACCCACAGCACTGTACAGTAACCTGGTCCTCCGGTCTTCTAATCCTCCAGTCCTCCAGTCCTGCTTGACCGCGCAGGTCCCCTATCCAGGGCCAGTTTGTCCTTTGTGTACAAACATTTATGTGCACACATTTGAACATCTCTATAATGCAACACAGCATTTTCCCTCTTTTTTCAGCTAGACATGGTGTTCTTGCACTGTGATTGGAGCAGTAAACACAGGGATGCAGCAACTTGGAGGGTGAAAGTAAGGATTGCAGCAAACCATGGACTACAGTATACTGTACAGGGCATAAGGATAAGTTCACATGTTTTGCAGGCAGTAAGCCACTTGGGCTCGGAGAAAGGAACAATTTAGAGCAGACAATCAGACCCAGCAAGTATGTCCTTCATAATGTTTTGGGATGAGTAAAACTAGAGTATCTGGCAAAACCCATTTGAACATAAGGATAATATAACAATACAGTAGAAATAGATACCCTAACCACCATGTCCTCATTCTGCCCTGCCTTTTAATCCTGCAAAAACATAAAAGCATGGGCATACTTTTCTTAAAATGCATGTGTTGACATCTTTTATTTTTGTAGTATCACAATCAGGATGTAATGAGGGGTGCAAAAAGATGACTTGAGCACTAACGTTTTCTGCTGGACTATTACACCCTGCTATAACATAACAAGATTAATCAGTCGGCAGTGTGGAACAGGGCTCATTCAATGTGTGAGCCTGTTAGAGTGATGTAAACTCCCAGGACACTCAGTATTATTGAATTCTTCTCGAATAGCAGACTGGTCGTTTGGTGTAGACAGATTCCCTGTAGATTGGATGAGGTGCTGTTATGGGAGTATCCCTGAGAGATGACATCAGAAACCTACCAGGAATGAGCTGTGCAGTCGCATAATTAAGAACATACGTTGCATTGCTCAAAATTTTAGGACTATAAATTAAATGTGGACCTAGGGCTGAAGCACAGAATAGAGTGATATCCCGAAATATCTGAAGCTATGTGAATTATGATTTAAATGCAGTAGCCAGGGAAATGGAGGTTTCCCATCCTATCATACCAATACAACTGCTGTGTGACAAGAATGTCCTAGTTTTGAAGTCAGGGGTTAGGAAAGGCTTTTGCCTCTAACATTCACTGCTGACTGATGATCTGCCATAGGGATTTACATTTATCTGTGGGGACATTAATGCTTATCAAGCCAAACTCCATTTTCGGATTGTACTGGCTTTGAACAGCAGTAATGTTTTATAACTAGAGAACAGGACAGCATCAGGAATGTATTTTAATGAAGATGTATATCTGCATTTTTGGGATTTTTCATGACCTAAGGGTCATGGTTCAAAGTTAATGTGCAAAGAATTTGATACATTTTTGCCCAGTGGTTAGTCAGAACTTACATTAAAAAAACAATGTTTTTGTTTTGATTTGGTTTGTTTTTAACTATAGATCGAAATGCTGTAAAGAAATTATTGATGATCAAAATATTAAATTAAGAATAAAAGCAAAATAATTATCATAATAAATGCAAAAATTAAAAAGATGGGCTGTGTTTCAATTTTGGTTTGTGAATAGATTTTTTTCATTAGCATTTCAATTGGTTTCTGGGTAACAGCATTTATGTTTGGAAAATTATAGCTATTTTGCTAAAGGAAAGGATTATGCAGCTCTTATTTGAGGTGAATAAACAATTGAAAAAAGCATCATTTTGACATTAATATAGTGAAATGATGGATCTTATAGATATACTTCCCAGTGGATTATTGTATTTCATGTTCTCTGGTGCTGCATCATACAGTACAAGATAGCTGCCTAAGGAGCAATGCTTAAATAGAGAACATCTTGCCATGTAAATGCAAGGTCCAAGATATTTCCACATGAATGCTCATATTTTATCATTCGTTCATTATAACAGCTTTACCGACAACAAAAATAAAACCGGGAGAAGATAGTCCAAAAAAAATTTCAATGAAATGCTTTGTGCCTGTGTAAACTCCATGTTGGTTCTTAAATACACTCTACTCTATGTACAGTATATGGAACTGAAGATATGATTCAAAGTACTGGGACTAGGGTTTTAAAAATACATCTACAGTATGTATATATGTGTATATGTACTGTATGTCATTTAATGTCATTTTAATGTGGGAGGAAAACAGAGCACCCAGAGGAAATCCAACTGAATACAAGGAGAACATCCAAACTCCACAAAGATAGCACCCCAGGAATTGAGCCCAGCACTCCCATGCTGCAAGACAGTAATGCTAACAATCACACCAGAAAATTCAAAACCTTCATTTAATAATGTAGTGATGTACTGTAGTGCAACACACTGTACAAGTACATAGTGTATACTATATGTGCCCAACAATCCATTATTAGAAATAGACTTATTCCTGTTCAAGGCTGCAACCTTGTGTTTTTTCTTCTCTTTTCAGCACGGAATAAACCTTTACTTCCTACAGTACTTGAAGTATATGTGTGTGTGTCACTTGCAAAATCTGGAAAATATAAAATGCAGTTAATAAAAACCATTTGCCTAATTTCACAGTCCACTGTAAATTCTATTTTGTTCAGACAGGGACAGACACAAAGTCACAAAAGTGACCTTCATTTGTTCTTTCCAGGCAGAGTAAATGGTTAATCTCTCAGGGGACCTTCTATAATATTTGTGCCACTTCTCTGATGCCATAGGGTTGCACGGCTCTGAACAGACTGATATCAGATTTAAGATCAACCATTTAAAAACACACCAGCTGTGCGGTCATAATAAATTATATACAGGCATTTTCAACTGTGCAGCAATCTTCATTTCAATAAACATGAGAATCCCTTGAGCTTAAAAATGAGTCTCTCATTTTTCATTTAATATTAAGGGTAGCTAATTACATTATATTGTATGTAGTCTGTGAACACATTGTATTTTAATACCATTTAATTCATTAAAACATTGTTAGAAACAATGCACAGCCTAATATATAACAGTATACCTTTATGTGAGCCCCATAAATTAAAGAATATATAAAAACATGGAAAACATATAAACATACTGTATCATCCAGTAATACTTAAACTCAATGTAACATTATTTATTTGCAAGAGCATAATGTGAACTTTATTTATTGGAATGCATGCAGTATTTAAAAAGGGATGTAGCAGATCCGTAGTTTTGTAACATGAAAGGCTCTGTCAATCCATGACAGCGCAATTACACAATGATGAGCATAATTAAGCCCTGGATTTTTCCAGCTGTTTCAAATTGGTTCAGATGACACACAAATACCATTAGTGCACTTCTGTGTTGAACTAACAATGTTTTTAATTTCCATGGAAAACTTAAAAGAGAAAAACGACAAACATTGGGTGAGACCACAGACACTACACTTTTAATTAAAGCATCAGTGTTCAGGATGTCAACATGTAAAGATACTGGTACAGGACAGATGGATCAGGGTCAAGCATGTCCATAATAACCTTCCAACAGCAGCTGCTGCTTCCAGAGCACACTAGTGCAGCAGTTGGTATGAAGCAGCAAAGCTCATCCAGCCAGAGTTCATCCTGATTACCATAGTTTTATTCAAATTGAGCACATGACTCACCCCTTGGATAACATGCTGGTCCATTGCAAAAATTATGCCAACAGTGCTTTATGTATATAGCTGGTTGGACTGGAGCAACTGGGAGACTGGGGGGACATACAGTACAAGTACAAATGAAGTGGGGCTTTGAACCCACAAACCATTAGTTATGATTCCAAAGGCATATCCACAACTCTGTGCTGTACCCCATTCTGTATAGTAATCACTGCAAGTGGTAGACATTCAGTATACTAGTTGATCTGCCTTTATATACTCTGGTGTGATGTTTAAGGGATTAAGACATAGGATATGAAAAACAAAAGACATGCACCAAATAAAACACAACTCACTAGAAAAAAAAACCCACCATAATAAAAAAAAATCCAAAAAGTACCAGCAGAAAACGGCATCTTAGAAAAAAAATGTTTTAATGCTTTATCACAAATTGTTTGCAGCTTTAGTTCAGCTTGCCTAATACTTACCACACTGTTTTGGAGTAATTTGAAAGCTGATCACTAAAAGTGAATCCTTCATCTTCTCTACTTTGTAACCAGGAAATGTTTCAAAAAATGTTTGACACTGTGCAAGTGAATAATCAACTGAAAGTTGTACAAACTTGTGCGAAACCTAACTTATTCTTTCTTTTTTTCCCTCAAAACAGTATTGCTGTTATTCCTGTTAAATGTGGTGGATTTGTAGTAATTAACCACAACTGACACTAAACATTGGCCATGTCACAGCCTTGGTCTGCATTTGAAAATCTTTCCAGCTGCTGCCGCAGTGGGTTCAAAGCTGTTTGAAATAGTCATGATTTACATTCATTTACCCCAGAGGGATGTGATCTGCTCTTGTAATGCATACAGGAAAAATTGAAATCACATAAGAGGTGCTGCACATAAATCATGATTATTTTAGTTTCTCTATATATTCTTCAAAACATGTATCAAGATGTTGCCTTTAAAAATATGCAAATAAAGATGGCCCTGTTAGATACATTCCACACAGTTGTTTTCTTTATCATGAAAACTCTAAAAGTGGTCAGATTTATCCCTGGCTTAGTGGAATACTTAAAATGTGTTGCATCTTGACCTTATAATGAACTAAATTAATTTATACCTGAAAATGATCACTGCAATGTTATTCTTACTTTTTCATTATACACTGTACTTAGGCCTGTGTTCATATTTGGTGTTTATATTTAAGTTTTATATTGGTAAGTATTGATTTGAGATAATGTAGATTTCAAATATTCACTTCTAAAACACTTAAGATGTTGCCATTCTTCAGTGCTGGGTCACTTTAAGGGTTTGAAGATCTTAAGAATGTCACAATTGAATCCAATATACAGTACTACTGTTTATAACATGACTTGTAAGACAGAACATTTGAATGGTTAAATTGCATTACATGACCAGGCCTATTACTGTATGCATCTGTTATGTACATCTTATAAATTATATACCTATTTAAATTATTGGTCTGGCATTAACTTCCCCCAGGTAACAAGTTGCCATTTTATAAGCAGTTTGAGTCCATCTTGATTTTGAGGTTGCCATGATACAGAAATAAATAAATGAATGAGTAAATTGGGCGTTACACCTTGCACTATATATAAAATCTTGCAACCTTGCAGCCTTGCATAAAATCTGCCATGTGCATTGTCTTTATACTATTGATTACTTATATTGGCACCTATATTTGCTGATTACTTATTTAATCAGCAAACTGTGCAAATGAGCTGCTATTGTTATATTGTCATAGTACCTCATTTGCACAATTTGCTGATTAAATAAGTAATCAGTTCTGCACTGTTCCTTTTACAGATGAACATGCTTGTTTGAAAGTGCATGTTAGGATTAAACTTTAAGGAACACAAGTTTCAGTATTAAAAATAGCTGCAATAATCACATAAAACATAAAATGTATTCCAGATACTGTTTTTTCCATCCAATTCATAGAGGACAGCTATATTGTCATGTCTTGAACAGTAGTTAGTAGAAACAATGGCAATTTAATAAACTTTTCCCCTCAATTTACATAATAATTTAATTCAGTTTCAGGGTAATTTAAAAACCAATTTATGTCTGGTGGTCATGGGAGAAGGTGGGAATCTGAGATATTTACCACATACCATTGTAACATACAGTACAAATGAATACATCTATTACAGAACTGTAAATGATGTAAAAGTAAGTTACTCACATTTGCAGCAGATTACCAAACAACCAGTCAATTTATTCTCCAATGTAGATCACTTTTCAAGGCAATTCTGCTTTTATATCAGTTATTTTTCAATTCCTTGGTTTGCACCACCAGTTTATGTCTTCCCCCCAATTTGTTAAATTGAGTATGAAAAACACACACAAATAACTGGTATATTGTTTAGTGTCAGAGAACATTTCTACAACCTGCCAGTTTGAAAATGAAACTCTTGTCATAGACAACATGGCTTTCTAGACAGGTCTGCCTCAGAAAAAAAATTTATTTACAGAACCTTATATGTGTTTCTAAATTTAACATCTCACTGATATTATATACACTTCTCATACAACAGAAAGATATGTTAAAAACAGAAGAGGTTTAACAAATGAATTTGAAATCCACATTATTATGTATTTGAAATACTGTATTCTGACACTGAAATGTCACATATCCATTTAAAAAGCAACCACTCAATATGTGTGACCAGAAAAGGCTTTGTTAGTGATGCATTTGCTGTCATTTCCATTAGACAATCATTCTGTCATGAGAATCTTTGTCTTCTTTTAAAAATGGTCCCTAGTTCTGCCACACTGTATGTCTGATCAATATATGAATGCACAAAAATTAATCCATTTAATGGATTTCTGGTTGAGTTGATTTAGGTCACTAGGATACCTGGCACTTCTGGCAAACTGCATTATTTTACAATCTAATATTGTCATAACAATTTTCATTTCCACTTCGCTGGCAACTTATGAGAGGTCAGAGTAGGGGATGTGGTTGAGTAGTGCTGTGTTGGCTGTATAGGATGATTTGTGTTATTGACACATAAACAGAGGTTATGCGATGACTTTTTTATCACAGCACACCACCTGAATTGGTTTCTGGAGATATGTGTTTTTTTCTGGCAATCTTTTTGTTGAAATTCCACTGAGTAAAATTAGGATAAATTACTTGGGGGAATTTATTAGGTTAGTTCTTCTGTTAATATTTGAACAAATAATAAGATGCATGAAGCTACAGGCCTTGGAGACAATATTCAGTTTGAAATTGGGCAATGTCATGTGCTTGAGATCGTTGTAAAGAGGTTCCAGGAAAAAATATATATATGGGCACATGCATAGTATTATTTACTTTTGAAACTCCAGATAGGTTTCTTGATTGCTTAAGAAGGAATGATAACAAAATACTGAGCTCAAGTCATTTGATTTCATAAACATGCTAGGTTCTCAGTGTTTCGTATTTGAGTTGAGTTAAAATTCCCAAAATGAGTCCATTATTAATCTGTAAAAATGTCCAAATAAGGTGGGAGAGTGCAGGTTATGTCCTTGAAGTCAGAGAGTCAGCATGCCAGCTTAGTCCCATCACGTTTGTTTGATCCATCTGTGTAATCATGTTCAAACTCATGCTTCTATTACATAGGACACTTCTTGAAGAAATAACCTTTGCATCAATTAAATGACCGTAGGTCACTGTATGCATTAAACTGATTTGCATGCTTTGAGGCTATTTAAGGATAACTTTGACAGCTGAGAGATGACATTGCTGTCTTCTGTTAGTGACATTGGTGTCTTCTGTTAATCTGAGGTGGGGACAAGGAGAAGAGTAGAGTCCTCTATTCAACAATTAATACCATACTGCCTGTGAGTGTAAGTCACTGAGTGTTATGGTGGCTAGTTCATGTCAACTGCAACTGACCAGCCTATAGAGGAAGAGGAGCACAGCACCACTTAGTAATGTATCTACAATCTTATCAGTCCTGTGCCTCAGTTCTGCCAAGATCCTGAAAAAATCTAATGGAGGCCACATCTGATACAAATGTTATTATTCTGTCACACTTTGAAATGCATTGTTGTTCATATCCCATGAAGTATTTGAAATCTGTTAAAATGATTTAATTAATTTCATTAGACCTGAATGTTAGGACCTATACCTATGAAAAAAGTTACTGTTAAGAGCATCCTACACAAGCATTTGTCAGATGACCTTGTTACTGTCACGAAAGGCGCTCTTTCCGGACCCTATGCAGACGACACAATCTGGGATAGAGTGAGAAAAACATGGGGAAAAGACATGCAGGGATCAGGAATGAAAACAAGGTACGTGTCCATAGTGCGCTGGTGTTCGGGGAAGGTGTGACCGTGGCAAACTGTCCAAAACTGAGTCCAATGGGGAATCCGAGAGAAGGCAAAATCCAGAACCAGGCGGTCCATCCAAGACAAGCAGAATTAGAACTGGAACCAGGTAGGATCCGGCAGGAACAGGAACTTTAAAACCTTGACGGGACCAGGTGCTTCCAGGAACCAGTGCAGAGCCCGGAACAGAGTGAGCGCCCGGCTTTTCTAGGACGGGGGCAGGAACCAGAGCCAGGTGCAGGGAATGAGTACTGAACAAGGAAGGGCTGGAGCGTCCTTAAGAGGAGGGGTTTACGATCGTGACAGTTACCTTTCACGAGTCACGAGTAATACCAGAGACTCAATGTGCATGTCTGAAATGCAGCTCACGTTGGATGCATGTTTAAAATTTTAACATCTATAGTGTGCCAATGATTCCATTGCATTTGCTTTATTTCTTTGGAATATGTTTCTTAAGGGTAAACAAAAAAATAGTAAACATGATTTCTGGGAATTATTCATTAATGTAAATTCCATAACACAGCAAGGGCATAATACCATATCCCAACAGTGTCGTTTTTTTATTGTATCTTCTCTTTCTAAAAAACAAGGATTATTGTAGGCAGCTGAGGAAAGGAAAGCAAATATTGTTACTACAATATTGTTACTACAGCAAAATTAAAGAGTAGTAATATTACAGTGAAATACTAGATTTCACTAATGTTTTAACAGTGACACACTGTAAAAACTGATGTAATGCATGAACAATTCTTGACATGGTTCCTGTACTACTGATTAATGTTTATGTAACAGTGGGCAATTGTTCAACACATTTTACTAGTCCCATTAGAAGACTGAAATACCCATTGAAGCTTGGGTTTCATAAATAATTCCTATTCTGATGTAGTAACTTAAATAAGTCTGTACTGTATGTAAGTAAGTTATCAATTTGCATTTTAAGCTTTATGTCTTGCAGCTTTATGTCATAAACAAACAGGCTGATCTTTTATATTGTTGTTGAAATTCCTACATTCATTTGTGTAAAACGTCCATCCTGTTCTAAGTATTAAGTCTTCTAAACATGTGAATGTGTACATGTTTTGATTTTTTACTTAAGAGACCTTGATCTATCTGGCAAAAATGTTACAAAGATACAAAATGACACAAACCATGAGCCTGAAAAACAGAACACATTCAATTATACAATTAAACTGTTGGTGCACTGGGTATTTATTGAACTGCAAAAAGACTGTTTATTATGAAGATTGTATATTAATTTTTTGTTTTATCTGAGATATTTTTGCTGAATTTTCTAATCAGTTATCCCCTTTTTAAATCAAAGGATACTTAATTTTCATTTCAAGTTAAATAAAGGTAGACTTAAACTATCTGTGAAACCTAGCCGCTATGATTGCTATGGCAAATTCTTTGTTTCACTGATTTCTGAATAATGGCACGATTTTCTTTAAAAGGAAATAATCCAAGATTAGGTTAGTTGGAAAATGTTGTGCAGTATGTAGTGTTAAGCTCTCCCCAGACTAGAAAAAAATTAAAAAACCTATTTTCAGGTCCAGAAAAGATCCTTGACAAACATCAAATAAATCAAATGCAAATAGATACCGATAGAAATAAGACTGGATTTAGTCTTTCACACCGTTGCGTCCTGCCAGTAACACATGACTTGTATTTGTTAAAGAGGCTGTAGATGTTACAGAATGTTACTCCCTGTCAGCATTGTCTATGGTAATGCAGTTCAGTTTGGAATGATTGAGCACCACAGATTAGAGGGGAGGCTGTGTGAGCCTATCCAAAACATGCGAATCAGCAGCTCAGTCATGTGAAACCTGGGGAAGGGGAGGGCACTGTCTTCGCACTGCTGAGCAAAAGTGCCTTTTGCAGATCAAGGCAGAGGAAATAAAGAGGCACTGGCTGAATGGTTTTGCCATTTTTTTTCCTGTAGATCTGACAATAAGGTCCTTTCTGGAGTGCATTTGTGGAAATGAAGGCCATAAAAATGAATTAATGTGCTGACCCCCATGTCTTGCAGCATCTTCAACATGAAATGACTTCCTTAACAGCTGTGTTTTGAAAAGTACATAACCGGATAGCATATAATTAAGGCTTGAAAATCTTTAAAGTTGTTGTAGGATCTTTGACAGTTCAATTTCCTTTTTTTCCCCCAATAAATTGCAAAGCCGTATCCAAATACTGTGTCAGTCAAATAAAGAAATGTAAACTTAAAGCGAGCAATCACTGAAAGTACAGATCACGAGAAGTGTTTCTCATTCGCCTTCTAAAGTGATTCTTTTCATTATGAAGCATGAAAAACTAATACCACAAATGGGTTCAGTGAAAAACTATTTTTCATTTTAACATTGCTTTTATTACACATTTCAACTGTTTACAAAACTCATCTGTGACCTGCCAAGCAATTCTCAGAAAATGCATTCATTTTGATTTTTTAACATGAAAGCAACAAATAAATTTACTGACTAAAATTAAATTGATAGAAATTAACAAATATTTATGATTGCCTAAAAACATAATTTTAATTTTTTTAAATTAAATGTAAATACATTAACATCTTAAGAAATATAAGACATTCCTTTCAGCCTTATAATGCACCTAGTTAATTTTCTTCCTTAGACAGATTCCAGAGTATTTTATTTTTGGTATTAGTAATGCATTTTATCTACTGATATAAATTCAGTGTTTTTAACAATACAGTGTATTTTTTGCATTTTAATTACCAAGTATTTTTGTATGCTGACAAAATAAGATACCTGTTAATTTTGTTTTATTAATGTGATTTAATGAAATTTTAGTCTGAATCCCAGAAGGGACTCTAATCTTGCAATTGGGCTCATTCCAGGATTGTTCCAAGGATTTAAGGCAAGGATTCTGTGCAGTTTATGAAATATTTTAATTTATCACCTACAATATTTAAATATAGTAGCTGTGCATAATTTGCATTTTTTGCTTGATATTTCATGTTGGTAAATTTATGAGACTTCACATAATATTCTATTAAAGCTGACATTAAACCCTTTTCACCAAAATATCACAAATACAAATAATACTGTCATCTCTGCACTTAACAATTAAGATTATGCAACTTAAACATAACTGGACTACTTTTACATGAGAAGTAGGAAGTGTGTCGCAGGAGTTATCATAATATAGCATGGGTCTTTATTGTACTGTATCTTGTTTTGGAACCCCTGTTGCCATTGCTAGCACATTCACGTGAAGTAATTGGCATGTGATTAGTATAAAAAATATTTGTGCATGTAATACTTTTTGGACAGTGAGAACACCTGCCAATACAGCTGTTGATATCAAAAGCAATGTGGAGGAGAAGCTAAGATGCTTGGCAAATAGGTGAAAGGTTGTGGATTCAAATTCTGGGTAGGACACTACTCTTGTATCCTTGAGCAAAGTGCTTCAGAAAATCATCATCTGCTTAAATGGGGATGAAAACCTTGTCTTTTGAGGTGGTGGTATTAGCTACTGTCTTTGTAGTGGCAGTGTACTGTATATGCATAGAGTCTGCAAGTGATCATTATCAAATATTGACAGGGGCAGAGCAAAACTGAGCTCATCATAGCACCAGTTACATCAGTTACATCAGCATCTACCCAACAAATAACTGCTTGGTTTTTAGGTTAGAAACTCTGTTTCCGTAATACATTTTTCCTTTTGCTGTTTGCCTTGATATATTTCTCCTTTTGTCACGTGTAGTTCATCATACAGTATCATCCTGGGATACCTGGTCTAGATTGTACTCTGGCAGTTCACATTAATTTCCCAGCCATTCAGTGTTTCCCATTATGAACTCTGGTAACTGTAAATATGTTACTAAAAGAGTCACATATTGTATGCAGTATAGCAGCTAACTGCTGTTCCACATTGAAACAGGAGCTATACAGCAATTCACAAGTCACTCTTACAAGAACTGGATTTAACACGTTGCAGATTTCCTTTGTATACCTTTGGACAACTACATACATCCTTTGCATAGAACATGATTTCTGGTACAATCCATTAGAAGCTGTACACACTGAACTATACACTGCTTGAGAAAATAAATGTTTTCTGCTTCCTATTATTGCCAAGTAGCATATTGTTAGTAAAAGACATGTCTAACCTCTGCCTGAGTTCTCCATATGGTCTTAAAGTCCCTGGGGCCCTACTGTCAACCTCCAGGTACCAAGTGTTATCATGCAAACTCACACTCTACCCTTCCCTCCCTGACAAGGATGTGCTCTTCATGTGCTACCCCACATACTCCCTCACCCCATATCCAGAACAATGCTCTTTATGTATCATGTGGATTGACCGTGTGGTATTATCTCAGCTCAGGGAGGGAATACTATATGATTAACTTTGAGTTTTCTCAGCTCTCCAAGTGTTATCTGAAGATCATTGATTTTAATTTTCTTGTTAGTGAGCCTCAGGAACCTTATTATATGATTACAGTTCTCTTGAGGCTGGGTGCAAGACCAGATACTTCATGTTGGCGATCTTAGTGACCAAAGTTATATTTTGGAAAGTTAAGAATAATATCATAAAAGGAATTTT
The DNA here is from genome assembly GCF_059453375.1 of Lepisosteus platostomus. Lineage (NCBI taxonomy): Eukaryota > Metazoa > Chordata > Actinopteri > Semionotiformes > Lepisosteidae > Lepisosteus > Lepisosteus platostomus. The sequence goes on from NC_142618.1 coordinate 56,561,409, forward strand.
CTTGCACATGAAGTGGGCTGAGGATTTTCAGCTACTTACTCCAAGATCAGTGACATGTGAAATCTCCGACTGTGAATTCAATTTCCCTTTGAAACCGAGAGGATTAGCTTTTTAAATGAATCTCTGACATTTTGTTATATTTTCTGCTGCTTTTTGCATCGCATCTTGTAAAAGACAAAACATTTGTGTTAAATGAATGTGAATTCAAACCAGTTACCAACATTTTATATACATTGACTGAGAAAATAATAGGTTTACTCCTTATAAAATGCCTATAAAGAAAGAAACCTTATAAATAAACCATTGGATTATGTGTAATTTTAATATCAGTTTCAGATACGGTTTGTATGCGATACAGCCTCAAAATGATTATGTCTCTTACAATTGAGTCAATACACCTCTCTCAGTCAGAAGGCTAATTAAGAAAGATACGGAAATCATGGACAACCCATTTAGCAAACTGTACAGTTGTCACCTGGTTCTAGAAAACAATTTAAAATGTGGGAGGTGAAGGTGAAAAAGCTTGCACGTTAGGGGAGTTATAAAGGCTCCATGGAAGGACACAAAATGCCATGTTCCTGTATACAGAATTCCCATTGAAGGCCATAATAAAAGTAGTAGTTCAGGTGGGTAGCTGCGTCAGCATGCGTAGGCTGCAAAGGAACAAGTAATAGGTTTATTCCATGCTGAAAAAAAGAAGAAAGAGCGGCCGTGGAGCCTGCTTCAGGTGTGAGAGAGACAGGGCAGTAGGCAAAGGTAAAGTAGCTGGAGAACAAAGGTTGGGAGGGAGGAGGAGTGAGAGGCGGGAGCAGGGGACAGAAAGAGAGGCCAATCAAGAGGTGTGAAGTCAGAATGGGTGCAGAGAGGTGTGAAATGAAACTTCCAATGAATGGAGAAAATTTAAAAGAACAGTAATCTGTCGTTAAGGGAAGGGAGAATGTGTGATCCTAACTGCAGAATAATTTTAGTTTCGGTGGTCTTTCTGATGTATGAGTTCGGAAAACCGTCTTTGAGAACACAGACGGAGAGATTAGTGTGGTCGTGGCCGTCAGAGGTGAAATGAGAAACAATGGGCTTGGAGAGATCTTTAATCTTCACAGCCCTGACGTGTTCTCTGAAGCGGTCTCCGAGTCTCCTTCCTGTTTCACCAATGTAGATGGCTGGGCATTTACTGCAAGAGATACAGTAAATAAGGTTGCTGGAGGTACAAGATGCTGTCTGGGTGATCCGGAATTGTCCTGAGGGGCCTTGAATGAGTGTGGTGGTGGCTGTGTACTTGCAGGTGATACAGCGAGCTCTGTTGCAAGGGAAAGTGCCTGGTGTGGATGGTTGTTGAGGGCGGTCAAGGGAGCTGTGAACAAGGAGGTTACGCAGATTAGGTGGTCGGCGATATGAGATGATAGGGCGATCAGAAAAGAGGGCCCCAATGGAGGGATCATCCTGTAGGATGGAAAAATTCTGGTTAATGGTCCTGGGGATAGGAAGTGTGTTAGGGTGGTAAGGAAGCACCAAGGGAATGCGGTTGTTACGGCGGGAGTTCCTGATCGGGTTGATGGTCCGGGGGGTGTTTTTGGCTCGGGCAAGGGCCCTGTCAATCACACTGCTGGGATATCCTCTGTTGATAAAAAATGAGTACATTTCGAGGGCTTGGTTCTCGAAGTCGATGTCGTCGCTGCATAGTCTTCGTAACCTAAGGAACTGTGAAAAAGGAAGAGAGTTTTTAGTGTGGTTGGGGTGAAATGAGCTGTACAGGAGGTAGCTGTGTGAATCCGTGGGTTTGTAATAAACTGAAGTGGAAAGTCGGGGGTAGTTGATAGACAAGTGGATGTCTAGAAACGGAAGAGTGGTGGAAGATATGTGAACTGTATATTTGAGGGACGGGTGGAAGTTGGTGAAATGGTGCAGGAAGAACTCGAGCTGATCGTTGGAGCATGTGGCGGCACCGACGCAATCATCAATATATCGTTTGTAGAGGTCAGGGACATAGCCAGTGTAGGAGGCGAAGAAGCGTTCTTCTACCCAGCCGACAAAAATGTTGGCATAGTTGGGTCCCATTCTGGTGCCCATGGCAACTCCACTGACCTGTTGGTAAAAAAGATTATTGAAAGAGAATGCGTTCAGTGTGAGGACCAATTCTGCAAGGCGTACCAGGGTGTGGGTGGGTGGATCAAGCACTGTGCGTTTGTCCAGCGTGTGCTTGAGTGCTGTAAGGCCGTCATTATGGGGAATGACGGTGTACAGAGATGTGATGTCCATGGTAAAAATGTGGCATTCGGTACCCTGAAATTGGAAATCATTGAAAAGTTGGAGCGCGTGGTTGGTGTCTTTGATGTATGAGGGAAGATCTTCAACCAGCGGTCTCATGAGGCTGTCGAGAAAGGCTGAGATGTAAGTAGTTGGACAGTTACATGCTGATACGATGGGGCGTCCAGGGGTGTCCGGTTTGTGGATTTTGGGGAGGAGGTAAAATTGAGATACCTGTGGATGTTCCATGATGAGCCGGTTCGCCTCCTGGGGGAGCTCGTTACTGCTGATAAGAAGGGAAATGGTGGATACCACTTCCTTTTGGTAGTCAGTGGTAGGGTCCTGTTGGAGAGGGAGGTAGGCAGAAGTGTCAGTTAGTTGTCTAGAGGCTTCAAAGATATATAGATCCTTACGCCACACCACAACAGCACCTCCTTTGTCCGCTGGTTTGATGACGATATCATCCCTGTTGCGGAGAGACTGGAGCGCCTGATTTTCTCCTTGGGTGAGGTTAGACCTATGTTTACTGGGTATAGAGAGTGTCTTGGGAGCTTGATTAGTGCATTGGTTAATGAAATAATCAACTGGTGGAAAACGGCCAGAGGAGGGAGTCCAACAGCTCTGTTTGGGATTAATGTTGTAAATGACATCAATAACCGGGTTGTTATCAGCTGCCTGTGAAGAGGAATTGTCGGCAAAATGTGCTCTGAGACGGATCCTGCGGTAAAAGCGGTTAAGGTCGACATTGGTCTGGGGAATGTCCAGCTTCCTGGGAACTGGTACAAAACTGAGCCCTTTGCTGAGGAGGGATCGCTCGTCCTGTGAAAGGGAAAGGTCAGAAGGTATGGTGACAACAAGGTTAGGGTTGGTGAGGGTGTCCGGGGTGTTGATGGTTTTCTTCTGTAGAAGATGACTGAGTTTTTTGTCCTTCTCTGTAGTGAGAAACTGGTAGAGTTTAGAGTTGAGAGATCTAATGAGGTTAGTTATGAAGGGAAGATGGTGTGGAGCTGTCAGCCGTAGAAATTCCTTAGCCTCTTTGATGTTGTTGTCAGAAAGGATAATCTGTTTTTTGAGGGAGAAAATGGTAGAGAGCATTAGTTTCCTAGAAAATTGTTTTAGAAGTCTCTGAGTGTTACTCTGGGTGTTATCAGAGTCAAAAGAAAAGGTATTAAATTTAAGGCGAAATCCTTTAGGGATGATATTGTGTCGACGACATCTGTAAAGGAATAGAAGGTGGTTAGAAAGCCTGATTATTACATAATAAAAGTATATTTACAGTAACGTACAGTAGGGCTCATTCAACATATAAATCTTAACCCAGTGGTAGTTCAATGGCATTCTCCACTCACTTGGTTAGCTAATTGGTGTTTTCAATGAACAGCGTAGATATTTGTTCGCAGTATGTGGCTTTGGACCTTGACGAGGAGCTCACAACATGGATTGAACCACTAAGGTTGCTGACAAATGTGCAGGGAGACTTTCTTTGACTTTGGAAGTCAGTCAAATGAATTCATTCAAAAGTAAGGGTAATGTAAAGCAGAATGCGTTGTGATGTTTGAATTTTAAAGATTATCTACTACATAAAGAATTAAATAGACAACGATATAAAGGTTAACAATATGTACAGTATCATTTAATTCAATAAAAGGGACATATTTTGGTAGCATCATAATCGAACCTCTGTTTTTGCAGTGACACAGATGAGGACATTGATCATTCAGAATGGACTGATATCCTTTATTAGACTAAAATGCACAAACAAGAATAAATTAAATGTAAAAGTACACTTAAAGAACACAGGCAATCATGTCCTTAAAAATTACTTTTTTATTTTAAAAAATGTAGATTCAGCAATAATTTTGGTTAAATCCATCAGAATTGTGATAGCCAGTTTTGTGGGGTTTTTTTACATTTTGGCTTGCAGCTACAACCACAGTGAAAGCACACAGGAGAGAAAGAGGAAGAATAAGACCACCATCAAGACAATTGTCTTTTAGCACATTGTAGGCATCAGATGAATCAAATCGGAGGAGAGGCGTGTCTGTTGCTGAGGCGTGTTTGTTGCCGATAGCACCACATGACTGGAAGTGCCTGGGTGGACGTGCTTGTGGCCAACGAATCCCACCCTAAACTCCCCCCCCCCAAGGCTCTCAGCCAACTTTGCCACACTTGGTGACATGATCCATACTTGAACCCACAATCATACAGCTCAAGCTGTTAACCCACACAGGAAACCCAAATTACCTTTTCTTCCTATTTACTAGTTAATGTAATTACATAATGTTTGTTCAGATATTAAGCTTTTTAAATGAAGCTGGCAGTCTTGGAATGTTTGTGTTTTTAAATGCAGTATCAGTATATTGTATCATTATATTCTACATATAATAAAATGAGGTCACGTCTACAATGTGCTGTTTTACCTTTTGTGAAATCCTAAATAATAATGTAAAAAGTTCAGTTACTGTATATGAAAAAGTTTAAAATTGTGTAAAAGATAACGCCATACTTCCTTCTTGAGTTCAAGAAAGTGGAATGTAAATTCTTTCTTTTTTTTATTCTACCAGAATGTAGAGATAGTGAGTGTACAGCTATCTTTTGTAGTGTAGCCACTCTATCACTTTCACATTTAATAACAAAACAGCTTTAAAATCTCATCAAAATTCCTTCCGAACATCAGATTTTTATCTCTGTTTTGCTGATTTAGAAACCACAGATAACTTTCATTATTTTTTTTTATTAGAAATAGTTAGTAAACAATACCTAAGGACCTGAGATAAAGCATCCATTTTCACTACATTTTGATCTAACTTCCTTTCACTTTCTGCGGTAAGTGACCATAAAATTGTTATTTATAGAACTAAGAAGACAGAAAAATTGCTATCTGTTTGTGTTAGCATGGTAATAGCAGCAAGTTTGAAAGCTTGTGTTAAGCATGGCTTTAAAATATCAGTGTCAAACACCTGAGACAATCTTGTCTCAAATTACTGCTTAATACCTTTGAAATTGTTCTTGCCTGAAGCTGTGCTTGGGGCTGTAACTCTTTATAACAAAAACACAGACAAGTCATAAAAATGCTTTTTAATACTATATTTATGCCACCCTTACCAGCTATGTGGCACCCTCACCAATCACATATTTGAAAACAAGGATGTAATCTCTCAGTTTTAGATTTTTTACATCAATTCAGTCAGTTGCTTGATACAAAAATAATTTATGACACTGAGTGAGTTTCATCCTGTCAGCTCAGTTCTGAATAGTTCAATCCAGACTTTTTTTTTGTAATATGTTAAAGTTTCATAAAATTCAGTAGAACTATAGAGAAGGCTAGCATTTTAAAAAATAACCTGCTCTTTTTCATGATCCAGGTCGCACGATAGAAAGCGGGGAAGAATACCAAAAAGGAGAAAAACAAAAAGTAATATTTAAAGATATAGTGTTATTTAATTTACCCAAACTTTTGTTAAACAAACATCATGTGTTCAGCAGGTTGCATGTACTGTATAATCTATATATACTGTTACTACAGAACAATAAAAGAACTAAATTAAAAAAGAACGGCAAAACACGTGTTCATTTCAGTGTGAACATTTCATGAGTCATGTTACAATAAATCTTGTACTGTATGTCATATACTGCTCTGATTCCAAGACAGGCATCCATCTCCATACAAAAAGAGCCACATTAGGAATGTGCTTTATCCACATCCATTATGTAGGGTTCACATAAAAAAAAACAGGGAGGTAATTGAAAATAATCTATTATAAATTTTATATATATATACTGTATATTATAGTCTGGAGGCTTAGTGAATCTGAAAGTCCCAAATGCAAGTTTAATGACATGTACAGTACATGTAAATGACTCAGCAAATCATTTGATGGTTTTCTCTAAAACATTATGTTAAAGTTACCTGCAGTATGTGGTATGCACTTTTCCTGCCTATACAGTGTCTGTGAAGGTTTCTTGCCTTTTATGCAACAACTCAATCTCAAATGTTAAGTCAAAACACAATATATTATTGAACCAAGCATACAAAAGCATACAAAATGAAATCCAAAGTTTCTCACAACATGATAATTCAAATAAATCTAAATGCCCAAAATGAAAGTGAGAGTAAAATCTTGAAGGTGCTGTATTGTGTTTGTCTACTTATGTAAGGCTATCCCAGTGGAGTAACAAAAAGACACATTCAATTTCCTGGTTGAAAACCAAAATACATTTTCTCCTCTTTACTTTATCAAAATATATTGTTGTACTGGGAGAAGTGTCTGTGAAGTTAATCATCTGGAAATTGAATAGGGAACTGTAATGCACACACATTACAAAGATAAGGTACTATTTTTTCCCAGTAACCAGGGTACTAGCAAAGAGTAAAGTGTTGTGCCTCAATATTGTGTACACTGTATAGTGGTCTACTTTATTTAGTTTAAAAATGGTAAAGAGATACTGCTATTTAATACTAACTGCTCATTATTTAAGTTATATGAGGTCTAAATAAAGATAATAATAATAATAATAATAATAATAATAATAATAATAATAATAGAGATGGACAACACTGCCAGATGGGAAGGTGAGTTGCAGTTAAGGCCTGGAGAACATGCAAACAAAATGCAAAAAACTGATGTGCAAAAGGGAAACAGTAAAATAAACTGAAAATGTCTACCTCATGATTGTCAAATATTTCTGAGTTCACAGATGAAAACAGCAGATGTGAATAAAACTATAGTGTATTACGTGGTCAGCATTTCATTTCAGAGAAGAGCTGTCAGAAACTTAGAGAGATATACTTATATGTGTTTTACGCAAAGCATAGAGAAATGTCTTCAAATGAAGAAAGATTTAACTTTGAACCATTCTATTGAAATTGCAGTGTTAATGGAGGTGTCTGCAACAGAAAACAGTGGTGAAATTCACAACACACAAAATGTGACTGAAGCATTACTTTTAGGTGCCATTTTGCTTTAATTCTACAAAAGAAGTCACATGACTCCAAATACTTGTTTTGGAGAAAAGTAATGCTGTCAGGGCCAATTACTGTACCATGTTCAGCAAATGTGTAGTGCATCACCAAATAGAAAACAGCAGTGAAAATAGAAAAGAAAGTTACAATAGCAGATACCGATGTAGATGTCAGACTCTGTATCAGTTGTCTTCCGTGGACTGTTTGCATTCTAGTCTGAAGTATACAACACAAATTTCAAAATTGAGTTAGACATTGAGTGATCCTAATCTGTGATTTCCTTCAAGGACTATAGTGAACACTGCCCTCATCTGAAGCTGCAAATAACCCGGCAATGCTAAAAACTTACATGGAAGAAAAATGATGGGCAAAACATGAAGGGTAAAACAACTGTATGTTGATTTTATTTGGTTGGAAATATAGTCAATTCTAGTTAGCTTGCAAGCTAATTGAAGCTCTGAATAATGAGTCCTACCTGATGTTTAACAAAGCTCACCTTGTGCCTTCTTCAGTTTGCCATAAGGGTAAAGAAAAATTTCAAGGTTTACAGTAATTTTATTAAAAGTGGACTGTTGTAACTGAGCAACATTAATTGTACCTGTAATAAGAATGACATCATGCACATCTATTGGCAGTTTCAAAGTCACCACAAACCCTATGTTGATCAATATTCCATATGAAGCCTAGAAGACCTGTTTGTTTGCTAATAGTGAGTGATTTTCGAAATCTGACATGGCCTAAGTCTATTTGCAAATAGAAAGGTGTAAGATTCACTGGAGAAGTTTTACACCAACAACCCTCACAAAGGCCTCTTCCAAATTAACTGTCTTGTGTTTGCCATGTCATCGGCTTCAATAAACTAGAACGGGACCATGGATTAGGTGTGTCTTTCAAGATATACTGTGTTACCTAGACAGGAGCTGATGAAAATAAATTATTGTACAACCTAGTTAAAGTGCTTTCAAGATTTGCCAAGTTACAACTCACAGTATGAATTCTTTCAAGCCTCCTTTACCTGCTGATAAACAAGACTTAGAGACGTCAAGAGATAAGATTCAGGATTCCAGCTTCATTCTTTTCTGTGACCAATGGATGTAATATTTAGGCTCATCAAACTTGTTTGTAGTTCTCCACTACTGGAATGCCTTGATACAAAGTGGTCACTAGTGGAGGTCTTTTAATGACTGCATGTACCTTCCAAGAAACAAAAAAAGATTTATTGCTTCAGAGAAGGTGCTCACTCATTTCAGCACATTCTTGCCCCAGTGACACAGATACAGATGCTATTTTTTACTATAATGCCGATGGGGAGGAATTGTAATGCATATGTATTACTGTACAAAGATAAGACACCATTCTTCTATACATAATTTTCCCTGTTACTAGAATACTAGTACTGAGTAATGTGTTGAGCCTTGATACTGTGTATCATAATAGACCTTGCCTGATATACACATTTGATTAAATGTGATATAAAATACCTTCTTCTGTTGATAGTCGTTTTTACATGGATGGTTTAAGTCAGCCGTCATAGCACAAATGCATTGATACTCAGAGCACTGCCAAGCTGTGCATGATTTATGCCTGATAATTCAAAGTGAAATAATGAAATGCTAGCTAAAGAAACTACAGTCAATATCTGTGTGTAACTCATTATTTCTCAGGTTTCAAGTACTAGTACAAAAGTCGAGGTAAAAAGAGCAAGGATGATGTTCTTTTTTTCCTTGCTCCATTTTACTTCAGAAATAATACTTTTCAAGCTTTCATCTATAAGAAGCCCTTAACCCCATGCCCTGCTTGCATACCCAGGAGATAATGTCACCTCCTTGCTATTAGCTACAGGCTAACATGAAGTAACAAATCCAGCTGTGACCTCCACCTTGTGTCTGCTTCTTACAACTGCTGTTTTTTCCTCCTGCTGTTGAGGATGAACCAGAGGGGTTGTAGCTTTGCATTCCCCTGCAGCCAATGTGTAATCATGCTTACTTCAAGGTCAAGGGTACTTAGCTTGATACTAAAGAGCCGGCTGAGTGGGAGCCATACAAATATGACAGCAGCATACAATTATGCTGTAGTAAAATGACTCCAGTATGCTGAGCACTGTAGGAATATTCTTCTAGCAGAATAGCTGTGGCCACATGTAGCACATATGCATTCACAAGGAGCTCTTAATATGAATTGAAATGCCTCATTAAACCAGCAAAGTGACATAGAGGATGGTCATAGGAGCAAGAAAGTGGAAACATGGTTTGAAATATACAATACAATGGATTCTCATTAGCTGCAGTTTAAAGTGACTTAGCATATAGGGCTGCATTGTTTAAAATAAATTGCAAAACCTAATGAAATAGTTCAATACATTGTGCAACTCTGCAGTTACACTTCACTTGAACTTACTGAAGTTGAATGAGCATAACAATAAAAACAGAGAACAGAGGAAACATCAGAATATCTAGACATGTTTTGATGTGTTTTCAATTCATGGAAAGAAAAACTTCCAGAGAATCTTTAACCTTTAATGCTTCTGGAATGTACATGTCACATTTGTCACAATGTGTTGAGATTTGAGAGGGATATTTTGTTGTTCAAAACCCTGTCTCTTTTTATTGTATAACACAGCAAGTGGAAAACATAACACAAAATCTGTTATATTAATAGAGATTGTAAGGCATAAAGCATATTGTGAATGGGAAAACTGGTTTGGAACCTCAAATAACTAATTTTTCATGTGGTTAGTTTGTTTTTATTTTAATTCCACAAACCACAAACTGTAGCCCTGAGCCAGATTGAACATGCGTGTTAGGTGGTCTGTCACTGTTGGCCTGCGAAACCCCTCCAGGCTTCAAGAATGTACAAATAGTCACTTTTCAGAAAAAAAAACACAATCTCAGAGGTATTAGTCAGCAAAAGGATCTTTAGTTTCTTTCCTCCTGTGGAATATATTTTCACTCCTCTGTTCCATTTCTGTCAAATTCCATTTCTCTTTCTTGAAAATATAAGCTCTTCTTTTCATCCACTGAAACCCCTGACACTCTCAACTGGGCTCTCCCATTCCATGGCCAGTCTTCCCTGGAAGACACACATTCTCCCAGTCACATTGGAGACCTACTGATACTCTGTTCCCAGCTTGACCACTGACACACAGTTTCCAAGAGTGTTTTTTTAAACACTAATCTACTTTATAGAGACTATGGAGAATGTAAATTAATCCAGGAATACATACTATAAAAACAAATGCTAAATTCTCTCTGGGATCTTTCTTCACTAAACAAAATCCATAACCAAATCCTTGCAAGTTTTTATTATCTCTTTCTAACTTTTCAAGCCTAAACTGTAGTTAGGAATGCTGGCTCACTGCTAATGCTCAAGCACAGTAGTTGAATAAACGTGCCTGTACTATCTAAAATCTCTACAGTTCAGGATGCCACTAACACACTCTTGCTCCCTGAACTGCAGGGTCTTAGATGCAGCCCCCGGCCCTCTGCACCTGACTGCTGTTACACTGACTTCTACTTCTGCTGAGGAATGTCCAATTATACACAGGGTGAATCGGATGTACTTTCTGCCTGCAGAATTCCATTCCACAAGAGGCAAAACAGTCAATCAAGGCCGTTATGTACAATTTACTTTAGAAAGAGGAGGCTTTAACGAAGTGTCAGCTTGCTCCATCATAAAGTGTTTTGATAATTACAAACTGAATTGATAATATACTGCCTAACTTCTAAGCATAAATATTATGGCAAAGTTGAGTTGTGTACCATACAATTTATTGAACAGTGTATTGTGTTAAATTGCATTACTACATTATAAAGAAGATAGAGGTACATTTATTTAATCTCTGGCTATAAGGAACCATCATTTAACTGTGACCTGAAAACCTATTTTAAAACTTAGTTTATGAGATGAAGCTGGTTTTGGTTTAAGGATTAATTGTCTATAAACAAAAATGGCCACAGTATGTAGTTACAAACATTTTACTGGTAAGTATGTATTTTACTGGTAGAGTTTCTCCCTTGTCCTGCACATGATCCAGACTGTCTATCTAGGCAAAATGACTATTTGGCAGTGTCTGCAAAGTATTTGCATTAGATGTCATACAGTATACATTGTAGTGTCAGTTCTTTGATACAAATATCCTAGAACTCCTTTATCATCCTAGGTTGCACTGAAGTACTGCTGTCATTCTCTGTAGTACAGTATGCACTACACAGACCAGTGGATATTATGTTAGGCTCATCGTTCTTTTTGATGACTTCATTTTGAAGATAAAAAGTCATGGTACTTTTGAGTTGGCCAGGCAAAAATGGTACAATGTATGGGTCAGTAAATCCCTGTTTGGAAATGAACTATACTTTGCAACAGTGAACATTTTGTATTGGATGACATGCTAATTACTGGCCACATCATTGTATAACATCCAACATGGTAGAGAACATTCACCATATGTATGATCATTCCTTAGCATAGTGCAACAAGAAGATAAAGCATTTTGTTGTTGTCTGAAGACAGTGAAACACCTGTCCTTATAAAATTGATGAGTTCAAGTTGGATTCAACCTGTCATTAATATTCAACCTCACTTGATCCATGGAATGTCTCAGCTCCTACTTAATAAGATATTAGAAATACAGTGATATAAAAAATGCAGATTAAGTGTCTTCCCTACCTTATTATAGACTTGAGAAGCCATGTCCTTCAAATATCCAATGCTTGTTACATTTTCAAGGACATTTCTTATGAAGGAAACATTCAGCAATTGACTGAAATTACATAGTTGCCCTGGTTTTTAGCATCTCAATGCCCCTGTTCAAGTCCTCATTATCTCACTGAACTCTAATATTTCTCTGAGCCATTAAATTAAAGCTAAGACAGTTTTTCACGAGGCATTTAAAAAAATTAAAATGCAGGGTCACATTATTTATACCCCAAGATTGCATACAGCTGAAAGGAATTTAATTGAACCAGAACTGGTTTTAATATAAATCACTACTTGGTTTTATGATTTATACATAATCATCAGCTTTAATAACATGTCTGTGACTGCAACTACAGCACCAGTACTTGCAATTAAGACTGACTGTGAAAATTATTGAAACAATGAATATTGATCAACAATAATTTGTCTTTACTGGAGATCATCTCAAATGTGCAGCTGGTAGTTTTTAGAGAATTGTACCAGATACTGTATAACAGCTGTTAGCAGCAATGCAATTTATGCAACATTTTTTTGTCAAATGAGTGTCTGGAGTTAGTGCCCTGTCATGTAACAAAACTGGGTAGGGGAGAACTTCGATAATCTGAAGTTTCTACAAATATTGTAGGCAATACTTTAACTAAATGAATAAGTGAATTGGTTTATATGCATATGTGAAGTGTACTGAATATCTGTTGCTGTGTACTATAATGATTGTAAGTTTTATGAATGTATTAATATACATCTAAGAGGGAATCCATTCTCAACAATATAAAATGACCAAAACAGCAACTATCTTCCACAGCTTACAAGGTTCAAATATGTATGTAAATTAAAAAGAGTCTTCTCCAAGAGAGGATAACATGATTTCTGTCCTGCATATCTTTTTACTGTTTCAGAATTATAATGAATAAACTACACACCAGCAGTTTTAAACCGTTGGCAAGAGAGTCCTTTTGTTATGAAGTCATAATGATTTGATTTTATTATTTTCACGTTTGTGATATATTTACTTTTTACATCAAGAAAATGATTTGTTTCCAAATTTAATTTATTCACTAAATACAGAACAGGTTAGTTAACTTTCAATGTAAAATATAACAAAAGGTGCTATTAAACTTTCATTTAAGAGTTCAGATTCCTGTGAATATTTGGAATTTTTCAAAATGTAGAAATGTTACAATTACAGTACATACTGTAGAACTCAAAACCATCATTTTGGCACAGCAGCAATACAAAAAAAACATATTTATTATGTTTATTGTTACTAATAAAAAAACAACAACAGTAATATTGATCATCATAATGTTACACATTTTGTAAGAATACAGGATGTTAACAGTTATCAACCCTATTTTAAAGTGTTTACCCTACTGAAATCCTATTTAAATCTATTTTCATGGTTCAGATAGATCTTTTTTATGTCAGTTTCTTTCTCATCTTTGATTGTGAGGAAAAATTCAATTTCAGCATAAAATACTGATGAACTAGAAATTGTTGAATTATTATTGATATATCCACCATTTTTTCTCCACTTCACACTTTATAGACATTTTTTGGCTACACAAAGAAGCAATAAAATGTGACCAGCACAGCAGAAAACTTCTCAAATGCTTCATTTAAAAACTTAAAAGAGGAACTCATTGGAAACAGACCTGATTTCATTCAAATTGTCAAAATCCCACTGTAATACAGTTGCTGATAAATCTTCTTCCCTGGCCTGACTCCAGTTTCTTTGAGATGGTTTTAGTGTTATCTCTACCATTGCAGAATATGCCAAAGCAGATGTTTTCTTTTTCTCAGCCTAATTTAACGACAGACTTGGCAAAATACAGTCCATTGCTTTATTATTTCCAACATATCATAATAAACAGATTTAGTAATTGTATACTTTTGTGTATTTTACACATTTCTAGTAATGATAAAGTTAATAATTATTTTTATTAGCATTTGTTTATACTGCTGGCCAAATGTGTGTGGTCACCTGGGAAATCTTAAACCAACCAGTGCAGCAGGAGCTTTTGATTCGTATGAAAATATTTTTTTCTCTTTTAGTCTATCATTGAGATCATTCCATGGAAATTCTAAGTTGAGGTCATTGGACGTGCATGATATTGACTCTTAAAATATCACCATATTAGCCCTGGATTACTTAAATAAGGAAGGAAATCAGCAGGTTTTAATAAGGATGTGCTGTTCTCACCAGTTAACAACTTCAGATACTATAGAATGAGATTGTAAGAACAGCAGGGAGAAAAAGAAAATTGCAACCAGCATACAATATATTGTATGTGCTCTGAGAGACACTGTAGGCTCCATTAAACATTTACAGGTTATGAATAGGTTTGTACATTGTGTTTTAGAAATATATGCGTCTGGTTTTGTAGCTATGGTATTTTCAGTGATTCTTTTTTCATCAACTTTTTTATGAAAAATCTTGTATTAATACATTTTCTTTGCAAAATATTTAGTTGCTATTTTGATGCTGAAGTAATTATGACTGCATGGGAAACAGTAGACAGCGATATACAGTACCTCATTAAGGCTACAGTGTGTGCAAATGTTAGTGCTTACATGAGGGGTATTTTGATGCAAAAAAAGTCTCATTAAAATAACAGTCCTCTGTAGCATTACCTATTGAGAAGGTCAATTTGTTTTCATGCTTCTCTTTATACTGTAGTTGTCTTTCAATGAGATTATCTGGGTGGTCATATCATTTTGAATACCTGTATATAGAGTAAATATGTCTTATTTATTTACTTTTTTGTGAATTAGAAGTGAGACTAAAAAGATCATCTAGAAATTAACTGTGTGGGTAAAATAATACATGGTGAATCCATCCACTGCTTTATCCAGTACAAGGTTGTGGGGCAAGCCAAAACCTGACCCAGCAAGCAATGGGCAGAAGGTGGGATACACCCTGGATGGGACATTAGTCCATCACAGGGCACACACAGACACAAACATACAGTACACACACTCACTTCTTTTAACCTACCAGCATTTCTTTGCACAGTGGGAGGAATCTGGATCACCTGGAGGAAACCTAAAAATTCCATGCAGACAGCACCACCAGGGATTGAACCCAGGGCCTCAGCGCTGTGAAGCAGCAATGTGAACCACATGCTGCCCCCATATGGGGAATACACAATATACTGTAAATCATTTAAAACATCTTTGGTTTGGTTTGCTGTTTTTTTTATATATATACAGTATATATATAGAGATGTATTGTTCACACTTAAAAAATGATCAAATTTATGGGAATATTTTACCTTTTTGGATGCACTGTAATTACTGGAGAAGAATAGAATTGTTTCATGATAGCCGAAGGTGAAAAGTCATTTTATCTGGTGTGTTAATCTCAACAGATCATCAGGCATTAATAATACACTTGCCAAAATCTAAATTAAATCAGATAAATTTTAATTTAGGTCTAGGCAACGAGGACATGAAAAGATAAATATGCTTGGCATTACTGTTAACATTTGTACAGTACCTTCACACTGTACATGAAAAGAACAAGAACACTGGCAGCACAAATTTGATGTTTTATTTGACATATTTATAAGAAATTGAACACTGAACAGTTTCATCTATACAGAATAACACTTCTGTAATGCATTGAAGAATGGATTTTGGAAAAGATGCTTGGATGATGCTCAGAATTATTGACCCAGAAGGTGATTTATATCTCCTAGGTGGGGACAAGTATTGTGGGATTACAATTAATGATGTGTGTTCCCCAGAGATTTCGGTTCCCCCACAAGATAACAAACATCCTTCCATTATCCTCTTTCATTTTCCTGAGCATGCAATATAATTCAGATGTAAGCAAAGAACAAACTCTTGCTATGTTTATCAGGAAACCACCAATAATGCAAGTTTAACTCAAACAGTTGTCTCCTTATGTCATAAAAATAGTACTTTTTGTAGTACACTTTTATTTCAGAACAATTTCTTATTTTGCAGAGAATGAAACAGCAGAACTAAGAGATTTAAAAAAAAAGAAGACCAAAGTATTTCACATTAATACATGCAATTAATGAAAGCATTTACACAAGGATGTAAATCTATAGTCTTTTGGGCCTGGGAAATCCAGGTCCAAAATTCATTTGGCATGTACATTCATACAACAAACTGAAAACCGTCAGTCTCAGTCACTTTCATTGAGTCGAGATAGTATGTAATTACATGAGATAACTGTCTCTGTATGAGAATATACCAATGAGCTGTTTTTGAATGCATTTAGTATGAAGATTCACCCTTAAATTAGCATGAGGTCTAAGGTCTTAAGGACTAAGAATTAAGCAGGAATATTTTAAGGCCTTTGCCCTAGTTTCTGTATTGCTGAAACTAAGCAAATTTACACAAACATGCATACAGTACATCCTCTAAAACATGCATCGTCCTTATATTTACTGGATGTCAACTACAAATCAAGAACACAAACAGCAGATCTGTTTTGTGGGGGAGAAAGGATACAGCCCTCCTAGAAAATACTACAACACAGGTAGGGAACCCAGAGGTCATTTTTTCTGCTTTTCATTCTAGATCAGGGCTCAATGAATTAATTGAACCAATTAAATGGATAAGAAGTCACATCAGTGGTGTTTTTGCAAGTCTTAATCAGGCACTAATTGAAAGATAGTCTGAAGAGGTTTGAGTGGGGATCTGTGTCAGAATGCAAGCTACAATGAATCAAGTTAATTCTTTCATAGAAAGGAAGAAAAAAAAGGAAAACATTTTAGCTTTGTAGCTTTCTTCTGGTGTCACAGAAGCATTGCTGTATAAAGTTGTGTATACCAATCACTTCAACACCAAATATACAGCAGGATAGTCTCTCTGTTTTATTAACTATTTGAAAATCCAAGACATAATTATCTTAAAACTATTTCTATAACCATACTGGTTATTTCTATAACCATTTCTATAACCACTCAGTGACTACACACACTTATTCTATCAAACTTAATTTTACATAATAGCACAGTTAAGTGAAGTTTCACAGTTAATTAATGGAAAACATACCCTATACACACTCAAAATAACACATTCCAAAAAACTAGCAATTATGCAGTTGCGCAGTACAGGTCAACCCTAGTGGTGATCCTTTTATCAGAAAAGCTCTTCACTTATCTCTATCATCTGCAGCCATCTGCGGCAATATCTAATAACCAAACTACACTTTTGACACGTAACAGGTAAATGAGGCAACATCAATTTTGTTTCATTGGGATGTCTCTATTTCCCAAGTGATGAATGGTCGCACAGAGCATGTAAAATGAAGCACAGGCACTTACATGGAAGTGCTGACTATTATTGGAATGTCCTCCTGTCATATGTTTTGCTGATGTTAATTGAGGCTTTACCCATCCATTCGCATGAATCTTTCCCCGTTGTGCAAATCAATATTTAATATAGTAAGTGTACTATTACCCTGAGGGACATCTCTGAGGTGAAGTGTTAATGAAATTAAAGTACATCTAATGGAAGAGTTAAGGACAGCCTTTAATTTTACTATGCCCAGAATCCCAGACTCTTGATGACATACAGTACAGTAGTGAAAATACCAAGATGTTTGACTCTAGAACACCAGGATGCCAGGTCCTAGATGAAAGAGAGTTAGCTAGACTCTCAATGCCATACATATCTCATCTGTGGGACCCTATGTGAAATACCTAAGGACTAAACCACAGTCCAGAGCCTGCCTTTTCTGTATCACAATGACTCATGGCCTGGAGGAAAGGCAATCATTAGGCATTGGACCCCCAGAGATTTTTATTTCTCCCATTGGAAGCTTTTGTTTTTCCTCCAGACCCAGTGGATCTATACCTGCACATATAAAACATCTGCTGTATAATTCCTGCAAAGAATTCTTTGGAAAAGTGTTTCTACAGGAGCTATAATAAATAAAGATTTATTTATTTATTTATTTATTGATTGATTATTGTACTCTTTCTTACCAGCTGTTTGCTTATGTATTGATTTACAGGCTGAAGCATCTAATGAAACATCAATCATACATACAATTGGGTTTATATACTATATACATTTTGTATATTATTAACAAATAATAAGTAAATTAATTATTCAAAGTATATTTTCTAATTTTATAACAGTTAAATACACATTTTTTATTTAAACATTTTACCAAGATGTGATTTTTTTTTGAATAAGTAAGCTAAATAATAATGCGCATATAAAATATCATACATTTTCTGCAATCATGATGGAAGATACAGTTGAAAGAAAGTATTTATGTTTATCACAATTTCTTCTTACCATCTGAAATGATATTGAAAAACGAACACACTGTGCAAACAGAATGTTAAACTCTAGGGTGGACTTTAAAACAAAATAACTCCTAAATGACTGACATGAACATATTAAACGCTATGCTTTGAAAATAACTCTTTTACACTATGACTGTTTAACACACACGGGGCTTTGTACTCACAAATGCACATTTGTTTATTACTCTGGTTAGGGAACAGTGTTAAAAAGCCCAGAGTGGACATTATTGTTAATTTGTTGATTTTCAAACACTCGTCTGGCTATTGTGAAACACAATGCAGAATGCTAAGATTTCCCAGGTAAACTGTAAACTTGATTTAGATACTGTATGTCTTAAATTAAGTCACTTACAGTATAAGGGAACAACCATGCACAGAAACAGACCAAACAATTACAGTAGTTGGCCTTAAGAAGAACTATAGTGTACAAGCAACTACTGTATCTCAAATAAGGAAAGGAGCAAATAACTTATTTAATGCCTTTTAAATGGCATGTATCAAATGTATCAGTAATGAACAATATGTAGTTTATTAATATTCATAACACATTCCCGTGTTCAGGAATAAAATCAAATAATTCTTTCCAATAGTATTTACAATTAAAAGTCTTAATAGACTTTCCAATGTGATTTTTTTCATTTTATTTTATTTCTTCAGAGCAAACATACAATCCCAATACAATCTGCCCATTTTGTTTCTGGGCCTTCACTGGGACATTTTTTATTAAAAAAAAACACGTTTTTATTTTCTATTATTTTACAGAATCAGCAAAAAATATATTTGTTCAGATCTACAAACCAAATTTTATTTTCCTGGGGTCTCCTACCAGTGACTTTCACTATTTCCTGGTTAAAGACCTTTCAACTTTCAAATGCCACTCTTAATCCAGTCAGTAATGTACTGTATGTCGTTGGATGGTCTTTGAAAACAAACTTCTGCTGATTAGGCACTTACTCTCATTTCCTTCTTGAACATCACACAGTCCCATCAACAATACCCATTCATGGTTTTTCAAGTGTATTAGGGATCTAAGCACAGAAAGAAGCCTATGTTGAAGTTATTCCCCTTGACTCAAATTCCCTGTATTAGTGGGTTTTTTGATATAAGGGATATAAAAATTGAGTACTCAGAAGAATACCTGTGACAGTGATTCAGATCCGAGGTTCCAACTTAACAAGGGTCATAAGAATGTCTAAGGCCTCTGTCATTATTTCTGTGTTTCTGTACGTACTTATCTCGGAATTGTAGGCCTAATAAAGTTGTGAGTAAGTGTGTTCTTTTCTACTGAAATGGATATTTGGCTTACTGGTGTCTGAGTTAATACAGAAACTTTGTAAAAGTAAGGCTGTTTTTTTTTTCCACAAATCTAAAAAATGAAAAACATGCCATTGCTACCTGTAGTTCACACCATCACACCACTAATGCCACTGAAAGAAGTAAAGAGTGTATGATGGTGTATTCACAATCATAATAAAATTGATTATGGTAATTCACCATTTGTATCTCAATATGTTGTCATCAAGGTATTTACTAAGCTCCAAATGAATTTATTCTTGGTGAGAAGTATATTAATCAAAATGATAATGATATTATAATACTTTCTACATTAATCCCATTTTGTACTAAACTGGACACATAAACATGACATACTCAGGCCTGTGGATATTTGCACCATGTTGAAAGTGCTGTTTTAATATTTGCCTCTAATTAAGATTCCTAATGACAGTTTGACAAAGTTGTAAAATAATACTTGAATTAGAACAGAAAAGTTAATGGTTAATGGATTCTAATTAAAAATGTAATGAAAAGAGGAAAGAGAGTTATCTCTCGGATGTGCATTTACAGTTTCAAGTTACTAGGACTTTGTGACACATTCATTTGATAAAGACACTAGTGTTGAAAAGCCCTACAAGCTGGTCCTTGGCTATAGAAGTCCTTTTAAAATGTCTGACTGCCACAGAATGGCACAGGGGTTAACTGAGTCCACCCCAAACATGTGAATCAACAGCCCAGTCATGTGAAACAGGCAGGGAGAGGGTCCTGCCTTCAAACTGCTGAACCACAGTGCCCTTCAAGATCAAAGCGGCAGAGAAAAAAGGCGAATGAAACCTCCTACATTCCAATTAATTTCTCAAGCCAAATTTAAATCTAAGTCACCAAAGCCTGACACATATTTAACAATGGGACATCTCTAGTTCCCTACTGCTCCATTGTGCTCCTGTGAATGGTTTATTTTGACACCAATCCCATTGTAGTGCTAATGTAGCATGTTTATGCACAGGAAGTGTACAAGCTTCTTGAAAAGCATACGAAAGACATTTAAAAGATTCTATAAATAGTGTCGAGTGGTTTAGTATAATTTGTTGCCTTTCTTACTTTGTCATTTAGTAAATAATATTGCATCTCATTGCTTGAATAATGCAAAAGCAACATTGGGCAGTTTTTTTTTATCTGACCATGCATTAATCATTTCATTATTTAGTCTGATAGATTTTGAAAATTAATGTTACACTTAGTGTAAGTTGTCATGAATATGGCTATTATCACCTCATAAATAAAGAGCTTTGCCATACTAAAATTAGTACCAATGAAACAGAGACAATAAGGCTGTGGCTAAACAGTAAAAACAGAATAGAGCAGGGAGTAATATTTACACCACAGACAACATGGTATTATATTGTAGACTGTGTCACTGTTTCGGAATATAGAATATTATGTGGCACTATTTTCTATACACTGCTTAAGGCAGTTTAGAAAAGGAAAATGAATACAAATTAGCACTGCAAAGCTTGTTGAAGTTGCTGAAGGCCATTTTATTTTACTTAACCAATTTCAATTGACACTACTAAAAGCACATGCTTTCGAGGATCATTTGAGTGTTCTGTTTATAATATTTCTCACAAGTTAGGATTATTCACACATAGTTTCACTGCATAAACGTTATGCAGATGGTTTTAAATCATTATTATATCCCTTTTACAAAAGAAAGGGCTAAAACTGCCATTATTAAATTAATATACTTACTGTAATTTAGTTGTGATGTAATGCACACTCTGCCTTGCTATTTATCATTATTTTACATAATATATACGTTTGAAATGAGCAATTAACATTATCCGTGTGATAAATGACAGCTCAGTCCTGAAGTCAATTTTTAAGCCTCTTAATGATTGGTAAGCCATGGTTTATAGCTCAAATGCTAAATACTGACTTGATGTTAGAGAGAATGAATATGTAAAGATTAATCTAGCTAAGTCAAGGTCATTCTTGATCTTTTGTCCCAGGGGTGCTTGCATGGAACTTTCTATAGGTACAAATTATAGTTTGAATTGAACCACTAAGCTCTTTTCTTGGCTGATTCTCTCTGCTAATGAAGGACCGCTGCTGGGTACATTTAATATAGCTTTGTCTGCACAGCTGTCCTTAGTTATTGTGGCAAATTCTGTAGCTGCTTAGCCTGATATACTGTACAATAAATACATGTATTTTTTTTTTCATTTTCTGAATAAGGAGTCAAAGAGCTAAAGGCAAGCCTCTGTTTTCAATACATTCAGATTTTGACAATTTTACAACATAGTAATGTGCACGATAAATAAAGATGACAATTAAAACATAGTTTAACAGTATTGTTAGATGGTTGAAGTAGTTCAGGTGGGTATCTGCATCAGCATGCGTAGGCTGCAAAGTAACAAGTAATAGGTTTATTCCATGCTGAAAAGAGAAGAAAGAAAACACAACGTTTTGGCTGTTGGGCCTTCATCGGGTGTGTCACAAGGCTCCAAAAATGTGGATTTCCTCCAGGTGCTCCGGTTTCCTCCGACTATCCAAAAACATACTGGCAGGTTAATTGGCTTCTGAGAAAACTGGCCCTGGTGTGAGTGTGTGCGTGTTTTTCTGTGTGTGCCCTGTGATGTATTGGTCTCCTGTCCAGCCTGTTTCCCACCTTGCTTGTCTGCTGGGATAGGCAGCAGCTCCCCCATGTCCCAGTATTGGATAAAGTAGTTAGTAAATGAAAGGATAATTGATGTTTGTGAGATTTTAAATCATAGCCATTTACAGCCAGGACAAGGAATAACTGGCAGTGGTGATTTGCTCAGCTGACAAATGTGCTTAAATTCTTAAAATCAAAAGTTAAACAATTGATTTTTTTTATAACTAACTAATGATTGTCTTTATGTACTTCAGCACTGAGAAAAAAAGGGACTTCTGAGTTCACTGAAGATAATACCATTCCAAAAAGTACTAGACAATTCCTATTCTATGCTGAAGATGTAATCAAATCATTCCTTTGAATCTTATAATGTATACAGACACCTACACTATGCTGATAAATAATAAATTAGTCACTTGCAATCATCCCCCAGTAAATCTGCTTCAGTGTGCATTCTGTGTTTAATAATTCCAATAACATTTACACATTTAAATTACACTCCTCTTTATTCCATTTCAAGAGTTGTTTAAGATTCCCATCTATTTTACTTGTTCAGAGAACCTGTCATGTGAATGAAAGCATTATGTGCATCTTTATTATAACATTACAGGAAAACAAACAGAAGTACAGCCATAGAAACTGGAGGAGGTTATTTTCCTCTGTCATCACAGATTCTTCTCTGTCATTCACCCAATGGTCATGAGAGGCCACACTTCCAGAACAACAGACTTCTGACCTGATATTTTTTTTCCATATTTTGGGGAATTTCAGTTTGATGATTTATCACTTCCTATTCCAACTTATTACGAATATTATAGATATACAATAAAACCACTTAGAGTACATTAGTTTTAAAGTTTTTAAGTAGATCAGGAATAACCACTACATGGCTCTTAATTAAAAAAAACTATACTATTTAGAAACTAATATTACTTCAATTAAATTTCATCCACAGTCCAGGTCTTGCAAATCTCCAAACAAGTTATCATCATCTTAAAGGGCGCCTGCTTGTAAAGACAGGGACGACGTGTGAAATATTTTTTATTCCATCTGGACAAATTTAGAGAACTTATGTCCTTGAGGGTCCCAGATGATCTTGATTTTGCTTAATTTAACATATGAGCTGCTGAACAGATTGCAATGTTTTTTTTTTCATCTATAGAAATTGGTAATGTAATGTAATTTACAAAAACTGCTGGCTTGGGCTTCTTTAGGAATAAAGATTAGAGACCTCTGCTGCAATATCTAACTCTGATGTCAACATCTTATGGCTCTTTGTCACCACCCATTACAGTCATTTTTTTAAAACTTGCCTCTTTGCACAAAGTGATGTGGTGTTGAATATATAAAATTACAAATTTGCTTGCAGTTTATACTCCAATACTAATTCACCAAGACACGTTCCGTCTACCAATAAACCATTGTTATGTGAAAAGAAAATGGATGTGCACCATCTTCTCAACTATACTAGTCTCTTACAACATTCAACTTAAAAACAGAAAGAAAACAGATCAGCTAAATAAATTAAATAAAAGACAATGAAAAAGAGAACAATAGAAGATGTTCATTGGAATGTATTTTATGCTGCAATAGCAAAGTCCAGTTAGATTCCCTTTGTGCCTCATTTGTAACATGGAACTATCCAACAACAGAGAAATAGTAAAAAAAAAAAGAAAAGAAACCTACAAAGACAGGTTGAAAAAAACATTAGACATTTGTTGAAACCTGTCCAGCTTGGGATGCAAACTGTAGAGAAGCCCCAATGTAAAGCAGAGCAAAGAAAATGTATTTTTGCTAAATGGATAAAGACACCATTTGGGACCACTACTACAGGTACATTAACTGTATCATTTATCATAGGATGCATTCACAGATGGAGAATATGTAAAAAAAATGTTTTGTTAACACACCAGATTTTAAAAACAAAGACAAAATCTACAAGATTTGTCCGCAAGAAGAGTTATTATTGCCATTACTGCCATTCAAACAATACACCGAAGGCCATATTAAGAATGTAAGAACATTCTTTACAATGAAAAGAGGCCATTCGACCCATCTAGTCTATTTTGTAGTTAGTAGTTAATCGATCCAAGTATCTCATCCTGTTGTTTTTTGAAAGGAACTAGTGTATCAAACTCAACAACATGGCTGGGTAGCATTTTCTATAGTTCTACTACCTGTTCTTGGTTTAAAATGCACTTAAATATAATTTCCACTTGTGCCTTCTGATTCATATTTCACTGCTTATTCTGAATTGCTGATTTATTGTGCATTTCCTGAATATATGTAACAAAAAGATATTGACAGTAGCAAATATTTTTTTTTGTACTGAAGGAGTTTCTAGCTTGAGTGGACACACAAACATTTTGTTTTTCAAAAGGTACTGTACGGAACAATGCATTTTAGTTTCAATGCACAATCCATCAGGAGGTGCTGTGTGAGCAAACGTTTCCAGAGGAAATCTCAAAATAAATTGAAATGATCATAGAAGTTGTTAGCAAAATAATGACAAAAGCTCTCAGTCAGTGACAGTTTCGGCAGCTTCCTTGAGAATATAACGTTTAATAGTTCTCATGATATACCCTGTGCTCATATACAGTATAAGAAAATAAACTGGCTTTACAGAGGTGTGGTCCAGGAAATATTTCCTCATGTCTTGAAAAAATTAAGGTGTTCTTCTATCAAAAGGACCTTATATATGTAGAGCTAATAAGTCTTGCTGATTGCAGAAATTCTATTTCATGGTGGATTTAACTTCTCATTTAAACATGCAACAAAAGCTACAGGGAAAGGTAAATATTACAGTTTAGGTTTTAGAAGTTCTTTCATTGAACAAAAGCTATCTTTATGTAAGGGACACTGAGATTTCCCAGTACACTTTTACATTGTTTACATTTCCTGAAAAAAATACAAACATATGGCTATGACATTGATATATTCTCAATGCTGTGGAAATTGTATCCATACATTTCCAGAGGGAAAGGTGCTGTTTTGACTCTGACCCAGCACTATGCAACCATAACAGATGAACAGCTTGTCAGTACAACACACTTCCTTTGTCTGGGCAACATTACAAAGCAACATAATAATGCAGAGCCTGCACAGGACATAGCATGTTTAAGCACTCTAGAGGAAAAAGGTGGTGAATGGAATGCTATCAACTCTACCACCCGATTGATGTGAAAAGAAGAAATTACTTTAGGGAGGAATGCTATTCTTTAGCCATTATGAGAAAAACATACTGTAAACATGCCTCCTATACAAATGGTGTGTCACCCATACACTTCAGAGCGTCAATAGCTAGCAAAACAGCAGTTTTCATAGAGCAGAGCTGTAGCTCCTCTGTCCATAGATGTTTGAATGCAGGGTGCTCTCAGGGAGTAAAAGCATATAGTATCTTTAAGGAAAAGAGTAGCCATATAATTATGCCCAGTAGACTTGTAATTAAATTGGAATGTGCTCAAACATTTATATTCTAAAACACAATGTCAATTAGATATATTGGCTTTCAGGCACCAGGGAGTTTAATATCCAATCACCAGTACCACCAGTACCTCAGTTGAGAGAACTTTGCTGCATCAAAAAAGGGCCAGAATTAAGTGTTTAGCTTAGCTAATTGTGCTGACTAATTGTACACCTTCCTCCCTGCTTGCTTTACCACAACATTGATGATTTACAAATGAGGTGGATGATGCAATTTAATAGCAATTTATTATTTTTTTTAAACCAGTAATAGCTTCTGTCCAAGGTGTGACTACCGTCCTACAGTCTGGAGATTGTCAGGTTGATTTCAGGTTGTGCCACTTAGTAAGTGTAGATATGAGCTCCCCATCATAGCAAAAAGCTGTCAACCCAAGATGGCATGTGGTTGTGCTTGTTGGAAACATCCAAAACCTGCTGAGAAACTATCCTCACCAGAAGTTACTCAAGTGCATGTGAAGAACAGTGATAGGGACAGGTCTTCTCACACATCTGGAAGCATGGCGGTTTGCTGTTCCCATTCCCAAGACAAAACAAATAATACATCAGAAGCAGAAGTGGCTAAAAATGTGTGACCTCCACTCTTCTCTCAGATATTGTAAATTAGTTGAAAAACATTAATATTTGACTTACAAAAATAAGGACAAGATAACTATGTATTGTGTATCTTTACTATTTCAGGCTGATGAGTAAAAATACTTCCTTTATTTGTCAGTGTGTTACTTTATTTTTTATTGACAGCTTAAATCAATAGTCTGTACGGAATGATTTTCAGGTAGTCTAAACTAAAACATTTCTTGACTTCTGCATTGTGTTTACATATAGAGTGAGATTATTGTTAAATATAACAGATATTTGTATTCAGCAATAATTATAAAGGGATTATTAAGGGATCTCCAAAACCTAATTGTTGCAAAAAGAATTAATGACTTTGGGGAGGAATGCCATTCCTTAGCCATTCTAAAAAAAATAACAATGATGTTCAATAGCAATGATAATACACTGTAAATAAGGCTTTTTTCCAGAGATAAAAAAAATATTCTATAATGTACTGAATACTTCAAAAGCACTGATAATGTGACTAATCCCTGAAAAAAAGTATTTTATTATACAGTATATGTTTCTATTATATACTGTATGTTCCGATTTCAGTCTTTCAGAAAAAGAATGGGCCTAAATCCTACGAGCACAAAATGTAGATCTTCTGAACATGAGATCCTTGAGGTAATGCAATTTATGTCTGAAAAAACGTCACAGTAATCTCATCAGCCTCTCCAACGAGGATGTCAAATATAGCCTGTGGCCAGCCTCCAGCTGGGTTTTTCTTGTCCCTTCTGTCTCTTAGCATAGTGGTGACATCAAACTATCCAGTTCTATCAGTACTTTGTGAGCTAAATCTAAATACTGCAAACTATGCATGAAAGATATGCTTATGTTAGCAGTTAGGTCCAAATAATTGAATTAGTCCAGCAAGTAAAATATAAGATGAATTCTCAGTACTGCAATAAAAAGGCATTGGAGGAAGGTTTATCTAGTTTGAGAAACTAATCAATCAAACCCCTATCTATCTTTCAGTCATCTCAATGTAAGGCTTTCACCAGAAATTAAATGTTGTGCTGTACAATATGGTGACATACTGTACAGTAGCATTAGTGCCATTCAGGCTTTGTACTTCAAATGTTTCAACTGAAGGCACATACAGTATGGGCTATATTCTCCACGTTTTCAGTCTTATGAATCATTCCACAGAGCAGGAAGCAGTGTAAGCAACCCTCAGGGGCTTTTAGCCAAAAGAGCTTCAGATTTGGGTTGGCATGTGGGGTGTGCCCTGAGGCGATGGGAAGTAACTATGTAACTTAGTGTGCTGTAGGGGTTATCTTCTATTAAAAACCCTTTCTCAGGCTCTAATACATTAGGGCTTATCAGCTGCAAAATATGTGCTGAAGGTTGTTATGAGTAGGTCTGAAACTTATTTTGGATAACTTTATCCTTACTATTAACTAGAGCTGACATAAATGAATTAAATAATGTACAGATTGGCACAAAGAGCCCAATAAAGACATGGTAACACTGCACTGCTGAGCCCCAGTCAGTGAAATGCATGTCTGTAAACACTGCTTATTTATTTATGAGGTTACATTTTGTGTTTTCAAGTTTCTATACATGCAAATTTGCTTACAGAACATAAACTTGTGTGCATTTTATATGCATGTGTACTACAAATAATATTTTATGATAAATTAAGCACAATCCTGTACTGAATTTTGTGTCTAGTGCATAACCACTTTACTTTAGAAAAAATAAGTTAAAATGTACATTATTACTTTGAATCTGTATTCTTTTTTCTAAAACCAAGAGCAAATTATCCAGTCCTTTAAATAGTAATTATGTTTGAATTAACACGGAGTGTTAAAAATTGAAAGATTAAAAACATTAGTGAATTGCTATTTCTTTACAGCAAATGTGCTTATGCTATGTCTTAGGCCATATACAGTGCCTTGCAAAAGTATCCAGGACCTTTAAAAGTTTTCAAATGTTGCTGGATTATTAATGATACATACATCTTTTTCCAATTAATATTTTCTTACAGTACGTATTCAGCCCCCTGTACTCTGGTAGCTCTAAGTTTACAAAGGTGAAAAAATTAGCCTAATGAGGATATTAAAATATTATTGCCTTACCTTTGGCCTCTGCCTGTGGGGTATTGAAGTGACTGTCACATTTACTGGATAAAAACACCAGTCTGTTTTTAGAGTATATTCGTATATTACACACAAATACGCAGTATACTGATAACCTGTATTTTTAGCAGTATATCATCATTCATGGTACTTATTCAGTGTGACACTTTGTATAGAAATTATAACAATTTATGTTTCTTTTTGTTGTTTGTGACCATACATTTAGAACCTCATTTAGAAATTGAGCATGTGTGGACTCTCTTGAAACCCATTGACATGTATCCCAATAACTGATTTCCTGGGATTCTATGTCATGGAATGGTCAGACTACTGATTTCAACCCCTCTTGTATTGTGTCTGCCTGATGGATCCCTTTCTTCACAATTTGCAAATCTCATTACTTGCGTCTAGTCTTTGTATTGTGATGATTAATCATTCTCTTTTTACCCTACCTCAAAGCTCCTGTACAGTACAGTATGTGCAGTTTCCTATGCAATGAACTGCATCATAGAATGTGACCTTAATATTCAGCAGACATGAAAAATTTGAAAAAAGAAAGGAAAATACTATATTTACATTTGATCTAGTTACTGAATGTGTTCAGATCAGTACTCTGTTGTTGCTTTTTTCTTTATTGGGAATGGATATTTTTCTAAGTGGCCTTATAATTAGAATTGTGGCATCTTCACTAGAGGACAAATTGTAATGTTTTTGATCCAGTTTGGTTCTTTCAGGAACAGCAAATGTATTTTTTCTTGGAAATGACAGATACATGATTACATGTATAAACCATCGAAAACTGACCTGAATTCAATGATTTGTTTTTTAAAAATCAGGTTAAATTAAAATGGTATCATAGAAGATAAAATATTATTTTGATAGACACAAGCCTTTAAATGAATTTGACTATTTTACCCACTCTACCCTAAAAGCAAAAACCTGAATGGGTTAATTATACAAGTATTTCACCCCTTTTCCATGACACGCCTAAATTAGTCAAAATAATGGTGTGCACCTAGACAAGTCACACAATTACTGTAGTTGAATGGTCACTGTAAATGTGGAACAATATTGAATCTGGTTTGAGAATAAATACTTCTGTCTCTACAAAGTACAGTATGTACCTCAGATAGTCAGGTAGTGAATGTTAAGCAAAGATGCAATCATGATGACCATGGAGCTTTCAAAACAACACAGGGATAAACTTGTAGAAAGGCACAGATCAGGGAGATCGGTACGTTTGCAGGACACTGTGAGTGATTCTATATGCTATGTGTGTATTTAAAATACCTAACTATATATAACATATGTAATTAATATTCTTTACTGCTGTGTTCCAGAATTTGAGTTCCTTCCAGTACTCTATTGCTTTAAATATATATAGTAATAAAACAAGTAAAACATATTATATACTGTAACTCCTAAAATCTAAATGTTATTTTAGATAAAACTGATGCATATTTAATTTTGTCACAAAGATATTATAATGATGAAGAACTTAATTGAAGACTTGAACATACTATTATTTCTTACCATTCCCAGATCACAAGCAATATTGGATAAACAGTTTCAGACTGTACTCATATCCATTCAGCAGATACAGTACATAACAGTCCTGGCAATGCTGCTGTTTAATTAGATATCAAAGAAGATCAGATAGGAATCACATTTCAGAGCTTATGGGTAACAAAATGCACTCTGAATCTATGTAATATAAACTGAAAAAGACCCATTAGCACTACATTGTAATGTCAAAGACACGATTGAACAAAGCAGAAGATTATAAAAGTAGCTGAGTCAGAATTGTGATAGGAAAGCATCTGTGCAGTGTACTACCAGTGATAAAATCTTTTTTGTTCCTAGCTGTTGTGGTGATTAAGAGATAAAACAAATCTATTAAAATATTTTTAGAATCTCAGATGTTTAAATAAATGTTTCCATGCAGTTTTACACAACAATGAAGAATGCTGAATTCTCTTAATCTTGGAGCACATGTTAATAAAAGACTGATTTATTATGAAGTAATGTGAACTACCATTACTGCACACAGATAGTGGCCACTCGTCTCACTGTGTGGCTCATTAAAGTAATTTTGTGCAGCAAAGGGGTTGAGGTATTCAAGGTATTTGTGCATTTTTCTTTCACATTCATTACTGTTCACTGTGCTTTATACTTTTTGTTCTTAACTTTGAATGTGCAGATTATGGTGTATATATGACCAATATCAATGCCTATTTCTTGAATGCATACTTCCGTCAGCTTTGAAAGAGCAAAATGTGAAAACAGTGAAAAGTGTGCCTGGGTCTGAATACTTTTGCTTCTGTAAATAAGGTTTGACAAGATCTTTACTGGAATGGGAGACCTTTAAGGAATCACAGGGTGCTACTGCAAGTGTTGATGGTGGACCAGTATGTGTGCTGTAACTATACCGTCTTGACCAGACGTTCTAAAACAAATGCCCTACTATGGTGTCCAGTGACACTGTGCTGTATCAGCTGTGTATTGTGGGTGCATAATGCTGTATTATATTTATTATTATTTAGCCAGTTGACAGCATGGCAGTTACTGTAGCTGTTCAACGCTTTGGTCCTGGGATTCCTATTTGGCTGGATGTTTCCATTTATTTTCAGAATCCAAAGATGTTCTCTAGGTGGCTTAGTATCTTGAACTTGAACTTGAACTTTATTGCCATATGTAACTGGTACTGGTACAATGGAATTCTTACTTACAGAAAGCCTCTCGATTGTAAAACAAGTGTAAAAAACAAAACAAAGTGCAAACAGTGCATCAAGACAATATACAAACAAACAGTAGACAATGTACAAGTAAACATGTAGACAGTTTGAATGTAAACAATACAGACGTGTAAACAATGACTGGAGATGTGCAATAGATAAGAAATCATAATGAGGTAGATGGTGATGGTGTAGGTGTGGTCCGAGGGGGATGGCTAAATTCGCCAATCTCACTGCTTGTGGATAGAAGCTATTGAAGAATCTAGTCTCTCTACTGTTCCCCCGTATGCTTGTGTGTTGTTGTGTGTATGCACTGCACTGCAATGGCATCCCATGCAGGCTGCATCCTGTCTTGAGCCCATTGTGTGCTGGGTTAAGCTTCAATTCATTATGGCCTTGTATTGGACTAAGCAGTTATTGAAATGTTATGGATGAATGGATAATCTCATCAGAATTCAGATTTTGCAGCAGATTCATCTCTCTCAGTGCCTATGTTGTGACAGCAATGTGGAGTGGTGGCTAAGCCTCAAGACTCTGAATGGTCACATGTTCACAACCAAACAGCAGGGATGCTGCTGTTGTACCCTTGAGCAATGTACAGTATTTCACTCAAATCTCTCCAGTAAATGTCCTGATATATTAATGGGTACTCTCCAAATGTAAAGAAGCAATAAAAAGACAATTAGGACGCTTGGATACATAGAGTAGAATGCAAGTCAAGCTACTGTATGTTGATGCCCTAGTTAAATAACGTCTGCAATGCTGCACATCTGGTCAGCATGTTAAAAAATGAGACAAAAAAGACTTAAAGAAAGACCAAATAGGTACAGCAAGATTCATTCTAGGGATTAAAGTATGTAAATGAGTAATGTAGGCATTTTGAAATAATCTGTTAGTTTTAATTTCTTTAAAATTCTCACGAGTTAAGCCTTAAATATCAGACTTTGATACTACAGCGCCTGGGTATGCTATGACCTGACTTCAACCAGAAGAGGCAATTGGTTAAACACAGGGTAGAATAGGCTTTAGTCTGCCATGGTATCCTCAGTTTTCTCTTCTGTGACTGCTGCTTTACAGGTGTGAGAAAAGTAATTCCAAAATAGCTCTCCTGTTTAGGTACTGAGGGACTTTCCGAGTGAAAAATGCTGGACAAATCAAAGATGTTTGTGTCTTCACCTCTTTACAGTGGTACAGGAATCAGAGAAGTCAACAAGCTTGGTTAAGAATAGCTTATGGATGGTATAGAAAGAAAAAAAGTGCCAGTTGCTATAAACTAAAAAACAAAAATGTCCCAGATATGTAAAGACAATTTTTAAACAGAAATTTACCAAGGCATTTAATTGATCGCCAAGCTGCATTGATTGGATAGGATACTGGGTACTTTCTAAGAAAAAGATTTGTTCATGAACTTACTGTATATTAAATTTGAGAAGCTCTGAAGCTCAGTCTAAAAATGTCAGAATTTTGTTTGCCAAATTTTTGCTGTCTGAAAATAACTGCAACTCTGATCTGAGAATAATAATCATCCCAAAGGTAAAATATGATACAGTTTTTTTTTTACTCATAGGACACATACTGCAGCACCCTTAGCACCTTTGTTACTAAAATATCACCATAAAATATTGCAGTAAACATTGAGAGAAAAATACTTCACGCTCCTTCTTCAGAAGAAAATCCTTTCGGGATAACAGAATGTCATTCTGCCATATATATCTGGAGCTCAGGGGGAAACATCTGAAAAAAAAGGAAAACAAATAACTCCTAGCACTCTCTAAAGCATTCTTTATATTTCCATAGACTTTTGGGAAACCCTGTTGATTCTTTACCTTCAAGATTTCTTCCCTTGTCTAAAGGAGTGAATTTAATTTGAATTTTAAATGAATTTTAATTTCTTTGGAGCTCAAGCTTTGCTCTAATATGTATTGCATATCTTAAGCACAGAAAATTTTAGACAAAAAGAGTGGAACTCTCTGATGCCAACAAAGTCAAATGCCAACAAGTCATGTAATCCCAGTATTTGTTCGCTATGATGTGGGGTGCGTAGTGTGCAGAACATGAGGTGATGTCTGTCAAGAGAACACTGGCCCAGTAGAAAATGGTAAATGGTTTATTTAAGATTGAGACAGACGATGAAATGGAAGATAAAATAATCCATGCTGCCAAGAATATTTGATGCTGGTGGATTATCCATGCACATGTCAAAAGCCTGTCATCTTTGGCAGATGTATGTCACCCTGCTTTCTTCCTTGACAGAAAAATGTCGGGAACCTTCTGTAATCATCACAGGCCATGCCTCTGTAGGCTATCTCAAAATTGTCTTTCACTGCCAACATTTTTTCAAATAAATTCTACAAAAACATTTTGAATTCAGTGTTGAAAGTAACCTCAGAGTATTTATCAGTCAATATCTGCCATGCAATTATACTGGAATACCTGTGCAGAGGAGAACATGCATGCATTAATTGATATACTGTATCATATTGTTATAATATTACCATATCTGCCTATACTGTAGTTTTACATTCCTGTGTGATGTAAAGGAGATGTATGTAAATAAATATTTGCATATTTATTTCCTGTAATATGTATTTTTAAAAGTGCTACACCAACAAATGATACTGTATGTAATATAAATTTTAACAGTTTAGCCTATTCTCTACTCTTTGTTTTTTTCACATTTTTTCCTCGTACAGTATGCCTGTGCCCCAAGATCTTTCTGAATGTGTCCTCATAAATCAACAGCAAGTTAATTGGAAATTTTAAAAATGGAAATAGGACACCACAAAATCTAGACAGATGAGCTCAATTTCACCACTTTCAATGGGAAAGTTATCAAAACAGGATTAATAAAAAGTTTCTTTGACAGGAACTGCAACCACAGTAGATTCAAACACAGTAGTGTCAAACTTACACCATTATGAGAGAAAAATAAGGTTGGTTTGTTACTGGTGAATGACAGGAAAAACAAACAGAAATAAAAAATATTCCCCTGATCAGAAATAGAGGCATTTTTTCACATCACAAAAATGGTACCTGCATTGGAAAAAAACAACAACAAAAAAACAAAGCATAAGCTTTAAATTGTAGAAATATAATGACAATAGCTTGAAGAAGTTACAGTACTTACAAGAAAGATTTTAACATAAGTGTTTGTTAGTAACTATTCTACTATACATACACAATATGTAGATACAATAAAAAAGGCAAAAGAATGTTAGGATATGTGGTTAAAAGTGCAGCTTTTACATGTTACAGTATGTTGCAAATGTACAACGGACTAGCAAGATCTCATTAGAATATTGTGTCTAATGTTGGTCAGCTTATCACAAAATATTGCTGCTCTGGAATCAATTATAACACTTATAGGTTAAAAGAATTAAACCATGTTGAACAGAGAACAGTATGAGGGGGAATGGACTACACGCTACAGAGAGAACTGATAGAATCTATAGCAACTGTTGATTAAAGAACAGGATAAAAATATTGGAACAAGCAGGGAAGTGGGGGATAAGGAAAGGGTGATAATACATATAGTAGACCACAGTGATACAGTATATATTTTTAAAACTTTTCAAAACTAATAGTTAAATTCCCATAACTTACAGTAAAACAAAAGATATCCTATGAGGAAAAGATCGATTTTTTGAGTTCCTTTATAGCAAGAGACCACTTTATCTATTCAAGGACTGAAAGGTTTTGGGAGATTTAAGAAAACTTGAAATGCAAATATCCAATACATAGTATTGACCTCAATGATGCCTAGTGAACATAGATTCATTGGATCTATCTTCACCTTTTATTTAGAACCAAAGCACACAGCAAAGATGAGAAAATATTTCCTATTTGTGAAAAGAATCAAAGCACAAGAAAGGTCATTTCAATGCTATCAGGAAATCCACAAGAAACACTGCACTGAAAGGTGTGGAGTGTTCACAAGACAGAAGAAATTAATTCAAAACTGACTAAACATCTGCATTTTAATATCAAGGAAAGTCTTAGTATTCACTTGGTTGTGCTTTTGTCCTTGCATTATTTTAATTATTCTATCTTAGCCCACAAAAGGATTACAAGTATTGCTCCTGTACTTTACTGGATTGCTACCTGATATTAATGCTATTATTATATTGTGATTCTATTCTTAATTACATAATATTTGATAGTTTATTGTTTTAAATTAATATTTAAAAAATGAATATCTAAAATCTCAGCATTATAAGTATTGTTAAATATCAGAATCTTGAATATACAGTATATTAGTTTTTGCCTTTTTTGGACAACTGATCTACTGACAGGAAAGTATGGGACATATCATGTTGACCTTTTCAAACGGCAAGCAATTAACCTGTTTTGTTTAGCAGATGCATCAATTCCAGTTCAGAGCTTTGACAGTTAAAATGATAGCTAAAAATGGTAGTACAATATGTGCAAATCAATCCCTATTTTTCTTCATTGATTCCATTAAAAAGCTTTTTTCAAGATTGATTACAGTCAAAATCCTTTACTTCCATGTTGCATTCCAGTTGTGTAATTCTCATCTCATTTTTTGCAGACCACGGATGGATTTTCAGTGTTAAATGTATTACTTCAAAGTCTTTACTTCAAAGAATGTCTGTTTCCTTTGCTGTTTCAAACTTGCTGTTTCAAAATGTGTTTTTGACTTGTCGATTGATAGCTTTATGATTTTTATTCTAAAGGGAATTGTTAATCAGACTGATTGTATATATTGCGGCTTATATAAATAACTTTTGCTTTTAGATTTAATTTGTCTTTTGTAAATCATTAATTAACCCATGATACTCAGTAAAATGTATATATTCTTCTTGGAAGAAGCTAAACATGTCTCTTCAGTGTGTCTGAGTGCATTGTTCTGATGCAGAACTGGGTGGTGCCTGCAGGACTATAATAATAAACAAAAAACAAAGGAAGAAAACAACTTTTAAATAAATATGTATTAACATAGGAAAAAAATAAATTAAAGTTTAAATTCATGTTTATATTTAATGCATATTTTGTTTTCCATGTCTTTACAAAAGCTGCAGGCTATGGTTTGTAGTTTTCCAAACAACCCAGTAACAAAAGACTGATTAATCATTTAAATACAAAATATAAATAAATCATTGCTGTTTGTTGTTTTTAAACATTGCTGTTAAGTGCAAGGTAAAACATTTTAACTGAAATTTTAATGTGTAGAAATGTATAGACATTTTAGCCTTGTAAGGTATAATAAAAAAATACTTGCAAGAGCATGTCACTTAGAGGTTGACAAGGACAATAAAATGTATGATGGCTATCTAAACATAAATGACCATAGCCTTTCATTCACTTCTGAGTACACTGCCAAGAAAACGTTTGTGAACCCAAATGTAATTATGGAAATTCCATTTTATTACTGTGATACCCTTGTTTAATCAAGTTTTTTTTAATTAATCAAAAAAGTTTATACTGTTATCACCAATTCTGTATAATGGTATATAAAGTAGAAAATAATTAAAATCATAGTAAGTGAAATAATAAGACAAAACATTGATTATTTTACAAATTTAAGGGAATAATTGTCATCAGGTGGTTAAATATTTGGATGAGAAGAAAATGATGACTGTGTTTGGGTAGCTCTGTTCTATATAGTAAGTAAAAATATGTTTAGTCTGGTTAGTGGAAAAACATCACGCCATGCAAAAAAGTAATTTTGTACGACCTCAGTATGATGATGCTCACCAGTTTCAAGATAATCAAAAAAGCATTTCTAAACAATGGTAGTCCAATCCATCCACTGTCTGATAGATGGTCTACACATGGAAGATATTCACTGGAATGGTTTTCAATGGAGAATAGCAAGGAAGAAACCATTGCTCTCTAAAAAGAACATTGCCACCCAGCTTATACTAAATAATACTAAATAAATAATATATCTAAAATCTCAGCATCTCAAGTATTGTTAAATATGAGGGCCTTGAATATATATTAGGTTTGACCTTTTTTGGACTGCTGATCTACTGACAGAAAAATATAGCACTTATCATGTGGACATTTGTATTTGGTAAGCAATTAACCTGTTTTGTTTAGCAGATGCATCAAGTCCAGTTCAGAGCTTTTAGTTGGCTAAGAAACACTAGATGTTACTTAAGACTTCTAAAAAAAATGGTGTCAAGACAACTAAATCAAAAGTTGATTTTTTAGTTTTCGTGGTGAAAACCAAGCATGCGTGGCCCGGTTGAACGACTTCCATCGCTGATGGAAATGTGAAATAAGTATTGAAAGTATTTTATAATTCTGGAGGAGAATGTTAGGCTATCCATTCAGCATCTGAAGGTCAGCTAAGGTTAAGTCCTGAAGTTAGACAAAGATACTAAACCTGCAAGCAGATTTACAACAGATGTTCTTCCTCTGCAGAAGAAGTGTTGTATTATGGATTGGTAAAGTCAATGTCTGGATCTTAAACTTCATTGAAATGTTACAGTGGGGCTTGAAGCAAGCTCCTCATGCAAGGAAAAGTCATCGACTTTTGTAGGGAAGAATAGGTGTCATTATATTGTTGTCTATTAAAAACATTTCTCACATATACAAGAGAAAAGGCACTTTTTCTAAATGAAGTAAAAGCACACATGCTTTCTAAGCTTCCTTAAAAAAAGAAAATGTTTGATGCTGCCATTGTTACAAACCAGTAAGTGAGATGAGTAACTGAGTAACATTCTAACAACATTTAAGATGTCAAAATGATGTTAATGACTAATGTTTTTATTTTTTTATTACAATATTACTAGGAATTAGTCTAAAATCATTAACTTTATACATCTTGTGGCAAGAACCACTTATCACAACCTTTATATTATCAGAAATAACTGAAGAGACAATATACAGTAGAAATGTGTTATCACATATTTCTGAAATTGATCTTAAGAGTATTGTTTGCTCTTTCATTTCATCTAAGCTCTTACGTACTTAGGCTAAAAACTGGGTTCTTTCTTAAAATAATCTTAACAATTTTTGTCAGTTTTGGGGAATTAATTACAATCACAAACAATTGTAAAAATAATTCTAGTAGTCTTTCTTTAGGTTGTACAATAAAATAATGCTCTATTGAGGATTGAAATCAGATATCCAATCATTGTAATAATGTATGCATAGATTAGAGTAGTCTTTATACCGAGGACATGTACAGGGTTAATACTAACATCTAATCCTACCAATGTTTTAAATGCTGATAAATGTTAAAAATCCAGTACATATTAATATATCAAATAGAAAAATGCAATTATTAAATTAGATTGAATAATGTGAGTTCCATTTTGGTGGAAATAACAGGGAAATGAGTGAATCTTTCTCTGACATTTTTTAATAATGCTAAAATATTGTATGTATTCCACACAGATGAAAATAGTTTTAGAATTATTATGAAATTGTATAATGAAGTGAAGCTAGATTCACATCCAGGCAAACTTTTTTTTGTCATTTCCTGCATGTCAATAAATATTAGTTTATTGTGGGAATGCCAAAAAAGCACATGCGTAGTTGGGTGGTCTCTCACAGTTGGTTCACGAAACCCCTCCAGGCTTTAACAGGCGTTAATCAGCAAAAGATCCTCAGCACCTCTTCTCCTGTGGAAGAGCTGTACAGTCCCCTATTCCAATGGAAGACCCAGGACATACAAATAGTTGTCAAACTATTTTGCTTCCTCGCAAAATATAAACTTTCTTTTTGTTCTCTGGACACACTCAGCTAAGCTCCAGTGCTTCTCTTAAACTGGAAAAAACAGTTCTCTTTGCTGCTCCAGGACCCCTGGCACTCTCACCTGGGGTCTCCCATCCACTGCCAGTCTTCTCTTCACTGGAAGATAGATGTTCCCTGTCTCATCATAGACCTACTGCTGCACCTCACCCAGCTTAACCGCTGACACCAAGTTCCCAGCTTTGAACAACAGTAATCTACCATTCCGTAGAGACTCTGGGGAATTTATATTAAACCAGGAATAGATACTAAAAAAGGTAAATGCTACAGTATATTCACTCTGGATCCATCTTTCTTTCTTACAAGACTTATTATCACTGTCTAACTTTTCAAACCTAAAACTGTTGCCAGCTGGCTGCTAATGTTAAAGCTCAGGAGCTGAATAAGCACTCTTATCTAAACGCTCTACAATTCAGGATGCCACTAACATTCTTCACCCTTTCCTCTCTGACCTGCAGGTATTAGATACAGTCCCCTGCTCTCTGTCCCTGGTTGTTGATATACAGCCTTCTGTAACTCCTGAGAAATGTGCATGCACTAGGGCCAATCACATGTACCCTTCTTTCTACCTGTGGAATGGAATTGGCAAATCAGTCAATCAAGGCAGGTGTGTCCAATTTACTCTCTAGAAGGAGGAGGCTTCAACTAAACCTCAGCTTGCTCCATCATACTTATACACAATGCTTGAAAAGATAAGTAGATTTCCAATAATCTATATTTCTCTAACACCTTCTTCTGGATAGGTTTTAAAAGCTCTTTGGTCTTTATTGTTGATGTATTACATCTCCCTGCAGGTTGTGGCTTGAAATTCAATATCTGAGGTACTTTATAGAGACACGTGCATTTAGTCTGAAGTTACTGTAAGTTAAACACTTTGATTAAACATGGTCATTCCATTAACATTGCAGCCTTTCAAATGTTTCCTTTGCATTTGAACTGATTTAAGTGTGCTATAGCAGAGCTGAATATTTATGCACTTGCGAATCTTTTAACTTTCTTTAAAAATGTCATTTATTGACATACTTTCACCATTTTGTTGGCCTTATCTGTATTTAAGTAGGTTTTGAGGATTCCAAATATAAAGGCCATTTGAAAGCATCATGATTGCAAAACAATGTAGAAACTTTGCATTGGAGAGAATAATTTTGCAAGGCACAGAAAAGAAAAGGTCATTAAAAACACAAAAACCTCTTTTATGAATGTTTTGCTTACACCATCGCTTTCTACCCCAAACAAATTGATCATTTGTTGTTTTTCTTAACCAGCACTTTCTACCCCCAAACAAATTGTTTATTTGTCGTTTTTCTTAACTATGTGTTTTTCAGATCTTACTCAGTAAACTATTTCATTAGAAATTATTGCAAAAGTGAAAAAATAGAAGAAATCTGATACATAAGAATAAATAAAACACCATGAAACTATAAATCAGTAATACAATACCAATACAATCCCATACACTATCTTCATTGTTTCAGGTTAAAATTTTTTCCATGGGATATTTTAATAGAGCAATTAATTTCTGTTTTAGAGAAGAAAACCTATTTTTCACTTAAGACAGACTTAAGATCAGAAAAAACAGGCACACTAGTAATGTCCTTAAAACATATGTTTTGGGGTCCTGGGGGGTGCAATCAGTGAAGGTTATGTCAAAAGCCAGCAACTGTAAGGCTAGGATTTTCCAAGTACTGACATACATTTGGACAGGCCCTGCCAAAGCTGGAGGGGTGTCGATCTTCCTGGTAATATCTGACCTGCGAAATAACAGCCACCTTGTGGTTTTCCAAGGACCTGTGAGCTGCAGTTTTGCCACAAAGAGATACATTACTACTTCCAGTTGACACTAACACACCTATAATCACTGTGGACTTGACAGCGTGAAATATGAAAAATGGATCTGACAGCTTTCCTGCAAAATGTGCACAGTCCTCATCTCTTATGATGCTACAAGGGCTGTACCAGTAATGTGAGGTGATTAATAATTGAGTCCAAAGTTGTAGGGGGTGTAATAATAACTGACAATTTCAAATTAAAGAAAGACAAAAAAATACCTCAAAACTAATTAGCACTATAAAGAATTTTAAAATGCAGTGAATAAATATATACAGTAATTAGCCTGGCTAAGTAAATGAGCACTTAGTTGGCAAAAAGACAAAAACATTTCCTCAAATGAGGAAATTCAATTAAAACAAGGATTTTTAACCATGCAGATATTTGCCTACAGGTATATTTTGAAGAACTGACCACCAAATGTACCTGTAATAAACTGGAATAAAAAAATGCTTATAAAAAGCTTGCCATCATGCTTTCATTATACACTAAGAACATGTGGGCCTTTGAAGGTTTTATAGGTAGCGATTAAATAATCAGTCCTGAACAAGTTACCTGTAATATGTTAATTGCTGATATGTGATTGTAATTTATAGGCCATTTGGAACATACTGTAAATCTGAAGACCCAGATATTACAAGGTGACAACCAGAACCCCTTTCATTGAACAAAATACTTGGTTAATCAATTAATAAATTCCACATGTTCCTAAATTTAAAAAATAGGCCACATACTGCACTATTCTTTTCCACAGAGTCCATGGGAGAATGACAGACAACAACTATATCTAACCTAAAACATGGTAAAACTTTGATTTCTTTAATATTGCCTTCCTGTTTGATTTTAAGGCTTTGTATTTTCACTACAAATGCCCATTTTCTGAAGTTATAGATTTGATAATGCTGATGTTTTACATTCAGAATGTTTTTAATGATATTACAAGAGATACAGGATACAACGCCCTATACAATCTTGCTCTTATTTTTAATGTAATTGTCTTTGACGTAAATAAATGTGAAGACACTGAATTGTAAATTAAGCAGTAACATGATATGAAAAAAGAGATTACAATTCTCATCTTATTAGGAGTAGATGGTTTCTAAGACACTTATTAAAGATGGCAAATACTGTACATTTTGTTATAATAGAAAATTATGCTGATGAAAATTAAAATGACCTGCAGTTCTAAATGCCCACTGTACAAATCTAAATAGTAGACTGGCTATCTGTTCCTTTATGCATTTCGGCATCAATTTATGCATTAAGTGTCAACTAGTGTTGTCTCAACCTTTCTGATTCTGACACCTAGCCCTTTCTAAAGCCAATCTCGGTCTCTCTGGTGCTCGTCCTCCTCTTCGACCAGGTATTTTCTATACCTTTCCCACTCTTTCACTTCCAAAAACTAATCCTAATCTCCTTTGAGGTGGAATGAACTATCAGGGGAATTGTTCAGCCCCTGACTACCTTTCAGCTCCTGCTGGAGACTCATCTGTCTAGACAGCACCTATGATTTCTTATCTCTCAACTACTTGCTTCAAGAATAATTGTACTGTATAGCACTAAATCTTATTTATTATACCAGAGACATCATTTAATAATTACATTTACAGTACTTAATGTAAGGATCGGATACACACAAATTGTACAGTTTAAATTGCTGCATTTTACCAACACTATCGGTATGCTCTTTTATGCTAGCTTTTCATTTTATATGTATATATTTTGACTACTGTGCTGTGAGCCGAGATACTATAAGAGTAGCAGTATTTTATTTAATAAAAAGTATTAGATACAATAAGAGTATTTTTTTTAATTGTAAGTCACAGTGTATACAAGACAAGTTAATAATTAGTGGTAGTTTGCCTTGCTTCCTCACAGCTCTTGGCTTTTGTATTTTATTCCAGCCTTGGATACATTTCATGTGGAGTTTGCACATTCCTTTGAAAAAAATTCCCCTGGTGTTCAGATTTTCTCTTGCTGACCAGGCATGGTGTCTAGGTGGTTAACTGTAATCTCTAAATTGCCCCCTCAGTGCATGAGTGGTCTAAAATGGATTGGCTTCCAGTCTAGCGTGTAGTACTGCCTTGCACTTTGTGCCATTTAGGTTATAATACATCCCACCGAGGTAATGCGGTAACTGAAAATGATAAGTTTAGTTTTGCAAGATGACATTATTGAAATTTTCCTGTTCACTTTGTCTTCTGACAATGGTTTATCTTTGTTCATTCTAAATA
Source organism: Lepisosteus platostomus (assembly GCF_059453375.1). Classification (NCBI taxonomy): domain Eukaryota; kingdom Metazoa; phylum Chordata; class Actinopteri; order Semionotiformes; family Lepisosteidae; genus Lepisosteus; species Lepisosteus platostomus. The sequence continues at coordinate 56,604,217 of NC_142618.1, forward strand.
ATAAAATAGTCTGACTGAATACTCTACATAATATATCAAAATGCTATGTTTGTGTTGCTCAATAAATACAGTACTTCCTTCTTAAATAAAAGAGGCAGCAAGCAAGTTACAGTCTTCCTTTTCCATAATCCTCATGAAAAACCATGAAACCCATACATTCTGCATCCGCACTGAATTAATTGCATGCATTGTAAGTTATATTTCTTTACCCTTACTATTTTCACTGCTTTAAGTTAAATATTTGCCTCATTACATTTTTCCCCAATGTGTTCCTGAGAGTTATTAACTTTAGATTTTGTTTTCTTTCAGAAACATATTTTTACAAAGCATCTACAACATTCTGGAATCTGCAGAAATATTGATAAACTAGTATATACTGTCTATGCTATACTAAACCTACAGGTAGACCTATACTATTACGCTAGTATATTGTTCGACATGTGCGTTGTCTACTACTGTATGTGATATATAAAAATACCATTTACAAATATAAATGGGCATACATTATATACATATATTTCAAATATACTGTATTTCAGTGTAACTTCTTCTGAATGAGGCTATGCCACAAAGTACTTAGCCCACTCATTCTTCTTAAAAATGTAATTGTCTGTTTACTTATAAAAATGTTCTGTGTTCACTCTTTATGTGGATGTGTGTTGTCAACAATTTTAAGTTTCACATTTTTTCATTACTAGATCCTAATACTTTGCCCTGGGCATGTCACCATGTAGCAATGGCAGGGTTGTTTTCAAAACAGTGGAAACAGCTGTAAATAAAATAGACTTGGCATTCATTTCAGTTTGAGTTTTACTTGCTAATATGTTGGAGAATTCTTTATGCTGCTCACTACAGGAAGCTCACATTCTTATGCTTTTCAATTCATTTAGACCTCAGGCACAAAGTCCTGCTGTTTCATTACGTGACTTACAGAGTTTCTCAGTGAGATGCAAGACAGGTCCTGTTTTTATTACCATATGTCTCCTGATTTCCATAGACAACATATGTAGCACAGTACCTGGTGTATCTTCCAAAGACCTCCTTTTTTTTCCTTAAAAAGCCTAATGTTTCAGCATGAACTAATTCACAATGCACATAAACCTACCAACACCAGGAATAATCCTTGAAATTAAAATGTAAAGAATTTACATTGATATACCAAAACCATTATTCCCAGTTAGTAAAGTGACACATTATGTCGGCGTCCTGGCGTCCTGGCGTCCTGGCCAAATTTCCCATTGGCCCTTACCAATCATGGCCTCCTAATGATTGGTAAGTAATGAATTGGCTACATTACTCCTCCCCACTAATAGCTGATGTGCGGTGAGCGTTCTGGCGCACTATGGCTGCCGTCGCATCATCCAGGTGGGGCTGCACATTGGTGGTGGTGGAGGGGTGTCCCCATTACCTGTAAAGCACTTTGAGTGGAGTGTCCAGAAAAGCGCTATATAAGTATAAGCAATTATTAATTATTATTATTATTATTTTGGTGGAAAAAATCCTGCAAAATAATCCTAAACTCAAAAATGAAATCAAACTAAATCACATTAGTACAAATACATATTTTTCTGTTTTTTGTGATGACTTTCTATATACAGTATGTAAAACCAAGATAAAAATACCTTTTTGAACATTATTAGTCTGGTATTTCTATTTGCTACTCATTGGTAGTTACTACCATGTCTAAACTGGAATTTCCACTAATGGAAATTAAAGTTCCATAAGACTAAAGTCCTAAAAATGATTTCTCGTGAAAATATGATAAGACCAGTTCCCTCATATTTTGAATATGTTTATTTCAAAAGGAGCAAAAGTGCTGGGACAGTTGGCAGACTGAAGTTTCTTGTTGGCATAGTCTATGTTGTTAGGTGATTAGATATTTAGAAAAGAGCCTTGAACACCCTATCCACCTGCCTCACTTTGATTTCACTATTTGCAGTCAATTGTCTAAAATCATCACAAACTTTCTGTTTAAGAAATGCAGGCAATTATGAAGTTGAAAGAAAAATAGAAAACACGGATTAAAATTTAGTCTGAAGTACAAAGATGATCTAAGACAGTTTTGAAAATGTTATAGAAGTGTTATGGACAGATGATACCAAGAATAACACCATATCACCTGTGAACCATGGTCACCTCTGGAGCTGACTCTCCCATCTTCATTTATTATGTAATTAATGGCAGTAACAGAATGAATTGTGAAGTTTACAGAATATGTGGTCTGTTACAATATATACAAACAGTGCGGCTATACTATTGGGCAGTATTTCATCAATCAAAATAATAATGATCCAAAACATTTTGCCAATACATGAGTTCATCAATAGAAAAAAGTGTAAAATCTTTTTTTCACTTTTTTCTATTGATGAACTCATTGCATTGGCCAAATGTTTGGCCTGCCCAAGTCAATTTCCACTTTTAAATCCAAGAGAACATGTATTTTACACAAAGAATAAAACATGCATTGAAAAATGATAACAGAACACTAGTTAAAGTGTATTAGTTTTTTCTAATATAATTAATATCTAATATAATATACGGTGCACTGTATATAAACAGTATATTACCCAAAAATAAGTTCATATTAATCATATTGTCAAAAATAAAAATGTCTCCATTGTAAAGCTAAAATAACAGTTTTGTCTATGCTGTCCAAATACTTCTGAAAGAAACTGTGCTTCACTGGCCACACTTTGCTGCCTTAGGGTCTTTAAACATGAATAAGTAATAGTCATCATCACTCTACATTGAAAAATCAGAACAAAACACTCACATTCCCTTTTAATGTAAAAAAGGGGTTTCTTTATGAAATAGTCATGTCAAAATTGCTAATCACAGTTTTAAAAACACATTGCAAAAATATGGTGTGTGCATATATTTAGAATAGGTTTGAAGGCTGAATTGAGTTTTTATAATTTGATGTCAGAAACTAATTCTGAAACATAATGCTTCTTTGAATTTGATTAGATTTTGTGCCTTAGGTTTCCAGGCTGTCAAAGCTATAATGAACATCAAAAGAAATGTATAATTTATTCCACAACAAATTGACAAAATTACAAGGAAAATAGTAAAATATTATATGTAGCAGGTGCTTTTATGTAGCAGGTGTTTTTTTATTGAACATGCATAACATAACTAATTTTTTTAAGCTAATTCACATTTGTCATCAACAGGGTTGATCAACAGGGGTTCTACTGTAAAAGGCATAGGCTAGTATGTGTATTTATTGTTGGAATACAAACTGTACAGTACATATGTGACACATGCTTTGCACCAGGGTGCTGGTACTGTCATACGGGGTTCTGTCCTTTATCTCTAGCATAGCTTGGACAAGCCTGAGTCTGTAGAAAGCTAAATGAATCCTAGATCATGCTTTATCATTCAACAAACAAGAATAGTTTTGATGCTACCAATAATATCCTAACCCCAACTGTTGTATTACCATATTTGTATGCAAAAATAAAACAGAGACAATCACTTTCATTTGTTTCATTTAGAATTGTACTGGTATCACTGTCACTTACTGTATCTGTGGTTGTGTGGTATACTTAATTTTTTCAAGGGATACAGGAAACGATCTACGTTTGAAAGATACAAAAAAAAGTGTGATGGAAGCAAATGCATGTTAAGTGTGAAGACCACATTCTGTGGGTTACGACAGGTGTCAAATTAGCTTTTCATGAACACATCTACAGTCAGCACAAGCTGGTGCCTAAGCAGTCTGCCTTTTACCAGAAGTATTTAGTGTCACCATATGTCAGGGACATTTTTGGAACTATCAAATTAATGCAACAATAGAAATACCAGAGACCATCATTTCCCCCATGAGACAAGGCAATAATTCAGAAGAGGAGCAATTTGCCCTGATTTAGTTTCAATGGATTATTTACAGGGACATATGTTCCCTGGCCACTGCATTAGGACCTTTATCTGAAGACATAAGGCTAATCTGAGGCTAAAACTGTATTTCTGCAATTATGAGTATTGATTTGGCACCACTAAATCTCTAACATTGGATCCAAACCCAATAATAGAGTTTGTACTTTCTTTATAAAGAGAAATACATGATTAATATCACATTCTTAAAAACTGAGCAATATATAATTCCCCTATATCCCCACAATCAGTGGTAACTCCCATCTGAATTTCCCACCAAATGGCCCTCAAAATGAAATCATACAGCTATAAGTATGCATCAGAAATCTGAATACATCAGCAACAGTCCTGTATACCCTCTATCTTCCTCCCCTGGAAACATGGGCCTGAGCAGTAGGGAGCTCCACATAAATAATCTAGAGAAGATAGGATCAAGGAATCCAGGGCAGGGAATGCAGAGGTTCCCAATAAAGTAGCACCATCTTTTTAGCCATTTTGAGGCCACCTTTTCTCTAGCTGTGAAATAACAAGATTGAAGTCTGCATTTAATAACAGAGCAATTCTTGTTAACAATGGTGGACAAAAAAAAAACCTGTCTCCAAAATTTAGCCACTTCTGCACAGTCCCAAAATATGTAGAAAAATACTTACAGAACTAGGCAGAGTGTGTACGAGGGACTAAGCATAAACTTAATAAAATTACATTCGCAAAGGATCATACTATACTAACCCTTACAGATGATTTATTATAATGTCATTATATTAAATTATTCTATAGACTAGAAAATACCTTAACATAGTTTTTTTTTAGGTTTTCATAACATTAAACTTTTGTCCGTTTTGAGCCTTCATGTGTATGGTTAAAAATATTCACATTAAAAATGTAATTTGTAATTAATCAAAATGGGACTTAACTGGAAGTGGGGATACTTTTCCAAAGCACTGTATATAAAAAGTATGTGTACTGTATATATACTCTGTGCTTTAAAACTGCTTAGATCTTTTGTTATATTAATGATGCTGCTGTTACAGTGTCACTTGGGTTAATACCATCAAAGGAATGTGAAAAAAATAGAAATGTATTTGCAGCAATCCAATGTGTTATCCAAGAAAAGGCAAATACGTTGTGTTTATCTCTACATTTAGGAAGTTAAATTGCTTATGTTAAGTAAAGATGTCCTGTTTACTAATGTTTAACTGAAAGGAGATAGAAAATGGAATATCTGTAATCAGGCACAGAGCCAGTAGGTGCCATCTGTTGTCCCTTTGCACTATATGATATACCAGCTTTGGCTTCAATGACTGCTGCCATTGAAAACAGATTTTCATGCCATGGTTTTATGAAGCATATCAATGTCAATCACAAAATTAAAGGCACAGTGGAAAGTAATTGAGGATGAAACAAATAAAATATGATTTCATTTAAAGTTTGTATTTCCTATTTGGTTGACATAGTTAACACTCACAGGTATAGTCAATAATTCATAGATGTCTATGCAGATTGTCTCATACAGTCATACATAATTACATGGACTTGTCAAGGAAGCACACTTTGTATGTTGTAGCAGGATTAGGGCCTCGCCACAGCTTTAAGTGGTGAGGCCCTGATTTACTGACTAATTTAAGGTGAGATTAATTATTTAATTTCAATTACTTATAATACAGACATTCTCACAAAATGAAAACTGAAACTGGATCCCAAACCAGCAATAGTGAGATTTTATTCCTGTCATAGACACTTTTTAATTATAATCTATACTTGCTTTGTTTTTCCCTTTCTTTTAGCCAAAGGTACAACCAACGATAATGTCAGAAGATACTCATTTTATCTCCACATACTCTCATGTATCAAATATGTTGGAGTGGAAATCTCTGCCGTACTCCAGAAGTCAAGTTTTGACTGCCTCCTACATTTTGCCATTGATTGTAAATTGTCCACTATGCTTCTCTGAGCTACCAATAAAATGGAAATAACTGGGTACCTCCAACCTGACACTCATCTTTCATCTTTCATAACAATTGTCAGGCAGGCAATTTAACCCTTCAACTTGGCAATGTGTGAAATGCTGTAGAGACAGCCTGTCTGGGTGGATTTGTGAACACGGATAACAAATAGTCATGTTTTGTGTATACATCTTATGTCCTATGGACAAATTTGTTTATTTACCCAGAAAAATATTTGTTTCATTTTCAGGCATTTGTCTTACCCTTTCGTGGCTTCAGAGTGGAACCATTCTCACCTGGCCAGTTTTGCATTGGTAACTGTCTTTAGAGATATGTTTGCAACTCCTAAAACATTGTTTTGTGGGCTCACGGAAGAAGGCAATGACGCCATTCCCTACTGAAACCTACTAGGGAACTTTATTGTCTCATTATTGTTGCACACAAAATATTCATAAAACACCAACTTTGTAATCTAAAAAGATTGTTTTTACTTAATCCCATGTAACCATTCAAAACATGAATGTACAATTTTAAATATATTCTTTACCATTAAAAAGACTGTCAGGACATGTAAATTAAATATAAATAAAATATAAATATAAATAAGTCCCAAAAGATGCATCTTTCCCACTATTACTAAGCAACTTGAGGCATTTGTAAGTCTATGATTAATACATACTGTATACAGTATATGCATATTCACACAAAATAAACAGTTAAATAAGCAACAGTTGCCCCTATTTAAATAGTTAAGTACCCCTATCTAAGGTTAGACCAAGAAAGCAATTAGCAGGTATGAAAAATAAAATATTAACTTTAAAAAGTGAGAGTTTTGTTATGGCATAATTAACATATTTTGGCATTATGGCTAAATTTGTCATGCATTGACAGTCAGGAGCTGATTGCTCTTTCTTAAATATCAAAGAATATCAAAGAGTTATGGACATCTGGAAAAAACTCCCAGCCAGACACTTGAACCTAACCCTCTGGGATCCTTTAAGAAGCAGCTGGATGAGATTTTGGGATTAATTGCTTATTAACAAACAACAAACAAGCTGGGATGGATATCCTCCTCCTGTTTGCAATCTTTCTCTTGCTTTTGTGTTCTTAATATTATATTCTCTTTATTTTCTGTAAGGCATTGAAAACAAAATGTGTTGGCAGATTCTACCACTGCTTTATCTACTGAGTCTATTCCTTCAGTCTTATTAAAGATTTATTGAAAGCATTGCCATACATCTTACTGTACATTGTTGACTGTGTTGACAGATCTTATTTTTAGATTTGAATAAAAGATTATCAAAAGTTTTAAACCTCTGAAAACATATACAACAAAAACTTTAATCCTGTTAACTATGTAATTTTAATATTTGTTATGGTCACGAAATGCACTGAAATGTTCATGAAAAATCATAAAAGTGGAAACCTACTATCCTAGCATTATATAATCTTTCATCAGAAGAGTAAAATTATTTTCTATTCATATTTTAGACTTGCTTTGCTGCATGTACTGAAAATATAAGAACCATACTTATGAAACTATTCAAAGTCTAAATATGATCAATCTATTTATAAAAATCTATAAAAAAAAAGGATTGTCAAATTGATAGTGTTTTGACTGCTTAAAATGCTTACAGCCAGAACTGTAAATATCCAACAGAGAACCATTGCAATATTGTATTTCCTTAATATCAGTTTTAATAGCCATTAAAGCAGCTTAAATACCCTCATTTTCATAAAATCCATTAATTGAAATGGAAAACCGATACATGTTATCATGTCAGTCATGAAGACAGAGATGGTTTGAGGGCCGATTCAAATTTTAGTTCTGCCATTCCCTCTTGGATGCACCTAATGAAGTTCTCCATTGCAGATGCAGGCTCAACAGGGGCTCTGTTTTTCAGTGCCTCAGGTTCCTTTGCTAGATCTATGAGAAATAAGGCTGACGTGAGTCAATCTACCATATCCAGAGTAATCTCCCAGGTAATGATTATATTGGTGAAGAGAGCTGGAAATGGTATTCTTTTTTTTCATACACGCCTATAGCTATAGTATCAAACTAAATACGTTTTTCATGGTTGTCAGTAAACTGGAATGTATTGGAAAAAAAATCCATTGAAACTCTGAGATTTGAAGCACTGTAAATAGAGAAATTGTAAAAAAAAATCTGTCAGGTGGAATCCAATGTTATCTGAGGCCTCAAAGCTGTCTTGACCAGTGTTAGAAAAAATTAGGAGACAAATGCAGTAAGAAACTTTGTATCTAAAATCTGTTTCTAAAGAAGAGAAGGGGATGTCAAGGTGAGGACATCAAGCAAATGAAGATTTTGAAATGTCAGATTTGTACTTGCTGTCTCATGTGACTTTCTTTTACCAGTTTCAAGGCATAATTAATAACCTTAGACTAAGAGTGAATGTTATGTTTCCTAGGGGTAGTAACACTTTCAAAGAATGTGCTGTGATGAAAATTGAGATCTTCAGGTCTAATAAGTGAAAATTTAAGCTGCACAGCTCAAAGCCTTTCTGAAAAGGATTTTGAAATGGTGCTTCATTCTGAAATGAAAACCCTGCATTCAGACTCAATAATCACTTTCCACCTACTTTTAGTAGCCCAATGAGAAGCCCTCTTCTCATGCCCTAATCATTTCACATCTTCTCAAGGGTTTTTATATGAGAATGTTAAAAGAGTCAAAGGAAACCTGCAAGAGAAGAGGTTGCTTGGAAACGCTTGCTAATTCAGTATCCTATACATTACTTCTATATCATCTGGAGACCCCATTTTGCTGTACATCCTTCTGAATTGCGATGACACCACCCATTCTGTTGGTAATTCATGGTAATTCATAAATCAATTAATCATAAATGTATTTCCTAAAAAGTAAATGTATGCTTGTTTATCATAATATAATTTACAGTATATATCAATACATATACAACTCATTTAATTTTGTTGTGGGATATGACATCAATGGGAAATCAAATTATTTGAAGGGGGAACTGCTAGAATAATCTTTGATGTCATATTAATGAATTCTAAGATTTATCCTGATAGAGTGGCATGGAAGGCTTATGCATATAAACCCTCTGTTAACGGAGTATCTGTACCTTATCTGATGTACAGTAACTCAAACTATAAACTTAAAAGTAGGGGAGAGATACACTGTACTTCTGCCTTCTAACATTAACCATATGCTTTTCCTTCTCGTACCTATGGGAGAGCAAACCACTTCTCCCTTTCTGCCCTGTAGAAAACATCATCTTTTCCCTGGTCTAGCCCAAACCCTCAAACTAGTCTTCAGACTTCACGACTAGCCAATTAGACGATTAGAGCTGTGTTCGCTCCATATTTATAAATGATTGAATACAGCTGCTGCAGTGTTCAATCATTGCTGTCTTGTGTGAATGCCTGCACTTTTCTTCTCTCTAAATGGTCTCTGATCCGCGCACCCCCAAGCACACAGCTATGCACGAGGCTCAGACTAACAGCTGCTCCATTACAATTATTCACATGGAGGATGCTTACAAGTCTGATAAAAATGTACACGCATATTGAATATATATATGTATATATTTCTTAAATCTGTTTAAAGTTAAATGTTTAATGTAACCTTTTTCTTGAATAAGAGATTCAACAGTTGTAATCATTGGCCACAATATACTTACCCTTAATCACAGTCTGCTCTTTCCTGAACAACTTGTCATACAGTACGTATCATTTTCATTTATATTGACTAGAAATTTGAAACAAAGGTTTTTAATAAAAGTACCACTTCCTGATATCATGCAGTTTTTCATAGACTTTTCTGTAGACTACTGATTTAATCAGTGATACCAATGGTGCCTGTTGTTTTCATGAGTCATGGCATATCTCGGTTTTGAAAAGAATCAAATATAAAATATGTAGAAATTTCATATTAAATGTCTCTTAAGATAATACAAAAAACAATTAAAATGACTGTCATAGACATAGCCTGAAGATCTTATTTCAACAACAGTAAGACCTAATTTTAATGAAATAATTTATAATAATCTCTGATCATTGTAATATTTTAAAAAAGAAGGAATACATAGTATAGTGTAAGACAATTTTTGTATTTTAAATCTAAAGACAAATGTCATCATGCATCCACACACTTCATGCTATAGCTGTTATAGAAATAATAACTGACATACTGTAAATGTTAGGGTGCATTTTGTGGGTTAACTGCGCCCAATATCTTAAGCACCTGCTTTTCTGTAGAATTAAATTACATTTTGGGGAGTTTCTGTACTTCAGCATAAAGAAGTCTAAGCTTTAATAGACTTTGTCTCAGGCCAGCCATTGGCCTGAGACAAAGACAAACAGCAGTAAACAGCAGTGATTTTTTTCATAGGTCAAGTGTCTTACTTGACCTGTGAAAAAAAATCACTGTTTATAATTTAGAGATCACAACACTGCTTTTCTCCCCAGGGAGAGGGGACATAATCTATGTTTCTTTATTGACAGTGAAAGCCATCTGCTAAATATACTATTATTGATAATAACAGAATATACATAAATAATATTTGTTTGCAGGAAACCATAAAACTTGTTTTTTTTTCACAGTCATAACTTTGTCTGGCAGTCCGTTCATGCATTCTAGTTTAGTTTTATTCAGGTCAAGAAAAATCAAGCATTCTGATAATTTTTTTTGCCATTATGGCCTTGAGCTTGCAATTTTTGTCACACTTTTGTCACTCACAAAAGCTCAGAGATAGATTTTGGACGAGTGATTATTTTACTTGTGTCTGAAAATGTGTTTGTCAGAAACTTTTCGACGCCTGGTTGTCGTGGTGCACCGCTCGATAATTTTAACCCAACACTGAGTCCATCATATCAAAAGTTGAAACTAAACATTAGAAAATCTAATACGTTTGCAAGAGCTTTTATCAATGCCTTTGATTGTTTTATAACAATCAGCCATATCACTCTGCAACTCACAACTGGCAACCCACTGAAGCTAAACAGGTGTGAGCCTGGTCAGTACCTGGATGGGAGACCTCCTGGGAAAAATTAAGGTTGCTGCTGGAAGAGGTGTTAGTGGGACCAGCAGGGGGCGCTCACCCTGCAGTCCATGTGGGTCCTAATGCCCCAGTATAGTGACGGGGACACTATACTGTAAACAGGCACCGTCCTTCGGATGAGACGTAAAACCGAGGTCCTGACTCTCTGTGGTCATTAACAATCCCAGGGTGTTTCTCGTAAAGAGTAGGGGTGTAACCCCGGTGTCCTGGCCAAATTTCCCATTGGCCCTTACCAATCATGGCCTCCTAATAATCCCCATCTATGAATTGGCTTCATTACTCTGCTCTCCTCCCCACTGAGACCTGATGTGTGGTGGGCATTTTGGCGCTCTATGGCTGCTGTCGCATCATCCAAGTGGATGCTGCACATTGGTGGTGGTGGAGGGGAGTCCCCATTACCTGTAAAGCGCTTTGAGTGGAGGGTCCAGAAAAGTGCTATATAAGTGTAAGCAATTATTATTATTATTAATTTATACTTATGTTTTTTGGTTTGGGGAACATGTCCAAATCCGATGCCCAGAGGGCTTCAGATATTGATTGTGGAACGGCTCTGTTGGCACTCCAGCTTAGGTTAGGGTTAAAGTTTACAGATTACTTAGACAATTTTTGCACTGGATTTTGGGGCCTGTGTCATCTTTAGGACGACTGATGTTTTGTTCCTTTCTGAAAATATTTTCATCTGAAACTTTTCGGTGCCAGGATGGCGTTGTGCACCGCTCGGTAATTGTATCCCAAAACTGAGTCTGTCATAAGTTGCAACCAAACATTATAGAATCTAATACATTTGCAACAGGTTTTGTTAACACTTTTGACTTTTTCACATTCAAACTGTTTGGTTGGGGGAACATGTCAAAATCCAATGCCAGGAGGGATTCAGATATTGATTGTGAAACAGCTCAGTTGACACCCCTGTTAGTGTTTGGGTTAACATTTACACACTACGTAGACAATTTTTAAGTTCAGCGCTGGATTTTGGGGCCCATGTCAGCTTTAGGACAGGTGATTTTTTACTCCTATCTGAAAATTTGTTTTTCAGAAACATTTCAATGCCTTGATAGCGCAGTGCACCGCTCGGTATTTTTATTTATTTATTTAATAATGGAGGTCCACACAGTGATAGATTCATGACTAATCTTCACAGTGAGTAACATCTAATAGATGTTTCATCATAGGTTTTGCTTTTCTCTCTCCTTTCATCCTTGCTTTGGACTTAATTAATAATCATATTATTATATATTATAATAATTTTACAAAAATTAGTTTTGAATTTAAGTTTGCAGTTTTGACAATTTGTTTTATTTTAAAGTTTTAAAATGGGGAAAGGGTAAAAAACAGCAATTAAATTTGAGGCAGCCAAAGACCAGTGTAATTAGGGATTAGTGTAAGGGAAATTGGTGCAAGTAGAATACAGCTGAGGAGATCATTTTTAGATCATTTCTTAATGGTACAACATAATTAATCCAAATGTTTACTTCCATTTTCACTAATTCCTTGGTGAATAAGGATTAGACTTAAAGGTCACCTCAAACATATCACTGATGTATTACTGTATGTTAACCATACATTTTCTGTTAAATAAAAAAAACACTACTTCCCCTTATTAAACTTCATATTTGAATAGTTTATACAATAGGGTAAATGTTGACAGCACAACCAGAAATAACAAAATATATGTATTCATCTAAAAATAACACGGTAAGGTAAAGGTATTGAAAAATGAAAATGGACAAGGTTTTACATGAAATATGAAATGTACCAGGCCTGGGCAACAATTACACTAATCAGCATGTTTTTTTTATATTACTTTAGTGGAGGTTTGTTTTTCTGAACATATTAGCAGTCTCGAGGTGAGAGATTAATCTACAAAGTAACAATATACACACTTCATTTCATAATTAGTTTGATGCAGACATTCATGAGTGTTTCACACTATTTTAGTTCATCTCCAATTACGATACAGTGGCTGCATCCTGGCTACTGTGCTTGGTCGCCAGCACCTGCTGTCTGACTATGGCCTGCTGAGCTGATTCTGGGATGAGTCCCGGTTGTTTTCCCTTCCTGTTCTCACTCAACTAGTGGCCTCTGGGTGTTTCACTCTCTTTCTGTTCCTGTGCCCCATCTCTTGCTGTGCATGGTGAGGTCTGCTGCCCACACAGCAGGATCCTGGCTATGCAGGTGTGCTATACTTGGATGATAAACAGTGCCTGCTCTGAGCTTCCCATACATGTATCTCCAGATTGGGCGTCAGAGGGATGGAATGAGATAAAAAAACATCATATGCTGTTTTTGTCTGTAGTTTCTCTTAAAACATTAAGGTGAGGGGATTTTGGAATCTCAATCTAATGAGAGGTGTCTGTTTAGGATTTGAGACAACAGTCTTGAATACACAGTACTGGAATTCGGCCTCTACAAATCAGTCACTTGGTAATGTTTATTAATTTAATCTGTTACTTCCTCTGACAAAAACCATCAGCAATCCAGAAAACCCAGAAAATATTGCAAAAAGCAAAATACTGTAGTTAGTACAATCTGACTATATTCAAAACACATTACAACTTAGAACATGATTAATTAAAAATACATTAATTAAATATATATATTTTTAACTTAGTTGCAATTGTGATTGGAAGCTACAGATTTGGAAATGAAATATGAATTATGAATTATATAATTATTATAAAAATGTGTTTTATATGAAAAATTAAACTCTGCTTGATATTGTACTGTATATGCTACCTGCAGCTTGCTTACCTGTAAGTGTTGTGCATTTTCATATATTATTAATGTGAGAACATGATTATAGTTATAAATCAGAGGAGGGAACTTGGCCCATGTTGTTCAAGTAGTTAATAATAGCTTTAAGAATTCTACAAAAGTTACTTAAAATATTCCATGAAGTCAGTCCTGGAAGTTGGTTTTAGAATCCTACAGTTCTCTGTGTTAATATCGTGCCAGATTTTTCAGTTTCATATGGCCCAAACTTAATTATTAGTTTGTGTTTATGCATCTTTGTGTGCTTCTGAGTCTGAAGTCATCTCATGTCCATAATGCTTAGGATTTTGATTCAAATTCCACATACTGTAACTGAGTAAGGCACTCAGTATAACATTTACTTCCTCCAGTCAGAATTAAGTCTGCGTCTCTCCTTTCTACTGCTCTATTGGAAATATTTTTGTATACTTACTAATCTAGCTTATGTATTCTTGTGTCCTGCATACTGTATATTACCTTGTACTTAGCCACCTTAAAATTTAATTTGCCATATTTCTGCCATGTCCAGACTTTTGTCTATATTTTCTGATGTTGCTTATGCTCCTGTTAAACTATTTTCAACACCACCCACCTTTGTACCATTTGCAAATCTGACAAGTTTACTCTCTACACAAGAGTCTAGATTATTGATATAGAACACATTTTGAAGAGCAGCAGTCTTCAAAATGAATCCTGTGGTATTGCACTAAAGAATTCACTCCTGTCTTGTTTTCTGCTTTAGTGCTAATTAATTATGTTAGTTTCTTTTTTGAGCATTTTTTGTGGTATTTCATAAAAAGCAACAACAATGTTGATGATATTGACGATATCTGCTAGAACTTACCTGTATATCACTGCGGCATTTTCCAGCTGGTTATGTGATGAAGCATACCATAAATGGGAATATTACTTTCATCTGAGGATTTTAAGGCATAGTTCTTTATGTGCACACCACTGCACTGCATAAGATATGCCATGGAAAAAAATAAATTTAGAATTGCACTATAAATACTTTGCTTTCCCAATACTTTCACAAAAGTATGTGATGCATTCAAACGTTTCTCAAACAGCAACACCTGAATGTTTGTAATAATAATCAGATAATCACATTTTTTATGGGATTTCCTTTTGAGAAACCTATCAGTATGTCCTCCAGGTTTCCTATTCTACTCTGCCTGTGAGATCATTCATGGGTAACAATTCCGAAAGTCTGCAGTGCCCAGGCTAAGCATGCAGTCAGAATCCAATCACACCACTTGTTGTCCTGGAAAAATGCCCAACTGAAAGATAAGACTGTCAAGAAAGCCTTGCTGAAATTGAAATTGTGTGAAGGATTTCAACAGACGTCAATAAACGCTTAGTGGCACATGTGAGAAACAATAGCCAATACAGCCCCCTGCAAGTGAAATTGTAGTTGTTCTTTCCAGTGAGTGTTTTTTCACATATTGATTAAGACAAACATGCCAGAACATTTTTTTAGCTCATAGAACAAACAGGATAGGACACCAGGTTTTAAATTTATGGTATGGCAAACAGGTATTGCTCAGGCAGATTACCTCTCCTATAAATTCGGATTAGACACCATAATTCGCAAACCACAAGGAAAGCAAAAACTGCAACTGGCTTCCAGAATTTCAATATCTCATATAAATTTTAAACTCTTCTCAGTTATCATAGTATTTTAAACCCTGGGCAAATGTCTATATCATACTTGCTAAAACAAGTACAGTATTTCACTGTTTTTCTGTTGAGTACTTTTTAGTAAGGAGTACTTTAAACATCACAAAATGACACATTTCAACTATATCAACAAAATCACTATCACCACCATCGTCAACAATAATAATAATTTGTGTAGCACTTTTGAGCTCAAAGGATACCGAAGTGCTTTACATATATGAAATGATCAACCCACTTCTGAAGTATAGCACACACCTTGGTAATGTACAACAGTTATTATGAATCAGCAGCCCCACTAATAATCAAATTAGTTGTAGAGGTGAGAAATTGCCTCACTTCTTGAATGAAAGTGGGATTATAGGGAGGCCAGATTGAGCAAGCCCAGAGTGGAATGAGCAAACACGCACCACCCTGGGCTATAAATGGGCAGCGAGGATATCATCTTGATCATAAGAAATAATCAATTCCACTAACAGTGAACACCTCTACTCTTACGAACAGTGCCATGGGATCTTTAATGAACCAGTAGTCTCAACCTTGATTTAGAATCTCATCCAAATCTTCTTCTTCTTACAGTAATGTGGCCTCTGTCATCATACCATGGCATTGTTTTAGAAATTCTGGGTCAACTACTTGTCCACTATCAGCATTTACAACTGAACACTGTTTTATTTCAGTGGCTACCGATCTTGAGAAAATGCCGAAATGCAAGTAAGGAGGCTCAGCTCTGATGGAGAAGAGGTGTGTTGCCTCAGGAGTCCCCTTTTAGTTGATTTTTTCAGCAAAATTCTTAATTCCATTCCCTCTCAGAAATTTCAGGATTGCTGTCTTTTTTTTGTATTGCCAAACTGTTTTTCTCTCCCATAGCCATTCAATATTATGATTGATTCAAGGGCTCTATTTAAGGGTCACAGAGTGCCCCTTAGCCAAAAGACCTCTTGGTTTAATTTGAACATTTATTTAATGAATAGTGAACGGCAGGAATTGAAGTACATATGGATGGCCCCTGGCTTGCATGTAACTGTTTAAGTCTGTAGCAGTATTGGTTTCATTTTACTGAAGCATGAGTTCTGTGATGTTTAACAGTAATGTTATTAGACTGAAGAAATATGTTGTGTATATATTTAATATTACAATTTAAATCCCAGGGACAAGGATATTTATATAGCCTTAAGTAAAGTAAAAATAATACACTGTGTTTGATTTTTTCAGTAGTGAGGTAACTGTTACCCTAACCGTATCGTTTATTGTGCAGCTATTTACGTGAACCATTAATGTCTGAGATGTAAACCTTCAGTCCAGTTTGGTGGACTTTTTAAATGTTCTCTTAACTGAATCTTGCTAGTTTTGGCAATAGACCAAGATTTTCTAGCAGAAACTGACGGCTTTGACACGGTCACAAATCTGCCAACAGATTTCTTTCTCCACCAGCAAAGAAACAGTTTTAGTTCCAAACGGCTTTGAGCTGTCAGCATTCACTTCCCTCATTACAACTCTTAATTCCCAAGGTGTGCCTTTATTTTTCAAAACCCATTTTTTTGTCTGTACTAGACCGTGCTTCCTTCCTCTTACTGAAAATCTCCTTTTGTCATAAAATATTTGTAATTGTTTTACTTTCCCAAAAAAATCAAAAGAACCTTGAATTTCTGGTGACTTAGCCTGAATCATAACCTTTAGCCAGATTCTGACATGTCCAAGCTAATTGTACCAAAGAAAAATAAAATGGAATAAAACGTAGTCAGTGCTGTAAGTCTGGACTACAGTTGAAATAAGAATTGAATGTCGAGATATTACAGACATAAGTATGTTGCAAATGTAGTTTACTCCCATTTTTCCCTTGTTCACCAAGGAATATGATTTGAATTGACAAAAGCACATTTCGACCATATCCTGGAATATGTGAACACAGATACAATAGGGGGCCTGGCAAACTTTATTTGAAGCAATGATTCAACTGCAGCCTTGGCATTAAATACAATAACAGATAGTGAACAAATGGCACTGTGGAGACTGTGTTTATCAGCTAGTTGAAAACTGTGTTGGACATAAGAAATATTTTTTGTGCATTTTGCTGACAGGTTCTCATCATGTTGAAATGTAACTACACAGAGTATATTTTACAGTACATTGAAGTCTACTAGGGTGTTGTGATGGAAGTCACTATAGATTTTTTCTGCTATCACTTGGTAATGACTGGCAAATCGAAGGATCTATTAGACCCATAGATTAGACAGACTTAGACAGCTACAAACAGCCATAGATCATAACAACTGTTCATGATTTGAGAAAAAAACACAGTAAGGTACTATCCTTGGGGAATTCGTTCCTTGCCCAGAAGGCAGAAACCGAGAGCAAAACATGAGACACCTTTAAGAATAGGATATTAGAAATTCAAAAAACTGCTTCATGTTAAATTGTAGATAAGATATTGGGGAGAATGAATATTATCAAGAGAAATCTATTTATCTGCATGTGCATTTTTTCTATGGAAGATGGTGCTGTTACATTTGTTGGTTCCAGGAATACATTTCTGTCTGGGTAGTAAACAACATCGCTGCCCAAACTCAAAATGAAAAACAAGGAGAATGTGCTTTCTCTCTACAGTTTTTGTCACATATGACATGCTGTATCAAGGTTGGACCATAACCTGGTAGTGACCCAGTGTATTTTAGTTTATTTTTGTTTATGTTGGATTTTGTCATTTGTGACAAAATCTGAGCAGTCTGAGGCAATTATACAATGCATAGGTACAGTGGCAATGGTAGAAAATGTAATAAATGCACCTAATAGTTGTTGCTGATAGGCATTTTGAAATATTCCTTTTGATTTTTTAAAGTCTCTGCCATATACCTTTTCAGTAAATCTATCAGAAATATATGAGAGTTGATTTGGACTAAATTGGTGGACACTTAACCAAAAAGATTACTTCCATTAAATATTGAGTTCCTGGCTTAGAATGCTTAGGCAATGAAATTGCCTACCCAATATTACAGTAAGTTATCATCTTGCCAATAGAAGTCATCAGTTGAGAATTCGGGTATTGAATAAAATATTCATATAAAAACGTGTATTACATTATTTTATTTATAAAGTATAAAGCATTACATTATTTCACAAAATGGGACACTAAGGAGGGTTCTGAATCCAATAATTTTGTAAGGGTCTTTCTTAAATAAATTACAGTAGGTACTTTAAAAAATATTTAAAAGTGGGGGCTTTCCCAAATTCAATTAGAATTGCAAATATTTTACTCATTTTAAACAACCTGTTTTACTTATGACGCATCTACTATTATGTTATGAAAATGAAATAAGGAGTTAAAGTCATGCCATTAAGTATACTGAGTATCCAGCTTGAATTTAAAAAAGGAAATATTTTTCAACGTTAAATTGTTTGAATCAGTAAATATCAATAAAATATTTAATTGTTAGATTTCCAGAAGGCTTTTGATAAAGGTAAGAAAGAATAAAAGCAAGCTTAGCCATGATTCTGCAGAAAAAAATATAAAATTAAATGTTTAGTGATATATCAAATTTGATCTTGTAATCTAATCTACTCTTATTTCATTATAATATGTCATTATAATTTACATTTATATTTCATTTAGATATTTATAATAATTCTTAAATCCTTAAAGGTCATTTAGTTTTTCTAAAACTTTTTTGTCATAATGGTTATTTTCTATTATAAGTTGAAACTTTTCTAATTGTCTGTAATATAATGCTTATTGATTAATTAATTAATTAGTGTTTAATACTGGTTACAGGATTCTGTAAATGTTTTCTTTTTATAATTCACTGCCTCAAGAACATTAATTTGATTTCAAATGCTTTTTATTTTGCTTTTAGTCATTATTTTCTTTAAAAAAAAATTCTTGTTACCTTTTCTGCCCGGTTTTGAGCTGAGTTTGCAACTGTGAACCATACTGTATGTACTTTGCGATTGAGGTTTTATAGGTAATGAGGATTATGGAGGCATATACTTCAGCCTTTAATAAAGAAGAAAATGAATTTTTGCAAAACTATTGCTCAGCCACATATGTTGTTGCATTTGACTTTTCTGAGCCCTATTTTTACTAATCTATACTGTTTCTTAGAATTCTGATAAAGTTCCACGTTAAAGACTAAATAGTAAATTCAGTATTTTAAAGTGCGTATGTACAGTAGATTAAACATGGTCAATGCAAAGAGAGTATTGATAAGAAGGGAATTAAGGGTGAGTAACAAATAACAGGATAGGAAAGATCTAATCTAAATGATTTGAGAAAGACTGGGCAATTAAAATATAATGTTTAAAAACAAGGAAGTGCATGGATGTAGTGAAAACTATAGTGCATTTCAAATGTATGGAGTCAAAACTATTATTTTTGCTTTACAGTTAAAATTTGTAATTGTGATCAAAGATCAAGATGCAGTGGGAGGATGTGTGTTGTTGTTTATAACTTATCTGATGTTTATATTTTATTCTAGAAAACTAAATGCTTAGATTAAAGAGAGTATTGATTACTTTGTCAATTGGCTAGCCTGTTCGAGTCCATTTGGATTGGTTCTGTTTTCACACAGTTCCACAGGGATATTTTCTGATTACCAAAGGATTTATTGCCGCCCCTGCTCAGATTGCTTCAGATGAACAGAAAAAAGAGATAAAACAGATGCATAGAATGTATTTGAAAAGTTGAACTGTAGTTCTGTCTGAGCTTGCTATGGTGCACTTATGCTACACACCAGTGTTAATGAAATAGGAATATGTTTGCTGTTTCTAGCTTTACACATCACTTCAGTCATTATCTGTTACGTAAGGAGTTTGCTTTGTGTAGGGACTTGAATTCCCTTATGTAGCCCCTTAATTTTGAAGATTCTGAAGAACTGTTAATGCAAAACTTAGAATCCTCCTCTCAGTTCTGATTACATTTCCATTGTCCTGGAAAATTGCATGAAAAGCAGTTTTTACAGACAGTTGGAGTACCCAGTGAAATTATTTTTCTATGCATAATATTGTCATCTGTAATGGAGTGTAATCTCTAGAGGGTGGGACTTACCAAAGCACTGATCCGCTGATTCGACAGATGTTAGCATTTGAACTCTGTACAAAACAATACAGTATATGTATTTACACTGCTTGTAAGAAACTGCAGTTTGGGATATAATGGCAGACTAGGGACTGGGGTAAGTTAACTATTTGTCAGATAAACCAGTTTATAAACCATAGTTTGTTACTGAGAACAATGTTGTACTATGAAGTACAGCTTTATGTATAATAAGAATATTGCCTACAATTTACATGAGGTAATTGCATCGGGTAGGTGTTTTATAGTCTATTTTGAGTTTTGAATATATTGAAAAATGAAGATTCCTTAATATTAATTAATCTTATTGTAGTTTCTGTCTGGAGAGATACTCTTAAGGTTAATAATTTAAACAAGGCACATGGTTGTAGTCAGAAGGTCTCTTCATCACTTTTCAGACTATGTTCCCTTTGTTTCAATGCATTTTATTTAGTTCTCATTCTAATTTTAAATGATATACAGTACCAGGAAAACACAAGTTGCTCCGTGTAGTCAGGCCTCAGTGGACACCATCAATTCAATCTTTCGTAATCTGTAAATCTTTAACCAAAAAGCTGACAATTCAGATAACAAAACAGCGGTCACTGAAAACCACATATGGACTATAGGGTGGGGGTTCAGTTGCTTTAAGTCACGTTTACAAATATCAGTTTTAGAAACAAGGGACCTGTGTACAGGTGCATTTTTGTGATGAAGAAGTATACCTATGGCCAACTTTCTCTTCTCTGCTCAATTGTTTGCCTCATTTTTTCTCAAATTGTAATACTACTGACCTACTGTATAATTTCAGTTTCAGGATTCCATTTAAATCTCTTAATGTGGTTGTCATGTTGTTGTCTGCTTGCAACGTTGTGGGTGGTGCTTTTACAACATGGGCTTTTATGTGACCTCAGAACTTTGAATATGAATCCTTGTCCCTTCACCTGTAATCAGTACAAGTACAAAATCCCACTAGATTCCTATTTTATATCTAATTAAACAGCTATGTATAAAGTTTGATATACATTTTGCAAAAACCTTGTGAAAGCTGTAGAGTATAAAGATTAATGATTGATGCGCTGTCTCTGCATTGACAGCAATGTGATAGCAACAGCTGTGGCTGCCTTGACATCTGTGAGTTTGCAGAACTATGAGTGACAGAAGTGTCAGCCTTCTTTGTGATGGATTTGCAGTCCAGTGTTTTCACTGAAAGGTTGCAGTGCACCAAGAAGAAAATTACTTCATGGTTCATGTATGCATATGATGTTTTTTATCTATCCAGTGCTGATATGATGGTGCACGTTGGGAAGGCACATTTACAGTTCTATATAAAATATTTAAACTTTTTCATTATGTCCAATTTTGTTAAATTAAAACATGACATATAACATTTCTAAAACTCATTATGTTATCCAAGACCTGAATGCTCAAACTGAAGATTTCAAAGAGCAATATATGTTACAGTTATAATCAGCAAAGACTGAGGAGAAATAATTGCAAGTATTCAAACATGTGAAATCAGTTTTGCTGGAAGCACCCCTGGTAGCAGGTTTGTGCACCATCTTATTGCAATTTTTCTATTCCTATTCTCAGATTTGCTCAAGCTCTCTTAGGTTGCTTGGAGATCATTTATAAACAGCAGTTTTAATAGTCTTTCCACAAATCCTCAATTAGAATTCAAGTCAAGACTTTGACTGGGCCACTCAAAGACATTCACTTTCACTCCTTAAGCCATTGCAGTGTAACTTTGTCCTTGTGCTTTGGGTCAATGTCCTGTTGAAAAGTGCATTTTTGTCCCAGTTTTAGGCCTGAAGCAGGTTTTCTTGTAAGGCCTGATATTTGCTCCATCTGTTTCCATCAGTCTTGACAAGCATCCCAGTCCTTGGTGATGAGCTGCAGAACTAAAACACAGTGACGCCATGACCATGCTGACAGTATGGCTGATGTTGACTGAGTGATGCATTACATTTGTTTGTGTCTTATGTAACACTTTGCATTTGCACAAATATTCTTACAATTTTGTCTTATCTGCCAAAAAAAACTTGTGTCTGTTGTTCGCAGTATCGCTTAAATGCTTTGACGCAAACTCCATGCAAAATTTGACGTGGGTTTTTCACACAGGCCAGCTTTGTGGTGACAGGATATTTTTGACTCCTGCACATTTTCTCCCTTCTCAGCCACTGAACCTCTTTACAGTACCTCTTTCAAAGTCACAAATAGCCACACAGTTGCATCCTTGACCATTTTCCATGCTCAGCTGGACAGTCAGATCTAGTCAAGTCTATTTGTATAGTCCTGAAAGAGGTATTCACTGTTTTTGTCTTTTTATACCTTTCTCCTGATCTGTGCTTTCCTACAACACTTTCTCTAAGTTGTTTTGAAACCCCTTCACTCTTCATGATTGATTCTATTCCTGAACTATACTATGCACCCCAGAAATTGAACTCAGGTCCCCAGCACTGTGAGGCAGCAATGCCAACCACTGCATCATCATGCCACTCACTCCCATCTCCATGTTGTGGAAAATACTTTTTCTTTGTATATTCTTCATAACTGTTTTTTAAATTGTATTTTGACAACTGTACTTTTGAGATTAAATGTATCTTCATTTATTGAGATACTGCAGTTATATTCAATGTATGGCTAAAAAAAAAGCATGACCATGTTATTTTATATCAGCTATTGCTTTTGCCTGTGAGCCCAAAGATGAAGGCTCAGTGGTAAATGCAAGATTTTGTGGTTTAAAGCAATAGCTTGAAAGAACAGACCATCAAACATGAGAGATAATATAATCTTATATATGGCTTTTTTTTGTTACCTTAATAGTGCTTATAACCACCACAACATGCATTACGGCAATGAAGCTTACTGTGACCTCAAAATACATTAAATAAAATTTCAGCGCTCCTGTCATGATCTGATGAGCTGTCTGGAGACAGCACACTTGTTATGAAATATGTTACTAGTGCTTTTGCAAATATTTTACAAAACTTCATTTATTTCTGTTTTTGCACCACGTCAACCTCCCACTTGGTGACTTCCACCACCTGACTTTCTCAAATGACACGGTGTTCCTGCATATCCTTCCATGCGTATCCAGCCTTTGTTAGACAATGAATTGGCAGGATGCTGGATTCGTAGACAAAGTCCCATTCCATGGTCCAGTGTTCACCAGACCTTGTGCCCTCTCAGGTTTTTCCCCTGTGTCAAAGGTTTCCAGCTGTACAGCTCAAATCTCAAATGAATTTAAGCAAAATCCAATGAGAAATTACTGTCCGATGCCAAAAACCACTAACGTTTACACATAAACACTTAACACCACACAGAGATTATTTAAAAGAATATTGCCTACAATTTACACATTGGCGTTAGAGTGCTTACATGGAATGATTATCTTTTTTAGACTTTATTTGAAAAGAAGATAATTGTGTCAGCATACAGATTGCAAAGGAACAAGCAGAGGTCAATTCCACAGTAAAAAGAATAAAGAAAAAACTAAAACATTTTAGCTGTGAAGCCTCCTTCAAGTGACCTAGTGTGTAGCCTAACCTCAACTTGTTATCCATATAATATTATTACTATTACTATAAGACAATTGTCCCTATAGATCTTGTTATTCATTCAAAAAGGTAGTGCAGAACGAATTTAATCTGAATCTTTGATGAACTTTTAACTGTCTTCTACCAGACCATAAAGAATATTCTTGTGTTTAGCTCGTAAAATAACCATTATTATAATATATATCACGATTACATTCCTTATAAATTACAGTAATTTATAGAATAGTATAAAAAGAATTAGGTAGTAGGAACAACTAAATTCTTTCTCTCATTAGTTTAACATATTAACCTCAAAACAGCAGAATAATTCTGAATCAATCATTCTAAGCTCCAGCTCATTACTATTATTCTTTTTTCTCTTTTTATCAAAGTAACTCAGTTTTTCCCATGGAAAAAATGTCCTGCTTGTTAGTTAATTTTCTTAGTCATCAAAGAACAGTTTGATCACAGCATTTTCAGAGAACTGACATCAAAGATCACCTTATTATTACTACCCATCTTTATTTTTAAAAATATCAGTAATTCCTTTACTTTGCTTGATGCAGCTGGATTTATGTTCTATGCAAATCCATCTTTGTTTTCTGTAGTTGACTTAATAATACTGATAGTGAAATTTGTTTCATTATTTTAAATGTCAGAGCTATTTTTTTTTTATTTTTTTTTCACATTTGAGAATGATTGCCTTGCATGACCACTTTACCTGTGGAACTGGAGAAAGCTGATCAGGCCATGATAGACAAATACAAAACAGGTATTATGTTTAATTTATAAATAATCTCTATAACGATGCTGCAAAACGTTTTCTAACAGCAAATGACTAAAGTGAAGTGAATGAATGTATTCACAAAGGTGTTGTATGTGTTTATTCATATATGCATATTTATTTTTCTGAACACTCAAACATTGTTGGGCTTTGTTTGCTTTCTTCTGCATACAGGCCATACTACAGTATAGTCTAATAATTTCAGGCCTTCTAAAGCTTGATTTTAAAGGAATATATAACCTGAGATAATATTTTCATTCCCAATTTTGCATTCCTAGATTAAAACAATTGAGACCTTAAGGATGTAATTGAATAGTTTTTAACAAGACATTGACTGCAAACCTCAGTGGATAAGGTCTGCTTGGAGAAATATTATGATGCCCTTGCTGAAAGGAAGGAGGTGCTATTATCTTTGTCTTTTCCCGAAACATCTCCTCCCTTGTCATCACTATCTCACTGGTGTCCTGTGTTATTTCTTGTGAAGCACAGGAAGGCTGCTTTCATAAAAAGTTCAGGAACTTGTCTGTTTCCTCCTCTTCGGGTATTTTCTATTTTAACTTGAGAAATTGTCGATAAGATGTTCATGTAAGGTGAATAATGCATAATGAGCTAATAATTGAGTCACATTTCAGACCAGTTTGAAATTTCTTGCCCTTCATCAAATGTTTTGTGAAATACGTAATGATGTTTTTTTTTGTATGTGTTTTGCAGCAGAGGTGCTGACTAATATGGGTTTTGCCTTATTTGGGTATAAAAGTAATAACTAAACTAAAATAAAGAGCTTTACAGATGAGGTGAATGTCTAATAAAATAACAGCAGTAGTTTCAGTAGTAGAGTATAGGTTTGTAACATTTCATAGAAAATGGTTATTTCAAATGCAGTATAAAGCCATACTCTGCCCCATTATAGTATGGAATCTGATCCACAAACATTCCGAATAGAACATGAAAAAATGTTGTTGTTTTTTCATTTAACAGATAAAAAGTCTAAAAGAATATACCATCTCAACAGAATAGTCTGTTGCCTTCCTCACATTTCAAACTGTAAATAAAAAATGAGAAAATGATCATTGAAAACAGCCCTAAGCTAAAGTTATTTCATTGTGCATAAAAGTAATAAAAATATGGACTTGAGCTTAGAAAACAGTTAAAGGATCTTAATTAGGCAGTCACAAAACATCTTGCAGCAAGTGCTAATTATTAACTTAAAAAACAAGACTGAATAAGGGCCATGCCATGTTTATACTGTCTGATTGGCATATTTTTCACACATTATGTTTATAGTGAACATTATTCAAATGTAATCATTTGGAAAAAATGGCAGTGTTAACAGCTTAACTGTATGCTTCACTAATTCATATGTACAGTAGAGGAATATAGTTTCTGTGTGCAAAGAAATGAAGAAACCTAGACAACTTCCTCAGCTCCATACAGTATATATCCAAGGACAATAAGAAAAGGAAAGCCGTTTGGGAGAAAAAGGAAAGGCTTTTGATTTAATTGACCACTTGTCTTTTCAACAACCATAACAACAATAACAATTATTAAATTACTTGTCTCTAGCAGCTCCTCCTGAGGGACTCCCAGGCCAATGGGGAGATATAATTCTGGGTTTGCCCTGAGTTCTCTTCCCAGTGGGTCATGCTCAGTACACCTCCAGCCAGAAGCATCCAGGGGGTATTTTCATCAGATGCCCAAGTCACCTCAACTGGCTCCCGTCGATCATAAGGAGCAGTGACTTGACTCCAGGGTCCTCCCAGACTGCCGAGCTCCTCACCCTGTTGTGGACAGTGAGCCCAGCAACCCTACAGACAAAACCTCATTTCTGTCGCTCATTACCTGCACTCTCATTCTTTCAATCATTTCCCAGAGCTTGTGACCTTAGGTGAGGATAGGGATGTAGATAGATCGGAAAACCAAGAGCTTCGTCTGAAAAGTCAGCTCCTGTTCCACTGCCACAGTCTGGTACAGTGTCCGGACACTGTACAGTGTTACTGCAGCTGCTGCTCCCATCCACAGTCAATCCCACGATCCCCTCTATCCACACTCATGAACAAAAAACCCTGAGTTACTGAAACTAATGATGATGAACCTTTATTAAACCAAATAAATAAGCTGACACCTGATTCTCACTATGATGATGTGGACAAGAGGATTACAACACATTTGTAGAGTATATCCTGATATGAGGTGTCAGTGTTAACAAGCATGAGTTTCAGGAAGGAAAGATTTAATCTTACAACACTTTCAGATATGAAGATGGATAGTTTCAGCTCACTCCTCAGATTGTTCCAGTCACTGACAGCAGCAAATTGAAATAAGTTGTACCCAGAATTGGTAGCTTCTCTTGGGATGTTCGTTTTTATGAAACGTACTATATCTCATATTGTAGCATGATACAGAGACCTGCAATACAAATGAAGGTAGGGAAGAGTTTTATCCATTAAAGATATGTAAATTACATTATTCTTGTCAAACACTTGTCTAGTACAGTATGCAGGGGGTGCTAACCAATTAAAAAATGATGAGCATGGTTGGGGAATCCAATGATAATTCTTATTGCAAATGCTATTTAACAAGTGCAGTTTCAAAAGCCACATAACCCCAATTCAGGACAGAATGTATGGACATTAACAAGGAATGTTCCTAGAGTAACATGCAAAACAAGATTTGTTGTGATAAAAGAAGTCCAGGCTTGACTTATGCTTGTAATTTTTCTATATGAGTTTTGACATTTAAGTTACCATCTAGCCAAATGCCTTATATTTAAAAACCACATCTCATTGCAATCGTGTTTGTTTAAAGTAAGCATTTTGTGGCCATTAAGGGATCAGTATACAGTATACATAAACTTTATTTAACAGAACAAACATTGTTTCATCAGACTTTGGTAGAAGATGTACTACTTCACAGAAAGCCATCTGATTTGTATTCATACTGAGCTACAAATTAGTCATTACAAGCAAAAACTGGTTCCAACTGGGCATAGGATGGTATCATTGGGGTAGAGGAGGATATAATATTTGCCTGATACCTGAGCAATATTATTAAAATACTGCAGACAGAAAGAACAGTAGTGCCCAGGATGTGATCCTTGTGTGAATCCATTAGTAATTGGGAGAGGTTAGGAAACACATTTGTCAGAGATTAACAGACCTTTATTACACAATTTAGTAATTTTGAAACCAGAATTCACTTCATGACTAATGATGCACAATGTTTACAGAAGGATGGAATAATCCATGCTACCAAAAACCTTAGATAAATCTATAAAGAAAGCTGTAACCATGTTATACTGTATCATTGAGATGTAACATGCTACAGTATGTCACAGTCTTTACTGTAGAGGTGATTGTTAGATGTCCACCAAATCCAAGAATGAGACTTTATCATATTTCTCCAATATACTCACATGCAAACCATTCATCTCTTGACACATTGTCTTAGCACCTGACAAAAAAGGTTACCATCCATTGGAGGAGTAGCATACTGTATCTCTCTTTGGCTTTACTGCAAGCCTGCATGTACTCAGCCAAAGGAGATGTTATCTGCAGTCAAAGCTGAGACATCCCTGGCTGACTAATCCCAGCCCTATCATGGTGTAGCTCCTGTCAGCCAGTGGCATGATCCAAGCTCAAACATGTGACTCCTAGGGCTAAGAGTTTGAATGTTAAATAGGTTCCCTTGTTGCTTGGGTTGCTTGAGAGCCTATGAAACTTGGAGCCTTTTTTTTCTTTCTAGGAGACAATTGGAAAAAGCCTTTTAATGTTAACATTGGTTGTACTGTATATATATATATTTTATTAAAGTTGGTTTAATGACATTAGGGCTCTTGGAACAATGGTACCTGCTAACAATGTTGTGGTCTATTCTTATTTGGAATTCAGCAGTAACAGACAAACCCCAATTTATATTTGAAAGCAGAATATTTATTGATAAAATGTCAGTGATGACTTGCCTGACTGAGGGATAAGTAGAAATTACCATGTAACCCCCATACTGTACATACGATATTACTGCAGAAAACAAAAGCTTAAGAATTCAAAATACCATATTAACAAACAAAAAAAGTTGGTCCATGAGCAGTACCAGGGAAAGTTTATTTTAAAAAGTAATACATTACAGTTGGAATGTACTGCTCTAAGGGCATTGCTTTATAAGACCAACAACAAGTTAAAGCAAAATAACTTTGAAAAGTAAAAAATTATGAGTGGTACAGTATATGTATGTACTGTATAGTTACTCTTTCTTAAAATGAATACATCATCTCTTAAAAGCAATTGCCCAAGCACAGTCACTGCACATACATTACACGTTAGTATTAAGCAAAGTAAAAACAATCCTTACTCCAGCCACTCCAGCAAACCCACCTTTAATAAATTAGTACCAAAATTGCTTGGAATCTTTTATGAAGGATTAGGAGACAGATGTTAACTAACATTCTTTCCTTTTTCACTTTAGCAGTGCTTGTGACCCTGCTTGTCTGTGGGTGGTACTAATCGGGAGATGGAAAGCTGTGAAGTCTTAGTGCAGTTACTGTATGCCACACATATACATGCATATTTGCTGGATAATTATAATGATGCTTAGCACAAAGTAAATGTAACACAAGACTGCCATTGCCAGGCCTCCACTGGAAATGAACACCATTGAACATGTATGGAACTACCTCACACAGAATCTGAGCTGTAATGAGCTACAATCTTCCAAATCTGGACTGTGGATCTTATCCATAAAATGAATTATTTTGATGCATCCTTGCATAAGGTATCAGTATCAGCAAAAAGAAAAAAACTGTCAGTGCACAGTCCCATAGTAAACAAGCATTCCTTCTAAAACTGTATCTATTCATTAGTCTCTAGCCTCTGTAGTTATCGTTATTCTGGGAATGTTAAGATGAAAGAAAATCCTCATTCACTGGTTCATTATGCTGTATATTTTTATTAACAGGGAATTCAGAAGGTCACTCAAGTGGAATTAATTTTTTGCATACTGAAAATTCAATTTGAATAAATTGACCTTTCTCTAATAGTGGTCACAAATGATCATTCAACAAATTGAACTATTTAACATTAGTGTCTGCAATGACTACCGTATGCCAGCTCTTTCCAGCCAAAACTGCTTAACTGTATAATATGACTTTCAGACATAAAATCTATGTTTTTATGCAACCGTGTAAAATAGTGTAAATTTCACACTAAATAGAACATGTAAAATAGTAATAGTGTAAAAAAAACATCCATGTCGTATAATATAAAATACATTATTTTTGACTTAGGAAACGTTCATGCACACCTGAGAAATATCAGTACAACATCAAATCTTATTTATGAGATTTGTTTTTTTATATAAAGCTTCAGCAGCTGATAATGTTTTTTATTGCCTTTTATGTCGATCAGTTGTAATCCATACTGATTAACATTGTGTAATAAATTCTCCTTTAGATCTGAATAGTTAAGTACACTTTCATAATCACTAGACAAAAAAGGGTGTCTTTTCAACAGAATTGAAATTGAAGTAGCAAATAAGAAACATACAAACTGATCTATTGAAAGTCCAGGAAAATTAATAATACATATTCTTTAAATAAATAAACATCATGAATAAATAATAAACATTTTTTTTAAAAGCCGCATAATACTCACATTTCCGCAAAAAGAAGAATGTTTCATTGTAAGTTATCTCAAAAAGTCTGCCACCTTGTTTTCAATAATATGCAGTAGGGCTTTTCAGAAAAAAACTAAACCCAATGGAAGAGCGAATGTCAGATGATACAAACAGTTTGAAAAGTATACACTGACCTTTGATTCAACTTATATCATCTGTAGCACTGTGCAAAAGTATTTTTTTTATTTTGATTTAAGTACTGTATATTTGAAAAAATATACACAGTATGTATAAATATAAAGATTATATTAACAATCACATAAGAAAATATAAACGGTATTTAACTTACTTTATACAAACTAGTAAATGATAACTCCTTCATATAGTGTTTTTTATTCAAAACAATATCCTACAATACTTTAAATGTAGGAGGGAGTCCACCTCATCTACCACTGTAGATGATTTGTAAACACTGTAGACACATTTGTAATACAGTATATGTGACCAATTTGGTCAGAATGTTGCATACATTCATAGACTACAGTATTCTGCACAAAAATATTTTTCCTTTTCATGAGAGAACAGTACCTACAGCTAATTATAGCCTTGCAGTTCTGTGATTACCATTCGAAAACCCTGCTCAAAGGTGGTCTTTGATCTTATTAATTAATTAATTAATTAATTAATTAATTAATTAATTGTTTCATTGTGTTCAAGTCAAATCACTTCTCATTGTTCCAAATAGTTCTTTTCAATCGTCTCAATAGTTCATTCGGTTGCTAGCAGCTGAATGATCCAATGATCTCACATGGTTGTACTTGAAAGATTCACTTGAATTGACTTTGATATCATGGTTGGGTAGCTTGCTCCAGACTCCCACAATCTTTCACTAAAGAGATGCCTCCTGATCTCATATTTAAATACACCTCACCTTACTTTCCATTTGTACCTAAGGGTTTAAATATGTTGAAACCCATAGCTTTAACTCAGTGTCAATTGTAAATTGTAAATTCTTGAATTAGGTTCTGACAGTCCACACTGTCCAAGACTATACAGATTCAGTTCTTTCAGCATGTCAGAGTAGTCCATTCCTTTGAGCCTCAGGAATGTACTGTAGCAGGATTATTTTTCTTTGGAATGCTTCCATAGAGGCAATTACGTTTTGGTAGAAACTAATATATACACAAAATTATAAATGTGGACTTACTAGTGTATTGTACCATTTTAACATAACATCCCTTGATTTAAATTATCCTAACTACAGTACATATATAGTATGAAAACATGTCAACATATTTTCTAGAAAAGTAAATAATGTTTCAACAAAAAAACATAATTATTTTTCTTTTGTTAAGATCATTCCCATTTTATACTCAAAATTTATGTATTTGCTACTGTATCTACAATGCAAAACTCTGTACTGGTATACATTAATTTCATGTACCAAATGCTCTCAAAGTCTCACTTAATCTTGATGAATTTCCTTTGCAGTTTACATGGTGTTTGATAATCCTTCTATTTAGGTATCATGTACAAGCTTCACTAGTGTACTCACTATGCCAGAATCTAGATTATTGATAATAATCAGGGAGAACAGCGATCCTAATACAGATCCCTGTGGTATTCAACTAATTTCATCACACCAGTCTGAGCTTATCTGTACCCTCTCTGTTTCCTAACCATTAACCATTTATTAATCCATTTACATGTACTTTCCTGAATATCTGCCTCCTGTATTATAGAGTTTTAAACTTTTTTGAACAACTTTAACAAATGCTTTTGGAAAAATCTAAATGTATTTTATGCTCAGTTTATGTACAGTACCTTCATTATGCTGATGTTGTTAGTTTAACGAACTGTAACACATTAGTTTATGAGAACTGTTTGTGAGGGTATATTATCAAAATGTAAATTGTCTTGACAATACTTTTCAGGATAGGATATACCGAAAGAACAATAACTGTAGCTGCTGTTGCAAAACTACTGCATAGTATTGGCTCAGCAATTGTTTTAAATTGACCTCTAACACACTAGATGTCCACCTTCTAAACCTCCCCCTGAAATTGCACTTGAACTGAAACAAATTTTATCAGCGACCTATTTCATCTATTTCAGACTTCTTTTGACTTCCTTGGCTTACGAAGGTGATGTATGTTGGGAATATTTCCTCTCAAATTGTTATAAGGGGAGAAATACACTATCTACTGCTCTTCAGATACTGTATTGGATAAAATGCCTATGAAAGTATTTATCTTGAATCTTTGGAGCACATTAACAAATGTTATCGAGCAAACACATGTCCTCTGCCTGTTAATTAGAAATTACAGACAAAAGTTTGATCTAGAAAAATCTATTTGCAATTAATGTTTTAATATTTACTTTTTGATTTGATTTAGTAGTTCATATTCCTGCCATAGTATAATGTCACCCAATATTCCTACAGTATTAGTTGGCAAAAACCTTTTCATGATAACATTTTTTACTTACAACATGTACAATCATCTCAGGAGCCTTGGTTTCAGTTCATATACAGACTTTATATTTCCAAGTTTGGAAAATGAGAAGCTTGGGGCAACCAGAATAAAACACATGGCAACTGACAGATGGACTTGGAGGCCTTCCAGTCTAGAATTCCTCCCTGACCTCTCTAAGGACTTGTCTCTAAAGAGGAAAATGGTTATGTAGGATGAACGCCTACTTAGAGACAACAGTATCAGTTACAGATTAAACTGCCCGATTACATGAGACTCACTTGGGATAGGCAACCACAGCCACTGAATGTCTTTGGATACAAGGGGCTGTAGCTTAAAAACATAAAAACACATATTCTGCTCACTCCATGTTTTGACATTTGTGTGATATATCAGACTGAATCTGACGTTAAGTGCAATTCAAAATTAAGCAACCTAATATTACTATTTCTTTCACTGAATCAGAATGGGAATTCTTAAATGGAAGCATTGTAAATTCATTGTAAATTTCCCAAATATGCCTTCAACTTTTACAGTATATTTAGTATATATCACTCTATGCTTCTATTAATTTTTGTAAATATGTCTCTCAGCAACATTCATAATAAATATTTGCTCTTTACCATAATAAAAACATCAGTACCAATACCATAAACATACAGTATAGTAGTCAAATTGATGGAGCACTGCTTATTAAATATTCACTAATAAATATGATATTATCTAATTAATGTTTCATGTTCAAATGATCTCATTATACCTGTTCCTGCTCTGTTTGAACTAATACCTGAAAACGAAACTTGCAAAACCACATGCTTTCAGATTTCAGAGCGGGAAACAGGACAAGGACTCAAGGGTGTTTCCCAGAATGCACGGCCAAGCATGAAAGACAGTGAGTGTGGTAATCTGCCAATGAAAGAAATGGCAAGTTTCAGAACTCCAAAGATCACTAACACTTTTTTTGATAAAGGGACCTATAGTGACCTAGCTTTCTAAAATGTCCTAAATTGGCCCATGTGGAGATAGGAGCAGATGGCCGTCTTACGCCAAGGGGTGTAAATAACAGCCGTTTATCAAAAGCATTAGAGTATTGCTGTTTTAAAGAAACTGGATACCCCCCCACCCACACCACCACACACACATTTTGTAAAGGCTACTTTACAAGCTTACCAGAGTAATCTAATGTATAATGCCTCTTGGCAAATTAATATTGTTCAACAATGCAGTCATCATTTTATTTTCCAATAAAGATAATAAGTGTTCATTATTTTGCATGTAGACAAATGTAATGTAGACAACTTTCGGCATCAGATTTGTATTACACAGTTACAAATAGCTACAATTTGGAGACAAATATACAGTAGACAGACACAAACTATAGAATTTACGTGTTTAGTAATCTTACAGTTTTGTAACAGAAGTGGAAATTATTAAGTAAACAGATTGTAACATTGAGAAATAAGTAAATAAAACTTAATGGTTTCCTCTCCTGAATATAAGATGGCAAAAAGTCAATTATACTTTTAAAAGAAAAGCAAAATTTCCTATGATATACAGTATGTATAGATGTATATATAAATAATATATAAAGATGTGTAAAGTACTCCAATTTTTTAGTCAAATCTAATTTAGTAGTCATGTGTGCCAAGTCATTAACACCCTTTGTTCATCTCTACACGTTCATAAAGCTAAACGAAAATTGACTGTAATAATTGTATTAATTTCTAATACAATTCAGTAACTTTACTAAACAACAGATTTATCAGGATTAATTATTAGTTTAATTAAAATGGCTAAACCTTCAATAAAATATTGCCATATAATTGATCGTTTCTGCATAAAGAAAAATATTCAGTGAGAAGATAAAGACCCCTGGATATTTGTGCAGAAGTACATATTTAATATGTCATCATTGTTAAATGTCTTCCAGACATTTCTATCTATAGTTAACATTGAAATTTCTCCTGCAATCATAAAGAATTTAATCTGCTATTTCACAATTTCTTCTTGTTTTTTTTTTAACATGAAAAGCAACTCCAGAGTCTTTTTTTCCATTCAATTATGATCCATTCTTCTTGCTACTTGCATATTTTAATATTTTTATTCTTAGGGATGGAAATTGTTTGTCTGTGCTCTCTTTTCTGTTTATAGTTCCATGTTTCATATTTAAATATTAGCCCAGATCAGAACTTTTGACTGTAACTTCCAGCTTACATCAGAAATGTTGCACATGAAAGGCCAATACGCCCATGGACTTTGTCTGATTGGTAAAAGTATTAGTATCATCTAGTGATCTTATCCGGGGACTTGTTGAAATGAAAATAAAAGAAAAGTATTATTTTGAAAATCATGACTGGGAAGTTTGTTGTAGACATGCACAGCCCAGACAAATCTCTCTTGTCCTTGTTTTTTATACACTTCCTAATAATTTCCATTGTTTTAGCTTTGTTTTTCACTGTTGATTCTTAAGATGTCCTCTGGGTTTTCTTTACAGGTGACTTTGAGATTTGTATTCTGGAATAATGTCCCCTCATAGTCTTCTCTATTTAGTCATGAAATAATTCAATTATTTTAGTCTGTCGGTGTAGGACATTCCCCTAAGCTTGGAAGTGTAACTGTCTGCACTTCTTGGGAATCATTTCTTACGAGCAATATATTTTGTATTGTAGAACATAGAACTCTAAATGAGACCTAAGTACTGTATTGTAAGCTTCTAACAAAATATATTGTGAAATAAAGTCTTCCCTTTTAACTCTCTACCCTACCATTGCATTTGCCTTTTATTGCTTTCTCATATTGTCTAGAGGAGAAAACGTATGTGTCAACAGTACTAATTGAAATCAACAGTATTTATGATCATTAACATCTTCAATATTAATGCCATTTATTTCAGTCTTGAGAAAACCATATTTATTAAAAATCCCTTTAATTATATAGCTATTTATTTTCCGGTTTACTTTGATGCCTGTGTGCAGCTCTTTATTCCATAAATATAGTTTATCTAGAGTTGTGCAGCTGTATAATGATATTGTCAGCAAATCAAAAAATGATTAATGTAGGCTCCATTACATTTAAGTCCTTTGTCTTGCCAGTTCAGTATCTTGAAAATGTTTTCCACTGTGGCAGTTAAAATGTTTTGTGGATATTTTATTTTCTCTGTGGAACCTCTGTTAATCCCGAGGTTCTTGCCGTCTATAAGTAACCGTATTGTTACAGTTGAAGTTTTATATGAAATACAGTCTAGATAATTGCATAATTTCTCAATACCTTTGTGTTTTGAAGGAATAAAAAAAATGTTGGATACTGCTATGCAAAACTCTCAGATATTTGATTTGATTTGATTGTTTATTTGTTTTTCTTTTTTTTTCTTATTTATGCAGAAACAATTATATGGTGATCTTCTGCTAAACTGTTAGCCATTTTCTTTTAACAGCAATAACAGGCAATACTTGACAACATATACTACATATACTGTACCTCTACATATACTAGAAGCTGAAATATATGCAGTATATTTCAGCATTGGTAACATGCTTTTCTTCCTTTAATGGATGGAAACAACATCCATTGTTTCAGTTCGGGTTTGGGCGTTCGTTCTTTTAT
This sequence comes from Lepisosteus platostomus, assembly GCF_059453375.1. Classification (NCBI taxonomy): domain Eukaryota; kingdom Metazoa; phylum Chordata; class Actinopteri; order Semionotiformes; family Lepisosteidae; genus Lepisosteus; species Lepisosteus platostomus. The sequence goes on from NC_142618.1 coordinate 56,640,557, forward strand.
TTTAAATATTTGAACCCCTTACCTATCTGTAATTAATAGTATTTTTCCCATGCACTTCATTCAAGAATATGCTGAGGATGATATTCAGTCAGTGGCCTGGTGTGTTAACGTCATCTGACAGGTCGACAGAGACTTCTCTCCACTTGTACAGTACACACTATATGTGATTGACTGTATTCATTAAAAGAAGTCCTTCTATTGGCTCACACTGCTGAATCATTACTCCATGGCTGTGTTAATGTGAGTAAACATAGCTGAGTGAATATGCAGCATTTTGGTGACATTCAGTTAATTGAATCTTCCTGTAGGATACTGTAGATGTCACGTGACATATTTAAACTATGCAGGCACCAACAGGTCTAAAACTAGCCCAGAAATATAATCACCAACCCAAAAACAATTTTTTCCCCAGACTTGAAAAAAAAAGCATTAGTCCAAGTGGGCAAACACCAAAATCTTGAAACAGTGCATATAAATAAAAAACTGAGTGTCTATTTATAGTGTCAGCCAGATTCTCTTGTAGTACCCTCAAGAAGATTACTTGTTCTAAAGAGGATGTTCGTTTCAAGTATGCTGAAGGTGAATTACTTCAACCAAAAAAGAAAAAAATTACTTCAACCAAACAGGAAACTGATGCACTGATGTCTTCAATGATCTGAACCAAGCATCATTAAATTGTTCGGGCTGGAATTGGATATTCAAAGTTTACAAAATCCTAACCCTTTGAAACTTTGTAAAATACATTATAATAGAAAACATTTTTAAAACCATTGAAAACCTGATTATGGGGATTTTCATTACAGCAAGATTCAATTTTCTGTATGATTTCCACCTACTCCAAGTGCTAAGTGTATGATGACTAGAAGCCACACTATGAATAGCTGAAGTCCCATTTCTTCTATTAGGGGTATGTCTTACTTCATTTTCCAATATATTTTTCATTTTGAAATGACAAAGAGGTGTATAGCTAAAAAGCTAAGATAAAGCCTCTTAGCTCCATTTCCAAGTTGCAATTCCAGAAGATAAAAATACTCAAGTGCCAAGCCTAAAATATTCAATAATAAAAATCTCAAAAATTGTTAAATTAAGTTATCTTAGACAAATAGTGTATTTCAGACAGATGAATGAGAAGAAACTAGAGTGCATGTTGAATAGTGGGATCTAGAAAAAATTGAAATTACACTTAAAGATCAAGCACCATAGCCTACCCTTGATGTTCACACTGCTTTGGGGATTACTTGACAGCTTCTAAGAATTTGTTAAATGTTTTAAAACTGGGTTTGTCCTTACATACATCTCTAAAATCACATTACTGCAATTTCCCTCACGGGATCAATAAAGTATCTATCTATCTATCTATCTATCTATCTATCTATCTATCTATCTATCTATCTATCTATCTATCTATCTATCTATCTATCTATCTATCTATCTATCTATCTATCTATTACCATGAATATGAATATTCTACTATCCAAGAACAAAAAAAAACATTTACAGGAATGTATGTAGATGACGAGTAATAACTCACTCAGCTGGGACTCCTGTAATCCTAGAGAGCTTTCATTACATAAGATCTATTTATTTGTTTCCAGTAGTTTCATGTGTTTATGAATTGCAAGAATAACTTTTCTAAAATTAATTTTATTGTTTTAATCCCATTTTAAGCATTGTATCGAATGCAATTCCCTGCATTTCTTACTGAGCAATTGTAAATACACTTTCTAATCCTTCTTTAATAACAGTGAAACTTAAAATGAAAACGTTTCTTCTCATAAATCAAATTAAAATAAGCTCATGTACTGTTTAAATTATCTTCAGTACAACCTTATTTATGGAAAACACATCTGTGTGAGTGTTAATTTAAATCTTTTTTTAACCTGATTTAATTTTCCAAAGCATTTTGCTTGATAAAGCTTGTTGTGCATTGCATTTCTTCAATACTAAGTCTTCTCAAATGCTTTTGAAGTTACAGTATATAATCTTGATGAACAGTTGAGGTATCAAGTTAATGTATTCAAATCCATTGATAGATACACGCGTGTACTGTACCCTCCAAATACATACAGTACATACCATTGATGAAATATAAACAATAACTATCAAATAATAGTAAGATATGCAGATTTGATAGTGTTGATGTAAAGCAGATACAACATGTCTTCAAAGATGTTTGGCAAGTTTGAGTGACCTCTGTATGCGGTTTGTTCTTAGAAGAGGCTTCTTCCTTGCAATCCATCTATGAATTCCACATTCATGCAGGCCACTTTAAAGGATCTGTACACTGTACTACTCTGTGTTTCATGACCCTTCCCACATGTCTCACCAGGGTTTCCATCTGTAACCAGTTTTTAATATGCACAAATTACAATCCCTGTTCCTTAAAAAGTTTTTTTTTTATTCTTAGCAAACTTAGGATCTCTGATGACATCATATTCATGTTCTCTTACATCTCTCATGTTCTCTTACAATTCTCTTACAATATACACTATGTCACCTTCTCAGATCACTTCTCCAGAGCACCACATTTCATAGTTTCCATTTATTCATTAATTCAAATCAGTCTCTGCGAACAGGCCTTTTAAAAATTTGTTATTTCCAGCAACATTTACAAGAATTTCAAATAGCCACCTCTTCTGACTTACTACTCTTTGAAAAATCACTTGTGACTAGCCACTGGATCCTACACCTCTTCCTTGAGGCACGTGCCAAGGCTTTAGCACTCAATGCTTTTGAGTGGTGCAGAGTTCTCCCCTGCTCATTAAGGAGTCCCAGTCACCAGTCTCTTGATCGCTGCATCAAATCCAAATTCAATCCATTTTAATCATGCTCACCATCTTCCAAACTTGAGGATTAGCTTAATTTGGAAAACAAGAAATCAAACTTTTCATTTAGCAATCTTCAATTCATATCGATCAGAATATTTAAAAAGGTTGATTACAGTTCAATGTAAACTACATATGAGCAGCCAATATAAAGTGTTAATATAGCTTATAGTCACATTTACCAACTGAATATAATTGACTCATTGTCAGGAGTTCAATGCCTTAATATAATTTGTTCCTGCTATACATCCATAAAGCTAAAAGGCAAAATTTCATGTTACAAAATACAGATCTACTGTATCAGGATTGATTGTTATCTTAATTGTTATCCATCCTATGCACATAGTGATTTAACTATGTCTGGGTGGGTTTTTAGCTTTAATTGGAATGCAAGTTGCCTCTCCAATCTGCCAACATTGTTATGTTTCTGCATCAGTGAAATACAGTAGCTTGAAATACTTGAGCTGCATGGTTACAATGCTCTTAAATCCCGTATAAACACCACTAATATTTATTTTACAGAATATACAAGTATTGTAATTAATTAGGAGAAAAACAAAAACAATTGCTCAAGAGTTTCACTTGGTTCACATGTCTCAACTCAGGCAAGGAAAATACAATGGACAGTATTTTGTAGCTTGTATTTTTATGTAAATGCATAACAGTTTTGCACTTGTGATTTATATATTCAATAAATATCTCTAGTCTTCTGACCCAGAGGGGAGTGCATACACTTTTACATGTTCAGGGACTTCCACAGGCATAGCTGTATTATATTTTCTTCTGGAATGGATAACATAACATGCAAAATTTAAATTAGATTTAAAAACATCTCCACGAATTTGGACAACAGCTATAACCTGAGCATAAAACATTTTACAAATTGTATCTCATCTTATTGAAGATTCTTTAATGTTTTTCAGATATATAAAATGCTGCACAAAATGATTTCACTAGGATGCACAATTAAGCTGCTAGCCATGAAATAAGCAAGACTGACATCTTTCTTTTTCATTTCAACTTAATATTTCAAAGTAATACATAAAATTTAAGAAGAAAGCAACTCCAGTGGTAGCATATACAACAGAATGTTGGCAATAGCAATCATAAAAAAACCTTAAATCACTTATTATGGAGCCTGAGTCAGAGATTCAAGAAGTCCAAGTTTGCAGAAGTTTGTGTTATAATCTGTCAATGAAATGGAAATCATCTCTGCATCACGCATAAAAGATTCTGTAGGCAGATACATGGTCTATCCTTGAATAGGATTTATAATGAGAAGAAAAAAGGTCTGCTCTCTAGCTGAAGGGTTGAATACCCAGCAAATATCTACTACATTTAAGTCAGCTCCTCATTTTTCTAATAAGTGTAGAGGCCAAGTGCTGTGAATCCCCCTCCTGTATACCCGATCTGTCAAGGGAATGATGCATTACAGCATTTAGTCCTCACCAATGACCAGGTGGAAGTCAGAAAGTGCAAGTAAGGAGCTGTTTAGTGAGCGAAGATACCCTACTTCAAACACAGAGTGAATAACTGAAATGATTGCTCATTTTTTTTATTAGAGATATTAGTTTTAAATAGCACAGCCTTTACAATAATATGAAGATTGTACCATTATAATATCAGTTCATCCTTAGATTTGCCTTTCTGCAGAGGAGGAGGCAATCGACAAGTTATATTTACTAATTAATCTGGGGATGTCTTGCTAGGTTAAATGAGAATCATGAAAAAATCATTTATCTATAGTTCTGGGATAGGCTCTGGGTTGCCACGACCCTTGCAAGGATTAAACGGCTTCTTGACAATGGATGGATGGACAAAGCAGAATTTTTTTTTATTACGTCTATGGAAGAACATATAATAACGAAACAGAAAATTATGGGGGCTGTAATTCCATTCCAGGAAATGAAGTACATAAAAAAATTGTGCTTCACACACATGCTTTATTGCTTTATCAGATCCCCTTGATGGGATTGCAGTATTATTTATTGTGAAAATATTTACACAGAGAGAGATCACTCAGATGTAATGCAAGTTCCAGGGGTATGCTGCTGGCAAGCCGCAGGATTACAGACATACCTAAATATGAGTCACCTACTTCAGGAATGGTCATGCCCCAACACTATCAAGGCCTTCAATGCTCTAATTTAGAAGGTTTTTAATAAATATATCTTTTAAATCTTTGAGTGGAAGGAATCTAAAAATACTTATGGGAGCATGGGAGGATAGGAGGAACATGTTGGAGGTTTCTTTATCATGAAAATGTCTGAAAAACAATTCTGCTGCATATGAATCTGGTTATTTCTGGTAAATGTAGCCATAGAACATAATTTGTCTTACAGGTTGACAACATTTAGATGTCTCTGTTGTACAGCAGATAAAAAAAAAAACATTACAGTACGTTATTTTTCCACCTTCATAGCTCTGCTTTATATTTATCTTTAATGTCTTATAGTAAATATCCTTTGAATCATCGGAAAAATGCTCTTTGAATCCAGATAGATAGATAAGACTTTATTGATCCCGAAGTACTTAATATTAGTAAGGCAAACTATTAAAAGCAAACTATACACAGTATGTGTGTTTTGGAAGACATTTTATGCCAAAAATGTGGTGGTGAAAAGATAGAGTAGTTGAAAATGGAAGTGGGTAAACAATGGTACTTTCATTTATTTTTTTCATTTTCATTTTTAAACATTTAGACCACAAAACTATAAAGTTAACTTCTATTTTTGCTTTCCAGTGTTTCTATTTTTCCATAATGAGTGTGCTCTTTATGTTTTATCCTGTTGTATACATATTTATCATGTTTATCATACCTGTAAACATACGGCTATTTAGATAATAATGATAACCCAGGATCACAACAAATTTGCAGCACCTGTTCAACAAAACAAAAAATATAATCTTTCATTTTTATGGCATAATAGGGTACCGTATTGAGAGCTAAACGTTTAAACTGGTACAGTAAATATCAATGAGTAAAAAATCTTCAGAAGGAAAAAAAAAAGTAACCACAACTTATGCTGTTGCCTCACAGCAATGAGGCCCTAGGTGTGCTCTCTGTGTGGAGTATTATAAGTTCTCCCCATGGTTTGCATGAGTTTTCACCGGGTGCTCCAGCTTCCTACCACAATCCATAGACGTACTGCTAGGTTAATTGGCATTCCCTGATGTGATTGTGTGTATATTTATAATAAGAAGAAAAAAAATTAGTGCCTGTTGGTTGGTGGGATATCAGGCTCTGTTTCCCTCACTACTTTGGATAAAGTAGTTAGAAAATGGATGGACAGACAGATGGAAGTCACGCTGTTCACTGTTCAACTCCTTAGCTTAATTGCTTTAACCCTTGTGATTTAAAAAAAAAATGCACATGAAATATTGATTTGACGGTTGCCAGCTGGTCTGCTAGTATTGAGAATATTTACTGGGAAAATTACTGATCTGAGTGGAAAATTAAGTGGATACATTTTACTCCCAGAAGAAATTACATTAGTAAATGTCAGTTTTTGTTTTTGATATCTGAAAATCTTTAACATAAGCTTTAGTCTTTTATTTTACTGTATTTGTAACTTGCAACATAGTGCAAAACAGAATCTTTAAAATATGTCATATATTTTTTTAATTTAAACTCAATTGTTGCAGTTACAATTTTCATGTTGACATTATACAACTAAAAGGCTTAGAGTTAGGGTTAGGGGATTTAGCTTACAAAGATTAAGTTTGAAATTTCCAGGATTTTAAAACAACTGAGATTTCTTTTTGCCCAAGAATCAGGTCTGAAATAGAAGAATGTTATAGAATGCACAAGAGCTTATTGGCACAAGACATTTGTTTTCTTAATAAACATACATTTAAAGCATATCTCTGGTTTTTCCTGATCATACAGACAGAAGAGATGATATACAATAACAATATGATAAAGAATGTAAGTAATTTCTTAGAGGAACAATGTAACATTTTAATAAAACACACATTATATCTTGTCATGAGCCAAAATCCAGTAACATGCTATATTTAAACATAATTTGACAGAAAGCATATTATGATTTACCAGAGAATAAACTATCTGTGTTCAGCTTGCTTCACTGATTCTTCTGCCGCCTTTAAGTACAATTTTGATCCCAACACAGCATAAGAAAGAGACTTCAGGACTGCCCTTCACCTACACAGGAAACATACAGTATCTGATTCTTCTGCCCCCATTGAAATAAGTTATATCAATTAGTGCTCATTAAGGTCCATGAACTTTAATTGTTTTTGAAAAATTAAAGCTTTCTGGGGACCCTAGACAAGATCTTGGAAAGGGGCCCCTCCAGATCATGATTTGCACTATAACCACCTCCTGACAAACCTCATTTTACTATTTAGAACAATTGAATAAATTAATTATATAACTAGAAAACTTATTAACCAGCTTTGAAGAGCACATAATAGATAAGTTACAAACAAGAGCAAGAAGCACAGATTCTGTGCACAGGATCTCTGTTATTTCACAATTACAGCAAATCATAACTTACAAATTACTGCACTGGAAAGGAATTGTATAAATATGCATTTAAGTAAGAAATAATTACATTCAATAACAAGGGAGGTGAGATCACTAAGGCTGAGCAGATTGTAAAGTTTTATTTAAAAAAAACATTCTAGAAATCCATTTGCCTAGATTTCGAGAGGCAAAATCATCAGTTACATCTTCAAACGACAGTAGTTGACCCACTGCATGACTGATGCCCATGATGGCCAGTCCAGTGAGATGGTCTTGTGCCATGGATGACCTCAGCTATGTTTTAATCAGCTTTAGTTCAGAAAAACTCCGCTCTGATCCTGCCACTGTTACTGCCCTAGGTAGTCACCTTGTTGGTCTATGACCAGGACCAACCATGGCTTATCTTCTTGTCTTCCTTGGAAATTTCTAAGTAATTAAAAGCATATGGGAATATTAAGGAGCATTTTTGCATTTTAATGTATGTTATTTTATGTTTAATAAAAAATGGAATACAACACAATAATAAATCATTTGAAAGCAAGACAGTCTCAAGAAAATGTAGCAATGTGATTTACTTTAACACCCCTTTCTGCAGGAGAGGATGGTCAATGGCTATAATCCAAAAGGCATCTTATCCTTTCACTTAAAAATAACCAATTTCTTCCTCAAGCGTAGTGCTCATCTTAGACTTCAATATGTTAACCATGCTTGTTGCACTGTGGCAATGCTGTGTGTTCCCTTTACAACATTATTTAGGCACTATTACCCTATGAGATAATGTGCTTTCATAGAAAAACTCCATATATACTGCAAATTGTATCAAACGATACTTGCAACTCTGAGAAAAAGTGCATAATTGTGAACAAAATAAGAACACTGGTATAACATCACCAACAACAAAAATATTAATTAACTGATGTTTTATATTGCCTTTTTGGTTTATGTACTGTATATGTATGATGACTTTTTTGTGAGCAAGGATTAATATATTTTATGAATAAGACATATATACATGTTTTGTATAAGGATTTGTGATAATTACATTGAGCCTTACTTGTTATTTTATAAATCCACGCTCTTTAAATAATTGGAATACAACCCATTGTTTTGATTAAAGCAGTCATGGCTTCGAATAAAAGCTTAGATTCAATTCACAATACAGCTGTGAATACAGGGAGCTTGGTTTAAAGTTTGGTGGTTTCATATTATTTTTCTTCATATTAAATGAACCTATAGGATTATTTTTTAAGTCTAATTCTTTACACAAATATTAAAGAATCTTGGGTCACGTTTATCTTCTCTGACAAACCATATTGTGTTCATTGATTGAACATGTACAGTACTCTACATACAGTAACATGAGTCTCCTAAGAAAAATATTACAAGACAGCATTATAAATAAAAAGCAAGACTTTACTAATACTGTATGAAAGAGTTCACTGCATACAGAGCTTCAAAAGTATGAATGCCGAACGTTTTTAAGAAGAAGAATTCCAAAAGCAAACTTTGAGAAGTTAACAGTCATTAACAGTCTGCAGTTAATGGTTTTACTAAATAAGTCCCACAACATATCAGGTAATAATCATGCTGATGGTACAAGACTCAGCTCTCCAGCAGCAATTCTCTATTCCCTCTCCTGCTTGTTGAAAGTTGAGGAGAATGAATGTCGGAGACTTGCTTGTCTGACACACTCACCTGTAGTGGCATTTGTCACTTTGCCCAGATTGTGAATGCATTACAATGCATCTCTTTCTAATGTCACAGGCGTTAGTGTCTGCCAGACAGCTGAAAGGTCCTAGGTTGTCTAATTGCATCCCTACCCTTCCAGTGCTCTAACAGCTGTGAATCACCACTTGGGAATTCTGGTCTTAACTTGGTTGTGACACAAGCCAGGGTCGAGTTACCTGGTAAATCTGGATCATGGAACTCACCTGCAATCTGGGTAAGCTTTTAATGGATGAGTTATGTAGAGCCTTGGTGGTACATCATGGTATGCAATGCAGACAAAGTACTGTATATAATATGACCCAGTAGTCAGAAATTTAGTTTAACATGTCATCTGAAGGATAATATCTCCTTTGGATTAGTGTTCCCTATAGTTGGGCAATTTAGGTCTAGGGGGAATAAACACTTACTGACCCATCAACACCACTTATAACGGCAACCTTTTCTTCCCTAGGGGTCTTCCAACCCCTAATGATTTATCAATGATTTATCATATATAGCTGATAACAACCACAGTGGTAAAGGTAAGATATATACAGCACGTCTCAGGTACTAATGAACATTCAAGTAAGGAAGCTGCAAACAGTCCATATTAGCAGATTGTCATTTTTCAGGGCTTTGCAGCGCTGGACTCTGGGCTCAAGTCCTAGTGTGCTATCTGTGTGGAATTTGTCTGTTCTCATAGTTTTTGCACAAGTTTCCTCCTCCTGCTCCAGCTACCTACCACAGTCGAAAAACATGTAGGTAGGTTAGTTAGCTTCTGGGAAAACTGGCCCTGGTGGGATTGTGTGCATGTTTGTTTGTCTGTGTGTGCCCTGCGATGGTTCCTGTCCAGGGTGTATCCTGCTTTATGTCTATTGTTTGCCGGGAAAAGCTCCAGCTCCTCCATGACCCAGTATTGGAAAAAGCAGTTAGAAAATGAATGGATGGATATTTTAAGAAAAATGTTACCATTTAACTCAAGAACATAACCTTGTTTCACCCACTGATTTTGACACTGGTTTAATTTCTGAATAAGCACTGTGGTTTCCAAGTTTTTAATGCACTTTAAAATGCAATATTACTATTCATGCAATTTCATGAGTAACTTTACAAATTCTCCACAGGAAGCTCTCTGTGCAGCAGATGTGTTCCTGAAATAGGCCAGGTAATTCAAATCATATAAATTAAAACATATAGAATAATTTCCAATTAATATACAGGTATATACTGTACAATACATGTTGATGGGTTCTGACTTCATTTCCAAGCAGAGTATTTTATTAAGGAAATTTCTTTAAATGCATTTATTTACATAATATGTTGATACAGCTTTAATAAAATCATTTTCAACTAAAGATTTGTTCTTATTTAATGCTTTCATTCAAAATGAGAAGGCAATGTGTTGTCAGTGGTGGGTGGTGAGTCATGTGTCCATCTGGACTCTGCAACTAACTTCAGATATTTTACCCACAGTGAGCCTTATGACATTTATCTTTAAGTTTTGGAAGTAACATTAGTTTTTTTTTTCCTTTTGTATTTTAGCTGATTATTAAATGTATCCTGTTTTATTTATCATTTATAATCATTTAACTTACAAACTGTTTAGCTGTACAATTTTGTTTTGTTTTATTTTTTAAAATGGCTTCACATTTTATTTAAATATTCTTTGCATACAATTTCATTTTTAAGATTTATTTCACACTATATCTTCATTTAATTTTATTTTAGATTTTACACAATATAGACATAAAGGACAAAATAAGACAAAGATGTTCAGTGAATATATTTACCGTATTAGGTGTGAGACAAAGGAAAATGAATGAAGGCTGTAAGAACACTGAGACAGAGATTACCCAGCTGCCTGTGTGTCATCAGTATTCATCCCTGAATGCAACTGGGTGTGAACCATAAATATTGTCTCAAACACTCCATCATGTTGTAGAGTATGTTGCTAACCGTGTCCTAGCAAGTTAAAATGTAATCTGTAAAATTTAAAATGTAAATATAAGTAATCTGTACAAAATTAAGAGTTGGTGCATATATATGAGCTGCACTAAACCAAAAATGCCTTAAAAGGAGAGCATAAATCAAGAACTTCCTGTACATGAAACATGTTAGCTAAAGTTTCCATTAACCTGATTTCTGGAAATCGGGCTAGTATGCACTAGACTACAGGTCTTTCAGCAGAATCAAGGTTGTAAATCTCTTTCAAAATATGTTGCAGTACATGTACAGTACATTTATCATTTTGAAAATGTTATATTTATTATTATAAATAAAGAACATTTACTTTTTTACATTTAATTGTAATTCCAATTCCTCTTCAGTTAGGTAGCAATGGTTCTGAAATGTTGGCTCTATACAATAGTTTGTTTTTTAAACTTGGACTGGTGCTTGTAATCTATCATAAAGAACCAGAGCAGTACACAAGCAAAACATCAGCTATTAACAACAAGCAATATAGACATTAAAACTCCCGAAAAGAATGAACTTTTCTGATGTTCTCCGACAGAAAGTCCTTCCATCGCTTTTTGTCCACTTTTTTCTATTTCAGGGTTCTGGGGGAACCGCAGTCTATCTTGGCAACCTACACATGGGACCAAGGAACAGAAAGTCCTGTGATTTAAAAGGGGGTCAAGCCCAAACTCTGCAATAGATGGATTGGGCTCAGAATGCAAAATACTGATATAATATCAACATTACTCCGTATCTGAACAGATTAGACAAAAATCTGAAATTCTGAATAACAGCTCAGGATCATTTTCATTTTAAATTTCCTTGTATGACAGTTCATATGACTATATGAATTTTAAGCTAAACCAATCAATTGGTTGTTTCTCATCAGCTTAATGCAATGTTCAGTTTTACTTTGAATCACTGCATGATATCTGAGTGCCAGATTAAAGAAAGATGCTTCGTTTCACGATAGGGTGGTGAAAAATTCAGGACACTGAGTTAACTGGAATGAAGATGAAATCAATAGTCCCATTAAAACTGGTGAAATGATAAATTGGCTTAGAAAATGGGTATTACTGTTAACTTCTGCAATGAATAAGTGGCCTAAATGAAGGGAACATTACAGAGGTATGGTAATATTGTATAAATGAAAACAAAAAGTTTTCTTTCTTTTCAGAAATCATGTCCCCTTTATGCTGTGTTGTGTAGAGCGGTTTTGGATATTTTAAAGAAAAAAAAACAATCATACAAACTTCTTAAATGGGAAAGTAAGATTTTATACCAAATGCAGGATCAGAACTGTAAAAAATATTAAAATGTACAACACTAGTATAAATACTGTAACTGTATTATATGTTAACAGCACCAAAGTATAAGAAGTAAAAAGAATATGTCCTTAAACTCTACCCATGGAAATCTATTGTTGCTCTAAATTTCACACCAGTTATATTTATCAGTAGTACACACCTATGGTTAATTTAAATCTCAAATTAGGAATTTAAATCATAGTCACAATCTTTATCCTTAAAAACATTTCAAAAATCAAATGTTCTAATATCTCTTTTCAAAATTATCAGAGTCTATTCCTGCTTTTTCTGGGCTTGAATTAGAGTTCAGTAACACTGATGAACCTCTCACCCAGATGGACACCTTTCTAAATTTGGGAAAGGATTTTAGCAGATCTCTGTTATTTGCTGAATATGCCAAAAATGTTCTAGTCTAGGAGATAGGGCAGCTAGTCTATGGCTCAAAAGGGTCCAGTAAGGCCTCCATGTGCTGCCTGATGTAGTCTTTTCTGAAATAATGGGATCTGACATGGGAATAAATGTCCATTCATCAGCAATATCCCAGTCAATCCACAAAGACGTTTTGTATGGTAAAAACATTCCAAATCCCACCGGGAGTTAGCAAAACATTAAGTGATACTGCAAATATGAGGCAAAGAGGGTTTTTTTGGTCACACAAGACAAACTTGGAAAGGTTTGAAGTCTTACATCTAATAGAAACCCAATGCAGTGGATTACTCAGTCAACACTAACCATAGTGTCAAGTACTGTATGGTGGTGGTAACATTAAATTCTGCATCTCATTAATAAGGCTTTTCAAGATGATAGGGGGGATACTGCATTTTTCATTAAAAATCTGATGGAATGGGATGATAGATGGAGCAAAGTACTGTCATACCTTAGAGGAAAACCTGCTTCAGAGCTAAAACTGGGTCAAGAATTCACCTTTCAGCAGGACAATGACCCAAATCACAAGGGAAAGCTACACTGGAGTGGCTTAAGAATAGAAAGTGAACGTCCTTGAGTGACCCAGTCAAAGTCCTGACTTGAGAATCTGTGGAAAGACTTAAGAACTGCTGTCCATAAGCAATCCCCAAGCTACTTGAGAGAGCTTGAGCAAATCTGTTCAGAAGAATGGGCAGGAATTGCAACTTTGAATATAGCATTCGTGACAGTAAAAATCAAACTTTGTTAAAGAAGTTAACGATGTGAAAATCAATTATAAGAAAGAAGAAAGTTTGCATAAAATGCAGTTGTTTTATTGGTCTGACATTGTGGAAAACAAAATATGTACTTAACATTAAACATAGTGGTATTAAAAAGGTTTGGATTTTGGTTCATACTGCAACACGTCCTGGATGCTGGTACTGAAAAATTAATCCCTCGGTAGGAGAATATTCCTTTTATTTAAATAATCTCAAAACATATTCTTATCAGGATTATGTTTTCATTCTCTTTAAATCCAGGTCTTATAAGTATGATGGGACCAATTGCAATCTCTGAGCATGCATGGTTAAAATGTGGGAATAGATTGTTAATGAAAAATGCAGCAGATGGAGGATATAAACCTTTTTCCCACAAGAGCCAGTATTTGCAGCAAAACGGAAGAGAAGGGATTAAGGTCATTTTTTGCCTTTTTTTTTAATTTACAAATTTCTACATAAAAGAAATCATTGGCAAGTTTCCAAGTCAATTCCTGGCAAAGCTAGGAAAATGTTTAAAAGCCAGAAGAAAAAACAAAACAAACAAGAGTCCCAAAATGTATCTAAATTCTGAAAACATTGTGAAAATCAAAATGAAGATTCCTAGGGGGGTAAACATTTTTAGATGGTCGTCCAGTAGAATGAAAATGCTTGTTTTGTCTACCTAAAAGCCTGCATCATCAAGCGGTGCAGGTGGTGTTGGATGGCCTTCCAAAAGAATGCATTGTGACCAGTGACATTTCAATTTGACGCAAACCTTCCTAGTATTATGACAACTCGTGTGGAACCCAGCCAGTTTTGGGTGGGATTGACATTGTTGTGCTGTGGGTACATTTGGCATTTACCAAAGTGTGAAAAACCTCTAATCCCATTAAATGGGAGAACTTCCCTCTGAATGATTTAATTTCCTATTCATTGTATTTGGGCAAGGACACAAGTCAGAACTATTGTGTCTTCGTTCTTCTTGGGGTGGCAGTGGCAGACAACGGGGACTCATCCTCGGTGTTAGACCATGACTAAAGAGAAAGCATTCATTGTTGAAAATTACTTTTAGAAACACATTTCATTTAGAAAATGGTGTCTGAAAGGAACAGTATCACTGAGAGTGGTTAACTCTTTCATTGGAAAGATATTTGATCATGTATGATACAATTTTTTATATTTGTGTGTCAAACCCAATGTCTCACTCACAGAAGTTTAACATTTTATCAATTGTAGCCATTGATAACCCAATATTTTTGTTTTTACCTAAAAGTTTATGTTGAGAAAATGACACATTTTGCTCACATTTAAGATTTGTTGCATAATTATCATTTTACTTAACAATACAATTTCATATTTTACAAAAATGTTAATCTATGACTGATTTAAAATACCTTCTATTGCTATCTCAATATATTTTAAAAATCCTAAAATCAAGCCCTGAGATCGTAACCATGTTTTTGATATTTGGCAGTAATTCCTGTCCATCTCCTTAGGGTTAGAAATAAGGACAGGTTTTAGTACTAGAGGAGACGAATACTGTTTAAGAGCCAGTGCAATGTCTGTCAGCCAGACAAGAGAATCTAAGCTGAGTTTCATTTGAGTTGATAGAGATCTAATTAAATTTAGTACAACTGTTGGTATGTGGTATCTACAGTAGCTATGTTGTATCTGAAATTTTGTTTTGTTTAGTTTTTTTATTTCATGGACTTGCCTGAAACTGGTGAAACAATTCAAAAATCTGTATTTATAGATGTTGGAATCCAGATTTTGATGATATATGGGGATAACAAAACCAACATGTAATTCAGTAATAACCTATTTGGTTTTCACAATCACTGATAACCATGCTATGAAAAAACAAAAACACGCACAAACTGGTGCCTACTGTATGTGAATGTACTGAGCCACACAGTAGTGAAATAGCTGTAAAAACAGCTTTGTTTTTTAATAAAAAAAGGGTATTGTTTTTTTTTTAAGTTGAGTAACGTTTTACTAGCTTATTATATCTAATTTAGTTTAGGTGGATACTTTTCTGGAGAAATTTAGGTAAAGTACCTCAATCAAGGGTCCAACGAGCAAGTCCCATCGGGGATTTGAACCCACAAGTCCAGAAGTCCAGAACCCTAACCACTTCTCCACACTGCTGCCATTTTTGTTTATTTTGCTTGGAGAATGTATATTTAGATTGTTTAATATTTCATGTAGTAATAAATGTGGCTTCTCTCTAATCTACATGTGTTTAGCATAAAAATCACCCTTGATGCATAGATGTTTTTTTGTAAAAATAAACAGATTTTGTTTTATTAAATCCTCGATTAACGTCTTTGCTGTAATTGTGATTAATTAATCAATCATGGCTGACCGCTACACAGTCAATGACTTTGATATTGCATAAGAGCTAAATCACTTCATTAGTGAGAGAGTAGATTGAGCACCGGTGATGAAATGTGTTATATACACCACTTATCTAGAGATCAATGTTCAAATCTGGAATAATCAGTGTGCTGTCGTTGTTTTAACATGAAACAATTTCTGATTTGAAAACTAATGTAACTGCAGTGTTGTGCTGCTGGAGTTATCAGCATATGACCCAGGTTACATTCTTTATGTGGCTACTCATGTACTTCATTTTGTAATTTGTAGAAATGTAAATACAGCAAACTCAAGAAAAGGCTGCTACAATAAGAGTTCTGTATTCTTAATTTCTGTCTCTGAGTGCTACAGCAACAGCATTCAAGTGTGGCCAAAAAGGTATCTGGTTTATTATATTTATCCTTTGAACCTCAACTGAAACATCTATTAATGTACAATAAATCTTTTCCAAAAGTGTAGAAGGAATGAAGACCGGATATTTCACATTTATAAAATAACAGGCATTCACCAGCAAGGAATTTAATTAACCATACATTATGTAAAATATGTATAAATAAATGGCTTTTTGACAATGGATGAGTGGATTATAAATAAGCCTGATAAATGGGATTTACATAAACTGCAAAAATAAGAAAAGCACAGTGTAATAAAATCAAAATCCCCAAAACAATCAGATCTAATTATCATGTGTATATCCCATAGTTCATAGCAGCTTCTGTTAGCTCTTAAAAACACCAACACTATAGCCTTGAAAAGTTGTCCTTGTAAGAACAATATCATGCATAATATACTATAGACAGATTCCCAGGAGAAACTGTCATTTTTCTGCTTTCACATTACACTCTCAAAAGCATAATAATCCCTTACTGCTAGACACATGGAATTAAATGAAAAGTCAGATAAATAAATGTAAATAATGTACAGATTTATACATGTCTTATTTATTTATTTTAAATATTTATATGTACTAAATATAAAATACATACAATGTATGTATAAAAACTATGCCTAAGATGCTGTCAGAAAAAGGAAAGAAAGTTTGGTTGGATGAATAAAAACTCTTGCGTTACAAAAGAGGCACACATGGTTGGACCAGATGAGACTACGCAGGCCAGTGGCAGTGACAGATGCCTGAGATACAGTACACCAAGTGTCACTTATCTGCATATGTTCAGGGAATGCTTTTAGCTCAGTGCTCCTGCAAGCATATGCCCAGCAAAGGTCACTGATTTCAAAACACCACACATTCTTATTCTAGAAAATAACATTGTCAGACAATACATGCAATAAGTTAGCAAGAGATTTATAGCAACATAAAACAAAAATGGGGTCCAGCCTTAAATTATTTAAAGAGAATAAATAATATTTGCTGCAAAGGAAGTGAAAAGCCAGATTGTTTCTGAAAAGTGAAAAATAGTCGAGAGCAAAAACATTTTCTTCTTGCACATACAGTGTACTGCAAATAAGCTGTGTATGGTGTAATAGAAGTCATAATCACACCATTTTTTTAAAAAGAGCAAATTTGGCACAATAAAAAACGTAATGCTTCTGCAAGTTGCACAGAGTTCATAAAGAAATATTGCTTAAGTAGTGCAACTGAGAAGTCTTGGGATTTCATTCAATATTAATGTAATGTAATTGTTTAATAAAGTAATACTGGAGTTTTTCTGCGTATTGCAGCTTGCCTCTCACATTTTTCTCTGGTCTTAGAGAAATCAGTGTATCCTGTCAGTGTGAAGACATCCTCAGAGAAATACATGAGAAATACATGAGAAACATCATTAAATAACATTTTGATGGATTATAGTGGAGACACCCCTGAGGTAGAAAAAACTGTGGATTTCTTGTCCTTCACATTGACAAGGTGTGTGTATGAATATCAGGTTAACAAACAATATTTTTTTGTATGTTTGCCTGAAAAGTCAATTTCATTATGTGACCACAAGGGTAAAGCTGCAAAGATTCTTTTGGAGAGTACAATCCACTCAAATTTTCAAGGACCCTGTCTCCATCTTGCTATGGGCTTCATTAATCATTCTTTTACAGATGTCAGGGAGTGGGTGGACCCCATTACATGGTGAGCCATCTCACATTGTGGTCACACTAGAGCTGCTATTGAAGGCTGCTGCAGTCAAGGCGATATGGTCAGCTTTCCTTCGGTTATTTCAGACAACAACCTCCATTAGAAGAAAATGAAATATATAAATCAAATGAAAAGTATGAAGCAAATGAATGCATAAGCCAAGAACGTTCATGTACAAAAATGTACACTTTATGAATCATATTTGTAATGCTGTTTACTGTAAATGTGCCCTCATAGAGGGCAATCAGTTATACCTGTCACAATTAGACAACCTAGATATCTACTCTGCTTCATGAATATCAAATTGGGGTGACAGATGTTTTACGTTTTGTAATTCAAGAGTGTAGTGTACATTATAAATTCAGGTTCAGGCTTAACTAACCCTGGGCTGTCAAGGTTTCCAAATCAAATCCTACGCTATTTGGTCAGCTCTTATTTATATCTAAGATAAGTGTCCTCTAGAAGCATGAATAATGCAGCTGAAGTTAGGTAGTGTAAATATTTTTTCACAAAATGACAATAAAATATATGATTTGTTTAGTTTGTTTAGCAAACCGTGGGTGGGACTTTCACCGAAAAAGCATTCCAAGTCTGAGGGTGGAAAAAAAAATAGTCTAAAATACAATATGTTTTCATCCTTAAATTCAAACACCCTCAACAAAAAATTCACTAATCTCCATCTGGAAAAAAGATGCTGAAATATTTAGAGCAGAGGATGGTGTACTCAAATACACATTCATTAAAAGCTGTGCACAGGGAGCAGATTGCAACAAACATTTTCTTACTAGTTCAATTACAGACTCCAGTCCAACTTGCATATTCTAGACTGAAATTCACAGTGGCTGCAGATAAAACTGGAAAAGAGATTTGGCAGGGTACCACGGTTTGATAGGACCCTTCATCTTACCTCACAACACTAACAGCTCCTATTCTGTTTATGGTTTGGCTTGTGTGTATTTCATATGAACTGCACTGCTCCTCATGGAATATTCTTTCTAATGTATATTCTGGAAATAGAATAAGCAGGAAAGTTAGTATGCATGTCAACTCAACACCCGAGACATTTTTGGCTCATATTTTTAATATACCTGTAGCAACAGTTATTTGAAGGGATTGCTCTTTAGTATACTTGAAACATTAAAATGAAGCTGAAGGAGGCCAAAAAAAGGGAGTTTTAAAAAACACTGCATAGTCTGGTATTTTAGAACCCAAGAAAATGTATATATTTTAGTAACTTGAAGATTTAGAAAGGGAGGATGCAGATTCATCTAGGTCCCAATTTACTTGGAGTCCAAGGGGGGTGTCAAAGGTTTACTGATGAATGGCAAAATAACTCAGGAAACTTGTGATAATATATCACAAGCCAAGTGATTGTGAGCAGGACATTTTGCATTCGGCTCACAGACAAAAGCAAACAAAGGGGAATTTTAATAAATGCCACAAATGGAATCGCCAGCCGTGTCATGGAGTCAGTGTAATAAATTGTTCAGACTGTTGCAGAAATGGAGGGGAATATGTGATGAATAGGAACTTTGCTTTCTTCATATTGCATTTGATCCATTATAAGAGATTTTGTGGAATTTGCTGCTGAACTCCTTTTGGCAAAGACATAAAAGCTTTAATACTTAATAATGCAGTGTAAAAGTGAGTTTGCTGCACATGTCTTGCCACTTCTGCTGCTTCCCTCCAGGTACTTCCAGACATGTCAGTGGAACAGATGCACACTTTCAGTCAAGCTGTTACCTTTGCGAAACATGGAGAACCAGTTATGTTTATTTATGTATATCAAAGAATCTAAATAAAATGTTTGAAAATAAGAAAAAAATATATTACAATGAAAAACAGAAGTGTATGTAATAAAGCAATTCAATATTTCAG
Organism: Lepisosteus platostomus; assembly: GCF_059453375.1. Lineage (NCBI taxonomy): Eukaryota > Metazoa > Chordata > Actinopteri > Semionotiformes > Lepisosteidae > Lepisosteus > Lepisosteus platostomus. The sequence goes on from NC_142618.1 coordinate 56,660,341, forward strand.
ATCCTACATTTTTTAAATTCACAACGAATGACAACGCCCAAGATCAAAGGGTGATGAACTATTATGGACCGGATATCGGCTATAACCCTCTTGGCTGAGGTCACGTTGGTATTTATAGCGTTTGGTGGAGGAAGGATGATGGGAGTGATTGCTAATTACTGACAGCTGAGTACGATTGAGCGTGTTTGTTGTCATCCCTACCGAACTTTCGTTATAAACTCCATTTAAAATTAAAATTGAAGAAACATAGTTATTTGTCAGTACAGTACAAAATAAATGGTATACAGTAGTTATATTTCTACAAGAAGCTAATCATATACTGTAAACTGATAAATTTGGACATTTTAAGATAAACTTCAATTCAGCCATTAGACCATTATATATGTAGTAGAGACAGGATATGCAGAGTGTGTTTAGCCAGACCCTTCTCTGCGTGACGGGAAGCCCCAGGTGCGAGACTTATGTACTTAGGTGAGCAGAAGTGTGTGAGATTGGGATCCAGCCCTCCTCCTAAATTTCTGTTATATCATCTGTTATAACTCAATTTATTGTTGAGTCAGCAAAGTCTCATCACATATTGTTATGACTATCTTTAATTATTCTCTGCTCAAATTCTTACTTTGTTCTTATGATTTTACCATAATGGTTAAAACAAACAGTACATGATGTTATGCCATGTACACTCATATTGTTGCTGGCTTGAAATTTGTCTTTTTATAAGCTGATTTTGACCAATATTCCCAAAGCAGCGTTGCACAAGAAGCTATAGTAAGCCAGCAATTTCCCAGATATCAGTATAATAGGAGCCTGGAAGTATGTAGTGACAGCAATGAGAAATGTGTTGGTCATCCAATTGACGGACTAGAGTCCAACATGCCTCTTCTAAGGCATTATGGAGCTCATAATGAGTTAAATCAGGAATGATAATGGGCATGTTCAAACATGTACATTGCATATGAAAGAAGGAAACTCCAACATTTGCAAAGCCAGAATGACATATAAACATCAACGAGTTATTTTTATATACCTGTAAGCTTTGGAGTCTAAGACCTCAAAATAATCGTTGCTTGCTTTGAAAAACAATGAAACAACCCCAAAACAAGACCAAGAAAAACCAAGGGATTAGGGATCCCTAGTCTAATGTGAATAAATAAGGTGTCTGTACTCTGGTCATCCTAAAGTTACTCTGTTCAAAGTCAAAGGGCAGTTGCAGTAACAAAATGGACACCAGTCCATTTAGACAGTCTTCACCAATATTTAAATCAGTTATGATAAATACTGCTTCCCCATCTTCAAGTAAAAATGTTGAATTTTTAAAGCTGTTTATCATAGGTCATTTTAAAATACAAGCAATAGTCTTAGAATTGTTTATTCATGCTTACCAAATTTAGCAATAGTTTGGTCAATATTAGTTGATAAATATTTTCTGTGCAAATATCTTATCTTTATCTTCTTACAAGATACACTTTAACCAGGAACAATCTAAGATTTTTTCTTCTTTGTATTTTCCAGCTCAAGCATGTTTTTCTTTTTCAATGAAAGTGTTGTTTTAGATTTGGATCATTTTGTATCCATTGGCTCAGATTTTCCGACCACCCACTGCTTGCTTATTTTTAAAAAAGCAAGTAACTTATTTAGTGAGTTAAATGTGTCTGAAACTGCAAGTTTCAATTCTTACAATTAATTATTGCTTCCTTGCTTTACTTCCTCCAAATCCACATGCAGTAGAACAGCTACAACAACATTGATTTCATACTGTATTCTCATGAATTATGATTGTTTGCTCCTCCAGAATCCCAAAAAAATGTCAAAGGAATTTTTTAAGATTGCCAAAATGTTTACTTCCCATTTTGCACTTCAGAATGCCTTTATTATTCAGCAATAAAACACAGATCCACACAGATGGTACCTAAAATTCCACTAAACCAGAAGAGTTTGAGTTTCAGTGTAAAATAAGGAGATACCTATTTACTGTATGTAGATTAGATACGTTTGATCTGACCTGCATTCACCCAGGAAATGTTATTATGGATATTTTAGAGATTGTCAGAATATACAAAGCAAAACCATGAAAAAAAAATAAAGATCTGAAAAAGGAAAGCCAGATAGGATTATCATTATCACTTTCTGCTTTAAACATCAGGACTTTCATTAAAAAAAACAGAACACAAAGAAATCTGTGATGTACTTTCTGAATCAATTGTGTGATACTCAGCCTCAATAGAGTCACAAGTCACCAAACAAAGGGGAAATGACATATTCTTTGCAGTGTATGTTTTCTTTTCCATGGTTGATAACATTTTTCCTTTTAGACAAAAATAACGTAATGCTAAGCACCAGCTTCAAGAGAAATGCAGTGATTAGCAGGCACGGGTGGTGCTAGCCTTGTCCGTGTGGGGGACTGACATAGGTTTCAAAAATAATTGGTTCCCAGGAGAAGTCCCCCTCACAATTTATTTTTTTGCTTTCCAAGGGGGGTTGTGGGTTGAAAATGACTGTGCATTAAACTATGTGTATATGGGAGGGGTGTATGATTAATGCACTTTAAAAAATGTTTTAATCTTGGAGGATTAATTACATAATTTAACCATAATTATTTTTACATACAGTATACACTGATGCACAATGATAACACTAGAGTCCATGTTTTACACATCAAGAGCTTTGTAGGCACGTACATAATGCAGTGTATATTTTCTAATTAATTTTACATAGTGCTTTTCATCCCAAAGGATCTCATAATGCTTTAAATATAGGATCTCATCCACCAGTGAAGTACAGTACTCACCTGAGTGTCATGCAGCATCCATTATGCGCCAGAAGCCCCAAAACACAGCAGATTCGGTGGAGAAGTGCAAAATTGCTTCATCAATTAAGTTGATTGGAAAGTTTAGGCAGATCACTTTGTACAAACTCAAAGCAGATTCTAGCCAGGACACCATTATTAATGACCATTGTTTATACCCTTACCCTTTTAAACAGTGCCATGGGAGGTTTGATGATCAGGTATTTAGGACCTTGGTTCAGCATTTCATCTAAAGGATGGCACCTTCTACTGCATAGCGTTTGCCGAGCGGGGAAATGTTTTTTTGAAAACTTGAATCAGAAGAAAACAAGGAACCACCTAAACCAGTGGCCCAATACCATTTACAGCAAGGACCTGGTTTTCCAGCCTGGTCTCCCACAGGGAGAGCATGTAAACTCTACACGACTGACCAAACCCAGTGTTATGGTAAGATCTGGTTGAAACATGGTAACACTACAGTCAATTTTAATTGTAGACCAGAATTGTTTGTTGATTGTAAAAGTAGTATTGTTCCTTGAGGTAACGTAATGCTAAATTCAAAGCAGGATGTTTAAAAAAAAATGTCATCTACAGTACTTTGTATAGTTTGAAAGTGCTCAGTGTTTGGAATGAGATTATTTAAAATCAGTTAATAATAAATCTGTTTGAATAGCCATTTGAAAATGTGAAAATGTGATTTTAAAATAAAGATATGATCATATATTGCAGACAGAAATTTCTTAATTTCAGAACTGAATGAATATGGAGAGGTACTCTGACAGACACCTGCACTATTATTGTGTGTGCTATTTGTAGTTGAAAAATCTACAAAGTGTATGTTTTTTTTCTTATTAGTTCATTTTACAAATGATACGCAAACGTTGCAGGGACAGTTATATTTCCTCTAGCTTTATCAAGGCAATACATGTCAAGATGAAACAAACACTAGTGGCTTTTGGGTGGTATATGCAGACAGTTTCTTTCATGGTCACTTACTAAGTTTTAGTTACACGGATTCAAAATCATTTAAATGCTTGAATAGTATTTTGACATTTAGGAACCACTCAGCTTTGAAAGGACACTGAAATAACTGCATGATGTGCATTTTGCTAAACTGAAAAGAATGAATTCCTGTGCATTTGTCAAGGAGGGGGTCTTACAGTCCAACGCTATTTATACATTTCAGGATGAACAACATGGTGAGGATCAATTGACTGCAATCAGCTAACAGCAAAGATGGTAATGGTCTTTTCTTCTTCATTCAGAAGACCTGAAGGGTCAAACTATTAACTTTTTAAGATGTTTTTTCAGCCTCAGTAGGATATTCTTTAACCTCTCTGTAGACAGCAAGTCTCCTCCTGAGAGCTTAAGAAATACTTTAGTTCTAGCTGTCTGGACAGCCTTCCACCCTTTTCTTTGTGCGTGGGTTAATTCATGCTGGGGAGGAGTACTCACACAACTCCTCTCCAAAGACTCTGTAAAACATTTTCTGGGACACTTGATAAGTTTGTAAATTTTAGTTCTTCTGGAACATTTTTAATCAATTCCTATTTCAAGCCAAACCCAAATTGCTATTTCAAACAAAAAAAAAACACAAAGTCTATCACTTTTTCAGGAAAAATTCAGCAGTAGAATAAAATGTTCATTTTTGTCTTGGGAATAAAGTCATCCAAAGGTGGGGTTTCCCCTCTGTGACAAATACACTTGAATTCCTCAGTACCTAGGGAATTTCTACTTTTAGGCTCACACCTTGAGCAGATCCATTCCTGTAGCAAAAACAGAGAAAAGCAAGAAATATGATCACATATAATTGGACATTTTTTAAATATATATATATTACAAATTCCCATTTATCCTTGGTGTTTACTCACCTTGTTACTTATTATAAACATAATAGGCATCATGCACCAAGCTTTTGTTTTAACACAACCTTCTCATTCCTGATTTACTATCCATTGTGTTACCACAAATTTCAATCTGTGTCATTCGGAGAATGTCTGATCCAGGAGTTACTTTTAAGGTGTAGCATTAACTGGTTTAATACAAAGCTCACTACATTTTAGTTAATTTATTGTTGAGTTTTTCCAAGCTTGTGCCCACTTCAAAGAAGAGGGGCTGGGAGTGTTCCATCTTTATAGGTAAAAAGAAAATAGAGAATAAGGAGTCTTTACCTCACATAACAACGTCTTTCACATTCAACATTTAAAAGTAGCAACTTTCAGATCTCCGGTTAACAGAAACAAAGTACGTTTAAAATTGAAATGTTCAATCTCAATGCAAATCTTTTCTTTCTGTTCAGCATTTGAAGAGTATTTAATGACTATTTTTAATTTCCTGCAGCAATGCTCTGACCATTGCAGAAACAAAAATCTGCAGTGGCAGCTTCTCCATGCTTCGTTAACTGCGTGGGGTATGCAAAGTGTACAGCAGTAAAAATGAAGAGCTCAAATTCCAGCCAGACAGAAACATTACTAACACAGCAGCAACTCATATTTATAAAACCAGTTTTGTTATTGGGAGCCAGTCAGACTGCACTAATTAAGGTTACTAAATGTCCCAGAAAAACCATGATTGTCCCAGTTTTCATACTTATTTTTTGTCTCTATGGAAAATATTACAACTATTAAACTGTCCTGGTTTTTATCTGCACCTCAGTACAAATCTGAGACGCACAGTTTTCAGTGTATGTGGCCCTGTTTAATTCCACATGAGTGGCGTCTTACAAAGCCAAATCACCTGACAAAGCCAATAAAAAATCAATGCTGATATTGAAAAGAAAAATCAAAATCAAATGCATTAAGTAGTTATAGGGGTGTGTTTACTAAAACAGTTCAATCAGATTCTGATACTGTAGTTCTGATACTGTTGCATAATACTTGCATGTTAAGGTCTTAAATTTGCCAATTTGTATTATAATGTTAATTATCTAAATTGATTAAAAAAACACCAAGAAAACAACTATTAAACATTATTAAAATATAAATTTCATTATTGAAGGCAATATTTATAAAAATAGAAAACATAACCTTGTCATATTCATATTCATATTACTGTAACTTCAGAATGAATACAGAATAAAGAAGGGGAATATTCCCAAAAGGCAGTGTTGTGCTTTGAATTTGTGATCCACACCAACATTCCATGTGCAGTAGATCAAAGCATATTATTTAATGGCAGGGATCACCTTCTTATTCATTTCAATGGACAGTATGATGCAATAAACTGTAGATTAGATTCTTTACCATTAGCCACGGATGTTAGGTTTAATGAAATTCAAATTGTTCAATAGACAGTTGGAAACACCTGAGAGTTGTTAATCAGATTTGTATCCTCATCACTTGATGAATCACCTGGAGCATCTTGCACCCCATTTTCCCCAGCCATGCTTTAAGACTGTGCACCAGTATTTGTTGCAAACATATCAGCAGCACAACTTATACCTATCTGGCTCATTCTTGATGTCTGCTGCAAGCTATTCTTGTTATGTCTCTCGGTATGTATGTAACACTCTGTTCAATCAGAACACTATGTCTCTGTTCTTACTAGACAGAAGTAGTTGAACCCAACTTCCTCACCACTGTTCCGAAGACTACAATGTTCTTTGAAGGGTTTTCTGTTTCCTGAAAGCAGTCTCTCTTTCATGAAGTGAGGACAAATCTGCTGGCATTAATTGTATCTGGTTGGTGAGTTATGTGAGATTGTTGAATCCTCCAGCTCTCAATAATTTGAACGCTGGTGCTCTGTCACTTATCTTTCTACCTTTAAAAGTTGAGGCAGCTGAGGATATAAACTGTGAATACCAGATTCTTCCATCTTCTGTTGTTCTTGTGACTTAAATTATTCTCATTTAACAGTAAAGTCACATGGTTCTGCTGAATGGGATTATATAACATATTATATAATGGGATATCTTCACGTACAGTTTAACAAACAATCAATTTGGCTACCTTTTTTCATATTCTGAAGAACTATTTAGAGTGTTACATTGGGCCTTATTTTATGCAAACTGCTTCTTCCACCCTACGAGGGTCTCCAAATATACTACATCACTTTGGATATGTGGTCCTTAGGTTATTGAGTGATCAGTGCAGTTGGTACTTAATTGCTGGCACTATGTGGTGTATTTTGTAACTTAAATTAGAATTTGTATTTACTCTGGAATACTCCATCCTTCTCTGTCTTCATAAGATAAAAGTTAATATTGATCCATCCAGGCTTCTTATGTTTTCAAACAAGCATAAGCATGTCCACTTTAAGTTACAGTACGAGCAAGGAAATTCAGCTCTAACTATTACATAATCAATTCACAGCAGTAATTCCAAATAACCTAGGAAAAATGCCATTTTTATCTAGCACTCATTCAAAAAAGGCACAAAAAAATTAAGAAAAACTGGAACTTTGTCTTCCTTTTAAAGAATAAGAATCTAGTTAAGTGCATTCAATTTAGTCTCTGTACAGTATTTTAGCTTAAATGTTCTTTTTTTCAAAGTAACCCTGCTGCTTTTATGCACCTACTGTGAATGATTTATGGTCACAGAGCCTTACGGAGAAAAACAAACATATATTTTTTTAAGTACATCAAATATACTGCACATCTATCATCTACAAATGCATATATTCTCCCTTCTACGCCTAACTATAGAAACTGTACCAATTGTTTTTCACAACTATGTCATCTTCCCACCCACTCTATGTTTTACCATAATTGTAGATAACTATGTAGTACAAGTGTGCTTTGTTTCCTCACAAAAAGGTGTAGTGTCATTTTGATAATGTGTAACACAAAGCTGTTTATTCTTTTAAGCCTTCTCATAATAAAAACAAAATAAAGTTGTAAATTATATATTCTGCTCTGTCACAGAATTGTTAAATTCCTTGCTTGGCTGTCAAGGGTTTGGGTATGTAAATAGATGTATTTAAGTAATTTGTGTTACAATCACACAAAAATATGATAAGGCATTTTACATTTTTGTACACAAACAAGATCAATTTGGATTATAGAAGAAAGGACATATCAAAAGTAAAAGTATCTTGTTTGTGTGTAATGAGATCTTGTTACAGGGTTTTTAATGTTTGTAGCTTTGTAGCATTAAGCCAAGCAGGATATTATTTAAAATTCATGTGAAATGTTGCAGTCCATTTTTGGTATTATGTTACCTAATGTATGATTTGTACTGTTGCTTTACAAAATATGTTTATAACTATATCTGCTTTCTTTTTGATAAAATTATAATCCTGTCTCAGCCATGATTTTTAAGTACATTATGTGATGAAAACTATACATGACATCTTGACTAAAATAAAGATTTACTGCTCACTGCTAAGTTGTGTAGCAATACAAGTACTAGATTTAAAGTAAAAGAAAACCTGCTCATTTACACATAAAACCCAATTCAAATGTTTTCTTTAGAAACCTATCTAAAGTATAATAACACTAGTGTGTTGCTTCCCTTTTAAATTTTTAATTGAACTGCAGTTGAATGAGAGCAATTAATCAAACAGCAATTACATTAGAGCACTTGAGTACGGATTAAATTATTTTGACAGACAGTTCCCTGCTTTCAGAATTGGGGATGGAATATTATGACTGCCAAGCTTTAAAAATGTGTATAGTACGACAGGATGAGTTGGACTTGTGATCTGTAGTATATTACTAGCTATGGCCCCCATCCAATGCAATAAACTATTCTAAAAGAGTGAAGACAATCAGAGTTTAAGTACATTCATATTTAAACATAAGCCAGCAGATACAGTATGTTGCAATGCATACAGCACTTCCAATTACACATCCTGGGACTACTAGTACATGAAACTCCATTTAGACTGCACACATTTGGCATCCATGGCCTCCCAATTGTACGTATGCCTGGAAGTTATTCCATTACTTACAAATTTTCCAAATGTGCGGATGTCATTTTGCCAATCTAGCTAATATAATATAATGTATAATTAATGCAGAGGGCTTGTAATCTTAACTTAGTTTGGCAAAGCTATTAATATACTATTAAATATACCGTACTATTATAAAGTATTACATTATCTGTATTTTCATTAATAATGGCATGTTTACGAGCATTAAAAAGCAAAAGCAAAACTGCACTTTATACTGTATTTATAAGCTTTAGCACCTATTACAAATCAAACATCTGAAAACTAGAAGCTATGGCTTGATTGTCATTATTTTAACAGCAACTTTGCTTATTTCCATAATGTCTGTTCTTCTTATGATAATTCACTAATTTGCACCTTTGTTGGTGTACTGGGTGTCATCCTCTAGCTATGTTGTAATAATAGTCACTAAAATAAAATTCACTTTAGTATTAGTGACATGTAACATTTTAAATGAACTTCAAGAAAAGAGGAAAACAATTTTTACAGATAAAAATGTACAGTAGAGCAATTTAAAATATATAACCAGGAATGTCACATAAAAAAAAATTGCTGAGGAGAAAAAAGATAAAAGCAAAGTGAGAGAGAGAGAGGGCAGTTTTGTTTCATTCAAAGAAATGCAGAACTTGTCTGCTGAGAAGAGTCAGCCATTAAAACTAAATTGAAAAGATTCTGTAAGTCACACATGGATGTTGGACACCTTTATGACTGCATCCCCAACTCAGTGGCTCCCAGAGTCCTGCTGATAGCTTCCAGAGTCACTGCCCCACTGTGATGCTAATGAGACAAGAAGGCATGCTGCTGAGAGCTGCAGTAATTACAGAGTCAATGGTTTGTTTCTTCCTGGACTCCTTCCTCTATCCCTTCCCTCTACTCCCATACTTTTCTTTTACTCCCTAGGTCCTCTGTTCTTTAATCACTTTTTTCTTTCTTTTTCTGTGGGGTGGGGGGTAGGGGGATGGAGTTTTTTTTCTCCTAAAGAATACTCTTCATTAAAACAGCTTTGACTTTTTAGCCTTAGCTGTAAATTGACTGCCCACTCACTAATAAAGCTCACTCATTACTAATCTGATTTTCAGACTTTGCTGACTTAAATCAGGAGTTTTCAGGATAATTTGAAAGACTGGAATTTTCTTGCGTTGCGTGTTTGTACTTTAGTCTAATGATTAGTTTATACCACAAAAATCTTGATCCTCACTTCAGGATGGACACCTGCTGCAACCTGCAGTGCCTAAAGAGATTTTTTTTTCAAACTCGTTTAGCTCCTTGATGGGCTCCAAGGAATCATTTTTTTTCGACATTTGTGATATTGTCACTCTGCTATTAAAGAGAGTGAGGTAAGTGTGAATTTTTATTTCTGTAAACCATCATGTAGACTTTATGTACAGCATTACATGATGGTTGGCACTGCTGCCATAGGTTAGCATCTATGGACAGTTTATTTGGGATCATCAGCATGACAGCTTACACTTATCAGGGATATTGGCAAATATACACACCTTAAAAAGAACACGTTTTAGGGCTATGGTGTCTTACGACCAAGCAGTTGCAAATTATTATGAGAATGAATATTATTCTCACTAACCGGTCAACGTTAGCAATCATTAAATCAAATAATTCTCTGATATAATTGTTCAACTGGAAAAATAATCTCTAGTTTTATTTTCTGTCTTGAAAGTTTCTCAACTCAGTAGTATCTGAAGACCTTTGATGACTTAGCTAATTAGAAATCTAGACATCTTATCATTGAAATTGCACAATATACGGCATGGTAGGAAGAAAACCCGAAAGATATTAAAACCAGCTAACTTCTTCAAATGGAAACATGCCTTTTTTGTTTGCTTTTGATTAATTTAAATATTTTATGTAATGTTTCCCTTCCAACACACTTACTGTATATACAGTAACTGTCATGTAAGCAGACCACATTTTTTTTAGTGTGTTGCTTCATGTACTGTATAATAAGCATTATGGAAGAATAAACCCTTAAAATAAGAAATTTATTTCTTAGACTTCCCAAGTTCACAGTTCACAGTGTCAGCATTGTTTATGGACATATATTTATAAGACATTCTCAGTGCTTGCAGACCCATATTTAGCACTTACCTTTTCTTTTGACAGCATTTTCTTCAGAGGAACCTGCAGGCATATTAACAAACTTGCCAAGTGATATTGAATGCTATTGCAAATCTATTTTGTATTACTGTTATTAACTCTTGAATAGATAATACAAGATCCATAACTTTCAGTACAAGAAATTAAACTCTGGGTTTACAGCGTTAGTTATTCATAAGGCATTTCTTTGGGCACCATTTCATGGTCTTCTGAGCAGGCCTCCTAATCTTTATTCTCTTGCCAAAGCACAGTTTTTATAATAAATTAAAAAACATGTCAGTCCAGGATTGAAAACTTGGCATTGTGGCAGCAACACTCCGTGCTCTCTTAATGAAAATCATGATGGCTTTTCAGAGTTATTCTCAGTGTGAGGAATTCAGGTAACCTGAAAACGAAAACCTCAAGCACCTACTTAAAGTAATACAACTTTCTTTCAGCAGTTTTTGCTTAATGTTTCCATTTGCTGATGCACTCCTACTCTTTCTGTTAATAGAATTGTTTTTAACATTTAGTAAAACTGCATTGGACAACAGGGTTTTCTGAAGCTTAAGTCTCCCTTAGATTTCATATAAATCAGTAGATAAAAAAGCAAAATTCATTTCTGCAGATCAACTCAACTTGGTTCAATGTGAATCACCCTGAGAATTCCGGTCCCACATCTCATTTCATGGAAAAAAAAATCAAAAATGTCCTCAGAAAAAGTGCTATATAACATCAATATCCAAGATAAAAATAATCATGTAACCTGTTTTTTGTGTCTTCTGCCTTGGGCAAAACCAAGAAATATGCAAAATGTAATACCATCTTATATATACAGTATATATATCTTGTTGCATTTGTATCATTATCTGTCTTGCTATGTACAGTCGCAGTGACAGGCAGTCTGTATGGTGTTCCAAACACTATGAAGCATCCTAAAAAAAATGAAAATTAAAAATTAAGGCCATTTTGTTCAACCATTAGAAAATTGTATCTGAAAATTAAAAAGAGATGTAGTAGGAGAGAAGGTTTACCTACACATATTTTAATCTACACCATCAGCAGTTTTGTTTTTCTTTTCATACAAGGTTAATACTGTACTGTGGAGACAATATTCGCAGTAGCACATGTCCATACTGCATACAGTACAATCAGAGCTATTTTGCCAAACAGAGGAACTGACACAGCTCTCAAGGGCAACACTGCAAGGTCAGGGGTGCTTTGGCAGCCACAAAGGATATCGAGGGTTTATGGGAAACCAGAGAGAGCCAAGGGAGTCCTCAACTTCAACTCCAACTATGAGCCTGACAGAGTTTGATCAGTTGTGCTGTGCCGCTTAGGACCTCCATGGCACAGCTGGCTAATGATATACCCAGGAGTAAACCCAGTGATGTCTGGCATGTAGTACCCATCTTGTGATTTGGGCCATATCCTTAAATGTTTGAGCCACTTGGGACAAAGGATATTTTTATCTAAAACGGTTTTCCATAACAAATACAGCTTTAACATTTCCAGCTGTTTCCCGTGTGACAACATCAGTGTCATAAAACGGTGTCAAAAAAAAAAAAACATATTTATTCACGGACATCAGCAGCTGTTTTGAAAGGGATTTTTTTGCATGTAAATGAGTACTTAAAAAGGTTTGAAATCAGCACCTGAAATCTCTTATGCAATTACATGTGGGTAAAAATTGATTGTTTTAGCGTTTCAAGGAAACTACTCTGTGTTACACATCATTCAGTTGCAGAAGGGAAAGATAAAAGGAGATGTAACTAACAGACAGGCACAAATTATGACATATTCAGTCATCTTTGAATTTACAGCCTTCTTCTCTCTAAAAAAACACAAGCAAATCTCTGTGTACTGGAGCACTAATATACAGTAGAAGGAAAATCAAGTCTGTTATCAGGGGATTTGGATGTTTGATATTTGATTTTTACACATCAGTGTCAGAAGACTGGATAAAGACTTGCCAAAGATCTATTTTTATGAGAGAAGACTAAAACACCAATGTCTATCAGTGTCAAACAAGTATTGGAAACAAGGTCTTTGAACTGTGAGGAAAGATGGAGAAAATGCATCAAGAACATTGATTATGCATAGCTGTTGTAGTGTAGGGTGGATGCTATTATATTCTCATAAGTTCCATGAACATGAATCATGTTACAGTAATAAAAGTACAGTAGAAGTGCACTATACAAATATCCGCAATAAAGAAATTAACTTTAACAATATTTTGCAAGAAGGAAGGAATCTTTATTTAAAAATTTCATGAGGGCTGAAAAGTTGATTTTCAAGGTACTGTAGTTGCACAAAGAAGACAACAGTCAGTAATTCTTCCCCCTACTACTCTTTACATAAGATGACAAAAAATATTGTGAATTTGTGATAACAAATAACAAAGCATCCTTCCCAATTCCAATTCAAGAGACCCGACAGGCACTTTAAATATTTATTTTTGTTTGTTATTTATATCTGAAGACTGCTGAATTCTTTTTATTAAAAAATAGATGATGTGAAAAATAAAGCCCAGGATGATTTAATATATAGATATAAAAGGCATCACTCTTAAAGAAACAGCTAAAAAATCCAAATAGATACACATAAGGGCAATCCAAGTGGAACAAGTGTGTCTCCAGTAAATACTCTATTGTATTTATGTCTTGTGCCAGTTTCAATCAGAACAAAGAGAATAATGGGTCTTCTGTCTGAGGCTATTGATATTGTGAAGCCCAAATCTAAGATACAGAGCTAGATCAAGCTGATGACTCCATGACTTGGTATTTTGAGAAGATATACTGCTGTATTCATTAGTTCTGTAACCATCTTTAGAAGCTCTCAGGCACAAATGTCCAATAACCTCAGTTAATAATAAGGTCAGTAAGCTCAGTTGAACTTTCTTCAGTCATATTGCAATGTAATATAATGGGTATTTCCCCTCATCAGTAATACAAAGTAACATAACATACTGACCACGTGTTGACATACAGTTAAAAACTGAGATTAGCAAAAGTTGTTAGATTTCAAAACCCCTAAAATATGGACACTCCTGGTAAAAAGGTGATTAGTGGATACTGTATATGACATTAATGGAGATTATTCACAAAACTGTTGTATACTATTTTGGCATGGCAGTAAGGGCTGTTACCGTGTTGTTGGATGTTTCCCTGACTTAAACTGTTTGCTGGCATACAGTAGCTGCTGTAAATGCATCAGGAGCTGAGCAGAGACACAATGAATAAGGTCTTGCGAAATTGTGCAGTTCTAGAGCCTTCCAAGCTGTCCTATTATTTCCTTGCTATTTGGTCACTATGGTGATGCGTGAGATCTTATTGTGGGATAAACAAGTTGTCAATTTAACATTTCTGTCGCTTTCAGTGACAGCATTTGCTACATTCTGTTATTAATTCAGCAATTCACTTGCATTTGTTTCTTTTCTATATTATGGATCACTTTTATAATGTCTGTAATTGTAAACTTAGAACATCAGCTTTAATTACAGTGTCTGTCAAAAGTCTCCAGTGTTGCACTTTTTAAAAGCATGTTACAGACTATTAGTATAGTTGCTAAAACTTAGTGTCACGACTATAGTCCCCCCTCCTTAAGGGTGCTCCAGCCCTTTCACTAAAGACTTCATTCTCTGCACCTGTTTCCCATTCCCTGCCCACCTTAAAAGCCAGGCGCTGACGCTCTTCCGGGCTCTGCATCTGATTTCCATATCGTGCGAGTCCGGGACCAGGAAGCGCCTGGTCCCGTTAAGGTTTTAACCTCCGTTCCCGTTCCTGTTTCCCGTCCGCCGGTTCCGACCCGGCCTTCGTGGTTTTTAATTCCGAGTTCTGATGGATCTCCTGGTTTTGGACTTACCTTCGTGTTTTGGATACTCTATGGATTATTCTTTGGGATTGTTCGCCTCGGCCACACCTCCCCCGTGCACCAGCGCACCTTGGACACGCCCCCTGTCTTCTGCCCCGTTTTCCTGCATGACATTTCCCTAGTGTTTCCCCACTCCGTCGGACTGTGTCGTCCGCATAGGGTCCGGAAAGAACTGTTCGTTACACTTAGATCTTTTCCAGAATACTTTAGCAGAATAAAATAATAAATTCCTGAGTTCAGAAATGGGGCTTACTTTGCCTTTCAGTTATATTAATTTAAATTCATCAAGCGCACTTTGCCATAAAAGTCAGCCATCACACTTGGACATTCATATTGATTTCTATTGGTTGCTTTGACACTTTCAATCACAAATAACATGTCAGTATGACAAATCTTATTTAACCGTAATTTAATGGCTTTATGAATGTGGTAAAAATTGCGTTTTAACAGGAAATTAAGTACATACTGTAAGCTGTACCATATGTTTTTTTATGTAAGAACTGCAATATATCTTAATGCGTAGGCCACAGTAGTTTGAGAAGTTTGAATGCAACCAGCAGGATGATGTATAATTGGTATACAGGAGGATATGACCCAGGTGTTGAGTAATGTACAATTAGAAAACACCTGTATGTATTGTCTGTACTGCTTTGGTCCAGTGTAGGAGTTGTTTTGTATCTTCTTCCACTGAGTGTGACCTCTGGTGTTTATTGAATTATTAAAACATAATAAAGTATGTGCAGTGGGCTTCTGTAAAAGAAACATCTAAATCAAATGAGCAATGAAATGCAGTCCTCAGCAGCGATTTAAAAAAAGCTGCATTTTCTAAACATAAAACAATGCACTGTATGATATTGATCTTCATCAGATTTCTTGACATAAGGGAAACTCCGTGGTCTTGCAGAACCCACTCTGATGGGTTTTGAATACAGGTAGTCAATATTATTCTCCTTTGAAAAAGCAGTTTGATGGGATTCTGGAACTGTTAAACTACTGATAGCCGCAAGAAAGATGGGCTAAATACCCTCCTCCTCTCTTTTATAACTTGTTTTTTTTATGATTTTATTATCTTCGTTGTCAAGGGCTGTTAAATGCATTTGAGCCAGATTTACTTTTTCATAGATGCTTCTTGCAAAACAGCTTTTGGAAAGATGAAGCATAGCAGACACATGCATTTTTATTTTTGTTGCTTTTGTTCTTTTTTATTTTATATTCAAGCTGTGAGTAACCTCCTTGAATAATTGAAAGAAACCCAGCATCAGAATTTTCAGGTAGTGTTTTTTTACATTAGATTTTCTTAGGCTTTATTTATATTCCGTGGGTCAAAGCCCTGCACTGGAAGCACTGGAAGTGACAGTGCCCATTACAGCATGGTTACTTTAATGAAAGCAGTGAAGCTATCCCTTTGAAAAGCTAAATCTGATTCTAACTATACAATTTCTGAGGGCTGGCTGGCTCAGAAAAAAGAATATGATTATAAGAGATGTGCTAGATTGACTGGTACTATACATTACTTTTAACATACTTCTTTTACTTATAGTATTGAAACCTGAATAATGCTAACCTCAAAATAATGCATCATCAAAGTGTTTTGTATACTTTGTAACACAAATATTTTTTTTCCTCTTAAGACATATCAGGGTCCTGTCTGTTCTGTGTCTTGCATTACCCTTGTTAAGGTCAAGAAGAATCTGTTCTAAGAATAGCTAAGAAAACTTCATCATGTTGTGCTTTACAGAATAGTTTATATCAACTACATGCTCCAGTATTTTTTCCATGTCCTTCAATTCTTTTCAGTCTATTGGCGATGCACTGAGCAACAAACTCTGTATAAAACTGATCTACAGTACATCTCTACATTATTTCCTTGCATTTAGCCTGAAAGTATCTATCCTGATTCCTTCTTTAGATGAATAATTAAAATGGTAAATATTAAACAAGTAAAAATCTCTGAAGAAGAGTATATGAAGCAGACGAAAAATGTAATTTGATAAATAAATAAATTTGAATTATTTACTCCCCATACACCTCTGACAGTGGATCCCATCTTGGGTAGTTGGATATCACTTTCTTTTTAAGAAAGAGACTTGTTCCCCTCCTACAATGGTGCGTAATTCATAAATTGAAACATTAAGTTAATCTTTATTAGTAAAAACATCTCAGAGAAATATCTTAGCAAAAACTAAAGAAGTGCTACAACAAAAAAAAACAATAAAAAATACACCATCTCTTAAGTAGCTTTTAATCGATTAACTAGACTTAAAGGTGTACCCACATCCCAAATGACAATTTGTACATCTCAGTTTAGTTATTTTGATGTGCATTGGCATGAAACTTGCCATATGTCCAGAGATCCACAAACATACTTTCATATAGCACTTCCTAATGTGCCTTTCAATATATCTATATTTTAAGTTCAGAGGCAAGTTATTGCAGTTTATGCAGGTAATATACTGTATATTATATCCTTCTGTTTTTCTAAATGTTTTTTAGTTAAAAATTACCTTTACATTTACATGTGAGAATATATATTACTTTATACTAATTACTTTTAGTTCACAATGTATTGAAAAGATTATCCAAACAAATTACAAAATCCTTACATTGTACAAAATACAAGCCTATACTGTGCTGGATGCTAATATACAATTAAACATATAACATAACCACATAACATATAACCAATTATACAAAATGCTACAAATATATATATATAATATACTGTATATACAAAATCTAAGACCTGTTGGTATAAACTTAAGTTTCAGGTTTAAACGTGTTCATTCTTGTCATGTGCCCTGTGTCATTTATATTTAAATGGCAGAATGAATTATGGAAAAGAGACAGTGTATTGACCTTGAGGGCTGGCCGGAGGTTCTCCCTGGAAATTTTCTTCGGAATGTTTGGAATAGGTCCTCAGAACATGGACACAATCAAATTTTCCACCTGCGCCAAAGTTGAGCCAAAAGCTTCAGAAAGGACAAGAAGATGTATTTCGAAACATATTCAAGAGAGTTCATAGAGCAAAAAATTATATCACAACATGTTCTTTTGTCACTTCTAAGAATATGTACAGTAAGCTAGTGTAAAAACACCTTAGTACTACTACTTGAAGGATTTGCTGATAGGTTATTGATTCATTTGTTACATTATGGGCTAATCAGAGATATTCATCAATCACTTGGCCAACTTATCTCATTTATAAATAAAGTTACTTTAAGATTCTGTGGCACAGCAGCCAAAATTAAAGTGTATCTTAATGTGATCACGGTAAACCACTTCTTCCTTTGATTGTTGGCTAGATCTCATACTTCAAACCACCGATCTTCAAAGATATTCAGAGCAAAACAACTTACAAAACATTCTGAAACATCCCCAGAAACTCATTTTAATATACTTTAATCATCTTGAAAGGGAGAAACTAAAGTACCAGATATCTTGGAAAGTACTCCAGAACAGCAGGAATATCCTGGGAGAAGATTTGGATAAACTTCAGGATATCATTCCCTGGCATACAGTATTAACTTTGTTTTTTTCATCTGAAAAGAATACAAAACCTCACACTCACCACTATCACTCCATTAATTAATACCATGTAAATGTTTTGCTTCAGTATTTTTTATACAAATAAAACAAGTTTGGGCACATATTGTGCTATGAAATTAAAATAGTAATTCACGTGCTTCCTGAGCAATTTTATATTGTTTTAAGTTCATTTTTTTAAAAAGCAACATGAATTTTCCTATCAAATGCACAATTTCAGAAACTCTATAATTACTATATTTGAAAGTGATCACAGTTTGGTTGGAAACACTTAGTTGTAAAATCTGTTAATTTTAACTATTCCATCAGGAAACATGCTCTCTAAAGTATAAGTTCCCAAAAGAAGCCTAATTTAATATTTAATACTTAATCTCTGTAGATTTGAATATGTTAAGGATTTAAAAAATGCTTAGTAAACTTGCTTCAGTTGCCCTTGAGAATCCTGAGTGCGGGCAGTTATTCTTCAAGGGTTCTTCTGTTTCACCCTATGGAATAATTGTCTTCATATGTACCTTTATGAAGTCTTAAAGGAATATAACATGAATAAACAAGGAGCATTTTTAATACTTTAATATACCAAATTGTCATATACCTGTATTATTTACAATATATTGTACCTTAAACAATATATTACTTTTTTCTCAAATCTGACGCACTGTGTATAAAGAAGAATTCATTAGGTAAACCTAAGACATCCACTGAGATTTGGGGAGCTACATAGTTATGTCCCAAATTAACTATATTTTAAATAGTGTTATTCTTGTTTTTATCTATGTGTTTGAGTGGTTCTGTATTATAAAATTATTGAAAGCAACTACAAGTGCCGGCAACTGAGTGAGGAAATTGATGCAGAAGAAAGAGCATTAATGCTAATGAACAGCAGACACCAGGCAAAAGTTCCACTTTTCCATGTTTGACAAAATTCCACCTAGTATGAATTCTGTGAGAAATACAATATAAACTATAAGTGTCCAGTTCTGGTCTTGGACAACCTCAATCTTGCAGTATTAACAGATAACAAAATCCTCACCCTCAAAAGACCTGAAATAATTGTGAGCAATTAAGCAGTAGACAGGTAAAATTGGGTCATTCAGAGGACTCATGGTACATAAATGGCTTCATCCCTCAAGACAAGACTTGTTTTAATTAAACAAGTTATTTGGTTAATTGACTTATTCGTAATTCGTAATCTTTGGGAATATGCGATTTAGGGTGGCCTACAGTATAACACTTATTGGGCTGGGACAAAATGTAGAATGGACACAACTGCATCTTTTATAAACCTTCAGAACTTGCACCAAAACAGCACACAAAATTGAAATGCAGCTACAAAATGGAAAGTAAAAAAGTAGAAAGAGCAAAATTGTGATTTAGGTGATTAAACAGATTTTCTCCCCAGCCTTCATGTGTCAGGATGGCCGGCTGTTAATTTGGAAAGCCTGCAGATGATTTGAATGAAATTCCATGTGACGTTAAGGAGTATCTAGGCTCTGTTCTGGAAGGAGAGGGTAAGAATGATTTTTGTGTAGTGGAGTCCTTGTTTAGAATTTACTGTGCTAATTTAAGGGCTGTGGAATTTGTTGAATTAAGGACGCTTGAGAAAATACAGTTTAGGCCTTTACTGAGGGGTATCATAGGTGCTGGACAGGTGGCTTCTTGTTAGATTGATTGCCAGGCTCAATCTGATGAAGTGTGCTGCTGAGGAATGGGTTGGGGCAGATGAAGCAGGACTGATGGGAGGTGTTGGGATCTGAAGGAGCAGAGCAAGGAGTATACCTTCCTCTTGGGCAACAGAAGATTGAATCCTCATTTCTTGCTATGCCTTAACATCAGTTGATGAGGCTACCAACCGGCAACTGCTGTCAGCAGTTTTGATTTGCAAAAGGTGTTGCTGGCCAAATAGTACCAGCTGGAAATGTAAGTGGTCACCATTGAAGATGTGCTTCTTCTTGAAGAGTATGATGTACTGTATCTATTATTGTAAAGACTGAGAACTGAGTGAGGTTTGAGTTGGGTTCAATGTGCCAGTTGTGTGATGTGTAATGTAAACATTGAGAACTGAGCAATTTTCCAGTGCCTGCTGATGAAGCCTGAAATTGGATGTCCTAAAGCAAATGAGTAATATCTTGTGCTAATTGAATTATTGTTCTCAAATTAAACTGGGTGTAACTGAGCCAATAATGCTGGTTTTTAAGTGGGTTGTCAGTAGAACCAAATGAAAACCAACTGAGAAAGAAGAGGAATGTGCACCCTTCTGTGATAGGGGACCTATGTTCAAGAACTAGTGTCCAGAAGGGGGGTGTGACAGACCTCTTGCATGTGAAAAATAAGTAAAACTCTGGTAGTCAGACCTCTGGTGCCAAATGTGGTGGTGTTGTTCCCTGTGGTGACACTGTTTTTGTTCCCTTTTTTTTTAAATGCCCATAATACAATTTCCTTCCAATCTGGCAAGATCAGAGGGACTCTAGATTATGCCAGGGCATAATCTTCATTTTGTTCCTTGTGCTGTTTATGCTGTTCCTTTACTTCCCTGTAAAAATACAGGGAAGTAAAGACAATAATAATGTCTTTTATTTTCAAAATGGTCTCAATGAGTGCTGTCTGGTGTCCAGGTTTTTGGAAATGACACATTTGTGGTAGTTTACCAGCTATTTTTTAACTTGATTTTGCCCTTATTTTGCAAAATTGTACTGGCTTCAAAATTAGAAATTGATTATCTTTATCCAAAATTAACCTTTGCTAATTTTGAATTGTGAACATGTATGCAACAGATAAGTGCCTGGAAGTTTAATAGGCAAATGTTATTACAGTCAAAAACATCAGAGAGGAATTCCTCCAGGAAAGTTCTTCTTGATGGTTCATTGAAATGTAAATGTATCTGTCAACCTCCCTATTTTGCCCTTTAATCAGATCAAATATATACATCAAAACCTTTCTTTTGAAAGTATGCTTTGGTAACACCAGTACAGGGGATGCAATCTCATGTATAATTCCTGTGTAATCTGTAATACAAGAAGAAAACATTAATATGGTACCAGTAACCTGGTAGTAACAGACCCTTACTCATGATTAATTGCATCGTTATTAACATACAGTAGATATGTCATTTTGATCTACTAGATCTTGATGATAACAATCAAATGCCTTTGAGCTACCTAATATAAAGTGATACTCATGCTTTTTTAATGGATTAATCATGATCAAAAACAGAAAACATTACTTAGAGAAGTACACGTGAGCTAACCTGAGATGGCAGCTCACTGGATATGATGTTAGTGGGTACAATATACTGCAGTTTGATGTGTTTACTGTTTCTTGTTTTGTTCTAATTATAAGTACAGTTTATCAAGATTCTTGTTTCTTCTTTGCTAAAACCATTTCTTCTTAGTACATCTTAAATATCTACATAAAGATATTTTTTCCATAAATGCAAGAATGTCAGCTTAATTATTTTACTCAGTCTTGTACTGAAAGTAGTACTTTTCTTTGTATAAGATGTATTTATGAATGTGTTTACTGACTATAGTCCAGATATTATGCTGAATTTAGTGCTTTGGCAC
Organism: Lepisosteus platostomus; assembly: GCF_059453375.1. Lineage (NCBI taxonomy): Eukaryota > Metazoa > Chordata > Actinopteri > Semionotiformes > Lepisosteidae > Lepisosteus > Lepisosteus platostomus. The sequence continues at coordinate 56,682,085 of NC_142618.1, forward strand.
ATAATGGCATGTTTATACACGTGCTATAATTTCTAGGTCACTTTATAATAATGTTATAATAATAGTTATAACAGTATAATAGTTACAATGTGTATACTAACATTGTTTCAGAAATGATGTGAAACATATCTAAAGTACCAAACAACAAATTTCATCTCATGAGAAGGACTCATTTATGAGTCCTTGCAAATCTAGTAATTAAAAAATGTCCTTCACAATCTCAAGCACACAGGTGGCTGCTTGCAGTCCATGAAAGTGAATGGTTAATTTCCAATCCTATTAGTCATACTAAGTTAATTTCCAATATTATTAGTCATACTGCAGATGACTTTGGTCTCATGTCGTCATTGTACCTCATTAAAGCTTTTTAAATGTGTTTTATGGCAGTATATGATTATTAATTATATTCAAATTAGTTAAAAGTAGCATTATTGAAAATATCGGTGAGATATAAAAAGAATATGTAAGTCCTCCAGTTAACAGTGAAGATACTGGACAGGAGAATAGCTATGAGAAATGTGTAATGGTTGACTACTACTGTATGCTTTCTTATCAGTATCAATAAGCAAAATCAGAATAAACACTCAGTCATAGAAAACTTATCTTTTAAATTACTTAACCCTGACTTTTTCTGACTTCATTTTTTGAAGTGTAAAAAATAAAAATTATAAACTTAAAAAATAGTTGTACGCAAGATCAAAAATGAAAACAAGAAAAAAACAGGTCAACTGGTAAATCAGATAATATTTTTGATTTTTTTTAAACATGTAATTCTTTCTCTTGACAGAGCAATTGTTCAATTTAAATAAAATCTTTATTTACTTAATTGTGTCCTTTTTTGTGAAGGGGGAAAAAAATCATGTAACATGACGTGTGCTGGTAAATGTTTTATGAAAAACATGTTTTATGGTATTATATACTGTATTTTCGTCATTTAAGTCATGTCAGCAATCTTTCTGATTACTGCCAGTGGAGAAATCAAGCATTTCAACTTCCAGTCTTACTTCTCATTCAGACGCAAGTTGAGTGCTTCCTTCATAGCTAAATAAAATCACTGTTCTGCTTCAGTGAAGGGCAGGGGAGCAGTGGAAGGTTACTAATATAATCAATCCTGTATAAGTCTGCTCCCTTTCAGTCAGTTCTTTTTATAAAGAGACCCACAACCTGAAACAATATAGAATTTTCAAATGGAGCTCAGCAGCTTCACACCTGATGGAATTGTGTGCCGTTTTCAATCTTCCGGAGAAGACATGATGTTTGAAAATGCCCCTAAATCAGGACAAAAATGATAACAGTAGATAGCTCACTTTAATTCCTTACTGGACAAGGATTAAAACTAACCAATGCCAAACACACATTACAAAAAAAATGTATTTCTGTTGAAAATAAGCACTTTCATTAAATTTGTACACAGAATGAATGATGGACACCAAGTAAAGTAGATTACGCTGAAAGAAGAAAGAATGTTTGCAGTAAAAGGGTGTTTGATTAAAAGGGACAAATGAAAACATTTTTTTAAATAACTCATCACAGATATTCAATAATTGTAAAAATGTAATTCAGTGCCTTCTCATGTGTAGCAGTTAAAGAAAGACATTGTGTCATTCTCTTATTGTAACCACTACTGTTTCACCGATTCAACTACAAGTTCAGGTAAATGGCCCATCTCTTTCTTAAACTGGGTTGGAAAAAGCTCCTGTCATAATAATCTTGTGACTACGTTTTTCTCTCTAAACAAATTAATTGATTGATACAGTACATTCATTGATCAGTTAAAAAGATATCTCTGACAGGCTAGGATCTTGTCATCTCACACTGTCACACAATGTTACTTATGCAATCACAGTATTTATTAGAAATCTGAGAAACAGTGATGAGTAAATGATCTATAAATTACTGTTCACTTGTACAGTCAATCTCGCTGTGTTGTGGTTGCACAAGTCCTGCTATCTTGAAAGGCAACAACTTGTCCAATTAAGTAAATAATAAACTCAATTAGTTCATTAAGAACTCAGGTGGAAAGAATGCTAGTGAACACTAGGACTGGGTTTGTGCAACCCTTGCTGTACATAGACTTAGTTCTGGGATTCCACTTTGTGGTTTGCATTTCAACTGAGCTCTGTTAAATAATTGAACTATTATTTCAGCTAATAATAGGCATAATGTAAATTCTATAATAGTTTTCAATTCCTATACATGTTGAAGATTGTGTTTGAATAATTGCATTTCAAATGTAAATGGTGATCTACAACATTAAGGAGGAAAACACATTGTTACAATTATGTTTTTTAATTCAGGATTAAATTGATTAATTAAAAAGGATTCTCTTGAATGAAAAACAGCAAGTATATGTGGGAGTATTAATATTTTTCCAGTGGTGGTATCTAACAAAATGGGAAAGTGCTTGGTTTTTTTAACTACTGTTTGCCATGGGTATTATATACAGTACATCTTAAAACCCCTTATACTGTACATAGTGAATGTATGCTGAATTTAAGCTTAACACGCAGAGCAGCAGATGTGAAAATACAAGTGAGCAGGCTGAAGGGTCGCCTTTATTTATTTTGCTGAAGGCTAGCATATGATCTTGCTTACCTTTTGCCTCTGTACTTTCATTTTTTTCTCACTGGATTATTTTGCACCTTGAACCTGCTCGTGCTCTGTGAAGGATATTTTGTTTATGTCGCTGGGCTCTGTGACTGCTTTGAAAAATATGACCTAGTGACAAGGACAAATGGCAATGTTTAATTAACCATGTGCTAGCCATACACAGTGGCCATGACAAGCTATTCAGACTGTGAACAATTCCTGAAGGATGAACATAAGCCAAAAGAAATACCTACATTCCATTACTCTGGCAATAAAATGACACACTAAAAATACTGGGCACCGTGTGAGAAGGGGTTTGCAGCTTAGTGATTTGGACAGAAATCAATGCAAACATTAAGAAACAAAAATGTTAGAAATAACATGCAGAGCTCTGAAAGATGTCCAACTGCTTCAGAGATTAAGTGAATCTTTGGAAATTAATGTCTATGTTATGGTATGAATATAAGTTCACTTTTGGCTACTGAGTTTGGGAACAGTTCTAAAAGCACTTACAGGACTTACACTCTGAACTCAATTGTAATTTATTAAATTCTTTCAATGTTTCAGGACAAAAAAACACTTATTATGATGAAAACATACTAGAGAACAATTCAGTAAAGATGATTTACCAGTAAACAATCAGATCGTGAAGCAGGAATAAGAAGAGATTAATTCCACACACGAAAAGGAGAAACAACAATTTTTGTTGTTGAGCTTGACTAGAGGAGGTCACCTGAAAAAGAGTCAACAGGTGTAACTTAACATTTATATTTACAATGTATACTTTTTCTTAATCAGGGGAAATAAGAGAGGGATAATTGTTCAGATACAGCCTCGCAGGTCTCAGGCGTCATCCCAGGTAACATCTGCCAAAGACTTGTAATTCTTGGAACTATGCAGCCCACCCTGCTCTAAAAGGGTTTAATCCTGCAAAATCACACACCACCATGAAGAAAAAGAGCTGACAAGAACCTGTATAGAGAAACATTTAAAATATTTTCAGACCTCTACTGGCTACAGGCACCAACTGGACCTACTGTACCTTGTCAGATTAAACAGGCAGACAATGACTAACATGTACTGTACAGCATCTGTACACCAAGTCTGCAGTCTGCAAAAAAAGCAACCCATTCTGAGACAATGGGGATTGCTTAAGGATTTGTGTAAACTGTCCTTTTATTTGATCATCTCACTTCAGGCAGTCAAAATGACCAAAGATCCAGATGAGAAAGAAATGGTACTAATGGTTAAGTCAGTTAAATCATTACTGCCATCCTAGACGAATAATGTTTTACAGAGATCATTCATATCTAACCGTTACTTGATTATTATGAGTGAGGTCATTAACCCAGCCTTCATGGGGATGTGACAAAGTCGTCCTCGAGTCAGGATAAACGGAACACATACTGTAATAAACAGAGCAGAGAGCAAGAAGAGAAAGAAAGACAAGACTAAAAAAGTATCTGGGCCACGTGAAGAAAGGCACATCCTTCATACGAACTAAGAAACTTAGATTGTCCTTTAAGTATGCTATACACTTAAGTAAAAATACTTCTCTTATGTATTAAGAAAAACACTTATTTCCTCATAGTGGAATTCTAAGAAGCTAAGAAAATATATTGTTTAGTGATGGGAAATAGGGAAATTCCCATTATTTTGGCATTCATTTTAAGAGTCATTTAGCTTTGTGCAAGATCCTTGATTGATAGGACACAGGTTCAGTCTTTTAAAAGTGTTTTGTGTAATTATTGTTTATATTTATACATTACTTGCATAGCAAGATGGTTTATATTAAACTGATATCTCTTATTTTATAATTGTTCAAACCAACTTATTTGTAACAATTTAAAACAAGAAGATGGTTAGTCTGGTGTCAACTACCCCAAAAAGAGCAGGAACTTCTAAACTTGGACTTTTGGGCGCCCAGAAAAGTAACTTTGTTTAGAAAAAGTAGACACGTAGTAATTGTCTGCAGAGTGAGAATGAGAATGTATGAGAATGTATTAATCCCACAAATGCTTAAAAAGGATGATATAGTGATAAAGCCACGTGCACATGTTTGGTTTCAACAGGTGTATTACAGATATCAGTTACAAGACAAGACACAATGAACACTGGCAGCAGAGAAGAGATGCTAGTCTCAGTTTCTACCCTTGACACTGCAAGGTGGGACGATTCTGGGAGAAGAGCCTCCCAAGTGTAGGAGACCCCCATTCAGTCAGGTTCCATCATACCACTGGTGCTCCCTCTATTCACTTGCTCTCTCCCACCTATGAGTGCTGTGTGACCTCTGCTACTGTAAATGCTCCCGGGCCTTCAGACTGAATAGGATGTGCCAACAGCCACTCACCTCCAGAATCCACACTATCACAGGCACACAGGCAAATAAGAACAGGAAGAAGTAGACCATTAAGAACAGGGAAGTGTAACTACTGTATTTTAATGTCCAGCACTGTGGCGCTGTGACTCTTAGAATACATTACAATTCCTTATGCTAATCATATCCAGTTTCACACTTCTTCTCCAAATGTCTAGCTTTCTTAAGGGAATCCTTGTCCTCTAAATATTCCACAAGTTACATCAATATATTAATTACTTCTGAATGAAAATATCTTAAAAATGCATCCATAATGCATTATGCATACATAATACATTGGCGCATAATACAAACATCTTTATCAGGGGAAAAGAGAGAAACAGAGAAATTCATCATCACACAGGTGTATCTAAATGTAAGCATAAATTACTTACTAATTGATCATTTAAATATTCAAAAGAACAACTGTGTATCATACAGTACATGCACATAAAGGTAAGTTAATTAATCAACCAATTCCACACAAAAACGGTAATGTGGTTCATTCTTGGGACCACAGCATGGTGCTATTCCTTTATACAGTACATCAAAGTGTAACATCAAAAGACAATTGTTAAACAAAACATGTTTTTTTTTTCAGAACTACATCCATCAATTATCATTTGCCACTTGCTACGTATATGGGTCATGATAACACAGAGCTTACCCCTGAAGCATAGGTTGCAAAACTGGACTACAATCTGGACAATATAGCAGTCCACAGGATGGCACACATAACTATAAGACATCAATTAATTTAACCAGTTTTTTTTTCGGAAAGGTTGGAAGAAGCACGAACACCCTTAGGAAACTACTGGAACAAGCAGGAAATGCATGCAAATTACAATTTTGTGGAACTGAACCTACTGTACAACTCAAGCTCTGTAAAACATCAGCATGAATTGCCAAGCAGTCATGGTACCTCACAGAATCGCTGATATATCAAAAACATGATAAAATCCTTTGGTGCTTAATAATCCTGGTCCTGAAATTCAGTTAATTCCCTTATTTTTTCCAAATTGACACCCAAAGAAGGCTCGACAGCAAAAACATTGTGTTTTCTTTTTTCAGCATGGAATAAACCTTTACTTGTTATTTGCAGCCTACGTCTGCTGATGCAGCTACTGTACCTACTTGATCTTAGGATTTAGTTGAACTGGTTCTTGAAAGAAGTCATGTTTTGCAGCGTGCATAGCATCTAATTTCTCTTTCTGACTAACATATGCTCTAAATGCCCAAAGATCTGATCCAGAGGGAAGAATAACTCCTGCTGGAGCACCAATACTACTTACAACAGCAACCTGGTTTTCCTTAGAGGTCTCCCATCCTGGTATTGGCTAAGCCAGCCCTGCTTAGCTTCATATCTCATGAGAACAGGCTACAGAGTGTTAATTTACTAATGTTAATATTTTAAACCAAGAGTTACCAAGAGTTTATTGGAAAGGAGATCTTATTTTAAAGAATTATGCAGACTATATGCAATTTTTAAGGTATTTTTAAAACAGGTATTTTCATGTGCAATTTTTAATTGTATATTACATACTGTATTTTTTTCCGATCTTGTTTAGGATTGTTATGGGTATTGCTATATTGGAGGAACCAATAAGTTATTTGTCCCTATGGTAATTTTATATACTTTATCATCATTAAAATTTTTATGGTAAATAGGATGGGTCCTGCTATTCTAGTAACCAGCAAAATACATTTTTTGATTGAAACTTCTTCTTCAGAAGACATGCACACAAAAATTCTTACAATGTCATCAAATTTTAAAAGATAAAATGTTGTATGCATAGAAAGCATTACTTTTGGAGGAGTGGATGTAATAAAAATACAATGTTTCCTTTAAATCTGTCACAGTCAGCGTTATTTGATTTGGAGAGATAGTGAGTGTTTGCTATGTTTGCATTCAATGTTCCTGTAACCTCAGTTTATGTTAGTCTTTAAACAGTTGAGCCTTTCATTAAAGAACTTAAAGTTTTCAATAATGAAAATCCACGCTAATTGCAGGTTTTAAATAGCCACTTATAAAATCGTAATCCCTATGAACCATTGTGCGGTTAGATAAACAAGATAAGAAGAACAATACTTAATGTTCATGGAAACAGAACAGCAGGCAAAAGAAAATCCGAGCTGATAAAAACTCGATATATCTGTTCAGCTCAGAAAGCTGATGACTCTAATGCCTGACTCTCAGAATGCTTATCTTTTCTGTTATTGGATGATACACCTTTGTTCCTTAAGCAAATGTACTGAAATTGTGTTCGTCTTGTACTCTATTCACACCCACAGAAACCCTACTGGCAGTGGTAGCAGGGATGCTAAGTAATTGCTTCTGTTATTCTGTAGTGATGAAAAATACTGTTTGCCTTGGCCTTTATTAGTATAAGGGCACCCAACTGATTATAAATTTTGTTGTAATTAAAGTGAGATGCTTAAACATAAGCTTTTGTCATGGGCCACATTCATCAAGACATTAATGTGCACACTTACATACAGTACAAACTTCCAAAACAAAAAAACACCTTGTTACAGCTGTTTAACCCTCAAAACACTGCAAATGTTTTGTCCAAGTGTATTGCTTTTCCTACATTCTAATTTTATTATAGGACTGCTATGATTTCAAAAGTTACTTTCATGTGACAAGAATTGTTTCATAGATGTACTGCACAGCAGCAGAATGCGTTGCTATAAAAAGCCGTTGCACAGCAAAGTTTACAATCACATTGTTTATTATATATTCATTTTTAATCTGAAATAAGGGAAATGCATAAAATGAAACATCTTAGGATGGTTCATAAAAAAATCCTGAATACAGCCTTTGAAGAAATTGCTGAAAGCTCAGCAGTCCTTATAGTTCAAACTGACTGTGACTGCTGCAGCACTTCTCAGCATTTAACAGTGTGCAATTCCTCCTTTTGAAAGTAGACAAGCTTGCAGATCTCAGCAGACAAAAGTACACAGTTCTTTCAGTCGAAGAGCTAATGACTGGAACTTTCAGCAGACACAAATATATCGTTTCTTTTCTGGGGGCATCTGTGATTAGACGTATGAAACATTTATCTCACTAGTAAAGTTACACTTTCAGCCTGAGTTCTTAAGCCTGGAACTTTAATGAAAGTGGTGTTGTCTTGTGGGTCCAATACTACCTATTTTGCTAAACTGGCAGACAAAAACATGTCATAGGCACTTGGAGCCTATCCCAGAAGCATAGGGTACATGGCAGGACATCACCCTGAACAGGATGCCAGTCTGTCTCTGGGTACACACTATTTAGTCACATCTATTGTCCTAACCAACATGTCTTTGGCAGCAAACTGGAGCAAAGTGAGAAAAACAGGAAATACATGTACACTTGAACCCAGGAAGCAAGGGCTATATAGTACCTGGACTAAAGAGCAATATTACCCACCATGCCACCTTACTGCCCTATGGAACTAAAGATAAATCACAATAATTATTAAGTCTCTTGAGGCTCAGTGATCTTAGTTCAGAAATCTACTTCGTATCTTTGTGTTTCCTAATTAAATTAACATCACCTCCCATTTTTGACATGGTAGTATAGTCCATTCAGATAAAAATCTTTAAAGTGCCTTACATCTGAATATTTAGCATCATAAGAACACAAAAAGGTTACAAAGGAGAGACAACATTCAGATCATCTAGATTGGTTGCTAGTAGCTAATTGATTCAAGGTCCTCATTCACACCAATTACACATGCAAGCTTGTCTTTATTGGAGGGGGGACGCAAACACACAGTCTCTGGCAGTCACACCTGAACACAGGGGGAACGATATGAGCTCCACAATGAGTCAGGTTGGCACTCCCTTGCTACACTATTTGTTTTCCTAAACTAAGCACAAAAGTGGATTTACAGCATTTACATCAACCGTGTTGGTTTTTACACGTGCATGCACAAACCTTTTGAAAGAACCTTGACGTTGTTAATGTCTTAAAAATATAGTATTAATGCTAGACTATTCTAAAGCAGTTCAGGCATGTGAGATAATTTAAATATCTATTTCAGGCTTTGATATACTGAAGACAAAATATTAAGTTTATTCACATATAGCTTTATTCTTTGGGTTTTGCCAGGGGGTGAGGACACGGGTACTGATATAAGCACATTGGTATTACACTGGTGTGGTTTTCAGTCTGTAAGGGGAATGAGATCTGCAGCACCAGACAGTGCGTTGGCCAGACCATTGAGTTATGCTGTCTGGCAGCATGGCTGAGCAATGAGCTTGTCTGAAAGCTGGGATGGTGAGGTCTGCCAGTGCGGAACAGACAGCATGGTTATGAAAAGCTGACAACTGTCCAGAAGCCAGTCCTAGCCTTCAGGATTACTTAGTTGTTGTTGTTGTTGTTGTTGTTGTTGTTGTTGTTATTATTATTATAATTATAATAATTATTATTATTAAAATATAGGTGTTTCAGATTCATGAAATGCATTGCATTTTATCAACGTGCTGTGATTGGCAATCCATCCAGATGAAAAGTGTGGCTTTCATCAATAACCATGTTTCTTATTTCATGTATTTAAGTTTCTAAGATTTAGATTTCTAAGATTTCCAGGAGAGTCAAAGTTGTTTGTCAGCATAGGATATGTGTAGACGTTCTTTCAGGATTGCATGTATAAAAAATGTTTGGTTTATGTATTGTAAATGCATGTAAACATGTATTTTGGGTCTAATGACAAAGACCTGAGCGAAGATGTGCACATTAGGCCTAGCGATTGTTAGACATTTATAACATACAGTACTTATAATAGTCTGTAATATTTTTACAGTTTCAGAAGACCACCGGGGCCAGGAACACAACAATCTAGATCTGAATCTTAAAAGTGATATTTGATTTTTTTTATCATGTTGACCTTTAAGCATCATGGAAGGCCACTAATAGACAACTTGATGAACTTTAAACTGAATGAATTTGAAAATCATTGTGGTCTTGTTTGCCATTCTCACATTACAAATACATGCAAATGCATTCAAAATCCCACTCCCCAAAGAGCTCCTACCACACTCTGAAATGAATCAACTCAACCTTATTTTCCCTCCCTAGATTTTGGGAAGCAGAGAAACAATTCTGAAATCCCTATGGGGACACTAGGTATGATGAACAATTCTGGAACTTGAACCGGAGAGAACAGAAAACAGTGATCTCGTGCTCCTCACATGTTTGTGCTTGTTAAAATTATATATCACTGGGAAATCCCTTACACTGTGTATTACAAATGCATACCATACGTACAAAACATCACTTCAGCATATACCTAAATAATTATGCCGTGCTGATTACATGAAATTCAAAAGGGTACGAAAAAATCAATTCTTTTTTGTTGGAAACATTTTTTTAAATATCAATGTATAATAAAATCACAAAAATATTAATGCTACAATTTTGCATAATAGAATTACATTTTGTTGCACTTTTCAAAAGACAAGCAAAATTAATTTAACTATCTATGTGACCCCTTGATATTCTCTACTGTTTCGATTAAGGGTAGGTGGAGTGAGTAGTAAAATTAATATGTACCACAATCAATAGTAAAGATGAATAAAAATAATGTTTTAACAGAATATTGTTGTTCTTTTCTTTCAATACATGGGAGTTGTATCAAACCAGCATTGGCATTGAATTCACACAAATCACATATCTAAGAAATTTAAGAACACACAAATAAAACTTCCTAATGGAGTTGTCTTACAATCATGGACCGCACACTTCTTATATCATGGCTGACAAATGCAGTGTTACTACTTTGAAATGATTGTAGAAACATGTTATAAAATGTAAAGGAACAAGTAATAGGTTTATTCCATGCTGGAAAAAAGAAGAAATGTGTTTGTTAATTAAAAATGAACTTCAAATACTACAAACTACAGCTACACTACTAACTACAAAACAAAATGCCAGTTATCTCTGCCTCTCTTTTTCAATTAAAGAGAAATTGCATACTGGAAAACATGGGGATGCCAGTGTCACCCTATCTGCCCCTGCTGAGCAGTGCTTTGTGGCAGACTGGTAATGAAGCACTATGCTTAAAGGATTGCAGTGTCCTGTGTGTTTCTTGCCCAGGTCACAGTGGAGTTAATTACCCTGGCTTTAACAGTTAGTTTGTTCTCCCACTGGGGTTAGCACAGCATACATGAAAAAGCTGGGCCTCAAACTGACTGCCTATGCAGGGGGCAGCTAAAATTAACTTTTATGCTGTTGTTTGAAAATCTATTGTTGCCTAGACTAGAGGTGGCTTTGGGTCTTGCATAAATTCAAGATAAGTCTTCCTTCATCTTACTTTACCAATAGAAACAGGAATGTTTTCTTTTTTATTTTGTTGGGATCTGAAGGCAGTATGGACTACACTGGATGATGTCATTTAAATCAATTCATCCTAAAGGGTTATTCACCTTTCTTTCATATGTTGTACATCTGGTTGGTCGTTTTTTTTAACAGCCAGCAGAGGAAGCTCTAAAGGTAGTCTAAAAGATTATATGGTAGAGAGAGATGGATTTGTCTGCTATAAATACCTGAAACGACTCATAAATGTTTTAAAATGAAGAATAGAATATTAAAGTCTGGCTTTGCCAATTCTGCAATAGGAAAGATTTGCCATTTTCATTTCACATGTCAACTCATTCTAAAGACTTGAAATGTAATTTGAGACATCAAAGGTTTGCGAAAGTGTGAAAAATGAGTTTTAGGAGGAAAAACAACTTTATGAACATGGGACCTTTTACAGTTGCTATACAGTAAGAGCAAATAGCTGGCAGCTGTTCAATGAAGCCTATCGTTGTGTCATAGTATTTTGGGCCATTTAATAGGAACTAGGCTTAAGCAGCCCTGGAATCTTTAGTTTCACTTGCAGTTGTCACTCAGTAATCCCTCTGCAAAGTGTAATGCAGTTGGATTAGTGTTGCAACAACTAGATTGCTAAATTATCATCAGAAATGAAGTGAATGCTGGTAATAAGAAAAGCATTACGTAACATGTAGTTTTTTTTAAAGCAGTAAATTAGCATGCCACTACAACATCAATGTCCGTATTCAGTGCCTTGAAACTTCAAATCATTACTGCAGAGTACAAGGATTTAATCCTGAAGGCCAGGCAAAGTCCATCTGTGCTGAACTTATGACTAATCCCCCTCTGTGTATGAGGGAATGAGATTGAACACTGCAGAAACTTGACTTTTGTTCTCAGGAGGGAAAGCTAGAGCTAAATTTCTGAAGCACATAGGACTTATCCTGCTCAATCTAAATCACACCCCAAATCCTGTGTGACAGCTGAATTAGATCACCATGCTCAGTCTTTACATTTTTATCTTGCCTCTTAAATAACAAAAATATGCTATATGAAATGTGTATATGTATATTTAGAAATGCCCATGTTTCAAATGATGTCTTCCAAAAAAAACATTTATTTCTTAAAGGTGTGTTTTTGTGTCTCTGGACTTCAAATTAAAACAATACTTTTATTATTTACAAATATATAATGTGACTTTGTGTGGTCCCAGAACAGAAAGAGTTCTGTGAAAATACATAAAACATTCCAATTTCTGTGTTCCACTTTCTGAAATCCCATGATGCCTGCAGACCAGGGGCACAAGAGATGGCAGATTAAAAATGTACTCAAAATACGATTTGGCTTTGCTGTGCATCTTGATTTATGATGTGATCAAATGTTGGACTATTTTACATGAGGGAAAAAAGTTAATGTGAGTGTGCTATATCCCTTTCTAAAAACATGATTAGTCCTCACGTTCTTTTTCTGCAGAAGTATCATAAATCTTGCTGTTAGCCCCCTGTTGGCAGACACTTTCATACAATGTGCTGGAAAAACAATTGAAAGCAGTCTTTAAGAGAAAAAAAAAAAAGCAAAAACAAATCTTCAGAAAATAAAAGGCCAAAAATGTAGAAGAAAAATATAACCTTGTTTTTTACCTACCTAATACCAATATTGTTGGGATCACTTCACTACTTTCTTCTACAGAACAGCTAATGAAAATAATTTAAAAGGTTTGTTTTCATACAAGCTGGTTAGTTGCTCTTTCATTTGCAGTTAAGCAAGAGAATACACAGGTTTTACATAATGTGAAAACAACTAATTTCACTTTATCAGGTGACAACTAACTAAACATACACTTCTGTACAGCTTTTAACTTAACCTTGGGAGATGTTTTTCATTGTTACCTAGCAAACAGGAAGGCGAGGGCTTATTTTTAAAATGTGACCCTTAAATTAAACGCTTGATGTGTCCTTCTTTTTTCCTTCATGGCACATTTTGTGAAATTAAAACACCTGCAATACGGCTTTATTGAGGGTAATGTTTCAGAGCCTGCTTCCCTTTTCGTATTTTTTCACCAAATGCAACGTGACAAATTCTATTTAGATGTGTGTCCAATTCATTTTTCCCCCTGCCGTAGCAATGTTGCCCCAAGTCATTTACTATTGCTCTCTTGCTGAGAATGGAGTCACATTCTGTCTGAGAAGTCAGGTTGGTTCCAGTGATTATCTCTGTTCAATGAGCATGCTCAGACTACTTTGCCTGTGGTCAATGGAGTGGAATGGATTCTGCTGGGAATACGGCTTAACTTCATGTTAATAAACACACAGTGTCAGAATGGCAAGCCAATAAACATCCCGGAGCACTTCCTGTTAATATTTAACACCATGTAGCTAAAATAATGCCCTTAGATTGTTTAATAAACAATATAAGATGAAAGAATCCCCTTATTGTTACTGGATATGTGTTATCTTCACAAGCCTTTGTTGCTTGCAACTCAACTTACCATTCATTATTGATCAGATTATACTTTGAACTAAGCCTTCTTTGAATCCCAAAAAATGCAAAAATGCAGCACTCGATCATAATGGATTTAATGAAATATTATAAACAAATAAATATCAAGCAACATGTAGTATTAAAAACAATACTGACATCTCCATATATTGCCTTTTACAGTGCCTTGCGAAAGTATTCGGCCCCCTTGAACTTTTCAACCTTTTGCCACATTTCAGGCTTCAAACATAAAGATATAAATTTTTTATTTTATGTGAAGAATCACCAACAAGTGGGACACAATTGTGAAGTGGAACGAAATCTATTGGATTTTTGAAACTTTTTTAACTAATAAAAAAATGAAAAGTGGGGCGTGCAAAATTATTCGGCCCCCTTGCGTTAATACTTTGTAGAGCCACCTTTTGCTGCGATTACAGCTGCAAGTCGCTTGGGGTATGTCTCTATCAGTTTTGCACATCGAGAGACTGAAATTCTTGCCCATTCTTCCTTGCAAAACAGCTCGAGCTCAGTGAGGTTGGATGGAGAGCGTTTGTGAACAGCAGTTTTCAGCTCTTTCCACAGATTCTCGATTGGATTCAGGTCTGGACTTTGACTTGGCCATTCAAACACCTGGATACGTTTATTTGTGAACCATTCCTTTGTAGATTTTGCTGTATGTTTGGGATCATTGTCTTGTTGGAACATAAATCTCCGTCCCAGTTTCAGGTCTTTTGCAGACTCCAACAGGTTTTAATCCAGAATGGTCCTGTATTTGGCTGCATCCATCTTCCCCTCAATTTTAACCATCTTCCCTGTCCCTGCTGAAGAAAAGCAGGCCCAAACCATGATGCTGCCACCACCATGTTTGACAGTGGGGATGGTGTGTTGAGGGTGATGAGCTGTGTTGCTTTTACGCCAAACATATCGTTTTGCATTGTGGACAAAAAGTTCGATTTTGGTTTCATCTGACCAGAGCACCTTCTTCCACATGTTTGGGGTGTCTCCCAGGTGGCTTGTGGCAAACTTTAGACGAGACTTTTTATGGATATCTTTGAGAAATGGCTTTCTTCTTGCCACTCTTCCATAAAGGCCAGATTTGTGCAGTGTAAGACTGATTGTTGTCCTATGGACAGACTCTCCCACCTCAGCTGTAGTTCTCTGCAGTTCATCCAGAGTGATCATGGGCCTCTTGGCTGCATCTCTGATCAGTCTTCTCCTTGTCTGAGCTGAAAGTTTAGAGGGACGGCCAGGTCTTGGTAGATTTGCAGTGGTCTGATACTCCTTCCATTTCAAGATGATCGCTTGCACAGTGCTCCTTGGGATGTTTGAAGCTTGGGAAATCTTTTTGTATCCAAATCCGGCTTTAAACTTCTCCACAACAGTATTACGGACCTGCCTGGTGTGTTCCTTGGTCTTCATGATGCTCTCTGGGCTTTCAACAGAACCTTGAGACTATCACAGAGCAGGTGCATTTATACAGAGACTTGATTACACACAGGTGGATTCTATTTATCACCATCAGTCATTTAGGACAACATTGGATCATTCAGAGATCCTTGCTGAACTTCTGGAGTGAGTTTGCTGCACTGAAAGTAAAGGGGCCGAATAATTTTGCACGCCCCACTTTTCATTTTTTTATTAGTTAAAAAAGTTTCAAAAATCCAATAGATTTCGTTCCACTTCACAATTGTGTCCCACTTGTTGGTGATTCTTCACATAAAATAAAAAATTTATATCTTTATGTTTGAAGCCTGAAATGTGGCAAAAGGTTGAAAAGTTCAAGGGGGCCGAATACTTTCGCAAGGCACTGTACATGGTCTTCTGTGGACAAAACGGCACCACTGTCTCCATCACCGACTCAAACATTCTGTAGCTCACAGTAGGCAACAATTTTGTGTCTCCGAACAAACATTAAAAAATAACAAACTTGAACAAACCTAGTCCTGGGTGGCTCCCGTGAATGCAATTAATTTTCATGCAGACAACTACAGTCATTCTGCTGATGCATGGGGACATTTCTTCCTGAAAGTTTTCATGCTGTAGCCTCTGCAGTCTAAAAATGATTATGAAGCTGAATCAGATGGCTATGACAGTGTACCGAACCCTCTGCCATGTACTCTGTCCTTCACAGAGCTGTTTTCCTTGTTTCTCTGGACTAGTGTGCTAATTGTTAAAGCAGAACATCATTTTCTTGGCCTGCTCTCTCACAGACAAGCCACTTTCAATCTTGCCAATAGCAACCCAGCTTTGCTCAAGTGGGTGATGTTGCAATCTCTCACATTTCTTGATTTGAGATTAGTTGTGATCCCAACAAACAATTCTACTCAATCAACAAATCTATTACCTGCAGTCTACTCATCATTTAAAATGTAAATAACTTTATGAATGTGATGAACTGTTGATATAAAACCTAGACTGTCATGTTTTATTGTTTCAGAACTTTATAATGTGGTACAGCAGCCATTTAGACTTTATTGATACTGTATATTTATGCATAAATATTGTGTATGTTTTATACCAAGTCAAAGTGCAAGTAAAAATATGTATATAATGCAGTTGTAGTAGTGTCACCCACCAAAGAGAAATATAAAGGTTATAATGTACATTCCATTCAGGGCAATATAATGAATTTTAATCTCCATTTAGGAGATTGCTAGCCCCTTTGAAGTTTGTAAGGAAACTGCAATATAAAGATTGAAAACGCTAGCGTGCCCACTTAATCAATACAGTGCAAAAGCAGATAAGCTTCCACTGTAATATGAATCCTAGAGATATGAAAGGGGAAACCAGTAGGAACTTATTAACCCACAAGATACACCACAGGAATATTTGTTTATTGATATTGATATTGATTTGATATTGAATCAACCTGGATTGAGCATTCAAATGTGTAATTTATTTTTTTAAAAAGTATTAACAAAGAAAGCCGTAGTTCTTTCCAGGCAGGATTGCATCCATATTCATATTTAAAATTTTAACAAGTAAGTATAACATTTACAATGTTGAAAATTAATCAGAACACAATAAATAACATATAATGGCAAGAACAGCATTATTTCTAATTGTGATGATTTCTGGTGATCTGCACCTGATGCTAGATAACCACTTCGATTGTATAACTAAGGAAGCACGTACTTTTCCATACAAAGATATTAAATCCTGGCTGATTTTTTTAAATAATGAAATTATATAATTTCTGTGTGTTGTTTGTCAAAGGAGGTTAGTTTTATCTACTATTACAACTTGTTGAGAACTACGCAAAGGTCAAATATGTCAAACCATAAAATCTTAAGGGGGTGTACTTACTTTTCATCACACACAACAAAGTTCACATCTGTCCTCTCCAAGCATTCCCTGACTTCAGATACCATAATTACACAGCTTTAGTGATCTTTGTGGGGAATTCTCACTAAAGGATGCATTGTTTTCAATTGTGTATCCATTTATGGAATTTGTTTTATGCAGTATACTGAACATTTTGCTTTTAAAGCACAGGTACATTGATTACATTTTTAAATGTTTAAGCAAATGAGTTGCTATTGTAAATATTTAACTAAAATAAATATTTCATTTAACCATATGCAATTATTTACAAAAATAAAAAACATTTAAGAATGTTATATTCACATTTGTATGGAAAAATAGCTTTGTGGAAAAATGGATGAGCATTTTACTGAAAGACATACCGAACCACTATCAACCATAAAGTCTTCATTAAAGTGAGTGAAAAGTGAGTGATTAAATTACTTTTAAATAGATTTGGACAGTCCTTACAAACAGGAAACACCCAAAATCAACTACATTACCTCACAATAATTATATCACATTTCAGATAATTAACTGTAGCTGATATCTATAAAAATAATTGTGAAAAGATTATCTTGTTCTTCAATTGTCCCCAATTCAACCCTAAGTCTGTGATGTCTTTAAAGTATCCAGTAACCAATCAACACTTATAGGTGATATGTTTCTTATGTGTATACTAAGATTTTGGTTTGCATTTGAACACTATACAGTAAATACCTGTTAAGTGAAAATGACACAAAAGTAAATGTGACCTTGTATGAGTACTCTACTGCAAGATTGGTCTTACTTCTTGGAGGTAAGTGATGCAGACAGATTAATTTACAGAATCATTGACGTTCCTTTTCTGTAGTACCACTTAACAATTTTACAGTCTCTCAAAGGAAAGTTAAAGTACTGCAGGAAACTAAGCCTCACTTCCAGCTGGTATTAAAAAGTTAATCTCATAAGATAGAAGAAACTATCTTCACGTAAGATAAGTTATAGAAGGTAATTTGCCATTTTTAAGAAATTAATCAATTTCATCAAGGATTTATGTGAATCAACACCTATTACATAGCTTGATAGTTCACTCCATGTGGTCACAACAGATAATTTCCCTTTCTATCATGTTTTTCTGAGTCTTCTTGAATGTGTCCTATACATTCTCTGCACTTAGTCTAGATACAGAGACTTCGAATAAAAAAGTAAACGTCCGTGAACCCCCTTTAGGCTGATCCGTATTCTCGTATATTTTACAACTATAATGAATTAATCTTCATGAAAATCTTAATAAAAGATGAAGAAAACCTAATTAAACATATAACACAAAGAAACAGATTAGATTAGACCACTGTGGTGCTACCCTTAGATTCAGTAACTGGTAGTACCAAAGTGAGCAGGAATTATTTCAACTAGACATTTCCTGTTTTCCAGTCTCTCACATTGGCCGTTAGGAATTTTTGGCTCACTCTTCCTTACAGAACAGCTTGAAGTCCACGACATTTTGATAAAAGCCTAGATAAGAGCATCTCACATCAAGCATTGCAGTACGTTTAAGTCTTGACCAAGCAAAACAGAAAATGTATTCCTATTCAGCCATTCTGCCGTAGATCTGCTTGAATGTTGCTGCATTGTCTTTCTTCCTATCCCATTTTTTATTTGGCTTCAGCTAACGAATCGATAGCTGGACATTCTCCTTCAGAATATGCTGACACAACAAAAAATTCATGATACTCCAAGAATGGCAAACCTTCATGAGACTCCATCCTACTATGATGCCTGATGGTGGGATGAGAATCATTTGATACCAGCAGTGTTTGGTTTTTGCCACACAATAAGTTTCAACAAGATTTAACTTTTGATTTGTCTGTTCAAAGAACATCTTTCCAGTAGTCTTGTGGATCATCTGTCTATTGTTTTGGAACTTGAGATGGGAAGCAATGTTTATAGAGAGCATCTTCTAGCTATCTTCCCATGAAAGCTATCTTCCCATGAAAAGTACTTTTCCGCATGATTGAGGCATTAACACTGACATTACACACAGAGAGAGAGGACTTAGATATTACTCTAGTATTTTCTTTGACTGCCTGAATGAAATTTCAGGTAGCTCTTCAGGAGATATTAGTGGGATGACCCATTCTATCAGACAGTAATGGATGTTGCACCAAACGTCCTCCAAAATCTCTTGGTTTTGCCATGACATTTTTCCACTAACCTGTATTAAATGTTGAAGACCAAACTCACAAAGTTACTGAACATTATATAAGCCATGACAACCCAAACTCAGATTGAAATTGGGAGTTCACATACCTTTCCTCAGCACTGCACATATTAATCTACAATAAGATAAAGATTAAATTGACCCCGTCAATCATTTTAAAATGTTCAGTTTCCCCTCTATTTTACTGGTTCTGGGATATAGAAATTCAATTTTTCTTTTTTATCATATCCTTATATAAAAAAATCTTTCTGTCCTTAGAATAGTTAACTACTGTGTCTTATCTTATCTGGATACTTGGTAATGGAGGAATGTCCTTTTCACAACCTCACCTGAGTATAAAAATAATACAATTTTAACATCTTCCAGTTCTAATAATCTGTATGTCATCACACATTTGCCCCTTGTGGGATACATACAAAACAATTTAAATAATATCATCATCTTAATAATAACCATAATTCATCTTTTTGAGCAGAAATATTGTCAGAAATATTTTAATAGAAGATTTTTTATTTTTATGATTTTGTAGTATATACAACTTGGAAAAACATGCTACAGTCCTATCTTGTCGAGAAATGTAGTTTTTCCACTATAAATGTTAAATATGTACTGCATATGAAAAAGTAAAGGTTTCTTCCATGCTGAAAAGAGAAGAAAAGAAACACAATGTTTTGGCTGTGAAGCCTTCTTCAGGTGTCGGTATATGTACTGCAGATACTGTAAAAATACGATATATAAATTGCTTTAGTTTTCTTAACAGTTTTTATTTGCAAATTTGTATAGAATTTATTTAAAATGATAAACGTGTTAGGACAGCAGTATAAAAAGAAATATAAAAAGGTTCTTGATAGGCAATTTGGAGCATGCATCGCTAGCCAAACAGTAAAGTGAGACAGGAAACACAGCACTGAGTTGACTTAACAGCAGTTGTAAAACCACTCTGTGTAGACTATTAAAAGTTGAACAATGGAAGCATCCGTAAAAATCCTAATTGTGTGTCTGTCAATCCCGTTGAATGGTTTTAAACCATTATTTAAATCCAAATGGACACATAAAAACTGTTTATTCAGTGAAATGTGGAAAGTGAGCCTCGACAATCTGCTATAAATATGGAAGAAAGTTCATAAAAACCATCCTCAGCAAATTATTTCCCAACATAGTGTGTAGTAGACGACCAATCATGCCTCACCCCAAGTGGTGTCTGCAATGAGCAGAACAAATACCGTAGCACATTCCTACCTCATGGTGGAACATTAGTGGTACAAATCTCATGGTGGAACATTAGGGAAGACTTGCAGAGCAACCACAGAAAAAAGGCCAGGGTATAATAACTTCAATGACCACAACAAACCATTAAGAATGTAAGAACTATCCTCTAACAGCCCTTGCCAATTTCTTCCATTATATTCCCTTCCTGGGACTCCTTAACATAAGATTTAGTCCAGGGATGGGCTCCATGCAGTTCTTCAGACTACGATTATTCTTCTCATCCACACAATGCATAAGCATGCTGCATGGACAGTATATTAGCTACTTTTTATGTATACAATGTATACCGAGAATCCAACAAAACATACAGTATCACTATATGTATTTGTTTTTAGAAAAATGCACTACGTAGACAATTGAATATAGATAGAATGTTTTATGCATCATTTTGATTAATTGATCATTTGTGACTGACCGCAATACACTCGGGTGACTTTGACTGTTGCATAAGCAATAAATCACCTCATTCATGAGAGAGTGAATTGGACCCAGGTGATGAAGTGATTTAATCTGTTGAATGTCAAGCCGGGTGAAAATCAAGAAACAAAAACAAAGAAACCAATATGCCTTGCTTATTAGAACAACACCTCTGTGCCATTAGTATATTGGAGGCTGGACTACATCGCTTCAGGTGCACTTGCTAGCAGTAGTGCTAAGTGTAATTTAGGAATGAGTCAACAGATTTTCTATAGACCACCCTTATGGATGGATATCAGTGAGTGTGATGCAGACAGGCAGAACATAATGCTAACTGCTGTGTACAACAGACAAATTGAAAGGGAGATCTAAGTGTGATAGTCTGGGCAAGACTGACTAGTCATTACTGAACTCTACTTGAAATAATTGATGGCAACCTGACTATGCTATAATGATCAAGTCCTAAAAACTTCACTTGCTGTCTATCCTGATGTGACAACATTCCATTAGAAAAATACAGGTCCTCATGCTTCGCATGTAACAAAGGTTTTCTCATGAGATGACAATGTGGTAGTTTTGCTGTGCTATGTACCTGCTACAAAAAAGATTTTGTCATTTTACTAAAAATAACTTTGTGAATTTGTTGCAGCTATAAGTCATGCCTCTCTTTATTCTCAGTATCCAGTATAGTATGTATTAGTGAATGTTTGAATATTAGCACTCATTATTCCACACTGCTAGAAAGCAGAACAGTGCAAATGTATTTTTAATTGCACTCTGCATATACTGTGTACTTAATGTTATTAGTCATGAACAGCTCTTTTGACCTTTTTAGGGCTCCTCAGCAGGGTGAGGGTAACCAGTGAACCTGTGAAAATAATTTTTTCTACCTCAAAAGTGAGTGTAATTATCAGCAATATTTCTTGAAAACATATCACCTTGCAACTCACAACTGGCAACCCACTGAAGCTAAGTAGGTGTGGGCCTGGTCAGTACCTGGATGGGAGACCTCCTGGGAAAAACTAAGGTTGCTGCTGGAAGAGGTGTTAGTGAGGCCAGCAGGGGGCGCTCACCCTGTGGTCCACGTGGGTCCTAATGCCCCAGTATAGTGATGGGGACACTATACTGTAAACAGGCGCCGTCTTGCGGATGAGACGTAAAACCGAGGTCTTGACTCTCTGTGGTCATTAAAAAATCCCAGGGCGTTTTTCGAAAAGAGTAGGGGTGTAACCCCGGTGTCCTGGCCAGATTTCCCATTGGCCCTTGCCAATCATGGCCTCCTAATAATCCCCATCTATGAATTGGCTTCATTACAATCTGTCTGCATCACTTACCATCCAGGTGGATGCTGCACATTGGTGGTGTTGGAGGGGAGACCCCATTACCTGTAAAGTGCTTTGAGTGGAGTGTCCAGAAAAGCGCTATATAAGTGTAAGCTATTATTATTATTATTATTATTATTATTATTATTATTATTATTATTATTATACTGTAGATCTGATAGACAGCTGGCTTCTACAGGTGTTTTTATTCGGACATTTGCCTGCTAGTAATTGTACAGTATGTTACCTCCAGTTAATGATCTACACAGAGGACTAAAAGAGGATTTTATCTGGATCTTCAGAATCATAGAAGTGTTTACAAAGGTAACTCAAATTACTGTTCCAAACTTGAAAACAGGGGTAAATTTAGAACTAAAAATAGGAGGCACTTCTAAATATGAAAATGTTGTGTCTGGAATAAAGTAGGTGGTCATGTTGCTGAAACCAATTAATGCAATCCTTTGAGAAATGATTGTGATTCTGAGATAACTAGGCTGTTAACAGCAACTGAACAAACAAATAAGGAAGGGACAAGTGATCTTTTCTTTCTTTCCTTATCATTTATACAGATAATCATTTTAAATAAATCACCAGTCTGAACAGTCACAGAGTGCTCTTCTAAAGGCAATGAATACACATGCCCATCCATTAAATAAAGTCACATGGTGTTATTATTTATTTCGTTTCAAGGATTTCCTTTTATTAAAGAAAGTTCGGTAGAGCTTAAAAAAATAAAAAGCCACACATTTAAGTATACGACATAATTATACTGTATGCAGGATCCACACACTGGCAAGGGTATGCTCTGAGCGTAAGTTCGCTTTTATTTGTCATTCTTTTAACAAACTTTAACACATATTAGTCCGAGTAGGCGGTAGTCAAGATGTTATTTTAAAGTAATTAACGTACTTTGTATGTTTGTATGAAGAACCTAATTACATTCAAGAACGATTTTTCATTTAAAAATCCCATCTGAGCACCTCAGCTTCTAACTTAAATAATGTAATATTAAACTGAGCAACTAGAAAAGCATGCACCCAAAACGAAAAACACAAATCTACATGCTATCCGTGTAAGTATTGAAATGTGCGAGTATGGCTCTTGAAATTTAATCAATCACCTCTGTTAGTGAGTGGGGGGTGGGGGTAGGGGCAATGGCTACGCCTTATTAAAAAAATGATTTACTAGTTGGACGACTGTATCGCCCTCTTATTATCAGCCGGCAGAGATTAGAACCGACTGGATTTGCCTTCAGAGATCAAACATCAGAGAGGATATCTGTCACACGAGCGTCTTTACAAAACTGTCCTCTGCCCCAACTCCCACAGCATTCACATGGAAATGTCTTACTGGAATATCCAACCTTTCCGCAGACTCTGACCTCCTCATTCTCAATTCTGTAGCTCCATCACCAGCACTTCGCGGTGTGAGGGTGCTTTTTTTGCGGGGACTGTGAATGGCAGCCAATCAGAAACACAGATCTCTCCGCTCCAGCCTTTCTGCTTTTCAGAGCTAAAAAGTGATGCAGAGAGGCAGCTAGGGAGCAGACTGCAAGGCTTTCGATAAAGGCTCAGTGTAACTGCTGCAGTGAAAGGATACACATCACTTTACTTGTCACCGTTTTTCTTATAGGAATTTGAACTGTTTTGAGTGTAAGGTAAGGGCGCTTTCATATTAACTTTTCTTTTTATTTGAGACAGTGGAAAATAACACGAGGTTATCTCAAGACACCGTTATTTACTGTATATACTATTACGGTCCCTGGTATTAAGGCTACAGTTCTATAAATTAACAAAAAAAATGAATTATGGACCTGTTTTCTACATGCCTGATTCAGGAATAATAAAAGGAACTTTACTTAAATTTGTCAATACACATTATGTGAAGTTTATTCAAGTTTTTTCTTTATTTTGTTCTCTTTCGTCGTAGTTTCATCCTCTTTATAGTTTTTTTAAGATAACTGTTTGAAACCTTGCAGTGTGCTGTTGACAAAATGCCCCCAATCCGGTTGTTTTCCAATCGTCTTACTTGTTTGTCGTTTAAATTTCTCACAATTACCCAGTGGATTGCTTTCAGCAGCATTCATTTGTTGTCAATATGTAATAATCAGGTAAATATTGTTAAAACATTAATAAACTCACAATTTAGGCCACCAAAGATTAGCATGGTAAAAACACTATTATAAAAACGTATAAAGTAATACATAAGGAATAAAATGGTCCAACATTAAAACTGAGGGGGACTTTTTCAAGCCTGGTACTAGTTATTTTACACTACAAAATGTAAACATGTGGACAGATGAATGTGGTAACCTACAGATAAGATAATAACATCTAGGAAAGTTAGCATTCTAGAGTTCATTGCTAAGGGTTTCTCAAGACATATGTTAGCATTCCGCAAACGTGCATTATTCACTGAGTGAGCTATAAAAGTATATATTTACTTAGCAACTTTCATGTTAATATTATATTAACCTAGATGGTACGCTTGTAGATGAGTAGAGATAGCTGTAACTACATTAATTAAACTACCGATCGAAGGATACACTGTACTACAGCAGTTTTGTATGCTATCGGATGGGTGCCTGTCTGTGGAATTGGTGGCGAGCAGCGACTACAATGCGTTACTGTGCTGCAGTCACCCTGAACACAGGGGAAAGGCCACTCGGAATTCATTTCTGAAGTTAGTTTTTATAAGTATGCTAATGGTGTTCAGTTAATAATGGAGACCTACAGCTTCGAAGCAGATTAGAACTCTTTCCGATAGGAATGAGGCGGCTGTCCAATCTTTAGGGAAAAAATGAACAGGGCTTGGTGACATCATTTTCATGAATGAAACCCATGGGTACTGCAATAAAATCCATATTTTAGCTGGAGTTAATGCAGTTCTTTGTGGTGGAAGTGGATGAAGAGACATACTGTAGCTTTCGATCCGTTTGTATCCAGAACAGTTAATATGGGCATTGCACTGTGTCCAACACGACTGATCGTTAGGTAGGCTTGTTTGTTTGGTTGACTGGAAACTGGGTGTACCTCCAGAATCTTGGTCAACTGATGGACACCTCATATTCCTATTTGGACATCTTGCAACTACTGGCACAGGACATTTGTAGTACTGTACGTCTGTCAGAAGAAAAGGCTGTCGCGGTGAGAGTTAAATACCAAACCTAACTCTCAAGTGTAACTTTTTCACCTGTCGTCTATTTGTGTCAGTGGGAGGGGAAAATACAATGTACTACACTGAAATACAGAGAAATACTGTATCTGGGTGGCCGGTCGGAGATTACCCGTCATGTTTCGGAGAATCCAGCCTATTGACCAGCCTACTGTCTGACCATACGATACAGCTTTTTAGCATACATCCTACATTTATAAGAATTAAGTATGAAATAGGTGTATGTATTACATTTAATCTTTTTAAATCTAAGCATTTTTAGACTAATGGGACATTTCAGAAATGATCGTTGGTTCATCCTATTCAGTAAACATTAAATTATATTGAAAATAGCAAATATTAATTATAGTCCACAGTAAAAGTATTTTATTAATTAAAGTAACTTGTGTCATTTGATGACCATATGTCTACAGTTATAATAGATCACTTATTCAAAATGAAAAGACGTGAAACACACAATGCGACCTAAACGGGATTAAAAAACGATAATTTTATCAATTAAAGATCTGATATATGTTAAACGTGATGTCCTACCTAAATTATAATTTACTAAAAACGAGCAATATACGGATAACATGGTTTGAGGATTTTTTATGTTTCATGTTTAGAGGGTGAAGGGTTCTAACAAATCACTTACCATACAGTGAACACAGCAAATGTGTAATATTGAACAGATACATCGATAGGAGTATGCTTTCAGGGTTTGGAAAAAACTACTTTTTTGCGCCGACAAAAGGATAAAGTGTGCCACCTACATTTTAAGACTTCAGACCTAGCTGTTATCACTTGTAACAAACTGTGTACAGTATATTTTTTTTATTTGCATATTTAGAAAGTAAACTCTGCAGACTAAGTCTTTATAATCTGGGTAATAAAGTTGTGTTACATGAAATGTGCCAGAACATTAGTCTTGAGCCAATGACTTCATAAAATTTTACTGCAAATGACTTTTGACAGAAAAAAGAAATGTTCTCTGGTTGTGAAGAATGGTGACTGAAGAAAGGCGGGTTGCCCCGAACAATATTTCAGTTGGCTACAAAAACAAAGTTGGCGTTTTTTTTTCATGGTTTCCTCTACTTCGGATTAAGAAACTAATTTTAATAGAAATTCAAAGATATAATACGTGAAATCCGAACACCACTTCTTTTTCTGTTTACATCCATCCTTTCTATAATTGTAAGACGTAATCGAAAAACAATACCTGGCGTTTTTAAACGGAATTCCCAATAGTCACCTTTTCCTTGACTTGTTGATTGTACTGTTACTTGGGTTTGACCAATAGTGAAGAAACCCTGCTTGGTGTTAACGACAAGAGAAAGAAGGTTACAAACGAGAGGCCGTGTGACCTTTCTAACCACACCACCCTCATGCATGAACACATTTCTAGGGTAATACAGATATCTACGATTGAACTGCAAAAAAAAAGTAGATTTCAGCCTCACGGGGTTTAATGAGGTCCTATCACCGAATTTCTAAAAAGCGGAACTTATCAATGTGCGCTTTTTAAAAAAAAAACGTGTGTAACGTATAGCGTTTACTACAGAAATGTCACACGTTGGGTTTTTTTCAGCAACTACGAAACTATCATACAACAACTACGAAAAGAGTTTTTATAAAAGTAGACACCTGTCTGATTCCTCAAAAACGGACACAGAAATCCACCTTAACCCACGAACCAAGTTTCTTTCAGTACGCAAGAGCACTGCTGAACGAAAAATGTACTGTTAAAAAAATCTCTAAGGAATATTAATACAGTCCATATCATAGTTCACATTTAAGCTACTATATATATTAAAAACTGTAATGAGTGTAACACAGTGGAAGCTATTGTCTAGCTGTTTTCAATCATAGGTTAATGTTAAAAACATTAACATTAATGTTATCGTCTAACGAATCAGGTGCTTTACAAAAGGTTTTCAAAAAGCAAGAAATAATAACACAATTTGCACTTGAATTCGTTTGACATCATCTTTAATGAAACTTGATCGGTTCATTACTTTAAAACTATACATATATTTAGCATTGTTAATGTTTGAAATTTATTTTTCCACTTGATTTTGGATGTGAGAGAAGTAGTGTACTCCCTCTTGTGGACGCAAAAGAAATTGCAATTGTTTGGAGTAAGCAGATATAAATGAGAAATGTACTGTAAGTGAATGCGGACCCGCATGGGTTGCAATTTGTGATTGTGTTTATGATAAATAATAATCAGTATGTCATTTGTCAAACATTGAATTTTTTACGTGATCACCAAAAACGTATGTATCTTTATACGTCTAAATCTCCTGTATCATCCTTTCAATGGTAAAAGAGAATTCGATGAATACTTTTAGGTGGCACTGTAGTATCTTAAATTGTAAAACCTGCTAGACTTTAAAGCTCTCATTCCCTAATGTGTTATACATATATTGCGATGCTTTACATTTAAATTGTACTTTATGCAAGTATGAAGCCTTTACATTTTCATTGTGTAAAATGAGCAATGTGCTATCTGAAACATTAGCATAAACATGTATTCAAGTATGATAAATATTTGTTACTAAACGTAAATAAACATAATGAAAAAAGTTTTAAAAGACTTGCTATATTTAATTCTCAGGTTCATGACAATCAATTAAATAAATAAAAGGAGATATCAAATTTGATGCAATGCTGATATATATCAAAATAAAAACTTTCTAACCCAAATACATGTTTATCATACCTCCCCAACTATGCTTTTTGTACACATGAGATTTTATCAACCTCCTTTGCTTCCATTTTAAGTTATACTTTATTATTACAGAAAAAGAATTAATGAAAGGTTAATTTTTTATGTCATTAATGAAAGAGCTTTTTAAATAATCTATGATTTTTAAAAAAAATCTTTTAAGGCTTTGCGGTATGGATGTCTGTGCAGTATGGATCTTTTTTTTTTCATTTTATCTGTGATATAAAATATATTTTATTTAAATTAAAAGTTCAGTGAGACTAACAATTCAAAGATACGCATGCTCCAGTTAGATTATTTTAAATTTCAGTACAGTCACAATTCTACAAATGTTCAATATCATTTTAGAATCTTGCTCAACTAAATCTAGAATTTGTCATACTCTTACACTTGTTGAGCTTTGGAAGTATTGAGCAAAGAAGTAAGAAATTGCTTGTCCATTTTTACCAAGGGGGGATTTTATGGCAGATCAAATCCCAGAATGTATTTTTGCCAGGACGCGAGAGTTAACGCCCACACTCTTACAAACAGTGTCATGGGATTTTGAAACACTAAGCATTGAGGAACTCAGTTTAATGTCGCCTCCTTTCCTGATGATATTTGCACCAGATGTTGTTACTTCAAGCATGGCTTTTATGATACTGTTGTTTGAGTAGCCAATTAACTTTATAAGCACAAACTGTGTTTATGTGTTATGTGTCTGTATGAATGGAGACTGCTCGAGAAGATCAGCAGTATGAGATGATAAGTACACATCCTTGTCCCAAAGGCTTTGCCATCTAAAACTGTCAGCTGAAGAGGGCAGCTGTGATCTTGATGTTGGTTGATGGAAGAAAGAAAAAGCAAAGCTTTTTGTAAAATAAGTCTGAAATTAATGGCCCAAGCAATAACATCTGATATAACACCATCTTCTAGATAACTGTAACATCTTGGGGTTTGTGCAAGGTTAATGTGTAAGGTTATCCTCAGGGTTACTAGTAGTTGAAGTGAAACTAAACAAGGTGGAAGCCTTGACGGTGCCAGATACATGAACCCCTACTACAATCATGTTCATTACTGTTCAAAACGTACCAATTATTTCAAAGGGTCAGCCTACATGCTGGTTAGTCATTCGACCAATGCCATAAGTCACTATCTGGGCTATATGCTAAGACTAATTAGTGTTACTGTACATTTACAAAGCGGTGAGCAACCTGGGTTTATCTTTTCAATAAATCATTACTATGCAAGTGACCCAGAGGCTATGGTGACTAGGAGTAGATAATGCAGTACTACGTTAGAATGGTGGCATGCATTCTAAAGGGATATCACATGAGTAATAGCTAAATATTGTATGTATTGTATTGGTGATGATTGCATACATAATATCCTTACTCTCACCCTAACCCAGGTCCAAACCTTGCCCTTGTACAAGTGCTCAAAATCAGAAGCAGTTCACAACATATTCGGGTGTTTTTCCTCTGGTATTTATAATTAACTAAAAACTATTTTGCTACCTCAACAATAAGTCTATTTTGTGCTAATCCTGATTTCCTATTCTAGGAAAATAAGTGTGAGACGGGTCTTTTTTATTGTTATGGTTTTGAAAGACTTGATTGTTTTTTTTTATTTTGTTTTTAGTGAAGGAATTGCTGACATATGTGCAGTTTTAAATTCAGAATCCTGAATAATTAAATTGTACCAGATATGGCCGGAAATTACAAAGGGTAGAGTTCTTATCACAGAGGAAAATACACTCCACTATGTTATAAGCCAGATATTTCAATAAACAATGAAACATTGTTAAATATACAGAAACTAAGGCACATCAAGATGCAATACAGAGACTTCAGCACTAATAAAAAGCGTGCCATGTACCACAATAATGCTTGCGTTGTCTGATATGCTCTTGGTGCATAGTGTAACTTATAACAAGATGTAAAGGTCATAACATCACATCCAAAAGCAGCTCTTCATTGTTCTGTGTCACACTTTTTTGACAAATAGACACATAAGCCTGGAAGATCTCCCAATTACATTTTGACACCACTGTCAGTCAAGCTAAAAGGCAGCCCTTGTCAAAGGAGCCCAATAATATCTTAATGTACAAGCACATTGCTTAAAACTCACTTTTGACAGATACAAAGAATAGCTGGAGAAAACATTAACTGAGCTTTTGAAAAGAAGGAGATCAAAATATACTACCCAGTAAAAGAAGTTTGGAAAGGCCAAGCTTTTATAAAAGTAGTGTCTGTAAATTAAAATCAAAATGATCTTTTAAGAGAAGTAATATTAATTAGCTCTGCCAACTTCAGGAAACAGAACCATCTAATTAATATTGCTAATTCATATTGGTTTCTGTAATTTATATAAGTTTCCCTTTAAAGAAAGATGACTTTATATTATATAGTATCCTCCAAAAGTATTGGGGCAGCAAAGTGAACTTATTTTTGCTTGAAAGTCAAGCAATTGGTGTTTGTGATAATGAGATTAATATAATTTATGTTTGTCCACTCATAAATCTAATCATATTAAAGAGCAAAAACATAGTTTGTGATCAACACAGTGATTTCTAGTGACCATAAGTATTGGGACACATTTATTTTTTTAATATATGTATTCAATAAACAGAGCAACATTAAGCAGAATTAGTAAAGAACAGAGTAATTAAGTTGCCAGGTGTCTATTGTGATGTTGTCATGTTGTGGTGGAAATTGGTGCATTCCCTGACTAACAACCTGGCTCAAACTGATTTGAACTCTTGAGTTCAGTAAATAGAGCTTATAATTACACCAGCCTCCCGTTTTTGAAACTTAAGCTGCACATGTGAAAAATGAGAAGAACAAATTACCCGTTTTCTATCAGAGAATGGGTATTGATTCTACTCATGCAGCATTAAGTGCATCAAGAACTGTGGCGGCCAAACCTGCTCAACTGTCCTGTGTAGACAGATTCAGTGAAATTAGAAACTATGTGATCAATCATGAATTAGAAGCAATCCTTGAAAGGAGGGGTTGGTGAATCCCATGGAAATGCTCAGTTTGATATTATGTTTAAGTTTCTATCCCCTAGAAAAATCAATTACATTAAGTCTCCTGCTCAGATAACTGTGGTCACCTTTACTCTGTTGCAGGGTTTTCTTGACACAGCAGGGCTCCCGCAAGGAATATATCATTTAAAAATTGTACTATTAGGAAAAAAGGTAGAGGCTATCAGAATGAGGTTAGTATAGGTTACTATTGCAGTAATCTATTCCATAAATAACACAGCTCATTTAAGCTTCAGTGTTGTTCTTAACTTATTTTAAATGACATCATGACACATCTATGACTTTTTCAGCCACCCATTTTGCCAAGCAATGGATTTTCCATTTTCTCCTTTATTAGCTTCTTGTTTCTCGAAACAAAATATTCTTTGTGAAGATGTTTCTCCATTTTGGGTATGTATTTTTGATTTATGTGTCTTATCACTAAATGGTTTTGAGGTCTAATATTTAACTTAAAACAAGAGACAGTTGTTTTGTTTGCCATTAAACATCTGGGGGGTTTTGTTGATGATCTTGTGCATGTAAAAGCGTTTAAACTGAAGGACGTTTTCTCTATCCCCTGTCTCACTTTAAAACTCCTTTAACAGGCATTCATTTTGTAGTAGGCCTGTGAAAACTGATCTTGATTACACTATGAAAAAAAAGTGCTAAAGCTGGTTTATCATTCCATTTCACAGGTGTCAGTTTTTGGTATTTTGTAGTTGGAAACAGAGACACATTGACACAGTGTCATCATCATGTGTAGCCTTGCACCATGTAACCCATTGAAGCATTGGTACAGTATTTCCAGTTGGCATTGAAAAGTGACATTTTGGTGTAATTCTTAATCTTTTGTTCGAAAGAACACTATATATATATAAAAGTGACAGTAAATTGTAAAAAATCCGACAAAGAATGTAACTTTTTTGGTAACCACATTTACCTGGTCCATTTTCTGTTATGTCTTTCCAGACCAAACCATGTTTGCTTATGAGGTTCAGATAACAGTGAATCTGTAAATAAAATCGGGCAGGTCTGCACTCATGGAAAATCATTATTGCTAATATTTCATTTTTGCATAAACAGAGTTGAAAAGGGCAGACAGAAAACTTGACTTTCTAATGCACATGCAATTAAAATGACCTCTCATATGCATTACGAAATACTTGCATAGTATGGAAAAAAGGCTTACAATTTTGGGAAAACTGACTTGTGAAGAATGGAGACAAGCATTTAAGTGAAATGGCCTAGGACAGATATGGAATCAATAGAGAGTGGATGGCAACATTTAAAAGCAGAAAAGATTAAATAGAGTTTATAAATCAAAGGCTAGAGAGCAGTTTTCCAAGTGGTTTAATACTACATTGAAAACACAAAGAAAAAGAAAGCACTTAAGTGATTAAAAAAGTAAAGAAACCTGTTTAAAAAAGAGTAAATTGAATTGCAAACACAGGTAACAAAAGGATATTAGAAAGCCCAAGAGAGAGATAGAAAAGAATATTGAAACGGAGGCTAAAATAAATAATAAAGGATGTTTTTTTCTATATCACAGCAGCAAAAGAACATTAAAATGAAGTAAAGTGGTTCAGAGATAATGATGGGACTCTTTAGAATAATGAAAGGGAAATGGCTTATGTATTAAATGAATTTTTCACTAAGGTGTTTACCAAGAACGCTAATCAGAAACATGCCCCCGGTTGAAAAAGACAATTTGTTTATTGAATAGTCTGAGATATAAAAAATCAAGATGTAGTACAGGAATCAGAGTAACATAAGTTTGATAAACCTCCAGGGACCAATGATATTCCATGAATTGCACTTAAGGAAACAACAGATGCTTTGACTGTTAACAGACTGTTAACAAAGCTCTTCTAGCAGTCACTCAAGTCATGGGTAATATCCATTGCCTTGAAAATTACTCTGTAACACCCACCCAGAAAACCAGTGGCAAAACAGAACCAGGTAATTTGAGACAAATAAGTCCTATTTGTATGATGAGGTTGTAGAACCAAGAATTAAAACTAAAGGATCAACTACTGTATATGGTAATAGGATTTGAGGCAATCGTAAAAATCTGTAGAAGGCAGGATTTTAAGTTGAGGACCAGAGGCACTGCTATACTCATGGGTTATGGTGGTGGCTTCCATTAAAAAACTGTTGACTGAATTTCTTGAATCAATTATGTTTTAGCTAGTAAGTGAGATAGACAATCTGGCTGGACTCTCATTTGTTACAATTCTTATGTTCTAAAGAATTCAAGTTCTTGAAGATATCTCAAGTTTGACATTTTCTGTGTTACAGAGCCATTTATTCTTGCAAATAATTAATACAAATCTTTATTTAATTTGCATATTAAAAATAACATATGTTATTACATGATTATCACCTGCTGGTTGGGAATATGTATATTCTTCCCCAACAGCTTTATAATCGACATTGCAGATTGCTCAATACACAGTTGTGCTACAGACACAGATTTTGTTTACCTAAACATCAAAGAGTCCAAGACTGTACTCGTTTAACAAATGGGATTTGAGGTGCATTGAATGAAATTAATAACTATAAATAGCGTAACTATAATGTGACTGCTTGTAATTAAATCACATTGCACCTAAGAAGTAAATGGTGTCGTTGGATTCATGTTTTAAGGAAATGTTGACTGACTGCTTTGGACAATTACATAATTCCATGTATTAATTATATTGCAACCCTGTTTCCATAAAAACAGAATAAGTGTGTACTGTATGTGTATGGCCCGTGGATAGCAGAAGGTACATGTGCATGTTTTTTTGTTTTTATTATTTGATGTTCCTTTCTAGGGAATCCAAACCTGATGTTCGCATTTGTTGATGTGGAAAATACGTGTTCTCCTCAGGCTTTTAAAAGGGTGATATTTTAAATTCTTAATACCTTTTAGGCCCATGAGTTATTTAGTACTGTGTGACTATTAGGTTTGCGTGTGTCATTGTTGACTTGCAGTGGCTATCAGTTGGGCATCATTGTGGAAATATGTTTTTTTTTTTTTTGCAAAAGAACACCAGAGAGAACACCAGATAAATACATGAATGGATTATATTTGAGGTTGGGGGTGATATTTTTATTTCATATTTATTTTATACTTTCAGAGCAAAGTCCCTTGTCTAACCTCCTGACATTATAG
Organism: Lepisosteus platostomus; assembly: GCF_059453375.1. Taxonomy (NCBI): domain Eukaryota; kingdom Metazoa; phylum Chordata; class Actinopteri; order Semionotiformes; family Lepisosteidae; genus Lepisosteus; species Lepisosteus platostomus. The sequence goes on from NC_142618.1 coordinate 56,716,371, forward strand.
TAATCCAATGTTGTATCTCTCTAATTGTATAGTAAACCTAGATAGGCACCAAATGAATTAAAATTATAGTTTGGAGGAAAAAAAATCAGAAAGAGCACATTATGGCATGAGAGACCCAGTTGATCTTACTGAAATATAATAACCAATTTCAAGCTCATTGTTCTTCTGTCTGATTTTAATTAATTGAGTTTTAGTCTGACTTAGTGTTTAATACCATTTCCGTGTTGAAAAATCTTTCCCTACAAGTGACCTTTTCATGAATATTTCTAGAATTCTGTATTAAATGCTACTCTACCTTTGAAATATACCTCTTATTTCGACTGTCTCCTTATTATATGTTAACAAAACAGCCCTACTCTGATTAAAATATATTTTGTTCTCTCCTTTCTGTACATTAATACAGAGCTTTCTCACAACCGTATCTGATAGCTTATGTTTAATCGTCAAAAAGAATCGGAAGATGCTCACGCTGATAACTGATATTTACTCCACAGGTGTGGAACTACTGAGTGAAACGTGGACACCTTAATTATGTGTTGGTGTGCTCATTTTAATGTGGAAAGAAGCTGTAATTCTGTAGAACAGCAGTGGACTCACTTTAGTATGACTTGGCTAGACATATAAAATTAGCATATCAATGGAACTGCACCCAGTAAAAGGAACTGTAGAACAAGGAAGTGGCTGACTCTCAAGATTCCTGCTGAAATTGTTGTCTGCCATCTATAAAGTTGATTTTAATTGTCATGCCCAGAGGAAAGTTCTTTGAATTGAGACAAAGAATACAAAACCAACAAAATGTGACGAGGAGGAAAGAAATTTCCTTAAAAAAAATCACATACAGTATAGGCATGACTTGGTTGACTGGTGGTTTAACAAGACTTTGAGGAGAATGCCTGGAATTCATGACATGGAGTTTCATTAAAATTGTACCTTTCCAAAAATGTAGTGGAGGGGGAGATCGTTTATTGTAAGGGGGTTATAGAAGTGGCAGCACATTTGTTAGATTTCCTGAACTGTATAGTTCAGTCCTTTGCTGCATATATGTTATGAATTACTTGTCTAAAAACAAAATGATACCTAAATGGGATCACTTTAGAGGCATTTTTCTACTGTAGATCTCATTATTTCCTTCCAATTACATAATCAAGGTGATCCATCTACAATAAACAATGCTTACTACTATTAAATGTAGCAGTGAAAATAGCTGCTCCATTCAGGGAAAAAAATTGAATCCATTAGCTCCTGCTGTGAAGATTAACTTTCACGTACAGCTTACAAAATTGCAGTCCCAGATAATGACTTCTGAGTGTAAGAGGGATTAAGTCTGCCATACAGTGCACCATGTTATGAGGCTGTACTACTGTAAACATTACCAACACTCCAGTAATATGTTGAAACAGCTTCTATTAAATTGAATAAGAGATCACAGTTCACAGTGCAGTGATTTCCTTGTGTTTTTTTTGTGATTTCTGGAGAGATATAAAATATATCTGGATTGGAATTGAACATCTAACTCACGCAATGTAATCACTGCTACATGAACCCCTAAACAGGATTCCTAATACTACACCAACAAGAACAGCAACAATTATAATACACATGTGCAACAAAACGTGTTTGTATAATCTATTAAAATACACATTATATAACATAAAGGCTCTTTAGAGTCACCTTTGTTGTTTCTCAGAGGATGATCTTTCAAAACAAAGACCATTGTGTATAAGAAACAGCTTTACCATTGATAAGTGTTCTTTTTATTTTGGCCCTAAAAAACAAGGTACATTAACTTATACAATACTTAGTGTTTTTTAAGGAAGAGCAATAATGTTCTACATACCGTCTATCAAAATTCTCTGACAAGGGGCAAATAATTGGACCATTGACTGTTGACAAATATAGATTTCAACTTTTAAATCAAAGTTTCTGAATATACCTGCTTCCCCTATTGCTTAGCAGGATCCTATTTCATACTATGTTTTCTCTCCTGTGTATATTGCATTAAGCTAGATTTTGGGTCTTAACATGTTGAGTACGCCAATTATAGTACACTTCTGCACTTATTTCTAGCATACTTTGTATGAATGGTGTATTGGGTATCAATATTAAAATCAGTCTGCACAAGCTGAATATGATCTTGACATGATTAAGAGCACTATCACAACATTAATTTAACCATACAGGCAACAGTGCTGATATAACTTACAAATAAATACAATACAAGCAATACTCAAATAACAATGGCACTGCAATAAATTTGTACGCGAAAAATGTCTGGCAGTTAATTGTTAGCATGTCTATCCTTCTTGTAAAGTGTGTACATTTACTGTGTACATGTATCAACTGTATACAGGGATGTTGAAAATGACGGGGTAACCTGATCGTTATTGTCACGCCCAGTATACCTAGAGGGCGCTCTGCTTCTGTCCTGTTCCTAGTTCCCTGTGATTATTCATGTCTTTGTGGTGTGTCTTGTTGTGTAGCCTATTTACTTCCTATTTCTGCTCTGCTACTGGCTCAGCTTCGAGGTTCGGATGTCCTGAAACCCGCCTAGCACCAGGTACCCCCACATCCGCTACATGAGGGCATAGGTTTTCTATACGGCATTCCCTGAACAGCTGAGCCCGGGCTAACCCCCGTCTCGCCGCTACGCATAGGGTCTTTTTTGCTCTCCTGCCATTCCACGGTTCGTCCCTTCCGACATCCGTGACAGTTATGCCTCATCAAGTACCTCTTCCCAATATTTCTGAACATTGGTATATATCCAATGAAAAAAAGTCAAAGTGTTTTTACAGTATTCTTCAATTCCTTAGTCTAGACATTTATTTTCCCTAAACAACCAGATCAATAAATATTGACAATCTACTGAACCCAGGAGGATGAGGTTGATTCAGTGTGTTCTCTGTTCAGATTTACTCAGTGACTATTGTAGTTCTGCAGGTAGCTGATACCTCAACAGTGTTCCACTCCACAGGACTTTCCTGTAATGGAGAATTTATAACCATCTTTTCATTTTGAGTGTGTCAGTCTGGTGCCCTACCCACTTCACAGGTTAGAGACTGGTATTATCTGTGTTGTTTTGTTCTTGTATGTACAAGTACAGCTCAAAAACCGTTGTATTGGCTCAGAAATCCAGCTCTGATAGTCCTACAAATAGCACAGAGTCTTTTATATGAGAAAGCTAGGGATGTGTCTATGTGATGCCCAATGGGCTTAAGTCAGAGCAGGATAATTTTACAAAAACAGGTTAATAGAGAAGAATCCATCAGGACTTTGGTCCACCTAATTAATGCAACCATTATCCCAATCAAGCTGCAGCGGGAGGCTGTGAAAACAGCATGTAGATGACACTGTCTTGCATTAGCTGCCTTTAAGGAACTCCTGCCTTGTTTTAACAGGACTTGTACCTGTCCCCTTTTCTCAAGCATGTAGCTGACATTCTCCTTTTCTGCTTTTAATTGCACCCCTGGGACACAGTAAGGTAGATAGGGGAGTGCACATCACAGTGTCTGCAACAGGAGAGTTCACTGTGTTGCATAGCTTATCTCTTCCTACTGCCATTTGTGTCACAGGTTTTCCTCATCTCTGCTTGTCAGATCCACACTTGCATAGAAGTCCCTTTGTCCCAAATGAATATAAAAGCTTCTAGTATCTAAAATTTCAAAGTATTGTTTCACTCACCACGTTTGGTAATGCATATTTAAAAGAGTGAATGTGACAGTGCTTTCAAAAATGTTTCGAAGGCATTTCATAGACTGTTTGATCAGTGTTATAAACTAATGATTCTTGAGAGTTAAACAAGTATTGTATTCTTAACATTTCTCTTTAGGTAAAATATTGTATTGATCTTTTCTTTTTTGCTTTCACTAGGAAGAACTAAAACTCCAAATCTAACATTGATTTTCCTTTACATTTGTCATCACTATCTTAAGCAGGGTAAATAGGCAGGGCTGTTTCATTTCATATAAATTTAGCATTCTTGAGCCTAATCTTTTCTTCTTTTTCATAAAGCTTGCAAAAGAAACCCTAAATGTTACATGACAAGCAATTTAAGCCTTAAACACTGAGGATGTTGTACTGTGAAACTCAAACTAAGTGATGTTGGGGCAACAGTATGAAATAGTGGATTAAATATTCTAGACTTATAATTAGAAGGAGATTTGGGGTACAAATTATCTCAGTCTACTACAAGTATTATTTTAGCTTTGAGCAAAGTATGTCACCCTATTAAAATGCTCTGCTTTGTAAATGAGTAATCCCTAGTAATCACAAGACCATAAGCACGGTACTAACAATCAACCCATCAAGTTCTTTTTGTTTTAAGTAACTAATTGATCTGAGGATGTCCTCCAGCTTTTCTTTTGTACTTGACAACATGGCCAAGAGGCTCAGTTCAGGCTCGTAAAACATTTTGGGAAAAGTAGCGCCTCTTATTTTCAGTTTTAAATGCCTCTCAATTATCTGGGTAAATAAAATGTTTAAATACATTTATTTAGTTCTTAGTATATAATTGTAGTGGTTTGATAACTACAAGCTTTATTAAGGCCCTGATGTACATGATCTGAACGTTCAGTACTGTACAGATTCTTGTTTACTACCCAGTCCTGGTCCTGTAAAGACTATAAAGAAGAAACAAGACATTTTGTAGCAGTAACAGTGTCTATGCTTCATGACATTTGATATAACATAACATAACAGCTTTAGATTCAGTTGACTTACTGCTGCAGGACTCTGTCAAGGGATTACTGGGTCACAGAGCTAAAGAAAATGGCTTCCAGGCCATGACAAATATGGTCAAGGAGCTACCTCTCCAGTGGGAACAGGGCCCTATATTTGCTAAGACATTAGCTTCCATCGTGACATGAAAACGATAGGCTACCTGAGTTTCAAACTTGAAGAATTTGAAACTGCTACAGAACCCTCAGGGATTCCGTGGTATTTACAGCCTTGCACAATCTTGATGGAAATCAATACATTTCAATTTTTCCATTTTCACCGTCTTACATTAAACAGATTTATAAGACACAAAGAAATGGAAGCCTTTTTATTAAAAAGCACAGCAACTTTTAACCTTTAATTAAAGCCTTTTTACGTACAGCAGCCTATTTAATACGACAAGCAAGATGTAGGATAGTCACCACACAGAGCACAAAGTATTTTCCATTTCATAACCTTAGCCTTGAGTTTTTACAGTCCTGAATTGAAATGCTAACTTTATTAAACAGTCAAAACACATACAAAACACCACCAAGCACACATACAGTACATACAGCATTTTACTCTCCAATAAATAACCAATGTTTTATCATCGAAGGAATTACATTTATTAACTAGCAAAGATAAATTTCTGGGTTGTCAGATGATGCTGAGTGTGAACAAGTGAAGAAATAATTGTTTTTAGATTTTAAAAAATGCTGTTTTAGATTTGATTTTTCATTGAGGTTTAAATGAGATTACTTGCTGGATTATACCCATTGCGTTATTGTAACCTTCAAAATTCTTTGTTACAGGTCATCTGGGAAAGGATGGTTGAAACAGACTGAAGACTACATGGTTGAACTAATTTCCTTGACTGAAGACGTGTCTAGATAGAAATTGGATTCTAATAAACTGGATGCAATGAGAACTTGCTTATTTTTAGTGCTTTGGGTTTGCCTGTCCCATCTAGGTGATGCAAAAGTCTTTATTAAAAGGACTACAGGGGACGGGGTTGCACTAAGGCGTTCAAAACGAGGATGGATGTGGAATCAATTCTTCTTACTTGAAGAATACACAGGAACTGACTATCAATATGTTGGCAAGGTATGCTGTTGTTTTCTTTCTGCTTATAGAGTTCGTCAGACAAAACAAACTACTTAAATAACGCAGCCAAGTCCTTTTTGAGTCTGGTAAACAAACATTCATAGAGTAAACATTGTACCATGTAACACTGAATTTTGGACATTCACAAGGATAAACCAATTTCAGTGTGCTCTAATTTACTGTTTTTTACTTTCTGTGGCTCTGTTTTGCGTTATTAATAGAAATACGAATACACCTACCAATTGTTGCCTCTCAGGGTAGTTTATATCCTAGGTCAACTGATACCTGTAGAATTTTAATATTGCCTAAATGAAGCGGCAGTTTCCATGTTAGGAACAGACTATAAAAGCAACTTAATTTTTTCATAGTTTTAGTTTTGAATATTTACAGTTGATTTAAAATAGATCATAATACTCTGCAGTAAGTTCAATATTAAAATGAAAATGTCAGTGTTATGAATGGTTCAGTCATTTGGATTTGATGAATCTGTCTCATAAGCATTGCAACTCACTGCAGGCCATGTGGCTGCTATCAAACATGTCCCAGTCCTTAATGTCTGGAGGCTCTTAGTAAGCTGTGTGCTACATAGCTACCTAGGGCAAAGTATATTTTATAATAACAAGCACAGCACTAGGCTGTATATAATATGCAAACTATTAATGGTTAAATGAAACCATGAATATGAAAACAATACTCTTTTTAGACAAGAGTAAAAAATACATATGTGAAGCTGTTAAATAGATCTGTGTGTTGGGGTTTCTAATTAAATATGTCATTTTTAGTTCATTTAGCTAATGCGTTTAACTAACACTGCTTATATTTGTATGCATTTTTACAGCTGGTTATTTTGTTGAAACAATATGAGAAATTTACTTGGGGTTTGCCACCTTCCAACCTTCCAGTTTATGCCACGGACAGAAAATGGCAGTCAATATACAATTCCATGGGCAGAAGCGATGAGCAAATGCCGGTTTGATACATGCAAAGGAATAGATAAGTAACTCTGTGGATACCATCAGCAATGGTACTATCCCATACTATCCCAACCATATCTGCATGACCATGCAAATCACATACGGGGAATGCTACAGTAATTAGGGGGTTTGTAGTAATTTAATCAGTCATATATTGTAGCTTTTAGAGTAGGCTGAACCATAGTGTACAAAAAAATGACTGAAAAAGAAAAGGATGTTGTACACAGTTATTAAACAAATTATGCGTTTTAGGATGTTTATGAAAGAAAAGGCCTTCTCTAGTTGCTTAAAACTAAAAAAAAAACGTACATTTCTCATCTCGTTGCTTTCTTTCCATCAGAAGAAGGACGCATGTCTGTACAGTGATGAATAAATGATTGTTTAACTTATATGTATCTTGCGTACAACACAAAACTTTTGTTTTTCAAGGCATTGTATTTGTCAGCACTGACTTTGGCCCTTGACTCTGCTATGAATTCAACCACATTTTATTAAACAGGGATTGTCTACTTTGTTGTCGGTTTTGGTTGACTTTTTAGAGTTTCTTAAAAGCCTTACAAAGTTGTCGAACACAAGATGAAAAAAAAAAATCAAAGATCAAAAATCACCGCTAAGAATAAATAGGCATTTCATCTTTGGGCTGCCTCTTATTCTTCTACATGAAAGACTTTCAAGGGTGAATTTTGCAAAGTGGCTTCTAATGTAAGGATGTAGTTAGTGTCGTGAGCATTCTACTTGCCTAAAACAATTTTTTTTAAAGAAAAATTATGATCAGAGAGCCAAGAGCCAAGAGCTCCAAAGGGTCACTTTAGTTGTTTAGCAGTTTTTTCGGAGACTTTTGCTATTTTTTTAAGCATACTGTACATAAAAGACACAGACAAATAATTGAATACTAACTTCCTCTGCCAGGGTAGGAACTGCAGTTCACTTTTGAGATGTTAAAGAAGTCTTTTACACTCACATATTTTTCCAGCAAACCTAAGAGACAGACCACCTGCAAATACAAACTAGAAAATTTAGTTTCTACTGATATCATAAAGACACTTAACTAAAAAATACTAATCTTAACCGGTAATTACAGTATTTTATTCGATTGTCTGTAGGTTAATTGATACAGACATGTCTGAGAAATATATATAATAAACACTTCAGAATGCTCCCTTCTGAAGTAAACGGTTGTTTATATAAAGCATAATGAACATTACTGAAAGTTCAACTTACTGAAAACTAAAGATGCAATAATTGTCATTTTTCTCAACGAGCAAGAAAACAGCAGCACAACATTTTACTTTAAAATCACTGATATTGCTTCTGTGCAATATCAGACGCCAAGAAGACACGTAGAATAATATGGTCAGGATGTCCTCAGGTTGGATTCTTCAGGCAAGCTTACTGCACTCAAATATCACAATTAAAGCAAGTCATCTTATTTTGCTAGTGGCCTCCATGTACTCAAATTTACATTTTTTTTGTGAATACAGAAAACAAGTCATACAGTATAAATCAATTTAACCTTTTTAGGTGCACATGCAGGTAGATGTTTGTATATTATCGATAGATCGTTTTGTAATGTTCTTCCCTCTAGCAGAAAGCAGAAGATATATTTTGGCACTTGAACTAAATCAGACAAGAGCAGTTTATGAAAATTGGGAAGAAATTAATTAACTTCAGTATGTGCTTCATACAGTAGATTTGAGCAACTGATTCTTTGTTAACAGACTGAAAGAGAGAGGTTGCTATGGAAATCTCCAAACAAGGAGCTCAAATTCAGTGATTGCGTGAATCTGCTATAGCGCTTCAGAAAGAATTGTATTGTTTGAGGAAAAAAAGCTCATGTTTACAATAATGGAGTGCAGACAGACATAAACAGGTGCAGAAGAAAAGCAACAATGTAAGCAATAGCATCTGACAGACACTGGAAAATAACAACAACAAAAAGATAGGTCACTTGTCAGTTCAAGGCTAATTGTTTCATAATGAGTAACTATATATCATCAACTTGATATAGACATAAATTCAACTTCAAATCTCACTGTATAAAAGGAAGCCATAAAAACACTACTTTGAAGTGTACAGTACAGTGTGATGGGCTGATGTACTGCTAACTAAAATGTACATTTATAGAGTAGATACAAAGTCAAGGTAGAGACATCAGAGCAATGAGGAGTAGTGTTACGGACAGGTAGAGCAATATTTAAACATTTAGGCATCTAAAGGAAACTCTGCTGAAACAAGACAACAAGAGAATGTCCAAAAGTTTGGTACTGCACACAGTAAACCATGGAAATGGTAATGTGAAAGTTAATAAATGTTTTCACAGTGCATTGTAAATTATATTGGAAACAACATGTTTTAAAGCAACAATATAATCACATTCTTCAAAATAATGAAGTACTCTCAGAAATGTGAAGTCCTTGTAATTCATGGTGTGTGATAAAAATGCCTTTCTGCAGCTTTGACTTCAAACAATGGGAAATACTGTGATGAGAAATGACTGCTACACAAATATAACCTTTTGTTATATTGCGAAGAAAATTATCGTTTCTTCTGCTCAATTTAATCAAATTTCCTTGTGAAAATGTATTTAATGTGAAATACTAGCTTGTGTTTCAGTAGAATTTCCAGGTACCACATTATTTCAGTTGCTACCATAAGTAAATACTGTATAAATGGGGCCTATGGTCTCATTGGGGTTTTCAATATCGATTGAGGCTTATTTTTCTGGTGCTTTTTTTAGACCTTGTAATAGACGTTACGGATGTTTGTTGTTTTGGATTTGATATTGTTATTTGTCATTTTTAATTTTGATTTTTAATTTTTTGACTCTTTATTTTCAATTGATTTTTTTTCTATGTGAATCTTGTATTTAAGATTTCGTTCTTTGCAATGTTTTTTTTTCTAATGTGAAAAGGTGCAGCTGTGAAATTATTGAGAACCTAAGTATGCAGGCAGTTGTATTTACTGAGTTATTCAAAATAGTTCACAGGGATCTTTCATAGTCAGGCATAAATCTAATTACGTATTCAGTTTAATGTATTTTCACAAACCGAAAAAAGTCAGAATGTGAACATCAGCAGCCATTAGGTTTTTAATCTCTGGAGCTTTTGATTATATGACTCAATTTTCAATTAACACAGGACCCCTTGGAGAGATGAACACCTGGGGACTCTTTTATGTTCCAATTAGCAGTTGCTCACCTTGGCAGCCATTTAATATTGCATGACTCCTATATATTCATCATCTCTTATGGCTGCTTTAACATTAGCGTAGAGATTTACAGGGACACTACATATATCAAAATTATTTACTAAACTGCTGTATGTAGTCATAGGAAAATATGTACAGTAAGCATTTCAAGGACCAAACCAAAAACTAAAGTTTGCCAAAAATAAAGATATTTTTCTCATGTATTTCCTGTGGTTGGTATTCTGCTAATGCTGTAAAATGCAGTAAACAACACAATTTTGGAGACTGAATGTAAGGTCCTCAGTTTCAGGAACACATACAAGCATAATTCTGAACTATTAAAGCATGATTTACAGTATGCGGGGATAAGGACAGATAAGGCATAGATTCAGCATTTGTATCCTTTGTAGGTTTTCTGTAATAACACCACCCATTTTGAAAAGAAAACCACAATTCTGTGATGGGTTTGTGTTGGCAATGTAAAATTATGGCATGATATTGACAAACTCAGTCTTGTTAGTTATAATTAACATCCAGATAATGCCATACCTTTGTCAAGTGTCTAGCTTGAACCTTAACAAAGACCAGAATATTGCTGATGTCATCTACAGTACACCATTCTCTGCCTCAAAATCCAAAGATTGCAGTTTCTCACAGATTGTGCTGAGATGTAGATTCCTGTATCCTGCTGCATTTGTTGTCCAGTTTGTCTTCTGTTGTACCTTGTGTTACACGGTGCACGAGTGATGAGGAATAGGATATAAGATATCCACTACAAAGGCGAACTAGCTACATTTCTGATTCATAGATGATTGATTGAGAAACATTCTGTTGTACAGCTCTGTGCTTGGATCTATAATCACTCCCATGTTTGCTTTGAAATTGTATGTATACCTGATAACTGAAAGTTTTTCTTGTACATGTTCTTTAATGCCATCTTAAATGCATTTTGGAATGTTTATTGAGGAGTTACGTATGAAATGTCTCGGCTTAACCCACTTGGCTGAGGGCTAACCATCTAACTGGACGATGAGGACATGAGAACACCCATATAAGAGAGAAATGTTAACCAAGGGGAAGTTGTAAAGGTAGGATGGGGTAGAGGAGTGATGGAAAAGAATGATGTGAACAAGAAAGAGGGGCGTTCTTTTGTAGTTTTTTTTTCTCTGTGACGTGACATCTTGGAGAATTCCAAATTACAGGTGAGATAGATTTTGGTTGCTTTGGTTGCGGTCACCCCTTTTGAATTTCATTTAAAACTCCAATTAGCCTTTAGCTTTATGCTGAACATAAAAAAGGTACTACCTTTTTTTCTCATTCAACTCTTATCAAATGAAAAATCTAATTATTAAGGTATCTCTGCTTTTGTTCCACACTTTCATGTGGTACTGTTCATATCGTTCTAAATATCGTCTTTTGAAATCCAATATTCCCCGATTATGGTGTGCAGTGTAACAGTGACAAGCCATGAATAAATGTCCGTCCCTGAGAATAATCTAGGATTTTTCTTTCTAGCTCTTTGAACATATACGATATGTAGTAAAGCAAGCTTCCTCATGCAGAAGGCTATAGGGAAATAATGGATTTTGAAAAGCGGAGCACAGCTGATCATTGAGAAATTGGTAGAAACCAGTGGGAAGACTGCAGATTAGAAACTCTGCAGATACTGTACCAAGTGATATCAGTAAATTAGTGAATGCTCACTGGAGAAGAAAAAAGACATCTATTCATGATTGTCCTGAATGGCCAGTAAGACAAGAATGACGCTTTATACTGTGAAGAGGAGTATGGAAACAGAGGTCTGACAAACAGCAAACCTAGCAGAACACAAACAAGTGCCTACTAGACATATCAAGTAATATCTGGATAGTACAATACATAATGGGACAGTGATAGGATGCAAATCACACCCTATTTTTGAATTACTGTATGCCTTTCATTAGAGATTAAACTTCATAGAGACTTTGTATGTGAGTGTAGCATCATTCATCACAGAACTTTTTTGTTGAACGTTCTGGGAAACAAGAAAAATATTGTTTTTGCCTGCCATGACAGGAAGTAGTGGTTAGAGTTGGTCTGTATCGAAACAGTAGCTTCTGTCCATAACGTCAAGATTCTTTAAGAATTACTTCTTCTTGCCTGAGAAGTGGAGTTGTTACTTCAGCAGTCAGCCAGAAATACCCAGACAACATAATTGCACTGAATTCAAGTAACATTTATATACAGTATGGCTATACAGTATCAGGACTATAGGTAAGAAGTGTAAAACAGTGGCTAAAGCTAAGGACTCATTATATGGTGCTGAATTTAAATGTCCTAAGAGGGGACACTGGTGCCGTACATTCTAGCTGAGTATTTTACCTAGATTTCTTCAGCAAACCCAAACTGCTAGAAGCGATATCACCCTGCAACTCACAACTGCCAAGTGACTGAAGCTCAGCAGGTGTGAGCCTGGTCAGTACCTGGATGGGAGACCTCCTAGGAAAAACTAAAGTTGCTTCTGGAATAGGTGTTAGTGGGGCCAGTAGGGGGCACTCACTCCACGGCCTGTGTGGGTCCTATTGCCCCAGTACAGTGACAGGGACACTATACTGTAAAAGGGTGCTGTCCTTTGAATGAGACGTAAAATCGAGGTCCTGACTCTCTGTCGTCATTAAAAATCCCAAGGTGTTTCTCAAAAAGAGTAGCTGTGTTACCCCGGAGTCCTAGTCAAATTTTCCATTAGCCTTTACCAATCATGGCCCCCTAATAATCCCCATCTCTGAACTAGCTTCATCACTCTGCTCTCCTCCCCACTCGCAGCTGGTGTGTGGTGACCGTACTAGTGCAGTGTGAGTGCTGGTGCATCATCCAGGTGGATGCTGTACATTGGTGGTGGAGGGAAGTCCCCATTACCTGTAAAACACTTTGAGTGGAGTGTCCAGAAAAGCGCTACATAAGTGTAAAGAATTATTATTATTAAATCCATTTGTGCAACTTGGTATCAGAATATACTGTATACATTAGATTAATTCTAGGTAATTGTAACCTGTTAATTGTGTTGGAAAAAAATCATAAGTCAAATAAATTAATAATCTCAAACACTAGTGAAGGAGTCTCCCAAATGAGTCTCTCTGAAGAAATAATTTTCTAGATATTTTCTTTTCATAATCAGAGGATACATTTGTGTCTCATTAAAAAAAAATGTATGTCTTCAAAAAAAATACAGAAAAGGTTTACTTTATAAAAACGGGTGTGTTTTTAAATTAATGCAAATCAACAACATTTAATCACCCAAGCGTTTCACTGTGCTGTTGCTGCTTTTCCTGATAGTACCTTGATGTTTTGTAAAGCTTTTCATAACAAAGGTTCCCAAAGGACTTTCTAGGCAGAATGAGATTCTCCACCAAACAGGAGAACTCTCTATAGTGTAATTCAACGGTCATTTTGCAACAACAGCTCACAATACGGACAATTAAGAGGGGACAAAAGTAACTGCTCAACCCATCAGACTAGAGGTGGAATTGGGCAGTGCAGTGGTATTATGGTTAGCATTATTGCCTAACAGCTCAGGGATCTGATTTCAGCTCTGGGAGCTTTTCTGTGACAAATTTCAATGTTCTCCTTTTTTCCTCTGCTTTTCTCCCACCTCTAAAAGACAATCAAGTTAAGTATTCTAAATTGTCATTTTCCAGGGGTTATTTTCAGATTATTTATTGCTATGGGGGTGTGTTCCCAGTAGTTATGGGACTATAGAGAAATATAATCAGACTTAGATTTTGGTCATTCTGGATTTCATGTATAGAAATATTAAGAAAACTAAACCTGGAATTTGTCCAGGACCTTACTTATGAGATCTATCTAGCCCTCTTTCTTTGACACAAGTTTAAAAATCACATATAATTGTGCGTATGCTAAAAAATGTTGCAGAGAGAAGAATGTAACTATTGTATGAAACCATGAACATCTTGCTTCTGGTTTAACTTTAGACTCAGAAGTACACATTGAATCTCGTTTTAACAATAAAACCAAGTAGAAATGAAAAACTAAACCAAGATCCAGTACTTGTTTAGTCTGCTTCCCCATATATAAAGAAAGTTTTAAAGAACTCTATCTCCACTTAGGACTGCACAGAGGTGCAGTGTTTAGCATTGGTACCTTACAGCACTGGGGGCCCTGGGTTCAATTCCTGGGGTGCTATCTGTGTGGAGTTTGGTCTGTGTTTGCATAGGTTTCCCCCGAGTGCTCCTTTTTCTTCCCATTTTCCAAAGACATGCTGGTAGATTAACTGGCTTCTGTAAATTGGCCCTGGTGTGGGTGTCTGATACATTCCAGGGTGTATCCCTTCTTGCGCCCAGTGCCTTCTGGGATATGCTCTGAGTCACCGTGACCCTGAATTGGAAAAGCAGTTATTGAATGTGATGTGATGATGATATATCCCCATTTGTCAAGATGTAGAGAGTGTGATGGATAGAGTTCCCAGTATATTCTTGCATTTAGAAGACTTATTTTAAGATTTCTTTAATTAAATTTAATTGTTATCTTTCACCTTATTATCATTTACCATATATTGTTGGGTTTCATTTCACTCCAGATACAGGGAGTGATTATAGCCAAATACAGCTAAAAGTGCTGACAGTGCTGCAAGGAAAACAATTAATTTTGATGAGATCTCAGAAGTAGAGATTTATTGTAATCTCTGTACCTCTTAAACTGTAAGAGGTAAATAACCTGTCCTTTGCTTAAGAAATGTTCAAAAAGAGCAGAACTGCAAAAATTGTATTTTGTGTCTTTTGTTTACGGGTTATTACTTATATCAGTATAAGTGCACATTGAGGAAACCACAATGAGAAATGAAGGGAAAGTACAGTGGCATAATATTTGACCTTTGGATCAATATTTTGCAAGGAGGGAACATTGAATTGGAAAACTGACACAACTGTGTATAAACTAAATTAGATGGTAAGCTGTAAATATTTACTGTAGAAAAATTGTTTTTATACCAACCTGGATAAGACGTTTTTACAATGCCTGAAGAAACTGCTTGTCTACGTTTTAACGTAAAAATTGGCTAGGAACTGAAATTCGTCTCTGTTTTTTTTTATCAGCTTCATTCAGACCAAGACAAAGGAGATGGAAGTCTGAAGTATATCCTCTCTGGAGATGGAGCGGGCAGTTTGTTTCTTATTGATGAAAACTCTGGTGATATCCATGCTACTAAGAGGCTTGACAGAGAAGAAAAGGCTTACTACGCACTCCGGGCTCAGGCTGTGAACAAGAAGACAGGCCGTCCAGTGGAGCCAGAATCAGAATTCATCATTAAAATTCATGACATTAATGATAATGAGCCAAAGTTTACAAAGGAAATTTATACAGCCAGTGTCCCAGAAATGTCATATGTTGGTAAGTTCATAGAATTCAAGATTGATTTCAGAGATAGTTATGTATTAATTAAAGGGAGACCAGTTAACAGAGAAAGTGAAATTCGTTTTGCAGACATAAATCTTAAGTCTACCGGTTGATAAAATGCAACCAGTTCATCTGTTGATCTGAATAATACTTCAGTTTTGGAAATCTACTTAAATAAACTTAACTGCTATAGAAATGAAACATAACTCCTGCTAATTACAAAAAGTTAAGAGATATAATGTGAGCATCATGTCAGAAAAGCTTCTCAATTATTGAAGCACTCCTTTAAGCATACTCATTTATATGCATAAGATTTCAGCAAAACTCCAAAATAATTAGTAATCTCAGGAAAACACAAATTTCCATGTCATTTGTAAATGTAAAACAGCTCCTGAGCACAGAAGGGCATCATTTTGTTAAAACAAGTCCTTTGTGACAGAAATGTCACTGTGTGATGCACTCATGCTGTTTGGTGGCTGAAGGGACCCACACAAACAATAATAAAACTTGTTTTTTAATTTTTTTCTGGACCTCCTCAAACCAGTGTTTATTTCTCTCCTTTTGTGTTTGGCAGTGTCCCTTTACACAGAGAAAGACAGTGTTAAAATAAAGAGAACTGTATCACAATCTTGTTGTACTGGCCAAAGCTGTACTGTATATGCCACACACGTTTTTCAACAAATTGATTGGGGAGATCATTACATTGCTTGACTGACTGTATATACACAACACATCTGTTTAATATAATAAAATAATAGAAGTCGAAGTAGAGAGTCGTTTAATGCTGACAGTGCAATTAACATCTTGCCAGCTTGGCTTCTGATATGATTTTCCCCCTGATGTTGTTTGTAACTCTAAATCTTGATACACGGAAGCCCATGGAATGAAAAGGAAGGCATTATAATTCATGGACTGTACAGATGCAGGTTTCTTGCTCACATGCGGAGATATAATTCTCAGAAGGTAGAAAAATAGTTTGCATGTCTTTAATGTTGTGGGAAAAAAACTTCAAATTACTGTTTTGATGGACATGAAGTTTCAATGTATAGCATTCATTCAAAATATGGATATATGTTCACATAATAATTTGTTTGCAGAAGATAGTAAAAGTGAACACACAGTACGAAACACATTAGATCTTGTTAGATCATATGTGGAAAGTAGAATAGTATCAGCAAACATTGAATTTTTGTACCATAAACGACTGACTGATTGCTCTGTCTGCCCTATTTTATAGGTGACTTTAATTGTTGTTACAAAAACTAGGATTATTAATGCATTATTGTCCCTTCTTTGAACTCTTTCTATACACGTATATTATTTACTTGAACAATTTAGAAATCTTAAGACATTTGTATTTTCTGTCATGCTGCATTACATACTGTACAGTAGTTCCTTTTAATTTCTTATGAGGTAAACAGGGTACCATATTTATAGACTGACCATTCTGAGACAGAAGAGCAGTGCTTCCCTTTTTCATGATTTTGTTCCAGGTAATTACAGTATGTTTAGAAAATCCAGTAACAAAATTTACATAACATAATGTAATGTTGCTGTATTTTAGCTATAATGATATGTATATTTTTTAAATCTTCTAGTTGTTCTGAATTGTGTCTTTTCTTGATTGAGACGCCTAACAGCAGTCAAAGTCTTTCTGTGTAGACTTGATCATTTGTATATGAAATACCAAACTGCCAGAGGGTTGGCTATGAAACCTAAACAGGTGGTCAAGAGAGACAGTTAACATGGTATTGTGATGTGTATTCCTTCTGTTCTATAGTTATGCAATTATTTTCTGCTTATTTGTTATAGTGTAATTTAAGTCTTATTCACATGGTGCAAACTAGCAATGTGAAGTAATTTAGCAAGATTAATTTTGAGCTTTGCTCAAAGTTTATTACTCCTGTAAATACTCAATGTATTTTTTGTCTACACAGATTTATATATTTGACAAATAATTTAGATAAATATAATTATAGATATTTCCTGTGATATTTCAGCAGAGGAAGAGTTTTTGTCTCTTTCACTTGCACTTTTCACACATACAAAAGCAGATGTTATTTATGAAAATTGCTAAAAGGATAAACATTATGTCTATGAAAAAAGTACTAAGAATATTATTAGACCTATGTAAATCTAAACAAATGGCAATCTAGAATTTAATGAAATCACTGTACACTCATGTATTTCATACAGTTTGATTCACAGACACCGATGTTGAAAACAGGATTTCTGACCTGCTGTTATTTAAACTGTTTCAGGTACGTCTGTTGTCCAGGTCACAGCGACTGATGCTGATGATCCTACTTATGGGAACAGTGCAAGAGTTGTCTACAGTATTCTACAGGGGCAACCGTACTTCTCTGTTGAGCCAGAAACAGGTAAGTCAGTTTGTAGTTAAAAAATTCTCTTTTCTGCTCAATATTAATAAAAACAACTAAAGGTGAAACAACTACTATGATGGTCGTGTTTACAGGGAGGAGTAGTATATTTAACTATTCCAGCCAAATCATAAGTAATTACTTTATGCACATAATCACAGTTTATCTGTTTATTAGCAAAAGTAAAAAATCATTAAAGATTTTTACATATCACTGCATTTCTTGGGATTCTTATGAACTATCTTCAGCAAGATTACATCCATATTACATGTGCCATTCATGCATGCATTGTGATACTCTGAAAGAGAAATTGCAACCAATTGAGGTTGAATTTCCTGATATTAAAACGTTTTCTAAAACCGTGTTTACTTTTAGAAATGCTCAAATATGAAGAATTTAAGTATCGGTTCACATACAATGGTCATGGCCATCTGAAGCTTTCTGTATCATTTCTTTCAGTGTTTCTTGCTAAGTATTTGTTTGACATAAAATGAAATGATTTCTTATCCCATCATTCAGTTGAATCTCAAAAGCAACAATGCGATTACATTTCATGAATTTATTTCAAGACGTGTCTTGACTGTTTTCTTTATTTTACTGAAATTCATTCATCAACATCCTGGTGTTTATCAAATTTAATGATAATTCAAACACCTAGGATTTAAGTTTGGAGGCTGATGTTAAAGTAACGAGTACTCATTGCATACTTGATGGTTGCAATATAAACACATACTGTATATTTTAAGTCAAGGTGGTTTTTTCCATGTGTTCTAGTTTCCTCCCACCAAAGACAGACAAGTTAGGATTGATTGGTTCTTTTAAATTGTCCATTTTTCCCTTGCCCAGCATCACACTGTGTCCTACTGAGTGTAAGGGCAGTGCTGAGCTCTCACCTTATGCTTTATGTTTCTGGGTTAGGCTCACAGCTTATGGCATTTTCAACCAGAAAACGCAGCTGGACGGATGCCATTAAATCACTCCAGCATACTATTAGTAAATGAATCAAATACAAATCGATTTGTCACATTCAGTAGTTCAGACAGTATATGGCCGTAGACTGATCATCTCACAAGCTAAGCAAGCCTGGACATGGTCTGTACTGGGAGACTTCCAAGTGATTCCAGGCTGCTGCTGCATGGTGTTGGCAGACCAATTGGTGGTGCTATACCCCCTGAACAAGAATTTCCAAATCGATGCACTCTATGATGACAGGGAACACTATGCTATAGGATGTACTTGGTCATTTAAGTTTCAATGGCACTTTGCAAAAGATAAGGGTTGTTAACCCCAGTGCCCTGGCTAAATTCCACTGTGTTATTCCAAATCTGGATTTTCTGAAGCATCCCCTTACTTTAATTGGTGAGATCTCACTTGTTTCCTGAACTGGTATATAATTGTCTCTGCTTCGCAACAGGGTGGGTGCTGCATTTCATTAATGGATAAAGCAGGACCCTCCCTGTGTTAAGTGTTTTGAGATATTTCGGGATTAACTGAGCTAAATGAATGCAAGAAGATATTTCATAAGGCCTTGTGACAGAAGTTATCTTCTTTCTCTGAAACTTGATCTAATGCTGTTGCTGGGAATCTCTCTGAAACTTTGAGCTGTTTCTTTTTTTTGCCAGGATATGTTTTGAAATATCCAAATGTTCTGTATATATGCCTGTAAACATAACTATTATCTATCTAACCACATAGAGTATAGGCAGATGTTGATGTATGCTCTGCTTTTCATTCACAAAATCAAAAACTCTACACTGCCTTTTATAGGCATTATCAGAACAGCACTTCCCAACATGAACCGAGAGAACCGGCAGAATTACCATGTGGTGATCCAGGCCAAGGACATGGCAGGACAGATGGGTGGATTATCAGGGACGACAACAGTCAACATCACCCTCACTGATGTGAATGACAATCCACCCAGATTTACTCACAGTAAGCTTGTGTTTTCAAAGTCGCTTTCAACCCATCACAATAATAAAAAAGCAGGACTTCATCTGGTTTCAAATTTCAAAATAAAGATGGATTATTATAGGAATGGCAGACCAAGTGCTCAGGGATGAGCTACTACAGTGCTCTCCATCTCTTGAAGGTATGGAATAATTAAATGCAGAGCCATATGATGGAGCTGTATGTTCCATAAAGTGCATCAGATCAGTCTGGTAATCCCTATTAAATGAAAAGAATAGACTCTTAGAGTTTTAGCTCTCTCATTCTCTCACTCGCACTATATGTATTATAAAGCTGCTTTGTCTAACCCTGTGTGGTTATGTGTGTATTACACCCAGATATTGCTCCTAAGACAAATTGCAAAGGGTGCTAAGTAAGACTGACAGCAAGCTCATATCATTATTCTCTTCATCTTTAGCAGTAGAGGGAAAGATGGAAGAACACTTTGCATGGTCTCTCTACACAGTTTCACAGAGACATTCATTGAAAATTTCAGACTTAAAATGTTATCTCTCTGTTGCAAAAACTGCCACCAAATGTGTCTGAAAGGATGCTAGCTGTGAATAATTAACCACTCTTACAAAGCTTTTGATATGAGATCATCTGTGGGCTAGAGGGACCATCTATACAAAAAGTAATTCACTCCTATTTCTTATTAAACACTTGTTAACCTAGGATCACATTAATGCATTGCACATAACTGCATAGACAGTAGCATTTCAGCAGCTGATGGTGTTGTCTCCGTGAAAGGAAAGGAGCAGGTGTTATTCTGGCATCTGACTTTGCTTGAATATATTTCCTGCTCTAGATACCTATCAGTTCAGTGTTCCAGAATCTACCGAGGCAGGATCACCTGTGGGGAGGATAAAGGCTGATGATGCTGATGTTGGCAGAAATGCTGAAGTTGACTATACTATCATTAATGGGGATGGACTGGACATGTTTGATATCACTACAGATATGAACACACAAGAAGGAGTGATCACAGTGAAAAGGGTAATTCTGATTTCCTGATTTTCAAAAGCACACTCAAAAGGTCAAAGATGCAATGTAATGTGAATGTCCATTACAGAGAGCAGGATGAATGTTTCTACAAATATAGACATTACCCGACATCCATAATTACTTTTAATAATCAAATTCAGAGTTGTACTTGCAGCATGTTTAAGTATGTGCCACTAATATAAGCAGTTTTCTTTTCATGTATTAAGGTGTCAGGCTATCAAGTTAATTTTAGTTTATTTTTATAACTTATGTTTATTTATAAACACAATTTATTTAATAAACATTATATTTTAATACTTTAATTGGATTAAAAACAAAACTATAATGTACTTGATCTTTATAACAAAATCACATATCCATAATTTACAAGATAATATCAAAAACATCTAAACTTCATGGATTAAAACCAAAAACAATAAACTGCTAAACACCTATGTACAGTGTATTTCAAAGCATGATTTTCAAACCACAAGAAGCCGGAAGGAAAGTTAGAAAGACGTATTACCATCTAATGTATACTTTGCTATGGGTGGATCAATACCTTTCAAGATACAGTAGAAACAGAAATAATTGCTTTTGCAGTTGTTAATCAATCTTGACATTCCCTGCATCTCTGGGACTCCATTATTCAATTTGATTGCAGGTATCAAAGTCTTTGTAACACCATACTGGTTCTTCGTTCTTCTCACTGTATCTTCTAATTAAATGTTCTCATCTTTTAAGAGGAGATGTCATTTTTTAAACTGATCTAAAACAATGCATCACTTTGTTGCATTCCCATGGGTTTTAGTATGTTTAAGCAAAGAAATCCTTTACAAAAAAATAAAAACAGCTGAAAAAGCCTGGAAAAAAGTTAACTATTGTGAACAAAATACTGAAGCAAATGAACTAATTCCTACAGCATAGCTGTGACCATTTAAGTCCTGACACTGGACTAGTGCTGTCACTAAGTCATCTAATTAAATGTTTCATCTTTTAAAATGACAATTCATTTTTTACTCACGCTAACCAGTGTATATCAATGTATATCAAATGCATCAGGATTGGGTTTATCATATTAGAGCAATTAAATTCCAGTTTTTTTAAATAGCCTTGAAATAGTTTAAGTGTTTAAAAAAAATACTGACAAAAACAAAAAAACTGTGTACAATCCTAAGGAAAGACTGTTTTTCTGACTATTGTTAGAGTAGTCTTAATTAAGATGTTGCAGACAAGAATACCATAATTTTCATTGTTTCTTACTATTTTGTTATTTTTGGTGAAATATTCAAAATTTCTAATATTTCTAAGGGTGATGTTCAGTTTGCCCCTGCAAACTCTATAGAATTATTTATTGGCATAAAGATGCATACTATCTTTCCTCTCTCTCCATGTTCTTTCTGTTATCTGTCATTCAGATGATCTCAGTCAAAATGTGCCAGTCTTTAGTCACTTGTCCACATCGCACATCTAACATTTCAGTCATTCTTTTAAGAGTGATTATCTCATACTAGATAGGAGGTATTGCCCTTTTTAAAAAGATTTGCAGAAATCAATCCAAAAAATGAAGATATGCCTGATAAAGATATTTTTGTCTGTTTTGTGTTCCATCTGTTCTTTAGCCTTTGGACTATGAGAAGAAGAAGATATACACACTGAAAGTGCAGGCAGAGAACACCCACCTAGATCCAAGATTTCTTTCACAAGGTCCCTTCAAAGACACTGCTACTGTAAAAATCACTGTTGAAGATGTTGACGAGCCACCAAATTTTGAAAGGGCAAGTTACATCATGGATGTTAAGGAAGATGCGGTAAATGGCACTGTCATTGGATCTGTTAGCGCTGAAGACCCAGACATTACCAGTAGTGCCATTAGGTAAGACACAGAGAAAAAGATGAAGTAGTTCTTAGTAATACAGTAGTA
This sequence comes from Lepisosteus platostomus, assembly GCF_059453375.1. Classification (NCBI taxonomy): domain Eukaryota; kingdom Metazoa; phylum Chordata; class Actinopteri; order Semionotiformes; family Lepisosteidae; genus Lepisosteus; species Lepisosteus platostomus. The sequence continues at coordinate 56,738,957 of NC_142618.1, forward strand.
TGAAATAAAGCATTGAAAATAGTTGTTATAGCGGAGATCCACATTTTATAACATATAGTTTGTAAGTGACAGTAGCTTGTTGCCTTGTCTAGCTCAATGTGGATGCTGGAAGCTAATTGACCATTCATCCATTTTATATGTTCAGATTGTGAAATGCTGAATTGCTGTGTTGAAATAATTTGTATGAATGTTACCCTGCTGCAAATGGCCTTAAAAGAACTGACGGTTGTTAAGTGGCATACAAAACTTACATGTCAGAGGTTTTTTTTCTGATATTTGCTTTGGTTATCCAGTGTCCTGCAGTAATATGTTATCTTAAAGGAAATATTTAAATATATTTCTTTGAAAATGTCTTTGAATCTGTAATCCTTCCAAGGATATACTGCAGTATAAGGGGCAAAATATTCACATGGCAAATTTCTACCAGATGTGATGACAGACAAAAAAGTCTCAAATCCATCTAGAAACAATGTGAAGAGTGCTTAAGTCTTATTTTTTAGCAGTTTTAAATTAAATTTCAGTAAATAAAATATAACAAACACAGGGCCTGAATTTTTTTGATAGCCAGTATCCCTCCTTGTGTACGCATATTTTCTAAAAGACTGATGATTAAAGACAGTGTTCATTAGTGAGAACAAAACCCAGGGATATACTTCAAAAAGGAGCTCAACAATGTGATTAGAAACAACAGGTTTGGACCTACACAATTAGCGTAAATGTGATAAAGATAGCAAGCTATTTTAAAATGCTGGATATTATTAATTTTGTAACTGTTTCATTGCACAAAAGGTAGACTCCTGAAGAAAAATGTGTTCTTAAATGGTACTGCAGTGTCCCTGTGAGACTTCATGTATCTGAGATACAGTTTCCTGGGGTTGGGATTTCTACAGCAGTCCCAGCTGACTTTCTACAGGCCCTGCATTCATTAATCAGACTGAAATATTACACTCACCAGGAAAAACTGTGTAAACCTATGTTGCCTTTGTGCTTTGAAACAATGAAGTGTGCTACAGCTGCACAAAGTTTATAATCATAAATGGAAGGCTAGCAGCCAGTGACCAAGTAAAGGACTCAAGGGTATAAACATTAATTAGCAGTGACAAAAAATATAAAGAATCTAACTGCATCTTTTTCTTGCAGCACATTAGTTATTTCAAGTAGTTTGGGGATGTAAAAACAATTTAAAAAATTGATTCTGTTGGTGCAGAGCGTAACAGAGTAATTCAGAATAATCAAATACAGCACAACTGGGATTGCATTGTTTGTCAATGCCAACTCATTTTGGCTGTCAGTCAGATTTAGTGCTTTTGAAACCATAGTTGGCAATAAAACTAATTCATGTTATAGTCTTTCAATATTTTTAAGGTCTTCTGTTTGAATTTATTCATTTCAAAGTACCTCTACCACAGTGAAGACCAAATGATTTTTGTAAATGAGGATAAATAGAACAAAACAATCCAATGAAGCATGCTCCTGAATTGTGTAGGTGAAAAAAGAAACAGAAAAAAGGAGAAACAAAATTCTCTAAAACATGATCTGTCTCACCTGCCAAACATTTGTATAATTACCTGGAGAAAAGCATTAGACAGATGACTCCCTGAAGGGAAAATATTGGCATAAGCACAGCCGCTTAATGTTCAAGTGTATGGGAACTAGGGGAAATTTTTGTTTCATCGATGGTTTACTTGCAGAGTTCCCCCCTGAACAACTGCAAATACAATAAGATAAATTACAGTGCAACACATAAAAACTAATAAAGTATAATTAAAATGGAACTTCATTCCTTGAATCCTGAAAGGTCGGAACATGCAGTACAGAGAGCAGTGAAATGGAGCACACACACACAAATGTGAAAAAATATGCAACCAGACACCTACCGTACAGTATTTGGGTAGAGAGACACATGAAGCGTGATGAAGGCTAGAAGACAACACAGAAAGAAACACAAACTTTCTGTTGGCAGATCTGTGTATGATCAAGGCCTCCCTCATGGTTGGGAAGATTGGCACAATATGGAACCTATTGTATGAGCAAGTTTCACAGTTAATGAGGGAAACCTGTGTAAAATAGAATTAATTTAGGATTTAGGATTCTTGTTTCAAAATATTCATCTGTATTATAAAGGCATATATATATATATTTCTAACACCCTTTTAATTCCATGTGATTACAAACATTTTTTTTCCAAACAAAGGCAAAAACAACACAAAAGTATTTTATTAAATTTCTAAGATTCCCAACAGAAAACCTTAAAATACAAGAGTCTAAGATGTGCAAGAAATTGTTGAAACGTGTAATTGTAAATCAGATCCTTTAACAGAATGGCTATTTGCAAAACAAAGGGAACTGACACACTGGAACTGTAAGGAAGATGCTGTAAAGAAAAGTGAAAATCTTTTATTTGAGACATTCATGTTCCCATTTCATAAAATATATAAATTCATTTTGAAGGCTGTATGAGGCATGAGTTGCTTCATTTATTCTAGTCATTTTTTCGCTCTGAACTGAAAAAAATAATTTTATCTGAATTGATCTTCAGGTATTCCATTGATCGTCACACAGACTTGGAAAGATTATTTAACATCCATCCTGGGAATGGATCAATCTTTACTCTCAGGCCTCTTGACCGGGAGGAATTTGCATGGCATAACATTTCAGTGATTGCAACAGAGTTCAGTAAGTAACTTTCAAATACTTTTATAGAATGTGTGGAGGAACTATTTATTAGAGTGTTTAGTAAACCACTGTGAAATAAAAGGATAATGAACTTATCAATCAAACAATCTGCTTCTAAAAAGGTTTTCAGTACTGATGAGACCCTGTAAGACACTAATTACCATTGCGGCATACAGTTCAAGATAAATTGTGGTCACTCTCAATTTTAATAAAATTAATTTCATTATATATAATGCTATCAAATTAGGAATCGGCCTTTATTTTCTTAAAGACTCTGATGTCCAGTAATGAATGCTGTATCCACTAAGGAAGGAAAGAGACACATGATCATGCTCATCTGTAGAGCTATTTATCATTGGACCTGTTGCAGAGAGCTTGACAAACTCCATAGATCTTGAGAGTTATGGTTTGCCAAAAATGGGACACTACTCACCAAGTGAGGATGTGAAGCGATGGGGTAAAATGAGCTGATCCTGGAGGTTTTGATTAGTAACTGTCACACTAGATGAGGCGCTGCAAGCAATGTTGTTGCAATACCAGTATAATGCTGATAACTGATTCCCATTTCTGTGATATCTTTGCATGGCATGTCAGAGCAGCCAGACCAACCCTTTGGAGAGTAATAATATTGTTGTTAATATTAGTGATGGAACATACAGAATTTATTGTTTTATCAACCAGCCCTAATGCCAGAGTGCAGAAATCTGGTATTGATCTTGGCTAGTTAGGATACCAAAAAATTTGAAAACTTTAAAATACCAGGAAGCAAAAATATTTTTGAGAGAAAACATAACATACTGAGCATCGATAACTTTATGACTTATAATTATAAAGGCTTATTGGTTTATTATCAGGACAATTACAAAATCAGTCTTTTTTAGAGTAGGTGCACCAACATTTCACTGCAGAAATAACATAAGTAAATGAGTTGTGCTGAGTAACGTTTGTTATGGGCAGGATTATTCAACCAAGGGTTTAGTGTGAAAGTTAGAGGCTAGTAGTACAGTATCTGTTGCAATTGCAGAAACCAATGGCAGCTTTCTGTACATCTGTGATGCATGATTCACACCAGGCTGGAGATGCAGCCTAGTGGGATTCTTTACTACTGCCCTCGTAGAACCTGGAAAAGCGTGTGCCTGTGTGTTGGTTCCTTAAATATGCAATGGAGTTCAAGTCTGGATGGTCCGTCTACGGCATGCCAGCAAATCATAATTGGAAAAAAAAATTGTGAAAAGTGAACAAAATACGTACCATTGTTACCGATATTATGAAGTCTATGTTCCTTACTTAATCCGTGAGGCTTACTGCATGCAAAACCAGCCTTCAGTACTGTTAAAGGTGATTGATGTCTGTGAATTGAACTGCAGCTAATGTATTCTGCTACTTTCTTAACAGGCAACCCCAAACAGGTCAGCCGAGTTCCAGTTTTCATCAGGGTGCTGGATATCAATGACAATGCCCCAACGTTTGCCACTTACTATGAGACATTTGTCTGTGAAAATGCGAAGGCTAACCAGGTAATGGGGAAACAAAAATCAAGAGCAACATACTAAGAATCGCTAAATAAATTTTGAATGTCTAATAATATATGGCTTGACAAAGAGTTAATTTAAGCTTGTTTTATTAATTTTTTCTTAATTCCCATTTGAAGCAGATGGCAGGCTTTGCAGCTTCTCCATGTTTTTACATACCAGCAGTAAACTGTATAGTTCTTGTGGATGCACGCCACAGATAATATTAATTTAAGTGACTCCCCTCAAACATATGGCATGTTTGTGTAATTATGAGGAAATAAAACATTTGCCTTATCATCAAGAAATTCAAGAACATCAGTAACTCTTTCTCACCCCAAAAAATTAAGCATACAGCCTATGGTATCTGACTTTACTTCATGAAACCAACCACCTTGGAAGCATCCTTCTTAAATTAGCTCTAAAACTTAGCTCTGAATAATGCGAAAGTCAAACTAAAATGAGAATGACATGCCTCTTAAAAAGAAATATTTCTGAATGACTAACAGTGACTGCAACTGGAGGATTTTATTAATAGAACCTTACAGTATTCGGTTGGACAGTTTTTTTTTTTCCTGAAAAAATAACTTCAGCTCCACAAGAGGAGAGGATCTGTCAGTACAGATGCAATCTGTTGTCTGATGGCTGTTGCACTTTGCAAGTCTCTTTGGTTATTTCTTTTCATTTCCTTCTGTCTTCCCTTGTTTCGAGGTGAAAACTTTCTGTGTTAGCAAGGTCTTCCCAGCTCTTGCTATTTTCAATTAGGGTTGCCACCTGATGCCTTTATTCCTGAACACTGTGAGTTAGGAAAGGGTCCTTACCACATTGTAATTGAAAGCAATGCCATAAGATATTGTATGTCAATACCTAAAGCTGAACACAAATACTTTAATTTAGTTAGCTAAAGCACCAAGCATTAGCTTTCCTTAAAACAATCAATCACATGTCATCCATAGCCTTGGTAGACTCTGAAGACTTGGTAGACTCTAGAGCCTTTGGAAAAATGTTTAGTGAAAAGAACGTTAATAATCCATACTAATACATTGTTCATGTAAGATACGCATTTTCAGCAATATTTCTGGATAGGAGAGATTCTTAAGTACATTTTTTTATGTTTTTCCATGTGACATGTTGCTTAGAATTCCAAGGTGTTTATCAAATAAAAAATGTTGTGGTTTGAAAATGATGTTTTTATACTTAAGGGATTGTAATTACATATAGAATTTTTAGAGATAAAATTTAACAACTGTTTATTATATTGATAACTATTACATATTATATAATATTAAATATTACATCGATTTCGATTGTATACCTTAAGGCCACATGAAAAATTCTGCTTAGGATTTTTTTCCAGTCAAAAAAGTCTCATGAAGTTAATAATATCATCGGTAATAAATTAAAAAGTGTAATTTAGAGAAATTCTTGGCAATCCATTGCTAACCATTATTGATGGAAAATGTGGCCAACCATAATTACTAGGTATAAAACCATTTTTCAGCAGTAGCAGAGGCAGGTCGTTGTCTGCTGCACTCTGTCACTGCAGTAGTTTTAGTGTTAAACTACAGTGAAGAAATTCTTGATACCTCTTCCCGAACAAGTGTGATGTCCTGTAGATGATTCATTCATAATGCACTTCTTTCGAATTATTTAAGATTCCTGAATCTTTGAATTTCAGGGGTTCATATATCTTCAAGGATTTCAAAAGATCATTTTAATAATTTCAAGTGAAATGTGCGTATATTGTTTTAATTACTGAGTTACAAATGAGTTTGAAGAATTGTTCATTTGTGATCTGTAGGTTACAAAGATGACAGCTTTTTAACTAAATGGTGCTTCTGTAAAGATTATTGCTTAGAATGGTTTTAACGTTTAGAATTGTTAGAACGTTTTGCTTCTATGAATGACATTAGACAATGATTATTTTTAGTAAATAACTCTAAAATGTAAAATTTGAAAGCACAAATGCACAAATATGGGAAAAGTAACAACAGAGAATAAATATTTGCTACAAAAGCAAGTGAAAACCCAGTTGTTTCAATTGTTTCAACCTTTCTTCACTGTTCTATAAATGTCAGTAACAACTGGAATGGAAGTGCCGTTAATTTTACCCTGCCTAAAACTAATCCCATTCACATCACTGCATGGTCTGACAGAAATGCCATGTAAGATCTTGTAAATGCAAAGAAAAAATGTTGAAGTATGCTTCCAAAAACATGTCTATCATGAGTAAAAAAATAGATCAAACTTTCATGAAATCTTGTTTCCTTTTTACAGCGGATACAAACAGTGAGTGCAGTAGATGCTGATGACCCTACTGGTGGGCACAAATTTTTCTTCAGCTTATCACCAGAAGCCTCTGTCAATGCAAACTTCACAGTCCGAGATAACAGAGGTAAGCAGCAGTCCGCAAAGCACTGTCTGAATCTAACTAGCTCTTATCTGCTTACTCCGAACATTGCAAACTTTTTTTAGAAAAGAAAAAGAGCTCTTAGTCCTTAAACCACCTGTCATTTTACTAGTGACTTCACAGTAATGTAAGCATTTTTAACTTCAAATTAGCCTATTATTTTCCAACAGTTTCCATACAAGAAATTGTGACATTTCCAAAACATAAACATTTAATGGGCGATTAAAAAGCAACAACGAAAAAGATGCATTCTGTTTAAAACGTACAGTTGCAAAGTCAGATGAGTAATTGCAGAACAACGCTCCATTCAGCATCTGTTCCTTTCTGCAACAAAACACAAATGCTAAGATTCTGACACCAGATACATGGAATTCAAAATCAAGTTCCAGCTGCAGTTGTTTCACTCTAATGTCTTCATTTAAAAAAAAGAGTTTTGCAATAGACTAACAAAAGACATTGATGCCAAAATAAATGTTGTTGATTATTTTATTTATTCTTTGATACAAAGAAGGCTACCTGGTCAAAGTAAAGTTTCAGAAGTCTATTCATAGAACTTTTGGGAAATGTTTTGGAAAGTCCTTAAACAGTGGTGACTGTATTAATGATAGTAGTGTTGATGTACACAACCATACAGTTATGAGTAACCCAAACCATCTGCAAAACATCATGTCAATTTATACTCTGGTAAAAATCAGTAAAAAAATCTCTGTTTTTAAAGTAATCTCATAATATTGCATTACTTCATTATCTTAATTCCATGAAACAAAGAAAGAATAACAAATCGAGAGTCAATCAAAAATCAAATGTTTTCACACTGAATGAATAGACTTTTAAAAACGAGAAATATCAAGTAAATGATCATGTGAGAATTAAGAGCTGACTTACAGAAAATGTCAAATTGTCATTTAATGCACTCTGGTGGTCATGACGTAAGACTGTACTTATTGTGATACCAATGTTAATATCATGAGACAAATGTAAATTATTTGACTAAAATTGTTTCTAATAACTGAATATATGAGCATGTGCTCTGTTACCAGCAGGATCTGACAATGGCACATAAAAAAACAATATCACTAGCCACAGTAATAGGCAGTAGTTGATAAGCATGGCTTGTCTGAAGAAAAAAACATCCTTCAAGAAAATCTTCAATGAGCTTATGTTAAATCACATTTTTACCATGCAAAAATTAGAAACTTAGATGGGTATTTTTATCAATTAGGTACGGTAGTGATGGACTGAAAAATAGCAAACACAAAAAACTTTAATATGGGCACAGAGAGCCTGAGCTGGAGATAAGGCTAATGTCAATTCAGGTCCTATATCATCTTATAGTTCAAGTACTGCCTTGCTGCTTAGATGTTATCTCCAGCATTTTTCCTCTTTGAGATGATTAAACAGGGTCATGCTCACCTAAAATATCTTCTCTCTTATCCTCTGATCAGAAGAAAAAGCATGATCCTTGCCTCTGTTTAATGTGACTATCACAGTAGCCATAATGGTAACTGCAACGATAAGCCACTGTTTGTGCTTACAAGCTTTGTAAATTTCATTACAAAACTACCACCATTGTTACGTACTGTATGTTTCTTCCTACTTTTTGACTTAGAATAAATCTTACAATTAATTTGAAGATTGAGCTATTTTACTGTGAGGGTTTCCCTGAATGTCCTAGGCAAATATGAATATTGTATATCAAATTAAAAAATGACTTATAGAACATCACTTTTAAATGAGTGTTTTTGACATCAAAAAGCTGAAAATACAGTGGCTTGTTTGGCAAGGTACTCATAGAAAGACAAATATTAAAACTCAGGACATGAGTTTTTTTTAATGTAGAAATTGTATGTGTTTGTAGGCTTTCATTGTAATATTGCATGTTGCTCAATATTTACGGTGTCTGTGAGAGTTTTGGTGTAGGGATATTGGTCAATCTCAAATTATAACTGAGACCACCAAGGACTTTGTCAAAATGAAAATGAGATGCAATTAGATTTACTTCAGTTGTCATTTGCACACTAGTATTGATCAAAAGAAACGTGTATTTAGTTTGAAACAAGATGTTTTGCAAAGCCTTTTTGTTCTTTGTATGGTTTAGTATTCTGGATCTGTAATTGTATTCCCTGACTGAAATCTACACTATTCAACTTCCTACCAAGGTATGGAAAGCAGTCATTGAAAAAAGACTGAAGGCAATAATAGGTCCACTTTGTGTTTCCTGTGCTCTCTTTTTAATATTTTACTGCAGACAACACTGCAGGAATCCTTACAAGGCGAAGTGGGTTTAGTCGACTGGAAAGAAGTACCTACCTTCTGCCTGTGGTGATATCGGATGGGGACTACCCCATGCAGAGCAGTACAAACACACTGACTGTTCGTGTGTGCACCTGTGACAAGGAGGGGAATATGCAATCCTGCAATGCTGAAGCTCTGATGCTGCCTGCTGGACTCAGCACTGGGGCCTTAGTTGCCATCCTGCTCTGCATCATTATTCTTCTCAGTAAGTACTACATCTATTTTCACAGTGACCTTTCCTAACACAGATACTTTTCATATTGTCAATGTCATGAAAAGGGCTGGAAATTGATTGGATATGCACTATGGTTACATTGGAATTCTATGCATTTGCCAGTTAGACTACACGGCATTTGCTGTTTAATTGCATTTAATTCTGTAATGTTTTAGCACACTTCAAGAGCTAACATCCATTTGTCTTTCTAGCTGCAATGTACATGCAACATAACACATCACTGGCAATTATTGCATTGCAATTTAGGTTTTAGTCTATGGCATTATTTCCAGGGATAAGAAATTTCCAACTGCATTTCATTTTTAAATCCAATTTTCATTAAAGCAAACCACCGCACAGAAACACTGCGGAAGTAACAGCAACTCTTTCTCTGTCTCCAGTTATAGTGGTTTTGTTTGCTGCCCTGAGGAGGCAGAAGAAAAAGGAGCCTCTGATCATCTCCAAGGAAGACGTCAGAGACAACGTTGTCAGCTACAACGATGAAGGGGGTGGTGAAGAGGACACCCAGGCCTTTGATATTGGGACGCTGCGAAATCCCGAAGCCATTGAGGATAACAAGCAGCGCAGGGATATCATTCCAGAATCTCTTTACCCTTCTCGACGAACTGCGCTCACCCGGGATAATGCAGACGTCAGAGACTTCATAAACCAAAGGCTGCAAGAAAACGACACAGACCCAGCTGCTCCTCCTTATGACTCCTTAGCAACGTACGCCTATGAAGGCAACGGCTCCGTAGCTGAATCCCTCAGCTCTCTGGAGTCGGCAACAACAGAGGGGGATCAAGACTACAATTACCTCAGCGAGTGGGGGCCCCGATTTAAGAAACTGGCAGAGATGTATGGGGGCGAGGACAGTGACAGAGATTCCTAACTTGAGTTGTCATACCGGGGAGAACAATACTGCACTGGCGCACAACGTGACCATCAAACAGCGCGGACGATAATGCAGCCACTGTTCTACAAAGTGCCCTTTTACAGTAATCATCCAATCCTTGGGAATCCACGGTGAACAAGCAGTAGGTTGGAGGATCTGGTTTCAGTCTGCAGTTTACGAAACTGCCATTTCTGGATAGATACATTTCTTCAAGTTGCTTTGCTGAGTTCAGTTTGATCTTAAATTTTTTTTTCTTTCTTAAGCTGCCCATTCAGACATGCTGTGGAAGGGCAGGAATTTTTATAAACTTACATCCACTATTGTTCATATTTATCTTGTTTCTGAGATATATTTGAATATTGCAGGTCCTGTCTTAGCTTATGTTCACTGTACCTTAAGTACAGCTTGCTGTATTGTTTTTTTAAGCATTTCTGATACAAACAAATCCCTTGAAAATTCCGGTTTGGCTTTGATAGAGCTTTGACACATACATATGGATTCCTGCTGATAGACTTTATGATTAAAGTCATATGAAGCTGATGATCTAGCAACTTCTTTTTACTTTTCTGAATTACAGTATCAAGGGTTTTTGGATTACAGTTTCAGGTATGTTATTGAATTAATAAAGGGGAAGGTGAGGACCAAACTATTAGTGTATAATAAATGACTGAAATGTAATAAAGCAAAGCTTTTATGGACAAATTAGAATGCCACTTTGAATTGTTTGTTGTGAAATAACTTCATATTTAAAGCAACAGTGGCCCATTAAATGCATTATACAAAATGTTGTACTCTCTATACAAGACTATCCCGTTACATTCGTCATTATTTTTTTTTCTCACGGCTCAGATTGCCATCCTGAGCAATTTCTCTCAGGGTCTTCCATCATACTGCAACACAGACCACAGCTAGCATCCAACAGTTTTACCTGGAAGGCTGTCATTGTGAAGCATAATGTACATATTCCAGCACTGTTGCAAAGAACGTCCTGCTGTAAGTAGGTCACATGAATAGCACTGTGCGGGCTCAGAGATTTTATCTTTTGATGGATGGAAAGATTCCTTGATACATGCAGCTGCAACAGTGTTAAAAAGCTCCAAGGACGATGGTGTTCATGTGTGAGACAGCAAATCACCACAAACAAACCATTCCAGATAAACTAGGGACCAAGTTGAGAAAATGAGAGCATCTGTAAGACCACATATACAGTATCTTGGACTAATGGATACATTCTGTATGTAAACTATCACTGTACTACTGAAAGTGGTGCAAGAAAGTGGAACAGTTCACACAAATGCACACCAAATCAATACAAGTCCCTGTCTTTGTGATCTAATCACTACCCATAGGCCACATTAAGAGATTCTTTTCTGTCCAATAAATATAAATAATTAGAAAGACATTTTTCCACCAATATCCTGCATGTACATTTTTAAGGCATTTTCTACCCTAAAGTAAGTCCCATAAAATAATGAAAAAAACCAATGAACATGTAAAGTATCGTTTTCTGAATATTTCTTCATATGCTTTCTTGCGAGTTGATTTAACAGTAGCTTAGACAATCTTAAAAATGGCACAAATGTTTTTTTTTTATTTTTTAAGCAAGTTAAAGACTGTTCTTTTGCACTTGAACTCCCATTTTGCAGTTGTGTATTTTCTATTTCTGTTTGAGCAAATGGTGTCAAAATGGGATGTATTATTATTATTCTAAATAAAAGATTGAGTTCTGCTGCGACAAAATGTTTCCAGATTTCCATGTGTGACTACAGTGTTGACAAAAAAAATAAAACTTGAATTAGCTCATGCTATTGAATTACATGAAGTTTACATTTGAAGGATTTTAATTTTTAAACAATACAAAATTGGGCTTTTTAAAAATGGCATTTTAATTAACTGTGCTGCCTATACTCTATAACTAATCAAACCTTAAGACTTTTTTTTTCTTGTGATTGCCTTCAAAAATCAGTGTGGTTTCTGAAATAAAAATATATCTATAATTTTTCAGAACATAGGGAGCATATACCCATAATCCAGAAAAGTGAGCTTCAATTTCTGAACTTGTTTTGAAAAATAGAATATTAGGTCTAAACATTTTAATCTTCTGTAATGTTGATGTGGCTGGCCCATTTGTTATTCTTCACCATTATATCGGTGTTGTGTTACTAACAAATTATTTTATTGTCATTGTTGAATGAAATCAGAGGTTTTGTGCAGTGCTTTTCAGAAGCCTATAATAAACATGCATCATTTATTTGCTTTGTACAAAGTGATATTTTGTACCAAATATTTCTATGACATTACGTGATAAACCTTTTTTTTAGAACACAATGATAACACGCAATGTAACACTTGTACTGTAAGTCTAAGTGAAAAATATGGACAATATAACTCATCTCATGATATGAAAAGTTCACAATAATTAAACATAATAAATCTTTTTAAGAAAATGTTTGTTCTGCCTTTTTTTCTGATGACAACAGTAAGGGTTTCAAAATACCGTTGCCTACAGAGGCAGAGCAGACCTTAATGTGAATTGCTTTGTAAATGATCAGGTCTTGGTCAGCTTCAGTCTCAGATTATATGCAGTTACTAATTAGAAATAATCTATAATCTTTTCGTTGGAAATCAGATTTAGAAGAAGCAAACCATTTTAAAATTGTTTTAGAAAAGCCAGATGTGAGACAGATGGCTGCATTTTAGAAAAAGGGAATAGTAATTGAATCATATCAGCTCCTTCACCCTTCATAATTGTTTATGACAGTGCACCAATGCCAACACTTTAGAATTGATTTTAGACAGATTATGTTCTCTTTGATAAGGAGTCTCCCTTGAACATACTTTTTTGTGGCAGTTAGTAGCAGGAGTTAAAAACATTGATATTTGTTGACTGGGTATACAGCAGAATCAACAGAAATGGATTGCAATTAAATAAATCTCTTATCAAACAAAAATAAACAAGAAAACTTAAATGAAAGAACTACTGTAGCAAAACGTACTTGTAGATATACTGTACCATTATAGTCTTGCATCAATTTTCACACTGGCCTGTAGGCAATTGTGAAGTCAAACTAACTACAATGTACGGATTCCTTTAAGAATAATATCAGTTACCTGCAAGCATGCCACTTTCAATAGGATTCAGGAGTGCACCTATGCCTTGAGGGTCCGGAAATGAAATATGATTTTTTTTAAATAACCTGTTGAGCTAGGATGTGGTTCTCAGGCATTCTTATTCATATCATGCAATCACTAAAGAATACGAACTGCACCACCAATGGCGGATACTTCCCTTAGGGTAGCATATAATTGCTTTTGGTAAGATTGCAGACAAGTGTGCTTCTCCGAACCACACCAGGTAATTATGCCATGCATTTTTTATTTTAAGTGCTTCTCAACATAAAGTATGCATAGCCTGTGATTGATCCTCAGCATAATTTGTATAAAAATGAAAAAGGTGACTTTATATGCATCACCTTCAGTCCATTCAGCCTAAGCCCTTTTAAGGCAGTTTTGAATTGGTGTATTTTTGTCTTTAAGGTGCATACTGAATAGTGTGAACTGGTATGGAGTTTAATGTATAAAGGTGTTATACAGAGGTATGACTTTATAATTTAGGGCACTATTTTTAACAGTGACAAAAAACAATCTTGGTGCTTTACCCTTGGTGACACATGATGCATCTTTTAAGCATAATATCTGCAATGGACTTTCATTGCTTGTTTTTAAAATCTCATTGTTCACTTCACTTTTGTAACAACGTTGAGAGAATGTATTTAGTGGTGTTCCAATCTAATGCACAGTTTGCTTTATGAAAAAAAAAGTTGTGTTCAAGAGAAAAAAAACCATTTGTAATGTGAAATCAACAAATTAAAAGAGTAAAAAAATAATTACAAGTGTTGCCTAATGTTTACTTTCTTTCACAATGAACAAAGACTCAATGTTTGAAAAATGAGGCAGAAATTATTTAAAAGCCACGTTTGCCATTATTTATTATGAAATTGGATTTTTGTAAAAAATAAAACACTAATAGCAATGACACTTCAGAGACAACAAAACACATTACCTTAATAAAATAAAACAATGACACATATCGCAAAACAGAAACAAAACAATATTTATAGCTTCCTCAGGCTCGTGATCACTTGTGTTCTCCTTCTTCCTCAGATTGGCCAGAAATGAGCTCAGAAATGGGAGCAAGCTTAATGGACACTTCCAGGGCGCTCCGCTTCCTTCTTGCTCTCCTCTGTCTCATCGGACTCCTTCTCCTGCCTTTCTCTCTCTCGTCTCATTTCTTTCAGCTCTTGCCTGTACTTCCGCTCAATGAAGCGCTTCTGATGAGCCATCTGGGGAAAGTTATCTGGTGCAAAAAGAGATGTCAGATATAAGCAGAGGACAGTAAGTAGTGCAGAAAGACACACTCAACTTCTAGCTGGCTCTTTGAGGGAAAGCTGTTGCAAATAATTTGCCTGTAACACACAAAATGGAAATAAAAAGACTACATAGTCCATAAAATTTTTAAACTAACACATTAGTACAGATCTAAAAAAATATCTCACCATCCACCAAATCTCAAAGCCCAAGTACTCTTAGCACAGCAGAAATATAAAAATTGAAGTGCAGTCTGAATTCACTGGCAGACCTCATCGTGGTTTTAGAAAAGAATTGTAGTGATCTGCGGTTTTTAATTATTAGTTCACAAAATGAACTTAAATGACTCCTCTAATTACTGGAATTAAAACAAATGTTTGGAACTTTCTGATCAGTCAGTTCTTGTGAAGTACGGAAACATGCAGACCCAGAAAACTACTGACTTTCATTATCTATTTCAATTAGAAAGATTTCTAAATATTTACATTTTTCATCAGCAATCAAAATAATTAAATACTTATGAATATATTTTACATCTCATCAATTTAATTTTTGGACAATTAAACACAGTTCAAACTAATTAAAACATTCTAGATCACAGAATCCTGGTGGTGCCATTTTTTTTTTACAATGCCTTCTCATTACTGCTCTTTTTTAATTAAAGGTGCAGTGACTGCTCTTCACCGAGAAAAAGGTTTTAAATCCTGATTGAATTACTGATTGCACAAGCAATGATAAATACATCTGGCCACGACAACAAACACTTACATATCCTCATTTCATGTGATCTTTTCAATCTGACTGCAAAGTGTGTAGGCTCCTGGAGCCCTTAATTTCTCAATACTGAACAGAACGGCTTATACTGGAATTCGGCTGACTCATTGTAGGGCAATAGAACTGTAGTCATTTTGTAAACGAGAGGGAGTTACAGTTAACATGACATAACACCCATGATGCTGTAAAAATAACAATGATAGTGGGTGCAACAGAACCCCAGAAAGCCTTTTTTAGATGTGAAAAATAAGAGCATATTTAGTTACCACAATGATAAAGTTAAATGCATGATATTTGGAAGCAACTTATAATTATAATTAAATTGAGACATTTTCACCAAGATTTAAAAAAAAAACATTTCTACTTGGACTGTAGGTTTAATTACAAGACTTTTACTGCATTTTCAAGAGAAGATATACACTTAAAACTAAACATACATTAACGCACTTTCTGTACCTGCACGGTTTGCTCTATCACCGTATCTACAGTATCATCCCACAGCCCTTATATTCATGAATATCATTAAAAACAGAAAAAGATTAACAAAGACTCTCAGCTTTTCAAAACAGCTCAATTAACTGCTAATTAATTCATGGTTAAGTAATCCAATATTGCCCAAGAAAAATGTAAGCCCACCCACAGTATTGCTTTTGAGTGCGTTTCTGCTTTATAAGATGTAATCACAGTCAGTTTCAATCCTAACAGTCAGTAGAATAACTTCAGTCTTGATTCCAGTTCTCCTCAGGCACTTTCACATGCATCATTAATCTAGTTCTACCCAGTGTGGTCGCACACGGCCACAGCCTAAGTCAATATTTACTTAAGACACACGTCTCACTTCATCGTGTTACATCAACAAAACCACAAAACCTTTAAAGAAACCCTTTTATCAATCAAAAAGGGGCAACTGGAGCTTCACAAAACCTTTTTCAGAACCGAAAAACACCAAGGTCATCAATCAAAAAACAATTGTGCGCTTCGTTACGGCCAGTGACCACGGGCTAAGTCAATATTTACTTTTGAGACCTGAGTCATATTTCATCATTTTTCACCGACAAAACCACAAAACCTGTTCTCAATTGAAAAAGGACAACCAGAGCTTTACAAAACCGTTTTCAGAACCGAAAAACACCAAGGCAATCAATCACAAGGACACTTTTTATCTGATGATGCACTTCAGCAAACTTCCACAGTGCATCGATAAGGTAATCAATAAGCCAGCAAAGCATGACTGCAAAAGCAAAAACCAGCAAAAAAAAGAATATATCCCATGTTTTTAGCTTATTCGGAAGTACGATATATATCCACAAACAAAAGGCTAGACTAACCCAAATCAAGACCTGGAGGAAACTGAAAGTTATTGGCTTTGGAATAGAAATTTGATACTGGACTGCCTGAATATAAGGTGATCTGATTGGCGAAAAATGCTGTAATTCATTGTATTTTCAGCCATTCAGACCCTTAGGGGATGAGACTTCCTCTGGAAGCCTCTGGCTATATTCCACGTGCATTCTAGCTGTCAATCACTGACTCAGAAGATGATTGCCAATGGTCCTTTTTTTTCACAACAGAAGGCAACTCTAAGGTTTTTTTTTGAATGCCTAACAGCAGAAAAGGGCCCTGTAGCAGTGTCTAAAGAATTTTATACCAATTGCAATGGCTTTCATTGTTATTGCTTTCAATAACTTTTGTTTGGGGGGGGATGTGAGAAATTTCATTCCAGGTCCAGTCTTCACAAAACATTATGTAGATTTTTTTTCAAATTGATCAATTTGTCCCAGATTTTTATCCAAGCTCATAGACACCCAGGACAAGGCCTACAAGCATTTTCAGCTACCAGACAGGCCTAAAATGGAAAATTATGACCTCTGAACACCAAAAAATGTTTTGCCTGCTGTTTTTGTTTTTTCATAGGTTTGTCTGTTGAACGGACACATTAAGAAATAAAAGGAATTTGTTCACACTCAAAGCCAAGGGGGTTAGCTTCAATTTAAGACCTGAACCAGGCTCCTGTTGTGTTCTGCTGCACAGATATAACAAAATGTTTAAGGGGAGGAAATTCCAGGCAGACATTGGCTAAAAGGGTCTGAAACAGTAATAAAGTCAGGAGAAAATTTCAAAGTTGAGGGAGAACAACTGGTCTAACATAGGTGCTGACTCAGCAGAACATAGTAATTTCTCCCACAAAAAAACTGTACCATGGCACAACTGTAATCACATGTTGACTAACTGTCTGCACGATGGACATGCATGGTTTTCGATGGAAGAAACAAAAACAAATCTTTAATCTATAAAGGATTAAACTTCTGAATATTTTTTTCCTGTTTGCTGCTTTACATGAAAAAGCTACCTCTCCAGCTTTCTTGTGGAGCACACTGCAATCAATTTCTGCAGAGAAGCAATTCTCCCCATCACCCCAGAGCTGGCTGCTGTACCACTCTGGCTTCCTGGCTCACTAAGCCTTTTCCTTTCTGTCATGTGGGAACACCACGCCAGCACTGGGAGCTCAGTGAAGCCTTCAGAATACAACAAACAGGACAGAAATATGTAATAAAGTAAAAGGGCATATATATGAAAGAAAGTATCGCAGTGAGATGCTCTTAATATTGAAAGACGTAATTTGTACTGCAAGATTTTGATGTCAGATCCGATTTAGATCAACATTTCTTTTCAAGTTAATTTTTAACGTGGCCATCATGCGCTGATAAATTGCTGAGCTTCCATTGTTTCTGTCTGGTCCGCTTTATCTGGGCTTGTCAGCAGTGTACAGTGATGTACAGCACATGTAAATCCCAAGGCTGCCATCCAGTAACTAGCTATTTCTTCAAAAGACTTGTTTCAGAAGAACTTCTAGACAAAATACAGCATTGGTACAAAACAAATTTTAGTATCAAAGCACAGGAGATCAAAGGACAGGAAACCAAATGATCCTAAAAAATGTGTAAAGCATTGACTTGCAGATTTAAAAAAAAAGAAGCACATACAGTTTCAAGGTCATTTTGTGGCCTGCCTGTTACCTTTTGCTATAAAAAATTTTATGTTCTCTGCTACCTATTCATTCATTCTGCTAGTTAATCTGTATGATCCGTGCTCTGTGACTATCCATCTGATTTTGAAAATATCTCTCAATCATGTCGTATACTGGAGCTTTGTATATATACAGTATGTTCTGAAATCCATAAATAGAAACATGAAAAAAAACATGTGAGTAAAACAAACCAACAAAAAATTTAATTAAACAGTCAGGGGGAACATTAACCTAGCAAATTCAAAAGGTCAAAGGTGGCTGATATAATTATGAATAATTACTGAAGGTGCAACAAAACCACATATTTCTCAAACAGCATAATGAACGTATGCCCTTTTTCACACGCATATGGAGAAAGCTGGTGTCTAGCCTAGCTGTAATATGTCTAAAACTCTGTAGCTAGACTTATAACTCACACCAGACCTTGGCAGCATACCACTCATACTCTTAAGTCTTTAAATTGGTTACCTATAAAGTCACATATTCAATAAAAAATCTTGTTACTGACTTTTGAGGCTTTAAATAATCTGACTCCATTACACATGCTTACACTCCCCTCCTGTAGGCCCAGTTGAGGGTGGTCCTCTGTTCACTGTACCCAGGACTAAATGCCGGTCTCACCTTTTCTGTCATTGCCCCTTTGTTATGGAATGTCCTTCCTCCAACTCTTAGTTGTAACAGAAGACATCCAATGGTCAAAAATACACCTGACCCAATTTTGAAATTAAAACACTAAATCTTAAATGTCCCACAATAACCGAGCCCAACTGGGAACCATCTAGAAACAGATTGAGGCCCATTACCTTACTATCAACCAAATGAGCAAACAAATAAGAACACCGGCCTGATGGTTCTCAGAACAGTTCTCATTTTTATAAGGACAGGAGGCTGTTAAAAGGTTCTTCTCATATAATAGCTGAATCAAAGTAATCTTAAATGGTATCACGTTAAGGGCCATGTAATGTGCTGGAATTCTCTTACATTCTGAAGATATAAAAATAAGACAAAATAGCTCTGAAATGTCTTTGCTGCTGTCTTTTGTAGTGCAGGATGTAGCACAAGTTAAGTCAAGCAATGAAAAGCGATGTGGTGATCTCTTTGTGCTTTATCCTGAAACCCTTTCAAGAGACAGTACTGCATTTGTACATTATGGATATGTGCTTTGAGGCTCTGAATGCAAGTTTCCAATTGACCTACAGTACCTTTTAATGATTGCATGATGCAAAACCTTAGCTGGAGGCACTTCAATCCACAATTAAGAAGACTGTTATATACAAGCAGCTTTCATGAAGCCTAGCAACTTGGATATCGAATATCCAAAACTCAAAATTAAAGCTCTATCAGTTAAGAAAAGTGTATAAAATATTTTTAACATTCACAACAGTTAAAAAATATTTTTTTTCTTATCTGCCACATATATTTTACATACCTATATTCAGTGAAATACAGTACCTGATACTTGTCTGTATTAAGAAGTACATAACAGGGTACATACATTAGAAAAAATACATTTTAACATAAATCTATTTTAAAAATCTAACGTGGCACTTTAGAACAACCAAAACAATAACATGAACAAATTAACTCTTCAAAAATGCTTGTGAGAATGAAGCAAAAGCTGATTAAGCAGTTAAGTGCAACTCATTTTCCTGCTATACTCTTCAGCTGGAGAGATTCAAGTATAGCCTTTGTTTACCTAAGTGTCTACATAATCAGCATGCAGGTGCTGTTTCCATATCTCATCCATTCAGACAGGCATAAATGTTTTTCTTATTAATGAATGAACTGTGACAAGAACTCACAAAGAAATGATGAATCTTGTTCATGAGTTATTGTGTTACAGCAAGACAGCATAGGCATCCATGCAACTCTAAAGCAATACAAAGCTCCACACATTTTATTTATTTAAGCATTATACCAAATACACACTTAATCCACTTGTAATGAGTCAAACTCCAGTGATAGATGATTTCAAATGAAATGACCTTTCTGAAGGCATATCTAATTTAGTCACATAAATCCGCAATTTATGAAGAGGAAATCCTCATTTAGAACAAACAAATAGTGCTCAATCAATTTGACAGTTGTCTACTTGAAAAATAGGATTAAGGTAAGAATGCAGTAAGCAAAGTCAACTGTCCTTATTTACAAAGATGTGTTTTTGTGTGCATTCTCTCTCATCTAAGTGATTTCTGAAAAACTGAAAAATGTACTGCAGGTTGGGTAAAAAAAAATTGCTCTTTAAAAAAAATCATATTTCATTTAGAATATCAATAGCGTTGAGACCAGACAGAAGTCTGGGACTGGTGTGACAGGTGCACCCATCTTTAAGCAGCTCCACACTCGTAAAGCACTAATTGCAGTACTCTCACTGGACTCCCAGTTGAGAAAGCACAGTTCTATTCTTCTTACTAAAAAGAACCTCATTAGGAGGCAGCAGGTGAAAATGAGCGTTCACCATCATCCTCTTTTCCCTCTTATCACCTCTAAGTCCTGATTTAGTTTTCGAAAAAGCAGAATTAAGCAAAACCTGCATTCAAGAGGAAAAAGGTCATTCAAGTAATGAAAAACAAAAACGATGACAACAAAGTGTAATTTAAAAAGATAATGCAATATGAAAAACAGGAGTGTGGAAAACAGATTTCAATGAAGTAGTATTTTAAGAGGACCTATCTAAATTTAATAAGCTAGTGCTTTCAATGCCTGTGCTTAACCAAGTAAAGAGTCATCGTGTAATCAAATTCCTTTCCCTAGCCATGTTCAAATTGTTAACAAACTGTTTTTAATAATATTTTCACCTATTTGCATGCCAAAGGGCCCTTTCTTTACTTTCCAATGCATAAATCTGGTAGAACATGAATCTGAGCTATACTGTTTGCCTTTTAAAAAGCTACATTATAAATATTCAGCTTGGCAGGACAGGCAACAGAGCTGCCTCCCAAGGGCAGTTTTAAATTGATGATGGAATGTTTAAAGTAGAAGAGGGCATTATAAAAAAGAAGACACTTAAAAGAATAATGAGATTATTTTCACCAACCAACTTACATTTTTCAAGTGCGTCCATTGCAGCTCCCATTTCAGCTTGCTGAATGCTGTTTTTTTTTAAAAAAAGGATAACACGTTAGTGCATTTTAAAGCCTCCTGGTCACATTCAGTATGAAAATGCCACGGATAGCAAGATTAAAAATGTATGTTTTAAAAAGCACTTTTTAAGCAGTATAAAATATTTTATATTCTAACACAAAATACACAAGGAAAGGATTAACTTTTTGAGTGCACTCTGTGTAGACCGCGCATTTTTTAAATATTCAGAGATTAAAAAGAACGTGCAATCATACAATCATTGTAACTTGACTAACTTAAGCATTTGAAAAAAACTTTAATGTATTAAATCTTTGGAGTTCTGACTTTAATAAACAAACCTGTT
This sequence comes from Lepisosteus platostomus, assembly GCF_059453375.1. NCBI lineage: Eukaryota > Metazoa > Chordata > Actinopteri > Semionotiformes > Lepisosteidae > Lepisosteus > Lepisosteus platostomus. Next base: position 56,760,555 of record NC_142618.1, read on the forward strand.
TGCAGCTTTAAAGTTTAAGATAAAATGAGAGGTAACAAAAAAGGCTGTTGAATTTGTGTCTACTCATTTAATATAGCATTCTACTTTACTACATTTTTCCTCCTCAGTAAAAGCGTAACACACGTTTGTACAGGTCTGAAAAAAATGTCTGAAAAAGTATACCTAGTTTGTGTTTGCCATTTTAACATACTATCTTAAAATAAACAGTTTTAAAATCTCAGTTATGAAATGCACATAATATTTTCATGAAATCAACTTCCTTCTAATATTATTTCAGCATGCATACTGTTAAGACCATGATTAAAGTGTTGTTTTAAAATCATTCAACAAACATTGAATGTCATATCAATAACAAATTATCTTAACATTTATCATCAATTAATAAAAGCATTAAAAAAGTACATTATTTAACTACAGATGACCCTAAATTGTAGTGGAACAAACATGTTTCAATTAAAACTCACAAAAACTACATCGTAACGACAAAAAAAAAATTAGAGGAAATTACAAGAGGAAACGGAAAATGTTTCACACTCAAGAATGATTCTTGTTCAGGTTTTGCAGAATGAACAATTTGCTTATGTATAGCTTTATATAATCTATACCTTGGTCCTTTCCCACATCCTATTCGTTCTCCTTTAAAGTACACGGCAACAGTGTAGGTTCGAGCATGTGAAGGTCCCACAGTCTGCAGAGTCCTGCAAGAAAACAACACCAGGGTAAGAATTTTAATTTTTATTTTAATTGTATATTAAACAGAACATTACACATAGCGTGCTTTGCCTAAAGGAGGCCAAAGGTTTTGTATTTAAGGTTCAGTATTTAAGTTTAGCTACATGCTTACTATTCTTGTTATAGATTGTCCTGTATATTCAAAAAACCCAAATTAGCAACTGGTTTGATTTTTGTTGCTGCAGGTCATACAGCAGTGTGTATTTTATATTTGCAAAGAATTATTTATTTTATTATCATTAAGGGGAAGAAAGGTTTCAAAATGTCAATTCACCTTTTTTAAAATATAGGCAAGCCCTGGACTCAGACTGCCTACATAATTCAAGTTCTTATACTTATTGAAAGATCTGTATACATTTTTAATGGGATATTAAAACCTAAAACCTTAATTAATTTAATGCTTGTTAATTAATAAATTAAATCTATTTTCTCACTTACAAATGAGAAGCCCTGTGGCAGTTAATATACAAATTTGGTCTCAACAGCCCTTTTGTAGAAAACCACCATGAGAGAGTAAGAAAAATGCCTGCTGAATCCAACCACAACAGCCTTTTATAAGGAATTCAAATTAAAATTTTATTACACTGGCAATTGATGATTCAAACTGAGTATGAGAGTGGGGAAAAGTACATGAAGATCATAAATACAAATAGACGAAAACAAAAAGTACAATGAAAATAATTACCGATATTTATTGAGTACATTACTATTTTGCATTTAATTGCAGACGATGCACAATTACATATATAAAAAAAATACAATTATTTTAAATTATCTAATAACATTTTCTATTTTAGAGTACTTTATGGTCTCTTATGCCTTCAATAGATTTTTCAGTTTCTAAAAATAAACTTTGTTATGATTAAAATACGCTCAAGATTCAAAAGCCTACTTGGTGTCTACAAACAAAAACAATAATGCTTTGTTTGTGCTACATCTGAAGTCCTTGTTCCCAGGACTTGCTGAGTGTGCAGTTCAGTCAGGTTTATTTGGCTGGACCTTCACAGATAGTGTGTGAATAAGTGCCCACAGAGTACCAGGGGTTTGGAAATACTGCAGTAACATAACAGAAATGCTGAGTATCCTTTTGGCATCCCTCTACTCCCCCTTCCATCAATCCAATTATTTTTTCTTACATTCTTTCAGCCTTTTTTGTGATTCTAAAGAAACATAATTTTAGTTGCCATAGAAATACATGCTCCACTGTGAAACCAACGTGCAATTTATCAAATGAAAACTTGCTCCTTGAACTTTCTCAAATCAATGATAAAGACTCTTTTTGAACTGTGTATTTATCGGCAAAACAGAGGGATCTCCAGGGTGTTATTCAGTTTTTCAGCAAGTCAGTCTTATAAAGGAATGATTGGCAAGGTTAGACAGGAAAAAAAACCAAATGCTCCCGAGACTCGCACGGTATTCCATTTTGCTCCAAAAACTGTGATGTATTTTCAATAATACACAACCAAAAGGCTATTTCTGCGTTTGACTTCTAAGACTTATGTGGGCAACGGAAAAAAACAACAACAACAACAACAACAACAACAAAAAAAAAAGATCTTAAGAGACAAATTGTTACAAAAAAGCTTACTTGTACAAAGGAATATCGGGCTCTTTCCCTTCTGTCCGGAGTGTTAGACAACATTGCTGTAGCTGGGATTTAGGGTCATTCCAGTCCTGGTTTAGTATAAACTCCTATAGGAATACAAAATTAAATTGAAAAGCTTTCAGCTTTATAAAAAAAAAAATCACATCAAAAACATACTCATCCTTCAGAAAGACCTCATGATGACTATAAATCACAAGCTACTTAAACACAACCTGCTACTCCATCCTAAATAAAAAGAGGGTTGGGGTTCCCAGGTGTCTCGGTTTGATACATTTCTGCTTTCCAAGGAGACTGCTAAAAGCACTTCCATTAACAGAAAAGCAGCCTTGTTATAAAATAGGACTTTGAATCTAGAACTGTCTGTTCCTATTAATTTTCTACAAAGAGAAGATCTCTTCTAGGATTTCTCATTTTTCCTCCAGAGGAAGCATCCTCCCTCTTAAAATTCTACTTTGTGTGCCAGTGGAGTATTTTTCTGGTTACATAGAATTACAAAGAGAGAAAAGAATAAAGTCCAATCAGTTTTAACACTTGTTAAACTAAACATGTTAACTGTACTTTTAGTACAGTGATGTACTTTTAGTACAGTAAAAAAAAAAAACAGATGTCAGCTTGTTAATGAGGCTACCAATATATTAAAATAAACAAAACACAAGAGGCTTCCCACAGAGTTCAGTTGTTGAAGAAGCAGTAAATAACTCTCCCAAAGAGACTGACTTGCTCATGTTACACTGTTAGGGGGGAAAAGGCAAAACGATTTTAGGCCTACAGATGAAAAAAAGTGATGATGAACTGACAAAGCAACGCTGTACTAAAAACAGATCTGGGAGACATGAGAAGTAAATACATGCCCAGTTCCGACTTATCTCAAAAGTGTTGTTATTTCTTATCCCCAATACTCTACACATTTTAATGTGAAAAATTGAACTGTTTGGTATTAGAAAGAACACAAGAAATTACGTTTTTCAATAAAAATGGTCAGCTTTTTTGTACAAAGTACCACTTATTATTATTATACTAATTATTTAGTACTTTCAATAAGATGGGGTGTAAATACATAGATCTACATTACCAAAGATTTAATAAAAGCATAGTTATAAGTAAATTGTAGTACATCAAATCACTCATTGCAAAAATAAATGTATTTTAAATGTATTTTATTTTTTAATAAATAGTATTTACATTTCCCATAAAGGTATACCTGTACATGAAAGAGAGGTTGCTTTTAACTTTAAAATCTTGCTCATTAGCTTTCTATGTCTCAGGAATTGTTTTCCACATACAAGGAATTTCAATGAGCATTTAAACTAACATTGTTGCTCTATAATACTATTTATTAAAAAATAAAATACATTTAAAATACATTTATTTTCATCCAATACATTTATTTTCATCCAGGTGGATGCTGCACATTGGTGGTGGTGGAGGGGAGTCCCCATTACGTGTAAAGTGCTTTGAGTGGAGTGTCCAGAAAAGCGCTATATAAGTGTAAGCAATTATTATTATTATTATGATTATTATTACTGTATGGGGTCAGCTGACCTGCAGATAAAGCAGTACTTACCTTCAATCTGGGAAAGAAACAGACATTCATGAACGTGTGGACGTACTCCAGGTCCTTGTCTATATAAAGTGCAGCAATGAAAGCTTACAAAAAAAAATTAAACAAAATTAGTGCCATACTGACAGAAAACAGAATTTCTAAAGCATTTGTTTTTCTTGGCAACTCTCACTGACAATAAAAATTGACTGTGTCACTGTTTCAAAACAGAATGTCAATAGTTTTGTAATTGGCAATCAAACTGCAAGAACACATCAATCTTATATTTATTTCCACTAATCCAATTGGGCATTTTTTTCATATTCCTGCATGAATTTAATCAATGAAACTGTACTAACCCCCTGACTTCACTCTAAGCTTTAGAAAATATGAAGCACACCTACAGAACAGTGAATGCATTAGAAACTTTGCAGCTCACTTTTTGTTTTACTTCATAAAAAACATGTGCGATTTAAAAACTTTAGAATATATAGAAAAAAAAAGAAAAATACAGGGAATTAGCAAACAGTTCCAGGAATCTACAGCGGAGATAAAAGCAGGTGTTTTTTTTTTCAAATCCATTTCCCAAATCAAAACATCATGGACACCATGACTCCTTCAGTGGCACGGCCTCCAGCTGAGCTATAAACTGACAGGAAAAACCCATCAACACAGACCTTGTGAACCAAGTAGAACAGGCAAACAGAAGCATAGTAGAATGCAGAGAGAATACCAGAGGGACAGCAGCTACAGCTGCCAACATATTTTAGGAATCACAAAAGGCCCATAAAGCCAATTAAAGTAATCCAATGACTCAGAGCCAGTAGTACCCAGTCCAGAAGCTCCTACAATGGCAACATCAAGAGTCAAAGTCACAGAGCTGCAGGACTGCCGACTATACATCAGCACAGATGACATCCCAAATGGCACTGGCAAAGAGTAACTAGTCCTAATGAACCGCAGTTGTGTGTGTAATTTGGCACTGGTAAAGCAAGCACAGAGGAAACCATGAAGCGTTAGTAGAGGCCTGTATGACAGAGTGACCACTTTTGCGGCAGGGTAATGGTGTGGAGTCACCTTGCTGCTGTTGAAGGCTTTCTTATTCTACCATGTCATGCCCTGAGCTGTCTAATCCTAAGATGTTAACCCAGTCAAGAACCTGTGCAATAAGATAATTATAGATCTGTGCACTACCTTTGAAAATACAAATGTCACGAGCAATGTCACAAAGTTTGAATGCTTATGTTTGAGTTAATCGCAGACACACAACAACCACTTATGTAGGACTGTCTAGCTTGAACCAAACTTTCTCATCAGAAACTATTTTCAAAAAGTATGACATGGTGTGATGGCTAAAACCTACAGAATGCATGGAACATAATTCCTTCTAATCAAATCTGTGTTTTGCACACTATTTAAGGCTATATTGTAATTTTATAATTTAATGATATTTCTTGGAAAGGGAACGGTAACTAAATCATCCTAATCTGAAACAATGAAATGTTAAATGAACTAACATGATCTCTCCAACAGATATGACCTATAGAATCAAACAAAGATCTGAGGAAAGGAAACTTTCTTAAATGTGTAAATCATAATTTATATATAAAACAAATATTCACAAGGAATTGTAAAAGAGACTAAAAACTAGCCAACATACAATTCGTCACTCTTTGACAAAATCCACACTTACATTGAGTAAAATAATCATTTGTCTGCTGTAAAACTGCACCAGTAAATATTCTTGCTATTTGTGGAACAAGTATATACTGTAAAAACACTGTTTGGAGTTCAGTATAACCTAATTTAGCCAACAAATTCCTCTAGTACAGTGGATATAAAAAGTCTACACACCTTTCTTGAAATTGTAGGTTTTTGTGATGTAAAGCCAGAAATCAAGATAAATAGACATCGGTAGCTTTCAACACTAAGATCCCGTAGATGTTTGGTCAGCTCCTAGCAGACCATGGCAATTCTAGTAGGATGCAACCACGAAAGTTTCAAGGAAATCCTACAGGAACACCTGATTTTTATTTGGGGTTAATCAGAATCACTTTCATTGATGGCAGGTGTATGCTACTTACCTTTGGACATGACTTTGAATGTGATTGGTTAACTCTCAACACAGCTATAGCCCCCATTATAAAATGGTGTGCACACTTACGCAACCAGGGTGTTGCAGGTTTTTACTTTCCCTAATAATGATCTATTTAGATAATGATCTATTTCTATCATCCAGGTGGATGCTGCACATTGGTGGTGGTGGAGGGGAGTCCCCATTACCTGTAAAGCGCTAAGAGTGGAGTGTCCAGAAAAGCGCTATATAAGTGTAAGCAATTATTATTAGTAGTAGTAGTTTTTCTCTTGAATTTTGTTGGTTGCAAGGTCACATTAAAGCTGGAAAAATGTCTGACATGATTTATAATGATTTCTGCCTTTACATCACAAAAACCTGCAATTTCAATAAGGGTGTGTAGACTTTTTATATTCACTGAATGTTCTGTTGCTGTAAACTACATCCATTTATTTTTCATTACAATTTCAAATTAATTCCAATTAAGTTTTTATTTTGTTTTATCCCTATATTTTGAATATTTAGGAAGAAGACTTTCTGATGATGGATGACTTCTTGTAATATTTGAAATATTATTTCAACTGAGCCAAGAGAATCCAACAGACAACTCGACTGAAATGGCAATTGTGACTCTGCAGTTTGAACAATAAAGCTTTAGTGTCAACTGGAGGATAGAAAATTCTTACAATGATCATGTTCTGGCTTGTGTGCTCTTCTCCGCAAAACAAAAGGTCACCATAGATCCACCTCCCCACTTAATCCCACACAGTCCCAGTGTGCTTGGGGAATTGTACATTGCCAATAACATGCTGCAAATGGAGATACATGGAATGTGTTTTGCAAAGACAAAAGATTGCTCACTTCCTCTTGACAACTCACATTGCAGGGAATAATGTTAGCAAAGAACGAAAGATCTTAATCTTGCTTAACACTGGAAATATATGTGTGTGTGTGTATAGATATTAAAAATGTCATTCAAAGAAAATAATCATGTTGTCTCCTCCCTTTTGTTGGAAAAATGCTAACACTGTATTACGCATTTAAAATTGAGATGGTAAAATCATCTGATTTTTAGATCATTAAAATTAACACTCCTGTCCAGAATACTAAATAAAAAGAAGAGACAAGCCATTGAGATGAACGTTCCAGGCGAATGATTTTCAATTAAATAAGGGTGGCGAGGATGAACTCTTCCTACAAAAAAAAAATCAGTAAATTAAACACTTAATTGCCAGATAAACATCCCTGTTTTCTAAAAGAACTGACAGACCAACATTTATTCTTTGCTTTAACTTTCTTAAACTTCAGCATATTTACAAATATGAAATATAGAAGTGGATTCCAAACCACAGAAGAGGAAATGCAGACACTATAAAATATTTACAGACACTAACTCACAATTTCCCTATAAAAAGAACTGTTTATAATTCACGCAAAAAAACTTCAGTGAACCATCAGAGGACCTTCAGTAAGTTCAGTTTAGTTGGGAAGCATACTTATTACGGAGTGGAAACACTAAGGACATTTTCTTCGACGGAAAGACGATCCCTTGAAATCTTAATGTGCCGCTCACTGCTGCTGCCATTAACATTCATTATTATTCAGACTCTCTGAGTCACTAAGCAATGAAATCCCCTCAAACATTGCCATATTACAGTACACCGCTATCAAAAAATGTACTGTATACACAAATTCTGTTGGCACTGCTATGCCTCTTAGACATGGCAAGAACCTTAAATCTGTTCAAAATGAGTTCATCTGAATGTAATTTGGAAGACACTCACCTTGTGCCCAGATCTCATTTCTCAGTTTAATCAATGATCTGGGTCTGCATTTCAGATAACTGATACATTTAGATATACTTTGTAGATGGCTCCTCTAATTACTGTTTTTTTATCTGATTTTCTTTAACTGTTGTTGAAAAAATGTGAACTTCGCTCCTCATGTATTTTCTGTTTCCCTGTAATTGTGCTACTTTACCTTTTATGTTACTTTTCAGATACTGGTCCTAAGGCAGTTTAGCTTTTGCTTTTTAAAACAGAAAAATCTGTTCACATATATTTCAACACAAACCTTAGGTGTAATAGCCGAGATTCAAGTTCTGCTTTAATCTACCTTTTGTCCCGTCGAGATCCAAATGATAAAGCTATGTTTTAGGGAAACGTTGTTAATGTTGAATAACATTAAACTTTGTGATCCGTCTTAATGAAAAAGAAACCACCCAAGGAATAAATAAAGCAGAAAAGGATGCTAGGTGCGTGCAGGCTTGCAATGTCTGTCTCCTATCAGGTTATGGGGTAATTACGATACGTTGTGAAGGATGAATGCTTCTGCAGTGTGGGCATCCAAGGAGCCCATCCACGTGCTTCATTCTCTCTTCAGAGCTAGTGCAGGAACCGTTGACCAAGAGCATTAACTGCCAATTATAAATTGGGTAAGCAGAAAATAAAAATAAAAGTGTGGGACTCCAGCTCTGAAACAAAAAAATACCCCTAGCCGATTATTTTTTACAGCATGGTTTAAGCATACAGAGACAGGCACGCATTTAAAACAGTGCCTATTGCTTTACATACAAAAAAACCCACCAGTTTTGCTATTGCAGAACCACACCATGTGTTTCCTAGCAAAGACAAGTACTGCAGAGAGGAAAGACTGCAAAAATGTTGCCAAATATAAAACAAACCAAGAGACTGCTCTCAATTTAACGTTTGGGGAAGATGCTGCTATGATTTCGACTGTCATTCTCCATCCCAAATGGTCTGTTTCCAGTCTTCTAATTCAATGAATGAAAAAAAAGGGTGAGTAGAAGTCAGATTCTGATGCACACCAAACATTGGAATAGTCTGGAAAGCCTGATTATTTATTTGCTCTTCAGATGACTACACTTTGTGTTGAACCTTTATTGATCCATCATTACAGAAGATTTTATCAAGTGATGCAAATTCTTGCTATACTGAATTTAGAATGCTTTACATCAAAGAGGCTAAAAGCACTGTCACAGCTCCTTCATAAAAGCTACATATTACTACAAAAATAATCCTTTATACCAATTGTACAAATGGCATTACAGCCATGCAATTACTCCTAACACTTCACAACGAGCATACTTTAGCTGGAAACTAAGAGCAGAGCTCCAGGTACAGAAGAGTAAGTTTAAAATGATGGAAGACACCATTAAGGAGTTATTAAGGAGCTGGCACCGACTTTCTGCAGCTCAGTAGCAGCAAGTTTGGTAATGTTTATGTATAATTGTTTTTTGCTACATGATATTATGCATGTTATTTAATCGAGTTGTGTAGTTATGGAACAGTTATAATGGCGTTTTTTAGCCTAATTCAAGTAAAAAAAAGAATGTACAAACTCTGTAGTAGAATTAAAGTCCCCTTATATTCCTTAATGTGGAATATATTTCAGAAATTATGAGGTTAATTCGTTGCAAAATTTACCCTACTTTGGCATGATCATCACAAATGTTCCTGAAATTTGAAAAAGAATTGGGAGACAAAATTTCACACTATCAAAACAGATTTTGTGGTAATTTAAAGAGGCCATTTTTTTAACTTCCCAGGCAGAAGAAGAAACGTGTTAACGTTTGATCTGCATGTGATCCTGGCACAGACTTTGTGTCAAATTAATGTTTTTTGCATGACCATATAGATTAGTTGGCATCGAGGATTATTTGGAATGTGTGTACAGTATACATATTATAAAAATAAATCTGTCAAAAAGCCCATCTTGTTTTCCTTCACCATCATGTGCTACGCTACAGTCTGTAGTGCATGAGCTAAGAAAATTACAGAGCGTGACCAATTATATGATAGGCAAGGAGAGGACAGGGTTGTCATTCAAAGCAAGCCATCATTTATCACTTACGGGAAATTTAAAACACCTTGATTCTCTATTTTGGCCAACAAATTAACAGCCTTGACATACTTGCGCATTTAATAGTGACTGTCATAAAAGACATACTTCAGTAAAACCTTCAGTAGTACTTAAGCAGCTGAGGTTGTGAAAGCTACAGAGGTGAAACTAGCTCTCTAGTATTGAAGGTTTCTCAGAAAAAAGAATACATGTCCTGAAACAGTTAATACTAGGCAATTTGAAAGAGGCATATATGAGTTTTAAAGATACTAATCCAGGAAAAGACAACAGTTTTTCAAAGTTTGCTGAGTTAAGACCAAGAAAATGTGTTTGCTGGAACAAGTGGCAACCACTCAGTACGTGTTTGTAACACACACCACTGTGTCAAGCTAATGATGATTTTTGCAAACTCCATTTCTCCACCACTGGCAGTAACTCCTCTCACCTGCCATCTCTGTCTAGATGCTATTGTTTGCAATCCTGCTTCTCAAAAAAGGCGTCTTGGAAACAGTGATGTATGCCAAGACTAGTTTTCCACCCGGAAATATGCACTTCAAAGCAGTTCGAATCTGCATGGGATCAATGAGATCCAATATAAGCAATAGTAATCAACAGAAGGCTCACTGCAGACCTTGGTCAACAGTAGTGATAAATTTGTGGATGAATTCTGAGAAAGACTTGCAAGCCTCTGGATAGTTTTGCAAACAGCTAAAATAATCTCCAAGTGGGTGTGCTGTATTTTCCTGAGAATTACTTTCTTTGCTCTTCAGGATGCTGCACAAGGTTTTCAATGGCACAATGATCAAGTGCCCTTTCAATCCATTTGTCTGTTACTATGACAATGGCAATACTCTTGTCAGTGTCACTGTGATTTCAGACTGAATGCAATATGACAGTAAGGCTGTGTACCTCTTTCAAAGGAAGCACCTTAGTCCTCTCGATGAGGTAATGCAAAAAACACAACTAAGGAAATAGTCTACTAATCAGGTGGCAGCATCACATTCTAAAAATTGTGAAAGCTCTTGCCATTGTGTGTCACCTTGAAGGTGATTTTGGAATCCATGGAGAAAAGGCTTTTCTCTGCCACATTACTCTGAAAAAATGCATGTGAAGTTGGGGGAATATTGGCCAAATCATGACAGCAACAAAACTCTATTTAATTTTGAAAACGAGAAAACAGCTGCAACAACATTAATCTATTCTGCAGTGACAGACTGGGAAGATGAATGTGATTAGCTAGACACTCAGGTAGGCTAGAAGAATCCCAGACACTCAAGTCATTGGATGTATCCCAGCAGCACAAACCAAGTTGCAAATGAAGGCATATGCTGATAGCTTGGTATCTAACTGGTATCTTTCTGGGCTATCAGCAGCCACAAAGGCAAGCATTCAAAGACATCAATATGTTTGACATTATATAGTTGGTCATAAACTACTGGAGGGCCCATTCCATAATGTTATGAGCTCATCTGAGTCTGTATAACATATAAGAAAATAAGAAAATAATAAAACAGACATGTTGGTACTTTCAAATGATCTACATTAATATTTCTAAAATATCAGAGATCAATATGCATCCATTTGCACCAAACATAAAAAAACAATTAATCTATTGGAATGCAGGGGCAAAAACTAAAATGACACCAAGATTTTAGCTGCAGCAGATTTTTAAATTATCTTTAAAGAAGCCTGAATAAATACAGATGTGTACTTATTTATCAAATAAAACAATTAATATATGAGACATTAAGTGAAATATTGCCTCAAATCCTTTCTTTCCAGGACCAACGCAAAGTATGAACCCAATGTTAGATACATTTGACAGTCATCCCAAAACCACATTGATTATTCAAAGAATGAGCCATCTTACTAAGCAAAACATAAATATCATCCTGTATTTAAAATGCATACATATGAAATGAAATCTACGCATGTAGGTGGCAGTACTCCGGCTGTATCATCTAAGCCATAAATGCAGAGTTCAGCATGGGCATCACTTAGACAGGAAGGCCTCCAGGTACATCAGGCAGCTCAAAGAAGCTGAGGCAGCCTTAATATAAAAAAATAAATAATTGCAAAGGTACATTCAGGGGAGGCATTTATCTGGAAGATGTGCTGTTATTTGGGACAAAATGTATAGCTAAGCTTTTGCCAGAATGATTGGTATTTCATAGTGTGAATTTTTCTTGAATAGAGGTTATATAACATTTCTTTAGACTACATTTATACTGTTTAGATTATAGTTTAAATTATAAAGCAATAAAAAAGAACAAATACAGCTTTTCTAGCCTCTTTCTTTCTTAGTCAGTTTTACTCTCAAACCCAAAACTGTTGTAACACATTCTAAAGTGGAAACACTTAGAAGTTACACTGACGTCTCTCTCACCTGAACTTCAGATACACTTGCATGCGCAAAAATGCAAAGAGAAATCTAATTTCAGCTCAGGAATTTGAAAATATCTAGAATCAGGTATAGAAGAGCAAAGGAAAAAAGGACTGTTTTCAGTAAAATGAGATCCATTTCATTTGAATGTGGTCTAAGATTTGAGAAAGTAACTAAAACACATTACATTCTGTATCATACCAATCAACCTGGACACCATTAATACTGAGAAGTATTAAACACATAACAAATGACCAATAGTACTTGTTGCATTTTAATGTCTCTAAGTATATATATTTTAAGTTATTGTATGACTTAATAATGACTTCTTAAATAATAAGACTGGCCATATAATGTTAAATTGTTTTGTTTTTTCATATGTAACCAGACACAGGAGGCCTACTGACGAAGAATGTTGTTTCAGCTACCAAAACCAGCGCTATTCCATAAGCTGTAAGCACTAGCCAGACTAACCATGGTAAAAACCATACTCCAGTTATCTTAAGAACACACGTGCTATTAAATATTCCTGTTAAAAAAAAACACTTAAGCGCCTTACATTCCAGAAGATCCGCCAGGGTCTTTGTTCTGAGAGCTACAGGTCTTTTTGTTTTGTCGTTGGTTATTGCATACTCCTGCATGCCCAGCTCTTCTGCTACTTTGGCTTGGGTCCTGTTATTCACCAGTGAGCTTCGCAGCAACTACACAAGTGAAACAAGACAACAAATTTTAAAAAGAGAGAACACGGAGCACATGATGTTTCTACGAAGTCAGCTTTACTCAAATCACCAAGAATATGCTGGACTGTAGCTTCATTAGAATTGTAAGATTTGTATTGTATATACCTTTCATACCTTGACTGTAGTATTAAGAAAAGGAAACAGACCTTTGTGAAGTTTAAGTATTAGAATATGGATCTTATGCTCATAGGTTATCAACATGAGCTTCGCAAAGCTAGTGACATCTGTGCTGTTGATATTGCTGACATCAAATGCATGCTAAAAGTTACAAACATTTGTGTTATTTCTGTTGTAATTTGAAGTGAATTATAGGAAGGTAACAGTGTCTTCCTTATTAAATGCGAGTATCATTAGTAAGTAAAGACTCTTACTCCGTCTATGTGATACTGAAACACTTATAAATGTCCCTTTATTTTATAACTTCAGGCAGTCACAAAGGCTTCCAGGTGGGCAAGAATGTTGACTAATTTCCAACTAGAAGTTAAGTGGTTGTGGTTAAAAAATTAAGTCAGTGTTCACAGGGAGTGTGACATAATCAAAGTAGGCCCCCATACAGAATAAAAGGAAACGGTGAGAGATACGACAGATCAGAGAAAAAGAACAGAAGGGAGAGAAGGACTGCTAGAGAGCTTCTGCTTAATAGACTGGGATTATGGAACCTCTAGGTAATCGGAGCACACAAGACATCTACGCAAGGCCTTAAGTAAGGGACCTTTTGTTATATGTGCAGACGTACCGATTTCCTATTTGTGGTACAACCATCAGGCTGTACAGATGGGGAGTGTACAGATAGGGGGCCCATGCACAAATTGGGGCTATATAAGTGATGTTCCTAAGGGATATATACAGTATGCAGACAATTGCTCTTTCCAATTTATACCGATGGTCTAGACATGGTTTACAAAGAAGGTAATTTTTCAGATGATGCCAAACCAGGAAGATTATCAACCACTGTATATGATGCAAGAGAATTAAAAAAATAATAATGATTTAGCACAAATCCAGGACCAGGCAAACACCTGGTAAATGACATTTATTGTTAAGTGTAAGGTGTGACTCCTAATTGCAATGAAAAAAGGTTATTAAACTATCTAACATCTCTTGTGTTCATTTTAACATTGCCTGTGCACTACACTAGTAGGGAAAAATTGAAGGAGAGGCTGCAACTAAAGTCTTTTTCCAGTCCTGGCTTTGATCTAACATACCCTTACAGGCTCCAAGGGTAAAGCATATCGGATGGGTTTCAGGGAAAGATCTACACAATTCATAATACTTTTACTGGATTAAAAAAAAAATCCAAATACTGCCATGAAGGAGTGGGAAGCTCTTCCAACTGTGTTATTAACTCCAGGGCCCATTTTCATCTACATTGGTTAGTTATTCTATCACATCAGATCCTGTAGTTTGAAATCATTGAATGCAACTGACCTCTCACTTATATTATTACATTCAGTTAATTGGACTGGAAAGAGAAAAGAGAAAATTGCCCAAATTCAGGATCTGGCAAACACCTGGTAGATTACATTTATTGTCAAGTGCAGGGTGTTGTATGCAGGTAGTAAAAATATGCTAAACTTATATGAGAAACACTTGATGAGTCTACTTACATATAAGAATGAGGTGAGGTGTTAAAGTTGTATGTAATAAGACTGCATTTATGAAATTGTGTACAAAATATTTCCAATACTTTACAAAAGAAACCTACTCTGCCACTACTTCAGATAATCTGTGGGTTCAAAGTAATGTCCTACACTTAGAGGCTAAAACAGTTTAATCTTTTTATTCTTGAGAAAACTACAAGAGGACCCGATTCAAGGTGCAGTATTTCATATGGACATTTCCAGAACAGATGGTGACACACAAACCATGAAATACACATGTAAACTATGTGGAAGTCCAAATGCAACCACAAATACAGTAGTAGGTTCTTCGTTACACAAACTATAGGTTAGTGGGAGCATGGAACAAGTAACCAAGCTATATTGTTAAAGCTGAGATGACTGACGGAATTAAGTAAATTTCAATAAATGGCTGGTTAAGGTCTTTAGATTAATTATGTACTAGCAATCAAACAGGCTAGACTGGCAAAACGGCTTTCTCTTGTAACTTTTTTATGTATTGTAGAGTCTGTAACTGTCTATATCTTTAAAAATCACTTATAGACCAAGCTTTTTTTTGTAGCTTTAAACATATAATTTAGTTTCGCTCCTGGTTTTACATGGTCAATTTGCTGTGCTTTTCTTTTCACTTTTGTGTAATCCATGCTATTGAGTTTTTTTAAAAAGTGCTTAGAAGTAAAATTGCATTAACATTACAACCCTATGATTTATAAAGTACACAGCATGGCTACCAAACTTTGTTTCAAAGAGGCAATTTTAAAATGTATGTTCTACTTTTGAAAGGGTATTTTGTTT